>NC_141699.1:585457908-586927908 GCF_964263255.1 Lissotriton vulgaris | reverse complement strand
TGAGATGTCATCAGTGATGTCATTTGAGTTGTCATCAGTGATGTCATTTGAGATGTCATCAGTGATGTCATCAGTGATGTCACTGACCATGTCATGAATGATGTAATATGTGACATCATCAGCAGTGGATTGCGGGTGCGCGATATATAGTTAGCGCTTCTAACTATATATGGAATTTCAATGGTTTTATGCGAGTAAAATAAGGTTTTGTAAATGCTAATTCCTAACTATATATGGCCTATAACCTATGGTTTTTTCATTGAATTTTCAAGGTTTTGTAAATGCAAATTCCTAACTATATATCCACTATAACCTATGGTTTTTTCTGTGAATTTCATTGGTTTTTAAATAGCAAATATGAAAAGCTTTAAAATGTCAAGTACGTGATAGATAAAAACATTTTCGTATTTATGCACGCTGATGTGCTTTGAACGCTGCAACCCCCCCCCCTCCCCTCTTTTGCCTTAGTAGTACTCTCTCTTTGCAGATACTGAAGGGTAGTTAACGCAGGCCTTTACCCCCGTTGTAATCCGTCGTGCCTCCTTGTCTCTCCATTTGATTGATTGTTGTCCAAGCATTTACTGTTTTAGAATTGGTTCTCTTTGGATCATTCTCTATTTACAAACAAGCACAAAGTCGCAATACTCTGTTTAGTCTTTGCAGATAGTGAAAAATCGTGTAAAAAAATAAAAGTAATCGAGCAAAATCAGTAGGCCACTAATTGGATCTCTTTTTGACCTCGCTAAAATAGAAATATTAGGAACAACCCTTCTTGAGAAATACGAAAATAGTGAGATGAACTGAGCTCCACACCATGAGGGCTGCAAGACAGCTCGGCTCCATCACCCATCCCGCACAAAATAACGACAAACCCTATGCAAATATTAAAAATATAGACAACACACCAGCAAAGAAACAGGGTAAAACATTTTATTAAAAAACTATTTACATAACGTTGGTTTATAAGATGATGTCAGTAGTGGACCGATGTGTGAATAGATCGAAAACAGCACAAGGCTCCAAGATCCAGATAGCAAGCTCCTGGATGTTGGGTGCCATAGTTTAGAGTTCTGAATTTCAGCCTTTTTCAATGCCTGTGCTTTGTTGAATCAAAATGGCGGCTTGACACAAAGCTGACTCAAGCGTTGTTACTGATGCTATGCAGACCAAAACTGGTTTTCAGTTTGTACATTTTTCTAGATTTTTCAATCCAAGTTTGGTTGACTTTGTAGAACGATGGCTTCAGATTTTCAACATACGGTGTGGTGGCGCTGACTGGGAGGGGGCGCTTCGCTCCTGCCCCCTCCCCAAGTAAGATTTTCATACGTGAAAGTACGTTAATGGTTTTGGTCCCTGAGATGCTTCGATGTTACTACCATTCTCAAATAGCATAAGTTCTGGATGTTGGGTGCCATAGTTAAGAGTTCTGAGCAGTGCTTGTAACACTGTCTGAAGCTTATTTCCACCTACTGCAGCTTCACTATTCTCAAAGTAAGTGAGTGTCGTTTGTGGACCTGACTGCATTAGAAAACAATGTGATATGTTACCTTCCTAAACAGCTTGACGGAGGCCCCTGAGGGGCGGTGTGATGGCCATGGACTCGGAGAAGACGCTTGGCTCCGACACCCTCCCCAAGTCTTATAGCACTGGTGTAGCCTGAGATCGCCCCCGACATAGGCGGCCGGCTCCCGGGGTCCGGCGGAACTTTTTGCCTTTTGATGACTCTTCAATTCTGGACCTTGTCCCACAATCCGTTTGACCTGAAGACAAGCTGTAGTGGGGCGCCCCTTTATCGTTTTAGTTGCCATTCCGCCCGCTTTTGCTACACTGTGCCTCTTCCGCCATTCAGCTGTTTACCGCCCGCTCTTGCGACTACAGCGTCTCGCTCACCATGTAGTTGAGATGCGCCCGCTCTTGCGGTGCAGCGATAGGCGGCTGCCACAGGACTCTCAAAATGGCGGCCGGCTCTTCGGTTTTGGGCCTGGTCCACTAAAATGGCCCTGGGACACCTTGGAACTCGGACGCTTGTCTGCTAGGGCTTGGGTCCCATTCTCGAAAAGCGTCCCCTCAGCCGTGAAGATTCTACAAAAGTCTTGGGGGCCTCCGACTCCCGCAGGCTTCTGGTGGGGAGCGGCTGCCATGATTGCTCGTGGAATGGCCACGACGGAGCTACGAGATGGTAGTGGTCTCATGCTGACGCCAGCTTTAGTCTGAAACATCCAGAAACACTGTAGACTACCAATTCGATCAGTTCCGGTAGCGCCCCAACATGACCCGGAAGAGAAGAACTTGCCCTCCCCTCTTTGACTGATGGTCCTTGTTGCCTGTCCCCTCTGTTGTCATTTAACAGAACTTTTTGGACTGCTGAAAGGGGTTGTGTTCTGAACGCTGGTTGGTGGAGACATTTAGACTATATTCTTGACCTACGTTGTCGCGTAATGCGTTTTATGACACGCCGCGTTAGCGCACCCGGAAGTGATCCGAGGCGCAGCGCGTAACGTAAGCATAACAGGTCATGTGACTTGTTAATAAAACTTTTCATTGGTTCATTTTACTTTTGTTAATTTAATGATGAAAAGCTTGGTCATATGACCTAAAAATTACGCTTTTTATTATTTTCGAACAATATTTTTTTTTCAAACATATGTTATAATATTCCAGGCTAATGTACTTTCCCGGAAAATTTACAACTGTCTTGCAAGTAAAATATATTCCTTTTTCGAGAAAAAGGGCGTTTCTTCCTTCCATGACGGAGCCGTTGAGTAAAAGAGATTCGGCCTGCTGTCTTAGTCGCCGATACGCCTGATTATCAGATTCTTATCGATCACTTTATGTTGCAGACATGAAAAACACAACTGCCCTTGACCATTTATCTTTACTGCGTTCCTACATATTATACCTTTTATCCGTCATGTAATTGGACTGCTTTATTTCACTTGCCTTTTACTGATTCGAAAACAGTCACTAAAAGTAAAAACTTTACAAATGAAAATACTACTACCGTGTTTTGTTTTAAAAACCTTTATTGTGAAAATGTCAGTATACAAATACGGGCCTATAACCACGTGGGCCGGCCACGGAGCAAACTGAAATCGTATATGATGAGGAGACATTTACACTGTAGAAGAACGTAACGAGCGGGCCATTAGGTGACAAGAACAAAGGTGTCTAACAGTTGCGGAATCGGTGGACGTACATTTTGTAATTAAAATACGACAGGGCCACTTACAATAACATTTTCTAGATATACATTTGCGGGCAAGGAGTTACGAGTCCCATTTATACCGGCGCCATTTTGGGCGAGGCCGGGCAGGTCCAAGATATAGTCAAAATGTCTCCACCAACCATCGGCCAGACCAGAACCCCTTTCGGCCCTTTATGCTACAAGATGGTGTCTTCCATTCAGAAAATATTGGTGGCAGCATTTTGAAAGGAAACAGAAACAGCCGTTCTCGAGTTTCACATTGTTACATTTAGGAAGAATGTTGAAGAGTAGTATGTGGAAAATCTGAAGCCATTTTTCTACAAACTCTCAATCAGACTTGGATGGAAAAAAAAAACCTGAAGAATGTACAAACTGAAAACCAATTTTTGTCTGTATAGCACCAACAGTAACGCTTGAGTCAGCTTTGTGTCAAGCCGCCATTTTCATTCAATCAATAGCGTCCCCCTGCACACATTCAGGGACCTGGTCGTGTCTTCAGATGAAACGCATTGTAGGAAAAGAAGCAGAAAGGAAAAGGAAAAAAGTTCCGCCGGACCTAGTGAAGCTGCAGCAGGTGCAAATAAGCTTCAGACAGTCTTACAAGCACTGCTCAGAACTCTCAACTGAGGCACTCAACATCCAGGACTTGCCATTCGGATCTTGGCGCCTTGTATTTTTGTTTTGTTTTTGATGGAGGGGAAACAACAAAAAACAGGCATTGAAAAAGGCTCAACAGTGCAGGGCGCCTTGTGCTGGTTCCGACCTATTCACACATCGGTCCACTACTGACATCACCTCATAAACCAACGGGGCACCCCACGCCGACTTTCGGCGCAGCATTGTAGGATGGCCACACCAGTGCGGCAATTTGCTGGACACCACCTCGGTGCCATCCAGATCTCGGCGCGTTCATTCAATCAATAGCGTCCCCCTGCACACATTCAGGGACCTGGTCGTGTCTTCAGATGAAACGCATTGTAGGAAAAGAAGCAGAAAGGAAAAGGCAAAAAGTTCCGCCGGACCTAGTGAAGCTGCAGCAGGTGCAAATAAGCTTCAGACAGTCCTACAAGCACTGCTCAGAAATCTCAACTGAGGCACTCAACATCCAGGACTTGCCATTCGGATCTTGGCGCCTTGTGCTGGTTCCGACCTATTCACACATCAGTCCACTACTGACATCACCTCATAAGCCAACGGGGCACCCCACGCCGACTTTCGGCGCAGCATTGTAGGATGGCCACACCAGTGCAGCCACTTGCTGGACACCACCTCGGTGCCATCCGGATCTCAGCGCGTTCGAGTCACTGTGCCGGAAGAGTGACCGGAACTCAGCTGAACACGCCGTCTTTCGGCGCAGCATTGTAGGATGGCCACACCAGTACGGCAATTTGCTGGACACCACCTCGGCGCCATCCGGATCTCGGCGCGTTCGAGTCACTGTACCGCAACAGTGACCGCAATTCAGCTGGACACGCCGTCTTTCGGCGCAGCATTGTAGGATGGCCACACCAGTGCGGCAATTTGCTGGACACCACCTCGGTGCCATCCGGATCTCGGCGCGTTCGAGTCACTGTACCGCAACAGTGACCGCAATTCAGCTGGACACGCCGTCTTTCGGCGCAGCATTGTAGGATGGCCACACCAGTGCGGCAATTTGCTGGACACCACCTCGGTACCATCCGGATCTCGGCCCGTTGTGCTGCCTTCGGCCTATTCGCACATCGGTCCGCTACTGACGCCGCCTCACGTGCCAACGGATTTTCTACGCTTTTTGTAGCCCTATGTCGCATAACAGGTCATGTGACTTGTTTATAAAACTTTTCATTGGTTCATTTTACTTTTGGTTTCCTAAAGATGGAAGGCTTGGTCATATGACCTAAAAATAACACTTTTCATTGGTTTAGAACATTTTTTTTCCCCAAACGATGAAAGCCCCACCTTGTTTCTGGATCATTCAGACTGAAGCTGGCGTCAGCATGAGAGCACCACCATCTCGTGGCTCCGTCGTGGTCATTCCGCGAGCAATCATGGCAGCCGCTCCCCACCGGAAGCCTGCGGGAGTCGGGGCCCCCAAGACTTTTATACAATCTTCACGGCTGAGCGGACGCTTTTCGAGAATGGAGCCCAAGCCCTAGCAGGCAAGCGTCCGAGTTCCAAAGTGTCCCAGGGCCATTTCAGTGGACCAGGCCTAAAACCGAGGAGCTGTCCGCCATTTTAAGAGCCATGTGGCAGCCGCCTATCGCTGCACTGCAAGAGTGGGAGCAACTCAACAACATGGTGAGCGAGACGCTGTGGCCGCAAGAGCGAGCGCAACTCAGCTAGATGGCCGCCACCTGGGGAGGCCCGTTCACGCCGGCTCCCCCACGCCCCCCCCCCCCGAGCCGCCGCACGCCAATTTTCGGAGCAGCATTGTAGGATACCAAAACCAGTGCGGCAGTTTACTGGACATCACCTGGGTGCCTGTCGTACATGTTGTGTCAGCCATGTGACACTGGACACAGACCGCTACTGACGAGGCCTCCCCCCGCACCACCCGGGACGCCCCACGCTGTTTTTCTGTGCTGCATTGTAGGATCCCTAAACCAGTGCGGCACCCAGGCGACATCACCTGGGTGCCGTCCAGAACTCTGCACGTTGTGCTGCCTTGGGACTATTCGCACAACAGACCGCTACTGACGAGGCCTCCCCCCGCCCCACCCGGGACGCCCCACGCCAATTTTCGGAGCAGCATTGTAGGATCCCTAAACCAGTGCGGCACCCAGGCGACATCACCTGGGTGCCGTCCAGAACTCTGCACGTTGTGCTGCCTTGGGACTATTCGCACAAAAGACCGCTTCTAACCATTGTTGCTTTTTGTGTTGAGAAATGTTTAAATGTTTTTAGTTTTTGTTCCGTTTGTTAAAGTTAGTAGTTAATAAAGTTTTATAACCTTACTTTGTTGGAGTGTTATCTATTTTTTTAAAAACGGGTGAATGGGGCCTTGAATCGGGTTATTGTCATGTGTGGGCTTTGGAAGTGTGCTGCTGCAGGATCGGACATTTCAAACTCAAATGCACGTTCTTTTTCTTACCTTTCCGAAGCATGGAGCGCAATAGCAGGCAGAGAAAGGGTGATGCACGTGTTGAACACTACCTGACCTGGCAAGTTGCTGGCAGTGCCCCCCCGCCCGCTCCTGAAAGAGGGCACACACACACCGCCGCCCCGAGTACTTCACAAATCTTTAAAAGACCATGCGCTTGTTCATGAGGCTTAAATGGTTTATCACCTCTTCTAGAACCCCTGCATCGACCCTCTGACGTTTCATGGAAAAATTACCATGTAACACAATACCAAGCCCTGTCGGCTGAAACCCCCAAGGAATCGTGGGGCATATTATCAAGGGGGTTTATCTCCGCTTTTTTTGGCTTTAAAAGCCATGAAAGCGGAGATAAAATTATCTCCCTATTACCAAGCTGTCGCTAACACCAGTTAGTGACAGCTAAAAGGAGATAGCGACCATCTTGGGCCCCGCTTTGCATGTCAGTGATATTTATCACTAATGACATGCAAAGTGGCGTGCCAAGATGTTAGCGACTGGAAACAGTCCCTAACATCGCTACCTTCTATTACCAACTTTTGGAGATATTCGCGCTAAGCGCGAATATCTCCAAAATCTAACACCTGCCCTGAGCAGTTCTTAGCCATGTTATCCAATGGGAGGTGGATAACATGGCTAAGAGCATTAGGTCAATAATACATGAATATCGCTGACTTTTCTGCGATAATAGCAAGGTTTATCTGCGATAAAAATCGCCGATGTGCGGCGATAATTTTTGTCTCTAAACAAGTTAGAGACAAAAATTATCGCTAGTTGTTCGTAATATGCCCCCGGGTTTTTGCTTGCAGAAATCGGGAGGCGGGAGACTAGCACTGAAATCAGTAGTCACACGCCTGAATCAGGAGGATTGGCATGTCTGAATTCTCTACAGCTGGGGCCATAAACTACATCCGCAGGGTTAGGTGATATCCTGGGACCAGCCTGGCATCTTAAATGGCTGCTGTGCACGACAAAATTGTGGCATTCGAAAAAAAGGCAAGATGGCGCAGCCGCTGGAAGAGATGTATCAACATATATCAGCCTCCTCAGCCACCCTCAGGAAACATAGGGGATTAGGATACCTCTCCCGCACCCCCTTATACCTAGTAATTTAATTAACGAAGCACAAAATGGCGAATTCCCGTTTCGCTACCAGTTTGCGGCCCAGTTCGCGGCCCGTGAAGCAAATGGCGAATTCCCGTTTCGCTACCAGTTTGCGGACCAGTTCGCGGCCCGTGAAGCGCTTCTACCGTGAAAAATCATTTTTTTTTTTATTTTCCCCACGGGACCCTTTAATAACCCCAACAACATTCCTAGGGGGTGAAGAGGGGGATACCTTGCCCCCTTTCATTAAATTCCCCCTTAGTTTTTCACCTTTTCTTCTCTCTCGATCCTACCGAGAGACAAGATGGCGGCCGCTCCGGACTGTCACGCAGCAAAAAAAAAAAAAAAAAGCTCACGCACAGCCGCTGGAAGAGATGTATCAACATATATCAGCCTCCTCAGCCACCCTCAGGAAACATAGGGGATTAGGATACGTCTCCCGCACCCACTTATAACTAGTAATTTAATTAAAGAAGCTCAAAATGGCGAATTCCCGTTTCGCTACCAGTTCGCGGCCGCGCTTCTACCGTGAAAAATCATTTTTTTTTTATTTTCCCCACGGGACCCTTTAATAACCCCAACAACATTCCTAGGGGGTCAAGAGGGGGATACCTTGCCCCCTTTCATTAAATTCCCCTTTCGTTTTCCACCTCTTCTTCTCTCTCGATCCTACAGAGAGACAAGATGGCGTCCGCTCCGGACTGTTTAGAATGTTGACAGACACCGGAGAGCCAATCAGCTTTCTGCGCGCAAAGTTCCGATAAGCGAAAAGTAAGCGGACCGGATCGCTGCCCAGAGCGCTGTTACAGATATATATCTTGGTTTGAACGTTAATTTCTCAAAAACTACTGGAGCACATATATTGAGACCTAGCAAAGGCACATCGGGCTAACAGTCCCTACAATTTTGCCAAGTTTCGTGCAAATCCATTCAGCCGTTCGAGCTAAAAGTGAGTCCAACCGCCCTATGGAAAAATGAATGGGAAAAACGCGTTTTGGGACCCCCCTTTTTTCTCGGCCCCCCCTTGACGAAACCCCCCCAAATTTTCAGGGGCTGCTCAGAATCAAAATGTGCCATTTTCCTGAAAATTTCAGCCGATTCCGTCCACAAACGCCAAAGTTATTAGACATAGAATTTTCAAAAGTCCCATAGAGAAAAAATTCTAACTATATATACCTACTGGCGATAGCCAGTAGGTAATACACATACATATATATATACATACATATATATATATACATACATATATACATATATATATATATATATATATATATCCAGTCTTGCCAAACTTATCCGATAAGAAGAAGGCGCTGACACCATGAATCTGAATCCAAACTCGATTTATTCACTCAATGTCTGCTTAGACGCGTTTTCGGCGTTGCCGCCTTGTTCACTACATCTGCATCCAAAATGAGCTCATACATATATACTGTAGAGATATGGGCGTGTCTAACAATTAACACACAGGTTCAAACCAGGTATTACCATGGTTACATTGTGGTAAACCTTGTATGTTGCACAGAGTCTTTTCTCCATCCTTATTAGCGAGTATTCATTGCAGAAATATTTTTACAAAAAGAATAAAGATGCGTAAATCACCTAAACAAGTGTTAGAAATAATAATAATAACAACCTTTTCATCAAATAGCATGTTACAATTCACAGCTGTTGAAAAGGTAATTTAAAAAAACATTTGCTGCCATTTCTGTGTTTAAATAATAAGTTGACACTTCTTGCCGCTTTTTTACCCCGAGTGCTTGCCATGGATGTGCCCTTCATAAGGTCCTTACTTGGTAGGCCATCTGGTTTGCCTGTGCATCCCAGTCTCCCATGTGTCATGATGGCGTGTGTACCATGTCAGCGTGTCTGTGTGGGGGTGGGCCGGTTCGCCTTCTATGATCCCCGTTGGTGCCGCGGACCAAAGAATATCCCCGGGTAAGTGCTGCTGCGCGTGTGAACATAAGAGTGTTTCCTACGGTTTCATGAATGTGTCTCGCTACGGGGTACGTAGGATCATTGTTGGAAATTGCTCGCAAATGTTGCAAGATCCGTACGTGGGCTGGATGAATGGTGGTGCCTACATATCTTTTACCGCATGAACATGCTAGCACATAAACTGCGAAGTCAGTCTTGCAAGTGAATGCATCCCTCAAAATGTAAGGTTTAATCCTGAAAGGGACTTGCACTTTCGTAGTGTTCACACCATAGGTGCAGGCTTTACATTTTGAACACTTTTTGAAGCCCCTCTGGGAATCTAACCAGTTTTTGGTCTTTCTAAGAGTAGGCGCATTGCATACCAATTCTTCTCTCATGGATTTTGCCTTTTTAAATGTAATTAAGGGACTAGTGCCCACCAATTCACCTATGCTTGGGTCTCCCCGGACTAAGGGCCAATGTCTTCTCAGGATTTTTCGTAGGTTACTATGGTATCTGTTGTAACCCGTTATTAATCTCGGAGGGTCCTTACTATTGGAAGCTGTTGTGTTTTTATTGGTGGTCTTGGGGAAGATCAGATCTTTCCTATTCTTTCCTTTACATTTTTCATCAGCTATTTTGCAACTGCTGCTGGTATACCCTCTATCCCTGAGTCTTTCAAACAACTCTTGTTTGGCATTGGAGAGCCCTTCTTCCGTGCTACAATTATATATATACTTGACTAGAATGAAGTACAGTGTTTATAGAGTCCACCAACCCCAGAGGTATAACAGAGGTTAAAGTCAGAACTGACCTTACTCTCCAAAGTGGTAGCTTGGTCGAGCAGTACGGCAGTACCAGAGGACAGTGTAAAGCATTTGTGGTAGTCAGCAAAAGGTTTCACACACTCAAGGACTGAACTCCAGGCCAATTGTTTTTATATCCACAGATATAGGCGTTTTATTTTTAGAACCAACAGTTATAAAAATATACTTTTCTTGTTATGAGTTCTCTCATGTATTTACTTTGCACAGGAGCGATAAAGTTTGTGCACACAATTAATAAAGTATTAACAGTACGCAACACAATCCTAAAACACACTATAGCATTGAGCTCAATGGGTTTTCCACACGTAAGTACAGTTGATTAATATATAGATTACTTTAGTAGTCCCAGGACTAGATCTTAGATTCAGTCCTGGGGTCTAAGCTGAAACCAGGTTAGCAAAAACGTTTTAGTTACTGTAGTGAATTTCCCTGAATATAAAGCGGTTTTAAAAGTTCACACTTAGAAACTTTTCAAAGGAAATCTGACAATGTTATTCAATGGGAGAAAATTTAGGTTGCAGGCAAAGTACAACCGCGTTACTTTTGTAACCCAGCAATGGTCTCCTAGGGCCAGCGCTGGGGTCTTTGAGTTTCAGTATTTCGTGTGATTTTTAAAGAATATTTCGAGTTTTCAAAAGTAGACACTTAAAAGAAATTTCATAGAAAAGCAGACAATGCGTTCCTATGGGGAAAATACAGATTACTAGTAACCCCGCTAGGGATTACTTTTGCGGTTCAGTACTGGGCTGAAAGGTACAGCACTGGCTTCTCCCCTGATCACAGGTGCGTACTTCAGAATTCGGACTTTGGCTGATTTCATGTGAATATTTTCAGATTTCAAAACTTCACTCTTGGAAAATTTTCGAGTCAAAATGAGTCAATGTTATCCAATGGCAGGTAAGTAAATTACTAGTTTCCAGGTGAGTACTTGGTTGGTGAAGTTAAGGTTCTGGGCATAGATTCAGGGGTCCCCCAGGGTCAGGTAAGTACAGTTAGTTCACTCCAAGCGGCACAGGGGCGGCCGGGTGCAGAGGTAGGTAGGCCCAATGAGGGAAGGGGGGCGTTCAGTTGGTGGATGCTGGCTAGCAGGCCACACGGCTGTGGGAGCAGGGCTCCTGGTCACTTGCTCAGGGCAAGGGGGGGAAGTAGGATAGGACACAGGGGTCACAGCCAGCGGCACTCGGGCGGCAGGGTGCAGGGTGGTTTTGAGCCATCGGAGGCGCTTAATGTTATCGAATGGGAAAGGTCAAAAAGGAACAAAGGCTGCAGGCTCAGGGACGGAGACTCTCCAGGGGGGACCAGCACTTCGAGAGGTAAGTTGGGATCTTGGAGCACATGTAGGTACCCCAAAGGGAGGCACAGGGGGCTGTAGGGTGCAGGGGTGTCTTTGGGTGTCGGAATAGCTTACCCTCGGGTGGGCCCTGGTTCTGAGTCTGCAGGCGTCGGCTGGTTCGTCGAGGAGGGTCTTTGGGCACTGGACTTCGGGTCCCAGTCGCCGGTGGGACGTCCTCGCGGTCTTGGTTCAGTTGGGCCCGGCCCGGGTTCGGCGGGTGCAGAGTGGGCTGGTCCGTGGCTTCCTGGTTGGCACCAGGTGGGTTGTTGCAGCAGAGCCTCTGCTGCTGGGAGTCACAGTCTTCAAGAGGGTCAAGGCAGACAGGTCCTCTGGGTGTCCCAAGGCTGCTGTCCGCATGAGTCGCCGGATTAAGCAGGAGCAGGTTCCAGGATCGATAGGCCGGTAGGGCTGGGGCCAAGTCAGTTAGCAGCTGCACGGCAGGTCTTCTTCTTGATATTCTTTCTTCTTTTCGTATCGGGATCTGAGGAAGGAAGGTTCAGGGAGCCCCTAAATACTGAATTCAGGGGCGTTACAGGTAGGGCAAGGACAGGGACCAATGGGTCCCTGCCCTGGGGCGGGTACACCCCCTAGCCTGCTCCTCTCCTGTGGGAGGGGGCCAGGAGCTTAGCTGTGATAGGGTAGGGCTCCCCATCTTCAAGATGGCCGGAGCCCGGGGTCATGCTTCACCTCATCTCCCCACCTGAGGGGTGGGGTTGGCACAGGCTGGCACCCCTCCCCCCTGACATAGTTTTTTCCGCCAGAATGGGGGGCAGGACTGGTGGGGGCTGGTTGCTGGGTACAGCAAATGGTCTGGAGACGCTCACAGGGGCGGCATGCCTTTGAAGCTTCCCCCTGCCCATCCTGGGGGAGGAGACCTAGCACCTCGCCCAGGATGTGCATTGTTGCAGGCCCAGGAGAACGGGGGCTCTCCTACCCAGGGGTCCAGCAACATGTCTGTTGTGTGGCAGCCTCTGCAGCCACTGAGCCAGACGGGGATTGTAGGTTAGGGTTTCAGAGGGCATCTCTAAGATGCCCTCTGGTGCATTTTACATTAAATCCCACAATGGCATCAGTGCGGGTTTAATGTGCTGAGAAGTTTAATACCAAACTTGTCAGTCTTCAGTGTAGCCATTATGGTGCTGTGGAGTTCGTAATGCCAACATCCAAGCACCATATACTCTTAATGGCATCACTGCACTTACAGTGCCCAGGAATGGCCATGGGTACTGTAGGGGCACAGGGCTCATGCACCTGTGCCCACACCTCTGGCATAGGGCACCCAGCTAGAGGGGTGACTGAAGCATGCCAGGGCAGTGGGTTCTGTGGGCATGGCACACAGGGATGTGTGCCATATCAACTCTGGTTTTAGTTCTGTACTTAGGCACTCAGCCTGCAAAGGCAGTGTGTGGGTGCCAGGGTACAGGGCCCCTGAGGGTGGCACAATAAGTGCTGCAGCCCTCGGGGTTCTTCTCTGGTCACCATACTATGGGTACCTAGGGTACCAACTACTAGGGGCTGACAGGTGGCCATAGATGCCGATTGGGTTTTGTTTCACTACAGTTTTAAGGAAGGAACACGGGCCCTGGGTGCCTGGTTGGCAGGGGCCCAGGGCACACTCAGTCAAAGCACATCAGCAATTCAGAAAAAAGCGGGGGCATACCAAGGCAAGAAAGATGGCTCTTTCTCACACTCTTTGTTTAGGTCTGCACCAGGACACTCAGTCTGCAAAGGCAGGGTGTGGGTGTCAGGGTGAAGGCCCCCTAAGAGTGGCACAATAAGTGCTGTAGCCCTTAGGGGTCTTCTACGGTCACAATGCCTGGGGTCCTTGGGTACCATTTACCAGGGGCTGACATGTGGCCAGAGATGCCAATTGGGATTTAGCTTCAATACAGTTTTAGGGAAGGCACACAGGCCCTAGGCACCTGACTGGCATGAGCCCAGGGCACACTCAGTCATAGCACACCAGCAATTCAGCAAAAAGTGGGGGCATACCATGCAAGAAAGATGGCACTTTCTCACACCAATCATCTAGGCATGGTCCATGAACCACTTATAGCCACCATCCATCTTCGTTATTTTAACACATTTCAACATTCAAGCACAACACAACAAATTTCCACAAGTAGTCTCAGATCACATCTGATCTATTAGACAGCATCCTGAACCATGTTGTCTGTACACCTTCTGCCCTGCTGTCTCATGACCATAAACCTGGGTTTCACCTATCACTTGCAACTTCAACACCAATGTGTGCATTTCTGCACAAATATTGCAAAACAATGAACACTGTAAACCCCAAGGGATACAAACAGGCTCTGTGAGGGATAAAAGTTTGATTTCTCCTACACGAGGAGTATCAGACATATATATTGTGTTAGCATGATGTATCTATATATCCTCTTATGCTTAATATACACATTGCATAACCTCTATCTGCTTTAACTAGTAGGAAAAGGGTTATTCTGTCAGTTTGTTCTATACTAATAGAGTAGGCCGAGAACCCTACAGACACCATCTTTTCTCTGCCTGTGTCAGACACGAGCTGTGATCACGTGTTACTCTCTAGTAGTTGTCCAGTACCAGTTCATTTGAGTTACTGAGCGGAGCTGAAAGTAAACTGTTCTCCCTCTGTCCTGGGACTCAAGGTCGCATCTGGCTTTGGGTGCGATAAGCGCATTCCTGGAGGCGCCGTGCCTACTCTCCTGGGCACCAGGATGGAAGGGAGTCACCCCTCCTGACCCCCCCAGTAATAACTTAGCAAGGCTTTGAACCAATCTTGTGTGCCATATATGGTCCTTCCTCGGGGGCCCAAGAGGCAAGTGGTGTTTTTACATTTACGGTGACTTCATGTGTTGAACTGAAAGTATATATGTGTAGTTTTGAATGTAAGCCAGCAGTATTCTCCGCGTACCTGATGGGTGAGGGTTGGAGAGGCTCCTCTATAGAGTATTTTGCTTAATAAATGATTGAACTTTCTCCACTGCCAACTGATTGATTATTTGGTAATGGTATTGGGGCTATTGGTAGGTATAGCTCCTTATGTTATTTTTATGGTACGTCAGTTGGCGTCTCTGGTGGGACCCCGCGAAAGGGTCGTCCTCCCTTAACCGGGTAGAAAGGACAAAGAAAGGGGAGCTCTGGTCGAGTGGGTGGACTGACCAAAAATTCGGACTTACTCCGCTCTTGCGATCAGGCAGCCCTAGCTGCTAGTGACCCTTCGCCAGAGTCCTACGGGCGTAACCCGGGAGCTGACTGTGTTGGTCTTCAGGAGTTGGCAGTGGAGAATACGCAATTGTACCTGCATGCACCAGGTGAGTGACTTGTTTTTCTGTGGAACCCGCTGTTGAGTAGTGCTTTTGAAACAGTTAACTGTATTGGATTTTGGGGTCACTGTACCACGGAGAACATTGGGGGTCTGACGGGGCAGCATTGTGGCTGCACGGGTAGATGCTCCACGGACTTGTTTTGTGAACAATAGAGACGCTGATCGGACACCCTGGTGTGGCTCGTGTGGTGCGCACCCGGCAGGACTGCTCTCAGAAAGGTCCGTGGTTGTACCTGGGTAGCCGTCGGGACACATCTGAAGCGATGCTAAGGCAGCAGGCTTAGTCGGAATAGTCCCGAGGGTAAACCAGGAAGATTGCGGGATGGTCTGTAGGAGAGTCTGTGGTTAATACCTGTCCGACGGTCTCTTGGTAGTCTTTGGACTGCTTGATTTTGGTATCTGTTGGTCTGGAATCTGAATTGATTAGTTCTCCATGAACAGGAGTCGACGGGCTCCGTTCTTTCGTTTGGAAAAAGACATGTCATTTTGAAAATTCTTTCTTGGCGTATATATGTATGTATCATTTTGTCTGCGTTTGATTCTGAAAATAAGTGACAGTGGTGAGGACGTGTGAACATGGCCATGTTTGAAAGATTGTTTCTTGAATGAGATTTAACTGTCAACTATCATCATGTCGTGTTTTAGTGAATTATGTTTTCGATGCGGTTGTCGCCAAAAAGGCACATGTTTGGATGAAAGTCAACCTGCCCTGCCAGAGGGCAGCCCAAGTTATGATATGTATGTTAAACATGGTATTTCACCCATTCTGTTTAATGCGCTATGGCATAAATATACCAAAGACAATGTGCAACTACAATGGCCCTTAACCGGGTCTTTTGATGAGAAAAAGATACATTTTTTTGCAGGATCGATTGTTTTCCAAACGAAGTCGGCAGGCAATGTTTGATTCTTTAAACATGTGGCAAAAGGAAGCGAAGCGTAGACGCATCAGGGAGGAGAAGTTATGTAAAATGAAAGGAGGTCAGACGATTACACAGAAAGCCATAGCTTACGATAAAGCTCAAACTGAAAAAGGAATTGATTGTACAGATAGACAATTTAGATTACAGGTGGATAAAAGCTACGTAACTAGGACTGAGCCAGAGGATGAGATAGAGGATTTATTGGATGCGCGTCCACCTCCCCCATATGCTCCACAACGCATATATCCTGCGGTCCCTGTAACTCCAGCTCCGGCTCCAACTTCTTCTGCGCCTGTTGTTTCCTCTTCCCCCGTCCCTCTGGGAACGTCCTCTGTTTTATCTCCCTTAGCATTTGGTTCGGCTACTTTATGGCCCGATGCGTTGCCATCTCCTACTGTGCCCACAGTTGTTTTGTCTCCCCCAACTTCCCCTTGGGCTTTCCAGTCCTCAAGCACGACCCCAAGCTCTAGCTGACCCTACTCCCTCTCGTGCTCTGGGGGATCTTGGCGCACAAAGGTGGTTTACTCGTTCAGCTGTAGGACTAGAAAAAATACAGACGATTGTGAATCAGTCATCCCAGTGGATGCACAATCCTATCTATACTTTAGCTGATGTATGGAGTATACTTCGAGATTATGAGCCCGTCATGCAGCGGCATGCCCTAGAGCACATGGCCATGCATCTTATTTCTCTATGGGAGCAGTGTTTCCCGGGCGGGAAGGCCCCACAAGTGATGTATGATATACGGGAACTGGCTCATGAGTTTGAATTGGGACTAGAGGAAGTGTACAGGAACGTCAAGGTTTTATTAAATTATCGAGGACGGATGCATTCGAAATGTCCAACCTGAGACTCCCAGCACCCTATGCGGGAAGTCCATCCTATTTACCATCCTGAAATACCAGAATTAAGAAATTATCAGAATGTGGTAACTAGACCTGGCGTGGAGGCACTATTCCAGAAGCAATGGGTTTATACCCCTTGGAAAAGAAGTGAAGTCCTTTCACTAAAGTCGCAACTCCCCGACCCCCGTAAAAATCCTACGGCTTACTATAAGGAGCTCACAGAGGCGGCCTCTTCAGCCGTTATGACCCTAGCTGACATAGAGCTATTTTTTGGGTTGCTAGTCCCCGTTGACCTGTGGCATCAGGTGCATGACCAGGACCATGCTGCAGAGTTGGGCGGGAATTGGGATCAGATTAAAGATTGTGAACCTGGTGATAAACCGAAACCTGAACTATTGGCTTTACCAGGTTGGATTATTACCTACATGCATTCCTTAATTCCACCCCGTAAGGTAGATTGGGACAAATTGACAGCGTGTAAGCAGAAGAAGGACAAACATGTTTCGGATTTCTTCACTAGATTTGAGGGTGTATTCATTGACTTTAGTGGGCAAGATTTGTCAGTGGAGGGTGGTATACGATTATTTGTTAATCGCTTCATGCCAAATCTGTTACCAGAAGTCTCCGCGCGGCTACAAGCCACTGAGAGTACTTGGACCACTTCTACACCTTCGGTCATACTGCGTATGGCTCAGTATTACGAACATGGGAAAATGAGAGTAAGGATAAGACGGAAAAAAAGCAAAGGACCTTAAGACACGAGTGTTGTTACAGCAAGTCATCAGGGGACGAGGCAGAGAGAGAGGCGGTAGAGGGTTAGTCCTGAGGGGGGCGGGAACTGGTTGAGGCGGAGGACCAGCTGTTGCTTTGGGAATAAACCAATGCGCTTACTGTAAACAGGAAGGGCATTGGCGATCTCAGTGTCCACTATTGTTGGCTCAAAATGGGTCAGTAAGATGGAGAGGAAGAGGTCGGGGTGGTGTGGATCGAAGTGCTATGCGGAGAGAGGAGACAACGCACAACGAATCTGAGAAGAATTATTTTGATAATCCGAGAGGTAGGCAGTACTATAATGAAGACTGTGTGATTGATGGGACCGAAGGGTATGCTTACACATAGGACAGCCAAGGAAAGAGCCCATTTTCTAAACTTTGCTGTTTACAATTGGTCCGGTCACAGTGGACTCTCCGTTTTTGTTGACTTCACATTGCGGGGAAAATCTATTAGGGTTGGATTTGTTAAACAAGTTGCATGCAAAGATTCATTGTTCCCCTGACGGTGTTTATCTTACTATATAATCCCCTGGTAAACACACGTTGCAGTGTTTTGCTATAAATTAACCCCTCCCTTCTGAGCTTGCTGCTATCCCAGCGACACTGTGGGCCACCGGAGATACAGATGTAGGATTATTAAAGATTCCGCCTGTTTCTATTACTTTGAAACAAAATATTTGTTTACCACATATACCTCAATACAAAATTTCACCGGCTGGTGAGAAGGCTCTACTCTATTATACAAGATTTGATCGACAAGGGTGTGGTGGAAGAAACGGCTGCCAATGTATGCAACAGTCCCATTCTGCCGATTTTGAAAAAGGCCCCCTTTGGAAGCGAACCTGACCATGTTGATACTTACTGTTTTGTAATTGACCTGAGAGAAAGTAATAAGTTAGTGGTGCCGCAATACCCTGTGGTTTCTGACATCACTACTATTCTCACTATGATCCCTCCCACTGCTAAGTATTTCTCTGCTACTGATTTGAAGAATGCTTTCTTTAGCATTCCGATTCACCCTGATAGATGTCATATTTTCGGCTTCTCCTTATCTGGTCGCAGCTTCCGGTTTTGTCGCGCTCCCCAGGGGTACACTGAGAGTCCTAGTATTTATAGTCAGGCTTTGAAAGCATTGTTGGAAGATTTGACCCTGCCCCATGGTAATGTGCTCTTGCAGTACGTTGACGATCTGTTGGTGGCTTCTGATACTGAAGAGGGTTATAAGGACGCCACTGTTAAATTATGGTCTCATTTGGCGGCTAATGGTAATAAGGTGTCTCTTTCAAAATTCCAATATTGTCGACAGGAGGTGACCAACCTTGGTCATATACTGTCGAAAGAGAGGAGATTAACCCCTGAGCGTGTGACTACCATTTCTAACATGTCTGAACCTCTTACTCAGCGTGATGTTCGTGCATTCCTCAGCATAACTTCTTACTGTCTCCAATGGATTCCTAATTTCTCTCTTCTTACTAAACCTCTCCTGTACTTAACCACTAAAGATGTGCATGAACCTTTACCTTGGACTGATGAGTGTCAGAAAGCTTTTGACTCTTCAAAATCTGCGCTCTGCTCTGCACCCGTCCTGGGTACTCCCGACTACCGAAAACCTTTTGTGCTTTATGTACACGAAGTAGACGGTTGCTCGCTTTCTGTGTTAACACAAGGATTTGGTGGTAAGCAAAGACCTTGTGCCTATTTCTCGGCAGTGTTGGATAACGTCGCCAGAGCGCTTCCTAGCTGTTTAAGGGCAACTGCTGCAGTCGCGGTGGCCATTTGACAGTCGGAAGGGCTCGTTCTGAATACTGACCTCACAGTGATGGTACCGCACACGCTGTGGATACATTATTGAACAAAACGAAGACCCAGCACCATAAGAGTGTGCTTCTTACAGGGTACGAATTGACTTTGTTTGCTCCCCATATTACAATTAAGCGGTGTGCCACTCTGAATCCTGCCACGTTACTACCCCTCCCTTCAAGAAAAATAATGATGTACATGATTGTATATTTCGGACAGAGGAAGAGACGGGGAGATCTCACAGACATTCCTCTATTTGACCCCCCAAGGGGAACTGTATGTGGATGGCTCTTGTTTCAAGTTACCAGATGGCACGACAACAGCTGCATATGCGATTACGACTCTCCGCACTGTAGTTGAGGCTTCTCGAGTAGCTTATCAGTCAGCACAGGCAGCTGAGTTAGTGGCATTGCTCTGGCCTGTGAGTTAAGTGAAGGATTGAGAGTAAATATTTACACAGATAGCCAATACGCCTTTCGCGAGGCTCACAGTTTTGGCCGACTGTGGGCGGAAAGGGGTTTTCTTACTTTCCATGGTCAGAGAATACAACATGGCCCTTTGATTCTACGATTATTGACCACATTGACATTACCACAAAAGGTGGCTGTAGTTAAATGCAGTGCACATAAGACAGTGGTGGATGCAGTAGGCAAGGGTAATTCTTTTGCTGATCAGATAGCTAAAGAAACTGCAAAATCTAAAATGTCTTTAATGTTCGTAACCACTTCTGCTAGGTGGGTGGTGGAGACAGAGATGTTTGACAACACTATGGAGAGTGTCCGAGAGATACAGAAAGAAGCTACTCCTACTGAACTGGCTCTTTGGGAAAAGGAAGTGGGGAGATTAGATGAAAATGATTGCTGGGTTGACTTAACTGAGAAGCAGCGGTGGTTGTTGCCCAATGCATTAGTGAACGCTGTAGTGACCATGGCACATGGCTCAGCACACATTGGGGCGAAGGGCATTTGTGCACTTTTATACCCTGTGTGGAATAACCCTAATATCCAGAGGACTGCTGCTCATTTGGTTCAATACTGCATGGTTTGTTTATGACATAACCCCGGAGGCAGGGAACCTGTTCTCAGTGGGAATTTTGCACCACCCTCTCTACCTTTCGAGGTGCTCCAAATAGATTGTATCCAACTGGAACGTGTGAATAATCTAAAGTATGTTCTGGTTGTGGTGTGCACCTTCAGTAAATGGGTGGAGGCCTACCGACTAAAGAAAACACTGCTCTGGCAACAGCAAAGGCTCTGATGAAGGAGTACTTCCCACGCTACGGATTGCCTCGGGTGATCTGGAGTGATAACGGGGGCACTTTAATGCAGATCTTATCAGTCATGTTTGTAATGGGTTGCAAATTAAGCAGAAATTCCATGCGGCTCAACACCCTCAGGCTGCTGGACTGGTTGAGAAGTATAATGGAATACTGAAATTAAAACTGGCAAAGATTCAAGAGAGTACCGGGTTAAGATGGCCCGATGCTTTACGATTAGCATTGATGTCAATATGAGTTGCCCCACATTCTCGATCTGGCTTGTCCCCTTATGAAGTCATCTTTGGGCGCCCAGCCAATGTTTGGGGTGTCCCGAGACCCAGAACGTTTCGTGATATTGAATATCCTATGATGACAGATTATCTGTATGCTTTGACTAAAGATCTTCGTTCCATTCATCAACAGGTTTCAGCAGTATTGCAGCCCCTGCCGGAGGGTCCCGGGCATCGTTTGGAGCCAGGACAGTGGGTCCTGGTCCGCAACTATCAGCGGAAATCCAGCTTGGACTCTCGTTGGTCCGAGCCCCATCAGATTCTACTAGAAGACATCGGATCCATGTCTCTCACGTCAAAAAGCTGCCCCTCCCGCTCCCTTATGATCAGCGAAACCAGGAAGGAATTTTGACCCAGGAGAGTGAACAAGCCCCTTGCTTTGTCCCTTTTTCTGATGCCCTGGAAGTTGGAGAAGGAGCACTGGGCTCGGAAGGGGTTTTGTCATCTGCATCAGTGATCGCCCCGGATTCTGTTGCCCCTGCCGTTGAACGAAACGCTCGTGATATTCCTGTTGCAACAGATTCACCATCCTCTGTTTTGTTGGCTGATCAGGAAACGCCTGGCCATGTTCGATACAATCTGCGGCCCAGAAATCGACACTGTACCCCAGGTGAAGATGGTAGGAGATAGGGAGAGACTTGAGTAATAGGGTTTGTCAGAAACATTTCTGGGGTACTGAGCGAGACACTGGACTGAACACGTTGAGAGCCATGAACAGGTCAGCTCTGTTCAGAAAGAAAGGCTGAATTCCTGTTAAAAAGGGCCCAGATTGTGTTCTCTTCAAGGGTTGTGTGAAACCATAACTCCAACGTGAAAGTCTGCTTTTGTTTTTCTTTGTGATGAACAATAGGAGCCTGCCTGTGAGGCTCTAGACCAGAGGTCTTTAAACTTTTTGATGCCGAGACCCCCCCTGTCAAAATGTTTTAGGCATAGGGACCCCCTCTTGACAAAAATATCTAGAACTTGGTACTCCTCAACATTGACAACTATCTACAACCATAAACACCCCCAATTCCGACATTTGCAGTGGGGAAATAATATTAAACAGTGTTTATCAAATGAAAGATCGGTAAGCGTGGGGGCGTGGTCAGAGGTGTAGCTAAATACAAAGGACCTCATGTATGAGGAATTGGCGTAGGGCAGCGCCGCAAGTCTTCTTGCTGCGTTGCCCTATACCAATGTGAAAGGGCAGGAATGCACCTTATTTATGAAATATGATGCATTCCTGTCCTTTCCCATTGCTTTGGTGCACAAATTGCTGCCTAGCGCCAATGTAGGCAGGATTTTTGTTGTGCAGGAAGGTGCCCTGAGAGGGGGTTTCCTCTTTCTATGTGAGTTTCAGAATGCAGCACACATGGAAAGAGGAAAAAATACAAAGAGACATGAAAACATTTCTCCTCATTACGCCTGCTGTGGGGAGGCATATGGTTTTGGCGCTGCCCCAGGTTTACATGGTTTGGTAAATCTGGGGCAGCGTCAAAATCCATGGTTGTTGAGTGGGAACACTCACCGCAACGCCCATGGAACTCCTACTTGACAGACTAAGGCTAGGCAGCGACTTACTCCATATGTATGAGGGCACTCATAGCCATGCAGGGTGACTTTGCGTCGCCTCATAGATACGATTGCGACGCTTGTGCTGCCGGAGCTTTAAAAAAAATGATTCTCCAGAGGTTCAAGCCACTCATAAATCAGCCCCAAAATATTTTACTAGTTTTTTTGGTCTTTCACCATCAGGTAGCTACATATAAAATAAGTGGTAGCTTAAATGAAAAATATTTTTTTTAAAGTTGTTAATGAGTAGGAAATGCACTGTAGTATATTAGGAATCCTCTGTTAATTAATGCATTGCAGAGGTCTGTGTGTAATCAGAGAGCCACAGAATTTTGGGGCACATTTTCAAGCTCTGTGTGCCTACTTGCGAGGCCATTGCATCACTTTTTTTTACGCAACAACGGCACAAACAATTGGGCCAATTTACAATGTGACGCATCTAGGGAGATGCGTCACATTGTAAAGCCTTGCGTCACATTATATGCAGGCTAGGCGTTCCCACGCAAAAAGCCATGTAGAACTAACGTAGTGAAATTTACAACATTTTACTGCGTCACTCTACGCCTTCACTGCTTCAAAATCCCTATGCCTGCTCAGACCAGGCGTAAGGAATGACGCAGGACTTTTTGTGTGAGACTTACCTATCTGTTGTGGCACATTGCTGGAGTTGTGACACTTTCATGAGCAACTCCAGCGATGCGTCACTTTTGTGCCAACAGATGCATCAGTATTTCTGACGCATCTGTTAATCCTTGTGCCATGGAGCACTGTGTTGTAAATACAACGCATCCGTGGTGGCAGAAGGACATTTTGCGCTGGCGCAAGGAAACTGACGCACCTATGCAGATGCGTCAGTTTCTTGTAAATCTGGCCCTAAATTTAGTTGGTGCAGTGGGGAATAGTGACTTGGGGATTTTTAGTGCTACAATGTCACAGCCTGGGACAAAAAGTACTGTGAAAGTGTAAGTCATTATTTTATTCTTGTATTACATACATTATGAAGTAGACTGCTACAAACTGTGCAAATAGTTTTAGGATATTTGGAGCTTCCAAAGTGTAGATGTTAGTAATACCAGAATATAAGTAATGCATTTTTTTTGTTGCATACCTGTCCCTTTAACACCCCCTCAGAGGGACGGTGCAATTAAAAGCATGCACTTCACAGCCCAAAAAATCTTTGCCATCAGAAAGCACTTAAAGCTAGAAGCGCTCCCAAGCACCATTTACATTTGCAGATTTCCTCAATACACACATTATCATTTCATTCAAGTTAGCAGGCACCCTGGAACGAAGGTTTGTTTCAGGCCCAGCCACTTCGTTTCACATCACAGAAGACAATTAACTACAGCTGCAGCATTTGAACGACTGCGTCCCGGTTTTCAAAAGTAAGAGCAAGTTTTAAATTCCAGACAGAAGTGAGGCCTGGAATGGTGACCCCCTTGCCAGGACTCCACGACCCCCATAGGGGTCGCGCCCCACAGATTGAAGACCTGTGCTCTAGACGGACACAGGAGAGAAGTACCCTCTGGCAGATTTGACTGCATTGCCAGAGTTTATTTTTGGAATTTTAGCTAGCATGTACCCTTTTGCTTGTTTCGTTCCCGAAGAGGAACGTCTTCTTGCACCACTTTATTACCCTGTATATAGGCCTGTCTTTTCCAGTTGGACACAGCGTGTTAAAATTTCATTTGTGGTCACGATATCGATTTTGTTAATAAAATAAATGAGTGTGTTTATATATTTAGAATTTCGCCACCCTATTCATACTTCCTTAGGTACCACTGCCCTGTCTCCGGAACATATATTCTATACCTTAACCCCACATAAGGAAAGACACCGTCAGACTTATACGAAGAATGTATTTGTTGAAATGCTTCATCAAACACACAGTGCTACGAATACTACGAATTGTTGGGTTTGTGGCTTTCTGCCCTCTGTTATGCACAAACATGATCTATTTATCTCTTTGCCCCTGTCCTATTTAGGAAGTTGGGAAGCATGGTTAAAGTTACTCTCAGTGATGTATATGCATTATACAGTAGATACTCAAAGGTATTCGGAGAAGGACTATGAGATGATTTTAGCATATATATATTGAGGTACACCAAGGATTTGACCCAAAGGGAAATGATGGGGAGGGGTCCTTAGATCCGAATGAGTGTATGAATTTGTATACTGAACATGAAAACATCACTTAGTTAAAAAATGAAATCCTGGATTTTGCAGAATTCAATTTCATCCAGTATTTCCAACAATTTAAGGAAATAAATGTTACAGATGATAGAGCAATTCCAGTGCCTATATTAAACAGTACCTCTGCATTTTGTGTTCAGGGAGCAGGGTACATATCGGTAGGAGAAAGTCGGTGCAATTACACCTATCGGTTACGTACTTCCAGTAGCCCCCCATTGTTGACTCCCCCTAATGTATATTTTGTCTGTGGAGAAAATGCTTATACCCGGCTTCCTCGCGGCTGGGTCGGCCGTTATTTGTCTTTCTTGAACCCTCCAGTCTATATAGCCTCTTCTAATTATCACAAGGATCATCGATTAGACAAACAGAGTC
Organism: Lissotriton vulgaris; assembly: GCF_964263255.1. Lineage (NCBI taxonomy): Eukaryota > Metazoa > Chordata > Amphibia > Caudata > Salamandridae > Lissotriton > Lissotriton vulgaris. The sequence goes on along the minus strand of NC_141699.1, from coordinate 586,903,113 downwards.
TGCCACTCGCCAGGAATAAGAGAGATCGATACAACTGATATGGATCAAACAGATGCTCCTGAGCAGCATTTTATTGATATTGTAAAAGGGGTATTTCCTATTTGGGGACCCATCATCATTAGTAAGGCAGTATGGCGCCTGTCCAGAGTAGTTGAAAGGGTGATTAATACCACTGCAGGTATATTGACCAATTTAACTGTAGAGCTTCAAGCGACAAGACTTGTTTCGCTTCAGAATCGAATGGTTTTAGACGTCATTCTGGCAGACCGAGGAGGAGCATGCCGCGTGATCGGCAGTTCCTGTTGTGTATATGTCCCTGACTCCGCCCCCTCTGTTCATCTGGCCATTCAAAAGTTACATCGTTTGGCATCTGAAGTACATGCAGAAACTGGTACCTGGTCCCCATCTGGTTGGTTTTGGGGTCTGTTGTACACCTGGGGATGGAAAATTCTTTTGGTACTGGCGGGTATAGTCTGTATCATATTCATCTGTTGCCTTTGCATACATTGTGGGCCTGCATGCTACTCTTACTGTGCTACTAAACTCACCTCCTCCGTGACCAGTCCTTCCCCAGCAGCGGTAAAAGCCCAATTAGTTCAACAAGAAATAAAGGATATGATGCAGATCTTTGAAGACTGAAACAATTTTTAGCTAGCTACATCATGCTAAAAGGGCCGTTTTGAGGGATAAAAGTTAGATTTCCCCTACACGAGGAGTATCAGACATATATATTGTGTTAGCATGATGTATCTATATATCCTCTTATGCTTAATATACACATTGCATAACCTCTATCTGCTTTAGCTGGTAGGAAAAGGGTTATTTTGTCCGTTTGTTCTATACTAATAGAGTGGGCCGAGAACCATACAGACACCATCTTTTCCCTGCCTGTGTCAGACACGAGCTGGGATCACGTGTTAATCTCTAGTAGTTGCCCAGTATCAGTTCATTTGAGTTACTGAGAGCAGCTGAAAGTAAACTGTTCTCCCCCTATCCTGGGACTCAAGGTCGCATCTGGCTTTGGGTGCGATAAGCGCATTCCTGGAGGCGCCGTGCCTACTCTCTCGGGCACCAGGACTGAAAGGAGTCACCGCTCCTGACCTCCCCAGTAATAACTTAGCAAGGCTTTGAACCAATCATGTGTGCAATATATGGTCCTTCCTCGGGGCCCAAGAGCCAAGTGGTGTTTTTCCATTTACGGTGACTTCATGTGTTGAACTGAAAGTATATTATGTGTAGTTTTGAATGTAAGCCAGCAGTCTTCTCCGCGCACCTGATGGGTGAGGTTTGGAGAGGCTCCTCAATAGAGTATTTTGCTTAATAAACGATTGAACTTTCTTCACTGCCAACTGACTCGTTATTTGGTAAGGGTATTGGGGCTATTGGTAGGTATAGCTCTTTATGTTATTTTTATGGTACGTCATCTGAAGATACTATCCTTTACTTTGGGCAATGCTAACTGCATTTTACCTCATCTGAGACTCACTTAAAACTTGGAAGCAGTATCAATCACCTACTATCTACACCACGTCCACTTATCACACATATCTCCGTCAATTATTGTGCAGTACACACCCCGGCCCACAAAGGCATCAATATAAGAAAAAGGTTTAGTACACTAAATAATGTGGATGTGCCACTGAAAACCTAAGCTAAGCTCAAGAGCCAGAACCCTGCCATCTAGCTCAGCTCAAATTTTAGAAGCTGAGTAAACTGCCATCTATACCTATCACATTTGTCTCTGAATTCCTTTAACATTGCAAGACTTTGTTTTGCTAATATTTACAATTGCTATCTTTGAGGTGTTGAACCTCTTCTGATGTTGCCCTTTCTGTTAAGTATGGGAAAGCCAGTGGCAGCAAAACAGATAGCATGCCGTTTTCCCTTAACTTAATACTTTTTTCTAGAAACACGTCTTGAGCTAGCTCGATTTAACATAAAATGAATGCATTTATCCAACACAGAGTACTAATTCAGTTCCTGACGGAAACAAAGCATTGTTCATCACCGGTAAATGGGAAGAGAAGGTGATACCCATCCAATGGCTGAGATGTTTAATGTGTAATCAATAAACTTGGGTTCAAATCTCAGCCTCTCAACCTGTCCAAATTGTGTGATCTTATGCAAATCACTTTATTTCCTTGTGCCTCATTTTGAGTCACATTTGTGCCCACCTTAAAATTCACTGAGCAGGCACACACTAGGGGAGCCCAATAATCACCGTAGGAGATTAGGTATGTATAAGCATAATATATATAAAGAGGCTACTGACGGAATAAGTTTATAGTAATAATATAATTGCAAGGACTGTATACAGTAAGAAATGTGTTACTTACCTGTAACAGCAGTTATCCAGTATTGGTGTCTTTCATAGATTCACATGCCTGAATCATTCCCCGTCGTCGAGACGGGAGCCTCCGGTACATAAAAAAGTAATGCCCTATAGACATACAAGAGAAAATAGGCCTAAGGGCCTCCCCTTAGTAGCCTTTCTTTGTCCTTATGTAAAAAGGACCAAACTCTCACAGTCAGCCAATCAGCTCCGACCTCCCTCTAGAACCTTCCTGGGAGGAGCCTCAGTCCCTCAGATTTTCGTACGCACCCAGCTAGGTTGGCGTAATATTGTCAGAGAGGGATGTGAGTCCTTCCAGGGGAGGCGGGAGGGTTGCATGTGAATCTATGAAAGACACCAATACTGGATAACTGCTGTTACAGGTAAGTAACGCATTTCTTATCCAGTATTTGGGGTGTCTTTCATAGATTCACATGCCTGAATCAGAGTAGCTAGCAATCAGATATGCACATGTGTGATGTAAAGTCGCTCTGCAGACATGTTAGACAATGCATATATTATCATATAACATGGGAACAGCATAATTGGAACATCACAAGAGCAAAGAATGTGCATACCTGGATGGCGGGATGTAGGAAGGCTCACCTCACTGAAAGAGATGGCGAAGCACCGCCTGGCCCACTGCCGCATCCTTCTGAAGTTCGATATCCAGGCAGTAGTGTCTGGAGAAAGTGTGCGGTGACTTCCAGGTCGCCGCTCTGCATATGTCCAAGATTGGCACCCCAGCGAACAGTGCTGCTGACGTGGACATCGCCCTGGTGGAATGAGCAGTAACATGATCAGTCAAAGGCCGTCCGGCCTTGTCGTGGCAGAATGCAATCGCCGAGGAGATCCATCTCGAGATGCTTTGCTTCGTAAGAGGAAGGCCTATTCTTGGTCTGCTGTATGCCACGAACAGTTGTGAAGACTTCCTGAGAGCCTTAGTTTTATCCAGGTAGAACTTTAGGCATCTCTTGAGATCCAAAGAATGCAGTGCTCTTTCTGCTGCTGTGGAAGGGTTCGCAAAGAAGGACCTAAGGACAATTGGTTCATTGAGATGAAAGTCCGAAGGCACCTTTGGTATGAATTTAGGGTTCGGTCTCAGCACCACCCTGTCCTGTCTGAACTGCATATATGGTTCCTGAATGGACAAAGCTTGTAGCTCGCTAACTCTCCTGGCCGATGTTAAAGCGAGCAAGAGCGCCGTTTTAAAGGAGATGTATTTGATAGATGCTCGATGAATGGGTTCAAACGGATGTCTCATGAGTTGGTTGAGTACCAGATTCAGTTGCCATGTCGGAGGGACTTTCCGAGGCCTCGGAAAGGATCTGTAGAGCCCCTTCAGGAATTGCTTGACCAGCCTACTTGACCACAGAGAAGGTCCTGTGAAAGTTCTGGTGAACCTAGAGATAGCTGCCAGGTGAACCTTAATGGATGCATGTGCCAGTCCTGACTGTGCCAAATGTAGGAGGTATGGTAATATCTGTTCAGGGGTGACAGCGAGCGGTCGCAGGCCCTGGTCTGAACACCAAATGCAGAACCTTTTCCACTTGAGAGAGTAGGTTTTGTTTGTACTGTCCGCTCTCGCTTTTGCCAGGACATCCCTGCAGTCCTGTGGGATATTTAGGTCACAGAACTCTCTGTGCTCAGGAGCCAGGCCGATAACTTGAGCGATTGGAGGTTCGGGTGCTGTACCTGTCCGTTGGACATCGTTATGAGGTTCGGGTGCTGCCTCAGACGAATCGGTGACCTGATGGAGAGTCGAAGCAGATCCGAGAACCAGTGTTGTCTCGGCCAGAACGGGGCAATCAGGATCAGGGTACAGGGCTCCGCCTTCATCTTCCTGAGGAGCCTCGGGATCATCGGAAACGGAGGAAAAGCGTACGCAAACACGCTGAACCAACCGATGGAAAAAGCATTTCCCAGTGACCCTTGTTGGGGATGCCAGCTTGCGTAGTTTGGGCATTTGGCGTTCTCCTTGGTGGCAAACAGGTCGATTCTTGGGACTCCCCATTGAGAGAAGATGTGAGCCAGAGCGTTGTCGCTCAGTTCCCACTCGTGGGAGAGGGATCTTTGTCTGCTCAGGGCGTCCGCGATGGTATTGTCTTTTCCGGGTACATAGTCCGCTTTGAGCGGGATTCCGTGTAGCACCAGCCAGTTCCAGATTTTCTGCGATTCGCGTGATAGAGAGAGCGAACGCGTTCCCCCCTGTTTGTTGAGATAGTGCATCGTCGTGGTGTTGTCTGTTTTGACGAGCACTGGGGAGTTCTGGATGCGTGGTAGGAAGGCCTGTAGAGCAAGATATACAGCCCTCAGCTCCAAAAGGTTTATATGGAGCAGCTTTTCCTGATCGTCCCACTTGCCGCTGATCCGAAGGTCCTGGAGAACAGCACCCCATCCTTCCAGGGAGGCGTCCGTGGTGATCACCAGAGGTGTCGCCGGAAGGAGAAACGGCAATCCTATGGTTAGATTTTTGCGACGCCTCCACCATTCTAGACCCCTGGATATTTTTGGTGTTATCCGTACAATGTCTTCGAAAGAGCCAGTACTTTGAGTCCATTGGCTCGTGAGAGCTTCCTGCAACGGGCGCATCCTGAGTCTGCAGTGAGGGATGAGGAGTATACAGGAAGACATCATTCCCAGGAGGGATGTGTAAGTCCGGACTTTGAGGTGTGTCTTTGTTGCCACAGCCGTGGCCAGGGACAATATCTTGTCCGTCCTTTCCTTCGAGGGGAAGGCTCTTGCGCACTCCGTGTCCAAGGTAGCTCCGAGGAAGGTAATTTTTGTCGTAGGGATAATGCAGGACTTTTTGAGATTGAGGGTCAATCCCAGCCTCTGAGAAAGATTGGTGCAGGCGTTGGAAGATTCGGCCGCGCCTTCGGGTGAGGGTGCTTTCACCAGCCAGTCGTCTAGGTAGGGGAAGACTTGGTGACCCAGCTGACGCAGAAAGGCCGCCACCGGTGCAAGGCACTTTGTGAAAATCCGCGGCGCGGATTTGTGGCCAAACGGCAGGACTTTGAACTGATAATGTCGGCCTGCAACCTCGAACCTCAGGAATTTTCTGTGACGCTTGAGGATGGGGATGTGGTAGTAGGCATCCTGGAGATCCAAGGATGTCATGAAATCTCCTTCTTCCAGAGTGCCCAGGATTTCTTGGATCGTCACCATCCTGAACGATTGGCTCCGCAGGAAAGCGTTGAGCGCCCGGAGGTCTAGAATGGGCCTCCACTTGTTCTCCTTCTGTCGTACAAGAAAGAAGTGGGAATAAAACCCCTTCCCCTTTAAGGATGCTGGAACTCGTTCGATTGCTCCTTTCTGTAGCATGACAGAAAGTTCCTGGAGAAGCAGGCGTAGGTGTTTGTGCGCCCGTCTTTGGGGAGGTGTATTGGGAGGGATGTTGGTGAATTCGAGAGAATGGCCGAATCGTATCATCTGGAGAACCCACCGGTCCGTGGTGATGTGTTGCCAATTGGTGAGGAAATGGGTCAATTTTCCTCCAATTTGAAAGGATGGAGAGGGTGGTAGGACTGGCTGGAGTAATCGGTCACTGGCGGCCGCCAGTGCCCCTCTTGGGATTTTTGCCTCTGAAGTTAGATCTTCCGTATGAAGATTGACGACCTTGTTGTTGCTTGTGCTGGTATTGATTTTTGTTATTGTAGGAATACGAGGACCTGTTCTGATAGGAACCCCGATAAGAGGACTGACCTCTGGATCGGTTGCCTCGAAAGGACTGGTTTCGCGACTGCAAAGTGCCCAGTGCCCTGGCAGTATCGGTGTCCTTCTTTATGGTCTGCAGTGCCTCGTCGATCTTGTCCCCAAAAAGATGCTGGCCGCCGAAGGGCATGTCCAGCACCTTCGATTGCACCTCCTGGCGGAACGACGTCGCTTTTAGCCACCCTTGACGGCGCAGAACAGCAGCTCCAGCAAGCTGACGGAAGCCAGTCATGGCTGCATCAATAGCACAGTCAATTATTTCCGCAGCTGAAGTTTGACCTTCCACAAGGAGAGCCTTGACTTCACCCTGGACTGCGTCAGGCAGTTCCTTTACGTAAGGGGCTATGTCCTCCCAGAGTTGGCGATTGTAACGTCCCAACAAAGCAATGGAGTTGGCCACCTTGATGGTCATGGCCGATGTTGTCGTGAATCTTTTTCCGATCGTGTCAAGCTTTCTGCCTTCTTTGTCTGGAGGAGCGGACAGCGGGGAGGAAGGGTTGCGGGAGTTCTTCTGGGCCGCCTGCGTAACCACCGAATCAGGTTTGGGGTGTCTGTTGAGGCAAGCCGCCGCTGTAAGTGGGGCTTTGTATTTCTTGTCCAGGCGTGGAACAACCGCGGGTACAGAAGCGGGTGTCAGCATTAATTTCTTGCCTTGCTCCCACAAGAACTCGATAATTGGAATAGATTTAGTCGACTTTTGCGTCTGCTCTTTGAAATCGTGCAAGAAGCATTCCGTTTCAGTTGATTCCACGACCATATGGAATCTCTTCGCCGCCCTTTCCACAAGTTTGTGGAAGCCGGCAATGTCCACAGGCGGTGAGTCCGCTTGGCGTGGTTGTGGTGAAGCTGGGGATGACGCCACATACTCATCCTCCTCATCCTGGTCCGAGTGGACCTCCTGGACCTCTCCTTCCTCCAATTCCTCCTCATCCTCATCTTCGTCTGAGGAGTCCACCACCTGAGGTTGGACCTTGTCACGGTGGGTTTGAGGGAGAGGTTGAGACTGTTTTGGGGCGGACGCTGGTGTATGTACCATAGGTGTCTGATTCCCACTGTCCGCATCCGGGAAGCGTTGCTTGTAATCTTGTACAAGGAACCGCAGGTCATTGACAAGAGTCGCCGGTAGGCATATCATGGGGGTGACCTCCGTGCGGACACTAGTGTGGACGGAGTGTTCCTGATAAGTGAACTCCTCCTGTTCCTCATCAGTGCTTTGGCATTTGACATTAAGGTCCGAGATAGAAGTAGCGGGACCCAGGTGGTCATCCTCTTCAGATTCTTCACTTTGGAAGATTTCCTGAGGTGGCTGCATTTCCACTTTGCTCGGAGACGTTGTTTCCGGGGTAATTTGCAGTTTGGTAGTCTTGCCAGACGTAGCATTTGATCCTGTCGTCGTCGAGGGTGTCGTCGACGGCGTTAGCGTGAGGGCCGACACTTCCACAAGTTTGGATTTTTTCCATGGCTCAGACAGTGCCATCTTCGACGACGAGTCTGTCGTCGACGGTGTCCTCGTCGACGGTGGGGTGGTCGACGGTACCTTGGTCGTCGACGACGACTTCGACGTCGATGTTGTCGTCGTCGGTGCACTCGTCGACGGCGAGCCCGTCGTCGACGTCTTCGTCGACGGTGTCTTCGTAGTCGGCGTCTTCGTCGTCGACTCCCTCGTCGACGTCTTCGTCGTCGACGGTGGGTTCTTTAGCAACGTCTTCGACGACGATGGGCTCGTCAACGCTGACGTCGTCGTCGGTGTAGTCCTTGTCGTCGACAAGGTCTTCGTCGTCGTCGACGATTTCAGTAGTATAACAGAGGAAACAGGTCTACCTGATGACGAGGATGCAGTCGTCGTCGTCGACGCTAAAGGCGACAACGCTGATGTCGTCGACACAGTGGTTGTGACTGAGGTAGTTCTCTGGGCATGTCTGGTAGATGACGGAGCAGGCTTTTTAAAGGTTTGATCGTCCTGAACAGACACTGAAGATGTCGTAGATCTTGCCTCTGAAGACTTCTTGTGTGCCTTCTTAGGAGGAGTGTCTGAGGGGCCAGGGGAAGTTACCCTAGGCCTCTTTTTAGAGACTTCTGAGGACTTGGAAACACTGCCCTCAGATGATTCCAGAGTGTCTCTGTCCTTAAGCCTGTCGAGCCAGATGAGAAGGCGACCTTCCCTGTCCCTCACGGTCTTTTTAGGGAAAGACCTACATATTCTGCATTTGTCCGAGACGTGGTCCGGGTAAAGGCAATATAAGCACAGGTCATGCTTATCATCCACATGGATCCTTTTCTTCCCACATGAAGAGCATGCCCTGAAAAGGGCTTTCTTCTATGATTCAGACATGGAAGAAAGCAGTGGAAAGAAAACACTTACTGCAAAAACAGTGTAGTGAAGTAATCCTTGAAGAGTTGAGATTGAAGAATCACTTTCAAAGAAAGTTAGATGATTTTGAAGGAATCCTGAGGAGAGCTCAGGCTGGAGACTCCCTAGCACAACGTGCGTACGAAAATCTGAGGGACTGAGGCTCCTCCCAGGAAGGTTCTAGAGGGAGGTCGGAGCTGATTGGCTGACTGTGAGAGTTTGGTCCTTTTTACATAAGGACAAAGAAAGGCTACTAAGGGGAGGCCCTTAGGCCTATTTTAGCTATGTATGTCTATAGGACATTACTTTTTTATGTACCGGAGGCTCCCGTCTCGACGACGGGGAATGATTCAGGCATGTGAATCTATGAAAGACACCCCAAATACTGGATAATCTACTTTACCACAATGCGTTTTAAAACACAAAATTACACAGTGATAAATATTCTAAGAACACCAGTTCAAGGAGGGGCATTAGGTGCATCAACCACTCAGCCTAAACACAAAGTCTCTCTATTTTTGGTGTGTGCTGTTTGACCCTCCATGTACTGAAATAACATGCATCACTGTGTGATTTAGTACTGAAAAAACGGATTCTGCTCCAGTGACATCATGCGGAGCCGCGTGCAGAGCCAAGGCATTGCGACGACCTCGTCGGCGTGGAAAGCTAGGAAAACGTTTCTGCTGAATGCTGGCGCAGGAGATATTCCTAAGGTGAGGAATCCACAGGCAGATGTATCCATCAGAAACAAATTTCTTTATGTATTGTATACGCCTGACACTGAGTACACCTTCACACAAGTCAAACAAGTTTTTCTCTTCATAAATACATTTTGCGTGGATTGATTAAGCAGTGGCCATACCTTCCACCTACATATATTAATGTAATTTATTTTACTTCAGGAGCATCTTTATATATGTTTTACCTTGAAATTTAGTTGAGGATGTGTGCTATATAAATCCCCACTAATTTAAGGTTTTATAGGCAATAATGTAGCACCACATAGAATATTTACACTGGCCATATATTTAGTGTACATAAACTGGCTTACTCATGGCAGTGTTGTCAGGGAACTGAAAGTGGGAACATAGTTCAGTTTTAGAAACTCTTTTTAACCGATGTGCACGCAGTGATGTTATCTAATGTACTACTTTGAAACACAAATGTTCAAGAAATAACCTATAATTAATTTGAAAGAGTCTTTAGCATATTTTAGCTTGACAATTGTTGTTGCATCACTTATATAGCACATCATTTGATGGCTTGATTTGTCCATTGGCTCTTAGCACAAAGCCTGACTTCTGGCTCGGCTCTTCCTACGAATGTTATGGCTCACTCATCTCTATACACCACTTACATCGCCTTCCCAATCCAGACTAATTACCAACCACACTTAACTATATTCTCTCACTCTATCACATCTCTCAATAAACTCATAAAATCTCTTGCTTTAATCTTCAAAGTCCCACCCTGGTTGACCTATTTCTCTTTCCCCTCATTATTTGGTACCTACCCCTCATGCAGTTGTTCCACAATCCCATCTCTCCCAACTAACTAAGCCTTTAATCCTAAATACTGAATGGATTATTTTCTACAGTCTTACTCTCAAACCTATCCTCAAAAAACCTCTTCAATTCTAGGTTTCCAATTGCACTTTCTCATGTAGCCAGACTTTTATCATGACTTCTCATCACAATCGCCAATTTTGTGTTCTCATACTTTTAAATTTATCTGCTGCTTTTGACACTATTGATCCTTATACAGTACTATCCTATCCAAGCATGACATGCTTAGCAAACAAATGGCACTCTGACGACTCTTTCGGACTCCTGGGATTCCATATTATCAGCATCTAATTCGCTCAGTACTTGACACTTTGCTTTCCACCCTCTTTGAACCACCTCTGTCAGTTATATTATCACCTCATTTGGTTTCTCATACTATCTCTACACAGCTATATATTTTTACCACTTCCAGTTTTCAGGCCTTTCCTTCAGCAAAGAGTGTTGGTCTCACTGCCATCCCTTTCAAACAGGCTCTAAGGTGCCTCATGTTAGACTCCTCTACCTCACTAAATCCACTTTCCCTCCTTCCCTCTACCCTTCCTCCAATAACCCAACTACTACTGTAGTTGAAGATCATGATCAAGTTGCAAACACATATAAAATTCCCTCACACATCCTATTCAGCACAACTAAAACACTAACCAGACTAGCTAATACTCAGACTGCAGTATTGCAAATGTTCATTAATGGGTCTCACCAAAGTTCAATCCCCTGCTTGACGTCTCAAACTTTCCCACCAGAACCATGTACAATCTTCTGAGGCATACCTCAACCTCATCAGATCGCTACAAGCGGACTGCCGTGCCAAGGTAACACACAAGCTTTTATCTTTAAACACAAAGCAATAAATGGCATATCCTTCCATCGTATTTCAGATATGATACTCAGCTAGACTTCAACCTGGAACTAGGCCTTAAAGACCTTGACACAAAAAGCCCCACGTATGATTTGCAGGCTCTTATCCTTTAAGCTTTGAGGACCTATAAAAAGACATTGTCTACCATCAGCCATTTGTGCAAGTGTATCCCTCTAAAAGTACAAAAAGACATTAAATTGACACGTCTTGCTAATGGAAGAGAACAGTTATTACTGGCTTCACTCATCCTAAACCAATATAAATATGGACATTTACGCTTTTATGTCTCATATCACATAAAGAAGCATACTTGAATTATCTATCGTTACCAAGTATATTCATAAAGTTGACACTAAGAAACCACACCATGATCACTATGGTTCAACGTCAACAGCCTAGAACCCACGGTTCAGAGTACCACTTCTGATCTTTTGCAGAGAAGAGATTTACTGTTCAAAATGTTAGAGATGGTAAAAAGATTAAAAAAAATTCTGGAGCTGAAAATGATGAGCAAACAGGATCCAACAACCACATTGCAAGGCTTAGATTATAAGCACTCCAAAACCATTTGCTAATGTGCCAATATGTGATTTGATATGTAACCTGAAAGATCTAAACTGCATCAGGCTAAGAATTTCTAGGGGAGATTTGCCCATTACCAGAACACGTATCTACCCCATATCCTTTTATTGTCATAGACAGCATAATGTATTATTTTGTAGAGGAAATAATGAAGAGATGAAGGATATCCACACAAGCAAAAACTCTGCATTGAATAACCAAATAGCAAAACAGACACAGGCCCCATTTCCTAGAACAAGCAAGTCGGAACTAACATGTGCTGCCTTCTCATTGCATGCATTAGTCAATATGCAGTCTCTCATAAATAAAAAAGCAACCCAATTACACAAAACGCCCCTCTACAAGTTAAAGAGTGAACATTCACTGCAAAGACTTACCAGGAGGTCACTATGTGGGATGGACAGCAGCAGTTTGATGAATGTCTGCAAGGCATTGTCGAGTGCGTCATCACCGTATAGACGGAATACTCCAAAGTTGACGTAGCTCCCGCTTAGTGCAGCCTTCAGCATGGAGAAGCAAATAGAAATCCCCTTCAGTTTTAGCGCATAGAGCTGATCCTTGGGCACCTCCCCTAGTGTTAGGACACGATTTCCTGTACAAACATAGAGATAATCTCACCGAGGTGGGACGCACAGCTTGGGGAGCTTCCCTAGTGTTAACATGTAATATCCTTCACATACTGAGAAGTCCTTTGTTGCAGTGTATACTGTCATCACTGGAGCACTGGTCGACCTAATGCATCAAATTCTAATTGGTTGTTACTATGATTAGAATTCAAAGGATTTTCAATTGGGATGCAGATGATTTAACACAATCAGCAATGCTCTTTCTATTCAGTGCAAAATGTATTACATGATGGTTAGTATAGGTTTTTGGATGTTTTCTATGTATTCCCAGTGGTAGTGTTAAATAACAGACCTGATACACAAAAAGATGAAGATATCAGTCCAAGATCACAAGCGGTGGGGCCGGAATTAGAAATCTGATCAATTTCTCATTTCGATCAGAACTAATCCTCAAGACTGGTTAGAAGCCTTAGAAATGTGTAAAGCAAAAGCACCTTTCCTGCTTACACTGTGTATACATCTAAGATCTATAAACAAATGGTTGGTTAGTTTTAATATTTATATTAGAATTGCATGCTCTGCAAAATCCTGACAAGTAGTACTTGGTCAGGTACAAGTGTTAATTCACTAAAAAACCAACCCTTTTAGAGACAACCTAAACACATGCGTGCATTTGGAATCCAGTGACCATGACAGAAACACCACAATGCCCCATAGTATCTTGTAGAGCCTCTTTCTGGGATCAATCCCACCTTCAAAGCCTCTACCCATATTATTAAAAAGACAAGTAGATAAAATGTAATATGAAACTAGTTATTTACCTGCAGGTAAAAAGTTATGTACTTGTAGCACTAGTTCAGCTTGAAATTTCTTTGGGGCGCGGAGCAGGTGAGCAGTGCCAGCCCCCTAGGATATCATACGCCAGCCTATAATGTTCCAGTACTTGGTTGTCATCTTCAGAATCATTTTTCCTTGCTTTCATTACCCGGGTCTCGTAGTGAGTGACTTTCATTGTTCTTGGGGTTAACCATTTTGTTAACCTAGACCAGAGGTCTTTAATCTGTGCAGCGCGATCCCCAGGGGGGCCGTGGAGTCCTGGGAAGGAGGGCCCGCATTATCCAGACTCACTTGTGCCTGGAATCCAAAACGTTTGCTTTCGTTTCGGAAAAAGGCAACTGTCACAGTATGGCTGATTTCGATTGTTAAAATGCTTCAGCTGAATTTTCATTAATGGAGTCTCCTGTGCTGTGAAAAACTTTCATGCCAGGGCGTCTGTTTGCTCGAATGACGTGCAAATGTGCACATTTAGTTAAACTGCAAGAGTAAAGGGTGCTTGGGAGCCGGTTCTGGCTTTGATTGATCAAATCACTCCAAACTTTGTGATGACAAAGATTTTTTTTTGTGGTAGTGCAAAGAGTTAACTGAGCTGTGAAGTACATGCTTTTAATTTGAACTGTATTTACACAGCGCTTAGTATCCCTAAGGAGGCGTTGATGGGACAGTTACGTAAAAATAAACATTGCATTACATAGCAAATCTATGTGCACATTTTGTATCAGTCTATCTTATACTGTGTGTAATGCAAGTATAAAATAATGGCTTACATATTCACAGGGCTTTATGTCATACGCTGTGACCTCGTAGCACAAAAAATACACAAGTCACTATTCTCCACTGCACCAATCAAGATTTAATTCTGTGGCTCTCTGGTTACACACACCACTGAATAACAACTTTTAAAATGTATTTTTCATCGAAGCTGCAGATTATTGTGTATGTAGCTACTGGATGGTGAAAGATCTAAAAACGTACAGAATATTTTGAGGCTTATTTTTGAGAGTATTGTGCCGCCAGAGCATCACTTCTTTTGACGCGCCAGAGGAACAAATGTCCTAACCATCCCTATGAAATCGTTCTGTGGTTGTGCATGGCCACATAGGTATGGATTAAGACAAAGTAGCGGCAGTCACTACGCTGCCTTTCTCTGCTCCAAGGAGGCATTCCATGGGCACTGCGTAGGGGTTCCCACACAACACCCATGGATTTTGATGCTGTCCCAATTTACAAAATGACGTAAATCTGGGGCAGCGCCAAAAACGTGCGCCTCCCCAGCAGAGGCGCAACGAAGAGAAATGTTTTCATTTCTCCCCGTTTTTTCCTCTTCCCATGTGTAGAGCATTCTGCAGCTTGCATAGAAAGAGGAAAACACCTCTTGGGATTGTTTTTGTGAACTGCACTAAAACAATCTTGCCTATGTTGGTGTTCGGCAGCAATTTGTGCACAAACACAAGGTGAAAGGACAGGAATGCCAGTATTTCCTTCCCTTTCACATTGGCATATTGTTGGTTTGCTAAACACAGTTTAATATTATTTCCCCTCAGTATAAATGGTTTGCTGGGAATTGGAGGGCGTTTATGGTTGTCGATAGTTGTTGATGATGAGAAGGACCAGGTTCTAGAAATGTGTGTCGGGGGGGGGTCCCTACGCCTAAAACATTTCAACAAGGGGGTCTCTGTATCAAAAGGTTTGAAGACCTCTGACCTAGAACTATTCACTGGCAAAGAGGATGGGTGGCACGAGACTCCAGAAAAGCTTAAAGCTGCAAAACTATTGTTACAGGCGAGTCACCTTTTCCTTTTTGGCAGCTTGAATCTCTAGATTCACATGCCATTTATGAATTATGTTGTGATATTATAACCTTATTGGGAGAATGAGCTAAAGTGTTGGTGGGGTTGTCGAAGATGTTTTACAACAGTCTGTCCCACTTGTGCCTTAGAATTTGCATGGATTTCAACACAGTAATGTTTTGAGGAAGCTAGGCTTTTTAACATGCAGCGGCCATGCATATATCATTGATGGAGGCATTCTCGGAAAGCTTTTGTGGATTGTGTTCTTGGTTTATTGTAAAGCGTGTTCCTCCTGAGGGTATAGCAAATTTGAAAGAGACTCTTATTCCCTAGAGCATGAGCCATGACAACAGGATACCCCCAATGTCTACAGAGACCATTCTTTCGGGTTGTGAGTCAGGCATAACATATAGAGGGGCATGGCGTCATTACGCGAGGACCATCTCGAAACTGACTGTAACAAAGTCCATCATGTTTGGTATCAAACGTGTTGGAATCATACCACCACACCGTAAACAGTGTGGGGAGGTATTATTCCATGTACTGTTAAGCTCCTTAGAGGTGCCCTCAGTACTCCTGGTACCAGTCTTCTAGCTCAGACAGCACAACATGGCTGCTGCCGACCAGAGACACGATTCTGCACTCCTGCTGCTGAGCCAGGTTTGATCACGGTAAGGCAGAACAATAGGTATCCTATCACAGGGAGGTGTGATCACCTCCCTGACAGGGTTTAGTGTATTGGGGCCGGTTGGGAGACCTTGCTGGTGCCAATTAGTCTGCTTGAGGGGCACACTTGGCGACCTCCTTGCATAGACCAGTTCAAACCAGCTCAAGGGAAACTGGACAAAGGACATGGGAGTATCCTCCCGACTGTCCGACCCCTCCCCTGGGACGGAACCCTGACTCCTCCCAACTCTCTCCTTAGGGTACTTGAGGACTTACCTGAGGGTGGGTCACTAGATTAGTTGTGGGACAAGATTAATTTCAGACAGCACTACTTCTTCAACCGTCTGGGCACTCTGGACTTTGCTGGACTTCGCTCTGGGCATCAAGGATGCAACTGGGAAGACTTCTGCTGCTCCTGATCTCGTCGCCCTGCTCGTCTGCTGCAACGTCTGTGCCTGTGCACCATACAGGAACTTTCCAAGGCCTGTGGGCATCCAAGACAACTGAAGGAATCTCCCTTCAAGTGAAGGAGTCACTTCTCTGCATCTGCAGGCACCGCAACTAAGCTGCCCGGTGTGCTGATACCGGGCTCCCAGGGACTCCAAAAGTCTCAGCAACACAGGTGGTGGTTCTTCACATTCCTCGAGGCCTGCCCTGTCCTCTCACCAAGTTGGAGGACAGTATCCCTCGTGGGAGCCACAGGTACCAAACCCCTGTGCACCGCCTCGACTTGCAGATACAAAGGCTTGTTGGCTTCCTTCCACCAAGATCTTCTGGCTCCAAGTAACCCCAATCTCAAGCATCTCTAGTGACCAAGATATTCGTCCTCACCGCATCCCTTGCACCGTGGGTCTGCATCTTTGGTGAGCTGCTTAAGGTCCTCTTGAGTCTCCAGTGCTTTCAGCCTGTAGGTCGTCCTGAGGGTCAGCTTTGATTTCTTTGGGCTCCCCCGATTGCTCGGGGCCTGCCCTGACTCCCCTGCTTGTAGTGAGTCTTCTGGCCCTTGCTGGTCCAGACACTGTACCTTCGTCCACTTCCATGTTGGTTGCAGTTGTCAAGGCTTGTTGGTGCTACAGACGGACACCGACCCCTCAACTCTCGACATCCGATGTGAGACAGCTTGCTCCTGGTCATCTACAGCACCGCCTGGACTGCACAGCTGCAGTTTCAAGGTCAGCGTAAGCTTTCCTGCAACACTCGACATAGGTGGGCATTCGTTTTCCGTGTCTCCTGGTCACTTCTGAGCGGCATAGACTCTGCCCCCTCTGCTTGCAGGCACTTCTCTTCCTGAATCCACCTTAGGGTTTCATCCGACACTTTCACCTTCCCCAGCAGCGGCATTTTCCTGAAGTCCTCCATATGGTTCGACAGAGGCTTCCGACGCCACTTCACACCTATGGACCTGGCTTCCCTGGTGTAGGTATCCTGGTTCCTATGGTATCCACGGGTGCGATGGCACCCCAACCTTTGTCTTCCACAGAGGCTCCTCAAGGGCCGACTGGGAAGGGTCCTTCTTTAAAATTGCAACCGCTACTTACCCATTGACTTGCATTGATCCCGCGGTCTTGTTCCTACTCTGCACACGGCCGCCGAAGGGGCTCATGGTTATTTACCTTGGGTAGTTCCTCGGGTCCCGGCACTTCTAAGTCTTCAGGGTATAGTCTTGACTTGAGTCGTGGCTCGCATACAACTATTTTAGCTTTTGGCTTGGTCTCCCTCTGGTGACCACTGTGTATTTCGTAATACTTCCCTGTTTCTATTGAAAATAATTGTGTGCATTGTGTATATCTCCGGCTAGGAGATATTTGTATGTATTAGTGAGTGTCTTACAAAATATACATATTTTTTATAAATACACTGTGTAGGTAATTTCCACTTAATCTATGCCTATAGGGTAATGTTGTGGTAAAACAAGCTGCTTTACACTCCTTCTGGATTAAGCCTGAATGAAGGCTGCACTACACAGCTACCACTTAGAGAGCTTTCTAAGGTTGTCTAAGACTACTAAAATCACCATATGGGTTGTCTGGATTGGTGTAAGGTGCCCACTTACATAAGTGTACACCATTTACCAAGCCAGGTTCTCATAACAGGTTTGTGGTATTTCCCAAACAAATAAACTCACTCTACTAATAATCTTGAATGTTAAGTGTCAAGAGAATGTGACAGATTCTCTATATAAGAAGGGCACTGTATATTTAGTAATGGTGGAGTGGAGGCAGGTTTTACAGACTGCTCAACTGTGACTAAACAGGGGGGAAGGGGAATGCCTCAGCCAGTTTGTATAGAAATACACAGCTTGTCTAGAATATGAAGCATTTACACAGCCCGGGACACATGCAGTCTTTAGAAGAGAGCAAGACTAGGTTGCACAATATGATGGAAGTTAGAGAGTATATTAGAATAAAAGGAAGGCAAAGAAAGATGTGGAGTTACATTGCACAAGGCATTCAAATGTCGCTATAATGCCCTATCTAAATTTAGAGGAGTATGTTAAAAATTGTGGAAAGAAGTGGTAGCTTGCATAGGAGGAAGCCATTAACTGGTCCAGTGAATGAGCTCACTTGATCAGTACAGCTGGAGGATGTGGAAAAGTGTCAGTTTTTTCATGGGCACCCCCACTTTTTAGGTCGAGCTGGTGTAAGCAGTGCGAAGCACTGCGTCCAGCAAAGCATCTTTTGTTACTCACTTCCTGGGAATGTGAGACAGGGGATGGGCACGCGCAGGCGATTCTCCCATGTGAGTGCGCACGTTCACCCACATGCCGTGCACATCTCCTGTCCTACATTGCCAGGAAGAGGATAACACACACACACACACACACACACGTGCGCGCACACACACACACGCACACACAGACACTCGCACCCACACACGCGCACACACAACCCACACCGCCCACTCACCGGGCTCTTTCCGCGTGTCCCTCTCTCCCTCGGCAGCCAGCGGGTCAGTCTCGGCATAGGAGTCCCGCAGTGCTATCCGCTGGTCTTCACCCGGGCCCCCTCCTGGGACTTCAGCTGCCGCACTTCGCTTTGGCGTCGGGGCTCCCTCTTCATAACAAATAGCACGCATGCGCGGGCAGCCCCCGCCCTCTGTCACAACCCGGTTCCTGAGCTGCTTCCTGTTTCCCTGTCTTCCGTGTTCGCAGCGGTGGCTGCTGTCTCTTTTTTTGTTATTTATTTAGTTATTTTCCTGTAGTAGTTGCAAATTTGTATTCATCAGGCGTCCACTATTTCGTCATGTTCACCATCTGCTTATTCTGTGAGCATCCCTTCTTCTGTTAACCAATTCCTTTATGTTGCAGTCACTAGTTCTTCATTTTCACCGTCCCTTCATTCAGTGGGTATCCTGTACTTGTGTTCGCCATTCCTTCATATAGTGGCCATTCCTCCTCCATAGTACCCATCCCTTCATTCATTAGTCATTTTACTTCAACATTATTTCTTCGTGTCCTGTCTATTCTTTCTTCGTCGTCAGTATCCCACGTGATCTGTCATCACAATTTCTCCATAGTCACTATCTCTTGATGTAGTTGTTTCCTTTCCACTATCCCTTGATTTACTTGTGTCCCCTGTCCGCACTCCTGTGCAGTTCTATACACAATTATATTCCTTTACTTATATTTATTCATAGTTAAATAATGGTTCTTTCTGGTTCTTTGTAATCACCATCAAACTAGTCTGTAGAACACCTTTGCAAACATTCAATAAGCCTCTACAGGTCACCCACCCTCCCTGGCATGAAGTACGCACTTGCCCCCTATTGGTCCTTCCCGGCACAGGTGGCACTGTGCCCTGTCTTCCCATGGCGGGGCCTACCTTGGGCTCCCTGTGCAGTAGGAGCCCCTGGCGGCTCTCGGTGCGGGAGCAGCAGGAGAGCCGGGGGTAGAGCCAGCAGCAGCCCTCTGTGCCCGCATGCTCCCTGCGCCGGCTCCTCCGGGGCGGTCCTCCGTTCAGACACCGTCTCCTCCCTCAGGAAATGCTCCTCTCTCCGACCTTGGCCTCGCACAGCAGGAACATCGCTGCCAGCAGCAGCAGTGCCGACTGGTGGGGCTGCATCCTGGGCTGAGCTTTGCTGGGATTCCGAGGAGTAGCACAGGGTCAGCGGTGCCACCGGCAGGTCCTGGCTCTGCAGTCACGCAGCTCCCAGGATGCAGGGCACGGGGGAGGGCAGAACGAAAGGCTGTGGAGGGCACAAAGCAGGTCCGGGTGCTGATGCAGGCACAGGGTGCTGGCCGGAGCTGATCTCAGAAGTGCACCGGTTTGCTCTCCAGGTGCTGCCAGCAGAAGGCAGGTGTGGGTGATGCTCGGGGTGGTTTGTCTGGCACAGGGTAGGTCCGGTGTGAAGTGTGCCTGCTGAAAGAGGGTAAGTCTGTTCGTGAAGATGCTGCTGGCACAGGGCAGGTACAGGAACAGTGCCGGTGCCTAGGTACATACCAGGTCTTGTGCTAGTGCCAATGGGATATTTGATGCAGAGTCTGCCTGCACAGGGCAGATCTACGCGGATGCTGCTGGCAGACAACGTCTAGGGTGATGCTGGTGATCTGGGTGATGCTAGTACCAGATGGCAGGTCTGTGAGATGCTGCTTTGCAGAAGGCTGGTCTTGGGTTGTGCCACTGTTAGCAGAGGGAGGGGTACGCGCTGCTGGTGCCACTGGCTTCTCTCCGCAGGTCAACCTCCTCTTCTCTCGTGTTCTTTCAGTCCTTCTTTTTTTGCTTCTTTTTAACTAGTGCGCGCGGGGAGGTTCTCCACGCGCGGCCCCTGACGTCACTGGTAGCCTGGGAGGCGGCGGTGCTGGGCATAGGCCGAGGGGCGCGAGCCAGGCTCGGGGCAATGGCACGAGCTGTGGCCTGCAGACCCGGGGTGGTCTTCCCTCCCCCTCGCTGGCAGCCGGTGCTGTTGGTGTCACGTGCCCCCGCTTCTGGGCTGCACGCTGCACAGGTGCAGTCTCAGGCTCACGCACCCCCACCTGAGCGGAATGCGTGGATTGTATGGTTAGCTCTCGCCAGGCTCATTAAAATTCACATTCTTTCAGCTTTTATTGATAACTGGGGGGCTGGAGGCTTCCGCCTCTGGGTTTATGGGGCACACCTGGCTTTACCAGTAAAGTCCTACTTTTACCTGCCGAGGAAGAATTTTAGTCACACCAGTGGAAAGCATTCTCAACCCCATACGTTTTAAACATGCAACAAAGAAGCACAAAATAAAGTACACCTCTGGTCACTGTGTAAACGCCCCCTCCGAAAGGTGGTGAACCTAGTGCCAAATAAAAACAGATCATTACTTTATACAATGAATCCACTCTGGGCCAATTGGATTTGTTTCCTTTACAAGTTTTTGTAGAAATTTCAGGGCTGGAAAAATTCATCAAATGCTGATACCACCATGTCCACCACCATGGCCACCACGAGGCCACCTCACTCTATCGCCCTCACTCGATCTATCTTTCGCCCTCACTCTGTCGCCCTTACTCTATCTTTCGCCCTCACTCTGTCGCCCTTACTCTATCTATCGCCCTCACTCTATCTGCATCTATCTATCGTCCTCCCTCTATCTATCTGCATCTATCTATCGCCCTCCCTCTATCTATCTGTATCTATCGCCCTCCCTCTATCTATCTATCGCCCTCCCTCTATCTATCTATCGCCCTCCCTCTATCCATCTATCGCCCTCCCTCTATCCATCTATCGCCCTCCCTCTATCCATCTATAGCCCTCCTTCTATCTATCGCCCTCCCTCCCTCTATCTATTGCACTCACTCTATCTATCGCACTCACTCTATCTATCGCACTCACTCTATCTATCGCACTCACTCTATCTATCGCACTCACTCTATCTATCGCACTCACTCTATCGCACTCACTCTATCTATCGCACTCACTCTATCTATCGCACTCACTCTATCGCACTCACTCTATCTATCGCACTCACTCTATCTATCGCACTCACTCTATCTATCGCACTCACTCTATCTATCGCACTCACTCTATCTATCGCACTCACTCTATCTATCGCACTCACTCTATCTATCGCACTCACTCTATCTATCGCACTCACTCTATCACACTCACTCTATCACACTCACTCTATCACACTCACTCTATCTATCACACTCACTCTATCTATCACACTCACTCTATCTATCGCACCACCACAGCATCACTCGGGGGCACCACAACATCACTATGTGCTACCACAGCATCACTGAACGCCACAGCATCACTCGGCACTACCACAGCATCACTCTGTGCAACCATTCAACAACAACTGGTTCAAATATGTTCTCTCAATGTTTCAAGCTTTATTACAAATGTCACAAAAAGATGTTAATATTTCACTTCTGTTCTTGGATTTTCGTCACAATAAAATACACTGAACATAATCGTCACAAAAGTTATTTACAAAAGTTTAACCTATTGCCATCATAAATTACAATAGCTTTTATTGAAATATTAATTATTAAACAAAATGTAAAGCCATTGTTATTTGTAATATTAATACATGTAAGTCACGTAAATACAACACATATTGCATTACAAATGCTATAGGTGTCACATTTGCGAAAGTTAAACCTATTGGCATTGTAAATGACAAAGCTATTAATTTCGCTTTTTTCAAAACCAACACATAAATAAAAAATGTGTCATTTACAATACCAATAGCTCACACTTTCCTAATGCGAGACCTATCACATTGCAAATGCTTGTTGACACTGGTACTGATGTTTTTAGACTGATGTGCATTGGGTTCTTGCTAAATGGGCCCTAGTGCCCTTTCTCTAAATCGAAGTAAAATGGTCTAATGGTCACAAAATCAGCACATACTTTAGCACCCCTGTAAGTCACTAGCATTGCAGGCTGTGTGAAATGGTGCAAATGTGTGAAAATACGACATGGCACATAACCTGTGAGCTATGCCCACAGAAACTGCATGCAATATATGTAAGTCACCCCTACAGCAGGCCTCATATCCCTAAGGCAGTGTGCATTACATATGAGGGCATATCTGCATAAGCAGATATGCCCCTGTGCTGTCTAGTGTAATTACTAGATAGTACAAGTGGAGGGGGAAGCCATCTTAAGTATATGTACTGGGCAGTGGTCATTACAAGGTCTCCAGCTACAGGATGGCTTAACTGAAACCTATGGTATTTGGTATCAAATACCTTGTCATGATAAATGCATACAGATGCCTGTAGTGGATTTATTAAGACATGCACCCAAGAGGCGCCTCCTGAAAATCCTACCACTATCTATTGTGCTAGCTGACTGTTATCAGCAGTACAGACGTTTCCAACCCCATTGCAGGTGAGAGTCCACGCTCTCTGAGGCCAGAAACAATGCCTGCACTGGAGGAAGGGGCTCAAACCTCCTACAGCAGGATGGCTAGTGATTTAGCACGCCAGGGGCTTAAAAGCCTTTGATATGCACCCTGTCTTCCCCTAGACCTGGTAGATGCCACCCCCTGCCCTGAGGCCCATTTGGCATCAGGACGGGTGGGAAGTTAGCTATGCAAAGAGGCGTGTTACACCGCCAGATTAGCCACACCCCTAAGTTGGGCTGCTTGATGTGTTCCATGAAAGAAGGATACCACCATCTTGTTTCTGGAAACTCTGGGGCAGAGTTATGCTCAGTCCCCACAGGAAGTGGTCATATAGAGGGTACAGTGACACCCAAGATAAGTAGCCCATTGGCTACTCCCCTTAACGCCCCTAATTTGAGTGTTTAGGTGGCCCCTTGAAACCAGGAACACAGATTCGCCTGACTAAAGCAGAAGGACAAAGAAGAGACAAAGAGCACAAGAACTGAAAACTAGCTGTCGACTTAACGCCAAACCCTGCCTGCTCCTGTCTCGAACAATTGCAAACACCAAACTCGTCCTGCAGCTATGCATCCTCCAAAAGTTTAAAAGGGTTGCCAGCACTTCGCAAATCAGCCACCATCTCCTTTGAAGAGGAGGAACCTGCAGGAACCAACTGCAAATTCTGAATCACTTATCTGCTGACCACTGGGTCTACCAATGCAGCAGTCACCCAGGAGGAGGTCACTGTATTCCAGGATGTCAGATCAGTCTCCCAACCAAGTTTGGAGACCCCAGGACCCCGAGGGGCTGTTCTGCACCAATACCTGTTTTTCACTAATACCTGGGGTATCCGACCCCTTGCAGCAGCCAAGGCTTGTTCAGTGTCCAGCCCAAACACCAATACCACCAAGACAAACCTACTGACGTGGGATGTCGGTGTCAGAGAGGCCATCATCGAGTGTGGCCCTGCTGTCCTGTTTTGTTCCTATCTCCACATCCACCTAACAAGTGAGAACTTTCAAAGCAAGCGATTTGCCAGACAAAACACATTGGCACCAGAGTCCCACAGCCCGACTCTTAGCCTACTGACGGTGCAACATTTCCCCAGAGAGCGTCAAGTACCCAAGCACCACTCCCCCTTCCTTGTTGGGTTCCACCTGACTTGTCCCTAAGTCCGTACTTGCAGCATTTTTCTGTTACAGGTTTGTTCCAAGGACTTCGGCTGCATCATTTGAGGCTACCATTGCAACCAACACCTCTGCAGCTGGACACATCAGGGCACGTAAACCAAAACTGCTGATGGTACTAAGGACCTTGGCCCCTTCTTACCTTAAGTCCAGATGAAACAACGCTGTAACTAGATTGCTGGTATCCCTATGCAGTGTATGTTTCTCCTTTAGGATAGCATTACCACATTTGAGGCTCATGCCTCAAATCTGACAGCTATATTTTCTGCTTCCTAAAATTGCTCACTCGAAAAGCACTTAATTTCATGAACCTTGGTGTCTAAATTAATTTTTAAAATCTATGTTTTTTCTCTAAATTGGTGTTGGATTTCTTTATTGAGTGTGTCTCATTTACAGACTCTGTGTGTGCAACAAGTGTCTAAGTGCCCTCTGATAAGCCTAAGGCTGCACTACCAGAAATAGAGCACCTTGGGGATTGTTAAAGCAAGCCCCTGTACACTAGTAAGGGACAACTGCACTCACTACACAGTGAACCTCATTTTGATACACTATGAAGAGAGCAAGCTTCATACAGAGGATACTAAGCCAACTACAGCATCACAATGATCTGCTCATGGAGAGTTGGACTCATCATTGAGGAAGAAAACCAATGCAAGAGGCTTGTAAGGGAAACATTCCTTGGACCTCATGCCTGTTGCCTGCATTGGAGAGAGAAAGTGTGTGACTAGGTCCCCTAAGTCCTGGAGCCTTTTTAGGTCTCACCTAGAGCGCAGCGCGCATGCGCTGCTCTAGTAGAGGGCTCTTGGAATCACTTCAGACTTCCAAGAGACTTCTCGTGTGGGTGTGCCTCCTTCCACACATCTCATTGGCCTTTGTGTGTGGCTTCCAATAATTGAAAGCATGCAAATGGCCAAAGACAGGTGCATGTCCTGCCTCTCCTCAAAACTTTTACTCCTTTGGCCTAGGGGTCTCGGGAGCGCTCAGGGTGCCATCTGTTCTAGGTCAGGTTTCTAATTAGCTTTTACTTTCGCATGCAGCGACGGGCACAATGGCAGCTGCATTCACAGCTCGCGCACGCACCACTCCAGTCTGCTGATTTGAAGAAACAAAGAGCACACGGAAAAACGCTGAGCTTTTGTATTCACTCCCTCGGTGGAAGATAAAATACCCCCACCCTCATGAATGCCTTACACATTTACCTCTCTGAATAAACCAAAATCGCTGTTTAAGACAAACCTAAAAATCACCTCTCTCCCCTAAAGAATTTGCTGCGGCTCGAAGCGTCAACCCGGCTGCCAAATATTTATAAACAGTGAAGCTCGCAAGCTGGTGCCTCAGCTCGGGCACGCGCCTTCCTTGCAGCGCAGGGCACGGCTGAAGGGCTCCGAGCGATTACGTAATCCCAGCAGTACGAGCCTACATGCGCGGCCTGCAGCTTGGTTTCGGTATCTTATGTTTTCGTAGCTGGCACAGTGGCGGAGCGTCTCTTAGGAGGGGCAGGGACGACATTCGACAAACATGTGCTTCTGAGGTCTGGTTGGGCATCAAAAGACGCCCAGTCAGAATCAAATGTGTGTGTAATTTGGGGAAATTTACAGTGCTGTCGAAAGCCAGGATGATTAGACACCGGAACAAATTGCGTCACATGCAGGATTTGTTCTTGTGAAATGCTGTTTGGTAGTGTGGCGTGATGAGACTGCGGAGACTGTTGAGTTTCAGACAGGTGACAGTTTTCTAATGTCCGTCCATGACTACCTACTCCAGTCCATGTTTTTTTCTTTTGCCTTCTGGGACCTGCAGTACCTATTGTATACAAATAAAGAAAATTACAAGTTGCAGAATGCAAAGAAAAAAGCTGAAATAGAGCGGCTAGGCATGGATGGGCACTGGGAAACGTGGAAGAGCTGACTATTTTCTGAAAAAACTGTTGACTACTGTCATATGGTATCTTTAGTAAGCCTGCTATTTGATAGTAATAAAAATTGTTTATGACGCGCAGGTAGTTATGTATGGCACTACAAAATTGTTTTTCCATTGCACTTACATCACCAAGGGAGTTGCTCGCTTTGCGGGTGCTCACCTGACTTGCCTTGGTCCCCCGGGAACCCCAGCAAAGAGGTGGTGACATGGCAGAAGACCCGTCTCACTTGCTTTTCCCTGCCTCACTATTTGCTGTCATTCAGATGTCTTAGTGAAAAGCATTCCCGTTATTCAGTCACCCGTGTCTACAATTCTATATTTTATGTACGACTCTCTCAGAGTACAAACAATGTGAATGTCGTATTCTAAATCCGGTTATTCACTGTTACACTGTAGGAGCAGTTCGAAACAAAACGTGTTTGCCTCGCTTTCTCATTTTTATAAATGCATTCCAAGCTGTGCTTGGCTTATTTACTGCTATGATGTGGCAGCAGCAGTGTTGGTATGTGATAAAGTCATTCCAAAGCTGCGCTAACAGAGCTCTTTTAGGGCCCTTTGCTTCAATGAACAACAGATAGCACTGGCACACTTCTCCAGCTATCATCCCTCCCAAATAATAATGCTGGAAAAAAAATCCTGGTTTAAATTTGGGTGCGTGAAGTCTTATGTGGTTGAAGCAGCACAGTCCTTCGATCCCACAGTTGAATGGGGGTGGAGGTCATAAAGGGTATTGAGTCCTGGGTATCCTCTGCAAGTTACTTACTCTCAGCATCTTTCAGTGTTGTCTTCTTCAAAGTTTTGTAGAAATCTGGGGCTTGAACTGCAGGCTGCGGAGTTTACTGCAATGGATGCTAAAGTGGCATCTCTCAGGTCCTATTGAGTGTCACACAAATGTCTTCTGAGATATTATTTTTTTCTGGCTCACATTTTTCCCTTCCATTGAATTTTTAGAATAAAGATATTCCTGGTGTTGGTAACAAATCCTCGGGCATAACGATGCCTTTGCTATCCATCACGGTGAAGGGAGAGGGATGGCAAGGCATCGATCCATATTTGCTTCTCGGATGTCATGATCATGGTCACATGTTAGGTGTGACCCTTGATCTTAGCGCTGTCCTGCAGTCTTTATCTGCTTAGGAGGAAGAATGGAAGGCTATCCGTCAGTGCTAAATAAATAAATAAATAAATGAACATGTCTACAAGTTGTATAGTTATCTGTGAGCACTGAACTTATTTCTCTTGTGGACCTTCCCCCCTCCCCCACATACCTTTTAATAGTGTCTGTTGCCAAGTATGCCCTGATTTTAAATAAAAAACAGAGCTTTGGACTATACAATTTCCAGCTGAAAGGCAATATTTCTCTCCATGTGTTCCCATACCTGGCGTGTCACGCAGTTTGGTCCTTACTTTCCCTCCTTTTTAAAGAATAGTAGATGTTCAACACCCAGGCTAATGTACTGCATAGCTAAATACATATAAGGTTCCAAAGGCGAGACCGATTGCATTGCAAATGCTTGTTGGTTTGTGTAAGGGCCAAGATCACCTGGTGTCCTCAGTAGCTCCAAATATTTCCTCTCTCCCACTTCAAATTGCCAGTACTAGTAGCAGGCATACAGAAAAAGGGTTTAAAAGCATGCATCTGCAGGTTCACATGCACAGCCAGTCATCCTAATTGTACTGCAGACCGGAACGGGGCCAGGTAAGCAACCAAACTTCATCAACAGGGGAATTCTTTGAGATCTGAGGTAAAGCATCTCTCTCCCACCTTTAGAGGTGCAATTAAATAGTAGTCGCAGAAGCCTTTTAACTCTGGGGTACTGTTTATCACCATTCAGTCTAGTAGTCTTTAAACCTCTTATTAGCTTTCATCAGCACTGCTTAAGGACTTGACTGCCATGAAAGAGGAGGGGTTGTAATTTTCCTGGGACATAAGCCTTGTGATTAATTGAAAACACTGAAATTAAGAAACTCTGTCACATTTAAAGGAAAAACGTTCTTGTTCTACAGTCACAGAGAAGGACTATTGTTCAAAGGTCCTGCCTACTGTCACATTTTGAACATTCCACCTCTGCATTTTCTCTGTTACAACTACTCCATCTTTGCAGTGCCCCATCACCTGCGACCATTGCGCTTGCAACCATTTTTGGATCATATGGATTCCTGTATGTGGCATTATCAGTATACATGATGACCTTTTTCATCAATTTCATTATTGTTCTCACTGTTACAGATTTTTCTTCTGGTAGAGGTGAGCTTACTCTGTTAATGCCAGGACTCTATTTTGCACAGGGAGGTCCTAAAGTACAGTTTCAGTCCTCCTAGGCCTACAGGTTCCAGCCAGATATCAAACAGGGGTAAAACATGGATGTAGAGTTGGAAATTCCAGTTCCCAGCACATTCCACACACATCTTATGGGACTTCAGGAACTGGATATTTCTCTAGTTCAGCTCATAATCAGATTCCAGGTCTTTGTCCCCCTTAATGGGCCAAGTGAATTACTTTGCTCTCCAGCAGAGGGAATATAGGCCTCCACACATAAAAAGAGCAATTATCAGTGAATAATCAATTTATTTCCTTGGAGACGAAAGGGGTGTGGGGGAAATCTACATGAGTCACACAGCACCTGGTCCAGGCGCCCTAGAACAACAAGCATTTGCAATGCAATAGGTCGCGCATTAATTAAGTTTGAGCTAATGGCATTGCGAAATATTGCAACACCAATTGCAACAAAAGTCTATAAATTGTAGGCCAAAAAAATGTGTATTTATTTTTGTAGCAATGGTGGCATCATGTGCTTTAGATGAATATGTTTAAAAGTAAAGTGTGCCATACTGCGATTGATACAATAGTTAATTGTGGAAGCGTTAACAACTGATGTGTGCACTGATGGCTGGTGGTGCGTGTGCCTGTAGAAATGGTGCACTGACGGCTGGTGGTGTGTGCCTGGTGAAAGCGTGCACTGACGGCTGGTGGCGTGTGCCTGGTGGAAGCGTGCACTGACGGCTGGTGGTGTGTGTATGTGTGCTTTGTGAAAGCGTGCACTGATGGCTGGTGGTGTGTGCCTGGTGGAAGCATGCACTGACGGCTGGTGGTGTTTGTGCCCGGTGAAAGCGTGCACTGATTGCTGGTGGTCTTTGTGCCCGGTGAAAGTGTGCACTGACGGCTGATGGTGTGTGTGCCTGGTGAAAGCATGCACTGGTGTGTGTGTGTGTGTGTGTGTGTGGTGGAAGCGTGCACAGACAGCTGGTGGTGTTTGTGCCCTGTGAAAGCGTGCACCGACGGCTGGTGGTGTGCGTGTCTGGAAGCGTGCACTGAAGGCTGGTGGTGTGTGTCTGGTGGAAAAGTGTGCACCGACATATTTAAAAGTAAAGTGTGCCATACTGCGATTGCTACAATAGTTAATTGTGGATGTGTCAACAATTGATGCGTGCACTGATGGCTGGTGGTTTGTGTGCCTGTAGAAATTGTGCACTGATGGCTGGTGGTGTGTGTGCCTGGTGGAAGTGCACACTGCCAGCTGGTGGTGTGTGTGCCTGGTGGGAGATCTAAAAAAGAGCCAACAGGACCACTGGGGAAAGTTTCTAGGAGGAATACAAGCATAGCGCCTCGTCAGGACTTTGAAGCGCTATATGGAAGCAATTGCAATATGTAACACTAAGAAGGCATATAGAAAATGTTAAATGTCGTATACTTGTAAAGCGCACAGCTGCCCCAGCAAAGGGGCGGCCCGGCGCTGTATACCTCTGGGGAACCCATCCTGGCTTTCCCTGTGAGATGGTCCCTCCGGGGCATCTCCAAGGTGAAGACAAGCATCCCCGGCGCTGATGGGGCCGTTAGTATAGATTAAGCAAGCTATTGCCCAGAGTTGCTGAGTGGGACCCATGGTTAGAGTAGGCACCGAGGCGAGAATTATCGAGTCCGCTGACCATGGCCCAAGACCCTGCTGCGTCGGGAATCAAACCCTGGTCCCGGGCCGACCTCTGCTTCCGGGTCTGCCGCCTCTAAGCAGTGAGCCACACCACTCCACAACCCTTTTTCCTACAACTCTCTCCCCTTGGACCTGCCCTCAGCGGTGTACGTAAAGATGCTAACGAGTGAAACGTGGACCCGGGACATGTGCAAAAGATGACAGCATGGGCAGTGATCACAATGTGCGGTGGGTACACGACATGGAAGCTGAACTTCCGGTTATCTAAATCCCGTACGTGGGTAGCTCACTTGTTTTCTCTTGGCTTTCTGGGATGTGTAATAGGAGGAGGAGGAGGGGGTTCCAATGGGAAGAGGTTCTGAGCAGTCCGTAGCAAAGGTGCAGGGCAGACAGAATGGGTCAGAGTAGCAAGAAGTGACCACGAGGGGGAAGGTGCAATGGGTTAAAGTCAAAGGAGACACTCACAAGGCGAAATGGCGAGAGCCATCAGAAAATGGATAGTAGGGAGCAGAAACTGGCGTTAATGAGTACAAAGGTTGGGGGCGGGGGGGTGGTTTACAGTGTAGGAACACGTGTGACACAGAGAAAGTGTGACAGTAGGGGTGGAAGACAACAGTCGACTAAAAATAGTGAAAGTAAGGGGAAAAAGTTGATGGGAGAACAAGAGGTAGAAGGAGGATCTGAAGGTACTGATGACATTTGGAGGAAGTGAAACAATAGCGTGACGAAAGAAGTAACTACGGGTGACCCCTCTTAAGTCCCAATTTTAGTGAATTGTTACAGCTGAGGCACACATTACAGCACGTAGAGCCCTCACGGTTCATTTAGCACGACAGTTACACTGCCTAGACATAGCCTGCCTTGTCCACACCATCATACCGAAACCCCCCACGTTCCAGCTCGCGAACCCAAGGGCCAGAAACAACAGCATCACCCTGGCCTGCGTGATGCAACCAAGATGCAATAAGGACAGCACAACAAGCCTCCAGCTGTGCCAGCGAGCAGCAGCTACCATGCATGATCAGTTCAAACTGTGGGGCATTTTGTTTTTCCCACCGGTTCTCTGCCAACACAAGGTTAACGCTTTTTCCATGCCTCGGTTTTGAAATGTTTCCACGCAGTTTTCTAGGCGCGCGCGCTGCTTTGGGAGAAATCGGAGACACTGGCATCTCTGAATGTGGCAGTGCACCGCTGATCTTGGCTGCCTCTGCATGTCCTGCGGGGTCGCCTGCCCGAGGGATGCTGGCACTGCTGAGGGGAGGACGCTAGCCCTGCACCACTCCGGATCCGTTAGAGGCTCCAGGCCGGGACTCTGAGGAGGCAGCAGTAAACTAAAGGCTCGAGGTCCTTACCTTTTCTGTTCCTGTCCATCGACAGCGCGCCGTGGCAGCCAGCGCCTAAGACCAGCGTCCCTCGGGTCAGAGCGAGTCCAGACTCCGCCGGTGGAAGCCGCAGGAGGAGGCTCGGGCCCGTGTCCGCCGGCAGCATCTCAAACAAGTAAAATAAGTCTAACTTCACTACGCAGCACCTTCTCTGTGGCACAACCCGTGGGTTAAGAGCCACCTGGCCTCTACCGCGTCACGTCACATTGCCAACCTCCCCGGTTCTGTGCATTGCCTCTGGTTCGCTGCTGACCCGGGACCACGCCCACGCAGTCTCATCTCCCCGGATTCCTGTGCGCGCTCTTAGTAGCCGTGGTGGTCGCTGTGAGTGCGACAGACTCCCTCCCGCCCATGGAAAGAAGCTGCCCGAGGAGATTACTTGCCGAGAGAGGCTGCCAAGTGACACCTGGGCAACGCCGAGGTCTTCGCTACTTCCACAGCCCGAGTGAGTGGGTGGCCGGCCTGTAGCTGAAGCCTTGAGCACGAGTTTGGGTCTGTGGGGCGGGTCCTTCCTGGTGTCAGACCCAGTAGTAATGCCTGCGCGTGCCCATCTCCTGTCTCCCTTGCAAGCCCTTGCAAACATAGTTGACGACTATAGGCCTCGCTGTATCGCCAGGTGCGAGACTTAAAAAGGGAGGGGCCAGACCTCAGGAGAAAACACAGTAGGGGCTAGCCTATAAAGTTTTGGTGGAAAGGGATCAGTCATTGATCCCTGGGGATGGAGCCGAGGCCTTCAGAGTTGCTTTTTCTAGAGAAAACTTGAAGTCGCTATGTTAGATTGTCCAGGAATACTGTACAGGAGGGTTGGGACAGGAATGGAGAGATGTGGTATCAACCGATTGGCCAGGGGTGCCTAGTCAATAAACCTTGCCACCCCCACTTAAAAACCCCACATAAGGGAAAGAATGGTAGGAAGACCCCGGACCAGGGACGCGACGACGGCGGAAAGGATGCCCAGCTGGAAAGAGAGTTCACATGATGCCCTGCAAAGATGGACTAAGGACTTTGACCCTAGCTGACCCCCATGGCTGACAGAGAAGTTTGTAATTGGTCTGAACTGTAATGCTTATTTAAAAATGTTTTAGTGAGAGTCTTAATGATGACCTCCTCAATGGTTATACTTGTGATTGCATTTAAATGTAATTACTGTTCCTATTGGTTTTAATTGTGATGTGATACGGTGAAATATACTAATCCAATGACACCTGAGAAAGCCAGCAGACCTGCCTTAAGTCTAAAGACACCCCTTTATAATGTGATGTTGCATCTGGTATAGGTGGGGAGCATTGTGATTATGGGGTTCAGGACCCACTGGAGTGAAAATTGACATGAGGTTGTCACTAAAGGTATTTTCCATCTACAGGATCTATTTGTAATTTAATGTGTAGTATTTAGTAGTGTGTGTCTAATAAATTAACTTTTCCTTGTTGAAAGAAAAAGCACTAACTTAGCAAAAATGTATTAAATGTTGCTGCTGCCCCCACTTTTTGCCCGTTTTGGTTTCAATTGTAGTGCACAGTGTCCCTGCCAACCAGATCCCCTGTGCCAGTGCTTCTTCCTTAAAAAACAATCCTCAATTGGTACTTCTACCCCTGTATGTTCCTAGTAAATGGTACCCTGGGTACCTAGGGCCTGGGAGCTGAAGAGGGTCTCCTGGGACCCCCTCACTGGGACCATGCCACTGCCCTTGCAGCTTGCATACCTCTGTGAGGGAGATAACAACAAAGTCGACATGGCACATTGCCTGGGTGCCATGCCAATCAGCACTGCCTGAAGGCATACGTAAGTCACCACTCAGCAAGACCTATCAGCCCTAAGGCAGGGTGCTCTATACCACAGGTGAGGGGATAGCTGCAGGAGCAGCTATGCCCCTACAAAATTGGGGTCCATTCCTTAATATTGTAATGGCTAGGGAAGCCACAGAGAATACATGGGCTGGAAACTCAACATCTTGATTTCCACAGCACCAGGATGGCTTCACTAAACACAGGAGTGTTTAGTACCAAACTACTGCTTTCAATAAATCCACACTGATGCCAGTGTGGGATTCATTGTACCATGTACCCAGAGGTCACCTCAGAGATGCCCCCTGTAAACCTACCGACCCTGGTGGGATTTCTGACTGGCTGTAAGCAGCCTGCCACCACCAGACCTGTTTCCTGGAGCCCTGAGAAGGGGGCCTCTGCATGTCCTGAGCGGAGGTGTCACACCTTCTCACCCAGGATGGACCAGTGCTCGAAAAGGGAAGCTACCAAGGCCTGCTGCCTTTGTAATGTGCCCACCAGCCTCTGCTGCTAGTAGCAGATGGCAGCACCTGGTTTACACCCCCACTTTGGGTGAGAAAACCAGTGGGAAAAACTCAGGTGGGGGAGGCAAGGTGAAGCACATCTTTCAGTCCCTGCCAACGTGAAAGTGGGGAGACCCCTCCAATCAGGGCTAGGTATATGCCCCCTCCCACAGGAGGGTGGCATAATAGAGGGTGTAGAAACCCAAGGCAAGGTGCCCTACCTACTACTCTCCTGAAACAACTCCTAAATGTAATATTTAGGTGGCTCCCCTAGAACTAGAAACAAGATCTGCGATGACCTAAGAAGAAAAAAGACAACCCTTCAGAGAAGACTGATGATGCCGATTGCCTTGGCCCTAAGCCCTACAGGCCTGTCTCCAACTTCAGCTAACAGGTGACCAGTCTTGTAGCCAGGGACCTCTGAAAACCCTGGAAAGACTGCGGCCTTCGAAAAAGACTCCAATCTCCAGTGGACCTGTCCAAGAAGAAACAAGCTCCAAAGACCCCGGATCCAGACAGATCTGAGTCTCCTGCCCACTCTGCATTTAACGCCCATGGCCCGAGTCTGAGGGGCTTACCTGTGCAGTGAAGTCACTCCTGCGATCCTGACCTCGTGTCCAGCATTGGTTAACCTCTCCTGATCTCCACGACAGCGCCTGAAGTGTGAATCCAGAGGCTCCAGCGACTGGCTCTGGTAAGAAGACTCGGACGTTGAAAGACACCCCTGCACCAGAAGCCCTGGGGCCTTGGTGAGCTGAGCAGACAGTGACCCTATGGGCCCCTACATTTCGTAACTCTACTGTATTCGTTCTTCCTCCTGCAACCTCCGGTGCCATGCCTGCAGCCTCTTTACCGAAAGAAGAATTCCCATTGAAAAGCATTGGGCGGCCGACATTGAAATTGCGCCGGGCTGCCCCTGTGCTGCTGGTAGTGTATGTTTGGTGCTGCTTTGGGGCCTCCTGTGCTTAACCAAACCCCCAAAGCTTGGCCTTTGCAACCAATCATCTTACTTGCTAGCAGTGTAACTTCAGGCTCCATTGGAAAGCATTGGGACTAACTCCGATTTTGACCTCAGCACCCGGCCGCCCTTGTGCAGCTGGTGGTGCAGTTTTGGTACTCCCCTAACCCCTGGCCCTTGCTGACTTTTCGGTCTGAAGGCTGGATTTGTAACTGGTTTAGTTACTTGGTTAATGGCGATATTGTTTTCCCCGTAGGATAACATTGAACTGCTCTGAAAGGTTTTCAAGTGTCGATTTCTCAAAGTGAAAAGTATTTTTATTTAAAAACGTACTTACCTTATTATGAAGATCTTGGCCTTAAAATAAATTAAAAAGTATAATTTGCTAAAATTGGTGTGGATTGCCTTTTTGAGTCATGTGTTTATTATTGATCACTGTTGTGCAATAAATGTTTTACACCTCTGTGTTAGGCCTAAGGCTGCTTATCCACACTACCACTAATAGAGCACTTTGGGTTTTACACTGATCCCTGTACACTTTTGGGGAACCCTTGGACTCTGTACACAGTATTACCACCTAATGGCAATATCATAAACAGAGCCAGCTTCCTACAGTAACCATTTTGTTTTGTAGAATGAATCATTTTATGGATTCACATGCTGTGCATCTGATTACGTAACGTTTTTGGTTCCCTGGGAAGGATGAGTTGCAAATAGGGTGAATTGGAAAACAGGTGTTGCAGTACTCTCTATTCTGTCTGTGCTTTCTTGTTCAGAAGGATGTCCACACAGTAGTGTTTTGCATAGGTGTGTGGAGAAGCCAAGCTTGCAGCCATGCAGATGTCGGCCAGCGGTACCTTAACCAGGAAGAAGGGTGTAACCATAGCATTCCTGGCAGAGTGCGCTCTAGGACATGTGGGCAAGGTCTGTTCCACCCTTGCATAATATATTTAGATAGTCTCCACTATCCATCACGCAATTGTCCCTATGGTTACTGGTTTACCACTGTTAGCCCTAGCGAAGGAAATGAAGAGCTGTTTCCCCTTCCAGATTGCTTTCGTCTGTTTTAGGTGTACAGGAGTACTCTCTGCATGTCCAAGGTTTGCCCTCCCTGCCCGAGTCTTTGGGTCCTGAAAGAAGGCTGGCAGTTGGGTACTCCTGTTGACATAGAAAGGTGATACCTCTTTTGGTAGAAAATGTGGACTAGTGGACAACTTTGTCCCCGTGTATTTGAAGGCATGGCTCTCGGATTGTCCGTGCTTGCAGTTCGCTAACCCAGAGTAATGACATGATGATAATCAAGAACGGTGCTTTCAAGGTTAAGAACTTCAATATTGTCATATGAATTGGTTCAAATGGTTCTGCCATGAGGTGCGCGAGTACTGTATTCAGAGTCCATGTGGGTGTTGGTGCTGTACTTGGCGGTACCACTCTCTTTGATCCTTCCAGAAATCTTTTAATTACTGGCAGTGTGAAGAGGCTGTTCCCCTGGTATAAGCGACTATGGTGGTAAGGTGTACAGTTAGTGATGCGTCGGTCAGGCCGCAGTTGTGTACGTGGGTAAGGTACGTTAGCACTGTTCTGTCCTTATTTCTGCTCTTCCTTGGTCTCTACATTAGTGGATGTATCTGGTTCACTTGGCTGTGTAGCACTTTCTAGTGGTCAGTTTTCTTGCCTTCCTCAATTTCCACTGTCCTGAGGAGAGCAGGTGAAAGTGCCAAACCTCTAGGTATTCCGGAACACCGGCCCTAGGTTGAGTTTGGATGGTCTGGGTGACACACGTTTCCGTTCTACATGGTAAACAGGTCCTGAGTTGAAATGATTGGCATGACTTGTCCCTTGGACAACCCCAATAGATTTGAGTACCATGTTTGTCTGGCCCATTGTGGGGCAATAAGTATGAGTAACGTCCTGGTTGTCTGCCTTTGTTTAAAATTCTTGGGATCAGAGGAATCAGTGGAAAGGTGTAGGCAAATCTCCCTGACCAGTTTATCTACAGGGCATTCTCCTCAGACTGATGGTGTGGAAACCTCGACGAAGTTTTGGCATTTTACGTTTTCCGGTGTTGAGAACAGGTTTATGATTAATGTTCCCCGATGTTTGAACATTCTGTCCAGCACTTCCTGTTCCATCTCCCATTTGTGGTTGGTGTTCTTGAGGCTGCTCGGTCTGTCCACTTCTGAGTTCTGCTTTTTGTGATGGTAGATTGTTACCAGGATCACGTTCCGTTGAATCGCCGACTTCCATATTTCCTGCGTTAGCCTTGACAGTGTGAACAGCTTTGTTCCTCCCTGCTTGTTGAGGTAAAACATAGTCTATGTATTGTCCCTTCTGTATAAGCACTGTTCCGCCCTCTCACATGTGCCTCAAACGCCTTCAGCACTAAGAAGACAGTCTTTAGTTCCATGTATTTTATGTGCTTCATGTCTTACCCTGGCCTCCAGAGACCTCTGATCTTCAAATTCCTAATGGGCGCTCCCCAGCCTTTGTAGAACACATTTGTTGTTATCGTCACCGGGGATTGGTAGCTTGAAAGCTCTCCCTATATTCATGTTTGGCGGGTTCCAACATTCTATCTCCTTCTGAATTCTTGATGTGACAACCATTAGACCATTTCAGCTCCCCGCGGCTTGTGACCATCTGTTGCAGATCCATTTCTGTATGGGTCGCATGTGTATTCTTTGATGTGGTATGAGGGGGATGCACAAAGCCATCATGTCCATCAGTTTCATAACAGTCCTCACTGTCAGAGACTAACCCTTCTAGTAGAGGAGAACTTGCATTGCTATTGCTGACGCTCTCTTGGGGACTGGGTATGCTTGCACTGTCCTCAAGTCCAATGTTGCCTCCAGGAACACCTTCATTCTCTCTCGGAGTGGTAACAATGTCACGTGTTTTATGGTAAACCCTAGATTCTAGATCATTTTGATGACTTTCTGCATGACACTGTGCCATTTTTGTTTCATGTTTCACTTTACCAGCCAGTTGTCCAGTTATGGGTAGACATACATACCCTTTCTCCTAGGTATGCGGCCACATCAGATCGGAATTTTGTGATCACCCTGGTGCGGATTTCCATGAAAGGGATTGATTGCCGGGTGTTGCCACTGCTGTTGAGTAGGTTGATGCGTGGCCTGCTGGTTGAAACCCTGTTGTTGGTGGTGTTGCTAGGTTGTTGAGAACCCCAATCTTCCTGCTGGCCTTATGTTGAGGCCTCCTTCCCTCCTGATAGATCCTCTGAACTGTAAGGTCCACACAGCTTAGCCATTTTGTTGTCTTTGATTTGTTGGAGTGCCTCATCCACAAAGGGTCCAAAAAGAGCCTCCCCTGTAAACAGCATGTTTAGCTCTGACGATTGTATCTCAGGCCTTTGAATTCGTAAATCCTGAGCCATGTGGGACTACTCAATGTGGTGCCCGTGAGGAGCTGTCTGCTTGCGGTAGCCGCTGCATCCAGCACAGATTTTAGGCAGGAGTTGACAATATTCTTGACTGTGTTTGCTCTTTTTTGGAACTCCTCAGGGAACTCCTCTGGGAGGTGTTGCATCAGTCATTCCATTTCCTCACATTGCTGGTGGCCATAACTGTTAAGGAGAGCGTTGGAGTTTGCAATTCACCATTGCATCGCTGCCGCCCTTTCCATCTTCCTACCCATCCAGTCCATTCTCTTGCTTTCTTTCTCTGGGGGTGGGCCTGTGGATGTGGGTGCATCATCACTCTTTCTGCTGTGGCCTATATGATGGAGTCTGCCAGTACGCTTCCTGTGATGTACTGAGGATCTTGTGTAGAATGTTTATATTTCTTCTCCATTTGTGGAGTAATCGCCCTGGCAAGATTACTCTCTTTCCTTCTCCAGCTTGCCCCGTATGTGGCTGCAGCCCTCTTTATTAGTTCACTGTATCCACAGACAGGTCATATGGGAGCAAGGGGAGAGGAGGGGGGGGGGGGGGGGGTTCTTGGGCTTGAGTTGCGATCCTACTGCTCATCGTCGAACCAGTTCTGCCTCTTTCCCACCTACCAGCTCCTCCTCGTAATCAAATAAGTGTCCTCCTGTACGTCCTCATGTGGTTCCGGTGTCGACGGACCTCAATGTCAGCAAATCTTCTCCCAGACCCCTCAACTATGAGGGTTTTGTTGGGACCCGAAAGGTCTTGAAGGAGTCATCAATCTCCTTTTTCCGTTGCTGGAACGCTGTCATTTCAGGCTTGAGTCAGTGTCTTTTCCTTTCAACCTCGAGAGAGGGCTTGGCGGAGGTCTTCGAGGAGGGCTTTCCCTTCAAAAGCTATTAGCTCTGTGCACTTTGCCTCTAGCCCTTTCCTTCAGTACCTCCTTTGACCCAGTCAGCATCGAGGCTTTGGTCGGCACCCATGCGGCTCTGGGTTTTTATGCCAACCTTTGGTCATCTAATTGTTCGACGTAGACTTCTGGGTCTTTGGGGCTTTTGTTACCTTCCTCTTTTCTGCGTTCCTCACAGCTTCTGTTTTTTTTACATCAACAATGCTCCCTTCAGCATCTGACTCTCCTCCCTGCGCCAGCTTGTTTTCTTTGGCGTTTTCTTCATCAGTGATGGAGAGACCCAGGCGATTCCGAGATTCCTGTGATTTTTGAGTGCCAGCCATGGTTTATTGTGTGAATTGGTGATTCAGTCTGGCCTTGAGAGTATTCCCTAAGAATTCGGCACAGGCCTCGGAGTCTTCAGCACTGTGATCCGTCGGAAGACACAGGTTATAGCCTTGTGGTGGTAGTTTGGACAGAATTTTAAAAGGGGGTGTTCTCCATATCACTTATCTGTCTCTCTCCTCCAAATTCTCTGGCCAATGTCCTCCAGTTCCGGGGTCCCCCTTACTGAGGGGAGTTCACTTCCCAGGTTATGATGTTCTTTATGGTTTCCAGTGATTCTCTGTGCTTTTCAATGACCTTTTTCTTCTCCTCTCTGCAGATCTTTGTAGATTCTAAGGAGCACCTCCAATGTGCTTCTAGACAAACGGCAGATGATGGTCGATTATGCCTACACACATGAAAAAAGAAAGAAAAAACCAGAAGGCCAAAACATGATTCCTGACCAAACCACCAAATTGCGGAATAGATGCACGTCATGTGAATCCAGAAAAGGATTCATGCTGCAAAACCTAAAATTTGGATTACTGTCCAAATATTGTGATTGCATTTCCTCAGTCAACGCACCTTTGCCATATTGTTGGAATTCTATGAATACCCTAGACGATGATTTTATCCAGAAAAGAAGCCCTGTGAATTGCTAATGTGCATTGTTTATCTCTTTTCTGAAATATTTCTTGCACTTTTTGTTAAATGGGATATTAAAGTATGTGTCCTTGAACTCTACAGTTGCCATGTATACTCATTCCTTGAATTGCAGGCTAAACATTCGGCAGGTAGTCATTTTGACTTTATGTTTTGTTTAGGACCCTGAGTTTTATGATTGGTCTCAATGGTAGGCCCTACTTGGGAGCTAGGAAGTAAAAGGAGTACACCCCTTGGATGCAATTCCTTATTGGAACTTCCTCACTAGATTGTTTCTGTTGCAAGACCCTTGTCAAGCCTTTTCCTTGGATTCACTTTTGGTGGTTTTCCTTGAAGATTCATATAGTAACCAAGCTATGTTATGTTGAGAACTCACTTGTTTTAAGTTACCTCTATAAACTGGCTCCAGACTTTGGTCTCAACATTAAATAGAATTATCAGCAGTTGAGTTGTGTCTCAAGTTAGGTAGGCTGATTGTCTGGTTGACTCCAAACCACGGCAGTATAAGAGAAGCTACATGGACTGGGTTACCTAGCCACGGTCTGCCTGCAGGCCGCCAAGCCAGGCAGCAACACAAGGCACATCATGAGGTAGAAGGCTGCACTGAGTAGCTCCAAAACTCTGTCAGTACATAAAGTAGACCAACAAAGATGGCAAATGGATTTGTCTCCAAAACATGATTTTGTTACAGGGAACACTGAAAAATGTTTCCTATGAAGACTACACATAATAAAGAGTAATAAAGTCTATGTCTGGAATACCCACCATACATAGTGACCATTTTACTTGTCTCTCGGAAGAGAAGAATGCCATTAGGAGATGAAACATCAAACTGCAGCCGCTGAGACCTGGAAAGACAAATCAAGTGGTGAAAAATACAGTTTTAGCAAGAGGATGTGCTCTGTTTTGAATGACCTAATTACACTACTTGTATTGCAAGTAATTTGCGCTCTTTCTTCCACCAAAGTCTGTTGCCTTAGCAGCATTTATTAACCTGACTCCAAATACTTCCTTCCAACATAATCCATACAGCATTGGTGCAAGTGATGCAAGTTTTACTTTTATCTCTACCAGGCACTGAACCCTATCTATTTCATCCACAATAGTCACTTCACTATTTATGCAGCATGAAATGCAGATAGCTCCCACTCAACAGGGATCCCTGCAGTATTTGTTTCAAAATTGCCAACTTTCCTTTACATATAATGAATAAGAAGTCCCAACACTTGCTTCCAAAGCGTTTAATAGTATGTGTTTTGTGTGATTCAATCCTATGGCTACTGTTTCAAAGGGCTCACTGCAGCCTCAAGTGAAGTTATTAAAGACTTTGCAGTTTGAATCCATAATAATTTCTAAATGAATAGGAGCCTCTAGACTCCTTCGAAATGGCAACAGAGTGCCCCTCTAGTCAACATGTGCTTTCTTGGAGTATCTCCTTCAAGGTGGCAATAGAGTGCGCTCCACTAACCTTCGGTGCTTTCTTGCAGTTTATACTCCTCAATCTTACCTGTTGTGCACAAGCTCTGCCATGAGTTTGAGAACTGGGGTAGTGCAGGCTGGGTCATGGAACCACAGTTCAATTGCACGCTGCAAGATTGGCATGTAGGATGGATAGCTGCAGTAGAGTGCTAAGGATGAATGACTTAAACAGTTGAACATTACAAGACAGAATGCCTCTCATGCACTAGAACATGGAAGAGCAAAAATACATAAATCAAAAAAGCAGGCATGATCTCACATAAGACTATCATCTTTCTGCGCTGTCAGGTTGCATCTTTAAACTCTTGAAGTCAACAGTAAACATAAAATACAAATTTGTCTAGAACCACTGTCCAGAGGTCTAGTGGAAACAAACAATACATATTGGGGGTGATTCCAAATCGCATTTACAATAAAACCACCCACCTAATTTTGTATAATAGAACACGCTCATTTGAAAAGGATTTAATTCTCAGAAATCAGATAAGCTGATTGTGGGGTTTCAGACTGTGCCCCACTTTCCAGTCCAGTAGAGCATCATTGACCACCATGAAAGGCTGCTTAACTCCTTAACTAGATCAGCTTGAGCGTTACAGTAGCTATTAATTTTTATTTGTGCTGGTTTCACTGAACTTCTGTAAGAAGCACAGCATAAATAAACTGTGACAGCTTAGTACTGTGCCCCATACTATCTAAATACCAACGATTCAACTGAAGGTTTCGTATTGGGGGCTTTTCAAAGAATGAAAAAAAGACTAATCTCCCCAAGTGAGGCAAGGCAAAACTGGATTGTGGAAAAGCATTGCTTTCCTGACCACAGCTCTAAAGTAAGAAAACCATTTGGGAGCACAATAAAAAAAATACACAGCAAGTTGGATACTCAAGAAACAGACAATGACTGAAACTCCTTTAACAACAGATACTTGACCATGCCTCCAGTCTATGCTTGAACCTAATAACATTGAACATCTCTTAATTATGTAATTTGCAAGAAAAACACACCTGGGTTCAGATGTTCGTGCTACATACACCAGTTTCAATGCAGAACTACAGGAGGTTACCCATAGACCCATTTGAGACCGGGTATCACTATTTAGTATTATAACATACATCGTCTCAACAGGTACTATTAATTGACAATTATGTTAACCATGCTCAATAATTGCAAAAAGGAACAAGCAGTGACATAGCCAATAGGTCTCGCTTTTGGAACTTATAAGTATTTAGTTATGCAGCACAATATCCTTGGTGCAACAACATCAACGGTTGCATGGCTAAACACTTATAAGGTCCCAAAAGCGAGACCCATTGGCTATGCCAATGCTGGTCTCTCTGCTGCTCAAGATCAAAGTCTGTGAGAGGAAAAATAAGAGCTGGTCCCTAGAAATCAGAACTGGTGGCCCCCAGGTGATCAAATTAAGCAGTTATGAAGATAACAGTAAAAAGTCTTACCATGTTTATTGCTCTCGCTGAAAAAAATCAAAAATCCGGACTGGTTGAAAGTCTCCCTCATTGTTGACATGAAAATAAAACTATTTGACTATTTGAGTATGAGAAGCCTCTCAGATATAATGTAGAAAGAACAGAAGAGATTGAGGGCCACCATGACACCAGAAAGGATACAACGGTAGGGAGGTAGGTACATGTAACAAGGTTAGTTCCAGTAGGATCATGTACATGATGTTTACACTATTCACATTTACAATGAATGTCAAAAGGCAAATACCAGGACATGCCCAGAACCATACAATTGCTAAGTCAAGTGTCAAAGGTGGTAGTGGAACAAAGGCCACAAATCAGTCAAAAGTCCACATTACATCTGGAAACAGACCTTTTACAACGGCATATATCACATCATTTCAATATCAGTGAATGCACTCTGTAAAGTAGTGATATTTTGTAATTTGTTCAAGTAGGGGAGAACAGAAAAAAATATCAGATTTAGAAAAGTGAAGTTGCTTGTTTACTCCCTCAATGTGCACGCACTCCAAATGTTCAAAGTGACCTGCACATGAAGCATGGTTTGTGTTCTTTCAAATGCCTGATCTATAGAAAACATACTGCCCCAAAGAGAAAACCGGTGTGCAAATATATACGAACAGGTTTGTAACGTATGATTTAGCATAGCAAACATAAGCTGCCAAAAGTAAGACATACAAGTAAAGTTGTAAGTCTATTTCTTACAGATCAACTGTGCTAGGGAGAGGGAGCCACAATCTGAAAACATAATTTCAGTCAAAAAGAGCACCTAGAGGCCCACCCAATCGAGAAAACAGCGCTACACCAAGTATAAATAAAGTGACACAAAATAATCGATTCATAGCAAAAAGACTACAATGCAATCGGTCTTGCTTTTGCGACCTTATAATTATTTAGTCATAGCGCAGCTCTGTGCTGCAGTTCCAATGTAGATGGAGACGTGCCTTTTGTTGACAGAACATGACCCTCCAGTGTAAAACAAGCACAATGTTTTTTGTATTAAAACAACCCAAATAAACAACATGTAAAGACGCACACACTATATAATCTTTAATATAATCTTTATAAAACCAATCTTTTTTCTAACGCTTCGGGAAGAGAGTGTGCACATGCTTTGGAAACTTATTTGGTTATTTTTCTAAAGTGCGCACATGCTTGCCGAAGATAAACATGTTTTCACTCTACTTCAGCAATAGAAACAAATCTTTTTTTCAAATGCTTTGGGAAGCGTTTGCGCTTTAGAAAATAAATAAATAAGTTTCCAAGTGCGTGCACACGCATCACAAAACAATAGTGAGTTAGTGCAGCACCCACCTGCAGGCCTATCGATCTACTCTAAACGTGCTTCTGACCTGTGTAGTCAGCCATCTGGAACACGTTGTGATGGCGGACCAGGAGGAACCCGAATGGGTAATGGCCAAACAGAAGGATCGCTTAGTGAAGTCGCAGAGGGAGGGAATCA
Organism: Lissotriton vulgaris; assembly: GCF_964263255.1. Taxonomy (NCBI): domain Eukaryota; kingdom Metazoa; phylum Chordata; class Amphibia; order Caudata; family Salamandridae; genus Lissotriton; species Lissotriton vulgaris. Next base: position 586,859,206 of record NC_141699.1, on the reverse strand, counting down.
GCCACACAAAGGAGGGACAATTAAACGTGAAAGCCCACTAAAAAGCAAGCATTTCAGAATGGCACAGAAAACATCAAATGGCAATCAACGGGTTATGCCAAAAGCCCACAAAACAGATACATGTCTTGCGGACAACGCATGAGCAGTCTAGGCTTGACCTAAAAATTGTGGAATCTACAGCTTTAGTCATCTCATTGAAAGAGGGATTTTTAAGGAAAAAGGACTTTTCTGAAGTTCTCATTCATTTTGTAACTTTTTTTTCTACTATTAATCCGAATCGCAGCTTTCTGACTAGGATCTAGTCAGCATGACTAGCCGAAATTGAGTCTTTTTTTATGGGATGATGTAACTAAAAAAAAACAACAAAAAAAACACCCTTTCTATATAAGAACGCAAATCGAGTATCAAATTAACCCTATCTAAATGTACTAACAGATACGAGAGGCAACCATGGAGTCTACCTACCCATGCACTCACCCTGCTGCAGATATGACAGTGGCAATGCCAGGTGCCCAATTTAGCCCAGATGCCTCAAACACCATGGAGATTCCACTTGAGTGTAGGCTAACTAAGAATATCAGCTTTACAGTGGTTAAATGTACTTTTTTGCACATTTAGAAGAATATATTTGGAGACAGAGCAAATGTCACATCCCTCTTTAGAACGGTGCAAGAGACCCATCTTGGTTTAGTGAAATATTTAAATAAAATATTACATTTAAATGCATTACCTGGATTTAAAAACATGGCATCCCAGAGTATGACAATGTCTACACTCCACCCTCTTTCGATACCCAGGATGCATTAGCCCCCACTCCACAAAGTGTTAGTTCAAATATCACAGATTAAAGTGCAAGTGGGTTTTCAAGATGAGTGAAACAACCCTGCCTTGTGCGAGAGCAAGTTCTGCTTTAGATGGTGGATCTGGCTGAACTCCATGCCACACTCAGTGCAGACAAATGGCCGTACATTCTGATGCTTCAACATGTGATTTTACAGCTGGCTGCGGTAGTGGAATGTTTTGTTACATTCAAGGCACTCGTACAATGTGGGACCCTGGTGTGAGGATATGTGACGCTTCAGCTGCGTGAGTGTGGCAAAGTCCAGACCCCAGTCCACACACACGTGGCAGCGCCCGTTCTCATGTTTCACTTCATGAGCCTTACCACACACTTCGCCCTTGTGTGGTCGTGTGCCTTGTTGAGTTAAACGATGTGTCTGCAGGTGACTTGGCTGTTTGAAGAGTTTGTTGCAATGGAGGCAGGAGTGGGGTTTAACGCCACTGTGGCCAAGGATGAGTGTCACCAAGTTGTACTTTGAGGTGTAGGATTTAAAAATAAATAAATAAAATTGCTCACACACGCGACATTGCCACCCTTTCTGCCGGTCAATAGCTTCCACCAAATAGGAATCATCAATCCGGACTTTGATGTCAAGACGGTCTAGTTTAGCCTTTTTGTTGTGTTCCATGCTAGAATCTTTTGTGTCGGAATCAGGTTTATTTGAGGACTCTTGCCACGCATAATTCTGTCCATTTTCTCCGGGCAAGACCTTCCCCATGAGGCTGACCTCTGCACCAAGAACGCAGCATCGCATTGGTATTCTGAGCACGGCGCTGCTCACAAATTCCTAAACCGGGAGCTCAGACACTGCGAGGGAGGCCCGCGCCATGGACCGTCCGAGGCTCTGAGCTGAGTGAACGAGTCGGTAGGCCTAAGGAAGGCAAGGGAAGAGAGGCGAGGGAAAGAGGACTAGATGAAGGAAAGAAATACAAGAGAAGACGCAGGAGGCTAAGGATGGGAAATGAGTTGAAAGAAGGGGAAGGAGATGTGGGAAAGAAGAAGGAGTGAAGGGAGGGAATAGAAATTAAGTAATGAGAAAAGAGCAGAAAGGTAGCATGCTGTAAGCCAAAACAAGCAACAAAAAGACGCACGGCTGTGATGGGGAGGAGCGTTAAAGCGCAAGACGGAGCGGCTGGGAGAGGCGGAGCGAGGCGCGCGCGCTTGTGCGCATATCAGCAAGCTCTAGGCCGCCACAAGCAAAGCGTGTGGTAGCATTTTCTCGAGCCACACACTAAACGTGTCTCAGAGCAGCGCATTCGCTGGCTCAGCGAGACCTAAAAATCAAGGAGACATAAAAGATTATTTGAAATTGTAAGGAGCAGTCCGTATATTAGAGGAATGAGTAAAAAAAAATAATATCAGCACTTTATACATTGAATGTGGGGGTAACCCATATAATCTTGTGCACAACAGTGCTCGTGCAAATGTGTGAACCACGAAAGTGAAAAAAAAAACAGCAAAAAAGGAGCAAGTAAAGAATTATATAATATATACAATGACCTAGATGGTTGTTCATTTAAAAAAGTTCCAATGCAATTGTTATAGTCATTCAGAGTTGTCAACAAGTTAAAGAACCAGCACTGCGCCACAACTTGCACTGGATGACATGGCTTTGTATTCTGATAATGCGTCCTTCCACCCTCCTTGGCTGCATGTTGGTACTTCACCTTCGAAATGCAGCATGTGTGAGGCCTTGAACAGACTGATACCTTTTTAACAAAATACCCGCCCCTCCCGTAACCTGTTCTTCTGCCAGTTCAGGATTCCCTTGACACACCATTCTGGTTGTGTCTTTCTGGACAATTCACTTACCATACCTTGTGTGCATACCTGGATCTACCATCGCTTGGCACCCTGTCCCACACCTAAACAGGTATTTGGCCCACTCCTTGCATGTTCTAGTAGGGTCTTGTAGACAACCATTACTACACTTATTAGACACAAAACCTGGGCACACATATTTATTGACAGTACATAAAGTAATAAATAAACGTGGTCAACACCGGATGTATATCTTGTAGCTTTTTATGCGTGTAGAAAAAAATAGACAAACGCCAGCCGACACGTGTTTCGTCAAAGGACAATGCCAATGACTCTTCAGGGCTGGGAAAAGGTGACATAGGGAGAACATAAGTGTTAACTTAACAATGTTTATAGGAGTTCTTAATAAGAAACAATCAAACAAGTAAGATGTGTTCACAATGATAGCAAATACACAGAGTAAAAACCCACTTTGCAACTCAACAAGAAACCAAATTATGAGGAACAAAGTTAACATCTAAGGAAAATAAATCCATATTATGTTAAACAGCGAGATTCGCTTGGAAGTCCTACAAAGTAGTAATTCTCAAGGAATGGGGAATGGCAAATGAACCGTAAAAAAACGTGATTCACTTGGAGACCGATTATAACAAACGTCTTTCAAGGAATAAAGAGAGCAAAATACTGTGGTATAGCATCAGGAACACATTGAGTTAACATAAGTGTTAAAATAAAAGTTAAACAAGTATTGTGCGAAGAAATACGTAAACACGCGACTGAAAATAGCCTGCAATGGTGTCCACTTAATAATGAACCTACTACAAACATGCATCCTAGTAAGAATAAAACAAGCCGTGTGTTTCCAGACTAAACGATAATGGTCAGATAAAGACAGTGTGAAGGCGCATGATCCATGTGGCCTCCAGTTGTCTAAGTCTCAGCTCACGGTCACCCCCCCTGATGTTGGGTAGGGCAACATCTATCCCAAAGAAGGAGAAGTTTTTGTATCTGCCTGGTGAGGGGCACAAGGCCATATGTACCGCCATTGGGTATTTTGTATCCAAATTGAAGATGGCTCTTACATGTTCGCTGATTCTTTCTTTGACAGGTCTTATGGTGCTGCCCACGTATTGGCTGCCACAGGTGCATAAGAGCAGATACACCACAAATTTGGTGTTACAGTTGATATTCATCTTGATATCATGTTTCTTGTTGTTATACCCTGTGAAGGTATTTGTTCCATGTACGGCCCACTTGCATACTCCACAATTGCCACATTTGCAAGACAACTGGAGGCCACATGGATCATGCGCCTTCACACGGTTGAGCACGGACAAAATTCAGACCATGAACTACACTACTTTCTAACATGAACTATATTTCTGTGCATATCTATTCTTTCATTTTCTCCTTTTTAAATATACCAAGCTTAGCATGCTTGAACCTTCCTTTGGTCCTTAGTCCCTGTTAGGACTTTTTGTCTATCTACACTATTCCATTTTTCTATACACCTTCTCTTACATGTCCCACTATTCTCATTAGTTGTGTCTCTCATTTTCAGGCATGTGCGATTGTCGTGCCTATGATACTCAATTAGGTTGAATTCAGGAAACAAATACATTGCTTACTATTATCATTAGTTGTTCCTCTTAATTTTAGGCATGTGCGATTGTCGTGCCTATTCAACTGGATTATGCTTAAATTCAGATAACGAACACATTGCTTATTTCCGTCTACCTCATGAACTACTTAAGTTTTATGTTAACTCTTCAATCCAGTTTCTTTCCCTTTTCTGACCATTCTTCTGGGGGATCTACACTCTTCTTTTGCCTTTACTATTCCCTTTAACTCCTCGTCTGTTTCTATTTTACCCACTTCCGGTCGCACACTACTTGCTGCGACCAGCGGTCTAGTTGTTGACTGTTCTCACTGTTAAAAACACACTTCCTTTTCCTGCGCGCTCTCGGTGTTACCCTTACCGACGAGACGCTGACAGGAGAAGTGCTGCCTTTACAGGTATGTCCTAGGAACTGAAACAGCTTGGAGACCGTCTTCTGTTTATTAGTTTCCCTTTCCCTCGCCCCGTTGATGCAATGGAAAGCTACTATCTGTATTCCTTTTTTGATCCCTTTTATTTTCAGATTTCTCCGTGGTCTCGGACGCACCCGCCCGTCTGACGACATTCTATACCCAGTCATCCACTTACTTTTTACCCGCATCCGGGTTGGAATTATCACCGGACATCCGGTGAGTGATCCCTCATACTTCGTTTTTGAAATGTATCCACCCTGGGAAATGCGTGCTCTACAGCCCCTTTTCCTCATTTACCAGTGTACAATATAATATCTATTGCAAGGCAGTAATTATGGCCCCTTTTCACTGTGTTTTCCCCTTAGATACCATTATGACGCTCGTAAAGGTAATTGTTTTCCCTATGATTTTGTGTTCCGGTCGGTAATTTTTACTGCGAATCTTTACCCTTTTCTTTGTGTATATATTTTTCTCTCTCTCCTCCTTTCCTGACCGCACTTTATACCTTTGGGTGAGCACGATAAGCCAAATCACGCACTTTTCTTTGCACGCGACCTCGATCTGCACTTATTAAGGAATCACAGCATCAGTAGATAACCATGTTCTTTCGTGTCGTTTTAATATTGACAGTATTAGTAGGCTACTTTGCCCGCTTATTACTGACAATTGGGTACCATGCTAACGATTTAATCGGAATGAGGACATTAGAACTGTTCATTCACATTTTGACCTGACCATTTTCGCACACCTTTTGACACCATGTCTATTATTCTCCTCTTTATCTGACCATTATCGTTTAGTGTGGAAACACACGGCTTGTTTTATTCTTACTAGGATGCATGTTTGTAGTAGGTTCATTATTAAGTGGACACCATTGCAGGCTATTTTCAGTCGCGTGTTTACGTATTTCTTCGCACAATACTTGTTTAACTTTTTTTTTTTTACACTTATGTTAAATCATTGTGTTCCTGATGCTATACCACAGTGTTTTGCTCTCTTTATTCCTTGAAAGACGTATGTTATAATCGGTCTCCAAGTGAATCACGTTTTTTTACGGTTCGTTTGCCATTCCCCATTCCTTGAGAATTACTACATTGTAGGACTTCCAAGCGAATCTCGCTGTTTAACATAATATGGATTTATTTTCCTTAGATGTTAACTTTGTTCCTCATACTTTGGTTTCTTGTTGAGTTGCAAAGTGGGTTTTTACTCTGTGTAGTTGCTATCATTGTGAACACATCTTACTTGTTTGATTGTTTCTTATTAAGAACCCATATAAACATTGTTAATTTAACACTTATGTTCCCCCTATGTCACCTTTTACCAGCCCTGAAGAGTCATTGGCATTGTCCTTTGACGAAACACGTGTCGGCTGGCGTTTGTCTATTTTTTCTACACGCATAAAAAGCTACAAATATACATCCGATGTTGACAACATTTATTTATTACTTTATGTACTGTCAATAATTATATGTGTGCCCAAGTTTTGAGTCTCATTGTTTAGTGCAGGACTCTGCGCCTGTTCTTTTAGGGGTTTTGGGTTTCCCCCTTTTCCTGGCAGCACCATACCCCTTAACCACTTCCTGTATTTAGTCACCCTTCATAGCTACCTGTTTGAGCGCCAACAGCCTGTCACACCAAACCCTGCACAGCAACCATTACTACACTTATTATTTCCCCTTTGTTTCCCTCTTGGACAGCACCGACAAATTGCATTGTAACCCGGTCCTGAAGATGACCTGAATTGATCACAGGTCGTTACGCGGTCAACCACCCAGCGAAACGTTTGGCGCATTTCTGGTTCTTGAATGTCCATAACAATTGCATTGGAACTTTTGATAATCAGAAACCATCTAAGTGATTGTATATATTATATAATTCCTTACTTGTGCCGCTTTTGCAGTTTTTCTTTCTTTCTTTATAAAGTTTTATGTAGCGCAAACAAGATCCCGAAGCGCTTTACAGAGGAAGGAAGGAAGGACATGATTCCAATATAAACAATAGGAAAAGATTACACAACAGGAATACATGCATAAGTACAGACAAATAATCGTTAAAATCCCAAGCGGATGAATCTAAATGGGAATGTAAGTCTACGGATGGGGTACACACTGCGGAAAAGAAGAGCATAGATCCAAACTTGACATTAAGTAGGAATACTCGTTTGTTTCTCAAACCAGAGAGTCAAGGAAAGTAATACGGTAAGCATGAATATAATGGGCTACGGAAGTGGACACACAACGCAGTAAAGAAGGGCAGCATCACATGAGAAGACATTGGTTGTAGGAACATTGAGTTCAAGCAAATGATCCTGGGCCAAGTTAAGGTATCTCTCTTTATCTCACTTGTGCCGTTCACACATTTGCATGAGCACTGTTGTGCACAAGATTCTATGGATTACACCCACATTCAATGTAAATAATGCTGATTTTTTTTGTACTCATTCCCCTTAAATACAGACTGCTCCTTACAATTCCAAATAATATGTTGTCTCCCTGATTCTTCCTTTTTGAAACTCTTGTCCATGATTTACATAATGATCTATGAATATTAGCTGTTGAGACGTATACAACAGTTTGACATTGAAATCAGAGTGACCCAGTAACCGTCAACAATTTAAAAGCACAAAAGGGTGTTGGGTTGGGCGTAGAGGGGGGTGAAATAAACGTCCCACCAAAAATCACAATCGAACAGCGCAGGCAGTATAGCAGAGGATACATCCACTCAAATAGCATCATGAAGCTGGTCTTTGCATTGAAAGCAAATGCAATTCCTCTCAGATCTCTCACCAAACCCACCAACGTCCTCTGCAAAGATGAAAAAAAGAAGAATAAAAGCATGACAACAGACAAATTGACAGGAGGGAGCAGTAGTGTATCTCAATCCCAACACCCCTACCACCAGACCCCTAGCAAAGCCCAAAGAAGCCGTATACTCCCTTGCAGCTCTGATAAGGACAGCAGTCACTGAACTCACTTTCGCATCCTGCTCGTTGAAGGAGTTTGTGCCGAACATCTGAGCTACAGCTTCGAAAGCAGCAGTGAGGGGAAGCATGAACTGTTCAAACTGGTCTTCATCTTCTCCTGGAACAAGATCAAAGCTTAGTACACATTTCCTTCTCTCACATTCAAGATCAAAGTACAACTTGCCCTTCCCCAAATGGTTCTCTGCTCAGTGCCTCCTCTCCCACCTGTTCAGTAACAAAATATGGCCACATGGTGTCAGCAATAAGAGAGCCACAAATGATATCACTAGCTATTATGAAGCACAACAGTGTACCCAAAAGTTTCAAAGCACTCATCGTCCTCAAAGCCAGCAATGAGAGTCAGTCACAAGGACCTAGGTATCAACGGAAGGACACAACAACATGGACCTGGGTTTTAACAATAAGACATAACCACGTGGGCCTGAATGCCAGCAACAAGATCAGCAATAAATGTGTGGAAGTCAACAAACAAACAGGACCATAAAGGACTAGACACCAGAAACTACACAATCATAAGGGCTTGGGTGTTAACAACTACCCACTAAAAAAGGGCCTTGATGTCAGAAACAGACTTGAAATAAGAACTGTGTATCTTTTTTCTCCAATGTCCAGCCGGACAGAGGGATTTTTATTTCAAAAGGTTAAGTAAACGAATTCAGAGTTTAAGTGAAACAAACCACAAAATGATAACTGGGCACAAGCCTGTACCAGGTCAGAAAAGAGAAAACAATACATGGGGGAAAGAATAACAGGCAAACAGATTGGAGCGAGAGGTGGCTTACAATGCAATGTAATCTTGTGTAAGCTCAAACCAACAGTAACTGCAACACATATTACACAATCGAAAGAAGCAGTACTATTAAAACAGTCGACGTGACGTTTCGATCCCTATCTCCAAAAATTAATTGGGATCATCTTCAGGACTATCAAATTTACTTTTTGCCTGATTGTTTGTATAAAAGCCTATACACTAATTTGTAGTGCAGCCACGGCATGAGCAAGAAGAGTCTTGCAGGAGGTGTGATCTGAACCGCCGAGCTAGTAACTTGGGGCGGCTTCTTTCACGAAATAGCGGCGCATACGGAAATGACGGTAGCGTTCCTTTCAAGGAGTGTGCGGCCTTTGCACCAGCTACCACGCTGACCGGACGGGACTCACACGCCCGCTTGCAGTGATCACATTGAGGATCACTATGAATTGGACTGCTCCATCGCGCAGTGGCCTCTTAAGCCTCCCACGATCGTGGTTTGCAGTAACCGAATATTTACAAAGTATATACACAAGATTACATTGCATTGTAAGCCACCTCTCGCTCCAATCTGTTTGCCTGTTATTCTTTCCCCCATGTATTGTTTTCTCTTTTCTGACCTGGTACAGGCTTGTGCCCAGTTATCATTTTGTGGTTTGTTTCACTTAAACTCTGAATTCTTTAACTTAACCTTTTGAAATAAACATCCCTCTGTCCGGCTGGACATTGGAGAAAAAGATACACAGTTCTTATTTCAAGTCTGTGCTTATTATTTTGCTTTGCATCAAAAAGTTTAGGACCTTTGTCTTTTCAAAAATCATTAACTACCCGAGGTCCTCAACTACCTAGACGGGTCCCCTTGTTTTTTATATTGATGTCAGAAACAGCACACAAGACTGAGTGACCACAACAAGACAGTCATAGCAGTCAGTCTATTGCAAGACAAAGCAACAAGGACCATCTTGTCAGCAATAAGCAATGGCAAGGGCCTAGATGTCAGGAACAAGCTAGTTCCAAGGACCAAATGGTGTCAGTAACAAGACAGCCACAATGAACTAGATTGAGCAACATGACAGATGTTTACTATCTGACCCTGCCATAAATCTGTCACAACCAGAACCCCAGATATCTGACTAACAAGCCCACCATCTCCGATGGCTCTCTGCACACCCACAGTAGAGGCATCATCCGACTGGAGATAAAGTAGTGAAAAAAAGAAAAAGGAAGGCAGCAGGCCTTCTCTGTATGAGCACACAGGACCTAGAACAACATCCTTCAGTCCATCAGGACTTAACCCTACCTTGAATCAATTGCAAGACAGCTAAAGACTCATCTTTAAAGAACACTAGATCACGATGCAGTAATAGCGCTCTTCTGTTTTCCCAGCCCAACTTCCACTTCAATCATTTGTTCCACTATAATTTTGCCATTCAAATTGTATAGATCTCAGCTGCATTTTAACATGGATTTGTGCTATGCAAATACTAAATACATACATACATACATACATACATACATACATACATACATACATACATAGACATGTGCGACAGAAACATAAAAGTACAGCATTGTCTGCAATGAAACTAGGGAACTTGGAGTCAGGATGAAAAAAAACACTGGGAGCTTGGTTCCAGTAAAGGTACAGAGGTAGAGAAACCAATGCTATCACTAAGTCAAAGACACATGCCAAGTTTAGTAACAAGATGTTTACCAAGTCACGGTCGTCAACAAATAGACAACGTTACATGGACATCAATTTTAGCAATAAACCACACTAAGGGATGTGGTTAGGATCAATAGGTAGATCCATAGGACTTGGCCATGCCAGTTTAAACTCTAACACCAAGACATCACAGAACAAGCATTTACAATGCAATGGTCTCGGCATTATTAAAGGTAGAGCTATTGGCATTGCTCATGACTTTCTTTTTAATCATAAATAAATGGCATTGTTATTTACAATGCCAATAGCTTAATCGTTAAATAAATGGCATTGTCATTTACAATGCCAATAGCGTAATCGCTCGCAAATGCATGACCTATTGCATTTACACCCACACAGAGCCACACACACAAAGCCACCCACACACACATACAGAGCCACCTACACAGAGCCACCTACACAGAGCCACCTAAAAAAAAAATATCCACACAGAGCCACACACACAGAGCCACACACACACAGACACACACACACACAACCACACACAGAGCCACACACACACACACACACACAGAGCCACACACACACACACAGAGCAACTTCTAGAATTAACCAAGTTTCAAGAGTCGAATGTTCTTTACATTTTTTAGACTGTGGTCACTTGCTTGCACAGTTCAAGAATAAAGCAAATTTGTTCATATGAGTTCCTATGAAGTTCCCCCCATTTTTTAGGAGAAGGCAATAAGAGAATGTGGAAAAACAGGCAGATGTTTTTAGAGCTCCAGAAACTTCAGAAAAATTCTGACATTTGAATTGAAAGCGACGAAGATCATCAAACAGATTTTTTACAGGCCAAATATTGAATATCTAGGCCCTCTCTGAGAACTTGAAATCTGGATTAATCATTTGAATGAATATTTAGAGTGCCTTCATTATGAATTCTTTTTTCTTACTGCTCGAACTACATAAATCCACAACTTAAAGAGAAATGTTCTTGCCATGCAAACAAAACTAATTTCTCCCTCACAAAATGGCCTCTTAGACTGTCTTACAACACAAAATGGGTTTTTTTAAAACAAGGTTTTTGGCAATATCTACAAAACAACAAAACAATACCTATGTATAAAGATTTTGATAGTAAATCCCCTTTATTGAAATACACACCTTTGCTGCCCATCAGTTCAGGATAGCGTGCATGCGAATCTGGGTGAGTCCAGATATGTAACTGGGACAAACAAGACTCGCCTTTATCAGGCCGCTGTGCCTGACAGGGTCCAGAGTTACACTAGTCACAGGCCCCATATTCTTATAGTTTAGTAACATTTATATGACAATTAAACACTACAGTGGCTCTGCTTGAGAGCTGATTGTACATGCCAAAATCTCTACTGAATGCTAAATCAACTGTTGGGTAGGATGAAAGCAAATTAAGTTAAGATTCGACTTCCCCACTACCACCAACTGGATGCATAAAGTCTTTATGGCTGAGCGAATAAAAATGAGAAAGCTGATTCTGAAACCTTCAATCTTAAGAAGCTTATGGGGGGGAAGGTGGATCTACCATCATCCCAAGAGGAGGTGATCATTGATACAGATGGCTGAGTTGAGGAGTTGATTTCGGACAACTCAATCCTTTTAGTTCACCTAGGAGAAGAGTTTATATAGCAGGTGTTCAATAGCTCAGAACTCTCCACGATGACAAGACTCATAGCACAGCTACCCACTGTTGTCCCTTTGGTTTCTTACGAATAATGAATTTTGGGAGTGAAAATGTGGACATTACGCATTTTTCAAGTAGTCATTGATGCAGGATACAGGCAGCAGAACATATACTATGAACAGTGGACAAAGTGATGTTCTAGTGCGATCCTGCTTGAGTGCTCATCTCAATTTCACTTCTTTTGAATTCATATGAAATGTAATCAAGTCACAAGGGTGCTCATAACCAAAAAGGGCTATGATAACATTGGGAGAGAGTTACCGATGGAGTGTGAAATTAAGTAGGGGTAATGGTACAATCACATCAGTAAGTGCCCCACCTCCTCAAAAAGTTGGAAAAAGTGGTGGTTAGAACACTGAGTAGAAATCGAAGAAGGGCGTGTCTCCTCCCTTCAAACATGGCCACCGTGTATGCTCTAAAACAACCATGGATCTGGATGCCTCATGCCTATATTAATATATGTTAGAGGATGGTGTGATTAGTGCTTTCAAGGCATACATTTGGATAAGATATAAACTGGAACTGATGTCTTGGGGCGTGCAGCCAAATGTTTCCATTCGAGATCATTCATAAGCAGGGTGCAAAAGCTAGAAAGAACTGAATCAGGAGGAACCACCACCAATGGTCAGTGTGTTGCAGTTGCCAGAAGTTACTTTGAGCTGATCATTGTGATGGTGTTGTGATTTTTTTTAAAATACAAAGATAGGTTAGGGCCACTACTCAAACTGAAGGTCATGTGAATGTTCGGGAGGTTGGGCAACCAGTTAAATGCCCCCACTCAAAAAATAGTTTGAAAGTATTTGTTATGTATGTCCCTTTTTTGCAGAACCCCCCTGAGGAAAAAAATACAAATGGCATTCTCCCCAGAATAAGTAGTAAACGGAAGCCTACAAGATCCAGTGAAAGGACACACAAGCTTGTGAAATCATGCATCCATTTATCATTAAGCCCGAAACAAATAAATCTCGACCGGTGGCTTGTTATTTTATGGAGTAATGCACATTTTAAGGGTTCATTACTTTATACGGTACGACAAAATAATCTTTCATTGGCCTTTTGTGTTTCAAGGCAAGTTTTTAAAATGTCAGAGACAAACAGTTACAGCAGGCCTGTAATTACTTTCAACAGAGGAACCTTTTTTTCCTCATTTCTCTGCATCCAGACAGCACTGCGAGTTAAACGCTGCAAACCCTTCCCAGGAATGGGAACAACACTGTGGCAAAATAACAAATATTCCTATAATTAAACCTATTAATAGGCAACCATGCGACCTTTTTAATTCACTACTATTTATATATCTTTTCCGTCTTTGAGCAAACAGGTATTAACAGGCAACGGTGTGCAAAAATAGCAATTTTGAAAAAGAAAGCAGGAAATCACATCATTAATTGAATACAGAAATTGTTCTAACATATTAAACACCGATAACAGTATTCTTAAGACTCTGCATTAGTCCTCGATGCAGCAGCGTCGTGTGCTCAGTTCAGCTTCGCACCACTATTTCAAGCAATTACACAAATTAGCGGCGTAAGCCTCGATGGGGATGCATTTCGACTGTGGGTATTCCCACTAGAAATGTTGGAAAATATGACATACTGGTTTTTTTTTATTCGTCCCGCTTTTGCTCTCCGCTCGCATTATGAAGCTACTCCCCACAATCAAGTGCCCAGAGGAAGATACAAACATTACTTGCATCCCAGCCAAAAAGAAACAAGCTCTTAAATGAAAGCTGCTCCCTGGAACCTCTGACAAGGACTGCCGGACTCTGCATCTCACCAGGGCGAGGGATGGGTGCAAGGAATGTCGGACTCCACATCTCACCAGGGCGAGGGACGGGTGCAAGGACTGCCGGACTCAGCTTCTCACCAGGGCGGGGGACGGGTGCAAGGACTGCCAGACTCCACTTTGCATCAGGGCGGAGGACGGGTGCAAGGACTGCCGGACTCCACTTTGCACCAGGGCGGGGGACGGGTAAAAGGACTGCAGAGGGGGCGGACCGGGGTTATCAGCAGATGTGCCATTGCCTTCCCCCTTGCACCAGGGCGGGGGACCGGTGCAAGAACTGCCGATCTCGCTTCTCACCAGGGCGGGGGACGGGTGCAAGGACTACCGGTCTCGCTTCTCACCAGGGCGGGGGACGGGTGAAAGGACTGACGGTCTCGCTTCCCACCAGGGCGGGGGACGAGTTCAAGGACTGCAGAGGGGGCGGACCGGGGTTATCAGCACATGTGCCGTTGCCTTCCCCCTCTCGGAGGCTGAGCTGTGCTGCAGAGTTCCCGGAGACCTGCCCTTTTATATTGAAATAGGAGTCTAATCTGTTTCCGCCAGCTCCTCGTCTAAAACAGTCATAGTTGTGTAAGTTATCGCGCTAGGGTCAGGGTTCTAGGACAGGCGTGACAGAGTGTGCCGAAGAAAACAAGCCGTGTCACCTATTGACCTGTGTGGAGCCCGAGTCCTGTGCCCGGGTCACTGTTAGTGATAGCAGTGGTGGCCTCCTCCTGGCAGGAAAAACGGCACAAACAGGGGGGCAGGGGCACTAAGAACGGCACAAACAGGAGGGCAGAGGCTTACCTCATGTCCTCGGTAGACGCTGCTCGAGCAGCAAAATGCCGGCCGGCAACTCTGAAAATTTTCGGATTCGGGTGCGTGTATTTGTTGTTTTGAGTGACGGATGAGGTCACTGGCGAAAGAACAGCAAAATGTACGTCCCCGAATCCGAAAGAGACAGGGCTAAATCGGAGTGACGGCTCTCTCCTCCAATGGCTGGCCTCCGTTTAGGAAGCCAGCCAATGGAGGAGAGACAGGGCAGGGAGGCGGGTTCCAAAGCGCTACTAAGGGACATTAATTCTCCGACCCCAGACTGCGCAAGCGCAGCCTTTAGGTCCTCGACCTAAAAAGGATCCATTTAGAGCACAGGGACTTAACAGATGGCAACAGCTCAGAAGACATAATCTTAAACAAGGGAGAGTAAAAGGAACTTAAGGAGTCATCCTAGGACTACCTCTACATTTTAAATATGTACACAACCAATGTTGATTAGCAGGCTCAGTTAGAACAGTAAATTACTCCTATTCTATTACAGAACATTTGGCCTAGAGATGAAAAAAATGTTACCAAGGTATTCCTCACTCACTCTTGGTAACATGCTTCATCATTGAGGCCCCTTCATCAGTAACCTCATGGTGGACCCACCTGAGCTTTTTACAGAGAGGTATATTGTTTAGCGTTAGAGGATTTTTAAATATTATTATGACCTGGCTGTTGCCATTTAGTTTGTTTTACAATTTCTACCTGACCTATGAATAATAATAGATAGAAATGGATAGTGGGGGTAATGACAAGTGTTAGGTCTCCTCCTCCTACCATCCCTTATGAGTGACATGTTTCAGCCTAAACCTAGTACTTGGGAGTATCTGTAGACTCATCCGGATCCTCGTTTTTCATTCTCTCCACCTTCCTTCACCTGGAATAGTTGTGTAAGGAAGGCAAAAGAAACAATTTTACTGATTACCTATGCTGAACCCGTAGAGGACAATATCATAAGAAATAAGCATTATTTTCTCAAGTTAATTCAATCTCCATCCCCTTAGGTGAAGCACTCCACTGAACACTGACACTTGGGTAAACCTTTTCTCACTGATCTCATTAGCCGAGTGGGCTGATGGACTCTACAGCTATTGCCACTTCATGCTATCGTGCTATCTGGTGCAGGAGCTGCAAGAAAAAATCTTCTAATCAAAGACATACTGAATCTTCTGCCCCCTACTATCCCGGTACATACTTATTTCCACCTAATAGTGCTAAAATTCTGGGCTTCCACTAAAATCGCAAACAGCCAACAGGATTCGATCATTCTTAAAATGCAGGGCTTGCTTATATGTAGGCTTTCCTGTTTTCAGTTTCTATTTTTGGTAAATTCTGCTGGTGTTTTTTCCAGTGTTTACCAGTGATTTCAATACCTAAAAAAACAGTGCTTTTCAGTGGTTACTCATTTTCACGCCGTAAAAAACAACTGAAACAGTGTTTTACCAGTGTTTATGGAACGCTTTGCTTTTATTATTGCTTTCTCTCTTCATTGATACATGGTATATGTACAGTGTATATGAAGTCCAAATACATTTTTACAAGTGCAACTTATTGTAGTACACCATACAATATTTCTTCAGTGAGTCTTTGGTCATTCATGCTCTCTTTCCTTCCCATTGTTGCAGGGTTTCCGTTCTCCCACAGAACTGTGCATAGAGATCTAGAACCTCAGTGAGTTAGGATGATCCAAAACTCATCTCAGTGTCAGAAATCTCCTTACCTAGCTAGCTACAGTGTCTCATGGATCATTATGGAATGAACCATGTCTTAGACAAACCAGAACATGATCTTTAGAATACCTCAGGAATCGTGGAACACATGAACACTCTTTCGTTATATAATCATTTCAAACCAAAACTGAGAGTCAAAGAACACAAGTGCAAGTTTGAAATATTTATTATTCAATGCAAAGTTCTCAAACGCAGTATCTTGTATAATACCAAAATGCAGATTATAAAAATCAGAGTCAGCAGCATAGTCACTAATCCATAGTAAGCAAAAGGTGCTAGCATGTTATAATGCAAAACCTATAGAAATCTATATCACCTATATTTCGCGCACCCTATCTAGCATATTATTTTATATCTAAGAAGGTCTCATTCGGGCTTTAGCAGGGCGGCCCCATACCTCTCAATGTCAGTAGGAGCAGTTCACATCAACAGCTACCAGCTCTCTTCATGCGCAGCACCAAGTGTCTACGTTCATTCCGTGTAACTCTATCTTAAACCCGCGTAGAGCCCAAAATGTTGGCATCAACATTATTTGTGTTATGTCTAATGTGGTGCGAGGATCAGGCCTCCCAGCAACCTTGTGTTAGGTTAATCTTAGAGTGTGCAGCTCTCAGTGTGCAGACAGTTGTACCAAGTGTACCAGGCAAAGCTGATAGCATGGAAATAACATATTATTCTCAAATAAACCACCTCATCGCTTCTAGGGTGAAAGCTACAACAACAAGTATGTGTCGTGTGCAAAACTAAAGCCGAAGACAAACCGGCTGTTTAAACATGTAATACACTCATGCTAACTTAACGCAATATATGTAATGAAGTATCCATATGACACCCCCCCATTGGTCCGAGCACCGTCAAACATAAGGGAAAAGGCAACACTAAATCAGACACAACAATTGAAAGCAAAGTTCAATAATCTTGAGCTAAAATAAGCTAAAAATATGTATGAATGAATATGTATGAATGCCTACAGTGGCCTCAAATCTAAAAAATAAAAACAAAACTTTTGAACCAAAAGTCATCCATCAGGTCTCAAAAATATGAAACGTAGGACCAGGTTTCATCAATTCAAATGTTTGTAAGAGAAAAAACAAGGCACGTATCCGATTTCCAAAGTCATGTGCCACATTGACGTTATCCCCAGTGACATCACATGATTGTACTCTCCATCAGCTGAACATAGTTCATCCCTCCATTCCAGCGAGGGGAAAGTCATATTTCACAACAAAGCATTCCTCCCAGGCATCACACTATTGGAAAGTATATGCAAAGAAAGTTGCCACAGCCTCCAGCATGAAATCACTGCCATCATCCGAAAATAGTTCAGCAATCCAATTTAGCAATGGGAAAGAACATACGTGCTCCTCCAGCATCGGATCCTCCTGTAACGTCAGAGGACAACTCGGTGGGTTCACCAGATCGCTGTGTGTCAGAAAGGCATCCGCCGCTGCAGAGATCTCCCATTGGCCCAGAACTCCATTTATCGCTGCCAAGGCCATAACTCTCTCGCCAGAACAGATCAGCTCGTGAGCCACCACGGGACGCATTAGCTGATCAAAATCGACGTCAGGAGCAGTCCTCAAGCATAGGCACAAATCAATGGCCCAATCGAACTCGCAGCTCAGGCAGTGAAACACAGGTTGGACACACGTGAAGTCGGTGAACCGAAATGACAATCTATAGGCCGTGCTTAATGCTGCAAGCGGCAATGTTCCATAGTAATTGAGCATCCGATTACGGCACAGTGTCAGGAGGCGTTGAACGGCGTCTTGCGCAGGACGGGCATCCATGTTTAATGAAGAAAAACACCACCAGAATTCCTGCGGCTACAGCCAGCAACACAGGTAGTCCACCAAACAAACTCGAAAAAATAGTGTGGAAAAACGTGGGAATGATTCCAAAAACTTTTTCAAATGTAGTCACGAGGCCACTGCTTACTAATTTAAAAAAATGTGCAAGCCCAGTCGTTGAAGAAGCGTTAAAAATCTGGTGCACCAGTTCACAGAAATGAAACGGCAAATCAGTATTTAAAAGCGCCTGCACCTCTGTGCGGGTGTTAGCTATGTGAAGGACATAAGTTTCCCGTGCCGAACTCAGGGTCACTTGTTTTTGAGACAAAAGGGCCCTTATTCTGCTTAAACCATTGAATTTTGCTTCCAAGGTTGGAATCCGTGGCCAGATGGAGACATCTGAAGACCCATGCGTGGGTGGGTATAGAACATTCTTGCAGCACACCACACGCTCTGATACAGTTACCACATAAGCCACACCAATTAATAAACCACAACATAATTCGTTGTTTAAAAGTAAATAACTACCATTAGCTAATAATGTAAACGTGGGAACTACTGCTGGAACTGGCGTGCCTTTTAAAACACATGCTAAATTTGGGCGGTCCTGATTACAAGAACCGTGTAACTGAATGTGTCTGCATATTAATGACTGGTCAGGTGACTGTGTGCAATCCTCACCATTAAGATTCACTTCTTTTCCATCCTTCAGACATCTGTATGTGTATGGTAATGACCATGCCTCATGTAAGAATGCATTGCCTAGTGGTTCATATCGTCCTATAGCAATATACCGCATACAGTTAGTAAATTTATATAAAGGAAATGGTAATGTAATTAAACTATGAATCAGCCATGTGGCAGTAGTGGTTTCAGCAACAGAGAAAGGCAAGGATTCTAGCTTCTCAATATGTAACATAGAAAATGATGCATCACGCATTGAAAGCATGCGCTGTTTTTCAGTAAGATTAAAAGGGGCGAAAAGGGATGAAACGTTCAATGAGTTCCAGGGAACTCGACCTGCCTTAATTGTCTGTAGAGTCCAGGCAAACTGCATTACAGAACGCAATTGATTTTGACCATGGTATAACGTGGACACTTCATCATGTACAATATCAACAACAGAAGAAACAATATTATCCAATGTGTAAATCCTGGAAGAAAGCATGTTAATACTGTTATCTACTACTGCTAGCACTTTTTCCAAATTAGCTTGATCAATCGCTCTCAGGCGTTTAGCTGCCTCAACCTGTGAAAATTTCCAAATTTCATTGTATACAGCATAAATAAAGCGTTTAGATCTACCCCTAGTCGGGCCTTTTATAAAATCATTTAGCTCGATATTCTCATTCAACTGGGAAAGATGCAGTTTAACTGCAGCCAAAGTGGAATGTTGTAACCAGTTCTGACACAATTTACCTACTGAATAAGTGGTAACAGTGTGATCTGTTTCAAACCTGGGATCTGGCCTGATGTGCGTAAAACCTTCAGATAAACCCAAAAACCTACGTTGGCAAGCATCAGTGCTTCTTTGCCACAAAAGCCACCCCTCCGGATCAAAACGGGAAATATTAAAGGAGGAATTCTGCAAAAGTGCTTGTATCCCACTGATGGATATTGTAGTGAAATTACTCCAACCTGAATATTCTTCCAAGTCAGGGATAGTAGGGGTATTTAATTTTTTAGATGTAGCCAATCCAAAACATGTTGTTTGAGAAACAGTAGAATTTAAAAACAACATGTGATTCGGGATGAGACATGCACGATGCAAAGCCTCAGTGCCTTGTACCTGCCAATCTTTGGTACCCCAAACCGATTTAAGGTCAATAGCATCCTTCCATAACTCATAGCCATCCACAGATAACCTTTCTAGAAAGGACTTTGAATACAGCAATTTTGTATCAGTAAGTCTAACTTTGGGCATGAATTTCTGGTTCACTTTAAAATAAAACGACTCAGGATTTGATTGATTAAAATCTGTAAAATAAGAGTATTTTCCCAGAAATGTACTTGAGCTCCCCTGTAAAGGAGTAGGGCAATGTTCCCACTGAGTGTAATTCACAGGAACCCTCCTGGAACTTGTCTTGTGTAAGAAATGATTTCCATAATGTTGATAACAAAACAAATCACCATAATTGACAGAATCTAAGTACAAATCCTCAGCATCAAAGGCCGCATAATATTTCAAATCAGAGAACAATGCTTCTACGGCCTGAAGATCCCAATCATCAGAACGAACATTTTGCTTAATCACATCTCCCATGTTTACTCTAAG
Source organism: Lissotriton vulgaris (assembly GCF_964263255.1). NCBI lineage: Eukaryota > Metazoa > Chordata > Amphibia > Caudata > Salamandridae > Lissotriton > Lissotriton vulgaris. The sequence continues at coordinate 586,839,072 of NC_141699.1, read as the reverse complement.
CACATTAGGAACATTAATAACTTCTGTGGGGCCATGTATCTGAAACCTAACCGCATCCCACACAATCCCATCAAGGACTGGCCAAGCAGTAATCTGTACTGAATGTAAGTCTCTCTTTAGTCTGTGTACTGAATGTGAGGAGGATAGAGGGGCCAATGTTCCATTAAGGTACCGAATTCCTGTTCTTTCTTTCACATAATGGCCATCGATCAGTCGGAAAAAATAAAACACAAAACCAATCGACATAAAAAGATGAAATAAAAATAGTATCAGCCAAATGTATGTCCAAGGTGGAATTAAAAAATGTTTTTTAAACAACGTGGCATATTTTGCAATAGTCGATGGTTTCTTTGAAAGTTCCGAATCAGAGTCAAAAGAGAATCTGGATTGGTTAGCCAAACAAGCTTGTAAATCGGACATGGATAAATCAGCAGGATCTGCATAGGTCACCTCATCAATGTTAGTAACAGGAATAGTATTTAATAAAGGTCTGGATATGGCAGGCATCTCGAGGGACACCTCCTGATCTGCACCAGATGTAATAGCCAGCACAGAGTGCCTCACCATGGAAGGACAGGATACAGCCGGTGTCATGCTATGAAGAATCGGCCACCCTGTGTGTCTTGACATTGTCAATAGAAATAAATCTGTTTTCTTTACGACCTGGAAGTGGTGGTAAAATGACTGTTCTTGTGCCCTTCACTCCAAGTACTCGGACTGGTGCTCGATATGAGGGACCAAACTCTTTCTTGTTATCGATCTTCTCTCGAACCAGTTCTCCAACTTGGGGTAGCCAGCCAACTACCGGGATCTGCAACGCATCATCCGACGTGGAGGGCAAGTGTTCCTTTGCAAGACTGTCTCTGGTCTTTTGTAGATCCTGTAAAACATTGCAATGTTCATCTACGTCAAAGGCCGCGGCCTGGGCCTGGCAGTCTGCACCATCAAGGTCAGGTACGTACATCTTGATATCAAAGAGCATTTCGTATGGGGTCCGCCCACCCAGAGACCTTCTAGGGAGATTATTAAGCGCACGCTGCACGCCATAGAGGTGGGTCAGCCAGTTTCTACCAGTGCCTATAACACGGGCTGTCAAAGATTGCTTTAAGTCGCGGTTCATTCTTTCTACCACAGAATTGCCCTCAGGCCTGTAGGGGCTTGAAAACTTCACCTGTACTCCCAACGAAACCATAGCATCCTTATACGCCTTAGAGGCGAAAGCCGGACCCTGGTCCGAATGGAAAGTACCACAAGCAAAGATTCCCACAAAGACACGCAAATCCTTAATGACAGTTCGCGAATCAGCGCTTCGATGCGGCCATACCCATACAAAGCGTGTGCATGAGTCAACTGCTACTAAGATGTATTTATACGCAGTATCAGAAGAAAAAGGACCGCAGTGATCCAAATAAACACAACCAAGTGGTTTATTAGAGATGTACAACTGTGTCTGAGGCGGACGCGCAGCAGTAGAAGGCTTGATCTGCTGACAAATGTCACACATAAGGACATAATCGCGCGTCTGTTTGTACAGTCCCGGCCACCAGAACCTCTGTTGTAGCTGAGATACAGTGGCTGAGACGCCCGCATGCGCAGACGCCACACCTTCATGAGCCGCTGTAATCAGAGAAGCTCTGCGATCCGAGTTGGGAACTAGACGCTCTCCAACTTCAGGAATTTTCACATAAGGAACCTTATCGGGACTTAAGTGGTATGTGTACTTCGAAGGGAACCCCGCAGGATATTTACCTCCCTTCTCCGTGGCAGCAACAGCCGCCAAGATGTCATCATCTATTTTGCTTTTGGACCTCGTGACCGCTGCAACTAAGTATTTTGATACCGCTGACTTCGCTGCTTCATCAGCAAGCGAGTTGCCAACAGCGTGGACCCCCACGCGCTGGTGGCCGAGAGTATGAATCACAAACACGAGCGGCAGTTTCTCTTTAAGTTCCGCCACTCGGACCCAGATCATTTTATGTTTTATTGTGCTACCCTTGGAATCACGAAAATCATTCTGAATCCAAAAGAACAAGTTCTCATTGTAAGACTGGACACAGTAGTAAGAATCACTTACGATTAAAGTCGTCACACAAGGATCAGCGTACTCCAATGCGAGCATAAGAGCACGAAGCTCTGCTAATTGTGCGGTGCAGTCCCCTAGCGTTTGCGTGTGCACAACACTGGACTTGAACTCATCGTTCACCATGGCACCGACCACAATGGCGCAAGCGGAAACGTAGGCGTGTTTAGAGCCATGCGCAACCTGCGCCGAACCATCCGTGTAAATGATACAATGGAAATCCTCCAACGGCCGCATTGCTAAAGGAGCAGGATGAACGAATTCATACTGTAAATACTCCTGCGACCGTAAAGCGGCGTCAAAAATAAACGTGACATCCTGAGATGTCAAGGATGTAGCCCACTGAATCCACCGAGGGTGCAAAGCTTTAGAATTCGGTACACTGGCTTTCGTGACCGCCTCCAAGGCTGGACACGGGGTGACAACCAACATGCGCTTTCCCTGCGACAGGGCACGTTCCTTAAGAATTGCCATCTGCACAGCCGTTAAAACTTTCTCCACAGTGGAAAAACGCAGTTCAGCCGAAGTGTACAAGTGTGACTTGTAAGCAATAGGTACAGTATCCCCTTCATTAAAAGTCAGGTACGTGAAACCCACCGTCCCAGGGATAATTCTTATCACCAGGTTGGTCTGGTTATCACGAGTCTGTAAGTAGTCAGAAGCTAGCATATCAGCCTGCAAGGACTGCAGAATGGCTGAATGCTCAGGCAGCCAGCATGATTTGGAAAAAGATGGTTGTACCAAGGCATATAAAGGCTTGATACGCTGGGCATATTCCGGAATGTATGTCCTCCCGAAATTTAAAAAACCCAGCAAAGACTGTAATTTTTTCAGCGTTGTCGGAGAGCGCAACTGCGCGCACTTCTCCAGGAACTGAGGAGCCAATCCCTTTCCTTCATGGTTAAGTTCATAACCTAGAAACAACACTGTGTACTCCGCAATGTGCGATTTTGCAAAGTTAAACTTGTAACCCATGTCTGCAAAGTTACAAATTATGCTGTTTACTCGACACAGATGCACCCAAAGTTCGTCGTCTGTGAGATAAATATCATCCACATACGAACATGCAACTGGATCGAAACTCTCTAAAAGAGAGACTATGCGGGCGGAAAACACTCCAGGACTATTTTTATATCCCATTGGGAGTCGATTAAACTTTTTTTGTACGCCGCCGCACGTAAAACTGGTCCATTGGGAACTTAGACCATCTAATCTATGTGCATAAAAACCATTGGAAATGTCAAGCGTGGTTTTGAACCGTTTACGCTCAAGACTATTCACTAGGGCAGAGCCGTGAGTATTCTGTACTGCACAGTTACGGCAATGCGAGTTCAAATGCCGGTAATCCAAAACCAGACGATATGAGCCGTCCGGCTTGTTAACAGTAAAAAGGGGATTATTCATTGGTGACACACACGTTTCAATTACACCTTGATATTCCAATTGTTCAAGGATAGCCGCGACCGAAGCTTTAGCTTCACGCCGTATGGGATACTGGGGTTGTGGCTGCGGCTGTGACCGTAAAGGAATCTCATGGCTAGGGGACAATTTATCCCAGCCACACTGATTTCGGTACACAGCCGGCGCAAGCGCCAGAGCCCACTCTTCTGCAAAATGCAGCGCTTCCACTCTCGATACAGTGTGCGCGAAACTGGGGAGGATTACCTCCTCCCCTCGCGGAGCTGCGAGAACAAAAGGTGGGGGCCAGTCAGCCTCCGAAAGCAAAATGTCATACGTATCCGAAAGATTCTCCCAAAATACCCCTTTTACAGTTCGCTGCATGTCACCTTCAATTAACAGGACAATTTCAAAAAGTCTCAGTCGCTGTCACCTTCAACAGTGGACGGAGGGCCTCTCTCACTATGGTAATCTCCGCCGCGCTGTCCAGCAAGGTCAGAGCCCACGTCAGATTCCGAAGCCGCGTTCTCACTATCTGGGGCATATCGATGCGCCGTTAAGGCAGCGACTTTCTTCTTGGCAAACTGCGGTCTCTTTGGCGTAGAGTCGTCCCGCTGATCCCCTTCACTTCGCGTGCGGGGCTGGCCACGTCCTTGCTGGCCACCCCTGCCCCTGACGCCCCCTCCACCACCGGTTGACGGAGCCGATGAGTCCTGAAAGGAACGAGGAGAGCGTTGGTCAGATGCCTGATATCTGTCAGGCGATTTAATCGTAGCGCGATCGCGCAATTCATAAACTCGATCCGACTGCGCAGGTTGTGAAGGCGCCGGACTAGAAACCTGTGTCTGTTGTTGTTGTTGCTTACCCTGATTCTGTTTTTTAGGCCAATTTTGTTTTTTGGACTTGGGTTGTCCACCCGTTTCCGAAGGCTGTCCCTGGGGCTGCTTCTTTTCTTTTTCAAGAAAAACCTTTACACCCTTAGAATTGCGGCCAACCGTTTTATAAGCCGCCACAATAATTCTTGCCAGCTGACGGGGTTTCTCGGCATCGGGAACTAACGCCAGACCATTGGCCACCTGAAAGTTCACTGCATCCCCTTTTACATTAGCAAGGATAATACCGCAAACCGTCTCAAATGAACCGCTCAGGCGCATACCCAACTCAACCGCCGACTCCGGTCCGTGATCATCCTGAACACGTTTTAGGACCGCAGACAGGTTCGACACTGACGGGGTGCCAAAGCACCTCGAGTAAACCGCTGCAAAAGTCTTACCCCATGTTTCACAGTCAGCAAGTTCAGGGGCTAAATCCTTCGGTAAACTAAGCGTAAGAATCCGGTGTTTTTCACCCGGAGTCGTATTAGGAAACACAGCCTCCAGCTGGTCGAATTTCTCGGCAAGCCAGTAAGGAAAATCATCCTTATTTTCTGGCTTTCTGCCCATTACGGAATTCACCAAGACAGGACTGATTTTCAAACCAGCCTGTTCCGCTCGAAGCTGCGCACCTGCGGGGGCTGCGCCATGTATATTACGACCAATGTAATGAACAAGCGCTCTAATCACGTCAACCGCGACATCATGCAGTCGCCGCAGATCACCCACATTACAAGTGGCGCGATTAGGATGTGGAGTAAATCCACCCAAGGCGGGCCAGGCCGTGCCCGCAATGGACAACGGACCTAACCTCGGAGCCGTTAAAGAATGGGGTAGGGCGCCACCAAACCAAACTCCGTGCTGCCAAACATCTATAGGTACTTCCAGTGCTCTGTACGGAGCATAAGCCGCCGGAACAGCCGAGGCAGTGTATGAGTGGTAGACGCCCGAATTAGCGTTTACTTCCGGAAACGTCACCCAGGAATAAAACAATTCGTACGGGTACGCATGTTCCGCACTCACCACTAGAACCACAGCCAAACCTTCCGCAGGGACATTATATGCCCGCAAGTGGTCGCGAACCGCGACGCGGCTATGCTGCGCTATGTCCACGGCCATGTTAGCACCGGAAGTGAAAAAAGACAAAGAACACTTTGTAGCACAACTGGGTAGTAATTCAAAGAAACCGTTTAAAGTAGAATTCAAGCTTGAAAAGACCTATTTCAAAAACAGGTAGGTTTTCCGACACCACCGTTTACCGGAAACGGGAATGAAGGTGTCAAGGTATGAATGATATACTACTCGAGTGTCATGTTTTAAGGCCAACCAAACCGTTGGGCGCCATGTTGCAGGGTTTCCGTTCTCCCACAGAACTGTGCATAGAGATCTAGAACCTCAGTGAGTTAGGATGATCCAAAACTCATCTCGGTGTCAGAAATCTCCTTACCTAGCTAGCTACAGTGTCTCATGGATCATTATGGAATGAACCATGTCTTAGACAAACCAGAACATGATCTTTAGAATACCTCAGGAATCGTGGAACACATGAACACTCTTTCGTTATATAATCATTTCAAACCAAAACTGAGAGTCAAAGAACACAAGTGCAAGTTTGAAATATTTATTATTCAATGCAAAGTTCTCAAACGCAGTATCTTGTATAATACCAAAATGCAGATTATAAAAATCAGAGTCAGCAGCATAGTCACTAATCCATAGTAAGCAAAAGGTGCTAGCATGTTATAATGCAAAACCTATAGAAATCTATATCACCTATATTTCGCGCACCCTATCTAGCATATTATTTTATATCTAAGAAGGTCTCATTCGGGCTTTAGCAGGGCGGCCCCATACCTCTCAATGTCAGTAGGAGCAGTTCACATCAACAGCTACCAGCTCTCTTCATGCGCAGCACCAAGTGTCTACGTTCATTCCGTGTAACTCTATCTTAAACCCGCGTAGAGCCCAAAATGTTGGCATCAACATTATTTGTGTTATGTCTAATGTGGTGCGAGGATCAGGCCTCCCAGCAACCTTGTGTTAGGTTAATCTTAGAGTGTGCAGCTCTCAGTGTGCAGACAGTTGTACCAAGTGTACCAGGCAAAGCTGATAGCATGGAAATAACATATTATTCTCAAATAAACCACCTCATCGCTTCTAGGGTGAAAGCTACAACAACAAGTATGTGTCGTGTGCAAAACTAAAGCCGAAGGCAAACCGGCTGTTTAAACATGTAATACACTCATGCTAACTTAACGCAATATATGTAATGAAGTATCCATATGACACCATGTAAACTTTTATTTGTGAAAATGCCCTCTCGACATTGGCACTTGATACTGGCAACACCAAAACAGCTAGTACACAATATGCCAACTCTGGCCACTGACGCAGCTTTCCATGCTGTTTCTCTGTTTCCCATTTGTTTGCATCATCGTTTATGGTATACGTAGGCGCGTGAATGGAAATCAGGCTTCTTGGTGACGGCCTTGTCCACTTTTAGGACGGCCCATGTGGACATGCCAACTCCATCTTTGTTTGGCGTGACGTTGCAAGTCAGATGAGGAGCCCTAAACGAATTCACTTTGAAATGCATGTTTCACTTCCTTGACGTTGCCCGTCAGAGGAGGAGCCCTAAAAGAATTAATTTTTAAATGCATATTTCACATCCTCACTTCTAATTGGGGATGAAAAAGGAAAATACTGAATTTCGCGCAAGGGATACATAATGAACAACGCAACACATGCAGGTACAGATACAGCACGACCCCTGGCTGTCTTGGGCACCAGCACCTTCTGGACGGGCTGTTTTTGGTTTTACAGGTATAGACAAACTTAGCGTGAGTTGCGTGCATCCCTTTGTAAATACGGAACTTACTTGAAGGCAAATGTCCGGCCAGCTAAGCGGTCTCTAAACCCAGACAAAGTGTTCACCCTGCGTGCACGTTGTACGGAACACATACAGTGCACGTAGAGAATGTGGAGGCCATAGGGAAGTTGGAGGCCACAATTAGTGTAAAGCACGTAAAAGGCAGAAAAAAATTGGGAAAGGGTCAGGTCGTACAACACCTCTACCCATGACTAACAATGACAATGTACGGATGGGTGAAAACAGCTCCTATGTACCGTGAACCTGATTACTGCCTGCTCGCCAGCAGGGATTAGTTGTAAGGCACACCTGCTTCCTGGATTCCTTTTCATTATTTAGGACGGGCCTGCTGCCAGCCTGGACCACACAAAGACATCGTTCATTGCTCTGAGCTTTTGGAACAGTTCCAAGCTACGAGATCACAGAGAACCAAACACAAGGGAATGTCTGCCTCATCTCGCGCATAACAGCCTGTGAAAATACCTCTCTCACTGGAGACGGTTACCAATGCAACACTATTTTTAACATTTGTACCAAATCTCTCACTGACAGATTTGGCTCTGCTTAAGATCAACTTGTTTTACCTGGGCGGTTAATAGCACAACTCACGCCGCATTAAGACAGGTTAAAAGTTTTCAATTTGGCTCCTTTTCACTTTCTTTGCTTTTAATCACTAGACAGGTAATTAGAATAAGATATCTGCGTGTTGCTAGTAATTATGCATTCATGTTCTTTGCCTTTGATATTAAAATCATAGCCCATTGACTTTTACTCAATACAAATAGCTACAACAGATAAAGCCATGCTACAGTAAATGGGTTACTAATTTGTGAAGTAAATAGCTACTTAAGTATCGGGTCTGGGAAAAAGCATCGCTGGTAAAGTTGTAATGCGGTTCTTCTTACTTGGAAAACCATTTTTAGAAACTATTGGCATTGGAAATCCACTGCATGCACTGGATGGCACTCCAAACCCCGAAGAGCACTGCATGCCAAACTGAAAACAAGCATTGGCATAGCCAATAGGTGTAGTTTTTTGACTGCTTGATTTCGGAGTGCCGCGAGCCACGCTTCTTTTAATGTGCCTTGCTTTTTGTCTATTAAACAAAGGTCTGCTGTTTATAAGTTTAGTGCTTACTTTCCCTCCATGTTAAAGAGCAGTAGATGTTTCAGCACCCAGGCTAATGTGCTGCATAGCTAAATACATAGAAAAGGCCCCAAAGACGAGACCAATTGCATTGCAAAAGCTTGTTTTACAGGTTTACGAATGCTACAAATAACCAACACAACATTAGAGCTGCTTTCTTTGTGAACAGATTACACATCAAAACATCCAAAAGTTAACTGCTGTCTTCCCAAAGACTAAATGACAGCGCTTTAAAGAAGTTGCAGGGCTCAACTGCATAAATCTTAAAAGTCATATTTGCCTGTGTTTTTGACTACATTAAAATCCAAGTTGCCTATACGAACCCCGCACAAATGTCCCAGGTCTTGCAGAACCCTTCAATTCACTCCTGGAGTAGAGGTTTCCTTCTCCTGCAGCCACCTCTTCTGGTTGTCTTCAGTTCAGACCCTTAATGTTGTCAGAGTGCACATCTGTCATGCCACAACTATGTCACTGATCACCACTCTTAGACAAGCTCTTAGCATGTTCCCAGTTTAACTAATTCTTGCCAGACTACCCCCACCTTTGTTAAACCGCTCACATTTCTCAGTGACCGTGGACTTGCACAAGTTGAGAAGAATTTAAGTAATGCTAAACAGAAGACTGCAGCTATTGGGAGGGCTTTTTATGAAAATTAAAACTAAATTCTTAAAATTTAAATTCGAGGTGTGTGAAGCTTTGTGAAAATGACAAACTTTGAAATCTCACAGATTTGCGAAATTTGTTACCTTTGTAAACTTTGCAAACTTTCAACAGCTGGCAGAAATGTCTGTCCAATAAAAGAAAACAAGCTACTTACCTGTAACTTTGGTTCTCCAGTATTGATAACTTTCATAGATTCCCATAGCTTGTATTATTCCCAGTCGTCGGAATGGGAGTCTCTGTAACAAAATAACATAACATAGCCGTAGGTACAAAAGAGAAAGAGAAAAGGCCTAGGCCTCATTCCCTTCTGTAGCATATCCACCTCTTTTTGCAAAAGAGACCAAAGCAAAGAAACAGCCAATCATATTAGCCTCACCCCTAGAACCCTCCTGAGAAAACTTCAGAGCCTCAGATTTCCGTAGCCGTTGTGTAACAGTATCATCGAATTTGCTGAGGGCTGAGCTTTTCCAGGGAAGGTGGGCAGTCGCATGGGAATCTATGAAAGTTACCAATACTGGAGAAGGAATATGCTACTTACCAGTATGCATCTGTTCTTGGCATGTAGGGCTGCTGACATTCATATCTGTGCATAGATCGCCGCCTAGTGTTGGGTCCGGATGATTGCACATTGTTGTCCTGGAAGAGTCTTCGAAGTATCACGAGATAGGTGGCTCCTCCCATGGACGACAGTGCGCATGGCCATCCTCTCCATCCTTAGATTGTTTTTCGCCATTTTGGCAGAGATGGAGTGTTGTACACTAAGAGAAGTCCATGCAAGAAGGTGTGAGTTAGAATGAATGCTACAGCTGCGACAGGCACCGGGGAGGAGGGTGGGCGATATGAACGCCAGCAGCCCTACATGCCAAGAACAGATGCATACTGGTAAGTAGCATATTCCGTTCGAGGCATGTGGGCTGCTGAATTCATATCTGTGCATAGAATGTATAGCAGTCTCTCCCTTAGCGGTGGCTACCTGTGCCAGCTGCAGCAGTCTGAAACAGAGTCTTTAGAACAGCCTGTCCTACAGCAGCTTGCTGTTTGGAATGTACATCAACACAATATTGTTTTGTGAAAGTATGTATGGTTGTCCATGTGGCTGCTTTACATATTTTTTCTAGAGGAATGTTTCCTAGGAAAGCCATGGATGCCCCCATTTTGCGTGTAGAATGCGCTCTTGGGGAAACTGTTAAAGTGCGTTTTGCTTTAAGATAAAATATTTGAATGCACTTAACTATCCATCTGGCTAGTCCAGATTTAGAAATGGGATTTCCTTTGTGTTGTGATGAAAAAGCAACAAACAACTGTTTTGTCTTCCTGAAATCTTTTGTCCTGTCTATGTAATATAGGAGAGCCCTCTTAACATCTAGTGTGTGTAGAGCCCTTTCAGGAACGGACTGTGGGTTTGGGAAGAACACTGGAAGTTCTATTGTTTGATTGATGTGGAAGTGGGATACCACTTTTGGCATGAATTTAGGGTTTGTCCTAAGCACGACCCTATTTGTGTGAATTTGGAAGAATGGTTCTTGAATCGTTAGGGCTTGCAGCTCGCTAACTCTTCTAAGCGAAGTAATTGCCACGAGAAAAGACACCTTCCATGTTAAAAATTGTATTTCACATGAGTGTAAAGGTTCAAAAGTTGGTCCCATTAGTCTGGTTAAAACAACGTTTAGATTCCAGACAGGTGAAGGTGGATGTCTTGGGGGGGATCACTCGTTTGAGCCCTTCCATGAATGCTTTAATTGCGGGCACTCTGAATAGCGAAAGGTGTTGCCTGTTCTGAAGGTAAGCTGCTATGGCAGCTAAGTGTATCCTAATGGATGTATAGGCTAGATTGCAGCGATGTAGGTGCAAAAGATAGCATATGATATTTTGAGTTGATGCGTCTAGCGAGTTTATTTCATTGTTGTTACAGTAAATGACAAAGCGTTTCCACTTTGCCGCATAGCATGCTCTTGTGGTAGGTCTTCTTGCCTCTTTGATAATGTTCATGCAGTCAGGAGGCAAGCTTAGGTAGCCAAACTCTATGACTTCAGGAGCCAGATTGCAAGGTTCAGCTGCTGCGGATCTGAGTGCTGAATGTCTCCATGGCTCTGCGTTAAGAGACTGGGTGTTAGTTTTAGCCTTTGATGCGGCACCACGGAAAGTTCTAGGAACGTGGTGTACCACGGTTGCCTCGCCCATGTTGGAGCAACCAGGATTAGCGTCATGGAGTGCTGGCACAGTTTGCGTGTCACTAACGGTATCAACGGTGCTGGTGGAAGAGCTTAGGCAAATTTGCCTGACCAGTCCATCCATATCGTATTGCCCTGAAACTGCAGGTGTGGGAACCTTGCGGCGAAGTACCGGCATTTTGCGTTTTCTTTTGTGGCGAACAGGTCTATCTCTGGTTGTCCGCAATATTGGAAGAATGGCTGAAGCACTGTGGGATGAATCTCCCACTCGTGCATCTGTTGGCTGTGCCTGCTGAGCAGATCCGCTATTTGATTGTCCTTGCCTGGGAGGTGTTCTGCCATGAGTAAAATGTTCCTTTGAATGGCCCACTTCCACCTGCTCTGAGCTAGATGTGACAGCTGTGGAGAGTGTGCTCCTCCCTGTTTCTGTAGGTAGTACATCACAGTCATTTTGTCCGTCCGGATCAACATGGTCTTGTTGCAGAGATGTACTTTGAAAGCTTTCATTGCCATAAAAATTGCCATCAGCTCCAGTAGGTTGATGTGCATTTTCTTTTGCTGCGTGGTCCATAAGCCCTGCACTGTGTGGTGGAGGACATGGGCTCCCCACCCTATCAGGGATGCGTCCGTGCTTAAGACTATTTGTGGTACAGGCTCTTGGAACAGTCGTCCCTTGCAAAGGTTTTGTGGATTCCACCAATGCAGAGAGTTGTATGCACGACTGGTCACCAACACTAGGTCGCTTAATTGTCCTTGAGCCTGGTTCCACTGACGTGCTAGGCACTCCTGCAGCGGACGCATGTGTAGTCTTTAGTGAGGGACTATGAAAATGCATGAGGCCATCATGCCTATTAGTTGCATAAACACTCGGGGTGGAAGCGAGTGTTGGGGCCTGAACCTTTGGATTAGCGTCTGAATGCTGTTTATTCTGACAGAATTTGGTTGTGCCTTCCCAGCCAAAGTGTCTATAGTCGCTCCCAGGTATTGTTGTACGTGGGCCGGCTGAAGATGGGACTTTGGATAGTTCAGCGAGAAACCTAAACTGTGCAGGAGGTGAATAGCGCGTGACATGTGGCTGGCACATTGCTGGGCTGACTGTGCTTGTATCAGCCAGTCGTCCAGATAAGGATAGACATGAATATGCTGTCTTCTCAGATGTGCAGCTACTGTCGCTAGGCACTTGGTGAAAACTCTTAGGGCTGTTGTCACCCCAAAAGGAAGGACTTTGAATTGGTAGTGCTGATTTTGTATTGTAAACCTGAGATATTTCCTGTGTGCTGGGTGTACTGGTATATGGAAATATGAGTCTTTGAGGTCTAGTGTTGCGAGAAAGTCTCCTTGACGCAACAGTGGTAGCACCTACTGTAGAGTGAGCATGTGGAAATGCTCTGATAAAATGTATTGGTTTAGGGGTCTGAGGTCTGAGGTCCAAAATTGGTCTGAGAGACCCGTCCTTTTTGGGGATTAGAAAGTACAGTGAGTACACCCCTGTACCCTGGTGTTCTAAGTGTACCAGTTCTATGGCCCCTTTTTGTAGCATGCTGATGACTTCCTGCTGCAATAAATGTAGGTGTTCTGCGGACATAGGACGGTGTCTTGGGGGAATGTTGGGTGGTGTGGAGGTCAATTCAAGGCAATAGCCATGCTGGATAATTTGCCTCACCCACTTGTCTGTGGTGATGTTTTCCCAGATTTGCAGGAACTGCTGTTATCTTCCCCCGACCGGTGTTACATGGTCTGGGGGTAGTGACAAAAAGTCACTGTTTGGTATTGGTAGAGGATCTGGTGGTGTTATTCCCTCGTCCTCTACCCTTACTGTTATTTCCACTGTATCCACCTCTACTGTTTTTGTTATAGGAGTTTTGCGTGTTCCCCTTGTTGTATGAGGTTTGCTGTGCTGAGCCTGCTCTTGCAGCTCCTCTGTTGCTGGAGCGACGAAAGGAGCCCCCTCTGTATTGTTGTGACTGTAAGGCTCCCATAGACTTACCTGTCTCAGTATCCTTCTTCATCCTGTCTAATATTGTGTCCACATTAGGGCCAAACAAATAGTCAGGGTTCACAGGTTGATTGAGGAAAGTGCTCTGAACCTCATTTTTAAACCCAGATATGCGGAGCCACGCATGTCGTCTAAGCATGACACTGGTATTGATAACCCTGGCTGCTGTGTCTGCCGCATCTAGCGCACACTTAATGGAGGCGTTAGATATGAGCTTTCCCTCTTGTGCTAGGTATTCTGCCTGTTCCTTATAAAGGTCAGGGAGATGCTGGAAAATCTGCTCTAGTGTGTCGTAATGGGCCCTGTCATAACTTGCTAACAGGGCTTGTGTGTTTGAAGTTCTCCATATGTTAGCTGCTTGAGCAGCTATCCTTTTGCCCGAGGCCTCCAGAATCTTAGACTCCTTGTCTGGAGGTGGAGCCTCGCCAGTAGTTTGCGAATTTGCACGTTTGTGTGCATTGGATACTACCAAAGAGTCCAAAGGTAGCTGTCCCTTAATGTAGGTAGGGTCCTCTGGTGCTGGCCTATATTTCTTTTCTATCCTGGGGTTATTGACTCGTGCCCTGGTTGGTTCCTTGAATATGTCCCCTGCATGTTTAAGCACCCCCTTTAACATTGGCAATGTTTTCACTGATCTTTCAGAGGTGTTGAAAGTATCAAAAAGGAAGTCTTCCTCAATGGGGTCTGCATGCATTTCCACGTGGTGGTTGTATGCTGCTCTTTCTAGCAATGCATTGAAAGCAGCTGTGTCCTCTGTAGGTGAAGTTTTTACAGGGTATGCAGTATTGTCTTGCATGGGCTGAGAGTCTACAGGATCTACAGGGTCAGACCATTGTTGAGTTTGGTTGCGTCATTGTCCACAGGATAATTATAAAGCTCATTATCCTCATATTCCACTTCCTCATCTGTGTGTGTGGGGGTATATGTATAAGTCTCTTGCACATGTGGTATGATGGGCTTAAAAAGAGTAGGAGATGTAGAAGAGTCTCTTTTCTTCTTTAGTGGTATTTTATAGGTTTCAGAGTAAGTGTCTGGTCTGATTTTCCTTTTTAATAGGGTAACTCTGCCAGTATCGGGGTCGACGTACAGTTTTGATTGTTCTTCTTTCGAGGGCTCTTGCTCTTCATGTGCTTGAGCTCTTTTCCCCGTTATCGCCTTTTTTGTTGGACCCCTTTGCCTAGATTCTTGCCTTCGGGTCGAGTGTCTTTGTTTGCACCGTCTTTGGCTTGTCGACTTTTTGCTTCGGTTTGACAACCATCTTCTGTGGGAGTCCTTTGTTTATGTTGCCTGGCGTCGACATCGATCTTGTCGGTTCGACGGCCTTCAGCTAAGGAATGTCTCTGGGTGTACTGGCTCTCGGCTCGACAACCCTCATATGCAACCCAGCCGGGTCGACAGCCATTTCGTTTTTGTTTGGCGCCGATGGATCCGCACCTCTCGGTCCGAAGACTGTAAAGCCTATCAGTTTCGGTTTCTGTTTTGCTTCCTTCACTTTCTGTTTTGATATTACCAAGGAATGGTAATGTTGCAGTGATGGCTCTTGTCTTATATTCTTAGCCGGGCAGAATTGCGGGGCTATAGAATCGATGTTAGGATCTTGGCTAAGGCCTTCCGGCGATGCCTCGACCTGAGCCTCTGGAAGCGTATCAGTAACAGTAACAGTACTGGGCTCCGTACTCACGGTTGGCCCCGTGTCCTCGCCGGAGTCGTCCTGACGGCTCCTATGCCTGGATCGTCGTCCCCTACCTCGACGATGTTGTCTTCTTCGTCGACGTAGTAGCTGGAGTCATGTTCCGACCCCTGCTCTGACTGTTGGTCTGAGTCCTCAGCTTCGACGACTTCTTCGTCGTCTTCAAAGATGTTCTCCGGCTCAGGCGCTGGCTTCTGCATCGTCTGCCTCGCTGCTCTTCGAAGCCAAAGTGTTTTCTTCGATCGAAACTGCGCACAAGCTAAGCCGTCGGCTTCATTGTGTTCCGCAGATAAACACTTGTTACACACAGGGTGTTTATCTATGTGTGGAAATTTTGAGTTACAGTTGGGGCATCTTTTGAATGGACTTTGTTCCATCGACGATCGGCCTTTTGGTGCCGAAAAGGCCACGCGGCCCGATTCGACGTTTCAAATAGAAACTACAGAAAGAAAGTTGTGGGTACCGATCGCAATAACAATACCGACGCCCCCGAAGGCCTTTTGGCCTTTTCGAAAAGTTTTTTATCGATTCCGAACTCCGAGTTGGAAATCACATCCGAACCCAATGGCGGAAAAAAACAATCTAAGGATGGAGAGGATGCCCATGCGCACTGTAGTCCATGGAAGGAGCCACCTATCTCGTGATAGTTCGAAGACTCTTCCAGGACAACAATGTGCAATCATCCGGACCCAACACTAGGCGGCGATCTACGCAGAGATATGAATTCAGCAGCCCACATGCCTCAAACCCAAAGTTACAGGTAAGTAACTTGTTTTCTTACTCCAGTATTGGAACTTTCATAGATTCCCATAGCTTGTATCAGAGTAGCTAGCAGTCAGAGAGCACATTTTGCTCCCTCTTTGACATCTTTTCCTCCATGACCCTTTTTTTTTTTTACTGAATCAACAGTGCAATCACATAAAGAATACATAGCAAAATGTGCTAGTAACAGTAAGAGAGGAAGGAGGGAAGAAAGGAAAGCTCACCACTCAATGGAAGAAGTTCCTCAGGACTGCCTGGCCTACAGCCGTGTCTTCTTGTGCCGAGGTCTCCAGGAAGTAATGTCTTGTGAAGGTGTGCGTGCTGCTCCATGTTGCAGCTCTGCAAATGTCGTTGATCTGAACTCTCGCAAAGTGAGCCGTAGAGGAAGCCATGGACCTTGTCGAGTGTGCTCTAACTCTGCTTTCCAGAAGCTTGCCCGCTGCAGAGTGACAGTACTGTATGGCACTGGAGATCTATCTAGCGATACCCTGCTTAGACAGTGGTAAGCCCTTGCGGGGAGCACTAAATGCGATGAACAATTGAGAAGATTTCCGAAATCCCTTAGTATGGTCCAGATAAAATTTTAAGCACCGTTGCACATCCAGTGAATGAAGCGTCCTTTCCGCCGGCGTGGAAGGCTGAGGAAAGAAAGCCTCGATAATCACTGGTTCGTTTAAATTAAAGTCTGAAGGCACCTTTGGTATGAACTTTGGATTAGTCCTTAGAATTACTGTATTTCTTTTGAATTGGAGAAAAGGTTCCTGTATTGTGAGAGCTTGCAATTCCCCAATATGACTTACCGAAGTGAGAGCAAGAAGGAGCTCCAGTTTCCACGAGAGGAATTTCATGTCTGCTCGATAAATCGGCTCAAAGGGATGCTTCATCAGCTGGGTGAGAACCAAGTTCAAATGCCATGTGGGAAAAGGGGGCCTCACTGGAGGGAAAACTCAAAACAGACCCTTGAGAAATTGTTTGACAATTCTGGATGACCAGAGAAAAGGTCCAGATGCAGTGCGTCTGTAGCGAGAAACTGCTGCTAAGTGAACCTTTATGGATGAATCAGCCAGTCCTACCTTAGCCAAGGACAGGAGATAAGGAAGCACCTGATGAGGCTGAGATGAGAAAAGATCCACACCTTGCTGCTGGCACCAAATGCGAAATAGTTTCCATTTCAAACGGTAAGTCTTGTTAGTGGAAGGAGCCCTAGCCTGAGAGAGAACATCTCTTATTTCATCTGAGAGATGAAGGTTCACGAACTCTCGCTGCTCAGGAGCCATGCTGACAGGTGCAAGGAACGAGAATCCGGATGCCAGATCTGGCCCTGGGACATCGTGAGAAGATCCAGAATCGCCCGCAAAGGACGTGGAGGGGCCAGAGAAAGGAGGTGAAGCTCTGTGAACCAAAACTGGCTCGGCCAAGCTGGATATATTAGGATCATCCTGCACAATTCTGTCTTGATCTTCCTGAGCAGTCGTGGAATTAATGGAATGGGGGGGGAAAGGCATACACAAATGCTTTTGACCAGTCTATTGAAAGCACATTGCCCAGCGATCCTCGATGGTGTACTTTGCTTCCGTAAAACTGGCATTTTCTGTTCACCGGTGTGGAAATGAGGTCTATTGAAGGTCTGCCCCACCGATGGAAAATCTCCTCCAAGACCGCCTGGTTTAGTTCCAACTAGTGGCTGACTGACGAAAGCCTGCTGAGCCTCTCCGCCTTTTCGTTTAGTAACCTGGTAGGTGTTCTGCCTGTAGAGGTATTCCGTGTAAGATCGCCAACTCCCAAATTTTTTGGGCCTCCTATGACAGTGGAAGAGATCTGGTACCCCCTTCCTTGTTTATGTAGTGCATGTCTGTGGTGTTGTGCGTGCAGACGAGATGCGCTGAACCCTGCAATCGTGGGAGAAATGCTAGTAGCGCCAGACGGAGTACTCTGAGCTCCAGGAGGTTGATGTGGAGAAGACTGTGCTGGGGCAGCCAATGCCCGCTTACATGCAAGTTCTGAAGCACCGCACCCCAGCCTTTCAGCGAGGCATCCGTTGTTACAACCTGAGGAGCTGGGCTGCTTACGAAGGATAGACCATGGGATAAATTCTCTTCCTTCGTCCACCACAAGGCTGCTTTTCTCATTGCCGAAGTAATCACCACCTTGTCGTCGAACGAGCCGTGAACTTGCTGCCATTGCATGTCTAGTTGTTCCTGCAGAGATCGCATCCGCAATCTGCAGTGGGGTACCAGAGGGATGCATGAAGACATCACTCAGAGAAGGGATTTGTAACGGCGTACTGAAAGACACCTTTTTCTGAACAAATGAGCAATGGACTTCAGTTTTTCTTGCCTTTCGAAGGATGGAGAAGCCTTGCTGAGAGATGTATCCAGAATTGCCCCCAGGAATCGAGCTTTCTCCGTGGAGAGTGAGGCCCAGATTGCTTAACAGAGCCTTACATGCCTTGACCGTTTCCTCCACTGCCCCCCTCGACGGGCCTTCAGTAACAAGCCGTCCAGGTATGGGAAGACTTGAAATGGCTGTTTCCTTAGGAAAGCTGCCATCGGCGCCAGCACCTTGGTAAAGATCCTCGGGGCACAACGAAGTCTAGAGGGTAAAACTTTGAATTGGAAGTGGCTCTTGGCTACTGTGAATCAAAGAAACCTCCCGTGGGCTGGATGAATAGGTATGTGAAAATATGCAACTTCGAGATCGAGAGTGGCCATGAAATCTCCCGGATTGAGGAGACGTAAGATATCCTGGAGAGAGACCATCCGAAAGGATTGAGATATGAGATAGGTGTTTAGCTTCCTGAGATCTAAAATGGGGCGCCATTTCTCCAGCATCTTCTTGACTACCAGGAAAAACCTGGAATAGAAACCTTCCCCTTTTTGAGAAAAGGGAACCAGCTCTACCGCTCCCTTGAGGAACATCTGATGAACTTTGAGCCGCAAGAGACGCTGATGTTTTGACGGCATGGCGGCAGGGGGCTTGGAAGGTGGCATGTGAACAAACTCCAGGGTATGGCCATCTTGAATGATGTAGAGCACCCAACGGTCTGAAGTTATCCGTTTCCAGTTGCGGTGGTATTGAGACACCTTGCTTCCCACAGATGTTGATGGGGAGGTGGGTACAGCATGCAGAGCCAGAAAGCCGCTATTGCCTCCTGGAGTTGACATGTCCCTGGCGATTCTGTTTTCCGCTAGCATTTGATCTAGAGAAAGAAGAGGTCTGGCCATGTCTCTGCTGGTATGATGGCCGATATGATTGAGTCGTAGAACCATAAGAGGAGTACCGTTGTTGTTGGTACAAACCTCTGTAGGAAGTAGTACTCTTTCCTCTGGACCCCTGGAAAGGAACCTTCAGATACTGAAGAGTATCGAGAGATCCCGCTGTCTCCGTACCCTTCTTAATGTCCTGGAGAGCATCGTCGATATGCTTGCCAAACAATGCCTCACCATCAAATGGAAGGTCCAGGATCTTATTCTGGACCTCCAGCCGGAACCATGTCGCCCTGAGCCATCCTTGGCGACGAACAACAGCTGCACCTGCCAGCGAATGGAAAGCCGTTGTGGCAATATCCATGGCACAGTCTATCACCTCTGCCGATGTAGCCTCTCCCTCCTGCAGGATCTTCTTGGCCTTTGCCTTGGACTCCTGAGGGAGTTGGTCCAAATATGGTGAGAGATCGCACCACATTTGGCGATCATATCTGCCCAGGATCGACAACACATTTGCTGCTCGCACCAAAAGACTCGCCATAGAGGAAAATCTCTTCCCCGCATTATCAAGGCGCCTGCCCTCTTTATCAGGAATAGTTGTCAGGGCTGCAGAAGGATTGCGCGACTTTCTCTGCGCCGTCTGCGAGAATATCGAATTCGGCTTCGGCTGACCAATCAAAGACGCCGGACTATCCTCAGGGGCCTTGTGCTTCTTTTCCAGGCGTGGCAAAACTGGAATAACCGTAGCCGGGTTCTTCATTGCCTTCATACCCTCGTCCCAGACATGGCTGACGATGGGAATGGACCGGACCACCTTCCTGTAGGGCTCCTTAAAATCATAAAGGAAGCACTCTGTTTGAACAGAAGGCATCGGAAGTTTGAATCTACTGGAGGCTCTTTACATAAGTTTGTGAAAACCCCCAATGTCTGCGGGGGGAGAGTCCACTGGGTCCGGGATGACAATCCTCCCACTCTATACGATGGTTAGACCCGTTGTCATCCTCCTGATCCTCGTCTGAGGAATCATCTTGTAAATCCTGGACTCCTGGAGGTTTACCTGGCCCAGGTATCTACGGTTGTGAAACTATCTGGGAAGGTTCACCTGGAGAAACCACTGCAGAAGGTGATGGTGCAGGCACAGCTTGTACTGTAGAGAAAGAGGAAGCAGGAGGAGCGGTTTGAGAAAACTTGGTCTTATAATCCTGCAAAATGCCCAGAAGGTCTGCCAAAAGGGAAGAAGGCACTGAAACCATCTCCTGGCCTGCACTTTCCTGTTGATGATAGGATTGCTGGTAAGAGAATTCATGAAGATATTCGCCCTCAGAATCAGTGTCTTGGCATTTCACGAACAATTGTGAAGGACTATGGGCATAACCAAAAGAGTCCTGATCATCGTCAGAATCCTCTTCTTCCTCCAGTAACAGTGCGGGAGGCAAGGGGGTAACCCTGCCTGGCGACGTCATATCCGATGTAATCCTCAGAGAAATAGAAATCCTCTCCGTCGACGAAGATGTAGTCGACGGTACCGTCGGCGATGGGATTGCCAGAGAAACCGTCGTCGACAGAAGATCCACCGTCGACGGTTGAATCGCCGCCAACGAGATGGGTGTCGTCGCGTCGACACTGCCGTCGACGAGACCGTCGACACTCCTGCCGTCGTTGCTCTCGTCAACAACGTCGTCGTCGCTGCTGTCGGCGACACTCTCGTCGTCGTCGTAACAGTCGTCGACGCTCCCTTCAACGCTGGCGTAGACATGTGAAGAGTAGAAGGTACCATCGACGAGCTCGTCGACGGTGTAACTTTTTTCACCTGGGATTTAGAAGCCTTCGTCGACGGAGTCTTCTGCAGTGTCGTCGATAATCTGGAATCCTTCTCTGACTCCTCAGATGATAGAGAAGCAGGCTTCTTAAAAGCTTTAGCAGACTCCACCACTGCTGTAGCTGAAGAAAGTCCTTCCCTCTCCTTTTCACTGTGGTGAGGAGATTTGCTAGGACTCCGGCTCTCAGACTCACCGGGGTCTTTTTTGAGGCCTTGACTGGGCGTTATGAGGATGGTGAAGTTTCCTTCCTCGACTTCAGCTTCTGGAGCCAAGTGAAGAGGCGACCCTCACGGTCCCGGAGGGTCTTTGTAGAGAAGGTGCAGCAGATCTTGCAGTCCGCTGACTTGTAATCAGGATACAGGCAATAAAAGCAGTCCTTATGCCTGTCCTCTACATACAGCCTTTTCTTGCCACATGTGGAACAGGCCTTGAAAAGGGCTTTCTTCTCCTTGTCAGACATTTCCAGATGGAACACCAAACAATTCTGAAGAAAAAATGCTGTAAAAACAATCAACTAGAGTTGAAGTGAGCAGAGCTCAAAGGAGACATCCTTAGCACAATGTGCAGTAGAAAATCTGAGGTTCTCTCAGGAGGGCTCTAGGGGGTGAGGCTAATCGGATTGGCTGTTGCTTTGCTTTGCTCTCTTTTGCAAAAAGAGGTGGATATGCTACAAAAGAGAATGAGGCCTAGGCCTTTTTTTTCTCTTTGGTAGCTACTGCTATGGTTTTTTGTTACCGAGACTCCCATTTTGACAACGGGGAATGATACAAGCTATGGGAATCTATGAAAGTTCCAATACTGGAGTAAGTTTGTTTAACCCCTATGGCGCTGCGAAGGGGTTAACACCTTCTGCTTCATACATTGTTTGCTGTATAATCACCGCCTTGGGCGACATCCCTCTCTTTAGTGACATTCCTTTCCTCCTCGGTTGACGTCCCCCTCTCTACTGACATTCCCTCCCCCCCTTCCTCCATCCTTGTTACACAATCTCTTCTATGAAATTCCTTCTTTCGTTGAGTGATATCAGTCTCTCCCTAATAGCGCCCTCTTGTTCCTTGTGTCACAAACTCCCCTGGTAACATTTATCACTCGGTTCCCTAGTGATACCCTCTCCCCCAGCTTTAAGTGACACTCCTCTCCCTCATGACATTCCTGTTTCCACCACAGCCCTCTCATCCACGTGTGCAAAGTCTTCCTTCCTCTAGTAACACTCCCTCCCTACTGGTGTCACGTCCATCTGTCTCCTAGACGCCCCCCCTCCCTCACACCGCCTTTGTCACATTCTCATCTTCTCTCTGACACTGCCCTTCATTCCTCCTTATAGCGCACGGAAGACAATGTTTGTAGCGTTGGTCTGCCATGTTCTTCATGCATTCTTCATTCATTGATTCAATAACTCATAGCCACGTGCTTGTGCGTGGTACACTTGATCGGGTGGGTGGAGGGAGAGTACATTACTACCAGTGCTTGGAAAAAAGTGCTCATCAAATTAGGCTGCTGGTGTGGGGGCGGGCCCAGAGTGTGTGGTTAGGAGGCGGAGTTAGAGGTAAACATTTAATAAGATCCAGACGAATCCAAAATGTTTCAATTCTGAAAATACGAGTTTGTGATTGTATTATCTGATGGGATGGTGGTGTTTTTTAGTTTTTGCCAATTAATCCCATTTTCCACTGTACACCATTTTATTGTGGAACACTTGCATCATTTTTCTCCTCTTTGATATCCTTCATCTCTCACATTATCTCCACCTTAGTGGCAATTTTTTTACTCTCACTTAATCTCCATCTTCATGACAATCTTGCTTCATTTCCTCGTCACCCTGTCCTCTCCCATGCACAAACATGTACATGTTTACTCTCTCTTCACACCTGTATATGCAACATATTTTCCTGCAGTTCATATTTCATCTGCTGCCTACCTCCTTCACACACTTAACTACAGAATCATAATTAAACATGGCAGATATGGAGCTATTGCTCTGTACACGCTGCTGAGAGGCCAGGGATTGGATGTGCAAGTTGTCTGAACACCTTTGTGACCCACTGACAGGCACAATGTGACTTTCACACTTACCTTATCAAGTTCAAATGCTCTTGATCACATCACACCAGGAGGATGCACGCCATTCTATGATCTTACTACTCTGCTTATTATCGCCTGTCCCTTCTATTAGTCTTTATGTTCCCTTCCCTGTGTCCCTTATTTTACCCTTCATCCCCCGCTCCTCACCTGCAATCAGAGAAAAGGTTGTTCCTCCTTTAGAGTGGCAGCCACTCCAGTGAACATGAATATAGGGCTCGCTATGGCACTCATTTCAAGCCCCTCAAAGCCCTGCCACACCGGATTCGGAGTAATCCTTGTGTGCAATGGAAAGTTCAAGGCTGCATAAATTAGGGTTGCCATCTGTTGGTTTTTCACTGGCATTGCCAATACAAAAATAATGAAAATCACTTTAAGTCCGTATTTTACCCCCTTCCTATTATATACTTCAAACAGCAAATAAAGAAAGAAAGTTTTCAAACTTGTGCTCGAACTGTTTTGACTATCCTTCACTGATAAAGACGGAAAAAAAGACAGAAAAGCCATTTTAAAAATGAATACGGGCATTTTATATAAGTTTATATAAAGTCCTATTTTTAAACATCATGAGCAGGCCTTAGCAGAATCTTAAAATACTAACAAATGTCCAGTATTTATGTCTCCGTCCTCTCTGGCGCTCAATGGAAGGAAGGTCCCACTGCATATCCGATGCAGGCTGCCTTGTGATGGCCCTCCTAGCTGGGTCCTGATCTGGCTGCTGCGGTACTGCAGGGGACTAAGACTAACCTCTTCTATGCCCCTCGAGGGCTTAGCTAGATACGTGCATATATGTTTTTGGTGGCATGGGTGCTTATAGCTGCAGAGGCAAAGGAGGAAGGGAACGACATTGGAAACAGCTTTCTTTGAAGGGATTCCCTTCCTTCCCATCACACTGCAACATCTAGGAAGACACACGTGAGTCACGTTTAATACAGCGGCTCCTCATGGAAAATGGCCATGTAAGTGTGTCTTATAGTAGAAAAGCTGTGCATGCTGACATGGCCATTTCACCAAACACAAGATACCTGAGTGAGTACCGGTACTCTCCTCAGTCCTGGAGAAGTTCCGGTACTCATGTGAAACAAATCAGAAGTGCCAGTACTCAGTACCTGTGAGTACCGGCCCATTTAAAGCACTGATTACTGCACTTTTCACAATTACACTTGCGGTGGTGAATGCATCTTTGAGCAGTGGGAGATGCCCAGAGCTGCCAATGTGCACTGAGGGTCCAAATCACCCCAAAGCCGTCCTTCACTGAGGATTGTACAGATGGGCAGGACCATGGCCGATGGTATGGGACAGGAGGAGGCCTCTCTGCTGGGACAGCAAGGAGAGCCCACATCTCCCGCAGACAGGTACGCCCTATTATTATTAACTTTTTTTACAACACTTGTACAGCGCTTCTCTGCCTATGATGTCGAGTGCCCGTGTGCTCCTAGGCGACTATTGTTTCAGTGCACGAAGGACGAGGCAAAGGCCAGGATCACATGTTGTCGAGGAGCCAGGATTAGAATTCAGGTACCCTAAACCTACGACTGGCCATATAACCACTAAGCAGCGCTTACAACCATTAGCCTGTGCTTCCAAGCGATTTCAAAGGTAGCCTTGTTAAGTAAATGGTCTTTTTAAAGACCTGGGAAGTACTCGGGTGCGGCAGTAGTAAGACAGACGGCGGCAGACCACAACAGCCTCCCCCCACCCCTCCCCCCCCACGTCAGCCAGGCAGGGGGCTGGTGTTGCTCTGGCCCTTGGGCCATTCACACCTCGGCTCCCCATGTGCAGAAGCAGTGTTTTCCCCTGACATCTCCGCCCCAGGCCACCACAGGCAGGCCAATGGTTTCTAATGCTTTGGCTCCATCAAGTGGCGCAACAACTATGAAAATCAGTGCCACTCGGTTTAAACCGGGTCAACTGATTTTCATTCAGTAGGGTACTGTCGGGCAGAGTCGGTTTTAACCGATTGTCCGGACAGCCTACTTATATGTTATTAGAGTCGGGCAGCTGTCATCCTTGTGAATCAAAAAGTAAGTTGGTTATAAATCAATCTACTTTATTATGAACTAGTGCAATTCAGAACTGTTATAACGTAGAGCAGAGCACCTATAACATTGTACAGAATCATGTTCAACTTTCAAGTGGAGACTGGTGACAAAATAGTAATTGAAGAGAGGGGACTGCATCGAGAAAGGGGAGGTGTTTCTTTTCCTCTCCTACAGTCGAAAATTAAAATCTGACCTGCCTTGATTTACAATTAAGGGGAATACAATTCAGTATATATTTACAACTGCCAGACTTTAATTTATGAGCAGAATTCTCAGATCCGCACTATTGCATGATAAAATTGATTGATTCATAACCAACCTACTTTTAGATTAGATTAGAAATTTATTGAGCGCGCAAATCACCCTGGGGCATCTCGGGCTGACTAGAGATTAGACTACAGCTAAGGGGAACCGGACTAGGATAGTCATTAAAAAAGGAAGGCTTTCAGATGTTTCCTAAAAGTGCAATGATTCGGGATGGCTCGCAGGGCCTGAGTGAGCTGGTTCCAGTACCTGGGAGCCAGATTGGAGAAAGCTCTTCCACCTGTCCGGGTAAGACGAATTCGGGGAACTTGTAATAGACCCACTGTAGTGGATCTAAGCTTCCTGCTGGGGCAATATTTGATCAGTTTTCGTTGTAGATAGCGAGGACCTTTATCGCTAAGGGCGTTATGGGTTAGGCAGCAGATTTTGAAAAAGGATCTTTTTTTTACATTGAGCCAATGCAATTCTCTAAGCAACGGAGTTGATGGAGAGCCAGCCAGGAAGGTTAAGATCATTCTTGCGGCCGCATTCCTTACAATTTGCAATTTGACCAGGAGAGTCTCCCCCACCTCTGCCATCAGGGCGTTGCCATAATCCAAGCGACTCGTTACCATTGCGTAAACTAAGGTCCTGCGATGGGGGGTGGGTATAAACGGAAGTATTTTCCGAAGAAGTCGGAGACCATAGAAACCTGTACCGGTCGTAGTCGCAATATGGTCTTTCATAGACAGGGAACGGTCAATTTTTATTCCTAGGTTCTTTACGGATGGTTTTGGAGAGGGGGACCAGATGTCTGGGGCTTTTCCTATTAACATGATCTCCGTCTTCCCTGGATTCAATTGAAGGTAATTCACCGTCATCCAGTCTGAGATCAACTTCATACCATTGGCGAAGCATGTTTTTTCTAGCTCTGGGCATTTCCCGATAGTGAACATGAGCGGAGTATCATCTGCGTAGGAGATGATTTCAAAACCCAGCTGTTCCACAATCTGAGCCAGAGTGGCCATGTATATATTAAAGAGGGTAGGACTCAGACAGGAGCCCTGTGGGACCCCCTTCTCCAAGGGCATTTTGGCCGAAGAATAGGGACCTAAAGTGACCATTTGTGTTCTCTCTGACAGAAAATGTAGTAGCCATTTTGAGGCTGTTCCTTTGATACCGCAGTCAGATAGTCTCTCCACTAGCTTAGTGTGAGAGATAGTATCAAAAGCTGCGGAGAGATCTAAGAGAATCAGTATTGCGAAACCGCCCGAGTCAATGGCCTGTCTTAATGAGTCGGTAACTGCTAGGTCGGCGGGTTCTGTGCTAAAGCCTGGGCGAAAGCCTGAAGGTGAGGGATCCAGGATTTCGTTCTGTTCCAAATAGAAACTCAGTTGTTGGTTTATGATGTTTTCCAGCAGTTTCACCAAGAGAGGTAAAATGGAAATAGGCCGATAGTTACTGAGGGTTGCGGGGTCTGCTGTGGGTTTCTTAAGAATAGGACGGACCACTGCTTCTTTCCAGGTAGATGGAATTATGCCTGTGGATATGGAGCAGTTAAAAATGTCGCAAATTACTGGTGCGCAGCTCTTGGCTAGGTGAAGATCACTCAACTTTAATAGATACGTGACTCTCAAAATTCAAATGTGACAGACATAAGTTACGTGGTAGGCCTCCAATATCCACATTATAGCATGATGTCCGCCTGATATCACAAGCATACCAGATTCATAACAGCGACACTCACTCAACTCTAAAAAGAGGCAAGTGAATCCTAAAGTATAAGAACAGAATCATGTTGGCTGCTGCCGATTTAAAATGAAGCACAGAATTTCTGCACAGTTAAGAGGACAGAATATGTTTGTACCCAAGAAATATACTAAAGTAGGGAGCAGAAGATTAAAAAACACTTTGATTTGGAGGTTTTCTTTTGCAGCACCCACACCGCATAGCACAGAGTGGTCCCAGAAGAAGTGCCCTGGAGTTTTGTGAAGCCCACGAAGCTAACGGGATAAGTGCAAGAAGGTTACACTGCATCACATTGTGCAGTGGAGTGCTTCATGTGTGGGGTTTGTGATTGGAATATATTATGTAAAAATTTAAAAAAGTATGTGAATAACTAGGTTTTCTATGATTTGTTCCTTTACATGTACAGAACAGGTAAGTGGTAAAATTACCTTTTGTTAATCCCCACACATATATCTAGGCAAAGTTAAGTGGACAGTGTGACAAATGAGGCTCCTATGAAAGCCCACAAATATGTAAAGTACAAGGTTCAGGATAAAACAAATTGACTGTCTGTTTTTAATCTTATATACATCTGGCAAATATTGAAATAAAATATAACTGCATCTCAAGCCTGACAATTTTAAACAAGAGCGATTGAGTACCTTTCAATATACGTTTTTAATCTGTAGAATTACGGTCGCTTGATTACGTAAGACAAATGTATTCCTCAAATGGAGCCTCTAGGTCCATGTTTGTTGTGTGCAATATCCCATAAGAACCAGCATTAACAGGAAATACTGATCACCCCACTGAAAGGAGCAAGAAGTATGCAACCACCCTCAGTCCCCTAGTTCCCCATGCAAAGATCAACCTGATTAATAGATAACACATCCCACCTCCCCCCCTCCATCCCCCCAAATTGAAGAGGTCATCGAGAGTCCGCCATCAAAATAGATAATTAACAGGTTCTTGACCAAAGGTCCAGAGATAATGAATAGCTCATCTAAAATCCCATCTCAGGAGTTAAAAGAAACCAAGATCACCACCAAGACATGGTCTTATGAATGGTTCCCACTCCAATGAGGGAGAGAGAATTAACACTCCACCATCACCCATTCCCAGAAGCTTGAGAAAATGAACAAGGCCCTCATTATAGATGGCATCCAGCGATTGTAAGCATATAAAACAACAGATGTTCCTCCTTTTTCCTTATAGGCTCCTCCAAAAGGAGCAAGAGGTCTCCAAAATGTATATTACTAGACTTCCCTTTCTAATCACCCACAAGAACCAGACGTCCCAATCCCATTTTTATTGTGGTCTGCTGGTGCACACCACCCAAAACATAGAGAAAGATACCTAAATCCACCATGAGGAGACGCCCAAGCGCTGTGTAGAAGGTTGTACGACACCGCATGTCTGTCATATTTGACTGATTGTTGATGCCCAAAAAAGAAAAGTGCTCACTCTGTGAAAAGATAAGATTAGGATTAGCGCGTCGTCAACAAATAACCAGTCAAGTACAAGTGTGACTCATCTCATAGGAAGCTGAAATTCAAATAAATAAGATTTGTACCCATCATGTTATACATTACATACAGTGATACTTTAGTGAAGCAGGATTGTAGTCATTGAAGGCTAACCCTTGACCATCAGCGAGAATCACCGAGTACATTTATAATAATAATTAAAAAACATTTTCGTAATTTATGGACAACAATAGATTTTCTAGCATAAGCCTCACTGACAGCGCAAAAACAACCAGTCCAAGAGGAGAATTTTGGTGTTAGGACTAGAAACAAGCTTGTAATGTGCTCTAGTCCAAGTCAGGAATGGTCAACATGTAGGCAACTACACAGGATTTGTATGCAGGAGGCAAAAGGTAACTCATGTTTTATGACAATTCTCAATAAAATACTTAAAATTTTAGGCTTACGGTCTTTCATGAATAAGAGCGTGAAGTGAAGATTCCATAATAATAAAGACATATAACTGCAGAAAGATTAACTTTGCATAGAAAACAAACAAAAACGTTTGTGTGGCTATTGCTTCAAGTGACCCAATAGTGGAAAGCCGACGGCATGCTAGAGTAACAAATGGATGAGCAAGCACTCCAGAAAGGGTTTGGAAAGAATATAGGGATCATGTGAATGGGCTTTTCATTGAAGGGCTTAGAATATAAAAGGTAAGGGATTAGCATGGAATACAGTATTAGTAGTAGCAGTATAATCTTTGTTAATTTTTTTTTAATACCATATGGATCAGTTAAATTCAACATGGTACAATAAAAACTAGACAATTTACCAAAAATAAAGAGCACATCAGAAGATAAAATAAAAAAAATTGCATCAACAGTAAAAATCCTATATTCAGACCAATAAGACATATAAAAAATTGATCACCACATACAATAAACCTTAACAGACATACATAAAGTCCATAGGAAAGTTAAGAGCTCTATTAGTATACACAACAATACAATGTGAAAAGTGTAAATGTTAAAAAAACAAAAAAAAGTAGAAAAGACCTTACATGGAAAGCTTCAATAAGACAACTTGAAACAGCAAAATAGGTTTCTACTTCTTTTGACATATGCAGATGAATAAAAGCAGGTCTTGCTTGTCTGAAATTCAATTTAGGAGCGGATGTTGTTTACGTAATGGTTTAAATAAGCTAAAGAACCTAATAAAGTTCCTGGTGTTTTGCAACAAGATTGAATCGCAAGGACAGGGAGGCAGAACTTTAGCAAACTGTTGGGCCTAGAGGAAATTCAAAAGATTGGGTATCATATATAATCTAAAATGGGGTCAACATAAAATGATAAAGGAAGATAAGGTTAAAATGTGGTTATAGTTTCCTAGAATTTGGTTATCTCATTTTCATCTTTAAAATCTTCCCTAAGATTTAAGAAGGCTAATTTTGTTCACTCCATATCAGCTTTAGCTATACGATCAGACTGGGTAACAATTCTGCTTATCCCAAGTCCACAAAAATGTTTTGAATAAGTAAGGTTTATATTATAGCCCCATCTAATCTTAAAACATCCTTGATAATAAATCTTAATTTTAATAATCTTAAACAGTAGTGTAATCATTAGTCCTCTCAAAACGTGACTACGGCAACATAACCGAAATGTCATTGTGTACCCCTAAGAGCAACTGTAAATGCGGCTGCCAGACTCTTCACAGGAATTAAATGATTCAAGCGCATCTCATCTTCACTCGAGTCTCAATTGGCTTCCCACTGAAGGAATATGCATCTTCAAAAGAAGCTTGCATCACCCACAAAACCTTTCATACAAAGAACCCCAAATACCTAGAATCCAAACTATCGAGAGCAGAAAGAGGCCGGGCACTGAGAAGCTCCAACTCACTTCTCATACCTCCAACCATGCCTCCAAATGTAAAGAAAAAAATCACCCCAGGCGCGCTCTTTCTAAGGAAAGGAATTAGCAACATCCCCTCCTGTTCTTGCTTCAAATGGGACCTCAAATCTTTACCGCTTAACAACTACTTAAACTGGACCACAAACTGATCCATGTTTCCCAAAGATCCATCCTAAAGCGACACAATCCTCCAATGCGGGCACCTGACTTGTGCAGTGTATGTTCTCTTTACTATTGCCATTCCCTTAATGCTGTACTGTTATTTTCTATTTCTCTGACTGTTTGACTACCTTATTGATGTACTGTTCTATATTCTTTGGTTGACTATTGCGACCCACACGAACCCTCACATATAGTTCGAGTACATTTCTTCACATGACATATAATGCGCTCCGATACATTCAGGTCTAACTAGCGATATATAAAACTCCAAAATAAAATTTAAATAGAGTCAACATAATGGACCATAGTTTGGCACACATGACATGATCGATCGTAGAGCTAAGGTCTACAATGGCCAGGCGTATGGACTCCAAATTGACAAATGTGCATTTGCTGATAATAAGATTTAAGTTCAGACAATGCTTGATCGTGCCCAAGCCTGATCTGAACCCATTCTGTAGGTCAGAAGTGAAGCTACTGTCACTGGCCCAAATGGTTTGTCAGTCCACAAGAGTGCATCCGGATATCTTTACAAACTCTATCTGTGAAATTTGTCTACAGTTGCTGGCATCGTTTTTGTAGCTGTTTTTTTTTTGTAAATCTTTTTATTGAACAAAAGGAAATAAAAACAAAACATCAGGTGACAGCTTCCATTAGTTATTTGTAGCCGTTTTTAAATACTGAAATAATTGATTGTGAACAGGAAGGGAAGCTGATTTTAAGGTAATGGATATTAAGTGGGTAAAAGGCCAAGCTTTTGCTTGTATATATTCAGAGGGACTCCGACTGGTACCATTAATTTCTCCTTTAGTTTTTAGTGATAGCCACAAAAAGTTCCTCAAAAGATATCCCAGGGACTCATCAGTCGAAAAACAGGGTCAAAAAGGAAACATTTAATTAACAGCACACATTTTTTCAAAATAGAAAACCCAATCATGTGACGGTATGCTTGACCCAAGGGACAGGGAACTATTGCTCTGCCAAAAGGGGGAGTTCACTATCCTCCACAAAAGCCCACTATCTTTCAGCGAATATAGAGGCCAATTTTACATGACTCCAAGCTCCTACACTGATGGCTGTGTTTTTAGCTTTAATAGCCGTTTAAAAGACAATCAAACGCCAATCTGTAGGTAGATACTCCCAGAACAAGGTATTCTCTTTAAAGCAAGCATGAGATTGCAGTGTCCTAAGGTAAAAGTGATATCAAACCATTTGGGAAAGTTCTACAAAGAGACCTTAAAGAAAAGCAGTTAAAAACATCCTAATTAGTGGCACTAACAGAATAAAAAAAATTAAAGACTACATTAGGTGAGGCAATCATAAAAATCCTTGAGCAACAGGACATTAATTGTTCACAAAAATTTGTTGATTAATGTTATCCCAATGGAGCCTGCAACGTCGATCCTGGAGATTTTCCGGTCCTGAGATACAATATAACTGAAATTTTGTTACAAATGCCCTAATTAAGAGGCCAATAATGGATTATGGTTGGTAAAGTTACTTACAATACCTTGTAAATTGATAGTAACATTGAAAAGAGTAGGACAGATAAAAACGTAGACAACTGTACTTTTATCCCCTCCACCAGTATGAGTGGAAAGATAGGGCTGGATGAAAAACCAAGACCGTAGATAGATAAGGAAAATGCTACTTACCAGTATGCATCTGTTCTTGGAATGTAGAGCTGCAGAGTCGTACCCTTTTGCATTAGATCGCCACCTGGTGTTGGGCTCAGATGATTGCATGTTGTTGTCGTCTTGGAAGAAGTCTTTTGTAGTCACGAGATAGGTGACTTCTCCCTTGGACGATAGTGCGCATGGGCATCTGCTCCATCCTTAATTGTTTTTCGCCATGATGGGAAATGATGGAGTTAGAGAAGTAAAGCAAATAGATGTCCATGCGTATGCATCTAAATAAGATAATACTGGAACAGATACAGTTCCCTGGGAGGCGGGAGGGCGTGTACGACTCTGCAGCTCTACATGCCAAGAACAGATGCATACTGGTAAGTAGCATTTTCCGTTCGGGGCATATGAGCTGCAGATCGTACACTTTTACATCGATTGTGCAGCAGTGTCTCCCCTAGCGTTGGTCACCTGTATCTGTTGCAGTAGTTTGAAAGAAAGTTTTAAGGACAGCTTGGCCCACTGCAGCTTGCTGTTTGGCTTGCTTATCAACACAGTAGTGTTTTGTGAAAGTATGTATGGTAGACCATGTTGCTGCCTTGCATATGTTTTCTAGGGGAAAGTTCCCTAATAAAGCCAGAGGCTCCTAGTTTTTTTTTTTTAAAATGTGTTTATTGAGTATTCCCATACAAGTAGCATTACAGTCAATTATTCCCCCTCCTCCAAACAGAACACACACAGCGCATCAATTCAAGTCCGCAATTACCAGTACTTCCCCGCTGGAGACTACACAGCCGTTCAGCCAACAACCCGATTCAGGACAGGCGGCGGACAATTCCGGATCAAACGAAAATCTATTCAGAAAGAAACAATCTGCCTATGTCATTCCACCCCCCTCCCCCCACGTGAAGGACTTCCCTCCCCTAGTCAAACCATCCCACGGCCCCACTCCAAAAGTAATCACAGCAAACCGCACATGCTCCTAGTGCGGTGTCTGACTTAGATTCCAAGGACAACCCCTGTAGGTAACTCACGTAGGGAGAGGAGGAGATGGGACGATCTCATTGCGAGGTGCTGTCGGAGACCCCCCACCCCTCAGTTCCGAGTCCCTTGAGGCGACCAGTGATTCCACCAAGGCCCCGCAGCCCTCCTCTGGGGCTTCTGTTTTGGCTCTACAGCTGATATATGTCTGATACATCCCCAAAAAGATTTTGGGCAGCTCGTGGGGGGCAGCAGCTCACTATAGTGTTCCGACTGTGTGCAGCAGTATAGCATGTCGTGGGCCCAGCGCTTGGAAGTGGGTATCGGACCTCTCATCCAGCAAAGTGCGACCACCTGCCTAGCCATAAGCATCCCCATGTCTACTAACCAACGGATGACCACCGGCAATTTCCTAGTGTCCTAGCAATGCCAGCGCTGGGTCGGGGGCCAGTTCAACCTCCACTATCTTACTAATCTCAGCAAAGATGTCATCCCAGTATGCTCTCACACTCTGGCACTGCCAAGCGAGGTGGAGGAAATCCACCTGCGCCGCATGGCACCTTTCGCATTCCGCCGTGTCGCGGAGACCGTACCTATGCAGCCTTTCTGGGGTGTAATACACTCTGTTGAGAAATTTAAAGTGGATCAGTCTGTGTCTGCCATTTAAAGATATCCGCTTAGTGTTGACACAGCAATAGCGAAACATATCATCGTCTCTTGTAACCTGCAGGTCCCTTTGCCTGGCCAACCGAGCCGTCGTGAACTGTTGCTCTCTGTGAATCATCGCAAGTTTATA
This sequence comes from Lissotriton vulgaris, assembly GCF_964263255.1. Taxonomy (NCBI): domain Eukaryota; kingdom Metazoa; phylum Chordata; class Amphibia; order Caudata; family Salamandridae; genus Lissotriton; species Lissotriton vulgaris. Next base: position 586,805,361 of record NC_141699.1, on the reverse strand, counting down.
TAGATTGGTCAATAATTTGCGGAGTGTCTCAGTCTTTATTACGTATGTGAGCTCAGGCACCTCCAGCGGTTCAGCCAGATCATCACCCAGCCGTCCCGTGAGGGCACTGCACACTCTGTGAAACTGAAAGCGCAGCAGTAAGGAGACAACCTCTCTGTTCTCCGTCACCTGATCCCAGGTCTTAACCTTCTCATCCTGGAATAGGTCCCCAGCGAGTTTGACGTTAAGCTTGTGCATGGCTTGACCACCCCCTTCTCCTCAATGGGGTATAAACACTGAGCCCATTCCATCGGCATGCTAGGCGAGTATAGTAGCGCCCCACCCCAGCGCTGCAGGAGGCTGTGCCAAGTATGATTTGTGGCTGCGATGGAGTCCAGGATCCCCGTCCTGCGGTCCGCTGGCCTGAAGACAGTCGCCGGGAGCGAGAGCGGATCAGCAAATACAATGTCCATGCGAACATTGGGAATACGTCTATCACCATGAATCCAAGTGTGCAAGTGGGCCGCTTGGGCGACCCTATAATAAAGCTCCAAGTCTGGGGCACCAAGCCCGTCCATGCTGTATGGCAGTGTCAGAAATGACCACTTCACTCCGGGTTGTTTGCTCGCCCATGCCAGTTTGATCATGAGTTGCGCCAGCCTCTGAAAGAAAATCTTAGGCAGCACCATCGGGATGGTGGCAAACAGGAACAGGAATCTTGGCAGCACTATCATTTTCATAATAGATATGCGACCAAGGAGCGAAAGCGGAAGTCTGCACCAGGCCTCCACGTCGTCCTCAAGTTTACTGAAGGTTACCCCATAGTTTTCACTGAACAGGATCTCAGAGTCAGTATGGAGCCGGATTCCCAGGTTCCTGATTGGGTCCGTGGTCCACTGCAGTGAGTACTCCATGTCAAATCTCCGGGTGTCCGGAGTAAGGGGGAAGGCCAGAGACTTTGCTCAATTCACTTTCAGACCAGAGAGAGAGCCGAAGCGCATCACCTCTCTTAGCATTGAAGATAAGTTATGTTCCGGGTCGCGGACATACAGCAAAGTATTATCGGCGTACATTGAGACTACAATCTTGTACATGGGGAAGCCTATTTCCTCATTGCTATGGTATTCTCACAACGCGCACGCCAATGGTTTTGTTACCAGGGCGTACAGCAGGGGGGCCAGCGGGCACCCCTGACGAGTCCCCCTGCAGATGGGGAAGGAGTCCGTGGCCAAGTTACCGAGTCGCAATCTGGCCCTAGGTTGAAAATATATAGACCCAACCATTTGAAGGAACGGCTGACCCACACCCATTCGCTGCAGAACCCGGCCCATAAAAGGCCACTCCACAGAGTCGAAGGCCTTTTCCATGTCAAGGAATACCGCGATTACCTTCCGATCTTGCTGTATGTGCTGCATGGTGCCAAGGACCGTGCGAATGTTGTACGTCAAGTTTCTGCTGGGGATAAAGCCTGCCTGCTCCGGTGCAACCAGCAGCGGTGCTAGGAGCGCTAGTCGGTTAGCCAATACCTTGGCGAATATTTTGGTGTCGACATTTATCAGAGAGAGGGGCCTGTACGAGCTACAGTCGTCATGCGCCTTACCAGGCTTTAGAATAGTCACCAAGAGCGCCTCTCTCATGGAATGCGGCATTCTGCCCTCTACGCAGATGTCAACAAACAGCGTCAATAGGTGTGGAAGTAGCTTGTCCTGAAACGCCTTGTAAAAACCCACCGTGAGGCCATCTGCCCTGGGGGCACTGCCCCAACGCATGCACGCGAGAGCTTCAGCAATTTCGGTCTTTTCCATTGGGAGCATCAGGAACTCCAGATGCGTGTTGGTAAGTGTGGGTAGCTCAATGTGATCCAAGTATTCAAGAATTTCCTCGTCAAGGTCTACGCCCTTGGAGGAATACAAGTCAGTGTATAAAGCACTGAAAGTCTGGGCAATCTCCAGCTCGTCTGTAAGGACAACATCCTCCCTGGTTCTTATCTCCGTCACCTGTTGTCTCCCCCTCAATACCCTCGCAAGGACCCAGCCAGGCCTCTCTCCCTCTCTGTATGCTCGCGCCGTCGCGTACTTTCCCATATGTTTGACTTCCCTATCCGCTTCCTCGTGGTATTCTGTAAGGAGTAACTTAAGCTCTTCGTCTACTGCAGCCTCTGCGTGTCTTTGTCGTTGCTGCTCTAACTGTGCCAACCGTCGCTCCAAGTCCGTCAGCCGCTGCCTAATGGACCAGAGGACCCCCGAATGCTTGGTCATCGCTATGCCCCGTATGTAAACCTTGAAGGCCTCCCACACCACCTGGAAGTAATAAACAGAGCCAATGTTGGCCTCGAAGTAAGACATCTATCGCTTCCGCCAACTCACCCCTAAACAGCGGGTCTAGAAGGGAGTAGGGCGGGAATCGCCACGTAAACGGAGGGATGTGTTTCTTGGGGGTATCAAGCACCAGTAGTGCTGGCGAGTGGTCCGACAGCGTGCGTGGAAGGACCTTACAGTCCTGAATCTGACCCAACATGGAGGAGGACGCAAACCAGTAATCTATTCTAGTATGGGTGTCGTAATAGGCAGAATAACGGGTGTACCCTCCCTGCTCTGCATGTCTAAACCTCCACACATCCTCCAGATCCAAGCTAGTGAGCACACCTTGCAGGGCTATCGCAGCGGCGGCCGGCCTGCGTGTGGGGCCGGAAGATCTGTCAAGGGCCGGGTCCAGAATTAAGTTGAAATCTCCACCCCACAGGAAGCGTGCAGCAGTGTACTCACGAACTATTGTTGACAATGACTGGTAAAAATCTGGGGAATCAAAGTTAGGACCATAAACATTAACTATCCTTAAATCCATCCCCAGGCCTGTGCATCGTGATATAACAAAACGGCCCTCCTCGTCTGCCCTCAAGAGCGCCTGCGCGAGTTTCGACCTCTGGTTTACCCAGGTTAGCACGCCTCTGGCATGATATGTGAAGCCCGACACAGTGATGTTGCCCTCCAGACCCTTACTCTGTAGCATTCTGCTCGTTAATGGTAGGTGGGTCTCCTGAAGGAGTGCTAAGTCAACGTGCTGACGCTGTAGGTAGCTCAGTACTTTCCTCACCTTCCGGTAGTCATTGAGCCCCCGTACTTTCCACGTGAGCGCCCTAATCAAGGCGGTGGATCGAGCCGTTCCTGATTCAGCCATACTCGCCATTGCATTCTATCCTGAACTTTCTGAGACTTTGGACACAGTGTGTGTTTGCGTTGAATTGTGTGCACAAAAAACAGACCATTCACTCCCCTCCCCCCTCCTCCAGCTCAGTAGCTCCTCCACCCCCCACCCACAGCAGACCGCCCCCAACTTGGCCATGCAGAACATCCTGCTACCCGCCCTCCCCATCCCAAGTCCCAAACATCACAACCTCTTGGAGGCCGTAAGGGTGCCAAGGTTACCATGCAACTCGTGTATTGTGTGGGTGCACTGTGTACTAGTCCAACCACTCCAGCCCCGCGTTGTGTCGTATATCATGCATCAGCAAAAGTGTAAGACTTTTAGGCCTTTGTGCGATCAAGGCTGCGCTGGCCCATCCCCTTCACTTATATATATACCTCCCTCCACTGCTACGTAGCTGAGAGCAGCGATACGCAGGACTTCTGTTGGTGCCCCTCAAACATTAGATCATAGCAACCCTCCTTGTGCTTGCTGTGGGAGCGTCACAATCTCAGTCTCAACAATATGCACTTGGGGCCTCCAGAACCCCCACCACTCCCCAGTAGACAATATTCGGGGTAAAGCCCAACATAAAGAATGTCTCCAAGGTCGGGTCTCCCCACTTACAGTGTCTCGTGGCACCAGTCTACTCGAGGGGCACCGAAAAAGGAAATACTTCACTCCTGCTCATCCAGCTGACTGCTTCCATTCTCGCCATCCGACGGCCTGGTCTCTTCCTTGCGGTGTTCCCTCGTCCAACCCTTCAGCGCCTGCTGTAGGGCCCGTGGATCTGTGACGAGGTGGGAGTGTCCCTGCCGATTTACCCATAGTCTTGCAGGATATACCACGGTGTAATCCAGACCCAGCTCTCTGAGCTGTCGTTTAAACGGGGCAAAGTGCTTGCAGGCTTCCTGCACTCTGGCAGTGAAGTCCGGGTAGAGCGAAATCTCGGATCCCTCGTATTGTAGTGATTTTCGCAACGCTGCATCCCTGTCCTATAGTTGAGCAGCTTGGCAATGATGGGGCGCGGCGGCGCTCCAGGGCGTGGGCGAGGGCCCAGCGAGCGGTGCGCCCGCTCCACTACAAACATTGACGAGAAGAATTTTTCAACAAACTTCTCCATGTTGCCCGTCTGGGTCGTTTCTGGAAGGCCCATGATACGCAGGTTACAGCGACGCGAGCAGGCCTCCAAATCCTCTGTTTTCTCTTGTAGCGCCAACATCAGCTTCTCAAGCTTCTCAATCTTTTTATGGTCAGTGTCCAGCTCCGTCTGCGCCTCTTCCACCTCTGTTAGTCGTCTCTCGGACATATCGAGCCTTTCAGCGTGTTTGTCGATACGCTCCGCCATCCTGTCCATTCTATAGGTGAGGGCGTTAATCTTCGACCCCAGGGTTGTCATACTGTTCTGGAGACCTTTCTCCATAGCCAGCAGCATGCTTTTTAGGTCTAGGCCCGCTGCAGAGTCCTCCACAGCTTGTGTACTCACTCTGGCCTCACCCGGGGCCTCCTGCGACTTCGAGCGCCTTTGATCAAAGGACAGCTTGCTTTGCGTCTTATCGCCTCTGCCCATATTGCCTGGCGTAGCGATGCGCTGCAGCAGCTGGGAGGTGCCACAGATGATTCACTCCCCGAGTCAAGTCCGCGCTGAACAAGAAGGGCCACCGCGCTGTACTCTTGATCTGCTGCTCCCCAGCTCAACATCCGCCTCTAGGGAGGGACCGCTCTTATAACCCGTGAGCCCCACTTGGTTTAGGCGCCTCCAGGTCCCCAAGGCGTCGCCCCACCCACAGCTCTCCTAGCGTAGGCCAGTAGGCCTGGAATGGCACCACAGCGCTCCACTGCACGCTTCTCCCCCGCCCTGTAGTTGGCTGCCAGGAGGAGCATACGCAGTAGTGCCAACGATATCGCCGCCTCCGGAGGGAAGGAGGGAGAAAGGGCTCAGGTTCTTGGCCAGGTAATCAAGGGGTCGCCATGCACTGAGGGCAGCACAATGTCATTCAGTCCGTATGTTCAAGATGGGGCAAAGTGCGACAGCACACATCCACTCACGAGCTGGGGCTGAGGGCACTAGACAGTCCTACCAAGCCGGGGACTCTCGCCGTAGGCCCGGCGCCGGCTCTCCTGCAGTCTTCCTCGTGAATCCACTGCGGCCTACCCAGGCCCGATGGAGCTCCGCCTGCTCCACGTCCAAAGCCTCCCGGGTGGCAGGCCTGAAGCACCAGGAGCCGGAATGCGGTACAGTCTCCAATGGCGGACCACTCACCACTCCACCCCGTGTGGATAAGTGAGGGAGCGGGGGGGGGGGGACGTGGGGGCGCCGGAGGGCTTCTCACCTCGTCGGTCGGGTCCGGGCGCCCAAGAGCAAGCTCCGCACCAGACTCTCCCGGTCCCGCGCCCAGACCGCCCCTGTAGTCCGTTCACGCGCCGGCCGCACGTACTACAACATAGCTCGGGTGGGCGCCGCACTTTAGGTCGCGGCTGCAGGGCCTTCCTCGCCTCAACACCGCCGTGACGAAGATCAGCCGTTCCCCAGCTCCAATTATCCACCGCTTGGCCGCCGGTCTCGAGGGACGCCTAGGACACCGCAAATAGAATGACTGATGCAGGATAATTAAAGGATGTTGTCGACCACAACACGGAGCACTAGGCTCAAGCGGCCATCTTAGTCGCCGGCAAGCTACGCCTCCTAGAGGCTCCTAGTTTGCGTGTGGAATGCGCTCTAGGAGGAACTGTTAATGTACGTTTTGCTTTTTGGTAGCATATTTGTATACATTTTACAATCCACCTTGTAATTCCCCCTTTAGAGATGGGGTTGCCCTTATGAGGTGGAGAGAAAGATACAAACAATTGTTTTGTCTTGGGAAAAGATTTAGTTCTATCTATATAGTAGAGAAGAGCTCTTTTACCATCAAGGGTGCGTAAAGCTCTTTCAGCTACAGAGTCAGGGTTTTGAAAAAACACAGGTAACTCTACAGATTGGTTTAAATAGAAAGGAGTAATGACCTTTGGTAGGAATTTAGGATTAGTCCTTAGAACCACTTTATTATTATATAGTTGTAAAAATGGTTCTTGTATTGTAAAATCTTGTATCCCACTTACTCTTCTAAGAGAGGTAATGGCAATAAGAAAAGCTGTTTTCCATGTGAGAAATTGCAGTTCACATTAGTGTAGAGGCTCAAAAGGTGGTCCCGTGAATCTTGTAAGAACAATGTTTAGGTTCCACACTGGTGAAGGTGGTAACCTAGGAGGAATTATTCTTTTTAATCCTTCCATAAATGCTTTAATAGCAGGTACTCTAAAAAGAGACAGATGTTGTCTGCTCTGTAAATATGCTGCAATTGCTGCAAGGTGGAGGCTTATGGATGAATATGCCGAATTACATCTTTGTAAATGTAAAAGGTAGCATATGATATTCTGGATGGAAGCATCCAGGGGATCAATTTGATTATTGTTGCAATAAATGGCAAATCTCTTCCATTTAGCAGCATAACAAGCTCTGGTAGTAGGTCTTCTGGCCTCTTTAATAATATTCTTACAGTCTGGAGGTAGGTTAAGATAACCCATCTCCAAGATTTTAGGAGCCAGATCACCAGATTCAGTTGATTTGGGTCTGGGTGTCTGATTTCTCCATGGGTCTGTGTTAGCAGGGATGGTGTTAGGCGTAACTTTTGATGTGGAACTAGAGAGAGCTCTAGCAGCGTGGTGAACCATGGTTATCGTGCCCATGTGGGAGCCACCAGGATTAATTTGAGAGACTGTTGCCTGAGCTTGCGTACTACTAATAGTATTAGTGGTAGTGGTGGAAAAGCGTTCGCAAATTTGCCCGACCAATTCATCCATATCGCATTGCCCTTGGACAGCTGGTGTGGGAACCTGGCGGCGAAGGTTGGGCATTTTGCGTTTTCGTGTGTGGCAAACAGATCTATGTCTGGGTGACCCCACTTGTGAAAGAATGGTTGAAGAACTTGCTGATGTAGTTCCCATTCGTGAATTTGTTGTGTCTGCCGACTCCACAGATCTGCTATCTGATTGTGAACTCCTGGAAGGTGTTCTGCTAACAGATATATGTTTTGTGGAATGGCCCATCTCCAGATGTTCTGTGCGAGCTGGGACAGTTGTAGAGAGTGTGTCCCCCCCGTTTTTGTATTTAATACATAGCTGTCATGTTGTCCGTCCAGATTAAGACAGCTTTGCCTTGTACTTGGAAAGTTTTGAGTGCTAAGAATATTGCTAGCAGCTCTAGGTGGTTGATATGGAGCAGTCTTTGTTGAGTGTTCCATTGCCCTTGAGTTGTATATTGTAATAGATGGGCTCCCCATCCTGAGAGATGAGTCTGCTGTTAGTACTATTGCAGAGAGCGATGTGTGCGGCTGTCTATCAACACCAGGTCTGTTAGTTGCCCTTGAGCCTGATTCCATTGTTGTGCTAGACATTCCTGTAATGGACGCATCTGCAGTATTGCATATGACACTATGAAGATGCAAGATGCAATCATGCCTATTAGTCTCATGAACATTCTGGCCTGCAGAGACTGTTGTTGTTGGAAGACTGTGAATAAGGCTTGAATGCTCTGTATCCTTGCTGGACTGCGATACACTAGAGCTGTAATCGTGTTTATTGTAGCCTCTAGATACTGATGTATGTGAGAGGCCTGCATGTGCGACTTGGTGTAGTTGATTGTGAACCCCAAGTTGTGCAATGTTTGAATTGTCCGATGTGTGTGTTGAACACACTGGTTGTATGACTTGGCTTTTATGAGGCAATCGTCCAGGTAAGGAAAGACATGTATTTGTTGTCTCCTGAGATGTACTGCTACTACTGCTAGGCACTTTGTGAATACTCTTGGTGCTGTAGTAACCCCGAATGGAAGGACTTTGAACTGATAATGTTGTCCTTCCAGTACAAACCTTAGATACTTCCTGTGGGCAGGATGCAAAGGAATGTGAAAGTAGGCGTCCTTTAGGTCTAGTGTTGTAAGGAAATCGCCTTGTTGCAGCAGTGGGAGCACTTGTTGCAAAGTGATCATATGGAAATGATCTGATAGAATTTAGTAATTGAGGGTCCTGAGGTCTAGAATTGGCCGTAGGGTCCCGTCCTTTTTGGGTATTACAATGTACAGCGAATAAACCCCTGTTCCTTGGTGTTGTAAAGGAACTATTTCTATTGCGTCCTTTTGAAGAAGTGACAGGACTTTTTGTTTGAGCAGAGTAAGGTGTTCTGCAGACATTGGACGCTGTTTGGGTGGTATGTGTGGAGGGGTTGCTGTAAGTTCCAGGCAGTAGCCATGCTGGATAATTTGTCTTACCTACTTGTCTGTTGTGATTGAATTCCAGACAGGTAGGAACTGTGTTAATCTGCCCCCTACAGGAGTGGAATGCTGTTGGGGGAGCAGAGGAAAGTCACTGTTTTGTGGTGGAAGAGGTTCTATTATTGTTGTTACCATGACCTCTTCCCTTGTTGTTGTTTCCTCTATATCCTCCTCTAAAATAGCCTTTGTTTGAGGATGTTTGTGTGTTTGACTTGAAGGATGTTGTGTTGTCTGCTCCTGTTTGTTTGGAGCCTCCCCTATAAAAGGAGCGACAAAAGGAACTTTTAGTTTATGTAGACTGTAAAGCTCCCATAGATTTGGCAGTGACTGTATCCTTCTTCATTTTCTCGTGTTGTGTCTACTTCTGGACCCAACAGTTGGTTTTGATTAAATGGTTGATTTAAAATGGTAGTTTGTACTTCCTGTTTAAATCCTGAAATGCGTAGCCACGCATGTCTTCTAAGTAGGACACTAGTATTTACAGCTCTTGACGCAATGTCTGCTACATCAAGTGCACACTTTATTGATGCATTTGAAATTAGCCTGCCTTCTTGTATAAGGTCGTTTGCTTGCGCCCTAACTGATCATAGGGAGCCCTGTCATATCTTGAAAGGAGGGCTTGTGCGTTGGCTATACGCCATATATTAGTAGCCTGCGCAGCTATTCTTTTGCCTGAGGCATCAATTACTTTAGATTCTTTGTCCGGTGGGGGCCCCTCACCTGACGTCTGCGAATTTTCTCTTTTTCTAGCATTTGATGCTACTAGTGAATCTAATGGTAGTTGTCCTTTAATGTAGGCTGGATCTGCTGGTGCAGGCCTACATTTTTTCTCAATTCTAGGATTTAATATCCTCGTACGGACTGGATCTTTAAATATCTCTGGTGCGTGTTTGATGACCCCTTTAAACAGATCTCTGTGTTTGCTCAAATGTGTCTAACAGAAAATCTTCCTCTGCTTCATCAGAATGCAGTGACCCCATGGTACATTGCAGCTCTGTTCAACAGGTGCCCAAAACTAATGTTATCTTCTGGGGGAGAAGGTTTTGATGTGTATAACTCTGGGTCAGGAATATCTGGTGCATCCTGTGGGTCCCAGTCTGTATCATCTGTAGGGTATGGGAAAGGCTCATCTGGGTCTATCCCTCTACCTAAACTATACTCATCATCATTTTGAGGTGAGTGTTGAGACAGAAAAGGAGAATTTGGAGGAGAAATATGTGGTGAATTATTAAGAGGAACAGGAGATAAAGGAGGAGGAAGTATAGGAGAAGAAGGGTGCATAGGAGATGTGGTAGAGACCTTCTTCTTGGCAGGTACTACAGGTGTAGGTGTTGTATCTGCCTTCCTCTTCTTGTGTGGTGTAGTGGATACAGCACCTGTCTTTGGGTCAATGTAGATCTTCTTTTGCAGAGAATCAGGATGGAAAAGTTATTTTTGTTGTGGAACCTTTGTCGGCGCCGATTTCTTCGGGTCCGAACAAGGTTGTTGTTTGTCTTTCGCCTTAGGAGGTGTTACAGTGGTGTAGTTTTCGGCACCGACTGTGTTGTTTTTGGTGTCCTAGATATTGGTCCGCAGAACCGGGATGATGGGTGGGGCGGTAAGGAATCTAACACTTACTACTGTTTCTTACAGATATATCGTTACCGAAGGTAAGTAACTTGTGCATCTGAAAGAAACAGGTTAGTGTTAGATTCCTTACCTTAGAAAAGATACCCCAGCAATACCAGCCCCGGTGGTGGGTCTGCGGACCAAGATCCCACAATAATAATAATAATAATAATAATAATCTTTATTTGGATAAAAAAGATATATCCTTAAAAGAGCACAACCATAATTCAAACGACAGCACACATTGTTATGAAAAAAGCAACCAATAAAACAACAGTGATTAAAAAAGAATCTTCCAATTAGCGTTGGACGGGTTCTTGTTGCATGTGGGATGCCGACAATTAGCAGTGTTGGGCTTATAAAAACAATCGGGGTTCTGCAAATAGGTACAGGTTGTGACAAAATAAAATCAGATATAACTCAACAGCAACACATCAGTAGCAGCAGAGTGTAGTAAAGTGCAGTCCAAAAGCGGGTTTAGCAGCCAGGAAAGAAAGTGCAATATAATTTAAACTCTTGCTTAAATAGAAGAAGCATGTATAAGAAAACGGTATGCAGAGTGTATGTAGGTTGTGAGGCCTATATTTAGAGCTGTGTTTTCAGGATTTAATGCTGGAATGATTGCCTACAAGACCGAATACCCAACCTGTTCCACTCCGTTTTCAATTTGCGTCTGCGCTGTGGCATGAAGGCGGGGCAGAGGCAGACCACGCGCTCCAAGGTTTCAGCCGTCTTGCCGCACCCTCTACACAGTAAGACTTCCAACATACGACGCCAAGAGGGCAGGTCTTTTAAAAATTACCAGTCTCCCAGTCTAATAGCCATAAAGCTAAGTTTTAAATAGAGGGAGTAAGTGCAGGACAGGTAGATAGCAGGAGCTAACCACCCATAAGACTTCATTACTGCCCATGCATGTCTGCGTTTGACAAAATGGGCTTTGTCAGTGATAAGAGAGCTCATTCTGACATCTCTTAATGCTGGTTTTAAATGCTGCTGTGCTAGGGTTGAGGGCTCATAGGTCGCCCGCTGACATTTCGCGAATGGAATCCTTGTAGAGGCGACCATACGAGCCTCCTGAGTTTTTCTCGGAAATGTCTAGCCAAACCAGTGACTCTAGTGAGCCTATATGTGCTTGCCTAAGTTTATGGCAGAGGTTTAAATACGAGCCGATGTTAGAAACTTCATAGTTTAGTAAGGCCAGTTCTAGTCTGCTCTGGGCAGCGGATGCATTTTTTGGCAAATGGAGGACTTTTTTATAAATTTTAGTCACATGTTGGTTTAGGTTGATGTTTAAGTTACCCCATAAAATCTCAATGCCATATGACCGGGATGGCCCAATTTTTGCTCTCATGACCTCCAATAAGGGTGATAAACTTGGGCCAGCCAGATTTTTTGAGAGCTTGAAGAGGGTCGCCTGTAGGATCATGGCTTTTACTGATATTTCGCTGCCCTGTTTGACAAAGTTACCCCTAGAGTCAAAGTTAACCCCTAAGTACTTGTAGGTGCTGCCTATCGCAAGGCTTGCGTTGTTGTACAACCAGCCAGTGTTGACTTTACGTTTTCTTCCAAAAATGACCACTTGGGTTTTCTTTAGGTTAACCTCGAATTTGTTCACGGTGGTGTAGTTATATAATTTATCTAAAAGCCTTTGCAACCCCACCTGTATGAGGCTAAAGAGGACCAGATCATCGGCATACAAGAGATTACTTATTGACGAACCACACATCTTGGGTGGGTGACTATTTATTTCATTTAGGGCAGCCGACAGCTCTGCTATGAACAGATTAAAAAGAAGAGGGGCCAGCACACATCCCTGTTTAACACCTCTAGTTGTCATGATTTTCAGAGAGAGATGTGTGCCGGACCCCAGCCTCACTTGAACCCATGTGCCCGAGTGTAATTTAATGATCACACCAGAAAGTCCTGGAGAACGGAACGGCCGAAAAAGCCATCTCTCCGGACTAGGCTGTCCACTCAGTGGTGTCTAGCAAACGTGTGCAGCGAGGCTCGCGTAGCTGCCTGACAGATGTCCTGCACGGGGACTCCCCGACCCAGGGCAGTAGTAGCCGCCGTGGCCCAAGTGGAATGGGCCTTCAGCTCAACAGGGGGCTCCATTCTAGCCAAAGAATAACAGATCTTGATGCACAACACGACCCACCGAGAGATGGTTCGTTTGTGCACCGCCCGACCCTTCTTCGCACCCACGTAACCAACAAAGAGCTGGTCGTCCACCCAGAATAGGATTGTGCGATCTAGGCAGAAGGAGAGCGCACGTTTTGGGTCAAGACAGTGGAGCCTCTCTTCCTCCTTGGAAGGATGCGGAGGCGGATAGAAAGAGGGCAAAGTGATGGACTGCCCGATGTGAAAGGCCGTAACCACTTTGGGCAGGAAAGAAGGATGAGTTTTTAAAACAACTTTGTCCGGACGGACAGAAAGGAAAGGAGGCTTAGAAGAAAGAGCCTGGAGCTCACTCACTCTCCTGGCAGAGGTGATGGCAACCAGGAATGCAGTCTTAAGAGTCAGAAGATGAAGAGGGCAAATGTGAAGTGGCTGGAAAGGAGCGCACATCAGATAGGTTAGAACAAGGTTCAAGTCCCACTGAGGCATCACGAAAGGAACGGGTGGGAACATGTGTGTGATGCCTTCCAAGAATCTATTTACAACAGGGGACTTGAAAAGAGAAGGCTGATCAGGAAGCCTCAAGAAGGCAGAAATGGCAGAGAGGTAGCCCTTAAGAGTGCCCAGAGCCCTGCTGGGCAAGAGAAAGAAGGAAAAGGAGCACCTCTGAAAGGGGGGCAGAGAGAGGATCCACAGCCTTTGGTGTGCACCATGTCACAAATTTGTTCCACCTGCAGGCGTATACCGATTTTTTGGAGGGACGCCTGGCTGCCAGAATCACATCACAGACTTCAGGAGGCAAGTCAAATGGCCTCAACTGCCGCCGCTCAATCTCCACGCATAGAGGTGGAGGCTGGACAGGTTCGGGTGGAGGACCGTCCCCTGCTGCTGCGACAGAAAGTCCTCCTGAAGAGGCAGACGAATCGGGGGATCGACTGACATGCTGAGTAGTTCGGGATACCAGTATCTTCATGCCCAGTCCGGAGCCACAAGGATGACTTGGGCCTGGTCTCGCCTGATCTTCTTCAGCATTCTGGGCAGAAGTGGTATAGGCGGAAAGGCGTACAACAGACCGCAGCTCCACTCGCGTCGAAAAACGTCTCCTAGCGAGTGCCGCCTTGGAAATTCCAACACGCAGAACTGATGACATTGCGCGTTCTCTTCGGTTGCGAATAGATCCAACCAGGGCTCTCCTCACTGCCGAAGAGGCCTTGCGCCAAATCAGAGTTCAGACGCAATTCGTGATCCATCCTGCACCGGCGGCTAAGTTTGTCCGCCCTGGCGTTCAGGGAACCTGCCAGGTGTTGAACCACCAGGGTGACGCCCTGGTGTTCCAGCCATGTCCAGAGGCGCAGAGCCTCCTGACAAAGGGTCCACGACCCACCCCGCCCTGTTTGTTGCAGTACCACATGGCGGTGTTGTTGTCCGTGAACACCTGCACTACACTTCCCCGGTCAGAGGGAAGGAATGCTTTCAGTGCAAGCCGGAACGCCCGCAGCTCCAGAAGGTTGATGTGGAGCCGGGACTCCGCCTGAGACCAGAGGCCTCTGATCTCCCACTCTCCCATGTGGCCGGTTGGGGAAGGGAGAGTGATCTGCCGCTGACCCAATCGCGGTTCGTGAGCCACCACTGCAACTGGATTGCAGTGCCCTCCGAGATCTGGACGTAGTCGGACAGGTTGCCTTGATGCTGTTCCCACTGAAACTTCAGGTCCCACTGCAGAGCCTGCATCCGCCACCGGGAGTGATGCACCAGAAGGATGCAGGAGGCCATCAGCCCGAGGAACCGCAGCGTCAACCTGACCGAGACTCAGGATAAAGGCTGAAAGACCGGTATTAGAGCCTGAATATGCCGAACCCGTTGTTCGAGGGGATAAACCCAAAACTGCGCTGAGTCCAGAACCGCTCCGATGAAAAGAAGCTTCTGCGAGGGGCACAGGGGTGGCTTCGGCACGTTGATGGAGAACCCCGGCGAGTGCAGGAGGTCGGCCGCAGTCTGGAGGTGGGAGACGACTGTTTGGGGAGAGCCCTCCTTCAACAACCAATCGTCGAGATAGGGGAAGACTGAAACCCCCAATCTGTGCAGATGAGCTGTGACCACTGCCATCACTTTCGTGAACACATGTGGGGCGCTGGTAAGGCCGAAGGGGAGCAAGGTAAACAAAGTGCTCGTAGCCTTCCGTGAACCGCAGGTAACGCCAGTGGGCTGGCAGGACGGGGATGTGGAAATACGCGTCCTGCAAGTCCAACGCTACCATCAAGTCTTCTGGGTCCAGGGCAGCTAAGACCTGAGCCAAAGTCAGCATCTTGAACTTCTCCTTCCGGAGGAAGCTGTTGACGCTCCTTAGATCCACGATTGGGCGTAGGCGCCCTTTGCCCTTCTTGGGTACCAGAAAGTAGTGGGAATAGCAACCCCGTCCTACTTCTGGCCCAGGAACGCGCTCGACAGCCCTCTTGGCCAAGAGGGCCGTAACTTCCTCCTGCAGAAGTTGCAAGTGATCCCCCGACATGCGGTGGTATTGCGGTGGCATGGCTGGAGGGGTCGCCTCGAAGGGGAGAGTATAGCCCCTTCGGACGATTTGCAGCACCCACCTGTCTGATGTGATCAAGCGCCAGTGGAGGAGGTGATGGCGAACCCTGCCCCCCACTGGCATCGAATGGGCCTGAAAATTCAGACTAGGAGGATTTTGAGGCAGATGCTGTGGGTGTGGACTGACCTGACCGGTGCCGGTGTCCCCCGGCACCGCCACTGCAGTTACTGCGACTGCGTTGAGGTTGGTTCTGCGGCCTGTGGCTAGCTGGACGTGCTGGGGCGCCCCTTCCTTGGCCACGAAAGGCGGAAGCTTGCTGGCGTTGGCTGAGGTCAAGGACTTGGCCGTAGACCTGGAGTCCTTGAAATGCTCCAGCGCACTGTTCGCGACGGCCATCGAAGGGCATGTCCATAAGGGATGCTTGTACATCGCCCGAAAAGTTGGCGGTCCTCAGCCAGGCGTGGCGGTGAACCGCCACTGTAGTTGCAATCGCCCTGCCTAGCGAGTCCGTGTTATCCAGTCCACACCAAATAGAATATCGTGCTGCATGCCTTCCCTTCGCAAGGGCTTGGGTTAGCTTTGCCTGGACCACCGCCGGGCACTGCGGCAGCACTTTCGCAACCGTATCCCGCAAAGAGTGGGAGTAACGGCTCAAAAGGCAGGCGGTGTTGACAGACCGCAACCCCAAACTCAGTGAGGAGAACAGCTTCTTACCGAACTGGTCGTACCTTTTGGATTCCCGACCCTGAGGGGTGGTCGGGAATGTGGTCTGGGAAGTTGAGGCCTGGATCACCAGGCTCTCAGGGAGTGGGGTGAACAGACCGGAAACTGGGCTTGCCCGCAGCTGGGCGGTGGCGTCGGGCCACGTTCCGATCTACAGGGAGGCCGGTAGAGGGCTTGTACCAGGTGCCCAACAGAACGTCAGTGAGGGCTTCGTTGGACGGCAGGAGAGGCTCAGAGGAGCTTGCCTGTGGTTTGAGCACCTCAGTAAGGAGGTTAGTCCACACGGCCGTGACTGGGAGCTCAAGAGCCAAGACCTTGGCTGCCCTAGTCAACACCACGCTGTAAGCAGCCCCCTCCTCCATAGCCATGGTAGGAGGGGAGACAAAACCAGTGTCGGGCGTAGTGTTCAGACCACTGGCCTCCCCCAGTTCGTCTGCCCAGTCTTGGCTCAACTGGCACTGCAGTGCCAGAGGGTCCTCAGACCCCTCCCAACCCCCTTGTCATCCATCTCCTGAAGGTCAGGAATAAATGATGGAGCGGGGTCGTCAGTGAAGGGCTCACCGATCGGCGTCGAAGACGGCGCTGGCTGCCGCCGGTCCGACACCGGATCCGAACCGGGGTATGGATCGTGGACGACGCCACCCGAGGACGGCACCCGGGGCGACACTCTTGGTGACGACACCGGCGGAGAGGTCATAAGGTCGACCGGCGTCGTCACAGATCCAGGCCTGGATCCTGAGGAACTCTGCGGCGTCAGGACCGAAGTTGTCGATGGCGCCGGGGCCGAAGCACCTGATGGCGCCGAAGCTGAAGCACCCAGCGGCGCCGAAGCAGTCGGCCTGCTTGGGCTTCCAGACGGGTCCGCGGGCCCGATGGCACCTCGGCGGGACCCGACGGAGGGAAGCGCGACCTCATGGCCCCGAGGAAGGCGCTGATCTCCTCCGGCGTCGCGTTCAGCCTAGGGACCGGCGGGTGTGGAGCTGGACGCGGCGCTTGTGGCTCCGGTGGAACCGCGTTGGCGTTGTCGCCCGAACCCCCGACCGCGCTGCGCGGAGTCAGAAGAGCGATGTCGCTTCTTCGACTTCTTGTGCCTCGACTTACCAGAGGACTTTGAGCCCGACGAGTAGTGTCGACTTGCCGAGCTGTGATAACTGTCGCCCCGCGACCGGTCCCTCGACCTCCTCCTGGACCGGGACCTCGAGCGATGTGGGCCAACTGCCGGATCTCGAGGCGCTTACAGGACCGCTCCCGCCTAGCCTTCGACGTCAAGGCACGGCAGTCGGGGCACGACTTGTCATCGTGGTCGGCCCCGAGGCAATAAAGGCACCGACGGTGGGGGTCGGTAACCGATATCAGTCGGTTACAGTCATCACAGGGTTTGAACCCGGGCATCCCTATCGGCACCGGAGTAGAGTATGGACTCGAGAAGATCCAAAATAGATTGAAAAAGTTAGTTAAAAAGTGACTAGGAGTACTGCTCTTCCCGGATCTGCGCTTGCTGGCGCGGAAAAAAGAAGAACCAACGTCAGCACGCGAGGGCGGCGTCTAAGTACTCCGACGACGTCATCCCGGCGACCACAACGCCGACGAGGGATGCGGAGCCGCAGATGATGCCTATCAAAGCGCAGGGGTACTGCTACGCAAAACTTTCCGGATCCAGTCTGACGCCTGGGGATATTCTAAGGTAAGGAATCTAACACTAACTTGTTTCTTTCAGATATCTTTTAATATCTAGAGAACGTAAGGTTCCCTGCGGAACTGTGTTAGGATTCAGAAAAAAATTATTTAGCATAATTGGTTCATTTAAGTGGAAATCTGAAAGAACTGTATATCTAAACTTCGGGTTATTTCTCAGGGTCACCCTGTCACTGTGAGATAGGAGCATGATTTCTTAAAATTGTGAAGGTCAGTATTTCACGGACCCTCATAACACTGACGTCAATGCTAGACGTAAGGTCACCTTCCACTAAAGAAACTTTATTTCTGCCCTGAGAATAGGTTTAAATGGTGCTAGCATACATGGCAACAGGACTGTGATGAGTTGCCAAAGCACTGGAATTTTTATCATTGAACGTGAAGATCTGAAAAACCCTTTCATGAACTTCTTAATAATTTATTAGAATATAGGTTCTTTAAGTTCTCTACTGATGCATAGGCCAATCCTGATTGAGCCAGACTAGGTAAATAGGTAAGAATTTGTACTGAAGACACAGGACGAAAATACTGCAACTTGCATCAAAAACATAACATTCCCCATCACGCACAGTACTTTCCATTTGATGGAAGAAATCAAGCCCATGCCCACAATTTTCTGAAGTTTTGGGATACGTTCACATTGGAAACTATCAAGCAACTTCAGATATGCTGGATTTGACTAGTGACTCTGATCAGAAGGTCCTGGCGTGGCACCAAAAAGATTCCGTGGAGCTTCTAAAAGTAGTAGGAGTTCCAGAAACCAAAAAGGTCTCAGCCGTGCCATCAGAATTATTCAGCATGGTTGCCTTATTTTTCCTTGTAGTTTAGAGAACAGGGGACAGAAGGAATATGCTACTTACCAGTATGCATTTGTTCTTGGCATGTAGGGCTGCTGACATTCATATCTGTGCATAGATCGCCGCCTAGTGTTGGGTCCGGATGATTGCACATTGTTGTCCTGGAAGAGTCTTCGAAGTATCACGAGATAGGCGGCTCCTCCCTTGGACTACAGTGCGCATGGGCATCCTCTCCATGCTCAGATTTTTTTTCGCCATTGTGGCAGAGATGGAGTATAGTACAGTAAGGGATGTCCATGCAAAGAGTGAATGCTACAGCTGCGACAGGCACCGGGGAGGCGGGTGGGCGATATGAATGTCAGCAGCCCTACATGCCAAGAACAGATGCATACTGGTAAGTAGCATATTCGGTTCGAGGCATGTGGGCTGCTGAATTCATATCTGTGCATAGAATGTATAGCAGTATCTCCCCTAGCGGTGGCTGCCTGTGCCAGCTGCAGCAGTCTGAAAGAGTTTTGAGAACAGCCTGTCCTACAGCAGCTTGCTGTTTGGAATGTACATCTACAGAGTAGTGTTTGGTAAATGTATGTATGGTTGTCCATGTGGCTGCTCTACAAATGTTGTGTAAAGGAATGTTTCCCAGGAAAGCCATAGATGCCCCTAGTTTGCGTGTAGAATGCGCCCTAGGGGGGGGAACTGTTAAGGTGCGTTTTGCCTTTAAGTAACATATCTGAATGCACTTAACGATCCATCTGGCTATCCCTGATTTAGAAATAGGGTTGCCTTTGTGTTGTGGTGAGAAAGCAACAAACAACTGTTTTGTTTTCCGAAATGCTTTAGTTCTATCTATGTAATATAGTAGAGCTCTTTTGACGTCTAGAGTATGCAAGGCCCTTTCAGCAACCGTCTGTGGGTTTTGAAAGAACACCGGCAGGTCTATTGTTTGATTTATATGAAACTGGGATACCACTTTTGGCATGAATTTTGGGTTGGTTCTGAGAACTACCCTATTTGCATGTACTTGAATGAATGGCTCCTGAATAGTTAGGACTTGCAGCTCACTAACTCTTCTAAGTGAAGTAATGGCAATAAGGAAAGACACTTTCCAAGTAAGAAATTGTAGTTGGCATGAGTGTAGTTGTTCAAAAGGTGGTCCCATAAGTCTGGTTAAAACGATGTTCAAATTCCAGACCGGTGAAGGCGGGTGCCTTGGGGGAATTACTTGTTTAAGTCCCTCCATGAATGCTTTAATTGCTGGCACTCTAAATAGTGAAAGGTGTTGCCTGTTTTGGAGATATGCTGCTAACGCAGCTAGATGTATCCTGATGGATGAGTAGGCTAAGTTGCAACGTTGTAGGTGCAAGAGGTAGCAAATGATGTTTTGTGTGGAAGCGTCTAATGGGTTTATGTCGTTGTTTCTGCAGTAAATGACTATTCGTTTCCACTTTAAAGCATAACATGCCCTGGTAGTGGGTCTTCTTGCCTCTTTGATAATATTCATGCAGTCTGGAGGCAAGTTCAGGTATCCAAACTCTAGGATCTCAGGAGCCAGATCGCCAGGTTCTGCTGTTGCGGGTCTGGGTGTTGGATTTCGCCACGGTTCTGAGTTAGAAGACTGGGTGTTAATCGCAGTCTTTGATGAGGCACCACTGACAGTTCTAGGAACGTTGTGTACCATGGTTGTCTCGCCCATGTGGGAGCAACTAGGATAAGTGTCAGTGAATGTTGGCGAATTTTGCGTGCCACTAGCGGTATTAGTGGAGCTGGGGGAAAAGCGTACGCAAATTTGCCTGACCAGTTCATCCATATTGCATTGCCCTGCGACTGCGGATGTGGGAACCTGGCGGCAAAGTGTTGGCATTTTGCGTTTTCGCTTGTGGCAAACATATCTATCTCCGGTTGTCCCCATTTCCGGAAGAATGGTTGGAGTACATTGGGGTGAATCTCCCATTCGTGCATCTGTTGACTGTGCCTGCTGAGCAGGTCAGCCATCTGATTGTCTTTGCCTGGGAGGTGCTCTGCCATGAGAAACATGTTCCTTTGAATGGCCCATTTCCACATGCTTTGAGCTAGATGCGACAGCTGTGGGGAGTGTGTCCCTCCTTGTTTCTGATATAATACATTGCTGTCATGTTGTCCGTCCGGATCAACACAGTTTTGTTGCATAAGTGTTTTTTGAATGCTTTTAGTGCAAGGAAGATTGCCATCAACTCCAGAAGGTTGATGTGCATTTTTTTCTGTTGCATAGTCCATAGTCCCTGAACTGTGTAATGCAGGACATGAGCTCCCCAGCCTTGCAGGGATGCGTCCGCTGTCATCACTATTTCTGGGACAGGCTCTTGGAACAGTCGTCCTTTGCAAAGGTTTTGTGGATTCCACCAATGCAGAGAGTTGTATGCTCGACTGGTTACCAACACTAAGGGCCAGATGTAGGTAATTCCGATTTACCTACTCTTAAATACCGAATCATACAGATTCGGTATTTAAGAGTAGGTAAATTGGAAGTAGGCAGATGTAGGTAATTTTACTTTTTCAATTACCGAATCTGTAAGATTTGGTATTTACCGAATCGGTATTTCCCATTGATTCCTATGGGCCTTGAAGCCCATAGGAATCTATGGGAAATACAGAATCGGTATTTACCGATTCGGTAAATACCGAATCCTGGCAGGGGGAACGGGGTGTCACTTTGACACCCTGTAGCACCCCAATTGCAGGCTTGTGTGCCATGTGGCACACATACATGCCCTAAGGGCATGTCTGTGTGTCACATGGCATAGGTGTACATGCACAGATGTGCATGTACACTGGAATTCGGTATTTTACCACCCAATAGGACTGGGTGGTAAAGGAATATGCTACTTACCAGTATGCATCTGTTCTTGGCATAGAGGGCTACAGAGTGGTACATTTATGAATAGATCGCCATCTGATGTTGGGCTCGGATGATTGCACTTGTTTTTCTCTTGGAGAAGTCTTTTGTCGTCACAAGACTGGTGACTCCTCCTTTGGGTGCTAGTGCGCATGGGCATCGGCTCCATCCTTAGATTGTTTTGCCATAGTAGGGTTAGATGGAGTTGTATGATAGAATACAGATAGAAATGCCCATGTAAGTGTATCTAAATAAGATAGTGTTGGAAAAGACACAGGTTTCCGGGGAGGCTGGGAGGGCATGTACCACTCTGCAGCCCTCTATGCCAAGAACAGATGCATACTGGTAAGTAGCATATTCCGTTCGAGGCATATGGGCTGCAGATGGTACATTTATGAATAGACTATACAGCAGTTATCTCCCTAGCGGTGGTCACCAGTGTCTGTTGCAACTGTCTGAAATAAAGTTTTTAGTACAGCTTGTCCCACTCTAGCCTGTTGTGTTGCCTGCACATCTACACAGTAGTGTTTTGTGAAGGTATGCGGTGTAACCCAGGTAGCTGCTTTGCATATGTCATCTAGAGGAATGTTTCCTAAGAATGCCATAGATGCTCCTAGTTTACGTGTAGAGTGAGCTCTAGGAGGAACAGTTAATGTCCTCTTTGCTTTTAAGTAGCATATTTGTATACATTTTACAATCCATCTGGCAATGCCTGCTTTAGAGATAGGATTGCCCTTATGTGTGGGAGAAAACGCTACAAATAGTTGTTTTGTCTTTTTGATAGTTTGTGTTCTTTCTATGTAGTACAATATCGCCCTTCTGACATCTAATGTATGTAGGGCCCTTTCTGCTACCATCTGTGGTTTTGGAAAGAAGACTGGTAGTTCCACTGGCTGATTGATGTGGAATGTTGAAATTACTTTAGGCAAGAATTTTGGGTTTGTTCTAAGAACCACTCTATTTTGGTGTAACTGCAGAAATGGTTCTCGTATTGTAAATGCTTGCAATTCACTTACTCTTCTGAGTGAAGTAATAGCTATATGAAAAGCCACCTTCCATGTGAGGAATTGTATTTCACACCTATGCATAGGTTCGAAAGGTGGTCCCATTAGTCTGGTAAGTACTATGTTGAGATTCCAGACTGGGGAAGGCGGTAGTCTTGGTGGAATTACTCTTTTGAGGCCTTCCATGAAAGCTTTTATTGCTGGTACTTTAAACAAGGAAAGATGTTGTCTGTTTTGCAGGTACGCTGCTATAGCTGCAAGATGTACTCTTATAGAGGTGTAAGCAAGGTTACATTGCTGCAAGTGTAGTAAATAGCAAATAATCTCTTTAGTGGATGGTCTAGAGGGTTGATGTTGTTACTGTTACAGTATACAGCAAACCTTTTCCACTTTGCTGTATAGCATGCTCTGGTGGTAGGACGTCTTGCTTGCTTAATGATTTCCATACAGTTTGAAGGTAAATCTAAGTATCCAAATTCTATGACCTCAGGAGCCAGATCGCTAGGTTCAATTGTTTGGGATCTGGGTGCATTATTTCTCCATGGTTCTGTGTAAGGTGCATGGGTAATAATCTTAACTTTTGATGTGGCACCTGTGAGAGTTGCAGTAGCGTGGTGAAACACGGCTGTCTTACCCATGTGGGTGCTACTAGTATCATTGTCATTGAATGTTGTTGCAGTTTCCGAACCACTAATGGAATTAGTGGGAGAGGGGGAAAAGCGTAAGCAAATTTGTTGGACCAATTTATCCACAGCGCATAGCCCTGGGACAGGTGGTGTGGGTACCTGGATGCGAAGTTTTGGCACTTTGCGTTCTGATGAGTGGCAAAGAGATCTATCTCTGGTTGTCCCCATCTTTGGAAGAATGGTTGCAGTATGTGCAGTTCCCATTTGTGTATTTGTTCTGACTCTCTGCTTAGGATGTCTGCTATCTGATTTTGAACTC
Organism: Lissotriton vulgaris; assembly: GCF_964263255.1. Taxonomy (NCBI): domain Eukaryota; kingdom Metazoa; phylum Chordata; class Amphibia; order Caudata; family Salamandridae; genus Lissotriton; species Lissotriton vulgaris. Next base: position 586,782,599 of record NC_141699.1, on the reverse strand, counting down.
CTGGTAGGTGTTCGGCTAACAGATAGATCTTTTGAGGAACGGCCCACCTCCAGATGTCCTGTGCTAGTCTGGATATTTGGAGACAGTGTCCCCCCCTGTTTTTGAATATAATACATTGCAGTCATGTTGTCTGTTCTGATCAGGATGGCTTTGTTGAGGATTTGCATGTGAAAAGCTTTTAATGCTAGAAACACTGCTAGTAGTTCCAGATAATTGATGTGCAGTCTTTTTTGCTGTACATTCCATTTTCCCTGCACTGTATATTTCTCCATATGCGCTCCCCATCCGGTTAGCGATGCATCCACTGTTAGTATCAATTGTGGAATCGGTTCTGGGAACAACCGCCCCTTGGAAATGTTTGTTGTGTTCCACCACTTCAGAGAGCGATGTGTGCGGTCGTCTACCAACACCAGATCTGTAATCTGACCTTGAGCCTGATTCCACTGTGTCGCTAGACACTCTTGCAGTGGACGCATTTGTAGTCTGGCATATGGTATTAACAGTATGCAGGAGGACATCATCCCTAACAGCTGCATGAACCCTCGAGCTGTTAGTGAGTGTTGTGGTTGAAATTTTTGGATCAACGTGATCATTGTTTGGATCCGGATTGGATTGGGGTATACTTTGGCTTTTTCTGTGACTATAGTAGCCCCTAGATATTGTTGAACGTTGTTTGGTTGTAGGTGGGATTTTGTGTAGTACACCGTAAACCCTAGCTGGTGCAGCAATTGAATGGTCTTCTGTGTGTTTTGAAGACATTCTTCCTGTGACTTTGCTTTTATTAGCCAATCGTCCAAGTAAGGAAAGACATGTATTTGTTGTCTTCTTAGGTGTGCTGCAACTACTGCTAGGCATTTTGTGAACACCCTTGGTGCTGTTGTGACCCCAAACGGAAGGACTTTGAACTGATAATGTTGTCATTCTACTACAAACCTGAGCGCTTTTCTGTGGGCTTTGTGAATTGGGATGTGAAAGTAAGCGTCTTTTAGATCCAGTGTAGAAAGAAAGTCCCCTTTCTTCAGTAAAGGAAGTACTTGTTGGAGCACGACCATGTGGAAATGTTCAGAGTTTATGAATGCATAGAGAGGTCTGAGGTCTAAAATTGGTCTTAGAGACCCGTCTTTTTGGGGAATTAGGAAGTATAGAGAGTATACTCCTGTCCCTTGCTGATGTTTTGGAACCTTCTCTATAGCATGCTTTTGTAGCAGTGATAGTACTTCCTGTTTTAACAATGTCAGATGATCTTGACTCATTGGACGCTGTCTGGGGGGGATGTTTGGTGGGGTAGCTGTGAGATCTAGGCAATAACCATGTTGGATAATTTGTCTCACCCACCTGTCTGACGTGATGTTTTCCCAGACAGGTAGGAACTGTGATAGACGTCCCCCGACTGGTGTTATATGGTCTGGGGGGAGTTGTATTAAGTCACTGTTTTGGGGTTGGGGAGCTGCGGTTGTTAATATTTCCGCGACCTCTACCCTTGTTGTTGTTACCTCTGTAACTGCCTCTTGAATTACCTCTGGGTGATGTTGGTGTAAAAGAGGTAGATTGCTGGCTTGTGCCTGTATTCTTTGACCCCCCTCTATAGGTGGACCTACGAAAGGAACCCCTTTGAGTTGGCTGTTGTAAGGCTCCCATTGATTTAGCCGTTTCTGTGTCTTTTTTCATCTTTTCTAAAGTCTCATCTGTACCTGAGCCGAAAGGTGTTTTTTGATCAAAAGGTTGGTTCAATAAAGATGTTTGTACTTCTTGTTTGAACCCTGAGACTCTAAGCCATGCATGTCTTCTTAACATGATACTGGTGTTGATGGATCTTGCTGCAGTGTCTGCCGCGTCTAGGGCGCACTTAATGGAAGTGTTGGTCATTATCTTCCCTTCCTGTATAAGCTGGTCTGCACTTTTTTGATGTTCCTTAGGGAGATGTGTGATGAGTTTTTCTAACTAGTCATAATGCGCTCTATCATAGCGTGCAAGTAGCGCTTGTGTATTAGCTATGCGCCAGCTGTTTGCTGCTTGGGATGCTACTCTTTTGCCTGATGCATCTATTAGCTTGGACTCCTTATCAGGAGGAGGAGCTTCTCCTGTAGATAATGAGTTTGCTCTTTTACGAGCGTTTGTGACTACAAGCGAGTCAAGAGGTACCTGTCCCTTGATAAATATTGGGTCCTTTGGGGCTGCCTTATATTTTTTATCAATTCTTAGGTTTAATACCCTAGCCCTCACAGGGTCTTTGAATATGTCTGCTGTGTGATTGAGAAGACCCTTTAGCATAGGTAGTGTTCCTGATGTTCTTTGTGCAGCAGGTAGCGTTTCTAAAAGGAAATCCTCTATTTGAGGTTCTGTATGTAAATCTACCTTATGGTATTTTGCTGCCCTATTAATCAGCTGTACAAAACCTGTATTATCATCAGGTGGTGAAGGTTTTGAGGGGTATAATTCTGGGTCCTTATCATCATCTGACCCTGCATCATAATTCTCCCATGGGTCTTCTTCATCTGGGATAGTGTCGTCATCCCCGTGAGGTTCTCCCTCCCCTGTATCACTATCTACATCTGTTTGAGGTGTAGATGGTCTTGGTGTAGAAGGTGGAGGAATAGCTGGCATAGTGTGAGGAATAGGAGAAGAGGGTGTGTCTCTAGGTCGAGGAGAAAGGGGAGGAGTTGTATTTGTCCCCATTGTTCTCTTCTTAGGAGGAAGAGTTTTGTCATCTAACTGTTCATTCTTCCTCTTTTTCGGTGATTTTGTCACCACTTTGCCAGTTTGCGGATCGATAAACAAAGTCTTTTGTTTTGGATCTGTCTGCTGCTCCTGTGTCGGTACCGAAGTTCTTGGTTCCGAAAGGTGCCTTTGCTTCTGACCGTCAGTGTTCTGTGTTTTCGGCACCGAGAATTTGCTCGATCCCGATTTTTTCGGTGTCGAGTAAGTCTTCGACGTCGAAGCACGTTTCGGTTTCGACATGGAATGATTCGATGCCGAGCTTTCCTTTGTATGGAGCTTCGGTGTCGATGTCGACCGTTTCTCGGATCCGACATGGTGAGAGGCCGAGAGTTTCGGTTTCTGTTTCGGTTTCGTTGCCGGGCCCGAAGGCGGGGCGTCGGAAACTTTTTTCGGTAATCTGACCGGGCTCGAAGGCAGGGTCGGTACCACACGGGGTCGGTTTTTTGGTAAGGGGACTTCGTCACTCACGGTTTGTTGAGCGTCGATTTCTTCGACATCAGACTCGTCCACTTCCGACCCCGACTCGTCTTCATGTTCCTCTTCTTCTTCGAGGTGCTGGGCCTCGAACAGCTCCGGGATTGCCTCCGACTGCATTCTCGAAACCTCGTGTCTTCGGGCTCGACGGTTTCTAATCCTCGACTTGGAGGAGAATGCTGCGCAGGCTTCGCAGTCCTTTCCATGGACTCCAGGCTGGACTACGTCGAGAAAGGCCTCCCGTTCTCGTCGACGTAGAAGAAAATGTTTATTGTTGGAGTCGAAACGCGTCGGAATGGAAATGAAATCGCGTTCGATAACAATACAGTCGAATTGGAAAGGGAATACGCGTCGAAATATCACTTTTTCTCGAAGTCGATCCGGAGCGCTTCGATCCTCATCCGAACCCGATGGCGGAAAAAAACAATCTAAGGATGGAGCCGATGCCCATGCGCACTAGCACCCAAAGGAGGAGTCACTAGTCTCGTGACGACAAAAGACTTCTCCAAAAGAAAAACAAGTGCAATCATCAGAGCCCAACACCAGATGGCGATCTATTCATAAATGTACCATCTGCAGCCCATATGCCTCGAACATAAGAATTCCTAAGGGCCTGTGGAACTGCAAACTGTGCCACCTACATATGGATTTACAGAAATCGGTATATTTACCGATTCGGAAAAATACCGAAGCGGAAATTTACCGAATCGGTAAATTCAGAGACACCTACATGTCAAAAGCCAAATACCGGCCGGTAACGGACGAAATCGGCCGTTACCGACCGGTATTGGGCGACCTACATCGGGCCCTAGGTCTTTTAATTGCCCTTGAGCCTGGTTCCACTGCCTTGCTAGGCACTCTTGAAGCGGACGCATGTGTAACCTGGCACGAGGGACTATGAATATGCATGAGGCCATCATGCCTATGAGTTGCATAAACACTCGAGCTAGCAATGAGTGTTGGGGTCTGAACCTTTGGATTAAGGTTTGCATTCCGTTTATTCGTGCTGCGTTGGGATATGCCTTGCTGCTAGTGTATTTATTGTTGCTCCCAGGTACTGTTGTACGTGGGAAGGTTGCAGGTGGGATTTTAGGTAGTTTAGCGAAAAGCCCAGGCTGTGCAGGAGATGAATGGACTTTGACATGTTGCTGGCACATTGCTGGGCTGATGGCGCGTGTATTAGTCAGTCGTCCAGATAGGGGTACACATGAATGTGTTGTCTCCTGAGATGTGCCGCCACTGTTGCCAGGCATTTGGTGAATACCTGTGGAGCTGTTGTTACACCTAATGGTAGGACTTTGAACTGGTAGTGCTGTCCTTGAATTGTAAACCTTAGATACTTTCTGTGAGCAGGGTGTATTGGTATATGAAAGTATGCGTCCTTGAGGTCTAGAGTTGTTAGGAAGTCTCCCTGTTGAAGAAGCGGTAAGACTTGTTGTAGAGTGAGCATATGAAAATTCTCTGACAAAATGTACATGTTGAGGGGCCTGAGGTCCAATATTGGTCTGAGCGAACCATCCTTTTTCGGAATGAGGAAGTATAGTGAGTATACTCCTGTTCCCTGATGTTGTAGTGGGACTGGTTCTATGGCCCCCTTTTGTAGCATACTGATGACCTCTTGCTGCAGTAATGTTATATGTTCCTGCGACATTGGACGGTGTACGGGTGGTATGTTGGGTGGTGTTGACGTGAGTTCTAGGCAATAGCCATGTTGGATAATTTGCCTTGCCCACCTGTCTGTAGTGATGTTTAACCAGACTGGCAGGAATTGTTGTAGTCTTCCCCCGACCAGTGATATATGGTCTGGGGGTAGTGGCAAGAAGTCACTGTTTGTTGTTAGTGGAGGATCTATTGGCATTGCCTCCACGACCCCTGTCCTTTGTGTTATTTCCTCTGTATCCACCTCTGTTAGTGTTTTTATTGTATGTGGATTGCGTATTAGTTTTGTAAGCGGAGGATTGCTGCGATGTGTTACCTCGCGCCATCCCTCTATAACTGGAGCGACGAAAGGAGCCTCTGTGTTGTTGGGACTGAAGGGCTCCCATGGACTTTGCTGATTCGTTGTCCTTTTTCATTTTGTCTAGAATTGAGTCAACTGCTGGACCAAACAAAAAATCTGGATTTATAGGCTGGTTAAGAATTGTGGTCTGTACTTCGTTTTTGAATCCAGATATGGGAAGCCATGCGTGCCTTCTAAGCAGCACGCTTGTGTTAATAGATCTGGCAGCTGTATCTGCCTCGTCTAGAGCACACTTAATGGAGGCATTGGTGATGAGCTTTCCCTTCTGTATAAGTTCATCTGCCTGCTCTTTGTAAGGCTCAGGTAAATGTTGGAGAAGTCCTTCTAAAGTGTCATAGTGTGCCCTGTCATACCTGGCCAGCAAGGCCTGTGTATTGGCTATTCTCCATGAGTTTGCTGCTTGAGCTGCTACTCTTTTGCCTGATGCTTCTAAAATCTTTGACTCCTTGTCTGGAGGAGGAGCCTCACCAGTTGTCCCCTGATGTATGTGGGGTCTACTGGTGCAGCCCTATACTTCTTCTCTATTCTAGGGTTGATGACACGTGCCCTAGCGGTGTCTTTGAAAATGTCATTTGCGTGCTTTAGGACGCCCTTTAACATGGGGAGTGTTTTGACACTTCTTTCTGATGTTGCCAGTGTGTCAAATAGAAAGTCCTCTTCTATAGCATCAGAATGCATGTCTACATTATGGTAGGTTGCAGCTCTGTCTAGTAATGAGTTAAAAGCCACTGTGTCTTCTGTGGGAGATGGCTTAGCTGGGTATACAGTAGGGGCTGTAATGGGTAGAGCCCCCTCATTGTCTGGCTCACCTCCATCCCCCCATGGTTGTGTATTGGGGTTTACATATGGGTTTTGTATATCTCCAAAACCCCCCCTCTGCATCCTGATCCTCCTCTAGGTTGTAGTCAGAGCGTGCATGTGAGTGTGGCATGTATGGAGTAGCAGGCATAGCTGGTGAGATAGGTTGGAAAAGAATAGGAGAAGTAGCACAGTCTCTTTTCTTTTTTAGGGGAATTTTTGACAAGCCTTCACTTGGCACTGGTCTTTTCTTCCTTGTATAAACAGTCACCTTCCCAGTATTTGGGTCAATATATAGTTTTGACTGATCTTCTGTGGATGGATGATCTCCTCTGTTTCGGTTCGATGACCGCCTTGGGCGTAGGCCTTTTTTGTTCGTTGACGCCCTTCTTTCCTTTTTTCGACCGTCGAACCCGATTTGCTTGAGTCGACGTGCTTTGGCTTCGAGGTCGATTCGACTGCCCTTGGCTTCGATATAGAGTTGACGGACTTTGGCTTCGATATTGATTTGACGGACTTTGGCTTCGAAGGTGTTGATGGAACGGTAGCCCTCGGGTCGACGCCCTTTGGCTTTATCACCTTTGGTTCGACGACGTTCGGTCCGAAGACTGTTGCGTCGATGAGTTTCCGTTTCGATGGGCTTGGCCTTGGAAAACGTGTCTCAGATGGCTCTTTTTGTGTGTTCTTAGCCAGGCGGTATGGCGGGGCTGTAGAACCAGTATATTGGTCTTGACTAAGGCCTGTTGGCGATGCCTCGACCTGAGTCTCTGATATTGGTGTAGTGTCTATATGGGGCGGTGTACTCACGGTTCGCCCCTCGTCGCCATCGGAGTCGTCTTCGACAGCTACGGTATCTTGGTCGTATTCTTCGACCTCGACGATTTCTTCGTCGTCGATGTAATAGTCGGAGTCGTGCTCGGAGAATTGATCTTCCTCTTGATCCGAGTCTTCGGCGTTAACCAGTTCTTCTTCGTCGTCGAAGATATTCTCGGGCTCCGGTGCCGACATCTGCATTTCTTGCCTTTGCTCCCGTCAATTCCGGATAGTCCTTTTGGATCGGAACTGGGCACAAGCTAGGCAGCTGTCTTCATTGCGATCTGGAGACAAGCATTTGTTGCACACTGGATGTTTATCGGTGTGGGGGAACTTAGAGTTGCACTGCGGGCAGTACTTGATGGACTTCATTCCATCGACCGTCGGTCCAAGTGGCGTCAAGAAGGCCTAGCGGCCCGATTCGACGACCGGAGTGCAAAGTAAAGTTAAAGAATGTTATCAGTACCGATCGCAAACAATACCGACGAAACCGAAGGCCTTTTTGCCTTTTGAAAAGTTTTCGAAACTTGGAGTGCTTGAAAGTGCATCCGAACCCAATGGCGGAAAAAAACAATCTGAGCATGGAGAGGATGCCCATGCGCACTGTAGTCCAAGGGAGGAGCCACCTATCTCGTGATACTTCGAAGACTCTTCCAGGACAACAATGTGCAATCATCCGGACCCAACACTAGGCGGCGATCTATGCACAGATATGAATTCAGCAGCCCACATGCCTCGAAAACAGAAATGTGTACGCAAATGTTCCTGAACATAATAATGATAGGTCATTTTGCCACAACCCTGGTAATATAACCTCCTTGCATAGTACTGGCATTTTGTGATTCAGGTTCTTTGCAAATAGATTGAGGTTTTGCTTGCAGCAGATTCTGAACAATTTGCCAACTTGAACATTGATGCAGTTCTCATTTGTGGCATTCCTATATGCTGCAACTCAGGGCATCGGCCCAGTCAGTGTCCTGCGCCGGTAGATGGTCTACTGGTAAAGCTATCTTGTGTTAAACTGTTAAACAGACCATTTCCAGAGTGTCAAAGCATTCTTGGAAAGGTCTTGTGACAATGTCCCTCCCTGCTTGTTTAAGTAAAATATAATGATGGTACTGTCTGTGCGTACTAACACTGTTCTCATTCTTAGAGGAGAGGATTGAGCACGTAAGCACACTGCGTGAAGCTCTTGCGGGTTTATATGGAGGAGCCTTTTTTACTGAATCCACATGCCAATGATAGCTAGATCTTGTGGAGAATCACCAAAACCTTTCAAGTATATATCGGTTTTAAAAAAAAACTTTGCAGGTTGTATCAATAAACTGAGGCCCTTTGATGAAGTGACCATCTTTGCCCAGCATAAAAACTCTTTCCTCACTGATGTTATCTTCATCTTGCTTTGAAAGGATATCTGTCTTTGGACCCATTGATGGTTGATACTTTTGGAACAGTCATCTGTAAACAAAAAAAATAATAATTAAAGGAATACAGGAGGAGCTCATGCCTAAAATGTGTTTCAATTGGCATACTGTGACCCAATTCTTGGATTGAATCCAAACTTCTTAATGTTCCAAATCGGTGCAATCTCTCTAGGAAAGAAAATGCTTTTCCATTCCTTCTTTCTAACTTTGTCCCCAGAAATTGGATCCTGGTCTTCGGATTGGTTGTTAATTTTTGAGTACGGACTGTAAAGCCAACCTTTCAAAGAGGTTCAGAAAACTCATCTGTGATGAATTCCTGACTGAACTGTATGTTGGGCATTTTATTAGCCAGTTGTCCAAGTAGGGAAATAATTGAATACCCGGTTTCCTTAAATTTGCTGCTACTGGTGAATGACATTTTTTAAATATCTCTGGGGCTGACTTCAGTCTAAATGAAAGTACCCCTCTACTGACTGTGGCAGTTGGCCACCTTGAAACAAAAATAATGTTGATGGTTGGGGTAGATAAAGATGTGAAAGAATGCATGCTGTAGGTAAAAAGAGGCTATAAGTTCTAATTCCTTCAGCTAACAAACGTCAGGATTGCCTTATACAAAGGCTGTGTGATCTTTACTCTACCTCATGTCTCTTTCTTCCCCTACTAGACACTTCCTCACAGTGTATCTTACTCTTGCATTTTCTTTTCTCTGCTTTCTGCCATTGCCACTGTTTTTCATTCGTTCTAGTTTTCCTTCCTTTCTTTCTTTTGCAGTTTTCACTTTCTTGTTCTGGGTCGAAGTCTGATGAAAAAAAGTAAGTGCTGGTCCCCTAAAATGAGCACCAGTGGATCCCACCTGCAACCACAGGCTAAAATTAAGTACTTAGGGCACCATTCTGAAAGTTTGTTTTTGGAAGAAAACATTTAGCTAATGGAGGTCTAAAATTGGCCTCCATTATCCTGACTTTTTCCTTATTAAATAGAAATAAGAACAGAATCCTGATTTTTGCTGTGGTCTTTATGGATGTATCTATAGTCAATTCCTTTATCATGGAGAGAATTTCCTAAAGCAATCTCAGCAGATGTAAATGTTGCATTATTGAACTTTTAAAGATTTTCCGATGAATTATTAAGTATAGCAAGTCCCAAGCAAAATGAATACCAATCGGTCTGTTGTGATGCTTCTACAACATTCTGTGCAAGAGGAAACTTTAGGACCAACTTGGTGAAGGGGTGGTAATTTGAGAAATGGGGTGCCAGTACTTCGTCCGCGCCTCCTCCCAGTGTTAGGATGTGTTCTAGATTGTGTTGAGTATCTTTTTGGTTTCGTTCAGGAGTATGCCATTGATGATGGTCTATGGTGAGTCTACAATGTAGGAAGGTGGCTTTTTATGTAGAGTACCAAAATGAGGTACACTATGTAGAAAGTCCAGACAATCCTTATTGGTTTACAGTGCTAAATTATTCATTCCAAATGCTCTTTTTTGTGATAGTGAGGTCAAGCAGTTTAGTTTATCAGAGGGTAGTGCTAAGCATATGTTACACAGACAGTCAATAAATGAGACACACACTCGTGAAGAAATAGACACCAATTTAGAAAAATAACATTTTGGCAGCGGTGGTGTTCAGATTGAAAACAAACAAGCCTTGGTGCTAGCAACAGGCTAGTGCCCCGGGTATTGGTGTTGGCCGGCTGCTAGAGTCCTGCATCTCCAAACTTTGTGGGGATATGGATTTGACCTCTTGCACCACGGTGACCTCTTCCCGGGTGGGTGCTACTTCGTGGAGCCGGAAGTCAGAAGACCAGCGTACAAGACGACAGAGCCAATGCCTGCAGGCAAGTGGCTCCTCAACTTTAATGGGAGATGCTGGCTGGTTGACGAAGTGCAGGCATCCACCAGAGGCTTTTGGAAGGTGCACAGCTGTAGGACTAGTCAGGTTGTGCGATTGTCAGGACAGTAGCTGGCAGGCAGTGTTTGGCACCAAAGTCCACAACTAGTACTCTGTTCTCACGTTCTTCTTTGTGCTTTTTTTAAAGTCAGTCGAATCTGAGTTACTGGTATCAGGGGGCCACCTAAATACTGAATTTGGGGTCATTAAGGAGAGTGAAGGGTAGTAGACAATAGTCTACTTACCCTTGGGGTCACTACACCCCTTATTTGTCCACTTCCTGTGGGGAGTGGCAATAACCCTGTCTCACAGTTCCTAATTCCACCAAAAACAAGATGGTAGCATCGTGGAGCAAAGCAGGCAGCCCACCTTAAGGGTGTGACTGGCCTGGTAGTGCAACAGACCAACTTGTATAGCTCATTTTCTACCTGTCCTAGTACCAAATGGAACTCAGGCCAGAGGGTGGCATCTACAGGGTCTGGGGAAGACAGGGTGCATATCAAAGAAGGCAGGGGCTTTGCAGCCCCAGGCCTTGATATGCCAGATCACTAGACATTCTGCTGGAGGAGCTGTGAACACCTTCCTCTGGAGCAGGTGTTGTTTCTGGCCTCAGAGCGTGGGCTCTCACCTAAAGAAGGTCAGAAGCTGGTCGGTGCTGGCAAGCTGGATGATACTGGTCAGCCAACACACTAGATAGTGGTAGGATTTTCAGGGCTGCCCTCTGGTACAGGTATCAGTATGCATTTATCAAGACAAGGTGTTCGCTACCAAACACCACAGGTTTCATTAAAGCCATCCTGTAGATGGGGAACTCTTAATGACCACTGCCCAGTACATATACTTAGGATGCTTCCCCATCCACTTGTTATATCTAGTAATAATACTAGACAGTACAGGATCATATCTGCTTATGCTGAAATGTTCTTATGTGTAATATAATGCACACTACCTTAGGGCGATAAGGCCTGCTGTGGGGGTGACTGTCAGGAATCACATTAATGCCATTTCGTTTCCCCAGAGTAAGTGCAGCAAAGACAAGTAGAGAAAGGTTACAGCTGTGGTAAGACCTTGTTTGGACAACATTTGGAAAGACCTTTAGTTTAAGCTCTCCTGATACGTTACAAGATGGCCGCCAAATTATTAGGGTTGTTGAAAGCATCTTGGAACTCTCAAGAGGATACAGACGGCAAGAGGTGTGCGCTGTTCAATTCGTCATTTAAGTACGCAATTTTCGTCGCAGCTCCTCCTAATGACTCTTGAGTGAGGTAGCGGTTGGTTCCAGTCTGCCTAGCATTTTCAGGAGATTGTTATCTCCATTCACAGAGGCAGAAAGAGTTTCAAGCTATGGAGAGTGGTTTTCCGACTTCCTGGAGAATTCAGAGTTCCTTCATTTTCCGGCAGTTCTCCAGTAGTGTGTAGTCGGTCAGCTGACTTGACTACCTTCTGGAATTGTTTAAGAGGTTTTCAGCCCTCCTGTTACAATTGCTGATAAGTACCAGAATTCCTGTTTCGAACGTCACTTCCAAGTAAGCTACCTTTGTTGATTGAACTGCCGCTGCAGTCTCTTCAGTGACGCTATCACCTCATTAACAGAGCGCTATTAACACTTGCACCTTCGGATATAAACTACTATCTCTTTATACCTGCAGTTCCCTCCTCCTCAGGGAAGAGTCGCCCCTCAGGCGGCCTTCTCATATGGGTTGACGTCTCGCTTGGGTGCCAAGTCGTGCAGCATGGGACCAATTCCCCTGACCTACTTAGAATTTCACTCAAGGGGCCTCAGAGCGGGCTTACCCTGGACATTATTAATATCTATGCTAGGGGGTTGAAAGGAGGTTTGCAGTCACCCACAGTCTCAGGCCTGGAGGAACTTCTTAGTCAGTGCCCGGATAGATCACATGTCCTGGTCGCAGGGGACTTTAACTGTACGTTTGAGCCCCTTGTGAAGGAGGACATCCTGGGCTTTGCCGATGAAGATGCCAGGAGTGGAATACCTACATTAACCATCCCACCCATTAGGAGGTGGTCCCAACGGGCTGTACAACTCAACTGCTTGACCCTGGAATTTGGTCTGAGGGCAGTGAACGGGAGGACGCCCTCGGATCCCTTGGGAGCCCACACCTACAACAGGGCGAACCACACGTCGAGGATAGATTATATTCTCCTCGACGTTAAGCTATGGAGCTCTGTGCGGGATATGGAGGTCTTACCCACAGTCCATAGCGACCACAATCCTCTCTCTCTGACCTTGCTCCCCTTGTGGTTCAGGGAACTGGGTGCGCGTATGCCCCCAAGTCCAGTTTCTACTTCAGTAGTACGACCCTGCAATTGCGGGAGGCGCCTGAAGTGATGCAGGGTCGCCATGGACGAGGGAAAAATGCTAGCCACAGGGGCCCTCCTAGCAACAGTTCAGGTTAATTTGGACTTGTCCATCCAGACATTTAGCGAAGTGACAGCCCTTTTTTTTTTATATAACCAATGTCCTCGGTAATTTCTTCCTACTCCCTAGTAGAGATCCTCCCGTGGGGAAAGATAAGAGACTTAAGAACCAACCAGGCTGGTTTACTAAAAATGCAGGGGGAAAAAATCTGCCTTGATTATTGCCGTTAAAAGCAAATCCCCGTTAGAGATCAGGCTTGCCAGGAAAGAGTACACTCAGACCATTAATGCAGCCAAGAAAGAGTGGGAGGACAGGTATTGGTCTGATCTAAGGAAGCAAGTGCGGGTAGAGATTCTAGAGGGTTCTGGAATCTGAACCGACCAGATAGCACTTTACTAACATGCAACATCCCAGCCCAAACCTGGTATAACCACTTTCTCTCCCTTTACCCCTCCAATGAGATGAATACCCAAACAATCTTAAATAGTAGCCCTTACCCAGTCGAATCCCCGGGGGACACATTGGGTGATCCCTTCACCCCAAGAGAAGTCGAGAGCGTAATAAAATCCTTGGTGCCCCTCAAAGCTGCTGGGACTGATGGGTTACCGGGCGATCTGTTGCGCGCTAACCACAAAGAGTGGGGGATGGTGGTCTCATTTCTGCTAAATGCCATTAACAACGGTGCACCTGTTCCTGAATCTTGGAAAGGGGCGGAGGTCGTCCCAATATTTAAAAAGGGGTGTCGGGACGACCCCGCCAACTATAGGCCTATAAGCCTTATTGACTCAACACAAAAGGTGGCGGGGAAAGTGATCCTGGGGAGGGTGCTTCAGTGGGTAGACGATAATAGCATTCTATCGACTACCAAGCCGGCTTTCGTTCCGGAACAGGGACTATAGAACAGGCCTTCAGACTGGTCCTTCTCTATTGGAAGGTGGTGGTGCTGGGCAAAGGCAGTCTTTATCTGGCCTTTATAGACCTGAAGACTACCTTTGACCTAGTACCGAGGGAGGGGCTGTGGAGGGTTTTGTCTGAGATGGGGTTGCCCCCGTACATCTTGTCCCTACTGGTGAGGCTCCACGATGACAACTTTGCGCAGGTGCGGTGGGGCATGCACGGCGAGAAAACTGACAGGATCCCAGTGGAAAAGGGCGTCCGCCAGGGATGTGTGCTTGCTCCCACTCTGCTCTCTCTTTATGTGAACGGAGTGGTTGAGCACCTGCTTAGAAATTCTGCAGATGCACCGTCCCTGGCGGGCAAGCGCATCCCCACATTGCTCTTCGCTGACGACACCCTCCTTATTTCCAAGAACTCTATGGGCTTGCAGAGCCTCTTAAATAGCTTTCCGGAGTTCTGCTCACATAGGGGCTTGATCATTAACACCAATAAATCCAAATACTTGGTTCTGAACCCGCCCAAAAAACTGGGTCGTCCCCCGGTGCTGAATTCCGTGCCCCTGGAGAGGGTGGCCGAATTTGACTACTTAGGCATCCGCCTTACGGACTCAATGTATTGGAATTCGCACATCCAAAAGATGTTACTTGGTCATAAAAGGGTGGGTGGTGCCCTCCTTAAGGAGCAACGCTCCTCTACAACTAAGCCTATTGCCCCAGTCATGGAGATTTACAAAGCTAGAGGGGTTAGTGCTGCTTTGTATGGGGCGGAGCTGTGGGGCACGTGTAACCTTGAAGTATTAGCCAGATCAGAGAGTAAATTTCTGAAGGACTTGATGGCCCTTCCATAGAGCACCTCAACAGTACCCGTATTAATGGATCTGGGATGTAGATCGATTAAGGATCAAGCCCAAATACGCCCCTTGTTACTTTGGCCGCGCCTGTGGCGTGTGCCCGAGCTGGCCTCATACACAGAGGCTTTGTTAGAGGTTATGCTAATGGAGGGCTGGTCTAAGATCAAGTGGTTGAGGGATGTGAAACGGTTGTTAGGGGATTTAGGCCTTGGAGATGCGTGGGAATCCAGGACCTCCCCCCCCTAAAGCCGTTCTAAAGAAGCTGTACTGGAACTGGATCTCTTGTAAAATTTCCACTGAGTCAAAACATTGCAAATCCACTACTGACTTTATGAAGATCAAGGATGTGGTGGCTTATGAACTGTACCTCGATATTATATCTAACTCCACAGACCGGACTCTGTATTTTAAATTTAGAATAGGGACGTTACCTGTAAGCGAACTGATTGCCCGCTGGAAAACTTCTCATCAGCGATCTCCTTTCTGTGCGACATGTCTAACACGAGTTGAATCGGTTGCCCACATTTTCTTAGAATTTCCGGCTTATCTAGCGCCGAGGCGGTGCTGGCTCAACCATTATGTATACAATTAGGCACTCGCCAGCATAAAGTAGCATTACGTATTTTAATGTCTGACACACACACTTTGTTCGTCTGCGGTGTGTCCAAGTTCCTTAAATGGTCTTGGCTAATTCGTTCAAAAAGGCTTTCTTTGTCAATTTAATGCTTGTCTTAACTGCTCATACAATCTTTTATTTGTGTAAATAGTATGCGCTTGTTCAAATATTGCTTTTTAAACTAATTGTATTATGCTTTTATGATATTTTTTATCGAAATAAAGCCTTCAATAACCAATAACTATCTCTTGCATCCCTCTTCATCCTTCTTCTCATTTCCTCCCAGTTGTTCCTTCCCTGTATCTTTTGCCCGTTTCGCCAAGTTTGAGGAAACTGTTCCAGCTCCACGAAAGTGTTATAGCACTACCCATGTACAGATATATATTTGGAAATGAACTCTTCTCTGCCAATGAAGAAGATAGACTGAATACTGAAATATAAACTGTCTATTGTTGCTTGGGAACGTTTTCCCTTTATGCAGATGTTATACCCAGAAACAGTGCATGAATAAAAGAGAAGCTAATACTCCTGCTAAAGTTGGTAGGGGACGTTAGAGTAAGAATTGTATAACACTGTGTAGTAGTGTATGTGTAGGAGGTTAACCCTTGCTCCTATCTTGTTTTTACCTCTGTGCATTGGGTCCTCTCCTATTCAGGAACCAATTGATTTTCCAAGAAGATCAGAAGAAAGTGTCTTAGGAGACAGGGTAGGCTGAAGCTGGAGTTGTCTCTTCTCTGTCCATTTCCCCTTTCCCCCTCGCTGATGTAACCGTAGGAAGAATCCAAGTACGGCTGCACCGGTGGGTGGGCATTGGGACCAATCGTCCATTCTACGAAGTCCAGGTACTTGACATTGACTTACATATATTGCATGCAGTCTCTGTGGGTATGGCACACGGGGAATGTGCCATGTAGAGTTTTCAAACTTGTTTGCATCATTTCATGCAGCCTGCAATGGAAGTCATACGTTTGATGGCAGGTCCCTTAGGGGGGCACAATACATGCTGCCAACCTAAGGTGACCCTCTTAGTACCCATGCCCTCAGTACTAGGAGTACCATTTATTACCGACTTACTGAGGTGCTAAATGTCTTGCGAATTGCAGTACAACAGAACAGTCACCTTGTTTTATGGAAAGGGCACTGGCACTGGGGACCTGGTTATAGCAGGAACCCAGTGCGCTTCAGTCAAAATTGTTTAAATTACCAGGTACAAAGTGGGGGTGAAAATGTCAAAAAGGGGATCTTTCCTACATATAGTGAGGCTGATGATATAGGTGGTGTTGTACATGATATTTCTGATACCACAGACAGCTACAACGTCAGTGTTGCCCCCTCATTCACGTTATATGATATGCTTCACTGTTTATTTGTTTCTAGTATTTTGTTTTCTGTCCCTATCTTTAGGATTGTTTAAGTCATTTAAAAACACTGTGCATCTTTTTTCATTTAAAATGGTGAGATCCTAATCTGATGAGAAAAACAAAGAAGAAACAAAATCGATGTGTACACTGCTGAGGTTAGCCCCGGCCATTGAATTGGTTCTGATGCCCCTTGACTAGAATGCAATTACTATGTCTAGGTTTCCAAGGCAGGAAATCGGATGGAAGATCATATTAGGAGACACTAGAACATTTAGGGAAACAACTGCAGGGGCAGAAAGGCAGATGAAAAGAAAGAAAGCTGAAGTAGGAACACAAGCAAATGGAGCTTAGGAAGCAAAAGGTCTAATTTATGGCACATGGAGGGTGGTCACAGCTCACTGCTCTCCCATTAGCTCTTCACAAATGCATGCAGGTTATAGCGGATATAGAAAAAGTGTCCACAAGACTTGAAAAATTAAAGAAGTGTGTAGAGGATGAAGAGTAACAGGAAGAGGGACATTTGAGCACACAGAACTGGGTGTAATGGGCGGCTATAGGGAAGTGGGAAAGTTGGAATGAAAACAAAAGAGTGAACAACAACAATTGCACCTTACCATTTGAACTACAATTGCATCTTACCGTATGATTGTTCAACATGAACTGTACAGCACTCAGTTTAACAAGCTTTCTAACGCTGCTGTAGGTATGAGGGGTAGTTAAGGTACAATTAAGCAATAGAACGGGTTGCTGATTGAAGACTGCTTGAATGGTCACTACAATCAAACTACAAAAAAACAGAGTCCTTCCGAACAATAAAGACTGTAAAACATAGCAAGTAAGGCTCTTCAGTGTGTATGTCAGTTAAACAGTTTCAGCAACTCTTTTAAACTAAAGAGTTTGCAACATACAGTTTCCAAACAGTCCAGAAAATAGTATCACAAAAATCTGCTCAATACAAATCTTTCAAAGGCCAAGAAACACCAGTTTGCTAATATGAAATGCCTGGCCATGAATTGCAGGTTGCCGGAAGGGTATTTCATCACACAAGTTGCAGATATACCGTCCACCCAATTTGTAAGTGCATTAGGATATATTATATGTAATAAGCAGATGGCATAACTGTCACATTTGTAGCGGCGTACTCATACGCCAAACATGCCAGGAATCAGCCATTAAGCTTATTGTAGGATCGTTGCAATGGTCACGAGGACATCAGCGCCAAGCTTTTTCAATGGTCAGAAACAATTCCCTCAGATACAGGGGACGCAAATGTACTCCTATAAGTGATGGATATATTTACCTTCATGGTAGCTTTCTCAGATCATCAAAATAATCTTTGTTAGCTTTTAAAATTAAAACTTATATAGGTCATAATCGGTCCCACCCATTCCCCTGTGCAGGTGTTCATTTCTGGCACTTTCCAATTTGAAAATAGGAGCCAATCTGTGATAGGTTTTGGGCCTTGGCGTAGTATTTAGCTCCACTCGCAGAACTTTGGAACTCAGCGTTCTGTAGAGAACGCGGAGTTCCAGATTAATTCCGCTTCGTAGCGGAATTTGTTTTCAGCTGGCTTGCTCGAGCCGGGTTTCTGCCCGCGGTGACAAGTCTTGGCGAGCGCTTACAAGCGCCGGCGAGATTTGCTGGCAACCCACGAATGCCAGCAAGAGTTGTCGACCGTCTGTGAGCACTCATGAAACTTTAGGCCCCGCTAGCAACACCCAGCGCTTTATTTCTGAGACAGCGAGCGCAAGAGAGCGCCAGTGACCGCGGCTGCATCCTCGAGCAGATTTTCTGCTCATAGTGTCATTCGCATGCAATTTTGTGCACGCTAACGCGTGCCGTGTTGACAAATGTCAAAAATGTAGCACAAGTGGGTGAATGAGCAGCCCTTCCCGCTCGAAGAATTCCAGAGTCTCGCAGAGTTTTTGGGGCGCCCTGAAGAATTCCATATAGCAGAAGTCCGCAATCTCCGCTCAGACCTAGATATGTTCTGACTCAGGGTGCGTAGGTGGCTTTTAATAATGGGGAGGGGGCTTTGATCGAAAAATACTATCCTCTCATCACTGGTAGAACAAAAGGGGGAGAAGTCCTCAACATCACCCAGCCCACTGAAACAAAACGTGTGGTTCAAAGGGGCTTCTGCAATGAAGAAAGATTCCTTGGTCTATTTCTGGAGGCACCAATGGCTGCAAAGATTAGCATTGCAGCTGTCCATTTGATTCTGCTAAATAGCAAGCGTCACACATTAGTGTCCACAAAGCAGGTAAAGGGTTAGAGAAAATCAACAATTTTCTGTAAAACTCTGCTGTGAAGATGATTTACTGACTGCTAACTGGGTGATAAATGTATTGAAGTGTTGTTCCTTAGGAATTAGGCACTTGCATTGTGTGGAGATGGGAGCGCTGGAGTATTCCCCTTTCCCCTTGGACAGACTGTCCCTCTGTAGAAGATGTAGGCTCGCTGAGGAACACGCATGGCCTTGCTAGTTATGCAAAGGTTATCAGCACTTTATTCAGCTTTGGAGTTAACCAGATGTCACACTTTATAATTCACACCAGAAACCTAGGCAGTGTTTCATTTTCACATTATCAGAAATCACTTCATTATGGAGCTCTTTCCTTTGCACCCAAAACCTCAGCTAAGAGGATATTTCAATAGTCACAAAATCAACTTCTAGAAGCAGAGCTTCTAGGTGTTATGAAGCGTTTTGAAAATGATAACCTGTCAGTTAGGCAATAGGTCGGATTTATGACTTGTTGGCTAACTGGCATCTTAAACAAGGTGTATCATGACTTTTATGATTCTGTCCCGTATGTTGCAAGCCTAACTAAAGCATTATATTCCAAACAGACATCTCCAGTCAGGAGCAATGTCGCTACTAGTGGTGCCCTGATTTTCAAAAAGGCATGCTCAGGTGGGGGGAGTGTTTCTGTCATGGATCCTTGTTGGACTAAGCCCTTTTTGCAGAGTTATCCCCAAACTTTTTGCTTCTTCCTCCTATGTGTTCCTGACCTATTGTTGTTGGTTTTAAGACTCTGTGCACTTTACCACTGCTGATCAGTGCTAAAGTGCATATGCTCTCTGTGTAAATTGTTATTATGATTGGTTTTCCCCGATTGGCATATTTTGATTTACTGGTCAGTCCCTAGTATGAGTGGCCCTGAAAAGATGTCTCAGGCCTGCCACTGAAGTGCCTGTGCACAGTTTGCTAACTGCATGTCGACTTGGCAAGTGCACCCACTTGCCAGGCCATAACCTTCCCTTTTCTTACATATAGGACACCCTTATGGTAGGCCTAAGGTACCCCCCTGGGAACAGTGCAGAGTATGTGAAAGGTAGGACATGTACTGATGTGGGTAACACGTCCTGATAGAGAAATTCTGCCAATTTCGTTTTTCACTATTGAAAGGCTATCTTGCCCCATAGGACAGAGTGGGGGAATGCTTTGTAACACTTTGCAAGCTTATCTTCTCATAGGGATACGATGGAAAAATAAAGGTTAGGCACTCAGAATTTAATAACACATCTTTTACTAAAGATGTTTTTTAAATTGTGTGTTTGAAAATGCCACTTTTAGAAAGTAGGCATTTTCTTGTTTAACCATTCTGTGTGCCCCTGCCTGTTTGTGTAATGACTATCTGGTTTTGGAGTGATAGGGGCTGGGTAGGTGCATTCTCTCAGACCTGGTCTGCGTTTAGAGTGGTGGGAGGAGATTTCCCTTGCACCAAAATAGGGCCTGTCTGCCTTACACAATGCTGTCTCCACCTCCTGCTGGACGGCTGCACCAGAGAGGATAGAACTGGTTTGGACTGGGCTCAGAGACCCTTGTGCAAAGAGAAAAGAAAATGCTACTTACAATGCTGTCTCCACCTCCTGCTGGGCGGCTGCACCAGAGAGGATAGAACTGGTTTGGACTGGGCTCAGAGACCCTTGTGCAAAGAGAAAAGAAAATGCTACTTACCAGTATGCATCTGTTCTTGGCATGTAGAGCTGCAGAGTTACACACTGTGCATAGATGGCCACCTAGTGTTGGGCCCGGATGTTTGCAGTTTGTTTTGTTGTAGAAAAGTCTTTTGGAGTCACGGGACAGGTGACTCCTCCTTTGGATGATACTGCGCATGGGCATCGGCTCCATCCCCAGATTGTTTTTCGCTATAAGGGAAGTGATGGAGCTGTACAAGAGGTAGTGATGTCCATGTGATTTGTATCTAAATAATATAATACTGGAACAGATAAAGGTAGCTGGGGAGGCGTGTGTAACTCTGCAGTTCTACATGCCAAGAACAGATGCATACTGGTAAGTAGCATTTTCCGTTTGAGGCATATGAGCTGCAGATTACACACTGTGCATAGATTGTATAGCAGTACCCACACCTAGCGGCGACCACCAGTATCTGTTGCAGTTATTTGAAACTGAGTTTTTAGTACAGTCTGGCCCACAGTGGTTTGTAGTTTAGTTTGCACATCTACACAGTAATGCTTTGTGAATGTGTGCAGTGTAGACCATGTAGCTGCTTTGCATATATCATCTATGGGAATGTTCCCTAAGAATGCCATTGAAGTCCCTATTTTCCTTGTAGAATGGCCTTGTGGAGGAATTGTTAATGTACGTTTGGCTTTGTGATAGCATATTTGTATGCATTTAACAATCCACCTAGCGATCCCTGATTTTATTAAGGAATTACCTTAATGTGGCGGTGAGAAAGACACAAAAAGTTGTTTTGTTTTACGAAAAGCTTGTGTCCTTTCGATATAGTATAGTAATGCTCTCTTGACATCTAGGGTGTGTAGAGCTCTTTCTGCGACTGTTTGAGGCTACGAGAAAAATACGGGCACCTCAACAGATTGATTTAGATGGAATGGTGGAATGACTTTAGAAAGGAACCTATGGTTAGTACGAAGAACCACTTTGTTATGATGCATTTTCAGAAAGGGTTCTTGAATGGTAAATGCTTGTAGTTCACTAACCCTTCTGAGAGAAGTAATCGCTACTAGGAAAGCTACTTTCCAGGTTAGGAATTGCAATTCACATTTATGTAATGGTTCAAAGGGAGGTCCCATTAATCTTATGAAAACCACGTTTGAGTTCCACACTGGTGAAGGCGGCGTCCTGGGAGGAATTATTCTTTTGAGTCCTTCCATGAAAGCTTTAATAGCTGGTACTCTAAAAAGAGATAGATGTTGTCTATTTTGTAAGTATGCTGCAATGGCAACGAGGTGTAGCCTGATAGATGTTTAGGCGAAGTTACACTTTTGAAGGTGTAATAGATATCCTATGATATGTTGGATAGACACGACTAAAGGATTAATTTGGTTGTTTTGGCAGTATATGACAAAGCGTTTCCACTTAGCAGCATAACATGCTCTAGTAGTAGGGCGTCTAGCTTCTTTGATAACGTTCATATATTCTGGAGGAAGGTTGAGGTAACCAAAACTCTATGACCTCAGTAGCCAGATCGCTAGTTTGAGCTGAGCTGTGTCAGGGTGTCTGATCTCTCCATGGTTCTGTGTTAATAGGCGTGGAGATAGGTTTAGTTTTTGGTGTGGTACCACAGACATCTGCAACGGCGTGGTGTACCACGGTTGTCTGGCCCAAGTTGGAGCGACTCGAATGAGCGTCAGGGAATGTTGTTGTACTTTGCGTACCACTAACGGACGTAGTGGGAGAGGAGGAAAAGCATACGCAAATAGTTTTGACCAGTTCATCCATATCGCATAGCCTTTGGACAATGGGTGTGGGTATCTGGCGGCAAAGCTTGGGCATTTTTTTGCGTTTTCGTGGGTGGCAAAAAGGTCTATCTGAGGCTTTCCCCCCTTTGAAATAACGGATGAAGAACTTGTGGATGAAGTTCCCACTCATGCATCTGCTGTGTTTGTCGACTTAGCAGGTCTACCATAGTGTTTTGTACTCCTGGGATGTGTTGGGCTAAGAGGAAGATCTTTAGCAGTATAGCCCATCTCCATTTCTGCTGTGCTAACAGAGAGCTGCAGAGAGTGTGTCCCACCTGGTTTGTTTATGTAGTACATTGCTGTCATATTGTCTGTGCGGAATAAGACAGCTTTGCCTGACACTTGCGTTTGAAATGCTTTTAGGGCTAGAAACACGGCTAGCAACTCCAAATGATTGATGTGGAGTAACTTCTGTTGCGGTGTCCACCTGCCTTGCATGGTGTGATGCAGTAGGTGAGCTCCCCAGCCGGAGAGCCATGCGTCCGCAGTCATGACTATTTTAGGGACTGGCTCTAGAAACAATCGCCCTTTGGAAAGGTTTTTGGTGTTCCACCATTGCAGAGAACGATGAGTCTGACCCTCTTCCAACACTAGGTCTGTCAGATGACCTTGAGCCTGGTTCCATTGGCGTGCTAGGCACTCTTGAAGTGGACGCATTTGCAGTCTTCCGTGAGGTACTACAAATATGCAAGATGCCATCATTCCTATAAGCTGCATGAACACGAGCTGGTAGCGAGTGTTGCGGTTTGAATTTTGTTAGGAGAGTTTGTACACTTGTTATCCTGGCTGGAGAGGGATAAGCTAGTGTTAGTTGGGTGGGTGTTTATTGTAGCGCTGAGATACTGTTGTATGTGCGAGGGTTGTAGATGCGATTTGGTGTGATTTACTGTGAATCCCATGTTGTGAAGCAGTTGAATAGTAGCGTGAGTGTGTTGCACACACTGGCTGTATGAGCCAGTCGTCTAGATATGGGAAGACATGAATATGTTGTCTTCCCATATGTGTGCTGCTACTACTGCTAAGCATTTGGTAAACACTTGTGGCACTGTTGTGACTCCGAATGGGAGCACTTTGAACTGGTAGTGCTGCCCGTCTAGCACAAATCTGAGAGATGTAGATGTTAGTTCCAGACAATAACTTGATTGAATTATTTGGAGCACCCACCTGTCTGATGTGATGTTTTCCCAGGCTGGCAGGTATTGTTGGAGTCTTCCCCCGACAGGAGTGGAGTGGGACGGGGGAAGGGAGTCATTGGGCAGGGGTAGAGGCAGAGCGAGAGTTGTTATTTGTACCTCTGCCTTTTTATTGTTACCCCTGTAACCACCCCTTTGGTAGCCCTTGCTGTAAGTGTACTGTGTAGGGGTTTTGTACCAGGTAGAAGCTGTGTCTGAAGTATAACCCCTGGTGGCACCTCTATAGGATAAGCGATGAAATGAACGTCTGGGAGCCTGTGACTGCAGGACTGCCATAGATTTGGCGGAGTCTGTATCCTTTTTCATTTTCTCTAGTGATACATCTACTTTGGGTCCAAATAGATGTTGCTCGTCACAGGGTTGATTAAGAATGGCACTTTGTACCTCAGGTTTGAAACCTGATATACGTAGTCAGGCGTGTCTGCGTAGTAAAACGCTGGTGTTAACTGCCCTAGAGGAGGTATCTGCTGCATGAAGTGCACACCGAATAGAGGGGTTTGTGATGTTTTTTCGCTCTTGGATAAGCTTGTTTGCTCTATCCTTGTACCGGTCGGGGAGGTGCCTCATTAATGACTCTAACTTGTCATAATGTGCCCTGTCGTATCTGGGTAATAATGCCTGTGTATTAGCGTTATGCCACATGTTTGCTGATTGAGACGCTGTTCTTTTCCCTGATGCGTCAAGGAGCTTAAACTCCTTATCTGGTGGTGCAGCATCACCTGATGTTTGTGAGTTTGCTCTCTTGCGTGCATTGGAAACTACAAGTGAGTCTAGTGGTACTGGACCTTTAATATATGCTGGGTCTGAGGGGGCAGCTTTATATTTTTTCTCTATACGAGGGTTAATGACCTGAGTTCTGACTGGGTCCTTGAAGACTTCAGGAGCTTGCTTAATCACTCCTTTAAGCATTGGTAAAATGGATGAGGACCTTTGTGCATTATCAAAGGTATCCATTAGGAAGTCTTCCTCTACAGGGTCTATATGTATGTCTACCCCATGATATTGTGCAGCCCTGTGGATTAATTCATTAAACCCTATACTGTCTTCTGGTGGGGAAGGCCTTGAGGGGTATAAGTCATCCTTAGGGACATTTGGTACATCTGGGGTGGTATAATCATCCCATGGGTCAGGGGATCCTTTAGGAGTGGCTGGATCAGGTATGTTACCCCCCATATCATCAGCGCTGTCATCCCTGTTGTCATCGTCTGGCATGAAAGAGGATGCTGGGAAATGCTGTGGTATGGGAGGGTGTGGTGATGGTAGAGGTGAAAGAAGGGGAAGGCAGTCTTAAGGGAGAGCTAGCCATGTCCTTCTTCTTTGAATGCGGAGCTGGAGTGTCCAGTGGTCGCATTTATGAAGCCAAAATTAAGTGTCCAGTGATTGGATCCTTAGCTAGAGTCTTTTGAGCAGCGTCTGGATAAGGTACATCCTCTGCAGGAGGTCAATCTTTTGGTGCGGAGGAAGGTATGGGCACCGAAGTGGCTTGTTTTGGTTTCTTGACAATGTCTTTCACAGGGGGAAAAGGAGTCTTTTTCGGCTCCGAGGATTTTTTCAGTTCCGGTATGATTTTTTGATTCCGATGGTGTTATCGGATCCGATGGTTTTTCCGGTTCTGGTGTTTTTTTGGAATTCAAAGCGAGTTTGCTTGGTTCCGACCTGGGTTTCGGTGCCGAAGGAGTAGTGGTATGTTTCGGCGCCGATGGTTTGTATGTAGGTGTAGTGGTTGCCATTGTCTTTTTCGGGGCCGGTAGGTGCGCGCCGGCACCGTGTGAAGCCGTACTCGAGTCACCTGAAGGTGGGGCAGTAGAAGCAGAGTGTCGGTGTGCACCCGAGCCCGAGGGCGAGGGTGTGACCGGGGCCTTATTGGAGTGTGTCGAGGAAGGGTTGGGTCGACGGTCTTACTTACGACCCGCTGCGCTGGAGTGATGTCCTCGACATCGGAATCTTCTGCCTCGGAGCTGCTGTAGATGTCGTGTTGTTCTGGAACGTTGACGCCTTCTTCGAAGATGTCGTCCGGAATTGGAGCTGAAGATCTTTGAGCCATTGTTCTCCTTGCTCTTCAGTCCCGGATAGTCTTTTTGGAGCGGAAAGAGGCACAAGCTAAACAGTCTTTCGCCTCGTGCTCCGGAGAGAGGCAGAGGTTACACACTTCATGAAGGTCGGTGTGGGGAAACTTCGACCCACATTGAGGACACTTTTTAAATGGTGTCCTTTCCATGAGCTGGAGTCGAGGCCTAGATAGCCCAAAGGCCGTCGTCGACGACCGGAATCAAGATCCTCGATGTTGAAGAGTAGCGTCGACTGGAAAAGCGGTCGAAACTCATTTTTTGTAAGTTGATGAGGATTGCGCGCCGAAGGAAATAGGTTCCAACACGGAGCGCTGGAAACACATCCGAGCCCGGTGGCGGAAAAAAAAATCTGGTGATGGAGCTGATGCCCATGCGCAGTATCATCCAAAGGAGGAGTCACCTGTCCCGTGACTTCCAAAGACTTTTCTACAACAAAACAACCTGCAAACATCCGGGCCCAACACTAGGTGGCCATCTATGCACAGTGTGTAATCTGCAGCTCATATGCTCGAACAAGACATTTTGAGGTATAAGTATTAGACCTAAAACCCCTAAACTTTAGACTACTTCTGGAATCAAGAGAAACCTTTGCCAGGGAGAAGAGCTGAAGAAATTGAGGATAAGTACTGCCCTTGCTGTGTGTCTAGGATTTGCCTTCAGTTGTTGTTTATGCCAAGGAAAGAAGAAGGACTTTGCTGTGTGCTGTGTACCCTGCTTGAGAAAAGTCTCCAAGGGCTTGAGCAGAGTTTGCCTCCTGTTTAGAAGTCACAGGAACACTAAGACTTCAACCCCAGCTCCCCTAAACTTCCTTGCTGGGAGTTCTGACCTGCCAAGAGGTGCCTGTGACTGTCTTGGGCCTCTGGAGGTTGTTTCTGCAGTTGGGAGCTGGAAAAGCATCGCAATGACCAGGAAATCGACACATCGCTCTTCTTGAAACAGTTTTTCCCAACGCAACACTGTGGTGCGAGAAGAATCTCCTTGCATCGCCACCCGCTGCCGAAACCAATGCAGCATTTGTCGCGGCAGCAAGAATCAACGCATTGAGGGATCGCGGCTGAAAAGGTTGCAGCAACGATGAATCGTTCGCCGATGCATACCGGATTTCCACGCATCATCTCTGAGCGGCAAATTTTCCCTGACGCATCACCTGAGGATCGGAGTCGTCCCAAAATCGACGCAATTCTTCCCCCCTACAGACCGGACCCGACGCATCGCTTCCAAGTGTACAGCGGAACTGTCGCATTTCATCCACGAGGGTTTCCGGAACCGACGCATCTCTTGTTTTCTACACTTCCCATCGCTGCAGCAGTATGGCTTGGTGAATTTTGCCACAACAACAGGTACTTGGCATGAAATCACGCATCCATAGTTTTCTATGGACTCAGTTGCTAAAACCTTTTAAAAGTAATTTTCCTTAATACTGTATGTTGGATTTTTGTCGTTTTGGTCTTGTTAAGTTTAGATAAAGATACTTTTTTTTTTTTCTAAACCAGTGTGGTGTCCATTTGTGGTGTTATCACTGTGTTACTGTAAGTGTTGGCACAAATACTTTACTCATTGCCTTTGGGATAAGCCAGTCTGCTCGTGCCAAGCTACCAAGGGGGTGAGCAAGGGTTATCTAAAGTGTGTATACCCCTTACCCTAACTAGAAGCAAGGGTCCCTATTTGGACAAAGGTACCCACCTCTGCCAACTAGAGACCCCCATTTCTAACAATCCTTAACTGTTTACGAGTTTACGTTCGTTTGAATCCGTCGTGGGCCGCCGTTCCAAGACGAAATTCTGGAGCACGTGTGGTAGCAGCTTACCAAGGACTGCACATACGTTGCCCTTCGTCCAGTACACTTAATACTTTAATATGCACCTTGAGGGGGCGTGGCCAAGATGGCGACCTGAACAGACGCAGGTCTGCGTGGCTCCCTGCCCTAAATCCCCCATAGCTCACTTAACTGCTGCATTTTGCCTCCAACACGCCGGCAGACGGAGGATCTCACTGCTGAAACCTTCCCCGACGCAGCGGTGTAGTCAGCGAGGTCGCCTGCAGCCCTGGGACCGGCGAGCTCGCCTCTCCCGGGATTCCGCTGGTGGCTGGCGGGGAACGGCGCAGCAGGCGCGGAAATTGAAGCCCCGGCCTGGGCCTAACCGGACTGCCTGTCCGAACATCTCCTAGCAGACTGCCGTGCTGGGAAGCGCCTCGCCCGCCCGCCTTGCCCCTTGGTGTACGGAGGGTCCTGTGCTCGGACCTGGAGTGCCTGGCTCCTGACAGCGGCCGGTGAGGACCGCGGGACAGATGATAAGGGGGCCCAGCCCGGGCCGCGGACCCAGGTGATCGGAGAGGCGGTGAGGCGATAGAGAGACCTACGGCCCTGATCGCCGCTGGATCTGCCCGCGAGCGCACACCCTGACCAGCGGTTGGGCGGGAGGCAGCCATCGCCAAAATCGAGGGCCCGGTCTGGGCCTAGGCGGACCAGCGGAGGGGGCGCCAGGTGGCTGGGGACGTCTGCAATTTCAGAGGGAGCGGAGTCCCCCGGAGGAGCCCCGAGCATTCCAGGCGGTGAGTGGGGGCACGACTAGCGTCGGACGGACTAGGCCGCGACAGCCGCGGACCCCCGGGGAGCACTCGCGGGATAACAGGGGCATTGGGCCATTGGCGAGTGGTGGTCTGTCGGACCCGGCGGCCCCCCAGAGACACTGCATATTCACCGAGCCCCCGCATCGCAGCGATCCCCCAGGGGGTAGTGACTGTCCTGCAGGACTAAAGCGGCCCCCAAAGACCACTTGGGATTGTGAACTAGCGACGGAGGTGGGGGAGCTGCGCAGAGCTGCTGGGGACGGCACTGCAAACAAGGTCGCAGACGGGGGCCCCGGACGCAGAGCGTGGACGGCTGGACGCCATAGGCCGGCAACGAAGTATAACCAGGGACTGCATTGAGACCTCCACCTGGCGGCCACGCACCATCTCCGGAACGGCAGCACCGGATCCCGCTTGGCCCACCGAGTGGCCTCGCGACCGGCCGGAGCGTCATCCCGGAGACGTGACCGTAGAGGGAGAGCACGGTGAACCACGCCGACATGGCAAATGCCAACCGGAGGGGGGGCCGCTCTATCACCGACCTGCTGGTGAAACAATCCCAGAAAGGGGACAAGGTCCAGACGGCGTCGTTGTCGCCCATACCCGCGTCCAGTAAGAGTGGGACCCAGGAGGAAGCCCCGGTCACAAGATCCTTCCTCGAGGCCCCCTTCGGATCGCTGAGAGAGGATTTCCAGGCTCTCAAGCAGGAGTTGGTGAGCGAACAGAAGGAACTACGCAGAGACATGGACGGCTTGGGAGAAAGGGTGGCCGCGATGGAGGACTCGAACCAGGTCCGCTGCGAAGAAATGGTGCATCTCCAGCAAGAAGTCCTGCGGCTCCGTGACCAGCAGATAGGTCTACAGGCACACAACGAGGACCTGGAGAACCGCTCCAGGCGGAATAACATCAGGGTCCGGGGCGTGCCGTCGAAAACGGAGGGGAACAGTGTCACCCTATACCTCCAGGAGCTATTCCGGGAAATCCTCAAGGAGCCGGCGGACTTCCCCATCCGCATTGACCGTGCACACCGAGTGGGCCTGCCCCGCCGGGCTCCTGCACCTCCCCCGGACATACTGGCATTCCTCCCGGACTTCCCTCTGAAGGAGAGGATCCTTAGAGAGGCGCGCCAGTCTCGACCCCTCCGCTTCCGAGATGCATCAGTGGAGCTCTTTCAGGACCTCTCAGCGATCACGCTCCAAAAACTACGGGAATTCAAGATTGTCACCTCTTTCTTGAGGGACAAGGAGGTGCCCTACTCCTGGGGCCACCCGTTTCGACTTATCTTCCGTTGGGATGGCTCTCTCCACCAGATGCGTTCCCTCCAGGATGTCTGCACCTTGCTGGGGATCGAGCTGCCGGAGCAAGATGTCGGCGACGACACTAATACAGAGTCGTCACAGGAACGCTCAACAAGATCCCGTCGCGACGGCTGGCAGAAGGTCCGCAGACGGAGACAGCCCAAGCAGCGGGCCCGGCCGGACCCATTGACAATTGCCAAGGAGCAAGCTGATGCTGTTCAGGAAGTAGCAAAGGACACCTCTGGGCCTCCATGAGTCACTCCTTGCGGGGGCATGCAGAGGGAGTTGGAAGGGAGTTGGTTGAGGGGAGGGAACTCTCCTTGTCCAGGGCCTGTTGGCTCTTTATTGGGAGTCACGAACTGGGGTAGCACTGACCAGGGGATTGCTCCACGCCATGCCGCCACGCCGCGAGCACCAGACATAACAATAGCTTCCCACTCACTACGCCCACCATGACACGCCCACTGAGGATACTTTCCCTTAATGTGCGAGGACTCAACAACCCGGTCAAACGCAGAGCAGTCTTGTCCTTCCTAGACCACTCGAAGGCCGATATCTGCCTCCTGCAGGAGACACATTTGGTGCCCAAAGACCACCTTAGGCTGCGGTCGCGCGCCTTCCCGTGGCAATTTTTCTCCTCCTCCCACAAAAAGGTTGCTGGGGTGGCTATACTGGTTGCCAGGTCTTTCCAGGGGCGGGTCATGCAGAAAGAGGCCGAGATCAAGGGGCGGCTTCTCCTCCACAGTTTCCAGGTAGCGGGTCAGACGTTATTGGTGGGCTCGGTGTACGCACCGAACGAGGGGCAGGAAAAGTTCCTTCTCACGGCGTTGGAAGCTGCCACGGCCACTACACATCCACATTTACTGCTTGGGGGGGACCTGAACCTGGTGTTTCACAACACGGCTGACCGAACCGGCCAGAGGTTTGGACAGGTGGGGGCGCTCTCAGAGTCGGGACACGCACACCTCTCTGACCTGGCCATCACTGACTTATGGCGCCATTTCTACCCACACTCGGCGGCTTACACCTACTACTCAGCAGCCCATAAGACCTACGCGCGACTGGACTACTTCTTGTGCTCCGCACAGCTGATGGCGCAGGCCGAGGACGTAGAAATACTCCCAGCCTCACTGTCAGATCACTCCCCGGTGGTGGCGACCCTCCGGATGGCGCCTGCGCCGACACCACGGTGCCACTGGCGGCTTCGAGACGGACTCCTGTTGTCCCCCGCAACACAGGATAAGCTCAAGACCGCACTCGCGCAATTCTTGGCCCACAATGCCAATGACGACACGACCAAGGCCACTCAGTGGGCGGCGCTCAAGGCGGTCCTGCGAGGTGAGATCATTTCTATCGCCACCGCCGATAATAAGGACAGGGCACTGAAAAGAGCCGAACTCACTCAGCGGGTGGCTGAATTAGAGCAGATGCACCAACGCACTGGGGCCGCGCGGGCGTGGCGCCAGTTGTGCACGGAGCGGAAGATGCTCGCGGCACTAGACCAGGATGTGGCAGAATCCGTCTCAAGCACGTGTACTACACCGGAGGTGACCGCTGTGGGAAGCTTCTAGCGAGTAGACTGCGGGCACAGGAGCAGAGACGCCAAGTGTGCGCCCTCAACTCCACGCACGGGACGCAGGTCACGGAAGACGCAGCTATTGCGGCGACTTTCGGCGACTTCTACGCCGGCCTCTACGACGCGGATCGCCTCGACCCACAGGCGGGCCTGGACTATCTGCGCGGCGCGACACTCCCCACCCTCACTCAAGCGCAAGCGGACTTCCTAGACCGGCCCATTGGCCTGGAGGAGGTCATATCGGCGATATCCCGCCTCAAGGTGGGGAAGTCGCCGGGACCGGATGGCTATACGGCGGCCTTCTATAAGACATTCTGCCAGCAGGTCGCCCCCATTTTACGCGACTTGTTTAACACCTTTGATCGACCCGGTGCCATTCCCCCTGAATTGCTTGAGGCGGCCATATCAGTGATCCCTAAGGCTGGTCGTGACCCGACGGAATGCGCCTCCTACCGGCCCATTTCCCTGCTGAATGTGGACCTGAAACTTTACACCGGCATCTTGGCGAATCGCCTGGCGCCGTATATGCAGCAGCTGGTAGACCCGGACCAATCGGGATTCATCCCCCAGAGGCAGACCAGCGACAATACTCGGCGAGTCCTCCATCTCATCGAGGCCGGCTCGCGCACGAGACCGGGCTGCATGCTCCTCACCATCGACGCAGAAAAAGCGTTCGACAGGGTGCATTGGCCTTATCTTGAACAGGTGTTGCAGCGCTTCGGGTTTGGGGAAACCCTCTGTCACCGCATATTCAACTGTTATCGGCGTCCCAATGCCGCGGTGCGGGTTAATGGCCATACCTCCCCGAGGTTCGAAATTGGCAGGGGTACTCGACAGGGCTGCCCGCTCTCTCCCCTCCTGTTCGCCCTCTATATGGAGCCGATGGCGCAGAGAGTGCGACAACACGATCGCATCTCGGGTGTCCGCTTTGGTGGTGACACTCACAAAATTAGTTTGTATGCGGACGATGTACTGCTGTCTCTCACTGACCCGATGCAATCTCTGCGAGCGCTTTTCGTGGAACTCCACGCCTTCGCGCAGGCCTCGGGCTTTAAAATCAATGAGGCGAAATCGGAGGTCCTGAATATCTCACTGCCCCCCGACATCCTGACAGAGGTCAAGGCGGAGTTTCAGGTACAATGGTCGGCCTCCTCCATCTCCTACTTAGGGGTCCACTTGGCGCCGACGGTGCGGGCCACTGCAGAAGCCAATTACGCGACTCTAACGGGAAAGATCCGTGACCAACTGCGGCGTTGGAGGCCACTCACACTGTCATGGCTCGGCCGAATCGCGGCGGTTAAAATGACTTTGCTCCCACAGATTTTGTACCTGTTCCAGACGCTCCCCCTGCGACCACCGCGTGAGTGGCTCAAGAACACCCAGTCGGACCTATCGCGATTTATCTGGAATGGGCGACGTCCGCGTTTCAAGCATACTATTGCGACCCTGCCACCGGAACACGGGGGAGTGGGGATACCCGACCTCGCGCTATACTTTCAGGCGGCACAACTGCGCACGTTGGTGGAGTGGCATCAACTAGAGTCGGGCAAGCACTGGCTCTTTCAGGACCAGGCAGTGGCCGGTCGTCCACTACAGGGAGTCCCATTCCTCCCACGGCGCCACAGACCTCCCAACTTATACGCCTCGGACATCACGAGCACCGTCCTTGGGGTTTGGGACAGGGTGGCTGTGAAGAAAGGGTTGACTTCTTTTCCGTCGCCGATGACACCGATCTTTGATAACCCAGATTTCACACCGGGACTAGACACAAAGGCTTTTGCTGCATGGCGGGCGACCCCCTGCAGGGCCGTGGGCCACATGTTTGACCTCAAGGGGATACTTCCGTTTCACCAGGTGAAGCAGGACTATGGAGTTGCTGAGGCAGACCGATTGCGATACCTACAGGTATGGCACTGGGTCCTTCACCCCTCCATCTCACCAGGCGCCCAACGACATCTCACACACTATGAGAAGTGGCTATGGACCCGCACATCGGATAAGAAAGTAATTTCGGATCTATACCAGCAGCTACTCCTCACCAACACCTACACATACAACGCAGGCAGGATTAGGTGGGAAAGGGACTTGGGGCGCCAACTCACACTGAAGGAATGGGAGGGTGTCTACTACAGGGCCAGACACTCGGCTCATCACGCAGGCCTCACTGAGACGATGACCAAAATTGCCACATACTGGTATCACACCCCCGAGAGGTTGCATCAATGGGACCCCCGGGTGAGCGATCGCTGCTGGAGGGGGTGTGGGGAGTTGGGGACTCTGGAGCATTTGCTGTGGGGATGCGATAAGCTCCGTCCGTACTGGACCCCCATCCTGGACCTCATTGACTCCCACCTAGATACACAACTGCCCCGTTTCCCTGCCTACATCATACTTGGTCTCCCTAACACCCTCATGTACCCTCTGAAGTCCTGGAGGGGAAGACTGATTGCACTGGCATTGGGGGCGGCGGTGCAGAACATTGTGGCTCACTGGAGGGCGGCGCAGGCTCCACTGCAACTGGGCTGGCTACATAGGCTTTGGGCGATCCTGGGTATGGAAAAGCTCTCACTAACTGCAACGGGGAGGGGGGCGGATTTCGCAGCTTTGTGGCAACCCTTCCTCTCCCTGCTGACCGGGGAATTCCGGGAGGTGAGCTGTCCCCGGTATCTACGACTGCTACGCCTCGCGGATACCCCATTGCCGGAGCCTGAGGCGCGCACACGCAAACGCAAGGGCCCGGTGACCGTGGCTCCACTGGGTTCGTAGATGGGACAGCGTGGATGTGACACCCTGTGCTTGATTACTGGACAAGGAGGGGGGGGGGCGGGGGGGCGGGGAGTTCGGGGTCAGTTTTGTTTTGTTTTGCAGACTCTTGTTTCTTGGCATTATTATTAGCTCCACTTGCATCCTCTGAGCACCTCTTTGGACGCGGCCGGCCCGGATGGGTTGTAGGCGGCTTGCTGTGTTAACTATGACCGTCTGGTATCACTATGTTGGGCATGTACTATGCCGCCGGCCCAGACAGCCGCCCCTCGGCGTCGGCGCTGATTCTCTTTGTGAGGTGCAGTGTGATTATTTTTTCTGCTCAATAAACAGATTTAATACTAATATGCACCTTGAGAAATAACCCTTCACACTACTGGCGTAATCAACCTGACGGCCCGTGACGTTTGGTTACACTTCTATTCTGAAAATTGGAATCAGTGCACTAGCATCCTTATCACTACATTGGCCAGCTTCTTTGTCAACCGCATTGCGCTCAGCAAGACTAACCACTACTTTTGTCCTGACGAAGCTCCCATGGTTGGGGAGCGAAACGCGTTGGCTGTCCTGTGCACTTTGAAAATTGGAAAATAAAAACAAAAATATACATTTTTGATACAACTCTGGTCCTGTCTTACTTCGTGCTTGGTGCTGCCTCCATTCTTCTCCAAAGTTTCTTTCTGGAATACCAGTGGGACCGAACCGCAGCAGGTCCTGGAGGTTCTCAGCACAACAAGACTGAATACTTTAAGGGACGTTGGAAATTAGAGGTGCTGATTCTTGATCCGCTGTGGAACATTTTTTCTTTTGCTTAAGAGTTTACTACTGACCCTAAGGCTTTCTAACAATCCTCAACTGCTAAACAGTTTACTACTGACTTTAAGGCTAGGGAGTCACTGAGCTTGTTTGGTTAGGGCTGTGTACCTTAATGTGTTTGTTTGTGTGTTTCTAGCACTAGGAGGCTTTGGGCCACAGTGTGCTATTTAAACATCCCACTCTTTCAGCCATTAACTGTAGACTACAAAGTGCACACCTAGTAGTATGTGCATGCAAAAAACTCTAAAATCAAATTGCTAGAGATACATATAGAGTTGCCTATGGACTATAAGATCAAGTTACTTGCCTTTGGTTATGCTCTTTCTGCTCGATTCTCTGTCTAATCACAGATTCCCTGAGCTTGTGAGGGGTCAGACTAAATTTAGAAACTTGTATGACTCCGTACTGACGTCATCTCGTTCGAAAGTGATGAGCGGGGCTGCATACAAGAGCCACACCGTGTGCTGTTGTCAGTTGCTCTCAAAACTTCGTCAGCACCCACAGACACAGAGCCGATTTGCAAATTTGCTTGACCAGTGTACAGCTCTCTAATCTGAGAAATTTTTACATGGGGAAAGAGAGTCCATATCCGAGAACGGGGAGGTTCTGTGAGGAATCTGCTTTTAGCTAGAGTTCCCACCAAAAAGAGCATAGCTAAAGGTAAGTAACATGCTTTGATTCAATAATTTTTTCCCTAGCGCACAGCAGTGCACTGCTTGTTTTACTGCAGCACAGGTGAGTTTGCCATTCAGGTTTAGCATGAATGAGGGTGGACGTGGGTGGAGCTTAACTGACACAGGTTCAGAGTGACAGCTCGGCCTTGTAGTAAAGTGCGCATCCGGGTTGGACAGGTGCCTTACTGTGCCCAGC
This sequence comes from Lissotriton vulgaris, assembly GCF_964263255.1. Classification (NCBI taxonomy): domain Eukaryota; kingdom Metazoa; phylum Chordata; class Amphibia; order Caudata; family Salamandridae; genus Lissotriton; species Lissotriton vulgaris. The sequence continues at coordinate 586,747,475 of NC_141699.1, read as the reverse complement.
CCGACATGCAAACTTGAACCCTCTATTTGCGGAATGCTAGGAGGCCTGTGGGATTAGAGCCAGAGCCCTCACGTCTCCTAAGGAGCGCTGAGCTCGCCTGACCGAGCCAATCTTTGCGCTGCTCTCCTGCTGTTTACTAACAAAACAACAAGGGAGCAACGTCTAGATTGGCTCAGAGTCAGGAGTACAGGGGAGGGACTGGAGGGCCAAGCTATTCAACAAAGTATGGTCGCAAGGTTCCATTATGCATGCCCGGAGGTAGCTCCTCAGGAATTCTGAGCAACAAATGTTCAGGAAAGAATTGTGCCCTCTCCTAAGGAACCAGGATAGTTTCAATTGATTTGTATTTGCATTTTATCGGCAGGAAGCTACTGGGAGAAATGTTACAGGAATAACAATGCTCAGCCTGTGCCTGTTTCCTTTGTACTCTCAACTCTGTGCGTCACAACTTTATTAGCACAGCAGCCCTTCTGTGGAGTGCGCCTATCGTGGTGGTGAAGCCTGAGGGATGAACTCTCACCCACCTTGGCTAAGAGCAGTTTGTCAATATCTCCTCACAGTGACCCAGGGCCTGGTAATTGGATAATGACCCCCACAGGATGACAACAAATCAACCCTACAACTCCCAGAATGCAATAGCCTGTTGGGAGGAAATCCTTGACTAGCCCATGGTCTTCCTGACAATTAGTCATCCGCCTGTCAGTCCAGTCCAGACTGTGGTAACACTGTGCTGTGTATGGTGCCCGATTCTCCAACCATTCCACCTTCAACAGTGAGAAGTTGCCTCACCTCACAGACATGGACCATGACCATCAATAATGTCTCTGGTAGTTCATGTACCGACAACATGAATTTAAGTGCTATCTACCATGCTGCCTCTTGCTTGTGCGCAATAACTGTCTGGCATACAGGAAGCTAAAAGAAAAACACACATCCATCATGCCCAAATGGGCAGTCTGGAGGCAGAGTGAACCTGTAGATGTGAGGTTTCAGAGGCTAGAGCGAACAGTCTAAAAACCAGGAAAGACAGTGAAACCCCAGAAAAGGGCGCATGCGGGACCATGAAGCTAAAAGATTACAGCAGATGCAAGAGACAGATGCAAGCAAACTTGACGTCTTCAGCGAGACCCTGGAGCTATGTGGCAAAAACGTGCTAATGCGACCCCAGAAAAACACCAAGCCCTTCTCATCCGGGAGCGTGAGACAGAATGGCTATTGCAGCACTAGAAAATGTGGACATGATGCTGCGGGCACAATTAGGGCAAGACCCTTCTGCTCTGGCAACATTGGCTGCTGAGGTGAACATCTTCTAAATTCTTGTCAGTGGTATTGACCTGGACAATCATCCCCTGGGGAAAATAGCCTTTGGGGAGCAGTCAAATAATGTACTGCATTGATAGGTGCTAGCTGCCAGGGTATTTCTGTTTTCATGAGGCTCAAGTGTATGTCAAGAAGAGGAACGTTTGTAACTAAAATGGGAAGAAATGAAGTGAAAGACATTCTCTGTGAGGTCTGGGAACAGTCGTATCTTGGATCTAGCAGAAGGCGGTAAGAAGAAGACGTCTGACGTCCTAACTGCTGCTCCAGTCGAGAGTCTTCATGGGTTAAAAGGATATCCGGTCTTGGACTTACTAGGTTATTTCTAAAGTCCAGTTAACTTGCATTTCCATACAACGAAATTGGGTGTGATTGCACCGTAGCTAGTTAAAAACAAATGGCCCTTCTTACACATGGTGTTAGCTTTCTCCTGCGAGTGAGTTCTCGATATCTGTGCATGGATGTAGTGGCATGCTAAGGCATGAAACTATCCACTCAGTGTATGAGACGTGTTAAAGCCACTGCAAGTGCCTAGTTTCCACATGACCTACACCTTATAACATATGCAATGTCCAGATTGTTGGTCGGGCCTTGGTCGATGTCTTTGTTGGCAGAGTACTAGGAGAGTCCACTAATGCGAAGTACAGCTGGAGGTACCAGTCCAAACATGGGCTGATAAATAGGCCTGTCATTCTGGAACTGCTCTTATGAGGTTGGACTAATGTATGAGGCATGGGCTGAGAGTGGGACAGCTTTTCTCTGTGTTTGGCTTGAACCTGGACTTTCAAACCTGTTCAATCGCCTTAAAACTGTGTGTTACAATTATGATTTGTGTGTGGAACATTCTCCTGGGTTGAGTGTCAATTTGGAGGTGTAGCTAGTGTTTCCAAGTTTTATGTTTTTGATTCTAATAATTTAACTGCAGCCGCAGCTCATGCATGTAAAGCATTGGGGCAGGGTTTTTGGGCTCATCGTCCTCTGTCAAAATCTACCCCGCCCCCAGATAGACTGCTCTTACCTGCAAGGATCGCGGCTGTTTAACTGCTAAAAAGGGTTTTTATCCAAAGGGCTTTATGTGATAAATGTAAAAAATAATAAATAAATAAATGCCCTAGCAAAATTGCTAATCCATTCCTCGATCTCTGTTGAATGATGAATGCTATAATTGACCAGGCATTCAAACTTGAGACCTCGAAGTTCGGATGGATTTGATAGCTGGGGATTTAACCCCCTTTGGCTCCTACCTGATATGGATTTATACTCTACAACAACTTAATCAGCTGATGACAGGCTGAAAGTTTGGGCTGCATATTAGAATTTCACACAGGGACATTGGAGTTATGGGCTATCACATAGCCCAACTTTAATTTCACTACAGAGTATAAGATTACACCAGTGGTATTTGGAGTTGGTTTCGTTTTGGGGGCTGTGCTGCCTCTCAAAGTTGGTAAGGGGTGACTATTGTCTGCATTAGGAATGTACGCTTGTTCCTTTTGAATATGGTTGTGGGTTGCAGTCTAACCCTGGGCTTAAGACCGTACACCAGTAAGAGTTTAAATGTGCTAGAGATGGTTATGTTGCTGGCAATTACAGAACATCTATAATAGAACGTTGATTGCATTGTGTGTCATCATGTGTTAAATAATAGTTTCTGCAATATCTGAAGCCTTAGGCTTTAAATATTGCAGTAAAACATGGCACAATCACTGCTTTTCATTACTGTGCAATGCTGGTTACAATTGGCATTCTATTTTTAGATTAGCTAGTCCTGAACAAGCAGCTACCCATGCCACTATCGTATGAAATCTCTTTATTGATGTTATAACTACACTTTCACAATAGCTTTAACGTTTTTGTTAACTTAAATTTGCTTGAAAATGCACCTTTTGCCCGTTCTGGGGGGAGAACCGTCCTGTCGCCTCTTACAACAATTGGGCGGGCTCGCTACGTTTACTCACCCAGGCCACTCATCCAGAACTTTTACGCACCATTACTTTCAAATGTCACCAGCCACCACTGTCCAGAACAGGGACACTGTGGCTAGCACATTAGCAGCTGACTTGCCTTGTATGGAACAATCCCTCAATCCTTCGGGTAGCTGCTTCTAAGCTTGTGCCTAGCAGATTTTTATGCAGAGGACTATCTACCTACAGATGGTTCTTTTCTGCACTGCCTTGCCCTTCTTTGCTCCTGAGAAGCCCACATTAAGAGTTGATCGGGCACCAGATGTACCTTGGTGTAATCAATATTTAAATTGAGGGCTCTGTTGGGATCCAAATCATGGGGTCTCTCCAGGGTAGGGGAAGAGGAAAAAAAATCTGGAAGAATGACAGCCCGTCTGACGTGGAGAGGTTTTACTACCCCAGGCAGATAAGGAGCCCAAGTTCTCAACAACAGTTTGTCTACCAAGAACATCATGTAGGTCAGCTTGACTTAGAGGGCCTGCTGCTCACTCATGTGATAAACAGACATGATTTTGATAAGAAGGATCATTTTCAGGGTTGAGACGGAGGGGACCGCTGTGCATTGACTTAAATGGGGTGCACATGAGACAACTGAGAATGAAAATTCAAGTCCCACTGTGGCATCACAAAGAACTTCTGCAGAACCATATGATGTAAACCATTTAGAAATCTCATCACAGCAGGTAATTTACACGAAGAAGGCTGACCCAGCGGACCCCCGCACAAAAAAAAACCCAAAAGGGGCAGCAAATAACCTTTGACAGTGCCAACGCAAGTCCTTGCTAGCCCAACAATAAAACAAACAACACTCCTTCAGACAGCTTAGCTTGTAGACGGTCAATCTGACAGTTGCTGCATCAAGTCACAGACTTGTCCCAGCGCCCGGCATGCACCAGTTTCGTAGATCGAACAAGACTAGCCATTGCCACCCAATCACGACACATGGAGAGTGCAGAGGCCAGGTGTGACAGTAGACCCTTACGAAGTGGCAGCCAGATTGGAGGACAGGTGATCATGCCAGAAGTTCTGGATACCACATCCTCTTCATCCAATGCACACCCACCAAGATGACATGGGCCCGGTCAGTTTTGATCTTCAGAAATCGAGCCCGGGGGGTTAGAGGCAGAGAGGTATAGGGCAGGCCTGAGCTCCACTCTAGGCAGAATAAGTCTCCAGAAGAGATCCTTCATGGGAACTCTGCAGTGGTTGAAAGATCCAGCGAGGATTCTCCCCAGTACTGGAAAACACAATGCGCCACCTCCATGTATAACTGGCATTCATGAGTCGCTAGATATCGGTGACTAAATTTATTCGCCCTGGCGTTTTGGGATCCCGCCAGGTTGATTAAGTCCGGAGAAACCCCCTGGTGCGTCAGCTAATTTTAGAGGCCTCTTAGGACCAGACACAAGACCCCACACTTCACCAGGGTTGTTGCAGTAACACATAGTAGTAGGGTTATCTGTGAGCACCTGCGCAGCCTCCCATTGATGGATGCTAGGAAGGCCTTCAACGCCAAGCAGAATGCTCACAACTTCAACAAAATGATGTTGAGGTGAGATTTCGTCAGAGACCAGACTCCTCTGATCTCCACCTCTCCCAGATGGCCTGCCCAGCCTAGTATTTATGTATCCATGACCACTGTCAGCTCTGAGTGGGCTTAATCGTTATCCAGAAGCCTTCACTACAGATCTTTTGCAGTCTCCTCTGAAACTTAGATGGAACAAGTAGACTTCCCTGGTGCTGTGCTAAACAGGTCTCAGGTCCTACTGCCTAAACTGCACTTGCCATATAGCATGCTTGCCTAGAAGGATGCAGGAGGCCAACACACCCAGCAGGCTCAACCCCATCCTCACTGAGATCCAGAGCAGAGGCTGAAACATTGGGATTATAGCCCAAAACGAATATGCTACTTACCAGTATGCATCTATTCTTGGCATGTAGGGCTGCTGACATTCATATCTGTGCATAGATCGCCGCCTAGTGTTGGGTCCGGATGATTGCACATTGTTGTCCTGGAAGAGTCTTCGAAGTATCACGAGATAGGTGGCTCCTCCCCTGGACTACAGTGCGCATGGGCATCCCCTCCATCCTCGGATTGTTTTTCGCCATTGTGGCAGAGATGGAGTGTAATACAGTGAGTGATGTCCATGCTAGATAGTAATTCTGAATGCTACAGCTGCTACAGGCGCCGGGGAGGAGGGTGGGCGATATGAATGTCAGCAGCCCTACATGCCAAGAACAGGTAAGTAGCATATTCGGTTCGAGGCATGTGGGCTGCTGAATTCATATCTGTGCATAGATTACATAGCAGTCTCCCCCGTTAGCGGCGGCTGCCCGTGCCAGCTGCAGCAGTCTGAAAAAGAGTTTTGACAACAGCCTGTCCTACAGCTGCCTGCTGTAGGAAGGTGGATACCTGACTATGGTTGCCCCCAACTTTTTGCCTATGTTGCTGGTTTTCCGACTTAGTTGGCCTGGGACCCTGCCAATCAGGACCCCAGGCCTACTGCTCTCTCTCTAAAATGGATTCCATGTACCTTAGGTACATTTCCAATTGGTACTGGGCCACCTTATCAGACCCTGTAACTCAGGGCATAGGTGTACCCAGGGCCTACCAGGGGCTGAAGCATGTATTATGCCACCCCTGGATGGCCATCTAAATCCGACACAACTGGCTGCACGACAGCTTGGGCAAGGTGGTGTAATCACCCTTTGCTTTAGATATAGTATACCTATATCTAACCCTAAAATGGACACACAGATTCCTATCAGTCACTCCTATGGCAGGCCTTGACAATCCTGAAGGCAGAGTGCTTGGAATAGCGTGAGATGGTGCTCTGGCATGAGCTGAGCCCGTTTGCAGCTTGCGGAACCAAGTCCTAATAGCTGTTCCATGATAACGCATACCATATACTCTTAAGTTTATTATAATCCTTGCGGTTAAATGCTATCTTTGGTATCGCTTTATCAAAACATGTCGAGTAAGGTGTCATACGAATTGGAATACTAACCACTCGCCAATTCTGGCGACAGGGTTAGCATTCCACCCTTTTCGAGGGACACGACATGTATGTAACTGTGAACCCCGGTTAAAGTTAACTCGAGCCTCAGCATCACAAAATGGATGCTGCCACCACAGACACAAGTCTGACCCCCTGCAGCTGGGAGTCCTTCCAGCGAGGGGAGCTTGGACAAAGGGTTTCCTGTCGGGGCGGTGCTAGCACCATCCCAGACAGGGTTTTGTGTATCCTGGGTAGGCAGGGCTTTACAGGAAGGTGACTGCAAGTGGCACCCCGGTGCTCACTATGCATCTGCCGGCTAGAACCAGTTCCAGGGGCACACCAGCCCCTGGCCTGGGGAAAGTCCGGCATGGAAGAGGGGTGTAACCACCCCCCTTCCTGGTCCCACCCCTAGGGCAGGACCTAGTCGCGTACCCACCCCTTTCTTTAGGATAAAGGCAGGAGCGGGGGCCCTTCCAAATTAGATCATCTTTGAATCAAGACACTACTTTCTACGAAAGGAACTCTCGACTTCGTCTCAAGATTTGTCCCTTGTGACTAAGGAGTAGTCACCCTGCATCCGCAGGCACCATCTAAGAACACCGCGGTTTGCTGCACGTCCTTCCTCCGGAATCCGACCAACCAGCACGACGAGACCCGGCTTCCCTGGCACCTCTGACCTCTACCTACCTCTACAGCTAAGCTGAGAACCGTAGGTGCGACGAGACCTCAAGGGACCGGCCATCATCAGAACTGCACGACTTCTATCCAGCACGACCGCCGAGGGATCCTCTGGTGAGTGATTTGGGGTCCGAGAAGCCCCGACACTGAGCAGCTCCAGCACCGAAGTCCAGCCCCCCAGCATCCACGAGGTCTGCGTGGGGCCCTTCTGCTTTTTTCTGCTCACTGCGTTGTCTGGCTACTAGCCCGCTGGCTTGTGGCCTTCCCGACGACGACCGACGACGACAACACTGCTGGTCTGGTTGCTCCAGACTGGCCCTTGCTCCCTTCCAAAAGAGGAGCACCCCGGACCCTCCTGGTCCACTCCAGACGCCATTTTAGGTCCACCGCGTGGGCTTGAATTTGCCAAGACTTGTTGCCCCAATCCTGGGTCCAGCGACGTCGACAGCATCAACCATCGTGGGACAGCTCACACCTCCATCCTGGTCGCCGACAACGCCTCCTGGTCCGTGAGACCGTAGAGCCCAGCGTCGCCCACTCACCTGGTCGAGGTGACTTCGCCCGGTGCCATCCTGGTGCCCACACAATCACTGGCTAGTGATTAAGAACTTGGTCCCCTCTGCTTTCAGGTGTCATCCATCTTCGATCCAGGCTTGAATCACTTAGAACAATCTTCACTGGTTGCCTGCCAGCAACTTCTTTCTTCAGGCTCCATAGACTGCAACGAGGATTCCCGTCGTCTTTTCAGACCTATGCAGCCGCAGCCCCTGGGCTAGGTAACTTCGGCATTTCGGTGCCCCAGCATAGCCTCACTATCCAAGGGTCCAGATCCTTTTTCGTTTTCAGCCTAACTAGTCGGATTCGTCCGATATCCTTAACTTTGCTTTTACTAGCCTCCATAGACTTTGTCCCACATCCCGCGTGAGAGTGCACACTCTGCACCCGAGTCCCCTAGGCCTCCTGCTAGTAATCTGAAGGTTCAGTAGTCAAGTCCTAGCGATTCCAAAGCCTATTAGTCCAGTACTTACCTGCTGGTAATTTCGCATTCCACTTTTGTAGTATATGGTTTTTCGTGCCCCTCGGGCATTTGTGTAAATTGTGCAACTTAAAGTATTTTCATAAGAGTTTTGTTGTGTGCTTAGTACCCTGTCCTCATAAAGAGTACAGGGCTGTTGTGATCTAAATAAATACACTGTTTATTTTCATAACACTTGTGTGGTGTCCTTTCACTCGGTGTTCAAGGGGTATATGTGATGGTATAACAGCTGGCTTAACACGCCCTCTAGAGTTTAGCCCGAAGACTGCTCGCATCCATGCTTCCCCGGATTGGGAAAGAAAACTGGCAGTTTTATGGTTTGGTTCATGTGGAACTGCGAAATCACTTTAGGCATAAATGTAGGGTTGGTACGTAATACCACCCTATTTGCATGGACCTGGATGAATGGCTCTTGGATGGTTAGTTCCTGGAGTTCACTAACTCTCCTCAGTGAGGTAATGGCTACTAGGAAAGCAACTTTCAAAGTCAGAAATTGAATCTCACAAGAGTGTAGAGGTTCAAAAGGTGGTCCCATTAATCTGGTGAGGACCACATTCAGGTTCCAGACTGGCGACGGTGGGTGTCTGGGAGGGATCACTCTTTTAAATCCCTCCAGAAAAGCTTTAATGGCAGGCACTCTGAATAAGGACAGGTGCTGCCTGTTCTGAAGATAGGCTGCTATGGCGGATAAATGTATGCGAATGGAGCTGTACGCTAGATTACATCTGTATAAATGCAACAAATAACAGATGACGTTTTGAATAGATGCATCCAGTGGGTTAATGTCATTGTTGGTACAATAAATGACAAACCTTTTCCTTTTAGCCGCATAGCATGCTCTGGTTGTGGGCCGTCTTGCCTCCTTGATGATACTCATACATTCCGACGGCAAGTTAAGGTGGCCAAATTCTAGGACTTCAGGAGCCAGATCGGCAGGTTGAGCTGTTGCGGATCTGGATGCTGAATGTCTCCATGGCTCTGCGTCAAAAGCCTGGGTGAGGCGTAGCCGTTGATGCGGTACCACGGACAGTTCCAGAAACGTGGTGTACCATGGTTGGCGTGCCCACATTGGAGCAACCAGGATGAGGGTCATCGAGTGTTGCCGTAGTTTGCGTGCCACCAGCGGTATCAAAGGTGCTGGGGGAAAAGCGTACGCAAATTTGCCTGACCAGTTCATCCATATCGCATTGCCTTGCGACTGTGGGTGTGGGAACCTGCATGCGAAGCTTTGGCATTTTGCGTTTTCCCTTGTGGCGAACAGGTCTATCTGTGGATGACCCCATTGCTGGAAGTACGGTTGGAGTACTGATGGATGTATCTCCCACTCGTGCATCTGGTGGCTGTGTCTGCTGAGCAGATCCGCCATCTGGTTGTCTTTGCCCGCGAGGTGTTCTGCCATGAGGAAGATGTTCCTCTGAATGGCCCACTTCCACATGCTCTGAGCCAGGTGAGACAACTGTGGAGAGTGCGTTCCTCTCTGCTTCTGTATGTAGTACATGGCAGTCATGTTGTCCGTCCGGATCAACACGACCTTGTTGCACAAGTCTACCTTGAAAGCCTTCATCGCCATGAAGATCGCCATCAGTTCCAAAAGGTTGATGTGCATCCTTTTTGCTGTGCTGTCCATATTCCCTGCACTGTGTAGTGGAGTACATGAGCTCCCCATCCCTGGAGAGACGCGTCCGCCGTCAGTACAAATTGTGGAACAGGCTCTTGGAACGGTCGGCCCTTGCAAAGGTTTCGTGGGTTCCACCAATGCAGAGAGTTGAATGCCGACCGCTTACCAACACTAGGTCCTTTAACTGTCCTTGAGCCTGATTCCATTGACGTGCTAAGCACTCCTGAAGCGGACGCATATGTAGCCTCGCGTGCGGGACTATGGAAATGCAGGAGGCCATCATGCCTATCAACTGCAAGAACACTTTCGCTGGAAGCGAGCATTGAGGTCTGAATTTTTGTATCAGCAATTGCATGCTGTTTATTCTCACTGAATTTGGCTGTGCTTTGGCTGCCAGAGTGTCTATCGTCGCACCCAGGTACTGTCGCACGTGGGCGGGCTGAAGGTGTAACTTCGGGTAATTCAGTGAGAATCCCAGACTGTGAAGAAGATGAATGGTGTGGGACATGTGGCTGGCACACTGCTGGGCCGACTTTGCTTGAATAAGCCAGTCGTCCAGATACGGGTAGACATGTATGTGCTGTTTCCTGAGGTGTGCTGCTACTGTTGCAAGGCACTTTGTGAACACCCTGGGTGCCGTGTTACTCCGAAAGGGAGGACTTTGAACTGATAATGTTGATGTTGAATAGTGAACCTGAGATACTGTCTGTGTGACGGGTGTATGGGTATATGGAAATAAGCATCTTTTAGATCCAGCGTTGCGAGGAAGTCTCCCTGACTGAGTAACGGCAGAACCTGTTGCAAGGTGAGCATATGAAAATGCTCTGACAGAATGTAACTGTTTAGCGGCCTGAGGTCTAGTATAGGTCTGAGCGACCCGTCCTTTTTGGGTATCAGAAAGTAGAGAGAGTACACCCCTGACCCTCGTTCTTCTACAGGCACGAGCTCTATGGCCCCTTTTTGCAGCATGCTGACGACCTCCTGCTGCAATAAGAGTAAGTGCTCTGCGGACATAGGACGGTGTCTTGGTGGGATGTTGGGTGGAGTGGACATCAATTCCAGATAATACCCGTACTGTACAATGTCTCTCACCCACCTGTCTGTGGTGATGGATTTCTAGACCGATCGGGGGCAGTGACAGGGCGTCACTGTTTGGTATTGGCAGAGGATCTGGAACTGTTATTCCTTCTGCCTTTGATGTTGTTTCCCCGATATCCACCCCGGTTGTTCTTATTGTAGGTGGATTGTGTACCTCCCTTATTGTACTGTGTTTGTTGCGTTGACTGGCCTCTTGAGGGGCCTCTAGTACTGGAGCGACGAAAGGAGCCACCCCGAAACTGTTGTGACTGCAGAGCCCCCATAGACTTTGCAGTCTCTGTGTCCTTTTTAAGTTTTTCAAAGGTGGTGTCAACCTCAGGTCCGAATAAGAAGTCTGGGTTAACTGGCTGATTGAGGATAGATGTTTGAATTTCAGGTTTGAATCCTGAAATCCTCAATCAGGCGTGTCGTCTTAACATAACACTAGTGTTGATGGCCCTGGCTGCAGTGTCAGCCGCGTCCAGAACACACTTGATGGAAGCATTTGTTATGAGTTTCCCCTCCTGTATGAGTATCTCTACCCCCTCCTTGTACTGATCAGGTAGGTGTTGTAATAGTGTCTCAAGGGTATCATAATGTGCCCTGTCATATCTGGCCAAGAGAGCCTGAGTGTTAGCAATGCGCGAGATGTTAGCCGCCTGCGCAGCTACTCTTTTCCCTGAGGTTTCCATAATCTTCGACTCTTTGTCCGGAGGAGGAGCATCATCTATAGTCTGGGAGTTCGCTCTCTTACGTGCATTAGAAACAACCAATGAATCCAATGGCAACTGTCCCTTTATATAAGGAGGGTCCACAGGGGCCGGCCGATATTTCTTCTCAATTCTTGGGTTTAACACACTGGCCCTAGTGGCATCTTTAAAAATGGCAGCAGCATGCTTGAGGACCCCTTTGAGCATGGGTAGGGTTTTGACTGCCCTTTCTGAAGTTGAAAAAGTGTCGAAAAGAAAGTCTTCGTCCACAGGGTCAGCATGGAGCTCGACGTCATGATTACTGGCTGCCCTCTCAATAAGGGCGTTAAAAGCAGGTGTGTCCTCAGTAGGAGACGTTTTTACACTGTACACATGAGTGTGCGGAGTCCGTCCATTGTTGGTCTTGATCATCAGGATCAGTGTCCACATGATAGAGGTCACCCTCATAGTAATTATCCCCTGTCTCAACATCTGAGTATGTTGGGGAAAAATTTGGAGGTTCCTGTTCATAGTGATGGAGGGGTTCCACAAGAGCTGGAGAAGTTGTGGAAAGTCTCTTTTTCTTCAAGGGAATCTTATAGGATTCCATGGGAGTCTCTGGCATCAACTTTCGTTTGTATATGGACAGTCTCCCAGTGTCCGAGTCGATGAATTGTCTCGGCTCCTGGACTTCAGGCTCTTCTGTAGCCTCCATTTCCGTCGACACATGTGTAGCGGCGCCGATAGATTTTTTCGGCTCGAACATCTTCGGGCGCACCGAGGGTGGTAACCCAAACTTGAGAGGTGTCGACACAGTCTGAACTTGTCCGACAAGCTTCGGCGTCGGGGCCTTCTTCGGTCCGAGCGATGCACCCTTCTCCTTGATGCGTTGGAGCGACTCCGACACTTTTTTGGCTATGAACGGAGTGGACTTTGTCGACTCGACAGAGTCCTTGGAGCCAGTCTTCGAATTGTCCGTAGGCCTCGACCTAGGATCGGTCCCGACCGTAGGCGCGGGTCTTTTGTGAGAATCGACACCCTTTGGCGTCAGCTTCGATGGCTCGACGGCCTTGACCTTGGTCTTCGGCGACCCAACCAGTGGCTGGACGACCTTCTTGAGTTTTCCGGCATCAACGGCCATTTTAGTTTTCTTCGGCTCCGGGGGGTTTGAGGCCTTGGAGCCGACAAGAGGCACAAGCACTTTCGGTTTCGGTTTCTGCAAAGACGCTGTCAGTTTCGATTTCTTTGTATCGACCGATGGCGGTTTCGAAACCGCAGGCTCTTTACAAATGTTCGAAGCCGGGCCTTTATGCGGGGCTGTAGAACGAGATTGTGGATCTTGGGTAAGGCCTAGTGGCGATCCCTCGACCTGAGCCTAACTGAGTGCGTCATTTTCGGCCTCTGTGCGGCCGGGTTGGCCTAGCTCTTCGCCTGAGCTATCTTCTACGGCCCCAAGGGCCTCCACGTCGTCTCCTTCCTTCTCGACGACGTCCTCATCTTCGTCTTGTACCTCCTCGTCTTCGGCGTCATACTCGGAGTCATGGCCCGAAGTCGGATCAGAGCAGTGTTCCTGGTCCTCCAGATCAACGACCTCCTCGTCTTCGGTCCCGAAGATGTTCACGGGAACAGGCGCTGACTTCTTCGACTCCAGTCGAGTCGCGCGTCGAATCTTGAGGGTTTTCTTCGACCTGAACCGGGCACAGGCCATACAGTTGTCTTCGTCATGGTCTGGGGACAGGCACTTGTTGCACACCGGGTGGACATCGATGTGCGGGTATTTTGCATTGCAAAGGGGGCACCGCTTGAACGGACTCCTTTCCATTTCAGATGTAAGACCGGGTAGAGTGTGGAAAGTAAAAAACCTGTTGAGTCCTCGATGTCCTCTAAGCAAAGGCACCGATACCGAACGAAACGATACCGACGCTATTGAAAGCCTTTTGGCTTTAAAGAAAGTTTTCCTAACTTGAGCTAAGATAGTAACATCCGAACCCAATGGCGGAAAAAAACAATCTGAGGATGGAGGGGATGCCCATGCTCAATGTAGTTCAGGGGAGGAGCCACCTATCTCGTGATACTTCGAAGACTCTTCCAGGACAACAATGTGCATTCATCCGGACCCAACACTAGGCGGCGATCTATGCACAGATATGAATTCAGCAGCCCACATGCCTCGAACGGAAAGGCACAAAACTGCACCATAATCCAGAACAGCTCAGATGATCTGGAACATCTTCGAAAGGAGTGAGGTGTGACTTCAGCACGTTAGTAGTGAATCCCAAAAGTGTTAGGAGGTTCACCGTCATCTGGAGGTGGTCTACAACTATATGGGGAGAGAGTGCCTTCAACAGTCAGTCATCAAAGTATGTGAGGAAGACTGGTACACCCGACCGCCCAAGGTGTGCTGCAGCCAACACTATCACTTTCGTGAAACCGTCACGGTCACTGTTAAGGCCAAAGGGGAGCAACACAAACTGAAAATGTTCCTGGTCTACTATGAACAACAGGTAACATCTGTGGGTCTACCAGATGTGAATATAAAACACACATCCTGCTACTCCAACACAACTATCCAGCCTCCTGGATACAGGACAGATAAGAGCAGGGCCAGCATGAGCATATCGAATTTCTTGTTCTACAGGAAGGTGTTGGGAGTGCAGAGGCCTCCATTCGGCAGAAGGAAGAAGCAGGAGAACAACCAAGCTCCTACATCTGGGGCCAGACCCTTCATACGACTCCTTTGGCCAAAAGGGTCTGTATTTGCTGATGCAATATGGACAAATGTAACTCTGTGTGTTTCATTGTTGTTGGTGTAAAGTGTGTGGAGAAGAAAGAAATGGAACGGCGTAGCCCGCTTGACAAATTGTATGACCAACGTGTCTGAAGTGATGCCTTGCTTAGCCTTGGAGCAAATGTCTGACCCAGTCTTCAGGAAGGATTTGTGTTGAAAGGACACACTTATGTGGTTTTGCTGTTGTGACTGCCGGAGGGTTGGGGGACTGACCTGCACATTCCCTATGATGCCCTGAACTTTGTCTCTGGGTGCTGCGGCCAGGGCCACGAAATTGCTTGGCAAGTTGTGACGGTAAGAGGGTCTGGCGTTGGCGGTATTGGAACCCCTGGGTGCCTGTAGGAGCAAACAACCCCAGGGTAAATGCTGTGGCACGACTCTGCTTAAAACATACCAGGGTCTACTTTCTGGCCAAAGAGGCAAGAGCCATCACATGGCAGGCCCATGAAAGATACCTAGACATCCCCAGAGAAGACTGTAGACCTCTACCAGGCATGGAACCAAAGCACCACACTTCTACCCATTGCCCGACCCAAGCAATCAGTAGTGTCTAGACTCAACATAACATATCTTGTTGAATTCTCGATGTTCTGTAAGGTTTGGGCTAAAGAAACCCGCCGGTCCTCAGGAACTGCAGACAGGCATTGACCAATTGCATCTCAAAAAGTGACTGCAGTGGCCCAGAGGTAGCTTGCAATGACAGACGAAAAGCAAGACGAGTCGATAAAAAATATGCACTTGCCAAACGTTTCCATATTTTTATACTTATGGACATGGTGAGTCGTGGTAAAGGCATTAGGATTGTGTGCTGGTGATGACTGGACAACAAGAAGTTAGGACTGCCCAGTGTTTTAACCAAAAGAGTACATATTTAGGCCTTATTAAATGGCTCAGTAGGTGACTGGCCAAAATGAAGGACCTCCGTCAGGCTTTAGTTCTGACCTCTATTGTAGGGAGCTGCAGGTCTAGGGCCTCTGCAGGCGACCTCATGACCATACCAAACAAGCATTTACAATGCAATAGGGCTCGCATTATTAGAGTTCGAGCTATTGGCATTGGTAAATAATGCAACACCAATAGCTCAAACTTTAATAATTTGACGGTTTGGTGGGAACTGTCAATGCAGGGCAATAGAAAGAAATAGAGCCATACTCTCACTAACACAGAAGTGAAAGATACAAATATAAGAATGGTCACATGAATTATGTGAATACGCAGCTGCTACATTTTCCGCATATACATAGTAATTTACCGCGTTTGCCATATAAGCCACCATCTGCTGCATAATCTGCAAAATTTACCAAATATGCAGCAACACGTTTTGTTGTGCAGTGGAAGTACCTTCGCAAAGGTTGATTGGTCACGTTTCTATTTATTATTACTGCATCTGGATGTTATACTGGTACTAATGAGGTGAAACCTGCATCCAAACAGTGTTAATCATTTTAAAAATGACAGTAATTATATACTACCACAAAATGTGCTGCATAATTTGTCTTTTACTTAATTTGGACAGCACCGGCATCCATTATGGTCCTCAACTCCAAGGCCCCGGAGTTAGCCGGGCGTTGGTTAACAGCATCTCTCAAGGTATAGAACAGGAGACAACTGCACCACGTTGGTAGCTGCATGAGGACTGCAGTCATTGGGGGTTCGCACTACTGCCCCCATCTGTTACTACACAGACTTGTCCCTATTCTACTGTCCCAAGTCACACACACAGAACAAAGGCATCAGGGGAGCGTCCCAAACCTGCACAGGAAATGCGTTTAGTTTGTCTCAGCTGCTCATCCTTCCGCCGGATTGTATCATATTATTATGTACCATGACTAACTTGAACAGAAACCAACCCTTCCTGCCACACATCGCACCTGAACGTTTAGCAGCGAGGGGATGGCAAGAGGGGAGATGCTCACAATGCACTCATCTAACCGACCCACACCATCAGCAGGTGTAAATGCTGCAAGATTAATGCACGCCATAGGGAAAACATTTTCCATGCTGTGCATTAATTATTTACTACTTAACTTCCAAGCTTATCGTAGGGCTGCTTGCCCTCCTTCTATTCATACAGCACTCCTGTCCTGTTGGCACTTCGTAAATAAATCTATTAAATGATGTGATTTGTATCCCTGGGTCACGTCAGCGTAACCTGTTACACTGTCACTAACATGGCTGAAAATATCGATAGTGAAATTGTGGTACTGAAAATTCTGGACCCTGCTATTGTATGGTACCGAAGCTCTACACTCGTGTCAGAAAATATCATCATACCATGACGATTTTGGTACCAGTAGACCGGAAATGGCTTAAATACTATACATAAGCATTTTCTTCATGTTCGAGTGATGAAATCACCCTGAAATCGTAGTTTTCGTCTTGAACCCTCGGGTTCCATTTTGTGAGCAGGCATCCATTTTGTGATTGCCCTTACATAGTCAAATAACTAAAGCCAAATTTGATCTGAAAGGACACGTACACCTCTGCTGACTCCTCTGTGACCTGAGCAAGCTGACTCCACTGCCTCAAGCCAAAACTGTTCAGGCAGTTCCTTTCCCAGTGGCCGAATGAGATTAGCATCCAGGTGCACGTCGTAAACCTTTTCATCACATACAAACTATGTCTAATCTTACACACACCTGTCTCTGTTCCTTTCTTTATGACCTGTTTTACAAGGAGGAGGTGCCCGTTTTTATTAGGGGTCCGTCGATATCTGATGAAAGTTCTGGGCCTTGCCGGGTAATCTATCATGAACTGGACAAACTGAAATGTGGGCTGTCATCATGACTCTGCTTTTTCTTTGTAGTAAAAATATTTGTATGATACACTGTAAAATAAGGAATGTTTGCCTAGGGCATGATAAATGGTATAAAAGGTCTGTGCGGAGACCATTCAGCAGGCTGCCTCATTCAGTTGCTTTAGGTGTGACTGGGCGACGTAGCCTCACAATTAATTGTAATAAAGATGTCCTTTTCATATTTCCGATTCTCTGTTGATTTCTTTGCTGCTTTTGAATGGACTACTTATTGGTAAGACCCCTGAGAAGAAGTGATGAAGTATTTTAGGTACTTCAAAATGGAAAACACGGGGCTCGAACATGGAATCCCTAATGACAAGGTGTCACTTGGTCACTTTAGAAACTGGACAGTAACAGGTGTGCGGCAATAGGTGAAACAAAAAAACGAGACACACTGAAGCGGGAAGCAAGAACTCGAGAAGCAAGGAGGGGTCACGAAAGAGTGAGATGGTGATGTAAACTAGAAAAAAGAGCAGGAACAAGAAAAGAGTGAATGAAAGATTGAAAGGAGGGGGGCATTTTATGCAAAGCGGAAAGTACATAAAGGGACTATATGAATATACAGGTTAAAAGTGAGACTAGGGTACGACGAGTTCCTCTGCCTTATCAATTGGTTAAACTTGACACTGCTGATCAAAGCCAGTCCTGCCCCCGCACAGCAGTACCAGCGCAACCTTGTAGGTGGTGATACAGTAGGAAGGAGGGACGGCGTGCAGGCTGGTTCAGTGGCTTCCTAAAAGGAGAGACACCCGGTATAAATGCACTGATAGGTGACTGATAATGAAAGTGAAGTCAGTAAAAATATATCACAATGTTCTGACCTTGGCATGGAGGAATCACTTAACACGTGCCTTCTCCGTGCCCTCTTCTGCCCTGACTGGGTGGGCCAATTGTCATGTTTTGGGTGGGTTTGGCACACCCGGCCCCCTGCTATAACCGGGCCTGCTGCATTGAAGCGCTTCTGTGTTTGCACGTCATATGCGGCGTGTTTTATATGCGTTTTTTCTTGTACCATTCTGTATTAGTGTCTTGTGCAATGTTCTGCGTGCTTTTGAGTGTCTTGTGCGGTGTGTTTTATGTGCCTGTGTTTGCTTGTGCCTTTCTGAGTATTTGTGCAGTGTGGGTGTGCGGCTTATGTATGTTTGTGTGCTGTTAACGTGTGCACAGCGGAGCCACAAAAAGCGGTGGGATATAACAGAAAAGGAGAGTTTACTCTGCTGGAGAGGTGGGGGTGGGGCAGGTGCAGGTCAGAGAGCGGGGTTCGGGGTGCTCACATTAGCGGAAGGACAGCAGAGCTCGTACACAGCCCAGAGATTTGCATACAGTGGCATTTCACGGAATTAGAGAAGTGACTGCGCTGTACGAAGACTTCTTTATTTTTCAGACTGACAGGTAGGGCTGAGAGACTCCCGGGGCGCAGACAGGCCCAGCTAACACCCAGGACACGCGCGTCATCCCCAGGGCTGGCCCACTTCACACAGAGAGGTGCTCTGTCCCGAACGCTTGAAATAAACACATTTGCATCCTCCTTAAACACCAAGAAAAGTAAAGTTATTTTCTACTAAGCAGCTCCCAAACAGTATGAAAACGTTTTTGAGGACTACAATAAGAACTTCGAATTAAATGCATCTTTACTCTTCCACTCAAACAAAAAACACATAAAAAAGGGGAAAACATGAGTCACAAACAACTGCAAACAAGACTGTGCTGCTGAGTCAGGTGAGCCCCTCTCGGATTCAGGCATTCCTTTAGCTTGGTATGAGCTTTTATCGAAGTTGTGCCTGTTTCTTGCATGTACGGGAAAATGAGTATTTCCTGGACAGGGCATCGGGGTTGGCACCAGTATGTTTGAGATTAGGGCGAGGCCGTGTGCAGAGGGGTCCAGGGCTGCGTGTGGTTGTGGTGAACTGCGGATGCAGCCTGCGTGTGGTTGTGAACTGCGGATGCAGCCTGTGTAGTGGGTGGAGTCTGTGAAAGGGGCTGGTGCGGTGTGTTTTATGTGCCTGTATTTGCTTGTGCCTTTCCGAGTATTTGTGCAGTGTGGGTGTGCGGTTTATGTATGTTTGCGTGTTGCAAACGTGTGCACAGCGGAGCCACAAAAAGCGGTGGAATATAACAGAAAAGGAGAGTTTACTCTGCTGGAGAGGTGGGGGCAGGCAAGGGTCAGAGAGCTGGGTT
Source organism: Lissotriton vulgaris (assembly GCF_964263255.1). NCBI lineage: Eukaryota > Metazoa > Chordata > Amphibia > Caudata > Salamandridae > Lissotriton > Lissotriton vulgaris. The sequence goes on along the minus strand of NC_141699.1, from coordinate 586,728,334 downwards.
TGGGGTGCACACATTTGCGGAAGGACAACAGAGCTCGTACACAGCCGGGAGATTTGCATGCAGCCTGCGTGTGGTTGTAGTGAACTGCGGATGCAGCCTGTGTGGTGGGTGGAGTCTGTGAAAGGGGCTGGAGCAATGTGTTTTACGTGCCTGTGTTTGCTTGTGCCTTTCTGAGTATTTGTGCAGTGTGAGTATTCGGTTTCTGTGTTGCCAACGTGTGCACAGCGGAGCCACAAAAAGCGGTGGGATATAACAGAAAAGGAGAGTTTACTTTGCTGGAGAGGTGGGGGGGCAGGCGCGAGTCAGAGAGCTGGGTTCGGAGTGCACGCATTAGCGGAAGGACAGCAGAGCTCGTACACAGCCCGGAGATTTGCAAGTAGTTGTGGCGAACTGCAGATGCAGCCTGTGTGGTGGGTGGAGTCTGTAAAAGGGGCTGGTCTCTTCTGTCAGTGCCACGCGGGGTCTGCCTTGGGAGCTTTGTATTTCAAGCCTTCGCTTTCACTTCCGCTTAAACCCGCGAGTGATGCGCGGGCGCGTGCCACTGCCAGCCATGGCCTATTGGTGTCTACTACGCGCACCAAGCGCGTAATAGACACCAATAGGCCATGGGCGGAGCAATGCACCCGCCTTTGGCAAATTGCGTGCAGTCTTTCATAAAAAGTCGCACGCAAAGGCCAATAGCTGCCCACAAAAGGAAAAGCACAGGCACAAGCGTGTGCGATTCCTAGGGCAGCTTCCAAACCCCGTTTTTTACTTACTAAAGGGCTCGCGCTGCGAGCACTGCTACGCAGTGCAGCTCAGGGCATAAGCCCTAAAAAGGGAACCCTCCTCTGTGGTAGGATCAGGGGGAAAACACTAGTATCTGGGGAGGTGTCCTGACCATTAGCACCCTGTAATACAGCATACCAATTTTCATTGCCTGGTGGGGTGATTACGTCCCCCTCACTGTAGTAGTTATTGTCAGAAACAGATCAAAAGAGCTGATGTTAAGTATGAGCTCTTCACCATAGGAAGGGCCAGGTATCAAAGTCTAAAGGATTAGCTATAGACTGCACTTCAGTGAGTTTGGAACATGGCCTCGGTCGAGACGAAACCGTTCTGGAGTCAAAGACAACTATTGGTAACGGTTTGTCTTTTAGTGCCCGCATCAAATCGAAGGTACCAGTGCAGGGAGTGGCACTGGTAGTGCAGCAGACGCAGAACCCAAAACGTGTTCAAGAGGCACAGAAGGTGCCTAGCACAAACGCACTAGAGTGGACTCTACTGGAAGGATCTGCACATTCTTGGGGCCCGAAGGCCCCAGAGGGAGCCAGAAATGTGCCAAATATGCAAGCATGGCTTACTAAAAGGTCTACTTGCTGCCATGTCTCAAACAAACCCAGAAATTCTGGTTGCATCGGCCCAAATCCAAAAGCGGCTCTCCAGAAGTGCAGACTCGGAGGCACACAGAAATTCTCTCAGGAGTTCGAGAGAAGCCAGAAGTGGCCAATTCCCACTTCAATTTCTTCTGCTTCTTTTCGGACTTACACAAAAACTTGGACCGTGAAGAGGGACTACCGCAGAAAATGGATTTTCATTTTAACTTTGACCAGTCACAGGGGAATCTTCAGATGATTGGTGATGTAGAATTTCACCTCACAGTCCTATTTGGCCTTTTGGTTCATCTGGGCCCAGTCATAACAGGGCCTGGAGTCATGCTTTGACCACAAGCATACCTCTTGGGAATCAATCACAGACATTTGTTTGCGACAGACCCTGCAAGCTTTAAATCCTGTCTTTTTGGCGGACATCACTTGCACATAGGTAAAAAAATGTTTAGCCTGGTCGCAGACAAGAGGAGTAGAGTTCTGGATGCACACTTGAAGGTGCAGAAAGAAAGGAACTGACATCAGTGCGCCTGGGTGGCACTTACATGCAACTCTGCACATCACTTTTGGAGTGTAACAATGTTGGTGCAGAGCTGCACAACTCCAAATAATGGCACAAAGGACTACAGCTCTTAAGTTTCTGTATCCAATCTGATACCTTGGAAATAAGTTACAAGGTAAGGCATCTGCAGTTAGAGATACCCATGTGAAATCTCCAAATTACTGAACCCATGCTACAATAACAAAGTATTATTTTAGCAAGTTATAGATAATGCTGTAAAAGATCCCTACATATGTGTGGCAATAGTAGTAAGCTTTAAGTAGAGGTTAGGATGCTTACTACTTGCTCTAGAAAGAAAATGCAAACCAGTTACATCTTGTCAAGTGTCATCTATCATGGTCACAACTCCATTGGTAGGTAGCAAAGAAAATTAGGACACTTGTTGAAACGTATTAACACAGAAAAAGTTTCTAGTGAGACTTGTTTAAGTGGTATATCTTTGCTGAAAGCCACAGAAAAAAGAGACCAAAGAGATGTAGGTTAGTCACCACATACATACTCAGTGCACAAACTCCTAAGGTGCTGAACAGTACATTCACTGTTTGGACAAGCTGAAAAGGGAAACAGTACAGGGAGCAGTATTTTCAAAAGGATATCCAATCGAGAGGTCATTCAGCAGCTGCAGTGTTTTTGAGGTGATTGGCTCACACCTGCCCCAGTACTTCAGGTTGGTTATTCTTCAAAATGATAAGAGAAAGAAGAACACCGTTATACAAGAAATGCAACAGTAGCAATTAACACAGTGAAGGAAGGAATATGCTACTTACCAGTATGCATCTGTTCTTGGCATGTAGGGCTGCTGACATTCATATCTGTGCATAGATCGCCGCCTAGTGTTGGGTCTGGATGATTGCACCTTGTTGTCCTGGAAGAGTCTTCGAAGTATCACGAGATAGGCGACTCCTCGCACTACAGTGCGCATGGGCATCTTCTCCATCCTCAGATTGTTTTTCGCCATTGTGGCAGAGATGGAGAATAGCAAAGTAAAAGATGGCCATGCAAAAGATAATATTGAAAGATAGAATACTGCAGCTGCAACAGGCACGAGGGAGGAGGGTGGGCGATATGAATGTCAGCAGCCCTACATGCCAAGAAAAGATGCATACTGGTAAGTAGCATATTCCGTTCGAGGCATGTGGGCTGCTGAATTCATACCTGTGCATAGATTGTATAGCAGTGTCTCCTCTAGCGGTGGCCACCTGTGCCAGCTGCAGCAGTCTGAAAAAGGGTTTTAAGGACAACCTGGCCTACAGCAGCTTGCTGCTTTGACTGCACGTCTACACAATAGTGTTTAGTGAAAGTGTGTATGGTAGACCATGTTGCTGCCCTACATATATCTTCAAGGGGAATATTCCCTAAGAAAGCAATGGATGCCCCCACTTTGCGCGTAGAGTGTGCTCTTGGGGGAACTGTTAGAGTGCGTTTAGCTTTTTGACAGCATATATGAATGCATTTAACTATCCATCTGGCTATTCCTGATTTTGAGATGGGATTACCTTTATGTTGCGGTGAAAAAGCAACAAACAGTTGCTTTGCTTTTCGAAATGATTTAGTCCTGTCAACGTAATATAGCAGAGCTCTCCTTACATCTAGTGTGTGTAGGGCCCTTTCTGCTACTGTTTGTGGGTTTTGGATGAAAACTGGCAATTCTATTGATTGATTGATATGGAAAGTGGATATAACTTTTGGCATAAACTTAGGGTTTATCCTAAGTACTACCCTATTTGCATGTATTTGCATGGAGGGTTCTTGAATTGTTCGCGCTTAACGCCCACTTACTCTCCCGAGGGAGGTAATGGCAATCAAGAATGCCACCTTCCATGTTAGAATTTGCAATTCACATGAATGGAGTGGTTCGAAGGGAGGACCCATAAGTCCAGAAAGTACCAAATTTAAGTTCCAGACTGGTAAAGGTGGGTGTTTTGGAGGGATTATCCTTTTAAGACCCTCCATAAAAGCCTTGATTGGTGGTACCCTAAACAGGGAAAGGTGTTGCCTGTTTTGGAGATATGCTGCAATAGCAGCAAGATGTAGCCTTATAGAAGAGTATGCTAAATTGCATCTTTGAAGATGCAAGAGGTAACAGATAATGTGTTGGATGGAAGCATCCAATGGATTGATTTGGTTATTGTTGCAATAGATTACACATCTTTTCCATTTAGCTGCATAGCATACTCTAGTAGTTGGCCTTCTTGCCTCCTTGATAATGTTCATGCAATCAGGAGGTAAGTTAAGGTATCCGAATTCTAAGACCTCAGGAGCCAGATCGCTAGGTTCATCTGATTGGGATCTGGATGTTGGATTTCTCCATGGTTCTGAGTTAAAAGATGGGGCGAGAGGTGCAGTTTTTGATGGGGAACTACTGAGAGTTCCAGGAGCGTTGTGTACCATGGCTGTCTTGCCCATATGGGAGCAACCAGGATCATCGTGAGTTACTGCTGACGTAGTTTGCGTGCCACCAACGGAATCAGTGGAGTTGGCGGAAAAGCGTACGCAAATCTGCCTGACCAGTTCATCCATATCGCCTTGCCCTGTGACAACGGATGTGGGAACCTGACGGCAAAGTACTGGCATTTTGAGTTTTCGTTTGTGGCAAACAGATCTATTTCTGGGTGCCCCTATTTCTGGAAGAATGGTTGAAGACCTTGGGGGTGAATCTCCCATTCGTGTAGCTGTTGGCTGTGTCTCCTTAGCAGATCCGCTACTTAGTTGTCTTTCCCTGGCTGGTGTTCTGCAAGTAGAAAACTGTTTCTTGGAATTGTCCACCTCCATATGCTCTGTGCTAAGTGGGACAGCTGTGGAGAGTGTGTACCTCCTTGTTTTTGGATGTAGTACATGGCTGTCATGTTGTCCGTCCGGATCAACACGGCCTTGTTGTACAAGTATTTTTGGAATGCTTTTAGTGCCAATAATAGTGCTAGCAACTCTAAGTGGTTGATATGCAGTTTATTTTGTTTTACTCTCCAGAGCCCTTGGACTGTGTATTGGAGTAAGTGGGCTCCCCAGCCTGTCAGTGATGCGTCAACTGTTAGTACTAGTTCTGGAACCGGCTCTTGAACACTCGCCCCTTGGAAAGGTTTTGTGGGTTCCACCACTGCAGAGAGTTGTAAGCGCGACTGTCTACCAACACTAGGTCCTTCAGTTGTCCTTGAGCTTGGTTCCACTGCCGTGCTAGGCATTCTTGCAGTGGACGCATTTGAAGTCGGGCATGAGGGACAATGAATATGCAGGAGGCCATCATGCCTACGAGCTGCATGAACACTCGAGCTGGCAAAGAGTGTTGTGGCTGAAATTTTCGAATGAGAGTTTGCATGTTGGCTATCCTGGCTGAATTTGGGTATGCCTTTGCCACTGAGGTGTCTACTGTAGCTCCCATATATTGCTGTATGTGGGAGGGTTGTAGATGCGATTTTGGGTAGTTTATGGAAAACCCCAGGCTGTGTAGCAGCTGGAGTGTCTGAGATGTATGGCTTGCACACTGCGTGTATGAGTTTGCTTTTATGAGCCAATCGTCCAGGTATGGAAACACGTGGATGTGTTGCCTTCTGAGGTGTGCAGCTACTACCGCTAGACATTTTGTGAATACTCTCGGGGCTGGGGTTACTCCGAAGGGGAGAACCTTGAACTGAAAATGTTGACCTTCTATTGTGAACCTGAGGTATTTCCTGTGAGCTGGATGTATAGGTATGTGAAAATATGCGTCCTTGAGGTCTAATGTTGCTAGGTAGTCGCCTTGCTGGAGTAACGGGAGTACTTGTTGTAGAGTGACCATGTGGAAGTGCTCTGAGAGTATGTATTGGTTTAGCAGTCTGAGGTCCATTATTGTTCTGAGGGACCCGTCCTTTTTGGGGATAAAGAAGTATAGCGAGTATACTCCTGTCCCTTGGTGTTGAATAGGGACTGGCTCTATGGCCCCCTTTTCTAGCATGGATTTCACCTCTTGTTGTAACAGGGTGATGTGTTCCTTGGCCATAGGACGGTGTTTGGGTGGAGTAGAAGTGAGTTCCAGGCAATAACCATACTGGATAATTTGTCTCACCCACCTGTCTGTGGTAATTGCGTTCCAGACTAGTAGGAATTGTTTGACTCTGCCTCCGACTGGTGTTAGATGGTCTGGAGGGAGTGTGATGAAGTCACTGTTTGGTGGCAGTGGAGGCTCTGGTGTTATTACCGCCACGTCCTCTGCCCTTGTTATTTCCCCTATAACCTCCCCTGTTAGAGCCTTTGTTAAAGGAACTTTGGGCGTTGCTTTTATATGTAGAGGAAGTTTGTGAAGTGTTGCCTCCTGCAGTGCCTCTGTAGGAGGAGCGACGAAAGGAACCTCTGTGTTGTTGAAACTGTAGTGCGCCCATAGATTTAGCAGTTTCAGTATCTTTTTTCATTTTATCCAAAATGGTCTCTACTGCAGGGCCAAACAGGAAGTCTTGATTAACTGGTTGGTTGAGGATGGTGGATTTCACCTCATTCTTAAAACCAGAGATGCGTAGCCATGTGGGTCTGCGCAGTAATACGCTGGTATTAATGGATCTGGCTGCTGTGTCGGCTGCGTCAAGTGCACATTTAATGGAGGCATTGGTAATAAACTTGCCTTCTTGAATGAGATCGTTAGCCTGAGCCTTGTAAGGTTCTGGCAGGTGTTGCATTAAACCCTCAAGCTGGTCATAGTGTGCTCTATCGTAGCGAGCTAGTAGAGCCTGTGTGTTTGCGATTCTCCATGAATTAGAGGCCTGTGAGGCTACTCACTTGCCTGAGGCTTCCAATATGTTAGACTCCTTATCAGGAGGTGGAGCATCTCCTGTAGTTTGCTCTTTTGCGAGCGTTTGCTACTACCAGTGAGTCTAGAGGAAACTGGCCCTTAATATAGGCAGAGTCTGTAGAGGCCGCTTTATATTTTTTTCACTCCTGGGATTGATTACACGTGCTCTGGCTGGATCTTTAAATATATCAGGTGCGTGTTTTAGTACCCCTTTTAGCATAGGAAGTGTCCTGACATTTTTCTCAGAGGTAGGAAATGTGTCAAATAGAAAATCTTCTTCTACTGGGTCAGTGTGCATGTCGACCTTGTGGTATTTTGCTGCCCTATCTAGCAGCTGGTTAAAGACAATGGTGTCGTCGGTGGGCGACAGCTTTGTAGGGTATGGGGAGGCATCGGGGATGGGTTGTGTGTCGTATGGATCATTCTGATCCTCCCATGTGTCATCTTGTGGATGTGGATCCTCTGGTTGATTAAAGTCATCTTGAGGATCTTCCCCCATGTTATCCTCATCATTATAGTCAGAATGTGTAGGAGAGTAGGGCACAAAAGGCATATTGGGATAGAAAGGAGGAGGAGTAAAGGGCCTAGAAGGAGAAGTCCCGAAGTCCTTTTTCTTTGGAGGAACAGGGGAAGGAGTGTCTGTGTCCAGTGGCCTTTTTTTTCGATAATAAACTAACTTTGCCAGTCTCAGGGTTTATATACAGTTTAGATTGTTCCTCTGATTCCGGATTGGGATGGAAGAGTTCTTCCTCCACTGTCCGTGGCTTTGGCACCAATGTTTTTGGCTTACTGAAGTATTTTTGACTTTTTGGCTCGAGGGCCTTCGGTTGTGGAGCCTTTTCGGCTCGACCGTTGCTTTGGGGTCAGTAACCTTTTTCGGTTCGACGACTTTTGTTGGTTTATCCGTCTTTTTCGGCTCGCTGTCTGTCTTTGGGTCGGCGCCCTGTTTCGGAGCGACTGGAGTTTTTGGATCGATACGCTTTTTATGCTCGACAGCTTTCTTAGGCTCAATGTCTTTTGTCGACTCGATGACTTTTTTCGGTTCGACAGGTTTTGTAGTGTGATCGTGTTTTTGTTGATCTCCACTCTTTTTAGGATCGACGGCCTTCTTTGGGTCGTGTGTTCCTTTTGGATCGACGACCGACTTTGGTTCGAGGCTTTTCTTCGGCTCGACGGCCTTCGGCTCGATAACCTTTTTGGGTTGGGCGACCTTTTTGGTTCGACCATCTTCTTCGGGTCAGCGACTTTTGGCTCAACGCCTTTCTTCGGTTCAACGACCTTTGGCTGTACGGAATCTTCGGTTCGACGACCTTCGGTTCGACGAACCCCTTGGGTTCAACGACCTTCTTGGGGAGAACGTTACTTGGACCTGGGGTATCGGAAGGCTTTGTTTTTGGCTTCGGAGCCGAGCCGGAAGGCAGGGCTTCTGAAGGAACTTGTCGATCTCGGCTAAGGCCTTTAGGCGATGCTTCGACCGGAGCCTTCGGTTTCGGGACAAGCGGCGTTGGGGCTATGTACTCACGATTTGCCCCGGTGGGATCTCGTCGTCGGAGTCCAACTGGTCCTCGACGGTGACGATCTCTAGATCTGAGTCCGCCGCCTCTGGTAGGTCGTGTTCCTCATCGAAGATGTTCTCCGGTTCTGGTGCCGGTCGCTGCATCTCTTGCCTAGCGGCCCGTCGAATCCGGATGGTTTTCTTCTAACGGAATTGGGCACAAGCTGGGCAATTTTCTTCGTTGTGCTCTGGTGACAAGCACTTGTTGCATACTGTATGTTTGTCAGTATGCGGGAATTTGGAGTGGCATCGTGGGCACCTTTTGAACGGACTCCTTTCCATCGACAGCAGGCCCACGTGGGGTCAAAAGGCCCAACTGCCCGCGTCGACGACCGGATCAAGATGGAAAGTTTGGTTGAGTCAAGAAGTACAGAGCGAGAACAATACCGTCGAAGTCGAAGGCCTCTTGGCCTTTTAAAGAAGTTTAGTTTCGGTTCCGAAGTTGGAGTGAGGAATAATATCCGAACCCAATGGCGAAAAAAAAACAATCTGAGGATGGAAAAGATGCTGTAGTCCAGGGGAGGAGTCACCTATCTCGTGATACTTCGAAGACTCTTCCAGGACAACAAGGTGCAATCATCCGGACCCAACACTAGGCGGCGATCTATGCACAGATATGAATTCAGCAGCCCACATGCCTCGAACATCTACATTTTCTGCGTGGTCACAGTAGGGAGCTGGCTCTGTATATACTATACCAAAGTGAGGTAAAGTGTGCACAGAGTCCAGTGGAACCCCAAAGGTAGGCAGAGGTAAAGTTAGATAGAACCTTACTCTCTATTTGTGGTAGTGTGGTCGAGCAGTAAGGCAGTATCAGAGGACAGTGTTAAGCATTTGTTGTACACACTCAGTCAGCAAATGAATTCACACACTCAAAGACTGAACTTCAGACCAACTGTTTTGGCATAAAAATATTCTTTTCGTTATTTTATTACTAGAACCAAGCAAGCCTGGCACCGGTAAGCAAGAAATACTTTACAGTAATAAATGCTGATTGTAAAACAGTTCAATTGCAAATGTAAAGTAACCCTGTCTGCATCCCTTGTCTTAAACTGTGCCGAAATCGACTTGTCCTGCAACTGTTGACTTCCCCTGTGAACTGCAAACCTGTTCTCCTGCATCCTGCAGAGGCTCTGAAGCAAGGACTCTGAGGCCTCTGTAACTTCCAAAACCCGGCACCAGAAGCCACCACTGCACCAGTCACCCGTGGTCTGAGTTGAAGTGGGCGAACGATGTCCACAAGGTCCCCCACCCTCCAGAGCTCGAGTCCATTGTGGTTTCGCTTCTTGTGGACCCTTCAATGTTGCCTTCGTCCCTGCAAACAGGCCCCCTCTACAGCGACTGCTCCCGGTGAGAAAACCAGATGCCTACAGCACCTCTGCATTCGTCAACAACGGGCTGTGGAGAAGAGGACCAAAGGTGTCCCTACGTTACCGAGCACCCCTTTTGGTTGAGACCGACTACCCTTCCAGGCAGAGCCTGAAGCCTCTTTTTGCAGTGACCGACCACCATGGAGAACCATTGCGCTCCCAACGCTGTTTTGTACCCTGCACCCGCCTGCCCTCATGCCACTGGTGCCGCCTTGGACCTTGGCCACCACTAACCTTAACTCTTGGAGATTGGTCTTATAAGTCGCTGTACTATACCTGTTTGCAGAACTTGTTCTTCCTTCCATAGCAGAACTCAAAAATTGCACTGTGTCCACTTTTCGAACTGAAAATCATTAATATTTAAAAACGTACTAACCTGAACGATTTTCTCTTTGATGCCTGACTATATATAAAGAGATGTGCTATTTTTATAAATTGGTGTGGCTCTCCTTTTTGAATCATGTGTCTTATTTATTGACCATTATGTATATTTTCAGATACCTTGCACTCCTCTGTGTTAAGCCTAAGGCTGCTCGATCACACTACGCCCTAATGGAGCACTTTGGGATTGCCAAGCAAACCCCTGTCCACTTATACGGGAACTCCTGGACTCTACACGGTAGATCAGATTTTTATCACATAGAGAGCCAGCTTCCTACGCTGGGAAAACGGGTGGGCCATAAAACTTCTGCTCTACTAATACTGTGAATCTTTAAAGCAGAGAGCATTTCAATGTGGCTATTCTTTGGGTCACTGGCCATACACTTAGGTAACAATTTCAGGTAGACATGACATCTGGTTCTACTAACGCTGATTTTCTTCCAGACAGAGAAGTTGCCAGGATCTGCACTAGATACAGGACAGCACCATAGTACTCGCTAACATACTCTGCAAGGGCAAGTTCAGTTGAGAGAAAAAGTAGGTCCAACATCACAATATTTACAAAGATTCAAAATCCTCTCTGAGGAAAACAATAAAATTGTGAGATTTCCTTTCCATAATAAAAACTTACATTTTGCCTATAAACACGCTCAGCACCATGGTCTCATCGTTTAGTCCCAGGACTTCAGACAGGCGTCGATACAGCTGGAAGGCAGGGTAAGATGGACAAAATGAGCAGAAGATTATTAAGAAAATAGAAACATTGAAGGACATTTGTACACGTACCCCTGCCATAAGTGCCCGGCTGCTTGTGAAACAGGTATCTTGGCTTTTTTTTTCTCTAGAAAATGTGTATAAAATTAGGATCCTAACTATCATACTTTGCTCCAGTTTGAATTATTCTTGAGCAAGGAAGGGCATGCTGTGGGAAGTACTTGGAGAGCTCCTGTATAACCAGGTCTGGTGTGTGCTTGAGAGCCAGTCTCGCAGCTGTCAGGGACATCACTTTAGGTCTCCAAAATGTGCTGGAGAAGTTGAAAGTCTGCACATCACTGGGAAGCCTGCCTCCTCAGAAAGGAAGGAGAGTGCCAAGCACTGCAGGAGAAGAGACTCTGCAGAGGAGGTGAAGCCAGCTGTGTTTCTGACATGAGCAACACCCAGAAGTTACTGAATGCTCTTGGGAGTGAAACCTGAGCCGATGTGATGAGGATTCACCCCAGTCTGCTATTGCTGAACCCGCAATGCAACGTGTAGAGAAATTAAGCCAAGTAGACACCCCATGGGGTCAAGCACCCCTTCGACAATCAAAGTTAGTGCTTCCGACATCCCTGTGAATCATAAAGAGGAGCTGCCATCGGTACCAAACCAGACTTCGAGCCTGGCCCAGAGTTCTCAGCTGCCAAAAGAAGCACTACTTGTACAAACCCAGCCTAGAGGCTGCAACTACAGACAACAAGCACCTGTCACATCTCAGCCTTGAGTGTGCACCTGCCATTGAGGGCGCCACTTGGCAGCCCTGCAGAGCTGCTCCCTGGCTACAGCTCTAGCCTCACGAGACACCACTGCAGCGGTCCCATGTTGGCACAGATGCCACTGAGAGGGCTAGTCAGAGGAGTGCCCGCCATCTATGTTTGACTGAGACATCATGAGCAGGTAACAGGCCCTTGCATGAATTGATGTAGACAGTTCTGTAGCAGGAACAGTGACCGCTGCCTAAAACAATGCCTTTAATTGGGGTAGAAGCAATTGATCTGAACTGCTGCAACTGGGTAGAGACCTAGGGAACTGAATCTGTACTCAGTCTATGCCTAAGACTACTTTAGAATAGAATATCTATACACATGATAACCTCCTCTTGAAAGGGGAGAGGGACCATACCAGGTGGGTCGCTACAACTTGGCATCCTAGTAGAGTTTGCAATGTTGACAATCTTGCATCTGAGCCTCATTGAACTGTCTCGTATCATGTTTGGCTGAGATAAAGTACTTAAAAAAATATATACATATGTCCTGGTTAGGACATTGGGTGTATTGTGTCTCTCATTCAACTGTTGAGTGATGAGCTCTTGCCCCCAACACTACTTCCCTGAGAAGCTTTAGACTTTTCGTCCTCACTTTCCTGAGAGTTCAGTGAGGAAAGGTTGTATTTGGTGCACTTAGTAGATCCACAATAGAACAAAACTCAGGACACTAGAGTCAAATGACAGCAAGCACCAAGGCCCAGTACCCCTTTTTTTTTGCCCTGCAACATCGACACACCCCCCTCAGCCCCCCCCCCCCCAAACGGGTCCAGCATTGCTTGTTGCGTACACAGCATTACCCAAGTCCCCAAAAAAATTTATGTCACAAGGACGTTAGTCTGAACTGACCCTACTGGCAATCGCGCCTATGAAGCTAAGGGCGTGTTAATCAAAAGAGCCCATATTATGTTACTAAATTTGACTACACGTAAGGTTGGTAATGAGGCTCTTAAGCCATCTCAAATTGATAAATGCAGTAAAGGAAAGGGATATGGGAGACTTGAATTGAGAGAGCAGCCTAAAAAACATGACAGCACACCCGCTGATAGAGCCATTGTGAATAATGGGTAGCGAGGCTAAATTTGGCACAGAGTACCTAATTAACATAAACCTAGCCTTCAAGCACCATGGTAAGCAAGCTACCCCTTAAATAGCACTAAAGGAACTCAGAGCATCTGCCCCAAGGACACGCATTCAGCACAGATGCTTACAGCAGTTCCTGTGGCACATTTGCAAGAGGGTATAATAGTCTGCCAAATGCCAAATGAGTGCTGCACCATGTCAAATAAAAGTCTGCTGCTTTAATCCACAAACAGTTCTAATAATGGATTTTGGATCCGAGCTATTGTGCTGCTGTAGGCAGATCACATGTAGCTAGAAGGAGTAGTTTCTTACCTGTAACTCCAGTTCTGTAGAATGGTTTTCTCTGTTATAATCATCATCTACTGAATATTCCCGCCCATGTACGTGGACCATGGAGCAACCAAAAATAATCTCTTAATATGTCTTCTTTGCAGTCCTGCATAGACACTTAAGAGAAAATCAAGACAAATAATGCAGCTTAACACTTCTAAGGCTACAAAGGCCATCCCTTCATCTAAACAGTGAAAAGGATAGCCAACAATGTCAGATTTTACACATTTTTACCAAGTTTCCCTCATAGAGAAAACTCCCCTTCACCAAAATCCTTGAAATGATAGAGAGGAAGGGTTGGACAGACAAGCCCCCATAGGCTGCCATTATGTGTCTGGAAAAGGGATACAGTGCCTTTAAGGAACTCTCCAGAGACCCTCGTTATCCCAGGATGCACAGCCAAAGTCCTTTTACTTTCAGTTGTTTTTGAAGGTGTATAAAGCCAGGCCTGTAGCATACATTACAATACCATTTTCTCCACTGGGGAGGAGGGCGGGCGCTTATGACTATAACAGAGATACCTCTACTACAGAATTGGAGTTACAGGTAAGAAACTACTCCTTCTGTAGTAGGGGATCTCTGTGTATAGTCATAATCTAGTGAATAAATGGCATGCCCATCCCAAAAAAAACAACCCGGCGGTGGAGAAAAAACAGACAACACCTCTATTGTGCAAACAGATTTCTCAATGAAGCCTGCCCAACCTGAGCATCTGCTCTGGCATCAGAGTCCAGACAGTAATGCTTAGCAAAGGTATGGACCGACTTCCAAGTGGCAGCCCTGCAGATCTCTGCAATGGGAACATTACGAAGCAAAACTGCTGTAGCTGCTTTGCCTCTGGTAGAATGAGCCTTAGGCTTACCCCCTAAGGTCTTATTAGCCTTCTGATAACATAACTGGATACAGGACACAATCCATCTAGAAATGGACTGTTTCGAGGTGGCAAGACCAGTCCTGACCGACCCATAATTGACCAACAATTGGTCTGACCTACGAATGTCTTTGGTCTTATCCAAGTAAAATTTCAACACTCTTCTGACATCCAGGGAATGAAGAGACCTCTCCGCTCGAGTGGAAGGGTTTTGAAAAAACATAGGCAAAGTTATAGTCTGATTGACATGGAAATCAGAAATCACCTTAGGAAGGAACTTAGGGTGAGTACGCATCAAAACCTTAGCAGCATGAAATACAGTATAAGGTTCTTGGCAACACAATGCCCGAATTTCACTCCCCCTGCGGGCGATGTAATGGCCGCAAGGAACGCCGCCTTCCATGACAAGTGCTGCAGAGAAGCCTTATGGATAGGTTCAAAAGGCTCCTTCATCAACCTGGACAGCACCACATTCAGCTCCCATGATGGCAAAGGACGCCAAACAGGAGGAAACACTTTCTTCAATCCTTCCAAAAAAATCTTTAATCACAGGGATCTGGAAGAAGGATGTCTGTGAAGGGCATTTCCTATAAGCAGTTAATGCTGCGAGGTGAACCTTAATAGAATGAAAATTAAGGCCAAACTGAGCCAAATGCAAAAGGTATGGAAGAATGACATCTTCCTTGCAGGTTGTCGGATCATAGTTCTTGGAAGCGCACCAGATGCAGAACCTCTTCCACTTGTAGGTATAGGAATTCCTAGTGGAAGGTCTCTTAGCCTCCTTAAGTATAGTCATGCAATCGTCAGGAAGGTTCAGGTGTCCATATTGCACTCTCTCAGGAGCTATGCCGCCAACCTCAACAATGAGAGGTTGGGGTGCACCATCTGCCCCCCGAACTTCGTGAGAAGGTCCGGCCGACACAGCAGCCGCATGTGGGGTAGGAGAGACCGGTGAAGCAGGTCCGTGAACCACCACTATCGGGACCACTCCGGAGCAATGAGGATCATCTGTGCTCTGGACTGAGACAGCTTGATGAGTACCGTCGGAATCAGGGTAATGGGTGGAAAAGCGTACAGAAAGCTGTTCGACCAGCTGATCCATAGCGCGTTCCCCAGAGTCCCCGGTTGGTAATACCTGGAGACGAAGTCTTGGCATTTGCTGTTTTCGGAGGTGGCGAACAGATCTACGTCCGGAGTGCCCCACCTGTCGAAGATGTTTCCTAGCACTTCGTCGTTTAGAACCCACTCGTGGTTTTCTTGCACCAGTCTGCTGAGTGCGTCCGCCTGAGCATTCTGCACACCTGGCAGATGGTTAGCCGTTATCGTCAGTCCTCTGGCTAGCAGCCAGTGCCAGATCGCCTGCGCTTCTTTTGACAGTGTGCGCGATCTCGAGCCCCCCTGCTTGTTGAGGTAATACATTGAGGTCGTATTGTCCGTCTGTACAAGCAAGGAGTTCGTCTGGAAGGACGGATGAAAGACCTTCAGTGTCAAATGCACAGCTCTGAGTTCCAGGAAATTTATGTGATACGTGGATTCCGCCGGGGACCACGTTCCCTGGATCTGTAGATGGTCTGAATGCGCTCCCCAACCGTGGAGAGAAGCATCCGTGATGATAGTCTGAATAGGAATGTCTTTGTGGAATGGAACCCCCTTGAGGAGATGCTCTGCTGAGCACCACCATCTCAGGGACTGTTGAGCGTGGAGGGACAGCCGGATCCTGTCGTCCCAGCTCCCCCGCTTCTGGTCCCACTGATCCTCCAGACATTCCTGCAACTGCCTCATGTGGAGGCACGCATGCGGTGTGAGGAAGATGCAAGAGGCCATCGACACCAGTAGAGAAGACACCATCCTCACTGTCGTAGATGGAACAGCCATGAGAGCCTGAGCCTTCCGAAGGATCGATAAGCGTTGCTTCTCCGAAGGAGACACGCTTGCTGAAAGAGTATCAATGGAGGCTCCCAAGTACTGTAGGCACTGGACAGTAGTCGGAACAGACTTGGATATGTTTATGTGCAACCCCAGCTGGCTCAACAGAACGGCCGTCCTGTTGAAGTGCAATTGCGCATCCTGGAAGGTGGAAGCTTTGATCAACCAGTCGTCCAGGTACAGGTAGACAAACACCTTGTTCTTTCTCAGGTGAGCTGCCACCACTGCCATGCACTTTGAAAAGGTCCTGGGTGCTGACTTCAGTCCAAACGGTAGTACGGTGTACTGATAGTGATTTGTGCCGACCAGAAATTGCAGGTACTTCCGATGTTTCCGTGCAATGGGCACATGGAAGTACGGATCTTGCAGATTTTTGCGCAAAGCCAATCTCCTCTTTGCAGCTGAGGGTAAATCTGCTGCAGAGACAGCATGCGAAACTACTCCCTGCAAATCTATTTGTTTGCTTGTCGCAAATCCAGAATGGGCCTGAACTCGTTCTTGTCCTTCTTGCGCACAAGGAAGAACCGAGAGTAAAGACCCTTTCCCCTTTGAGACAAAGGGACGTCTTCTATCCCCCTTTTTCTTAACAGGGTATCGGCCTCCGCTTGGAGCTCGCGCAGCTGGAACCGCGAGCAAAACCGGTGGAATCGCTGAAGGAGGGCTGACGAAACGAAGATTGTATCCATTGCAAACAATATTCAGCACCCACTTGTCCTGAGTAATTGTTCTCCACTCTGCCAAGTAATTCTGTATGCTTCCCCCCCACCGGAGCGGGTGACGGAAGGGGGAATTAACACCTCTGGGCTTAAACCCGGCCGGGCCCTTGTTCGCCGAGGAGGACTGCTGTCCGCCTCTGCCCCTCTGACGCTTCTGGAATGGTTGCCGCTAGTACTGCTGCTGTTGTTGCTGTTGACCAGCTTGACGACCCTGCCCTTGTCTTTGAGAACCATACTGCCTCTGGAATGGATGGAAGGACTTCTTCTGCTCTTTTGGTTTCTCCAAACCAACAGCTTTAAGTGTCTCTACCTCTGCCTTCATGCGGGCCATCTCCTCGTCCGCATGTGACCCAAAGAGAGTCGAGCCAGAGAATGGAAAATTAGTGATTCTCTGTTGCGCCTCCGGTTTGAGAGATGTAAGGCGCAACCAGGAATGTCATCGTAAATTGATGCCATGGCAATAACCATGAGCCGCCAGGAGAGAGGCGTCCGCCACAGAGCTGATGAACTGATTGGAGACCATCATACCCTCATTCAAAATCTCCTGGAAGTCTTCTCTCCTATCCCTCGGGAGGAGCCCCAGGAAGTGCAGCAGGGACTCCAACATGGAGCGGTCATAGCGACCCAAGAGCGCCGAGGCACTCGCCGCTTTCATGGAGGTGGCCGCCGTCCTGCAGACTTTCCGTCCAGCTGAGTCCATCTGACGGCTTTCCTTATCCGGAGGCACCGTAGAAGACGGGGCAGTGGCATGCTGCTTCTTGGCCGTAGTTAATATAACAGAATCCGGTACCGGATCTGATCTCAGGAATGCTGGATTGTAATCCGGGGGCCTGTACTTTTTCTGCAGCCGGGACGGAGCTGACTTCCCTGAGGCCGGAGTCAGAAAAAGATCGATAGCCGGTTCCTCCAGTCCTGGCACCAAGGGCAACAAGGGGCAGAGACAAATGCCGCTTGTGTAGGGTGCCGTCAAAGTGATCCCCAACTTCACTGCCCCCTTCAATAT
Source organism: Lissotriton vulgaris (assembly GCF_964263255.1). Classification (NCBI taxonomy): domain Eukaryota; kingdom Metazoa; phylum Chordata; class Amphibia; order Caudata; family Salamandridae; genus Lissotriton; species Lissotriton vulgaris. Next base: position 586,710,895 of record NC_141699.1, on the reverse strand, counting down.
CACCTCCTGAAATGTTACAATGTCATCCACCGGTTACACCCTCGTATGGGGGGAATCCGACAAGGTGGGAGAATATCTCCGGCCACTTGAAGAGTCCGTATGACGGGACTGTGACCTATCCCTCCGGTGACGATGACGGGACCGTGTCGAAGACCGACGGTCACTCCGTGATCGATGTCTCCCTCTGGACCGTGATCTAGACCTCCTAGGGCTCGGGCGATCCACTGGCCTTACAGGAGGCGGGCGCTGCGGAGGCAGAACTGGAGTCCTAGGCTATGGAGGCCTCGTAGGTGGTGACGGAAGGTGCGGCAGAGATCGAGGAGACAGCTGTGGAGGCGGAGGAGGAGTAGGAGGAGGCTGAGGTGGAAAAGTTGGAGGAGGAAGCAAGGGAGGTAGCGGAGGAGGCTTCCTCGGAGGCAATGGTGGAGGCGTAGGCGTCCTGGGCCTAGCAGGCTAATAGGTCCTAGAATATTCGGATTCCGAAGACCTGACCACTCTCCTCTTCTTCTGCGCAGGTCTTGACAAGGATGCTTCTGGAGGCAGACCTCTTTTCAGGCGAGCGCCGGCGCGACAGGCTACTCGTAGATGCAGAAGATAGGCTGACTACGGAGGCAGAGGACACCGTCCAGGCCCTTGAACGCCTCCTTGACGTCGACTTTTCTTTCCTCGACCTCTTTGCCTTTCTGCTTCTCGACGTCGATCGTCTAGACATCGATGAACTCCTCAATGTCGACTCTCTTCTCTTCGACGTCGACTTGTCTCTCTTTGACGTCGAACGTCGAGTCGATCTCGACGGCGAACGGCGGTGTCGCCTCGACCGCGAGCGCCGGTTCCTCCTGGACTCATGCCGATGATGTGTCGAAGCTGGTGAAGTCCTCGACGTCGACCTCGTCCGAGGTCTCGACGTCCTTCCCCTCAACATCGAACGTCGACAACGATTCGACCCAGAGCCCAGGGTCGACGGGGATAGTGGTCCTACCTCTCGACGCCGACGTCGAAGCCATCGACGTCGACCGGGACCGGTGCCTTTTCTGGGCCTTTTCTTGACTGGGGAGCCCCCAAGAGGCCGAAGCACAGGCAGAGGACGATGACTGAGTCCCTCCATGCACAGACCCACCTGGTTCCTGATGTCTCCTCTGCTCCAGGCCTTGGAGACGAATATTCTCCCTGTCACGCAGGGTCCTCCTGGAGAAAGATTGACAAATCTCACAGGTTTCAGGGACATGGGCGGAAGGGAGACAAGAGTATGCATACTCTGTGGGGGTCAGATTTAGCCTTCTTCCTGGCACACTCAGGGCACTTGTTGAATAAAGCTGGCATATTCGACATAAAGAGTGGGCAAAACTGGCTAAAAAAACACAGCAAGAGGAAGACCCCAGACGTCGGGTCAAACATTCAAAACACTTGAAAAGTGCTAAAAAAATTTAAGAAATACCCAAAAAGGGGGAGCTCAATGCTCCAGGGTCCTGCTAGCAGGAACCGGAAAAAAGAACTGAAAGTAAAAGGACTTTGGCTGTGCATCCTGGGATACCGAGGGTCTTTGGAGAGTTCCTTAAAGGCACGGTATTCCTTTTCCAGACACATAATGGCAGCCTATGGGGGCTTGTTTGTCCAACCCTTCCTCTCTATCATTTCAAGGATTTTGGTGAAGGGGAGTTTTCTCTATGAGGGAAACTTGGTAAAAATGTGTAAAATCTGACATTGTTGGTTATCCTTTTCACTGTTTAGATGAAGGGGTGGCCTTTGTAGCCTTGGAAGTGTTAGGCTGCATTACTTGTGTTGATTTTCTCTTAAGTGTCTATGCAGGACTGCAAAGAAGACCTCTTAAGAGATTATTTTGTATTGCTCCGGGGTCCAGGCACATGGGCGGGACTATTCACTAGATTATGACTATACACAGAGATCCCCTACTACAGAACTATCTGATCCATTAAATAACATGTATTAGCAACCAGAAACACTCATGAGCAGTTGCTTTATTAAAGATTGTGTTTATTAAAGAGTGTGAGGTTGCAATATTTCTGTGAACACTACATTCACATGCAAATATCCTGTACTCATGGATGACAGGTAGAGACGACAAAACTGCAGTTTCTCGGACTTCAGGCAAGAGGATCAGGAAGCTCTCTTTTCCGCTCTACTCACAGCTGCTAATTTTGACTAAATCACCAAGCAGTGGGTGGTGGGCTAATATTTAATTCAGTGAGGTGTTCTATCATTTGGCTCACATGCACATATCAATCATAAGGATTGTGTTACTTACACTGTAAGCATCGATTTTTAGTTCTGTAGAGCTGTAGATTCACATGCTTTGCATACTCCTGCCATCTAGGGTTGGGTCAGAATGTTTGCAAGTTTTTCTTCAAAGAAGTGTTTTTCAGTCATGAGGTAATGCGACTCCTCTTTCGGTGATACTACGCATGGGCATCAGACTCCTTTGTTGGATTGTTTTCCCGCAAGAGGGTGGGAATAGAGTAAGTAAGTGTAGTTAATAAAAATTGGGTCAGATGGTAAGGGTTTGTATTTTGTATCAAACCTGGGTGTTATGATACACGCGTGTACAGAGACTTTAAAAATGTCATCAGCATGGTACATCATGCCTTTTAACATGTGTAGAGACGGTGTTATTCTATGTGTGGTCCCCAATGTTTAAAGGTTCTTTATGTACATAGACTCCATAGTATGTAGATGCCCTGGCAATGAACTCCTGGTATGAGATCATCAGGAGGTGAAGGTTTTGCACGGAATAGATCAGGGTCAGTGTCTTTTGGAGGATCTACATTAAAATGATTCCATGGATCTGGTGTTGATTGCCCATAAGTATCATCCCAGCCACTGCGTCAGGATCTGTAAGAGGAAAACCCTGTGGTGTAATATCTAGAGGGTCTGAATATGGTTCTAATGGTACAGGTGAAGTTGGTGGAGGGGGACGAGGAATGGGATAGAAAGGACTAGTAGCCATGTACTTTTTCCTTTTTAAAGGAATTTTTTATTCTGTGTCTTATGAGATTGGAATCTTTCTTTTGGAGGATGGTGGTATCACAGATTTTGTTGTAATATGGCCAGTGTCTGGATTAACATAATGTTTCTTTTGTTTTGGATCCAGTTTTGCTTACATAGCTTCCAGAATTGGCTCCGGAGGCTTAGGAGGAGCATCGTTCTGCTTCGGTGCCAAACCTTTCGGTACCGAGCTGGATTTGTCCTTCGAAACAGAACGTTTAGGGGACGAAGGTGTGGTTTCTCGAGCCAGAAGCCTCGACTTGCACTTTCAGTATCGGGCTGGAAGGTGGGGCTTTGGAAGCAGAGCCTACCATGGCCAGATGGCAGTGGTGGCCCTTTTGCTTGGTGAAATCAGGTTTTGTAGGCAAAGGGGGGTTTTAAATTCACAGCACCTTGACCAGCTGGAACATCCTGGGACTCCAGCTAGACGTCCAGTTCGGATTTGGAGTCCTGGATGGACAAGGCCTCTTCCACTGCAGACACTACCATTTCCTCCTTGTCGATATCTTCTCTTAAGATTTCAAGGGGTGTCTTCGATACTCTGCCGCTCCATTTCTCTTCGTCAAGCCAGACGGTCCTGCTGGGTCTTTTTAGATCGAAATGACCGACAGGCATCACAGTCTTCTTTCTTGTTCTCGGAAAGAGAGGCACAGGTAACAGATCTGAAGGTCGGTGCATGGGTATTTAGATTGGCACCGAGGGCAGAATTGGAACGGAGTCCGTGCCATCAGCAGATTAACTCCCACTTGAGGAAAACGTAGAGTAATCTAAACGGGCTAGTAGCATCCAAATGCTCTTAAACTGGAATGCTACTGCATATAGACTAATGTCTGGAAGAGCCAACCCTCCTTTGAGTAATCTTCGTCTGAGCTTTTTCCAAGTTAGTCGAACCCCTTCATCACCCCATATAAAGCTTCCCATCTTACTCTGCACCTTACTGATAATCTTTTTTGGAAAGGTTAGAGGTATAGTGGAAAAAAGATAGGAAAGCTTGGGCAGAATGACCATCTTCACAAGGTTAATTTTCCCATAGATGGTTAAGGGGAGATTTCTCCATCTACTAAACAGACGTTCCATCTCTCTGGTCACTCTATTCAGGTTTAGCTGGGGGATTTTTTCGAGGTCTTTCACAATGTAAATCCCCAGATATCTAAACTCTGAGCTCACTGGACCCCTCCATTGGCCCAGATTCCAGCAGAAACCAGATGGGTCGGCATGGGGCAGACTGCTGGGAGAAATGGTAAGAGAGGAAGAGGGAGGTGAAGGCGAGGCTTTTATGTATAAGTTTGGATCCTCCAAATTTTTCAAACGGGTCCGTTTGAAGGTTCTAAGGGCAGCTCTGGAGTTGTGGCACAGGGCAAGGCTCAGTTGGGGGATAGGTTACTACTCAGATCTGGCTCCTATCTGGGACTCGCCCGGAACCCTGGAATGTTTGAGGGATTCCTTGGCACTTCCAATAAAGAGGGCAGGAATTACCAACTGGATGGAATTGATAGATGCAGAAGGAGTACATCCATGGGAATATCTGAGGGCAAAGATTGGGATTGGACTATCTAGATTCAAGTATCTTCAGTTAGTATCTTGGTATGGCGCGGAACGGGAGGAGATAAAGGGAAACGGTGAAATCGAGAAGCTGTGCCAATCCACCCTACCATTTAAAAAGGAAATATCGATGTGGTACAATTATCTATTGAAAGTTGAAGATCTTGCGATCCCCCCCTCAGAGGCGGTATGGAATCTATCCTCCAAGGGATCCCAAGTAGATGCCCTTTTTGAGCCATCTTTAAAGTTACTATACAAGTATATAAAACCAGCCTGTTTGAAAAAGAATCACTTTTTCGTCATTAACAGACTTTATTACACCCCCTACAAGATAGCAAAATGTGCCCCTGCACCTCCACCTAAATGCCCAAGATGTCACACTCCACTAGCCAACGACATTCATATTTTTTAGGAATGTACAGTGTTGGAACATTTCTGGAAAGAGGTTGGGGACACTCTTTTGGATGTTTTTTAAATCAAGGGTGGAGGTTAATCTCTCCTTAGTTTAATTTGGTGACGATGGTCTCTTTTGTCAGACTGCCTCACGACGGGATAAAGGTCTCTTACTATATATGTTCTTATTGGCGCGGAGAGAGATCTGTAGAAGATGGAAAGACCCTCTCCCCCCAAAAAGAGAAGACTGGTCAAAGCATTGTTTGTTATGGCCTGGCTAGAGTACGGGGGCATTGAGGATAAGCCGACTAACATCTGGCATCCTCTAATGAGTTGGGGACAAAGCCTAAGACTTATTTAGATGGTCCAATGATTACACCACGTCCCCATACAAAAAAGGGGATGGGTCAGGTGACCCAAGCGAGTGCGGTAAGCCAAGGGGTACCCAGTTAGTGAACATTTGTATTTATTTATTTTTTGTATTTATTTTATTTGTAAAGCGCTAACATTCATCCTGAAAGGACATCACGGCGCTAAGGAAAAGTTACAAGTGATTTGATGGCAACACTAGTTGAAAATTATTGATCTGGCCTGGGGAAGAGGAATGTTTTTAGTTGTTTCCTAAATGAGAGGAAGCAGTGATTTGTTCTAAGTTTAGGGGGTAACTCATTCCACTTTGTTGCGGCAATGTGAGAGAAGGCCCGCTCTCCCATCCTGACAGTCCGAGCTCGGGTGATGGATGCTCTTCCTGACGTCATAGATCGTAGGTTTCTAGAGGGTTTATGAAATACGATCATGTCATGTAGGATGATGGGGCCTGAGTCGTGGAGTACTTTGTGTGAAATACACAACAGCTTAAAAATAGCTCGTTGTCGCATTGGAAGCCAATGAAGCTCACGCATGCAGTTTTTGGCTGAGTCGTATTTTCTTTTATTACAGATGGCTTTGGCAGCGGCATTCTGAACCATCTGTAATTTGGAGAAGAGGTAATCAGCCATTCCCACAAACAGTGAATTACCATAGTCCAACCTACTCATCAATAGTGATTGGACTAGTGTTTTCCTGCAATCTGTCGGCACCCAAGGGAAGACTCGTCTAAGCATCTTCAAAAGTCCGAAGCCTCTGCCGCAAACTATGGAAACATGGGATTTCATGGATAAGTCCCTATCCAGTGTTATTCCTAAATTTTTGGCTTTTGCAGTAGGATTGGGAGGCAAGCCCAAGTCACTCGGCCACCAGCTGTTGTCCTAGGCCTGTGTGCCTCTGCCGAACAATAGAATTTCAGATTTGTCAGCATTTAGTCTGAGACAATGGTCCTGCATCCAAGTTGCCAGTTCAGTCAAGCAGTTCGTCAATCTACATGGCTGTACAAGTTCTGCAGCAGCTTGATAAGGTGAGATGAGGACAAAAAAAAATCTAAACGGGCTAGGCCCGAAGGCCGCGTTTGGAGTTTTCCCTTATCCAACTAAGAACTTTTTTGATTTTTGACACCCGGAGGATGGGACACACGTTTGAAACAATATCGACGAGGGTAGAGTGGATTGCACACCAAAGGAATCCCCAGGAACGGTCTCAACCCGCAACTCCGCAATACACATCTGAACCAGATTGTGGAAAGAAAACAATCTAACAATGGAGTCAATGCCTATGCGCAGATTCACCGAAAGGAGGAGTCTCATTACCTTGTGACTGGAAAAGACGGTCAAAGAAAAACAACTTGCAAACATCCAGACCCAACAATAGATGGCAGGAGTATGCAACTAGATGGCAGGAGCATGCAAAGCATGTGTATCTATAGCACACATGCTTTGAACATATACATTCTCACTGATCACTCAAACTGTGAAGAAATCATAAAAATATAGGACAAATCATTCCAACTAGTTATTACAGTCTGATTAGAAGTGACATACAAATGCTCCATTACAGCAGAACCAAATGGAGCGTTCAGAGTTGGAAGGCGCTACCTTGGATGACTTCTGCACTTGATCTCCGATATAGATCTTACGGAACTGCTCGAAAAAGCTCAGCATAGCGAGCTCTAGTTTCTCATTCCCAGCCTGAGCCAACCGCGAGTCTGTTAGGTTCATCAGCTGGAGAACCCTGCAGGAAGGAAAGAAAAAGTGAACATGTGTATGCTACCCTGAGCAACCAAGGAAAGTTACATTTCAGAAAATCCTGTGCAGCCTACACAGCCCAAAGCAATGCAAGAACACTAGAAATGCCATAACTATAAACAGTAGACACTTATTGGTCTATGCATCAAGGACACACAGATGGGTCCTTTGATCATGAGATGTGTTTTTCAAAATAAATTTAAGAGGGGGGCACTAGAGCTTGCCGGTTGTAATCAAGTCTCATGAATGGCTTTAACTTTTCATGTAACCATGCAACAAGACGGGAGCAGCAGGTATGGTTGCCAGAAGCAGCAGAAATTTCATATGAGCACATACCATGACAGGACACTATGTAAAGGCTTATTCATGTGGTCCTGGGACAGTCAGTGGTTACTCAACAGTTCCCTTTAAAAGTACTGTTATTTACTACTGATGTCTTGGGCCAACAATGCTACCACACTCCAATTGGATAACCATTGTACGCTTTGGTCAACATTAGCAAATCATACTTAATATCTAGTATGTGCTTTATTTTCAAATAAGATTGTTTCTGCTTCAGTGAAAAGAACGGATAAAAATACACTACACACTGAAAATCTGACAATGATAGGCATTTCTAGCCCTCGTCTCGGAAACAGTCTAGAAAAATGCATCCAGTATCAAAAATAGCAACCTGTAGTCACCAAGGCAAAGACGTTCACTAGCGACTCTCAGAAAGCTGCAGCCCTCACACAGATTTGGTGGCACTGGGAAGTGGCTGCCTTTGGTACTTCCAAAATGCCTACCAGTGTAACTGAACAGAAAGTTATTTTTGCATATTCTGTTAGTTTATTTCCTGCACAACTGGTTCCCAATAAATAAGCTATTCGGCACAAGGTTTCCAATGTGGTTCTTGCACTGGAGCCAGCACTGAAGGTGATTTTAGTACAACATATGAGACCTCTGCGTCTGCCTGTCAAATCCCCAAAACAAGTTCTCCTTTGGATCTAGATATTTAGATGCAAGTTCACCATTGTGGGTCCAGCAGTTCTTCACAGATCAGGTTTCTCAAACCAGCTGGTACAGTTGGTCACGGTCTAAGAATCATTTTACAGGCTAGCACTTACATGAGGTGTTGGACCATCTGAGCTTCCCTGCCCCTAGCCCTTCTGGCATTCAGAAGAGTCAAAACCTCCCTCAAAAGACTTGTGGAGAAGTGTGGCTCACTGATTAGAACGACAGACCCTGATGCAGAGGTCTGGCCTGGGACCAGGGTTCAATTCCCGACGCGGCAGGGTCCTGAGCCCAATAATGTCCACGGACTTGACAATTCTCGCCTCGGTGCCTATTCTAATCATGGGGTCCCACGCTGCAACTCTGGGCAATAGCTTGCTTAATCTTCACTACGGCGGCCCACCCGCTGCGGGATGCCTGGCTTTCACCTTGGGGATGCCCAGTAGGGGTTATCTCACAGGGAAAAAAGCCAGGACGGGTTCCCAAGGCAAGCGCCTTGATGCCTTCGGGTGATACGTGCGCTATATAAGTCGCAATACATTTACATTTACAAAAGACTAATCTTACTCCCCAGATAGGTTCTAAAGGGTCTGATAAGATTAACACAACTTCTGTTCTACAGTATGACAATAGTTCATCCATCTCTCTATCAAGAATCTTGACTGGTATCCCTGCTGAGGTGGCCTAATAAAACTATCAAACAGGGACAAATGCTTAGAAAAGAGAACTACAAATAGTAAGCTAAACTCTTACCGACAGACTAGCTCCCCATCCATGGCGTCCTGCTCATCAGTACTAGCAAACGAGACCCTGCCACCAATCACTGCTCCAATGATGTACACCAGCCACGTCAGTCGACCTGCAGGAAGCAGGGAACATTAAAGTACAGCAGCAAACCTGTGAGTAACATTTTTCAGGAGACTAAATACCTAAACACATTAAAACAAAGGGGTGAGGAATGAGGGTGGAGAGGGAGAGTGAAGAGTGGAGAGGGAGAGTGAAGAGTGGAGAGAGAGAGTGGGAGAGTGGAGAGAGAGAGGGAGAGTGGAGAGAGGGAGAGTGGAGAGTGGAGGGTGGAGAGAGGGGGAGTGGAGAGGGAGAGTGGAGAGAGAGAGCAGAGAGAGAGAGCGGAGAGAGAGAGAGGGAGAGTGAAGAGAGAGAGAGGGAGAGTGGAGAGAGAGAGAGCGCGAGAGAGAGAGCGAGAGAGAGCGCAAGAGAGCGTGAGAGAGAGCGCGAGAGAGAGAGAGGTTGCCAGAAGATAGGAGGGAACCATTAGAAACTATAAAAGAAACAAATGATTAGTTACTTACTTGTAATCCTAGTTCTCATCCAGGGGTATACTCAAAGTCATAATCTATGAATAATCCCCACCCATGTGCGGGATCCCGGAGCATACAGAAAAATACATATATATATACCTATATATGCATATGTGAAAACATATCTATGCAACCTAAGATATTTCAAAAGGCCAAAATGCTGAAATTACATAGGTTTGCATAGTAGCACCTATACTCTCTCAACCCCTAAGGAAGAAAGAGAGCAGTAAACATTTGTCATACAACAATGCTTTATTACCATAGAGAAACCTGTAATTGCAGGCATTTTCCAGTAGGCTGCAGTAGAGTATAAAGAAAACTGACACCTTGCCTTCAAGGCATTAGAGTAGGGGTACCGTGCCTGTAGGCGACCCCCTGCTCCCATGATGCACCACAGGTGGCAGCTAGGTCAGTTCTTTTTGGAGGTGCATAAACACCTGAGTAAATCCGCAGACAACATACAATAACTTTGCAGTAATGCTCGTTCGGGGAGGTGGGTGGGTCGCTTAGGACTTTGATGAGTATACCCCTGGATGAGAACTAGGATTACAAGTAAGTAACTAATCCTTCTCATCCAGTGGATACTCATCAATAGTCATAATCTAGGAATAGATTAGCAAGCCCATACCCAAAGTCTCGCGGACGAGCAATCAAGTACATAGCAAAAACATGAATCAATATCACATTTATAATGCAGTTATGCAAACAAATTCCTAAAAGAGCCCAGTCCCACTTGGGCATCGGCCTGTGCATCTGAATCTAGGCAGTAATGGCGGGTAAAGGTATGTACTGAACGCCATGTAGCTGCCTTACAAATCTTAGATATCGGAATGTTGTGAAGGAGAGCTGTTGTAGAAGCTTTCCCTCTAGTGGAATGTGCACGTGGTTTGCCCTGTAAAGCTTTGTTAGCTAATTGGTAAGACAGAGCTATACAGGAGACAATCCACCTCGAGATAGACCTTTTTGAAGCGGTCAGACCGGTATTAGTTGTACCATAATTAACAAAGAGCCGGTCAGACTTCCTAAATGGAAGAGTTCTAGCCAGGTAAAATTTCAAAACCCTCCGGAGATCTAGAGAGTGTAAAGACCTCTCTGTGAGAGTGGTTGGTTGAGGGAAGAAAGTAGGCAGAGGGATGGTCTGATTGATATGGAAATCCGAGACCACCTTGGGCAGGAAGCCTGGATGTGTTCTCAGCACCACTTTATTGGCATGAAAAACATTGTAAGGTTCCTTGCAACACAGGGCCTGGATCTCACTCACCCTGCGGGCTGAGGTGATGGCTACCAAAAAAGCAGCTTTCCAGGTCAAGTGCTCCAAAGATGCCTTATGAATAGGCTCGAAAGGAGCACCCATCAACTTGGTCAGTACGATGTTAAGCTCCTAGGGAGAAGAGGGGGGCCTCACTGGCGGAAACATTTTCTTAAACTCCTCTAAGAAATCTTTGACCACAGGCATGAGGAAGAATAAGGTCTGGGAAGGAGACTTCCTATAAGCTGTGAATGCTGCTAAGTGAACCCTGATGGAGGGGTACTTCAGGCCTGACCTTGCCAAGTGCAATACGTATGAGAGAATCACCTGCTCCTGACCTCGAATTGGATCAAGAGCCTTGTCCATACACCAAATCTAAAATCTTTTCCACTTGAAAGCAGAAGACTTTCTGGTGTAGGGCCTCTTTGCTTCTCTAAGGATGTCCATACAGTCCGCCGATAAGTCTATGTGGCCATACTGGATGACCTCAGGAGCCAGCATAAATAGATGATCTATTTATGCTGATTTCCTAGGTGTTGTACTCATATAGGTAATTACCCTGCCCTAGGAATCCATATCGGTACCCAGGGGGTCCTTGTTTTTCTCACATATATGACCTCAGGAGCCATGCAGTCAATCGAAGGGAAGGGAGATTGGGGTGAAACACCCTCCCCTCGTCCTTGGTCAGCAAGTCTGGGCGGCAGGGCAGCCTCCGGTGAGGAACCTCTGACAGATGGAGGAGATCCGGGTACCACCACTGGCGTGGCCACTCCGGCGCTATCAGGATCATCCTGGTGTTGGTCCTGTAGAATTTCTGTATCACCGCCGGGATCAGAGGCAGTGGAGGAAAAGCGTACAGCAATGTCTGAGACCAGCTGATCAAAAGTGCATTCCCCCATGATCCCTGCTGGGGGAATCTGGACTCGAAGATGGGGCATTTCGCGTTTGCCGCGACTGTGAACAGATCTATGTCTGGCACTCCCCATTGCAGAAACACCTCCTGAGCGACGTTTTCGTTGAGCACCTAGTCGTGCGCTTCTACGAAGTCTCTGTTTATGCTGTCCGCCTGAACATCCCTGGGAGGTGAACTGCAACGATGGAGAGACCTCTCGCCAGACGCCACCGCTAAATGGATTGAGCTTCCAGAGACAGAACTCGTGACCTGGTGCCTCCTTGTTTGTTCAGATAGAACATCGTTGTTGTGTTGTCTGTCTGAACTTGAATGTGGCTGGAGTGCAGAGACGGGTATGGGGACTTGAGCGCCAGATAGACAGCCGTAGCTCCAAGAAGTTGATATGATAGCTTCTTTCTGTCTCGGACCAGAGGCCTTGTACCTGAAGCTGGTCCATATGAACTCCCCAGCCGTGCATTGAGGCATCCGTGAACACTGTCTGCGTTGGAGGCGACTGATGAAATGGAACTCCTTGCCAGCAAGTGAGAGCGTTTCATCCACCATCTGATGGAGTCTTTAGCAACTTGATGGAGAGAGACACGATCTTCCCAGCGACATAACCTCTGAGACCATTGGTCCTCGAATGCCTGCTGCAGAGGCTGCATGTGAAGCCATGCAATGGGCACAATGTAGATGCACAAGGCCATCGATCCCAGTAGTGACAACACTTGTCTGGCTGTAGGACTGTAGGACTTTGGGTGTCGAGCAGGGTGCGGCACTTCAGAAGAATTGATGACAACCTCTCCTCCGAAGGACACCAGCTTGCCTCTGCGGAGTCCAGGGAGGCGCCCAGATAGTGTATTCGTTGGGTGGGGTTGAGGACTGACTTCTTGAAGTTGACTTGCAACCCCAAAGAATGCATCATGTTTAGACAGTAAGAGAGATGGCTCTGAAGCAGAACAGGTGTAGAGCTTTTCAGGAGCCAGTCGTCTAGGTACGGATAGACGAAGATCTTCCGCCTGCGGAGGAAGGCAGCCGCCATGCACTTTGAGAATGTCCGTGGGGCGGATTTGTGGCCGAACGGAAGCATGCGATACTGATAGTGGTGACGGGCTATCTGAAATCTGAGAAATTTGCGATGCTTTACTGAGACAGGTATATGAAAGTAAGCGTCCTGCAGGTCGATGGCACACATCCAGTCTCCCTGGTGAAGGTGCAGAAAGATCTGATGCAGGGCTAGCATACGAAATTCCTCCTTTCTGATAAACCTGTTCAGCAGGCGCAGGTCGAGGATAGGTCTGTACTCTTTGGCTACTCCCTGCTTTTGGAATGGAAAGCAGCAGGAGTACACTCCCTGATTTCTTCGTATGGGAGGGACCTCCTCTATGGCCTTCTTTGCGAGAAGGGTAGATACTTCGTCTTTCAAAGGAGCTTCAAGAGGCCTATTCCACACCTCTAAGATAGGCTCCTTCAAAGCATCATTGAAAGGAAGCATGAGCTCTACAACAGAAGATGGAGAGTGGAGGACTTCTGTCAAAATATTTGACTTGAACTCTGTATGAAGAGATACATTCAATAGATCCGCAGCCTTCCTGATGACTACATGGTATGGAGCCACATCTGTAGAAGGGGCATCAGAGACAGAGGCTAAATCCCAATCAGGAGACCATTCCAGTCCACTAGCCTCCCTTAAATCATCAAAGAAATCCTCTGATTCCTGCAGCTCACCCTCTTCCATTTAAGCTTCACGGTAACTTTGCTCTTCCAGGAGTCGCTGAGCCTCACGCCTCGACCTCTCCTTCGGGAATGGCGTCGGCGGATCCGGAATCGACTCCGACGGATCCCGGAGCTGGCGTTGAACTCTGAGAACCAGGCCGTTGTTCCCGAGGTTGGACTGACGCCGGTGACGAAGGCATTGGCATCGAAGGCTTTGGCGGTGCCGGGAAATGCCAAGTCGGAGCCGGCAAAAATGGCATGAACGGCGCCGGAGCATAAGACTGGGGGACTCCCAGATTAAATGTCATCGGACCAGCTGGTGCTTCAGAGGGGTACAAGGCTCTTGAATAGACTCCATACATTGCGTTAAAAAACTGTGTAGGGTCTTGTCCTGGGCCCGGAAAAGGAGGGTATGAACTCACAGGTTGCCACCAAGGAACCAGAGTCTTCTCAACCTCAAGTTGGTGAGTCGGAGTCGTCGAACCCTCAGGCAGTGGAACCTCTTCCTTCTCTCGAATTGGAGATCGAGATGGAACCGGAGACGGATTCGACACCGGAACCAGTGAATGCTCCGGTGACTCCATAGGCAAAGCCTCACCTTCTGGATCCTGAACCTCTGGAGAATGAGAAACCTCATCCTTACGATGTCTTCTCATTGGTGACTTCGGTCTCAAATCCGAATCCTTTCCAGAATGATGATGTGATCCATGCTTCCTCTTCTTGTGCTTCTTTTTAGCCGACCTGGAAGCATGCCCCGATGACTACCTCGAGGGTGACTTTGAACGAGAACTCGACCACCTCGACCTCTTCCTGTCCTTCTTACCCTTCATCTTGGCAACCAGGAGCTTCGCCTCTCTCTCACGAAGGGCCTTGGGATTCATCTTCCTACAGGACGGACACCCCTGGACATCATGGTCCGAGCTCAGGCACCAAACACAGTCTTCATGCGGGTCTGTGATCGACATCACCTTACCGCATTCACTACACGGTTTGAATTTGGTCTTCTTCAATGACATATCGTCTAGATACAAGAAAACACGAAAACCAACAAACAGTAACAAAGTTACTATGAAGCTACAGAGGATCCCTCAAAAACCGTTAGCATCGACGACGCTGAAAAAAGGGAACCGATGTCATCACGCAGACATGGGACTATTATGGAGTCGGTGACGTCAGCGGAGCCGCGCGCGATGCCGTGCTTCTGTGACGTCGTTTATGCGTTCCCTGTCACGCAGGGTTCGCCTGGAGAACTTCTGACAATGGTGGCACTGGTCAGCATTGTGTGAGGATGGAAGACACACAATACACACCGAGTGTGGATATGCCAGTGCCATTTTCTTGTCACAGGAAGGACATTTCCTGAATAAAGCCGGCATTCTGACTGGATAAAATTTATGGAAGTACACAAAACCAGCAGCAGAAGCCTTTAGGAACCAGAAAACGTCAAATTTTCTGAAAAAATCTCTTCAAAATCAGTTTTAGTAAAAAAAACTGAAGAGCTCAAGCTCCAGGATCCTCTCAGAAGGTGCTGGAAAAAAGAACTGACCTAACAGCCACCTATGGTGCATCATGGGAGCAGGGGGTCACCTACAGGTCTTAAAGGCACGCTACCCACGACTCCAATGCCTTAAAGGCATGGTGTCCGTTTTCTTTGTTTTCTTTATACTCTACTGCAGCCTACTGGCAAATGCCTGCAATTACAGGTTTCTCTATGGCAATAAAGCATTGTTGTATGACAAATGTTTACTGCCCTCTTTCTTCCTTAGGGGTTGGGAGAGTATAGGTGCTACTATGCAAACCTATGTAATTTCAGCATTTTGGCCATTGTGGAAATATCTTAGGCTGCATAGATATGTGTTTTCACATATGCATATATAGGTATATATATGTATTTTTCTATATGCTCCAGGATCCCGCACATGGGCGGGGATTATTCATAGATTATGACTATTGATGAGTATCCCCTGGATGAGAACTATAGAGAACAGATGGAGAGGACTCTAGTTGTCTGGACAATGACCTAATGAGCTAGGATCAACAGGATATGAAACTTGCAAAAATGTACAACGCTGAACCTGCCTGTAACAGGAAACCTAGAGTTATTAACCACTGGGACCGTTAACACGTCCATAAATGTTTGAAACAACAGACGCCAATCTCCAAAAGTCTAGAAAGAGGCATCACATGACCTATCAAAATGTTACAGATTCAACCATGCCTTGACTCCACTCGAAGTAATATCTAGACTCTTCCTTTAAAAAAAATTAATCTATTTATCTATAACGATTTATGTGAGAAAGGGCCTCTTTTGCATGGTTAGCCCCCCACATTTGCCTAGTTTTTATGTAGTTTCAATTGCAGTGCACGGGGTCCCTGCCAACCAGGTCCTCTGTGCCAGTGCTTCTTCCCTGAATACAAACCCCAATTGGTACTTCTACACCCTGTAAGTTCATAGTAAATGATACCCTGGGTACCTATGGCCTGGGAGCTAAAGAGGGTACCTTGGAACCTCCCCTTACTGGGACCATGCCACTGCCCTTGCAGCTTGCATGCACCTTTGAGGGAGAAAACGACAAAGTCGACATGGCACCCTGCCTGAGTGCCATGCCAGCTAACACTGCCTGAAGGAATAGGTAAGTCACCTTCTAGCAGGCCTCTCAGCCCTTAGGCAGGGTGCACTATACCACAGGTGAGGGCATACCTGCATGAGCAGATATACCCCAACTATATTAGGGTCCATTTTGTAATATTGTAAGTGCCAGTGAAGCCACAGAGAGTACATATGCTGGAAACTCGACAACTTGAGTTCCACAGCACCATGATGGCTTCACTGAACACAGGAGTGCTTATTGCCAAACTACTTCATTCAATTAATTCCCACTGATTCCAAGGTGGGATTTATTGTACCATGTACCCAGAGGACACCTCAGAGTTGCCCCCTGAAAACCTGCTAACCCTGGGGTGGTCTCTGACCAGCTATAGGCAGTTAACCACCATCAGACATTTTTCTGGAATAGAGAGCCCCTTCTCTCTGGGACCAGAACCAATGCAAATTGTGGGCAGCGGTGTCACACTTCCCCCCCAGGATGGGCCAGTGCTTGAAGAGGGAAGCTTCAAAGGCCTGCCGCCTTTGTAACGCGACTCCCAGCCTTTGCTGCTAGCAGCAGATGCCATCCCCCGGTTTACACCCCCACTTTGGGTGGGAAAACCGGCAGGAAAACGTAAGAAAACGTAAGAAAAAAGGTGGGGGAGGCAAGGTGAAGCACATCTTTCAGTCCCCTTCAATCAGGGCTAGATATACGCCGCCCTCCCACAGCAGGGTGGCATAATTGAGGGTGTAGTCACCCAAAGTAAGGTGCCCATTGGTCTTCCTGCTACTACCCTAAAACCACCTAAATCTAGGATTTAGGTGGCTACCCAAGACCTAGAAAGCAGATCTGTGACGACCTACGAAGAAAGAACAAGACCCTGCAGAAAGAACTAAAGATGACAACTGCCTTGGCGCCAGTCCCAGAAAAGATGAAAGACGTGTGTGCTGCGTGTAAAATCTCAACCGATAACGCTGTAAATAATAGATAACAGTACCATGTAACATGAACGAGCTATGCCGGTTTAAAAAGCGTAGTGCTGTTGGTTAACCCAACGTTTACCAAAGAAGATCCGGAAACATTCCCCGGAAGACACCGCACACGCCAGGAGACACTTTGCACCTCTCTTCAGCATAGCTTCTGGGTAAGCCTACACGCTGCCGGCGGCTGATCTTCTTTGGTAAACGTTGGGTTAACCAACAGCACTACGCTTTTTAAACCAGCATAGCTCGTTCATGATACATGGTACTGTTATCTATTATTTACTGCGTCCTTTTGTTTTACTGTAGGCCGTTTTGAGTCACCCCGAGACCGGCATTTAAAGCACAATGTTAGTATCACAATAAATTAATTCACCTAGAACGTCAAGATACCGCACACGCTGGTTGCTTTCAGATGCACTTTTCAGCATGGATTGAATCCTCACTGCACCTACTGAGCAATATTGTTTGTGTGACCTACGTCATATTAGCGCCACATTCACAGCAACACATTCATTCTTTTCAGAATATCCCCAGATGAAGGTAACCCTGCCAAAATGCATTGGGATAATTAAGAGTTATGTGAAAGATGCAATGTATTCTTGGAATTGAAGTACAAAACGATTGGAAATCAATTCAACTGAATTGTGATGCAACAACTCCAATAAATGAAATCATTTTGATGGACAAGGAACTTTTGTATGTCTGAATATTTGATTGAACAAGGAAACCTTCACAGCAAGGACTTCAGCCTCAGTGCCCGGGGGACTTACCCCACATGGTGGGGATGCACCTAGATTGATATCTAGGCATATCACACTGATTAGCAAACGTAACTTAAAAAGTAATATCAAAAGTAACATGCACAGTAATATGCACACTAACTAAAAAGTAATTTTGAACTGTTGACTTACCTGTAATTCAAACAACTGTATTTGAACCTGCATTAAACTGTAAATCATTGCATAAGATAAGGCAAAGTATTATTTCACTTACCAGCACCAGGCTTGGCTTGGTTCAAGAAATAACAACGATATAATATTTTTGATACAAACAAATTGGTCGAAGTTCCGTTTGAGTGAGTGACATCACTGCTTGCTTGAGTGTGTACAACAAACGCTTAACAATACCCTCTGATAAAGCCTAACTGCTCACCCACACTACCACAAATGGAGAGTAAGCTATTATCTACTTTTACCTCTGCCTACCTTTGAGGATCCACTGGAATCTGTTCACACTAAACCTTACTCTGGTATAGTATAAACAGAGCCAGCTTCCTACAGTTGGTCAATCACTTCTACTGGCCAGGAATGTCTCAGAAGTTGAAGGACTTTTGTCAGTCCTGTGTCACCAGACAAGCCAGTGGCTAGGCAGGAGACCACCAAAATGCCTTATTATTCCACTTCCAGTGGTTGGGTTATACTTTAAGGGTAGGGGGGGGGGTCAACATTGTTGGCTCCCTGGACCATCCAACAGTCTCAAGGAACAATCTACCAGGTACCTTGAAGCTATTCCCCTATAGGCCACCACTGCCCCAGTGGCTGCAAAAACCCTCCTTGGTGTATTTACCAGGGTTGGTTTACCAAAGGAGGTGGTATCAGACAGAGGTACAAACTTTATGTCTGCATACTTAAAGCACATGTGGGATGTGTGTGTAGTGAACTACAGATGCACCACATCCTATCATCCAAAAACCAATAGCCTGGTGGAGAGATTCAACCAGACATTGAAAGGCATGATTGGTGGGCTCTCTGAAAAACTCAGAAGGAGATGGGATGTCCCACTTCCATGCCTGCTTTTTGCCTACAGGAAACTGTCAGAAAGGGGAGTGGGGTTTTCACCATTTGCACTTTTGTTTAGGCACCCTGTTAGAGGTCCTCTGAGTCTGGTAAGAGAATGTTGGAAGAAACCTCTCAAAGAACCAACACAAGACATAGTGGGCTATGTGATTGGCCTTTGTACCAGGACGACTGAGTACATGGAGGAAGCAAGCCAAAACCTTCATCCCAGCCAAGAACTGCAAAAGCAGTGGTGTGACAGAAAGGCTGCTCTGGTACAGTTGAAACCAGGGCAGAGGTATGGCTATTGGAGCCTGTGGCCCTAAGGGCCCTCCAAGACAAGTGGAGTGGGCCCTACCCTGTTCCTTGAAAGAAATGGGGAGGTCACCTATTTGGTGGAACTTGGCAGGTGCAAGCACTCCAAAAGGGTAATGCATGTCAACCACCCGAAGCCCTATTATGACAGAGCTTACATGACAAGCTTATGGTCAAAGTTATGGGACAGGAAAATGAGAGTGATCCTCTTCCTGCTCTCCTCTCCCGCAATCCCAAAGATGGGTGTGTTGCTCGAGTGATCTTTTCAGACACCCTCACTGACCAACAGCAAGCTGACTGCAGGCTAGTCCTAAGTCAGTATGCTGAGCTCTTTTCTCTGACCACAGGCCTTTCTTTGGGGGGGGGGGGGGGGGGGGGGGTGCATGTGAGAAAGTGACATGGTTAGCCCCCACTTTTTGCCTGGTATTTGATGTGGTTTCGATTGTAGTGCACAGGATCCCTGCCAACCAAGTTCCCTGTGAAAGCCCTTCTTCCCTAAAACAGATATCCAATTGCTACTTCTGCCCCTGTAGGTCCCTAGTAAGTGGTACCTAGGACCTGGAAGCTGAAGAGGTTCCCCCTACGACCATGCCACTGCCCTTGCCTGCCAGCACTGCCTGCAGGTATAGGTAAGCCGTCCCTCTAGCAAGTTTTACAGCCCTAAGGCAGGGTGCACTATCCCACAGGTGAGTTCATATCTGCATGAGTAGGTATGCCTCTAAAGTACTTATATAAATTCTTAAATATTGTAAGTGCCATGGAAGCCATAAGGAGTACATGGACTAGAAACTAGAGTTCTGCAGCACCATGATGGTTTCACTGCAACCAGGAGTGTTTGGTACCAAACAGCTTCTTGTAATGAATCCACACTGATGCCAGTGTGAGATTTAATAACACATGTCCTCAGAGGGCATCTCAGAAGTGCCCCCTGTAAACCTACCGACCCTGGTGTAGACACTGACTGGCTTTAGGCAGCCTACAACGTACATAAAACACACATTTCTGGACCCCTGGGTGGAGAGCCCCTTCTCTCTGGAACCGGACCCAATGGATATACTGGGCAGAGGTGTCAAACCTCCTCGCCCAGGATGGACCAGTGCTCAAGGGGGATGCTTCATAGTCCAGCCGCCTTTGTAATGTGCCCCCCAGCCTCTGCAGCAGATGGCAGCCCCTGGTTTACACCCCCACTCTGGGTGGGAAATGCAGCTGGAAAACTTAGAAAAGCCAGGAGAAGTGCCCACCTTTGCCAACTCCACCCCTCAGGTAGAAGAAGAAACGTTAAGTACACTATTCAGTCCCCTCCACCTTGAAGATGAGGGGACTCCCCTAATCAGGGCTAGGTCTATGCCCCACCCCCTTTCCACAGGAGGGTGGCAGAACAGTGGGTTTAGTCACCCCAGGTAAGGTGATCATTGGCCCCACCTACAACTACCCTGAACCGCCCCCTAAATTTAGTATTATGGGGAATTCCTCAGACTCGGACATCAGATTCCTGCAACCTACAAAGAAGGGCAAAGAAGACGCCGTGCATCAAAGCCAGAAGACGACTACTGACTTGGCTCCAGGCCTACCAGCCTGTCTCCAGCTTAAAGAACCTGTGACGAAGACGCTGCCTGTCCGGTGGCCAGTAACCTCCAGGAACCAGGGGAAGACTGCTCACTCTTCAACAAAAGCCAGATCTCAGAGAAAAACGACCCTGTCCAGAAGAATCCAACTACAAAGACTCTGGATCCAGCTGAAACCAAGACTCCTGTCCACTGTGCACCCGCCGCCCGAGTCCGGGTGGCTAACCTGTCAAGTGAAGTATCTTCAGTGATCCTGACCTTGAGTCCAGTGTTGGCTAATCCCTCCTGGACTCCATGACAACGCCTAGAGCCTGAAACCAGAGGCCTCCCCTGACCACAACCAGCTCCAGTAAGAAAACTCCGACGTTTAAAGGCATGCTGCAACTGACAGTCCTGCGCCTTGGTGAGCTGAATTAATGGTGCCCCCATGACCATCTACATCTCTACTTACCTCTGCTGTGGTTGGTCTACCTCCTGCAACCTGAAGTGCAAAGCCTGCAGCCTGTTTCTCTGAAACCGAATCCTCATTGAAAAGCATTGGGCACCTGATGCTGAATTCACATTCTGAATCTAGGCCACCCATGTGCCACTGGTGGTGCAGTGTTGGAACTCACCTGACCCTTGGGACCGAAGACTTGAATTGCAAGTTGCATACTTACCTGTTAAAAAGCATTATTGTTTTGCTCCATAGGATAACATTGAAATGTTCAGAAATTGCACTGTCGACTTTTGAAAGTGAAAAATATTTGTAATAAAAAATGTACTTACCTTAATGTGAAGATATTGGTCTTAAAAAAGTACAAACAAAGCTTGTTTTTCCAAAATTAGTGTGGCTTTCCTTTTTGATTCATGTGCGCATTATTGGTCAATGCTGTGCAATAAATGTCTTACTCTCCTACCCTTCTGGCCCAAGGCTGCTCGCCCACAATACCACAAATAGAGTACTTTGGGTCTACATTGAGTCCTGTACACTTTTGGGGAACTCTTGGACGCAGCGCATGGTCTAACCACCTAGTGCATACAATATACAGAGTCAGCTACCTACATTCATTTTCATTGCAAAGAGTGCTAACTTTCACGAATGCAAAACCGTTTGCATTGCAAAAGCTTGTTAGCTACTAGATGCTGGCTTTTAACTCTGACAGTGCACTAATGCCTGCTAACCAAAACTCAGTGCAAGTGCTCTTCCATTTAAAACAAGGTATTGTAGGAAAGTGCCGCTTTTTGCATGGTCGACCCCACTTTTTGTCAAACTGTTGATGTACTTTGACTGAGTGTGCCCTGGGTTCCTGCCAACCAGGTACCCAGGACCTATGTTCTTTCCCTAAATGGTATTGTTGCAAAACACAATTGGCAACTCTCTGGCCACATGCAAATCCCTTGTAAAAGGTACCATGGGTACCAAGGGCACTGTGACCAGAGAAGGCCTCTAAGGGCTGCAGCACTTATGGCGCCACCCTTAGAGGCCCTGTACCTTTACACACAAACACACACTGCCATTGCAGGCTGCATGTTTTGGTGCAGAACAAAGTGAAGAGTCGACATGGCACACATCCCTGTGTGCCATGCCTACAGCCCACTGCCCTGGCATTGGTAAGCCACCCCTCTAGCTGGGTGCACTATATAAGTGGTGCGGGTAACTGGGCATTAGCCCTGTTCCCCTACAGTGTCCAAGCTAATTCTTAGACATTGTAAGTGCAGTAATGCCATAAAGAATATATGGTACTGGGAGTTTGTCATTACGAACTCCTCACCACCATAATGGATTTACTGAAATCTGGGAAGCTTGGTATCAAACATGTCAGCACATTAAACAAACACTGATGTCAATATGGGAATCAATGAAAAATGCACACAGAGGACATCTTAGAGATACCCCCTGAAAAACGACCCAAGTCTAGATCCTGGCTGAGTGACTGCTCGCCAGCTGCCACCACCAGACAGGTTTCTGGACCCCTGGGTCGAGAGCCTCTGGCACTTGGGGTCCTGAAACAAAGCACATCCTGGGACGAGGTGCCAAGCCTCCTCCCCCAGGAAGGCAGGGTTCACGAAAAGGAAGCTAGAAAGGCTTGTCACCTTTTTGAGCTACACTAGCCATTGGCTGCTCCCAGCAACTGAGTCCTACCAGTTCTGACCCCCACTTTGGGCAGGAGAATCGGCAGGAAAACCAAGTTAGGAGAAGAGGTGTGCCCACCTTTGCCAGCCCCACCCTTCAGGTGAGGAAGGAGAGGTGAAGCACAACTCTCAGTTACTGGCATCTTGAAGATGAGGGTACCCAGCCAACCAGATTGACGCTTATGCACACCTCCAATGGAGGGTGGCATAACAAGGGGTGTACCCACCTCATTGAAGGGATCCATAGGTCCCGACCTGTAGCGCCTTAAAATTTTGTATTTAGGGGCAACCCAAACCTTGCTTTCTCAGACAAGAAGAGAGAAGAAGAAGGACCGAAGAAGCTGTGCTGAAAGATGGAGGACACCAACTGACTTGGCCCCAGCCCTTCCGGTCAGTGAAAACCTCGAACCTGCTCCAGCGAAACCTCAGTGTGTCCTGCAGCCAGCAGCTCCCAAGAACCCGGAGGACCTTCCCTGCCTTCTCAAACCAAGACTTTGTCTCCCGTGAGCACCAGATCTGCTCACCAACAGACTCTGGCTCCGGCCAAAACCGCAAGTCTGCACCACTCTGCACCCGATGCCCACAGCCTGAGTTTGAGTGGCCCAACACCACGAGGAGGTCTCCCCGGCGATCCTGGCCTGTGATCCAGTGATCCCTGACCTGCCTCAAGTCTCCAACTGATGCCTGCATTCCCTTTCTGGAGGATCTCCCGGACCGAGACCGGAGACAATAAGAAAAATCTGATGCCTAAAAATACCCCTGCACCCAAGCTTTGGGTGGCCCAACTGACGGTGTCCCAGCATCCCCAGGCATCCCAAATTACCTCTCCAACCGGTGTTCACCGCCAGAAGATCTTCATCCCTGAGTTTGCAGTGTTTTTTGCAACTGGAAAATCCCCACTGAAAACAACAGGGCACCACATGCCAAACCAGGACTGTGCACCCACAAGCACCAGAGCATGTGCCTTGGTTGTTAACCCGGATCCTCCTTTGCCCTGAGCCCAACTCCAGGAGCTTTACTGCCATAACCCGTTGGCCTGCTCATGAGCAGCCACCAACCGAAGGCCCCCTATCCCCCATTGGATAATGTTGGGCCTCAGCACTCTGTGCACCCGGCCGCCCTAGTGCCCTGAGGGTGTTCTGAGAGTTCATCTTTGACCCAGGGGGAAGCATGGTTCTAACCCCAAAATACCAACTCTCACAAATAAGTACATACCTGCAATCGTTAACTTCATGTTTCTCCACAGGAATACATTGACTGTAGTTCCTTGATAATTGTTTTAAGTGTGGAGTTGGTTTGTATGGAACATTGAAAAACTGCATATGTACTGAAATTGAATTACTTACCTTTTGCCTAGGAGATGTCTTAGTGTGATATTTAGGCATATCACACTGGTTAGCAAAAGTAACCTGAAAAGTAATCTAAAAAGTAACGCACATAGTAATCTGCAAAGTAACTGAAAAGTAATTTCAAACTGTTGACTTACCTGTAGTTCAACCAACTGCATTTGAACCTGCATTCAACTCCACCTTACACCCCCCCCCCCCCCCACCCCCCACGCGCTCTTAGATCTGCCAATTTGGGCCTCATCAAGATTACTAAGATCAGAGGGGCAGGACTTTATCTAATTGTGCTGCAAAGTTATGGAACAAAATGCCCATGGCCATGAAATTTCAATCCAATCTGCAGCACTTAAGGAAGGACTTGAAAACATGGCGGTTCACCTCTACATAAGCCCTCCCGGTAATATAGGGCGCACCTTCCTTCCACATATTCCAGCGCCAAGATGCCACGGCAATCGAGCGCTTTATAAACATATAAACATATTCATTGCATAAGATTTTGCTGAGTATTTTTTCGCTTACCGGCACCAGGCTTGACTAGGCTCTAAGTAATAAAATAACTAAATAATATTTTTTTATGCAAACAAATTGGGCTGAGTTCAGTCTTTGAGTGTGTGACATCATTTGCTGACTGAGAGTGTACAACAAATGCTTAACACTACCCTCTGATAAAACCTTACTGCTCGCCCACACTATCACATATAGAGAGTAAGGTGCTATCTACTATTACCTCTGCCTAACTTTGAGGTTTCACTGGACTCTACACACTATACCTAATTTTGATATAGTATATACAGACCTTTCATGGAACAACTTGCCAGGAATATGGAGCAGAATGAGCAGATCAACCGTACATTGACACAGCATCCTCCGGAATTGTTATGGTTCTCCAACAGAGAAAGAGAGACACAATTTACCAGTTTAAACTATAATCTGCACTGTAAGGGAGAGGAGTCTATGGAGACAGAACTGCTAATGCCAGCTTAACCAAGTACCTATCTACGCTAAGGGGCCACAAGCCAGAAGGATTTGGCAAGACTGACAAAAAATATATATAAGCGTACAAATAAGAATGCTATCAATGTAGATAAAATTACTCAAATTTTAAGGAGGCTAACATCGAGAAGCTATATATATTTAGCTACTTACAACATTAATGACATAATGCCTGCCCGACCACGACTAACGTCACTTAGGGAGCTCCTGAAGTAGCACCAAGTAGAACTGAGGCGTGTCAAATACAACTTGGGTAGAGGCAGGCCCCCAAAATCCCTTCGCTGTGCTATTCCCTTTCCAGCGTAGTGAAGTATGACTAAAAACAATGCAAATAATTCTATCAAACTGAGGCTGCTCAGTCATCTGGCAAGTGATAAACCCAATGCTAAACATCTGACAATTACTAATATAACAAAGGTTGTCCCTTAACAGTAAAACCGAAGGCAGCCAAAACAATGTGCAAAACAATTAAACGATCGTTCCGCTCTAATAAATAACAAAAGCACCTCTCACATCTGGCATAAAGCCTTTTTGCGACGGATTTTTGAACAAGAAGTTTGAGAAGACTTTAAAAACAAGTTAAGCTAACAATCTCAACAAGTATCTGGAGAGTGACTCTGCCAACATAAGAACTCAATTACTTGTCTCGCTTATCTATGGGTTGCTAGCAAGGCTGGCTTCTAACTCGAACTGGGGTTATAAATTATGGCTTAGTACTTTGTTCAGTTTCTAAAGAGGCATAGGATCACCAATGGGAACATAATTTCACTAATCCTTTAGGTTAATTTATTAATGGAGCAGTGATCAAAGAAGGTTCATAACATGCTTCTCTATCGGATAAGTTCCAGTCATTTTACTCTGAGGACTATCTCGAAGAGGAAGGATAGTAATTGATGCAAAAAAGGCAAAGGCCACCAGCTTGCACACAAAAGACAAAATCACTTTACTTTGTTTTTAGTGCATGTCCCTCTTCAGGAAAACACTCTAGCCCCCATTTTCAGAGCTTTCATGTAAATGAAATACCCAAACTGCAAAACATTAAGGGGCCCTGGAGTTGACTTCCGAGTCTCTATGTAATTGCACAGATTACTTCCCTTTTATGACAGTCAGCGACCATTTCAGCAGGATTAAAGCTTCCTTAAAGACAACTGGCAGCTTCTCTCCCACTTATTTTCAATGTAGTGAAAGTTTGTTTTCTGAACTAATCAATACAGACCTTTCTTAGATCAATGGATGGAGTTCCTTTAATATCTGTTTGACTGCTCACTGCTCAAGAGTACTGATGAGAGGTTGTTCTCAATCTCATACACAAGATCCTTTAATATTCAATCATACAAGTGCTCACCCTTTCTAGCCAAGTGTGTGTCCATTCCAATTGTTGAATTTGTTAAGGAGTAAACTATAAACCATTAATGGCAGTGATTGAGTTTACGACCACGTCAGACCCTCTCAATAAAGCCCATCATCTTTCAGAAATGTGGTATTAAAGTGATGAACGAAGAGATAAAACCCAGAGGGGCTTTGTATTCTCTAGCAGAGCAGATGTTCAAAAGCTCAGAATTTCTTTGGCGTAATTATTAAGCAGAAAATATTATCTGCCAGAGGTCTCACCAATCCTTAGAGGACATCAAAATCTACTCCCATGAATTACAATCATGTGATTGATTTGGACAGGTTCACTAACCTAGTCTGGTAACGTGCGCTAGAATTCTGACTTGAAAATGTGTGCGTTTGAGTACAAGCGCTTGACACTAACTCTACCCATTCAGTTCAGAGTAGCAAATCCTCAAGGAAGGAATGAACTTAGTTTCAATCTCTATTTAGATGAGAATTGGCTCAATGCCAGATATTTTATGGAAACCTGTTAGCATCAACCAGAGACCAAAAAGTAGCACTTTGAAATGACAGGGCTTGATTTGCAACTGGGGTAAAGTATCTGTTTGCATGGATGTTAAAGTGAGTATATTCCAAAGCCAAAGAATAAAGAAAGTACCAGTTTCACACAAAATACTATTCTGCAACATCACAATGCCAAATGATTGCTTTAACTTTTTTTTCTTACTTTAATTAAATCCAATTGGATCTTTCCCCCCCAACTTTTCCCTATAAAAAAGAAATGATGATACCTCCCCTTGTTGTGTTGACTGAAGGCGAGCTATCCCTCTGCTCTTTAGTGAAAAAGATGCTGAAAAACATCCCACAGAATCAAAACCTTTACATTTTTGTTGGAAGGACCATGAACGTTCAGCGCTCACTTATGTAATGATATTTCTACTTCTTTTCTTTATGAATAGAGCTATATTCCCCTTACTCAAGTACACACTTCCAAAGACGATCACCAGTAGTTGTTACTTTTGCTTCGAGGAACAGAATCTGAAGTTGTCCGATCACCACTTAGCGTTTTCCACTGACCTATTCAGGTAATTCTGTCCTCGCTCGTTTTATGAGAGAATAATTGGTAATGCTGGTACACCAAAGAAAGTTAATTAGTGTTTATGGGTCCAACCATGCTTACTCCAAAGGGATGAAAATTTAGAAACAGCAGCAACTTTTACAATTCTTTTTACTTGACGTCAGCCAACTCTGTATCCGCCCTTAAGGCACGTGCAAGTTCTCGATCAAAAAGGTCAAATCTATTGATGGCAATCCAAATTCTTCACTTACATTTGTGATTGAAAACTGGCAATCCACAGCTAATGTTGCATGGATTGTTCAGCTGATCAGTAGGCAGAATCCAGGTTTGGAAAAGACTACTGAAGTTTTAACAGTATGATTAACTGTCATTTGTTCCTTCTCCATAATGAAATCTGCTTCCGGTTTCTTCCCTAGTAGCACAGGTTTATGGCTCTTTCTTCAAAAGGGGACTAATTCTGACACATTTTTCCATTAAGTCCGTAAAGTTTCAAATTCTGCAGCTCTCCCTGCCGAGAGGTTAACGTATTACTATTCTTCTCAAGTGTATTGAATCTGTAATCCAAATTAGCAAAAAAAGAAGACGAAGAAGCAAAGTCTTTTTTTTTTTACCTTGAATTTGTAAAGCGCACAGCTACCTCTGAAGTGGTTTCCCGGCGCTGGGGGTCCTCGGAAAGATTAAGCGAGCTATTG
The DNA here is from genome assembly GCF_964263255.1 of Lissotriton vulgaris. Taxonomy (NCBI): domain Eukaryota; kingdom Metazoa; phylum Chordata; class Amphibia; order Caudata; family Salamandridae; genus Lissotriton; species Lissotriton vulgaris. Next base: position 586,682,889 of record NC_141699.1, on the reverse strand, counting down.
CCCAGAGTCACATGGTGCTGGGCAGACCTGCCGCCGGATATTGAACAGTGAACCCCGTGGTCCGGAGTCAGGCACCCTGGCCGCTGCGCCACACCTCTTCCACTGCTACAACAACAGTTCTGCTAGGCCTCAGTGTGAGAAAGTGCCATCTTTTTTGCATGGTATGCCCCCAAGTTTTGCTGAATTGCTGATGTGCTTTGACTGAGTGTGCCCTGGGCTCCTGTCAATCAGGTGCCCAGGGCCTGTGTTCCTTCCCTACAACTGTATTGAAGCTAAAACCCAATTGGCATCCCTGGCCACGTCAGCCCCTGGTAAATGGTACCCTAGGTACCCAGGGCATTGTGACCTTGGAAGACCCCTTAAGGGCTGCAGCACTTATTGTGACAACTTTAGGGGCCCTGTACCCTGTCACACACACACACACACACACACACACACTGCCTTTGCAGGCTGAGTGTCCTGGTACAGAACTAAACGAAGAGTTGATATGGCACACATCCCTGTGTGCCATGTCCACAAACCCACTGCCCTGGCATACATCAGTCACCCCCTCTAGCTGGGTGCCCTATGCCAGTGGTGTGGGCACAGGTGCATGAGCCCTGTGCCCCTACAGTACCCAGGGCCAATCCTGGGTACTGTAAGTCCAGTGATGCCATTATTAGGAGTATATGGTGCTAGGAGGTTGTCATTACGAACCCCACAGCACCATAACGGCTACACTGAAGACTGACAAGTTTGATATCAAACTTCTCAGCACATTAAACCCACACTGATGCCAGTGGGGGATTTAATGTAAAATGCACTACAGAGGGCATCTTAGAGATGCCCCCTGAAACCTTACCTACAATCCACGTCTTGTCTGAGAGGCTGCCTAGGCTGCCACACAGCAGACATGTTGCTGGACCCCTGGGTGGAGAGCCCCCGCTCTACTAGGTCTGCAACAATGCACATCTTGTGCGAGGTGCTAGGTCTCCTCCCTCAGGATGGGCAGGGGGAAGCTTCAAAGGCATGCCGCCTTTGTGCGCTTTTTCCAAGCCATTTGCTGTACTCCGCAACTGGCCCCCACCAGTTCTGACCCCACTCCGGCGGGAAGACTGGCAGGAAACCCTACGAGAGGAAAGGGGGTGTGCCAGCCTGTGCCAACTCCACTCCTCAGGTGGGAGAGGCGAGGTGGAGCACAACTCCAGGCTCCAGCCATCTTGAGGATACGGAGCCCTGTCCAATCCGATAGGCCCCTGCCCCCCTCCCACAGGAGAGGAGCAGGATAGGGGGTGTACTGCCCTTCCCCCTACCTGTAACGCCCTTAAATTTAGTATTTAGGGGCATCCTGAACCTTCCTTCCTCAGATCCCAATTTCGAAACAAGAAAGAAGACCAAAAAGAAGAGGACTTGCCGTGCAGCTGCAAACAAAAGGACAACACCAACTGACTTGGCTTCAGCCCTACAGGCCTGTTGATCCTTGAACCTGCTCCTGCTAATTCCCGGGGTCTCCAGCGGACAGCAACCTCGAGAACCCCAGAGGACCTGCCTGCCTTGACCCTCTTAGAGACTGGGACTCCCACGAGCAGAGGTTCTGCTCCAACAGCAATACCCCTGGTGCCAGCCAGGAACCGCAAATCCAGCCCACTCTGCACCCACCGAGCCACGCCCGAGTGGACAAAGACCCTGAGGACGTCCCCCCCGGCGATTCTGACCCGGAATCCAGTGCCCAAGGACCCTCCTCGATGACCCTGACGACGCCTGCAGCCTCAGAACCATGGACCCCTCCAACCTCGACCAGCAGAGAGAAGGTAAGATTTCCTGACGTCAAAAGACACCCCTGCACCCGGCGCCCCACGGCCCCCTATGCCCTACTCCAGGATGCCTACATATCCTCCAAGACCCCAACTTACACCTCGAAGTGTTGGTCGCTCCTGAAGATCCTCCTTCCCCAAACCTGCAGCCTTTGTCCACTTTCCAAGAGCTCCATTGAATAACATTGAGCACCTATTTGCCCTGAGCAAGTGACCAGGAACCCAGCTCCCACAGCCGCGTGGCCTGCTTGCCAGCAGACACCAACCGAAGGCCCCCTGCCTCTCATTGGATAACACTGGGCCTAACTACCTCTGCACCCGGCTGCCCCTGTGCCGCTGAGGGTGTACCAACTGTACCTACCTGACCCTGGGAGACCCCTGAGTCTATGCCCAGAACCTTAACTGTGCCAGTCGAGTACTTACATAAAAGCTGATAACTCACTTTTCTTCCATAGACTAACATTGACTGGTTTCCCTTGGAAATTCTTCTAAGTGTGGAGATTTGGAACTTTAAAATATTCATCTAAAAATCAGCCTAACAACAAATTCCGATTTACTCACCTGTTATCAGGAGAGACATCCGTGCTGCATCTGTCGCGTTGCGGCATTTTCGCCATTCCGAACGGCCATTAAACACAGAGGTATGTGGAAGTATGCATCCTTGAGGTCTAAGGTCGCTAGGAAGTCTCCTTGCTTTAACAATGGGAGGACTTGCTGTAGAGTGATCATGTGGAAGTGCTCCGAAAGTATATACTGGTTTAGGGATCTGAGGTCCAGTATTGGTCTGAGGGACCCGTCCTTCTTGGGAATGAGGAAGTATAGTGAGTATACTCCTGTTCCTTGGTGCTGGAAAGGGACGGGCTCTAAGGTCTCCTTTTCCAGCATGCTTTTCACCTCTTGTTGTAACTGGGCGATGTGTTCTGTGGACATTGGACGGTGTCTGGGTGGTATGTTGGGTGGAGCAGAAGTCAGTTCCAGACAGTAGCCATACTTTATAATTTGTCTTACCCACCTGTCTGTGGTAATGTTCCAGACTGGTAGGAACGAATAGTTTTCTTACCTGTCGGTGTAGTTTTGCAGCTTGAAGATCTTTCTGGATTCACTATGCTGTGCATTATTCCGCGGTCTTGTGGTTGGGTCCGGATTCGTAGTCTTTTCTTTCTTTTTTTTTTTTGTAGCCCAGGTGGGCGTCGGCGTCACACATCCTTGGGTGCATTTCCGGTGACGTCGGCATGCTTCCTGCGGAAGCTCCCACTCCTGGGCGCCATCTTCGGGTTCTTTTTTTCCGTGTTTCTTTCGTTTCCGAAGTAATGGCAATGTTCTCCTTAGGTGATCTTTTACCGCTTTTGTACTTTTAAAGTCCCGTGTTTTTTTTTGGTTTTTTATATCCACCTCTTCTCTCTACAGCCTCATCTTTCTGGAGGAGGTGGGTGGGTTCGCGAGTGAATCCAGAAAGATCTTCAAGCTGCAAAACTACACCGACAGGTAAGAAAACTATTCGTTTTGCAGCGTGAATCTTTCTGGATTCACTATGCTGTGCATACATTTTGTAGCGGTTTCTCATCTCTGTGGCGGCTGGGTGGAAGGTGAGCGTTGGTTATTGAATAAGTGCTGGAGCACCTTTTGTCCGACTTGTGCTTCCTTGTTCATCTGTATATCCACACAGTAGTGCTTCGTGAACGTGTGCACCGAAGCCCATGTTGCCGCCAGGCATATGTCTTGTATGTGTGTGTTAGCCAGGAAAGCTATTGTAGCACCCTTTTTCCTAGTGGAGTGGGCATGTGTCCCCTCTGCTAGCTCTTGTCCTGCACGTTTGTGGCAGAGTTGAATTGTCTGTGCGATCCATCGTGCAATAGTGTCTTTGGTTACTGCCTTTCCCATGAAACTGTTGGCGAATGACACAAAGAACTGTTTTGTTTTCCTGTGTCCCTTCGTCCTCTCAATGTAGTGCATGACTGCCCTTCGGGCGTCCAGGGTGTGCAGAGCTCGCTCTGCGCTAGTAGTTGTTTTTTGGAAAAAACTTGGTATCTGTATAGATTGGTTCATGTGGAATTTGGATACCACCTTCGGCATGAAGTGTGGGTCAGTCCTCATCACAACCCTATCATTGTGTATTTGTATGTCGGGTTCTTGTAGCGTTAGCGCCTGAAGCTTGCTTACTCTGCGTAAGGACGTTATTGCAACCAGGAAAGCTGTTTTCATAGTTAGCATCTTTAGGGAGGCCTTGTGAAGCGGTTCAAAGGGCTCTTTCATGAGTTCCGTCAGGACTATGGTCAAGTTCCATGCAGGTGACGGAATCCGCTTGGGAGGTGCGATCCTTTTCGCTCCTTCCCGGAATCTCTTCACCACCTGTGATGTGAAGGAACTCCTGCCTGTTTCTCCCCTTGTGTAGGCGACTATCGCTGCCAAGTGAACTCTCAGCGAGGATGAGCTAAGGTTTTTCTCCAGCAAGTGCGTCAGGTACCTCAGCACCGTGGAGTCCGTCTTCATTTTATGTTGAAGTCCTTCCTTTCTGCACCACATTGTGAATCTTTTCCATTTCGCAACATAGCACTTCCGAGTACTGGGCCTTCGTGCCTACCGAAGGACCCTCAGGGTGCTTTCTGGTAGTCTCAAATGTGCGAACTCTATGTCCTCAGGAGCCACGCTACTAGGCTCAGGCTCTCTGGCTCTGGGTGTAGCACCTCTCCGTCCTGGATGGAGAGCAGGTCTTTCCTCTAGCCGAACCTGTGGGGTGCACACTGTGACATCTCCATGATCTGCGAGTACCATGTCTGCCTGGCCCACTGTGGTGCGACCAGTATCAGGGTCATGTTGCTCGCTCTGCACTTGCTCAGTACTCTGTGCATCAGTGGTATCGGGGGGAAAAGCGTAAGCAAATGTCCTGGACCAATCTATCCATCGGGCATTCCCCAGTGACCCCTCCTCGGGCTGTCTGGATGCGAAATTTTTGCATTTTGCATTCCGGCGTGTGGCAAACAGGTCCACTGATGGCGTTCCCCATCTGTCGAACAGCCACCTTGTCTCCTGAGCATTGAGCTCCCACTCGTGGGATGCCGATGTCTGTCTGCCCAGCCAGTCTGCCTGTATGTTGTCCTTCCCTGGTAGGTGTAGGGCTAGCAGGTCTATCTTGAGAGGGATGGCCCATCTCCATATTCTCCTGCGCCAGCGTTGAAAGCGCGGCTGACTGTGTCCCACCCTGCTTGTTGATGTAGAACATCGCGGTGGTGTGGTCTGTTTGTAGCAGCACTTTGTGCTTGTACAGCCCTGTTTGGAAAGCTTTCAGTGCAAGGAAGATAGTCTTCAATTCCAGGTAATTGATGTGCTTTGTCGCATCTGTTGGTGTCCACAGTCCCCTCACCTTGAGCTCCTCCATGTGAGCTCCCCATCCCTTCAGGGATGCGTCTGTGGTGATGGTCACTGTTGGCGTTGGGGGCGTTAGAGGCTTCTTCCTTGCTATGTTCTCCATGGTCCACCATGTCATCTCCTTCTGCACTGCGTGCGTTACAACCACTAGATCCTCCCAACGGCCTGTAGCTTGTGACCATTGCTCCTGTAGCCATTCTTGAATGGGTCTCATGTGGTGTCGTACATTTGGTACCAGGTGGATGCATGATGCCATCATGCCCATGATCTTGCTCGCAGTCCTCACTGTCCGAGCTTGTCCCTTCCGGTAGAGGCGAGTTTCCTTCACCAGCGCCCTCGCCCTCATCTCGCTGGGGAACACCTTGCCCTGTAAGGTGTTGATCTGTGCTCCCAGGAAGATCTTCACTTGTTCCTGCTCCATTGAGGATTTCTTCCAATGGATGGAAAAACCCCAGGCTTATGAGCGTGCTCGTCACTGTATGTGCGTGCTGTTTGCATTTCTGGTATGAGTTTGCTTTCACCAGCCAGTTGTCCAGGTAAGGGTATACGTGTATTCCCTGTCTTCGTAGGTGCGCTGCGACCGCTGCGAGGCACTTTGTGAAGACTCTTGGTGCTGATTTTAGCCCGAAGGCTAGTGTCGTGAACTGATAGTGTCTTTCTCCGACGGTGAACCTGAGCATATGCTTGTGCTTTCCGTTCATTGGGATGTGCAGGTAGACGTCCTTGAGGTCTATATCGTGACCATGAAGTCCCCGATCTGCAATTGCGGGAGCACCTCCTGCAGGGAGGTCATTTTGAATTTTTGCGTTCTTATGAATTTGTTCAGGAACCTTAGGTCCAGAATGGGTCTCATTGTCTCGTCTACCTTTGGTACCAGGAAATACGTTGAGTATATTCCTCTGTTTTTTTCCTTGAAGGGTACCCGTTCTATGGCCTGCTTCTGCAGGCGTTCTTTTACTTCTTCCTGAAGACGCTCTAGCTGTTTGCTTGCTAGTGGTTTTCTTTTTGCTTTTCTGCTTGTTGGCCTCCCCTCCAACTCTACGCAGTATCCGAATTGGATGATATTGAGGATCCATTTGTCTGATGTGATTTCTCTCCATTCCTGGAGGTAAAATCTTAATCTTCCTCCCACTGGTGTTATGTGGTCGTAGGTGTCTAGTTTGTCTTGACCCCTCTTTGAAAGTGTTGCCCCCTGGGATCTTTTCTGTGGGCGGGCACACAGAGTTTTTTTGAAGTCACTTAGAGGCGGGCTGTTGTCCCCCTCTTCTATTCTGCCACGTCCATTTCTCCCTCGAAAGGACTGGCCTCTTGGTTGGTACTGCCAGGGCTGCTTCTGCTGACCTTGCTGAGCCTGCGAGTCTGCCTGGTGTGTTTGTTGGAAAGCCTGGTGTGATGTACCTGGCTGGTTTCCACCTCTCCTGCCGGGCCTCCGTGACGGGGAGCCCCTCTTGTTGCCTCTGAACTGCAATGCTCCCATGGACCTTGCTGTTTCGTTATCCTTTTTTAGTTGACCGAGCTTCTCATCAACTGTTGTTCCGAAAAGCGTATCGCCGTTGAATGGTGTGTTCAGGATGCAGTGTTGCACTTCGGGTTTGAAACCTGAGATCCTGAGCCAGGCGTGTCTTCCTCCAGTGACACCCATCATCATGAGCCTGCTGGAGGTGTCTGCTCCATCCAAGGCCGTCTTAAGGCAAGAATTTGCTGTGTTCTTCCCTTCTTCAACCAGTTTTTCGGCCTTTTGCCTGGCATCGTGGGGGAGCTCCTTCACCAACTTTCCCAGCTCCTCCATGATCTGGTACATGTGCCTGTTTATCAGGGCGTTGGAATTAGCCATGCGCCAGGGGGTCGCGGCATTCAGTTCGATCCTTCTGCCCACCAGATCCATCCTCTTGCTCTCCTTATCCGGTGGTGGTCCAGAAGCAGTGGGCACGTTAGCCCTCCTCCTTGCTGTGGCCGCGATAACGGAGTCTGCGGAGACCGGGCCCTGAATGTAGGGTGGGTCTTTTGATGAATGTTTGTATTTCTTCTCTGTTCTGGGAGTTACTGCCTTGCATGTAGCGGGCTCCCTGAATGCTTCCCTCCCCTGAGCCAAGACGCTGTCGAGCATTGGTAGGCACTGGCTCTTTGTTTGAGTGGGGAGCAAGGTCTCTAGAAGGAAGTCTGCTTTCTGCTTCTCTTCGGCGAGCTTGAGTTTGAATGCTGCTGCGGCAGCGTTTATCACTGAGTTGTAGGACCCGATGTCGTCCCGCGGCGAAGGCCTCGAGGGATATGTGTCGACCGCCTCCTCCGGGCTGTCGGTGTCGACTCATAGGTAATCCACCTCCTGCAAGTCAGAGGGAGCCGACTCTGCATCCGTCCTGCTGTCCTCTTCCTCCCCATAGTTATAACTATAGTAGGGGCTCTTGTCCTCCTCCTGGTCGTCGACCACCTCGACGTCTGGGTCTTGTTCCTCGACGGCCTCGTCCTCCTCCTCGACCACCATCACTGGTGGCTTGGCCTTGTGTGGGATCGTGAAGGTTTTCATCTTAGCGTCGAATTCTTTCTTCCGCTGCAAGATGTTTTCCATTTCGGCCTCGAGGCGCCTTCTCTTTTTCTCCATCTCGGCTGCGTGTTCCGCGTCGGATGGGTCGGCCGCTCTTTTCGGCGGTTGGCTCGGCGCCGTGCTTTTGGGTGCCGGAGGTTTCGACGTCGAACCGGATTTCGGGTCTCTGTTCGGCGTCGGTTGTTTAGGGTCCTTCTTCCTCGGTGTCGATCGATCCTTTTCGAGGACGATTTTCGACGACTTCTGCTGTTCAACAACTCTCGGCGCCGGGGACTCCTTCTCCGAGGATCCGCCTGTGAGTAGTCGCGGGCGCCAGATGTTTTGGCGCCGGCGCTTTCGGGGCCTTGCCCCCGTTTTTTTGAGACTCAGAGTCTCTCGGGTTCTTGGGGGCCGGAGAGTCTCCTACCTTATCAGAAGTCTTCGTGTAATCGGTCTCTACGACCGTGTAGCTGTCGTCTTCGGCGGCGGCGTTGTCCTCTTCCTCGGAGGACATCCCCAGCTCGTAGAGGGATGGAGTCGGGGCCTTCCCCTGCAGGGCGGCGTGTGCTGCCCTCTGTCTCTCTCTCACACGAAGGGTCTTCGGGGTGAAGACGGAGCAGGCGTTGCAGTCCTTGCTTTCGTGATCTACCGGTAGGCAAAGGTTGCAAACCGGGTGCTGGTCCTTCTGCGCGTACTTGTGGTGGAAGTTACGGCAGAACTTGAACGGCGTGTTGTCCATCATCGAGCGCTCAGGGCCTCCCTGGTCGCGTGTTCGTCGAAGATCCCGCGTTTTTGTCGAAGATCTCGCTGAATTCTCCTTCTCCTCTGCTGACTCTTCGTCGATGAAGTCTCCTGGAGTCTTCAGATGAATTTTCTTTCTAAGTTCTGTATTTTCCTTCTTCTGCAAAAGTGTCTGGAGCCCACGGGAACGATCCAGACCCGACCGCGGAAAAAAAGAATCTGAAGATGGCGCCCAGGAGTGGGAAGCATGCCGACGTCACCGGAAATGCACCCATGGAGGTGTGACGCCGACGCCCACCTGGGCTACAAAAAAAAAAAAAAAAAAAAACAAAGAAAAGACTACGAATCCGGACCCAACCACAAGACCGCGGAATAATGCACAGCATAGTGAATCCAGAAAGATTCACGCTGCAAAACTCTTGTATTCTTCCTCCGACCGGTGTTATGTGGTCTGGAGGTAGTGTAGTAAAGTCATTGTTTTGTGGCAGTGGAGGCTCTGTTGTTGTTGCCTCCACGTCCTCTACCCTTATTGCTATTTCCTCTGTAGTCACCTCGATTGGAACCTTTATTGAAGGTGGACAGGGTATTAGCTTTATATGTCGAGGCCCCTTGTGACGTGTTGCCTTGTGCAGCTCAGCTCCTCTGTATGATGAGCGCCGAAAGGAACTTTTTTTTTTTTAAACTTTATTGTGCAATTAAAAATTGTTACAACTATGGGCCTACAACCACAGGGGCCGGCCACTAGAGCATAGGAAAGCAATCATTGAATATTACAAAACTGCAGCCGGTCTCCTAGAGGTCCGGCAATAACACAGGATACAATTCTCAGCAACACAGGATGGAATCAGGATAGAATTATTTTGTTTTTTAGAAAAGAACAAAGAGAAAAACAAACAAGTCTCAAGGCGGAAAACATTATAGATGAAGTCGTGCTCCTACTGGGGACCTTCAATACAAGATGAACAACTAGATGAACAATAGAGATGGTCACCGAAAGGAACTTTTATGCTGTTGGAACTGCAGTGCACCCATTGATTTTGCAGTTTCAGTGTCTTTTTTCATTTTATCAAGAATATTATCTACTGCTGGGCCAAAGAGGAAGTCTGGATTGGCCGGCTGATTAAGAATAGTAGATTGCACCTCGCTTTTAAAGCCTGAGATGCGAAGCCATGCGTGCCGTCTTAGCAAGACACTAGCATTAATGGATCTTGCTGCGGTATCTGCTGCGTCTAATGCACATTTAATGGAAGCATTTTTAATGAACTTCCCCTCCTGAATAAGAGCATCAGCTTGTTCTTTGAATGGCTCAGGTAAATGTTGCAGTATGCTTTCTAGTCTATCGTAGTGTGCCCTATCATAGCGAGCTAGTAGAGCCTGTGTGCTCGCAATTCGCCATGAATTGGCTGCCCGTGCAGCTACTCTTTTTCCTGAGGCTTCAAGAATTTTTGATTCTTTATCGGGAGGTGGTGCTTCTCCAGTTCTCTGAGAGTTAGCCCTCTTTTGTGCATTAGCTACAACTAGTGAATCAAGTGGTAGTTGACCTCTAATGTATATAGGGTCTGCCCTATATTTCTTCTCAACCCTAGGGTTGATAACACGTGCTCTAGCCGTATCCTTAAATATATCAGTGGCGTGTTTTAGTACACCCTTTAACATAGGGAGTGTTCTAACTGTTCTCTCAGAAGAGGCAAATGTATCAAATAGAAAATCCTCCTCTATTGGGTCACTATGCATATCAATATTGTGGTATAGTGCGGCCCTATCCACTAGTAGGTTAAATGCCACAGTATCATCTGTGGGTGATGGCTTAACTGGGTAGGAGGTGTCAGGGATGGGATGTGTATCATATGGGTCTTGTTGAATGTCCCATGTGTTATCTTGTGTGTCTGGGTCCAGTGGGTAGTTATAATCCTGTGGAGGATCATCTTCTGCATAATCTACATTATACTCGGAGTGTGTAGGAGAGTAAGGGGCAAAAGGCGTGGTAGGCATAGTAGGAGAGACCAGCTCGAAAAGTCTAATTGGAGAAGTGGCAGAGTCTCTTTTTCTTTAGAGGAATTGGTGAAGAAGGTTCAGTGTCCACTGGTCTCTTCTTCTTGTGGTAAACTGTTACTTTTCCAGTCTCAGGGTCTATGTACAGTTTTGTTTGTTCCTCTTCGATAGGATCAGGGTGAAAGAGTTCTTCTCCCACTGTCCTTGGTTTCAGAGTCGAATCCTTTGGTTTTGTCTTTTTTGGATCGACTTTTGTTTTCGGATCGACAATTTTTGTCGGTTTGATAGGCTTAAGTGTCTTTTCAGCCTTCTTCGGGTCCAGGCTTGTTTTCGGATCGACCGGACTTTTTGGTCGGACCGGTATTTTCTGAGGTTCTACCTTTTTTGGTTGTTTGTCCTTTGTCGAATCGATTGGTTTCTTCGGTTCGACTGTTTTTTTCGGAGCAGTCGTGCTCGGGTCGATAGGCTTTGGCGCAACTTTCTTCGGTTGGACTGCTTTCGGTTCGTCGACTTTCGGTTTCAGTTCGACCGCCTTTTTAGGTGCGACGTTCGAGTCGAAACACATTTTAGGGTCGAAGGCCTTGGTTGTATAGGCTTACGTGGTACGTCGAGCTTCGACTCGGCAGCCTTTGGGTCTGCGACTTTTGGTATGATGACCTTCGGTCCGACAGCCTTCGGATCGACAACCTTTGGTTTTTTTGAGAGCGTGACTTGAGCCTGGTGTGTCAGAAGGCTTTTTCTTGGTATTCGTAGCCGAGCTTGAATGCGGGGCTATCGAATCAGTGTCTTAATCTTGGCTAAGGCCTGTTGGAGATGCCTCGACCGGAGCCTCTGTTCTCGGTAGAGTGGGTTTCAGGGGTAGTGTACTCGCAGTTCGGACCTGCGGGATCTGTTTGTTTTCCGAATCGTCCTCGACAGCCACGATCTCTAGATCCGAGTCTTCTACGTCGACGAGGTCTTCATCGTCATCGAAAATGTTTTCCGGTCTCTGCATCTCTTGCCTAGCGGCCCGTCGATTCCGGATCGTCTTTTTGGAACGGAATTGGGCACAGGCCAGGCAATCTTCTTCTCTATGGTCTGGTGACAAGCACTTGTTGCATACTGGATGTCTGTCAGTATGCGGGTACTTGGAATGGCATTGTGGGCAGAATTTAAATGGACTTCGTTCCATCGACGATAGGCCCACGTGGCGTCGAAAGGCCCAACGGCCCGCGTCGATGACTGGAGAGAAATATGAAGTTTAATCGAGGCAATAGGCACCGAGCGAAAGCAATACTGTCGATTCCGAAGGCCTTTTGGCCTTTAAAAAAGTTTTGTTTCGATTCCGAACTTGGAGTGTAGGGAAAACATCCGAACCCAATGGCGGAAAAAAACAATCTGAAGATGGAGGATGCCCATGCGCACTGTAGTCCAGGGGAGGAACCACCTATCTTGTGATACTTCGAAGACTCTTCCAGGACACCAAGGTGCAATCATCCGGACCAAACACTAGGCGGCGATCTATGCACAGATATGAATTCAGCAGCCCACATGCCTCAAACCTATTGTATCCAATAGTCTATTGCCTATCTGAAAAGTATTTAACTAAAGTAATCAATTCTGAGAAAGAATATTTTGAAACCTTGTTGGTTCTAAAATGAAGCAATTATATCTTTTGATACAAAACAATTGGCCTAGAGTTCAGTTCTTGAGTGTGTGAGACCATTTGCTGACTGAGTGTGTACAACAAATGCTTTACACTGTCCTCTGATACTGCCTTACAGCTCGACTAAGCTACCACCTTAGAGAGTAAGGTTATATCTAACTTCAGCCTCTGCCATACCTCTGGGGACTGTGGTCTCTGTACACACTGTACCTTACTTTGGTCCAGTATATACAGAGTCACTTTCTTACACTCAGTAACTGCCAATGAAACAAGCATTGGCATAGCCAATAGGTCTTTTGCCGTTGGGATCTTATGTGTTTAGCCAGAATTGTTGGCTATGTTGTTGAGCATTTTGGCTGCTGTGCATCATGCTGAAATGTTATAATAAAAGTTGTTAGGAATTTTTGTTACTTTTATACAAACCAAGATGACATTATATACAACTGAACAACCTGATTAAAAAATGATTTTAACACAAAGAAGGTCTTCTATTTTTTTTTATTTGCACTGCTGGCAACTTCTTCCAGCCTCGTCCATAGAAGGAGCTGCTTCTGCTCCTGGCACTCGTTTTGCCACTTCTGACGCTAGGGGTCGCAAATGCAGTGCCAGGGCTCACAACCCCTAAATGACGTCCATGCGAACCTATATGTATTTTATGCAGTGTAGGCACTCATAAAAATACAGACATTCCAGGGCTTTCGGAGAGAGACTACACGTGCTGTTCGTTTGTACATGGTTAGGAGGTCTTGCTGGCTGAGGTCTTTTGTTTGCTGGTTGAAATGATGGTATACCAGCCAGCCATGCAGTGCATCAGACCGCTGTGTATCTACAATCTACTGATGTGACCTATCTCCATCACTCCATCAATAATGTTGTGACCCTTGATCTTATCATCATTTCTGTTCACCCAGTTGAACAGCAGCAGATATTGAAACACAGCGGTGCGTGTGTCGTTGTTTTCGGTCTCTCCTTGACAGGCTCTGAATTCAAGAACAGATTAAACTTGTTTCCCGTTGAGTAATAGCGTCTGCACGTGTCTTCATTGCCTTGTTCTTCTCACTGGTCCTCAGATGCGTCCTGTAATGGTTGTGTGGTAGCAATGTCACCGTACGTCAGTGGTGTGAGCTGACTGTGGCTGGGTGGTCCTGTCTAAAGCCGGTCTCTTGCATGGAGTCTTGGCGAGAATCAGATGTGGGTTTCCTTGTGACGGTTCCTGGCGGACATCTCTTACAAACACATCAAATGGGTCTGATGTCATTAGCTGCTGGCTTCCTTTGTGTGCATCTGCAGTGCTGTTATGATCCAGCATATTTCAGTTTTAGTCAAATCGAGATGATGACACTATTCACACATAACAGGAAGAGCACAGAGCCAATTACTGTCTTTACATTTGTATATCGGTGGTGGTTTGAGGGGTGCTGCAAGGAACACTCTTTCATGATGAGCTTCCTTCTTTGACAGTCTACTAATGAAAATTTTGCTAAACATGCGCCCAATGCCCAGTTATTAAAGTGATGTTCTTTAACACACTGGTGAGCAGTTTACAAAAGATAGTTACTTTGCATTATACCGTACCAACGTTGTACTCGGCATCAAATATATATAAGACCACCGGCAGTTATGGGACGGATGGTGAGCGGACAGAGTTATTTCAGCTCTAATGGGCGCCCAGTCTCGCATTTGACTGCCCCCACTTCCTCTCTACACCATAGCGAATGGTAGCTGCAGCATACACGGGGACCAAGACGAACGCTGTTGTTTCATGAGATCCTTGAGTTGCCCGACTTACCTGGAGCTTGCACCGATCCGACGATCCTTCTAACTCCCTCATATCACCGACCCCAGCAACGCCGACACAGTGCCAGCTGGGATTCGAAGTCCGATTCACTGTTTACAAACTTCCATTGGTCAGCCGATAGCCGGAGAGGGAGGAGACTGTGGTGCGGGCGGATAATTTAAACAGGTGGAGTACATTGGGGAAGTACTCTTTACAGCGTTGGGCGCTGAAGAAGGCTATCCATGCCGAAATGCATCTGCCGCTGGGACTTTTGCAATAAACCTGTGTTCTGCCCTTAACTCCCATGTGGCCTCGGCTCTTTTCTTGGAGAGATTCACAGATATATATATATATTCCAGCTCCGAGGTACCCAACGTACAAAGGAGCACCCGGACCTCAGCTGCACACAAGGAGCCTTAAATGGTAAGCACGCCTCCAGCACAACTATATCCTTTAACTGTTCAAACTGCCCTGGATGCCTGACGCGTTTCGAAGTGTCCGAACTTCTCTTCAGAGGCTTTGGCAGTTGTGAAGGAGCGCTTGAGACACCACACCCCTTCTTGCTTAGATGCACACCCTAGATGGAACTTATGGGACTTGTAGTGCCTCACGTCACGCTAATGTTCAGTTGGTAACTTTTCATCTAGAGCGTGCATCTAAGCAAGAAGGGGTGTGGTGCCTCAAGCGCTCCTTCATAACTGCCAAAGCCTCTGAAGAGAAGTGGGGACACTTCGAAACGCGTCAGGCCTCCAGGGCAGTTTGAACAATTAAAAGATATTGTTGTGCTGGAGGCGTGCTTACCATTTAAGGCTCCTTGTGTGCAGCTGAGGTCCGGGTGCTCCTTTGTACGTTGGGTACCTCGGAGCTGGAATATTTACGCGGCGGCCCATGCCGCGGAAGGAGCACCACCCTGAAGAACCGGGGGCCATGCGGTCTTGACTACGGGCCGAGAACATGGGACAGCAGCGTATGGATTCTGCACGCATTCCACACAGCGAGGACCATCAGTGGGCTTGAAAAGTTACCAACTGAACATTAGCGAGCGTGAGGCACTACAAGTCCCATCTAGGGCGTGCATCTAAGCAAGAAGGGGTCTGGTGCCTCAAGCGCTCCTTCATAACTGCCAAAGCCTCTGAAGAGAAGTGGGGACACTTCGAAACGCGTCAGGCATCCAGGGCAGTTTGAACAGTTAAAGGATATAGTTGCGCTGGAGGCGTGCTTACCATTTAAGGCTTCTTGTGTGCAGCTGAGGTCCGGGTGCTCCTTTGTACGTTGGGTACCTCGGAGCTGAAATATATATATATATATATATATATATTATATATATATATATATATATCCATATATATCCATATATATATATATCCAATTCTGGTTAGTTCGAGCTGTCCAAGGTTGGTCTGGTATGGGTTACCGGATAACCCAACACAATTCAAAATTACTCTGTCCTCGTAAGTAAAGATAACCAGACTCCCAGAGTGCAGCAAAATATCCAATTTAAAGGCAATCAAATTGGATATTTTGCAGCACTCTGGGAGTCTGGTTATCTTTACTTACGATGACGGAGTAACTTTAATACACACATATATATATATATATATATATATATATATATATATATATATATATATATATATATATATATATATATATACACATACACACACATATACTCCAACTTCAGTTCTCCTCATTTCCGTCCCCTCAAGCCTGACGAGTTTCGGACACAATGTGCCCTTGCTCACAGGTCAGTTTGCATTTTGTTCTCCATTTTTAATATATGTTTGTGCCTTGGTGATACTACCACGTGATTTATTAGACATGAAAGACATACTGGCACCACTTTCTCTTACATCGAAGTAGTTTGTTTTTCTAGCAAGTTAGATCTGCACAATATATCTTCAATATATTCTGGCAAAAATATCATTACTGCATAAATGCATTGCAATTCATTTGAATTAGACCACCTAATTAGCATAAAACTTCAATAATTGCGAAGTTAAAATTTAAACTCATGATTGTTTGGGAATGGCTCGTCACAGTTAAATACATGTATGCTTAATTCAAACATTCATAAATAGTAAAAATCAATATGTTACATATATGAATACATGAATCATTATTAATCGAAAATACTATAAAATATATATTAAGCTAATTGACTGTACAAAGATCGCAAATACCAAGAAAGCATCTTGTAATACAACATTCTGCTTATACAGATGCTTCTCCTCATATTTCAACAAATATCTGCTTAAATGCATCGAGGAGGAACTAAAGTGCTTAATGCCAACATGCATACAATGCAATTACAGTTCTAGGTGCCTCTAAAGTGCCATCTAATGTAAAAATTTACCAAAAATTTAAAGTGCTAGTGCAACTAAATCCTAAAACACACTATTATATACATATCTAAAAGCCTCAGAGATATCGTAGTTTTAAACCCATATCATTAACAAGCACTGGCGTTGCCAATAGGTCTTGCAGTAGGAAAGTTGGAGCTATTGGTTTTGTAAATGACAAAGCCCATTATGTTTTTAAAATGAAAATAAAAATAAAAAAGGCATTGTTATTTGCAATTGTAATAGCTCCAACTTTCCTATTGCGAGACCTATTGGCAACGCCAGTGCTTGGTATTAATGTTTTGTGGCATCGAGGTCCGGAATGTGCCACATTACTTCATGGGACAAGTGTGTTTTTAGAAGGAAAACCACCAGGCATACCTCTCCTTACATGAATGGTTATTTCATAAAATTCCACAGGCATATTACTATTTACCTACTACTAAAGAACTTGCTAACTCATCAATAAATTAATCACACGAAGGGAGGAGAAACTGGACTTTATTGCACAAGCCATGGAACCCATATACAGAATACAAATAAATCAAATCAACTATGGTATAAGTCCGCAGCCTCATTAAACTCGAAGCATTATGCAAAGATGGTAATGCCTCCATTTGCTTACATGCCATCAGCTGATTAGTTAACTAACCTACAGTAAACCAGTATTGAAACCTGTACTTTAAAAACAAAAAGCAGGTCTGAAATATGATTTTTAATGCAGCTTGGAAGTTTGAGATGTAATTAAGATATTTGGTCCTATCGTCCTGTATTTTGCCTCCTTGTTGGTGATTAAATGTCTACACTTTAAAATGTAGTTTCCCCGACTACTTGCCAGAATTCTTACAAAACTGGGGACCCCCCAAAAAACTTTACGGAGCAGACGGCTATATTACGGGTCTGAGGTTACTAATCAGTTCAGGTGAGGGGTTCAGGTGAGGGCCCACTAGATCACGCTGAAACCTCTCCCAGTATAAGTGTATAAGAAGCCTAGAAAAATGTAAATATTTGTGAGGTCAAGTGCGCAACTAATTGTACTACGGGAATCGAAAACTTCTCAACATAGTATAAAAAAATTGGCGGCGTCACAGAAATATATTTGTGACAAAAATGTCTACGCATGAGCTATAAAATATCACTCAAACAAGAAATACGCATGCTGTACAAAAAATAGTTAACAGAAATTCCTTCTATCATCATTCCGGGTTGTTTTCATTGTGTTTTGGGGGGGCGGGGATTGCAAGGCAGTTGCGTATGCGCTCTGTGTTGAAGTCGATGACGAAATCTTAAGGCAGTCGCTGCAACATTGCATGGCTAGCTTTGCAACCAAATAGAAAAGAGGGGGATTCCGAATAGGTCTTGAGGGCTTAATATACATCTCAACCACCAGACAGCAACCATGAAGCGCCATACAGAAAGAACTCAAACAACTTTTATTTTAAACTTTATTGGTTGACAACAAAATGGGCGTCTGTGGGAAGAAATACATTAGTGGCATTAACCCTGTAGGTCTAATACAAAATCAACACAAACATTTGAACTGCATTCATGAAAAGTCTGTTGTGGTTCCCTGATGTTATAATAAAATTACAAAATGAAAATTAGTTTAATTGAGCGTGGCAGAACATCTCTATTAAAAGGTACACTACATGTAAGAAAAGCCCGTCTACGTTGGTTCAGCCTATCGAGCAATACGGCAGGTTCATTAGGAAAAGAAGGGAGAGAACAACACGAGTGGTGGGGGAAAACCACGAGGGAGACGCAGGCACAAAGTGAAAAAAATACAACACAACATGTACCTGATACTGATAATGCAGAGCGGCCGGGAAACTGAAAGTACGGCCGGCCTGCTGCCGGCCATGAATAATTAGGGGAGGAGAAGCCCTTTGGGAAACAAAGTACGGCCGGGCTGCGGCCGGCCATGAATAATTAGGGGAGGAGAAGCCCTTTGATGTGCTGTGCGGCCGTGAATGCGCGTGCTTGTTTGCTCACGTGATTCACGTGAACTCTAAGAAAACCGCAGGAACGAAGCCCTTGGTTTGATGAGGATTTTCAAGACATGAATTCTCGCTCCGCTTAATGCACTTGCGCGCATTGATAGGTCGCGAGACCTAAAAATACACGGTAAACCAAGACAAAAATATCCTTGCGGGCTAGACACTAATGCGATTCATCAAAGTATATACAAAAAGTTCATATATTTTTTAATTTATCAAGTATCCCCTACGATATACTATAGAAAATGATAAAGGTCATCCATGTTATTGAGGCCATTGGGCATCTTACTATCTAATTCTAATATAATTTTGGATTCAAACTTCCTCAATGACGTTTCCCTATCTCCTCCTCTCAAGGGTTTGGGAATAGCTGCCACAACAAAATATTTCAAACAACTGAGATTGTTATTATGCATTTGTTTAAAATTACGAGCCATCAGGTACGTAGAATCATTATTAACTATTGCTTTGAGATGCTGCCAAGACATAAACAGCAAACTTAGTTTTACAATTGTAGCTGCCTTTGATCAACACTCTTTCTGGGCTAAAAGGAGTCAGATATGATGTAGTATTTTCACCAAACCTGCACGCTCTGCAAGTGGAACACCTAGTGAACCCGTGCTTAGGTTGTAACCACATTTTGGCAGTCGCAAGTTCAGGATTAGTCTTTACAATTTGTGTTGACATAGAAGGACCTTTTCTAAAAGTCATTGTTGGTTGTTGTGGAAGGCTAGGTCTAGTACTGCATCTGTCATAATTATGAATTATAAATATATTGTGCAAACTGCTTCAAATGCGATTACTGCCTAGCATCAAACCTAGTTTTATAGCTAAACGCTAGAGGACACTGTTGTCTATAATACATTTTCTTTCTTCCCATTTCTGCTGAGATAGCTTCTTCCAAAATATGAATAAATGAATGGAATGAAGTCTGTCATTTCGTTTTAGTACGTGATCTTAGCACCATGTACAAAGAATGTTGAAGATGTCAAAGATAATAGCGTTTGCTATCACAAATCTGGTAATTTGGGAAGAAATCATGACAATGCAAACAGCACATGAGCACAATGTTCCCTTGTTTGCAGAATCTTTGTTGAGAACACTGTTTATCTTGTAATTACTAGTAGTTTATTATACCGGGATATGTATCGTTTGTTACGGGATTGCTCACAGTAGTGCAATATTTGTGTTGTGTTCAGGAATGAGAACCTCTGCTATTGGGCTTCAGAAGTAGGCGGCGCTTGCAGTGTTTGCCGGATGAGGACCAATAATGCGTCATTTTCCACCACTTCCGGCTGCAGCTGTCTTTCGCTGCTCATTCAACGTGTCTGCACTCTGGGTCCGCTACTAAAATATTTATGCAAATTTGCACACACGCGCACGGCCCGCAAAGACCTTCAACCACGGATGTTATTCTGGATGCAATACCTACTTTTCCGGGTCTTTGCTTTTGGAACGGCAGAGATCAGCAACCTCTGCACATACTGCTAATTAACATATTAACTAATATATGTGCTTCCTGTAGCTCTTGATATGACCAAACTGTGTGTAATTTGCAATGCCATCACATGCAATGTAATTTCAATACAATTCATCGCATTCTCAGCAGAAGATGAAATGCAGGCCAGGGCGGCAAAAAGCGCTGCGTTTGCCCATATGTTTCCAATTAACGTGACCGCGAGACGTGGCACGATAATTGGAAACATATGGCGCTCATGCTTGCTGTCTTTCTTAGAAAGACAGCACGCAAAGCCCAATAGCAAATGATAAATTCCAAGCACACGCACGAGCGTGTGTCTGGAATTTAAAAGCCCTTACAAAATGCTTTGCAGCGCATGCGCGCTGGCTCAGGCGAGACCTAACAAAGGGGCTTTTAAAATAGAGGCTTGGTTTGTTAGGAACATCAACCTTGTTACTGAGCAGGTCTAAACGGAGGATAGAAATAGATTAGTTACTCTTGTTAAGTGTGCATGTCTACCATCCCTTTGCTTCCTCAAAACAAAATGCTTTAGGTTTAAGGACTTTTTGTAAAATTTTTATAGAAAAGCTTTTAACAGAAAAAAAACAGCTTCTACAGACTTCTGCATATTATGTGCAAGTGAATCTGCCAAGCATCTCTTGGGGTTCTTAAAAGGGTTGTTACAAGCTGGTGGAAAGTAAAATAATCTACGTAAATAGTCGCTAAATTAAATACTGAATGTACTATTATAACAAACATGCATCAGGAGTGTCTAGCATAAGCACCAGTTATGTTAAAAAAAATAATATGAGTTCAATGTTAGAAAATCTTGGAATTCCAATAAATTGTTTCCTCTTCCCTTCTTTTCAAAGTCTTTCACAAGTTATCAACTATTTATGTGCTATTTTTTTAAAGTCGAAGACAAATATTAATTGTTTCAACCTAATGTTCATTGTATTAATTTGGATCTGAAATTCTCATACAAATTAAGCACACACACATTTGCTATTGCACACATTATGTAAACATCTTTTGTTCTACCTGCTTGCAAAATCCAATAAAGAAAAGGTACGGTTCGTTGCCAAAATGTTGCAGTTACTTACAAAAACATTTTTTTTTTAAAGAACGAACAAAGCACTATCTCAGTACAATGCTGGCCTGGCCCTCAGACATGACAAGCTTGCACAGAAGTGGATAAGGAACTATATGTTTTTGGAGACTTGTACCTTCTTGCACAGTGATGTCCATAGCATTCAGGGTAGTACTCTGCAGCAGTTCCTGGTAAGTCTGAGCAGACTGGTCAAAGAGCTGCACAAGGAGAGCACAGGTCTTCTCATACTCGCAGCGGCCAATAGTGGAAAGCTGATCCAGCTGTTGCTGTACCAGGCCTGTATCATCCAAGGGGTCCTCCAGGCCATCTCTGCAGTCAGAGTGAAATGGGATCACAGTGAGTAACATTAAAGGTAAAAGGATCACACACCAGACTCAAATAAGCAGATTAACGCCAAAGAGAAACAAACACCATTTGACCATGACATGGAGAAACCCCTTTCAAACATGAAAATAATTCTTAAAAAATAGATTTTACTCTTCTAAATTTCAGTGTGTTTTTACAAAGTATTAGTGATAGCACAGCAGTTTGTGCTATCAGCAGAAGAGTGTACTACTACAAATATTGGTGCTGCTGAAGAGACTAGGTCAAAGGGGAAAGAAGAAATAAGAGGCACATTATCACTTGCACAACTATTTTGCGTTGTTAGAGCTGCTAGATGAGTCGATGTCACAGCAGACAACATTCCGGAACGAGTCTAAGGGTTTACAAAGCATCATCATTTGGAAGTTACTTTACATTTTTTTTAAGTACCTGAATACAGTAGGTTTCTACAAGAAACACACATTAAAAGTATTGTGTGGTATAGTTATTTGGTAATCATACGCCGAACCGATCTATAAACATTTAATAAAAAGTCCCTAATCTCTCATCTCAGAGACACTCCTTTCACGGCAGAGGACAGTGCCTCATAACTCAAAACACCAAAGCCAGCTATCTTGCAAACACTGCATAGTTCCCTGACCCACCAACGGAATGCCAACACAGCAGGATCAACCACATCACTACTCGGCTTTGACACTGCGTACAAAGTGTTCCTCTACATCCCAAAGACCTACACAGCACATCAGAAACTATCTGTGCTACACAATTTACTATATTTACATTTATAGATATCACAATTTACCTGAGCTGGGTGTCAACATATGTGTTGTAAATATAGACTTGGTGGCAGGGTTTACACAAGGCTTGGTATTTTTCTAAGGGATAGTGTGGTACAACAAGGCGCAAGTGTAGAGTTGATCGTGTGACAACTGTTAGGACGGTACATAAACACGTTCAGCATTCACATTGTACATAAACATTACAATAGTAACTGAGTCAGCCATCATGACAATCACTTGCATGTGTGTTCTCACAACACCTCATAGACAAGGACAGTACACATACTAAGATAGTTAACATATATCAAATGTGCCATAATTCGACAGAGCCATGCACCTGTAAACACTCAGACGGTACAGTAGACCTGCCATGTAACTTAACATGCTATAGTCACAGATGACTGGTACCAATAATATTTAAGAAAGGCACCTTTGAAACCTCAGGCTTTACAACAGGTAACCTACCCTGGGATATCCTAGAGCTACTCATTTCGGAAACGCTTAGACTATTATGACAAGTGCAGATCAAGTGACCAGTTTCATTGACAGCCTTCAGAGACCACCTATAGCTTTGACAGAAAACAGAAATTTTCAGTGGCAAGAAATGTTCCCTTAACCAAACAGGGTTGCTCACCTTAATATTATGTGCACAGATTCCAGCCTGGAAGTGATGTACGATTTTGTCACCTCAGGTGTGTATGTTTCCAGCATGTGAGGCTCTGTAGCTTTGACGTAGGGAACAGATGCTGCTAGTCGTTGCCAAAGGCTAAGGAGGTAATGCACGCTGTTTGGGGCGAACTCCCAGTGCTAATGAGAAACAATTTCAATAGCAGGACAACAAAAGCTATTAAACCTTAAAAGTTAATAAGCAATGTCAAAAGGAAGCAACAAGAAAATCAATGCTCCCAGAATTAATGAGGAGTAATGTCTGGAGATGACAAAAAGAAAAATAGAACTCCAGAACCCTTAAACTAATGAAGAATGAGGTCAGGGGGAGAACAAGAATAAAGTGCCCAGCATTAACTGAAAACTAGACAGAAGGACACACAGTTTTAGAATTATTGTGGATTTAATGTTAACAGTGCAATACAGTAAAACTCAGTGTGCTAATGTTTGCCTGAGAAAGGCTGCTCAAGTCTTGTAATTGGTAACTGCATTACACAATCAGGTCAGTTAAGATTTCAAATACAAAGTTAGAGGAGCACATTGACCTAAAGTAATACATGTTTAGCTACAATAAAAACAATTAGAAAAGAGTCCCCACTTTCATGGCACATATTACAGTAGACGTTTTCTCCGTGCTCGTACTAAGGAGCATCAAAACACCCATCAGGCCTATGACTGCGAAGGGCCGTCGTATATTCAAGGCTCTTCTGAATACAACACGAAGGCTGTGGTTATTCCATCATAGAAATTTAAGGTGGAAGACAGGAATACACAAGCAGATTGTGGTGAGCTGTTTTAGAAGTACCGGATGTGAATCGCTCTTTTGGACAAAATGTACTTTCAATATGTGGCGTTCTAGATCGTGTTATGTTGAGCACTGGAATTAGTTGAACCCTGGAGTGAGTGATTTAGTGTCTTGCTGAGCATTCGGATTACACATGCCTGAATAGTTTGCCCTGAAGAAGTACAGTGAAACAGGGTCGAAACGCGTAGGCTGTGTTCTAGTTGGGTCAAGTCTTTTGTACGACGTTGTTGTGGCACGTGAATAAAAAGAAAAAAAAAAAAAAAAAAAAAAAGAAGAACATGGAGAGCTTTTCCCCCTTTTTTTTTTTAGAAAAGAATGTTCATGTTGTGTCGCGTGCAATATTGACTTTGAATTTAAATGCATAATATATGCTCTGGAAGTGGGGACTCTTTACTAATAGTTTTTGTGGAGCTAAAAAAAGATTACTTTAGGTCAATGTGCTCCTCTAACTTTGCATTTGTATAGTCAAGCCTGGGGTATTCACAACGGTTGACCCATAGGGTGAGCACTACCAAAAGTAGTAGGACAAACAGTGTGCGGGAGATTCTAGGCCACAACCATTCTCCTGTTTTTTTGTCCAGTTAAGATATCAACTTTACTGTGGTGAAACGGAGGACAATACTGGTACAAAGCTTCACTAATTAACAGCACAGGAATGTAAGGAGTCCACTGCAGCAACACTGTCGCCAACATCAACTGCACTTGAGATTTTCAAACAAAAACAAACAAGGGCAGACCTAGCTCCCCTTATTGACAATAATTCAGAAGGTTCATGTGCCTGCGTTGTTAAAGCTTAAGATGCTGCTCTTTAAAAAGGAATCATGAAACAGTTCATAGTCTTCATCATAGTGTTAAAAGATCCATCTGGTGCGAGAAAGGGGCAAACAGATTTGTGCATAAGAAACACTCTCTATAATGTAATTTCAGAGATGGCACCAACTTGGACTGCTCAGAATACGCTGCAAGGTGAAGGAAGCCTACCTGAAGGCTAGTCACAGTGAAGTTTGCTATTAACCGGATGACCTCCGGGTAATTCTCCACCTTGACCAGTTCTCCCAGTTGATAGTTACTTTTTAAACGAGCCAGCAACCGACAGAACTCGTGGTAGTTGTTTGGGTCCGACAAGCTCTAAAGAAACAAAAGGCAGGCTGTCAGTGCAACCCTCGAGGTGCTGCTCCTTGGTCACTGCGATAAGACAGGCACTGGCCCTGCGGAACAGTGGGTCTGGGAAGGAGAAAGCCGACAGGAGGATTGCAGAACAGCTGGAGTGTGCCAGGAGGGCTGAACTCATAACATGACTTAAAGCCTGAAGTCTACTTACCTGCGGGTTTTCCAGTATGCGTTTCACTCCATCCACAAGATGAGACAGGAACTTAGCTCTCTCTGCATTGTTGAAGAGCGACCGCCTTACTGAGGCAACCTGGACTAAGCAAGATAAGACCTTTGGAAAGAACAGGTGGACAATGACGTCAGAGCAACTATACTGCAACAGGTCTTCAAACATACCTATGCGACCAACCCAGTCCTCAAATAAGGCAAGTCAGCATGTCTCCCTCTACACAAATTTCTGCAATCACCCACCTGTCAACTATCTTAGCACTACTTTCCACCTACCCCCTTTCACCAGTCCACCAAACACGGACTCTGAAATGTATACCAAAGACTCCTTCACTAACTGCTACATTTCCTGTACCCAATCTGTTGACAATCTTGAATCCACCGCCATGCCTTTTCACGTCTCCACACCTCTTTTAAGCACTCTCCTCACTCTGTTTTCTCCACTAATCCACCCTCAAGCCCCAACCATCTTTCTCCCTCTCTGCATTTTCATTCTTCATTTCTATAGGTAATAGGCATTGATATTAATGTTCACAGCTTACCCTTCTCATTCAAGCTTTGAAAAGAGGAGTTTCATATTATTTTGAAAAATCCTGAGTGGTACAGTCTGTGAAGAATGCCTCTATTATCTAAAGTAATGCAGTCCTCAGAAAGGACAAACATAACTATGTGTCTGTCTGCTACTACCAATCTCTGAATGTATTCAGACATACAATGTAATCAAGTCTAATTTCTAAAACAAATAAATATATGTATAGGGTTACTGTGTGGATCCACATTGGAAAAAGCCAAAGTGGGAGCTGGGGAAAACCGCTGTCTTCAACTCTCGTCTACATGCAGTAAAGGGAGTAAACATATAAGTATTGTAAAATTATGACTACTTTGAAAAAAAGTGTGTCAAAAGCAGAGATGGAGATGGAGTCAGTGAAGTGTATCTTTTTTATGCAGTGGAAGCCCATTAGTCAGAGCAACTTTCAGAACCACAACTGAAAAACCGCCTTTACACACAGCTCACCCCCTTTGTATACCCACTGACCCTGATGGAAAGACCCTTCCATACATCTGCAGCGCTCGCTCCAGTTCCCCATCAATTACTGGTGAATCCCCAATGTGATATCGACAGGTACGAACCCCGTGTTCTGAACTCACCAAAGGTGAGAAGGTGGGAGGAATGGAATGGTACAGGTCAAAGAACAGCTGTAGGGTGGAGGAGTCCAGAAAAGCTGAGGGAGAAAAAAACAGAGAAAGGATATTTGTAAAGGGCAATGTGCCAGGTTTTTCATCTGCTAATCCAGTTAAATGTCATCCTACATACTCGGACTCTCAAGACAACCATGACATTCAGAGGCAAATGGCACAGTGGTTCTAGGACAGATTATCCTTTCAATCATTCTAAAAGAAAAAAATACTTACGCTTAAGCAACATTTTAAACATGAAGACAGTTCATGCTTTGAGTAATTCTGCCTTTGATTGATCAGGAAAGTGCAATTTGCTGTTTATAAAGCTTCTACTGTAGGCGGTGATAGTGATCTTTGTGGTGAAACTCTCGTAAAACAGACCAGCGCTCTCAAATGCCCCACATGTTTTAGTGTCATCTTTGCATTGCTTTTACAGCCTGGTGAAGATGTCACTGCATACAGGAAGAGCTCTGTAATGCTTCACCTTACGTTATGTGACTCAACAACAATTTTCCTTTGCAGTATCAATTACTACAGAGATTTCTACACTTTCCTGCATTTAGTTAGGGTGCTAGTTTGTAGTTAGTGCAAATTAAGTTTATGTAAACCACTCGCCACATCGGTGAATCTAATGTGAATCTAATGTGTTCATCTGTGTTGAGGCAGTGATACTTTGCAAATGTGTCAGTGGAATGCTAAACAGTCGTTTTGCAGATATTATGTTCATATTGTAGCTTTTAGGCGCCTTGATGCCCTTTGGGGCTTAGTTTGCGCGATATAAATTTTCCTTCATTTCATTTCATTTCATAGCTCCTCCTTGTGGTCTGTGGCATTGGTGTCATCCTTAACAAGAGTTTGTGATCGACATAAAAGACCTGAAAACAATGGACAATCCATTTGGCCATGGAATTTTTACTGCCTGCCAATTATATACCATTATACGAGAAGAAAGTTATTTTACATTTACTCTATTCTACTCATCAATCTAGATAGTATACAGTTGCATTACGTATTATGTAGATATGTCTCCCCTCTGGTTTGTGAATCCTTAAATACATTGCTAATGCAATGTTTAGAGTAAATAGAAAAGCGAGGCCATCTTAGGAACGTCTTGCATATGAGCAGCGCATGTTTTGTATTTCAATATGCTCATGCTCAATACTCTTTATTTCGGCTATCGATATAAAAGAGCAAGCAAATAAATACATTAAAAACATAAAGTCAATACAAATAGTATAAGGTTGTAATCATTCCTAAAAATTAATGCAGGAAATGATCAAAAATAAATAAATTTAAAAAAGAAGAAGAGGGCAGCTTCCATATGAACAAGTTTAACAAGCATTTACAATGCAATGGTCTTGGCAGTATTAAAGGTAGAGCTATTGGCATTGCTCATGATATTTTTTTTCTAAACATAAATAAATGGTATTGTCATTTACAATGGCAATAGGTGAGCATTACAGAGTAGTAGAGAGTATTCGCGGACAGAGCCACACACACAGAGCCCCGCACACACACACACACACACACACACACACACACACACACACACACACACACACAGACAGAGCCAGGCACACACACACACACACACAGACAGACAGACAGAGCCACGCACACGCACACACACACACAGACAGAGCCACGCACACACACAGACAGAGCCACGCACACACACAGACAGAGCCACGCACACACACAGACAGAGCTACGCACATACACAGACAGAGCCACGCACATACACAGACAGAGCCAAGCACACACACAGACAGAGCCATGCACACAGAGGCACAGAAAAACCGGGATGACAAGCAGGGAACAGAGGCACAGAAAAATCAGGGGAACAGAAAAAACGAGGGAACAGAGGCACAGAAAAATTGGATGAACAGAGGCAAAGAAAAACCGGGATGGCTCAGGGGGAAGACTTCGAATGTTCTCAGTATGCCAATGGAGTGGAGTGGCATATGCCACTACAATGCAAGCTTTAGACTCTATGTACAACAACGAAAACTGCTCTAGCTTTTGACCAGGGTTGCCTGCCTGGTAATCTGTGATGCCATCTTCAGTTCCCGGCTTGCGCCACAAGCTCTGCAAAGCGCATTTTACCAAAAGTGATTTCATCTTATTAATAGGGAGTGCAACTTTCCACTGTGGACAAAGTTGCAAAGTTGGACCTCAGGCTGCTACAGCACCTCCACAGAGTCAAAACTCGGCAGGGCTGAGATTTCCCTGACAATCTGCGTATTACTTTAATAAATCCCAACCGCTCCCCCAACGTCCACAATCCAACTGGCCCCCTCAACCACTATTTATTTATTTTTATATTCATCTATTTATTTAGTAGTTTGTTTATGTAAATATATTTAGTTGCTTACTAAGCAAAATGCTCACCGAGGCCTATTGGTGCTTGAACGTTTAAAAAGAAAAAATGGAAATACACAGAAGCAATGACTTCATGGTGCCAGAATTAAACCAAAGCACATAAGAACATTTTCTAAAGTCCTTAAAAGCTAAAAAAATAAAAATAGGAATTGACTGGATCCCCTGAGTTAGAGCATTCCAAAGTTTGGGTAGCACGTTTTAACAAGCTGGATCTCTGCATCGCTTACGAATAAAACATTGAGCGTGTATGTAGTACTGGATCGCAGTTGGAGGCGGGCTGCTAAGGAACCACTAAACACTAAAGAAAGACTGAGCCAGATTGGTACAGAGCTCTGGGGGTGGGACAGAGGGTTGAAAGAGGAATCTTTAGCGCAGAGAGAGTCTTTTCCCGGAGATATGGTCAAATTTGTTGAGACTCAAACTAATCTGTCAGCTATGTTTTAAGCCTCTGAAGCTTGGAGGTGAGTCGATCTTAGGTGTAGTATTGACAACGCACTAATTTTGACACCCTAATTTGTCTTGATTTATCGCCCGTGTTAGGTACAATCTAACCATATCATTTTGCTTCCCCATGCTAACATTTTTTGTCTGCAACTATCTCAGTGCTCTTGTTTGCGCCGTTTCTTACCTCTCCCACTCAGCCAATATTTCTCCCTCCCTTCAAATCTGGTGTAAAAGTCAGCATCCTTTGGAGTGCCCCGGGATAAATATACCCTTTCCTATTCGACATCTATTTGTCCCCATCAGCTCACACTTTTGAAATCTATGGGTTCGTGCTTTCACATGTGGCGCGAGGCTGAGTGAAGAGGGCCCGCGGCGAAGCGCGCAAGACATGCCACGGGTGCACATCAAACATAATACGGATACAGCAGCAGCGCCGAGGCGAAGCGCACCCCTACCTGTTCCAAGACATCACCGGGTCTGCGGAGCGCCTGCGAGGCGCCGATCAGGGAGATCCCGGACTGCGGCAGGCTCTTGTCCCCGTGTTGGACGCTCACTAGGGCTGCAGAAAGCGCCTCGAGGCCATTGTAGGGTCACACTGGGCGCTCTCCGGTGGCGCTGGGATACGATGGTCAGTCTTTCCTAGAAGCGCCTAGACGCCCGGATGGGGCGCTGCCCGCTCCGCACGTGCTGTCTGCAGGCTGCGTGTGGAGGATGCAAATTGTACCCCCCCCTCCCCCCAGTGAGGAGCGGGGGGGGGCACGTTTAAGATGCTCCACATGCAGGGAAGGAGTGACGTCACCTGCTCGAGGCCTGGCCGAGTGACCTTCAGTGGGGAGGAAGGTGTGAGGGGAGGGGGGGGGGGGGGAGAGAGAAAAAGAGGGTGTGGAGGAAGGAACGGGAGAGGGGTCGCAAAGCAAAAGGAGGAAGAGAGAAAAGAGTGAGGGTGTGGAGAGGGGAAAGGGGGAAACACAAGAGGAGGGGGGACCACAAAGGAAACAGGCCCTCCCTTCTCAGGGGCCACAGAGGCAGCTCCCAGCGATCCTTGGGAGGCATGTCACGGGGTGAATTTAGGGCCTGCTGCCCGGCTTTCTCTTCTGTGTGCCATCCTCTCTCACACTTTCTCACTGTTTGCAGGAACATGAAATGTAAATCTCAGATCAAATTTTATCTCCATCACCACACTTCTGAATGACAATATCGAAAAATAACGAACACTCTATCAGTCTTTCACCGGATGGTACCCCAAAATCGGGAACACACTTCCGGTAGCACCCAAAATGTCACTCACGCCCAGAACCGCGGTCAAGACACTAAGCTGATCAAAGTATATCAGAGGGGCGTGGCAGCCCCTGTGCAGCCATTGATATGTCTATGCTTTCTAAAATGAGCACCCTTTAAAAGAGGGATAACGCCTGGTATTTAAGCATGACGAGATAAATACAGTTTGGGGTGTGTTGGCGCTACATAAACGAGTTTCATAATAGGTCCTTGGATGAGAAGAGTCCAGCCCTGCCCTGAGATGGGGCCTCTCGCGCGTCCGACGGGTCAGCGCCATGAGGGGACGCGGGTGTGTTTCTAATCCCGGCACTTTTGAATATTCATCGTGACTTTGCTGTTTGCCCTTCGTCACCTTTGATGTCGGTCAGCATTAAAAATGGCCACATCTGTGGTCAGGTGATTCTGGGGAGGAGGCGGCCATTGTTCCTGGCCAGAAAGGAGCACAGGCCCCGGTGACGGATGTGCTTTTAGCGCCACGAGACGCGCAGCGAAGGCTGGGGGTCACCGGCAGCCCCCCGAGCAAGACAGGCCTACCTGAGGGATAACAGAGATAAACAGATGAAATCTGAGGGAAGGAGAGGAGGCAGGAGCGAGACATGAACACGCCCGGCTACAAAGGATTCAGTATGGCAGGCAGGCCGATAGGGCTGTGTCAGAGTCACTCACATACTAGATCAAGACAATGCTGGATAGGTGAGGTTGGGTCATCACCCTCCAGCCAACTTCCTTTCGATTGCTGGGAAATAAACTTGAAAAAACAAGAGAGGCGCCTCCACACGACCACGTTTCTCCGAGGCGAGGCAGGAATGCCTCGGAGAAACCAGTGTCTTTTTGCGATTCGGGGGCATGGTTTTCGTTCTCTCCTCTTACCATTGGCTGGAAGGTAAAATTCAAGCCAATGGGAAGAGGAGAGAAAGAAAACAAGAAAGAACCTTAAATAAACGCCCCGAATCCGAAAAAGACAGCGCTTGGACCGAGTGACGCCCCTCTCCTCCAATGGCTGGCCAGCATTTACTAGGCCAGCCAATGGAGAAGAGGGGCGGGTTCCAAGCCCTCTCTAAGAAACATTGAATCTTCGGGCTCCGCCCACACTGCTTACAGCAGTGCGACAGAGTCCTCGACCTAAAAATTAATACAACCCTATACTCCATACCCTCACAATAAGTCAGGTAGATTGTCAATAGACTCTGTTGAGCTCAGCAAACAATTAGAATCATACAAAAACAGCATAATGCTGAAAACAGAGTTCCCTAGTTCACTGTCAAAGTAATATACAGAGACTCACTGGTGCTGAGTAGCTTTACCATTGCAGCGGCACAGCCTCTACATGCATTCCAACAATTGCTAGCAAAGTTTTTTTCCCCTAATTCGCCACATTGCAAATATGTACCTTGATACAGCGAATACTATGCATTTGCTGCAATCCAATTGTAAGATTGTGCTGTGTAGTTCATTCAGTTTGGGATTAACCATTTGGCCCTAGCCTTGCTATAATCTGGGCAAAAAAGTGAGCAAGGGATGGACTGGTCATAAGCGTAATTAATTTATCATTCTTAAAGCTTCTTTTAAGCTCCACTTTTAGTGATTAATACGCCATTCCCACTAGGGTCTCCCTAGAGCTTTTTCCCTATGCTTATCAGGGTGTCTCTTACATATTTAATCCATGGGAGATTGCCTGCCCCTGGGATACCAACTAACTCTTCCAGCCCTATGTGACAGGAAAGCAACTCTGGGGTATCCCAGACCCTTCTCTAACACAATAACTGTCAAATGGCAATTCCTTCAGAGACTAGCCTGTGCCTCACATTCCGCCTTAGAGGCATCAACAGGGTACTGAACTGGCTCAAGAATAGATTCTCAGCATCTTCTAAGGTATTGGCAGCCTTATGTCCTCAGAGCTCTGCACCATAGAGAGCGAAGCCCAGTATTTGTTAAGTGTAATGAAATGGTTACTTACCAGTAGGAGTTGTTTTGCAGCTTGAAGAGTTTCTGGATTCACATGCTGTGCATTATTCCGCCATCTAGTGGTTGGGTCCAAAATAGTCAGTTTTTTTATTTTCTCTGGGCATCGTTGACCACCATTTGGTGCCCAGTACGTCCCCTGCGTGACGTAAGACGGCACCCTGGAGGTTGTTGTGCATGGTAGCCATCTTCGGATTTTTTTTCTGTCTTTGAGTCTATAGTTCTTTAAATGGTACTTTAGAGAATTGTTAAATATGTTCCCCCACCTGTTTGTATTCCTTGTAGGGGAGGCTGGATGGGTTGCATGTGAATACAGAAAACACTTAAAGCTGCAAAACTACTCCTACTGGTAGGTAAACATTTTGTTTTGCAGAGTGAATCCTTTTCTGGGTTCACATGCTGTGCATCAGATTAGGTAGCGGTTTCTCCCTTCTTGGGGAGGCTGTGGAGGAAGACTTTGTAAACAGGTGTTGAAGTACCTTTTGTCCTACTTGTGCTTCTATATTCATTTGTATGTCCACACAGTAATGTTTGGTGAAGAAAGTGTGTGGGAATGCCCATGTTGTTGCTGCACTTATAGTGTCTATGGGCACATTTGCCATAAATACAAGAGTTGCTGCTTTCTTTCTAGTTGAGCAAGCTCTTGGTTGTACTCTTAGGCCTTTCCCTGCGGTGGCATAGCATAGTTTGATGGTTTGGACTATCTATTGTGAAATTGTTTCTTTTGTGACAGGCGTCCCTGTTTTAGTATGTGAGTCGGCAACAAACAGCTGTTTGCTTCTGCAAATTTGTTCCGTTCACTGTAGATAGTACAGTAGAACCCTCCTTACATCCAGGGTATGGAGGCTCCTTTTCCCTCTTGGTTGCAGGTCTTTGAAGATGATTCAAGTGATACTTGGACACAACTTTTGGTAAAAATTGTGGATTCGTTTTTAGGATAACTTTGTCCTTATGGATTTGCATGTATGGTTCTTGTATGGATAACGCTTGCAGCTCGCTTACTCTTCTTAAGGATGTAATGGCAATTAGAAAAGCTGCCTTAAAGTGATGTGCATAAGGTCAGCTTTATGCATGGGCTCAAATGAATCTGTCATAAGTTGTGTGAGGACTGTATTTAAACTCCACATGGGAGCGGGTGCTGGAGCTGTCCTTGGAAGAGCAATTCTTTTAGACCCCTCTAGGAACCTTTTTATGATAGGTCTTCTGAAGAAGCTTTTGTATGACTTCCCCCTGGTGTAAGCTACGATAGATGCGAGGTGTACCTTTATGCTGGAGTAGTTGATGTGACTGTCTAGGAGGTGAGTTAGGTATATGATCACTGTTTCTGGTGTGTTTATTAAGTTAATTTGGATGTTTGCTGTGCACCAAGTGGTGTACCGCTTCCATTTTGCGGAATAGTATCTGCTTGTCGTTTGTTTTCTTGCTTCCTTTAGAATTTCCATTGTTTGCTGAGGCAAGTTTTGGTGACCAAACTCTACGTATTCAGGTGCCAGGTCGCTAGGCGTAGCGTCGCTGGCACCGGGTGGAAAATTTGGCCTTGTTGCATTCTTGATAGTTCCTTGTCTGCTCAGAGTTTGATTATTTGTCCTTTGGCTAGTTCTAGCAGACTTGAGCACCATGTTTGTCTGGCCCATTTTGGAGCAATGAGAATTAGATTTGTCTCTGGTTGTCTTGCTTTTTCCAGAATTCTTTGAATTAGAGGTATTGGTGGAAAAGCATATGCAAATGTCCCTGACCAAACTAATGACAGGGCATTCCCTCATGATAAGTGGTGAAGAAACCTAGAGGCAAAGAACTGGCATTTCATGTTCTGATTTTTAGCAAACGGGTCTATCTCTGGTGTCCCCCAGAGTTTGAAGATATATTGTATTGTCTTGTGCTTCAATTCCCACTTGTGGGAGCAGTTCTGCCTGCTCAGTAGATTTGCTGTAGTGTTGTATATTCCGAGTAGGTGTATTGTTTGCAGATTGATCCTTTGAGAAATTGCGCATTGCCAGATATGTTGTGCTAGTTTTCTTAGCTGGAATGATTTTGTGCCTCCGTGTTTGTTGAGGTAAAACATTTTGGTGGTGTCGTCTGTTTGAATCAAGACAGTCCGCTTGCGAATGTGTTTCTGGAAAGCTTTCAATGCTAGGAATACTGTTCTCATTTCCAGGTAACTTATGTGTTTTATGGAGTGGAGGTCGTTCCACTGGCCTTGTATCTTCAGTTGTTGGAAGTGCGCTTCTCACCTGTTGAAGGATGCATCTGTTGCGATTGTCACAGACGGAGTTGGTATTCAGAAAGGTCTGCCCTGTGTTATGTTCTTGAATGCCCACCATTGTATTTCTGCTTGTAGTCTATGCGCAACAACCACTAGACCCTCCCAACTCCCTGAGGACTGACACAAGTTGTTGGAAAGACATTTCTTTAAGGGACGCATATGGAGACGGGCATGAGGAATGAGTGGGATGTATGACGCCATCATGCCCATGAGCTTCATGACTCTCGTCACTGTCAGAGACTGACCCTTCTGGTAGAGGGAAGTTTCTTGTTTGATGGTTTGTATCCTCTTTTGTGTAGGGAAAACCTGTGCGAGGTTTGAGTTGAGTCTTGCACCTAAGAATGTTTTTTCTTTTTCTGGCTTTATGGGGGATTTCTTGTGATTTATGGAGAATCCTAATCCTTGGAGCGTGTGGATTGCTGTCTGAACATGTTTGAGACATTTTCCAGCTAAAAAAAGTAAAGATATTAAGTCAGCCCCACATAACATAAAACTATTCTCCTCCTCCCCCCTTTTTTCGACCTGCAGAACGCCAAAAAGAACCGCTTCAACTGACGAACTCAGATGCCACATCTCATTGCATTATGCAAGCCTAATACAGTATGTCTTGAGTCCAACATGAGCTAACACCAATGTAAATAGCAGACATCAGGTTGTGTTTCATTAGTTTTTTAGGTCTCGCCTGACGTCAGCAGCGCATGCGCTGCTCTCGTCATAAGAGCCTTCTTGGAATCAATACGATTCCAGAAGCCTCGTCCCAGCTCTGCCTTCAGCTTTCATTCATGCGCGTCATTTGGCATCACAAATTATACCTAAAGCAGTGCAATGATTGCACTGAAGGCATGCCAATCATTCCTTGTTGCCACCCTGTCTCCTTTTAGGCACGATTGGATCGTTTATAGGCGGATTTACACGCTTTCCTTTAAAGGACTTGAAGCACTTTTTTTTCTAAGTTGCAGCGCCGTCCACACGCTTGTAATGGCCGCTGACAGCCTCTCCTGCTTCAGCCCCCCACCCTCGCAAAATGTGGAATTCTGCTGCATCATCGACGCACTGTTGTTAAGCTTTTTACAGCAATCTA
The DNA here is from genome assembly GCF_964263255.1 of Lissotriton vulgaris. NCBI lineage: Eukaryota > Metazoa > Chordata > Amphibia > Caudata > Salamandridae > Lissotriton > Lissotriton vulgaris. The sequence continues at coordinate 586,647,644 of NC_141699.1, read as the reverse complement.
TTCATGCATTAATTTGCACATTATGATGAGCTGACTAGTATATTTCGTGTGAGGCGGGGTTGGACTACAGAGGTATGTTTGAATAGTCAGAGCCTTTAGAACCAGAGAACCAGGTCAGCAGATTGCTCTAGAGTCAGAGAACCAGGTCAGCAGAGCTGCTTTGGAGCCAGAGAACCAGGTCAGCAGAGCTACTTTAGAGCCAGAGAACCAGGTCAGCAGAGCTGCTCTACAGCCAGAGAACCAGGTCAGCAGAGCTGCTCTAGAGCCTAAGAACTAGGTCAGCAGAGCTGCTCTAGAGCCTAAGAACTAGGTCAGCAGAGCTGCTCTAGAGCCAGAGAACCAGGTCAGCAGAGCTGCTTTAGAGCCAGGTCAGCAGAGCTGACACAGACTGACACTGACTGACACTGACTGACACTGACGGACTGACTTACACTGACGGACTGACTGACACTGACGGACTGACTGACACTGACGGACTGACTGACACTGACGGACTGACTGACACTGACGGACTGACTGACACTGACGGACTGACTGACACCGATTGACTGACACCGATTGACTGACACAGATTGACTGACACCGATTGACTGACACAGATTGACTGACACAGATTGACTGACTGACACTGACTGACTGACACTGACTGACTGACTGGGACTGACTGACTGGGACTGACTGACTGGGACTGACTGACTGGGACTGACTGACTGAGACTGACTGAGACTGACTGAGACTGACTGAGACTGACTGACTGAGACTGACTAACATTAGGTCTCACCTTTCATTCAGTTAAAGCCATTTGCTTTGCTATACAATACCATTAGCAAAGCAAATGGTTTTAACTTTATGAAAGGTGAGCTGGGGCCAAGTCAGTGGGCGTCCTCCTCTTCTTAGTTCAGCACAGCTTCTTCGGTCCTCCTTGCCTGATGAGGCATGGTTCAGAGTTGCTCCTAAATACTAAATTTAGGGGTGTTACAGGTAGGTACAGGTCAGGACCAATGGGTCCCTTCCTTGGGGTGGGTACACCCCCTATTTAGCCACCCTCCAGCGGGAGGGGAGAATGTGCCTCTCTCTACAAGGCAATTATTTGGGGATGGTGAATTTATACGTCAAACCACTCTCACCCCACACTGATTTCAGATAGGCTGACATACCATTCAGGTACAGGCCAATCAAACATACACGTTTAAAGGTCAGGGCATTGTCATGGAGATCTGGTTAGTAGGCCTCAGTGCACTCAGAGTTGAAAAACCAGCAGCATTAGTCTAAACCTTTGGGGATGACCGTACAAAGACAGGCATTGCATAATACTGACCCTGACTACAGATACGTGTAACAGAGTATCCACAATTCTTTTCTTGAGAGGCCTTTTGTGGATGCCTGGATGTCATGTCTCGAAATTTTTTTGTTTTCTCCTGCACCAAACTAATCAGTGATTGAGTTTTCCCACTAATTTATAACATATCAGAGAGCTTAAACCATTTCATATTTGTGTGATGCACCCAATTTTCCGTTTTTAAAGGCTAAGTTACTTGGATTTGAATTGTCTATTAGCTGAGTTTCCTGACTCAAATCAGTGTCGATTATAAATTTGTGCTAGACTATCCACCAGTACCATCTATGACACCCAAGGTAAAGCAGAGTTTTACATAATCTAAAAAACAGACTGGCACGTTACCCAAAAATTCATGAAAACAAGCAGCATGTAATATGATAAAGCTCATTGTTGATCTCGGGACAATCTCCAGTAGTAGCTACTGGTCTCCAGCTTTTATTTGTCCAAACAATAATGCCCACTCATCCTCTGAACGAACGGATGGCCAAAAAGATGGTGCCCTAGACTGTAATACAGAGTAGAATGGACACAGTCATACGGGAGAAGGGGTTTAAAGACAGCACACCAATTGTTGATGCACACAATGCTACTTGCACGTTTAAAAACAAACACTAAAAGGCAGAAGTACGCAGACACAAACCTATAATGATATATGCTGCAAAACGTGTTGTTACACATGCATTTATACAAGTAAAATACGTGGGCTCCAAAAGCACATCCGAGTCTACCAGACTATTTTCACTCCATTTTGTTCCTACTTTTCCACTGCCAGTGGGCAGACCCAATTCCCATGTGATAATCCTAATAAAATAGAAATCATTTTCCTGCCTCATTACATGTCCACTCCGCCATCAATTTATCTATCTGAATCTCGTCGTCTGTTTCCATGATTCACTAACGCCTCTGCCCATCATACAGGTACAATTCCAAAATCTTTACTTCCCTTTTTGGGTCCAATTGCTGTTATAGGCAGTTGCTGAGTTTCACAACTGAGAAAATGGCCCCTTTTCATTGGAGCAAATGTCTATTGACTCTTTCCCCATATACATGGCTGCTTTCCAAATGTTTGGGTTCCGGAGTAGCAGGCTACTCGCCGAAAATTGCTTTGACGCATCAATAGGAGTCCCAAGCGCTATATAAATGCAAACCCTTCCCACTTCTATCCCTCCACTATACTTTTTCAATCCAAATAATAGAGTCACATGCCCACCACTCAAATTAACTTAATATCTCACTATACTAGATCACCACTACTCCTTTTTGGATTCTGGATTAGCGTGCCACTCGCCGAAAAAGCAATTCAACGCCTCATAAGGGGAAGTAAGCGCTATATAAATGTAATTACAATATTTGAATATTTCACTAATCATGTTCTTTCCATCTATGATACCCTATTGTACAATCAGTTAATAAGGACCAAATTCAATGGCCTCATATACATACTCAGCGGGTTGTGCACACGTCTTAGAGTAGGGGATTTAAATTAAATGCTGCATTAATGCTAGCAGAGAGGGCTAAACATTTCGTCCAATGGTTAATAACGTGTATAATTAACTTTAGTAATGCTTGTCGAGTAAGCCACCCCGCATTCCCTCAATCCCCTCCTGCACTCGCTGCCCTCGACTTGGTCTATGCTTCCAGTTCCCCGCGCAAAATGGTCACCAGAATTTATGGTCTCACGCTAGCTGCATCCCCTGTCACAACCATTTGCGCCCGCACCCTGGAGCGAGAACCTGGGCATAGACCTCCCCCAGGAGGTCTGGCTGTACTGCTGCAACCAGATTAAACGCCTGTCCCCTAACTATCGTGTGCAGCTCATCCATTTCAAATACTTGCACAGATTATATCGCACACCTGTAAAACTGCATAGAATGGGTCTCATCGCTAGTGACGGATGCATGCGGTGCTCCGTCCCGGCGGACGACTTTTGTCACTTGGCCTGGCTGTGGCCTAAGGTTTCTGCTTATTGGCAGGACGTGTGCACTGAGATCACCTCCTGGCCTATCGCTCCCGACCCTCTGGTGTGCCTCCTGGACTATATGAAACAGTTCCCAGTCGCCAGCTCATCGCCATGCTACTGGTTCTTGCCAGGCGCAGGGTGCCCATGCACTGGGGTCAGAGACCGGCACAGAAGATCAGTGCCTGGTTGGAGGATTCCGCACCCTGTCAGGAGCTACTGGGGGAATTTTGGGATCTGATGCCAGCTACCAGCCAACCGCCAAATATCTGGGCCACCCTAATTTCCTTTGTACAACATCAAGATGCCCGTATAGTCCATTGCCCAACTCGCCTAACAGAACAGCTTTGCCCGCCACAGACAGAGCAGCTACTCAGCCACAAACGTCATTGTTGTCCCCGCGACACTACGCACTAACTCCCATACACACTTTGGCTCCGTAGGAAGCTCAGTGCGAAGTCTCGTCATGCTATGTTGTGCACCGAGTTGTATCATCATGCGGACGTCTGATGTGTATGTACCGGGCAGTTAAATGTGACTATGCAAGTGCCTCATCGATAGTTTATAACACAACATGTGGTTTAAGCTTTAATAAAGGTTTTCAAAAGCAAAAAAAAAAAACTTTAATAATGCTGATTCATATTGTGTAAGCATAAAAAATAATGAGCTTGTGGTGAACATTACAGAATTTTAAACATCTCAAATTAGAGCCTTGTTGATAAATCGTAGTGATTACAAAGTGAAGCATACACAGGACTGATGGCACTAAAAAAGTGAGGTTTATATTTCATTACCTGATCTCCAGCTGGTGGGGATCTGCACTGTGCACAGGTCATCAGAGGACTCGTCTGTTGAGGTTCCGATGAAATCAAAGTTGAGGCAGTTGTGTGTGAGTTTCAGGAGCTGCATGAGTAGGCCATGCTGGCTCTCGTCATTCAGATTTAGGGTCTTACCAGAAGCCTAGAACATCAAGCAGGAGAACATATAGATCAAGAAGACATATGAGCAGGTAGAAAAAAGATACTTGCACATACCCACTGTAACATTCCCATAGCAGCTAAGAAAACAGAATGTGCTAGTAAAAGGCCATGGTAGTGTCACTTTACCAGCACACTCATGTCACGGGGGAAAAAACACCCTCCAGGCAATAAGGTGAGTGTTCTGAACTCCACTCCCTTTAGAGGGTCCTACACATCACATTTTTAACATAAGGTTGAAAGACAATTAGACCAACAGTATACATGGTGAGCCCCTTTCGTGGCAAAATAGGATTGCATGTTAATCTATGAAAGATACCAATGATGGAGAACTGTTAGAGGGAACTTTTTTCTTTTCCAGCATGAGATCTTTCAAAGATTACCATTCTTCTATCAGAATAGCGAGCAGGAAGAGAAACTTTAGACACAGCGGATATAGAAAAAGATGATGCAGCACTGCCTATCCGACTACTGAATCCCTTTTCTGCTGTTCAGTTCAAGCAGTAATGTCTTGTGATGGTGTAGCAGGTCTTCCAAGTGAGAGTCCGGCAGATGTTTGTGGGTGATATGTGGTGGTTTACTTATACCTTACCCCACACTCCACCTATATGGCTTTTAGGATAAGCAGACATGAAGTTACTACCTCTGTCTGGAACCACCTCCTTAGCAAAGCCCACTCTAGTAAAAATATATATGAGAGCTTTGACAACAACAGAAGCAGTGACGGTCCTAAGTGAAATTGCTTCAGGATACCTGGTGGCATGATCCACTACAACCAGCACATATCTGATTTTTGAGGTTCTTTGGGGGTCAAGGGGATAAACAATGTCAATCCCTACCCTCTCAAAGTGCACCCCAACCACTGGTAGTGGGATAATGGGAGGCTTTGGTTTGTTACATGTTTTGCCACTGGATTAGCAGGTAACACAGGAGCTGCAAAACTCCTTTACTTTCTAGAACAACCTGGCCAGTAGAAGTAGGTGACTAACCTACTCAAAGTCTTGGTCTAGCCAAATTGCAGGGATAAGGAAAGTAATGTGCTAATGAGAGCAAGAACCCTCTGTACTGCTGAGGCACTACCAAACTCCTTGTGGCACAAGGTTTGGGGTATATGGACTCAGTATTCAGGAGTCCCTCCTCCTAATAAATTTGGTGGGAGCCACCGGCATCTCCCTTTTCCTGGTAGGCAGCTTGGGTTGTGGGGTTTATAGGGGTAAAGGGTGGGAAGTTAATTTTAATGAATTAATATTCAGTTTGCCATTATTTGTTTAATTGGGTATTATGTTAATTGTGCAATACATGTATTTTTAAAGATATGAAATGTGGGTTTTGTAGAGGTATGGGGTGGGGAGTAAATTAATTTTAAACAATTAATTTTCAAAATATTAAATTGATAATTATGCTAATTGTGTAAATATTTTTTGTTAAAGTATGTGTCTTGTGTTTTGTGGGGGTATATTGTGAACTAAATTAGTTATAATGAATTATTTTTACTTATAATTAGTTTGTTGATAAATATTTATTTTAATAGTGTAAATATTTTGTGTTTTAAAGTTAAGTTTAGGTGCAGGTTGTGAGTTTTGTGAGGTTATAAGGTGGGAAGTAACTAAATTAAATGTGTGTAATTAATATTTTTGTTAAATAATTTCTGAATAAAAATATTTGCATGAAAATTATTTTTGTATTTTATGTATATTTATAGTTATTTGTGATATGTATTTCACATTGTAATATGTTATTTCTTTTAATTTTTAATATTTAATATATTTGTAGTTTGCTTTGTGCATATATTTTTTCATTATTAACTATGTTTTTGATTTTTTTTTATTTCGTTGCTGTCTGGAGTGGAAATAGTCAATTTTACCCCTTCGCATTCCCACACTTTCCCTTACTGTTGGAGTGGGAATCGTAAATTTTACCCCTCCGCTATCCAACACTTTTCCTACTGTTGTACTGATGGGAGTGGGAATAGTGAATTTTACCCCTGCGCAATCCAACAATTTCCCAACTGTTGCATTTATTGGAGGGGGAATCGTAAACTTTACCCCTCTGCTATCCAACACTTTTTCAACTGTTGTACTGACTGGAGTGGGAATAGTAGATGTTATACCTCCACAATCCAACACTTTCCCTACTGTTGTACAGACTGGAGTGGGAATAGTTAATTTTACCCCTTGGCAATCCAATGCTTTCCCTACTGTTGTACTGACTGAAGCGGGAACAGTACATTTTTACTCGTTTGCAATTTAACATTTCACTTCTGTTGCATTTACAGGAGAGAGAGTTGTACATTTTACCTAGTTTTATTATTTTTGCATTGCGTGAAGTGCAAGTAGTAAATGTGTATACATTTATAAGAATAGTTTGCATGGTTTTGTATAAATTGTAATGTGAATAGTATATGTATTACATGTTCTCATGTATTTTATATTGTTATGATTTATATTTTTATTTAAAATTATAATATTCATAATTATTGTTTAAAGAATAAAATATTTTTACTAAAATGTAAGTTGTCTATTTTTTAAATTTAATTAGAATGGTTTAAAAAAAGATTTTATACTATTGGTATTATATGTATATATGTGTATATAAATATTTGTTATATATTTTAGATAAAAAATGAGAAATTATAATATAAATTAAAATGATTTGTTTAATAATTGATTTTTAAGTAGATATATTTAAATATATATTAAGTGTTTAACTTTTTTACATTAAGTTTATTTGTTAAAATATATATTACATTTATTTTATTTTTTTAATTGTTACGGTTTAATATATTTGATATTTATTTTAAGTTATGTATAATTTTTAAAAACGATCTTTAATACAACGATATTTAATACAGCAATATTTATTATTACAACTATATTCCCCCCCATATTTTTGTACTTACTATTTTAAGTATAGGATGGTGATATTTTTGACCAATATTTTGGTATTGCGATATTTTTAGGGTCGATATTTTGTCAGTGAACCGGCTTCTGTTGAACAGCCTCCGAGACATTGTGCCTCACTGCTTGCTCACATAAAACGTCAATGTTGTACTGACTCTGCATGGTCACTCGTGTGATTCAGTCATATGATTCCCGATTTCGATTACTCTGGTATACAACACAGATTCTTGAGCAAGAACTATTACATATAAGTTACGGGCATGTGACTACACATAAATAATTGAACCCAAAAAATAAATGAGTGATGAATACAAACAGAGAAAAAAATCTAGTTTATTTTATATTCAAAATAGCAAAAATATATATTTGAAGTACAATTAATGAGGAAGCTAAAATATCATTAGCAGACTATCCATACAGCGGTTTTAAATGGTCTTTTGTGATAAATCTGGCAGAATTTCATATCATGAATATGCAATAGGGCACGGATATGAATACAATCGGCTGATCATATTCTCAATTAAACATGATATTCTCTAGGACTAAAAATTTTCATTTGTTAGTTAAAGTCAATAGTTGATGAAAATGTAACATATCATATAATGGTGGGCTTAAAGATGTAATTACTACACGTGTTTCGGCGAAATGCCTTCATCAGGAAGCCGTCACATTAATATCTGTGAAGGAACAGAGAAATGGGGGATAGTCTTTATATGTAGTATGCCCGCAAGATGATGATTCAGTTGTCATCCCATCAAAATAGATTAAATAAAATTAAAAACAGTTGGTGTGCTTACCACCAAGTTAACCACCACGATAAACGCGTTAATTAGAAAAGGTTAATTTGTAAAAAGAAGAGAAGGAGAAAGGCAAGCCATTGATACACCGTGCATAACTAGAGGAATGTATATTTTAGAAGTAAATGATGTGAATTAATCATTCAAACCTTCATGCCAAATTAACAATGGACGCTTAACATGCTGTTCCATAAGTGAGGGGTATATAAAGTACCCTAGAATGATAAGGGGATACCTTTACATAAGCATTGTGGTGTGTGGTCCTCATAATGTTGAACTAGAGGGGCTGAAAACATCTTTGTGCGTATGGCTAATCTGGGAACAACGAACTCATACCAACTGTAATTCCCAGGGGGTAATATACTTGATCACATGCCCTTGTCATTTACTGTATGTAGGGATGACAAGTAGGAAGGTACGTGTGAGAATCACTGAACACCGCAGTACCATCAGGTGCGGAAAGACCAATACCCGTCTTACAGCCCACTTCCAGGAAAAGGGACATGGTATAGATGACCTGGAGTGGACTGTTATAGAAAAAATTCAACTGGGGAGATACCAAGTAGACGACCAAAATCTATTACTCCGGAGGGAGCAAAGATGGGTATATCGATTAAAAAGTCACCTGGTAGGACTGAATGATGATATTCCATGGCAAGCTTTAAGTAGGCAATAGCTCCGAATACAGAGATTAAGCTATTGATGCCCCAACATTAGAACCTGTCAGTCCCAGCAACAGGGTTGGCTTCAGTACTAGAGGGATCTAGATATCCCAGAAAAATCCATATAGGGCTCTCTGAATATGTTAAAGCGCTCTTTAGAACTGACTGGAGCGTCCTCTCTAAGACCTATGTTGAATCATGAAAGACGAAAAGGGTGTTGGATCTGTCCAGAGGGTTACACCATTGTGTGTATTCTCCCTTATTGGAACCCCTATATAGGTTTAACCAGATGTATAAGAGCGGAGGCATGGGATACCACTAAGGGGAGTGCACGCAATAACTACACACTCTTAGGGACTCGCTTGTCAATTTTCTGAATGTAACCTGACTTCCTTAGAAGTATTTTGGATTTTCTTTTACATCTTTTATGCCATTATTTGGGTAATGTGAGTGGCCATTATCACCTTATTTGAGAAAATTCATGTCTTATTACCAAGGGTATTATCAGGACATTTTTTCTCAATATCACGCTACTCTAATAAAAATGCCTTCCTCTGTTCCCATAGCAGCCGCGAACCCGGGGCTTAGTGTGCTATGGGCGTGTGAAACTACATTCCCCATGATCCTCGGGGCACACGCGGGAGACGCGAAGACGTCCGTAGACGTGGTCACGTGGGACGCGAGTGCATCCCAGATCAACAAGTAGGCGGGTGCACCACTGCGTATTCCATCTACGCAGTGCCACGGGTCGTACCAGACTTGCAGAGGACAAGCCTTCAGAACGGTATCGTGGGGCTCTCACTAGGAGGAAGGGGATAATCGCTACAGGCATAAGCGGCTGCTTTTAAACTGATGAGGGCAATCGTGAGTGTACGTGTTTGGATGGGTGAACGCTTCTGACATAAGCGTTTTTTACGGTTTGACGAGGGCAATTTTAGCGCTGAGTTGCGAGTGGGGATCGCTCCTGGCATAGGCGTTTTCTCCACTCGTTAATAAGATGACAACTATACTGGAATAGAACACAAGAGAGTGTTTGACATATAAGAGGGACATATACTTTTCACCTCATTGTTCCCTCTATATGTTTATTTGCAGATTGTGTTCTCCGGCTTCCTGTACACCGGACACCAGTGCGAGTGTTTGTAACACAAACTTGGTAAGTTAATTGACTGGGTGTTACACCTACAGTGGGGACATTACAACAGTTTTGGTTGCTGTTGGTTGGAATCGGTTTTTGTACTGTATATAGTGTTTCTTAGTACTTGGGACTGCTGTCTGCACCAAGACAGTTAAATGGTTTACTATAAGGGATGCATGCCTAAGATTCTCAGACTATATAGGGATTCTCAAGGTTGTTATTAAAGTAGCCTATGCACGACCATGCATCTGGGGCTTTCTAAAAATCATCAGACACACCACTTAATGGCTAAAAATTAAACTTAGTACATTATTGAAAGTTGGAATGGGGGGATATACATAAGGGTTCTCATCCGCCCCCTCTGTTCTTCTTTTTTTGCCACAGTGATTGTTTTCCCGCACTTAAGGGGACACTCTCCATAGATTACACAGGATTGGTAAGGATTTCTTGGACCTACCTCCCTGTAGGGGTAATAACTTTCCCCCAGATTACGGGGGGACCCCGAGAGAAACCGAATGCGGCGGTCCTGACGAAGACCGGAGTGACCATACAGGCGCATCAAGAGCGGTCGAAACATGTTGACTCTGGCAGTGGTAGGAGGGAAGCCTTGAGGTTCCTAATTATCTCCTGAAGGCATTTCCCATCCTCTGTTTTTTCATCTTTTTAATCCTGGTAGAGGTGCCAAGTAACGTTTAATAAAGTTGTTTTTCTAGTTGACACCTTTAATCAGTCTTAAATCACTCCCTATACTGCACTATTTCTTTGTCGCACTTTTCGGTTTTGAAAACACAAGGTGTTTGCACTATTTTTACCACAGTGGATGTGTTAAGTGTTGTGTCTGTCTAGTCTGTTTGACTATATGTTGTGTTAAGTGGAATTTATTATTTTTTTCCCCCTCCCTTATGCTCCGTCCTGTGTGGGGTACACCAGGGCGTATTGTAAGCAGGCCCAATGATGAAGCATGTCACATACCTCGGTATGTGAGTGAGGGCAGTTTTTCCAAATAGAGCGATTTGCCCTATTGGGGCTGACTCTATTCTTTACCATATTAGTATATACAGTATTATTATTTACTCTTCCCACCCCTTTCGTGTGTACACTAGTGTTCTCTCGGGGGTCTCGGGGTGGCGGAGTATAAATTGTCTTTGACCCTCGCCCCTTCTTTGTGATTACAATTAATCATTCAAACCTTCATGCCAAATTAACAATGGACCCTTAACATGCTGTTCCATAAGTGAGGGGTATATAAAGTACCCTAGAATGATAAGGGGATACCTTTACATAAGCATTGTGGTGTGTGGTCCTCATAATGTTGAACTAGAGGGGCTGAAAATATCTTTGTGCGTATGACTAATCTGTGTTCAGTAAGTCTAATGGCTAGGGAACGTGATGTTTCTCCCACATAGCTTAAATTATAAGGACAAATGAGGAGATATATACGGTCTTTAGTTTTACAGTTCGTGAAGACATAGAGGTTGATTTTATAGCCATTGAAACACTTGTTGTTAGTTTCTAACGCCAAGTCATTTGATTTGCAAGTGCTGCATTTGAAGTTTTTAACCACAGGGTTGCTACCATCTATGGTAGCACGATTACATCCCTGGACTTCTTATCCAGTGTGCCCCAGCTATGGACAGACTGGGTAAGCTATGTAGGAACTTTATTTATGTGCATCATTGCATATACAGGCAGTGTTTACACCTTTATACTCTTCTTCATTACAGACCGCCGCACAATAAAGGTATTCCCGATTGTGGTTGGTTATCGCTTTTAAAAAACAAATATCGAAGCCAGATGAACTTTAAGAAACCTGATCAATTGATGAAATTTAAATCGCCCTCCTGTGGTATACCATTTTTCGTTAACAACAGTGACCAAGAAGCTAATTTCCATCTACAAAGAACTAGTAAGTGGAGCGCTTCAGTGCGTATTTAGCTGAGTATATATTCCCTTCATCTTTTTATTCCTTGGGCTTACATTAAGTTCCTTTCTGTTTCAGGAACCGCTCTTCCTGCTTTAAGCTTCCCCTTACTGACATCGCTGCCTAATCTAGCGATCAGATAAGAACATTTGTGCATATTGTACATATTGTGCTCTCCAACTTTTTGGAATCCCATAATTTGCTGCATTCCACCCAATCCGGCTTTCACACCAACTTGAGCACCGAAACGGCGCTCTTGGAAGTTTCGGAGGCAATTAAGGAGGTACTGGATTCAGGAGGCAAAGCGATGCTTGTGATGCTTGATCTGTAGGCGGCTTTCGACACCGTCCCCCATGAGGGTCTCCTCGCCAGACTTTATGAGATCGGTCTGAGGGGGACGGTGTTCAGCTGGTTTAGATCTTTTTTGGCTGGCCGCCGACAAACGGCCTGGGCCTCTCCTTGCTCTGCCGAGATGCCGCCTTTGGGAGTCGGAGTCCCGCAGGGCCCAGTGCTGAGCCCGACTCTCTTTAACATCTTTATGACCCCTCTGGCGGCACTAGCTGAGTCTTTCGGGGCCCAGATCGTTTCCTACGCCGATGATACCCAGCTCCTCTTTACGTGCGGGAAAGGAGCATATTTTGACGGAGAGAGAATCCGCGGGTGCATGGGGGCTGTTTTTAACTGGTTCCAGCTTAACAGCCTCAAGTGCAACTCGGATAAATCGGAGGTACTCTTCTTCGGCTGCAGATCGGATCCAGATTGGCAGGAATGGTGGCCTGTTAATATGTTTCCTCCAGCAGGCTCTTCCCAGCTAGCCAAGAATCTGGGGATCAAGATCGATAATGGCCTGACGTTGAGATCCACGATCCTGGGCCTAACTGGTACCTGCTTTGGCCTCCTCAGGATGCTCCGCAAGTTTCTTCCTCTGCTCCCGGAGGATCATAGGAAGATCACGGTCCAGGCCATAATTGGCTTGAGAATGGACTATTCTAACGTCCTTTATCTCGGCTTGCCGGAGTATCTTTTGCAACGGCTGCAGGTGGTCCAGAATTCGGCAGCACGGGCCATTTTTGGCCTGCCTGGCCGAGCTAGAACTTCGGACCTCCTGCAGTCACTTCATTGGCTGCCCATCCGGATGGCCCATAAGGCTCTTCACGCTTCTGGAGCAAAATATCTCCAAAAGAGGCTAGCTTTCTATCGCCCTGCCCGTTCCCTGAGATCTGAGTCTCTGTTTCTCGCCGTGGTCCCCCGTTAAAAAGGGCACGTACTGGGGGCCGGTCTTTCAGGTTGCTGGCACCACAGCTTTGGAATACTTTGCCAGTGGCACTGCGTAGTACCTCCAACTTCCGGGCTTTCAGGAAGGGCCTGAAAACCTGGTTTTTTACTCTTTAGATACGAGTCTTGGCTTTCTGCATTTTGGTCTTTTATTTCCTGCTATTTTCTTTGTTATGTTTTCTTGGTACAGGTCTGCAATAAAGCGCCGGGACACTCTTTGGAGTAGCCGTGCGCTATCAAAGACAAATATAACATAACATAACATTTCGGTAAGAAATAGAGTAGAGGGCTCACCCATAAAATTTCATATATTTTGTACAGTTCGGTAAAAAGCCCCAGTAAGGGGTAGAGCGCATAGGTTCTGCACATTTTTGCGGGTAATAAGCAATTAAGGGCCAGATGTAAGACCATGTCATTGAGACTCGCAAATTGCGCTTAATTGCGAGTACCAATTTGCGAGTCGCTAAATGCCATGTACAATAGTGTCTGAGGCACTGTTAGCGATTCCTAACGGGGTCGCAAAGTGCATGCCTCATGCATATTAATAAAGCATTCGCAATTTGCGACCCAATTAGGAATGGCTGGCCCTCCCAGGTATGGCGGACTGCTGGGCTCAGCAGACCTCCATGTCTGGGACTGCTTTTAAATAAAACAGTTTTTTTTAATGCAGCCCGTTTTCCTTAAAGTAGTGCCCACGTAACCAACAAAGAGCTGGTCGTCCACCCGGAAGTGCTTTGTGCAATCCAAATAAAAGGAGAGCATACGTTTTGGATCCAGACGGTGGAGCCTCTCTTCCTCTTTTGAAGGATGCGGAGACGGAAAGAAGGTGCGCAAAGTGATGGCCAATATGAAAAGAAGTGACCACCTTTGGAAGAAAGGAAGGTCAAGTTCTGAGGACAACCTTGTCCAGATGAACAGCCAGAAAAGGAGGCTTGGAAGACAGAGCTTGTAGCTCACTCACCCTGAACACAGAAGTGATGGCCACCAGAAAAGCAGTTTTAGAGTGAGGAGTCTGAGAGCACAGTTATGTAGCGGGTCAAAGGGAGCGCACATCAGAAAAGTCAGAACCAAGTTCAAGTCCCACTGAAGCATTACAAAGGGAACAGGAGGAAAAAGAGGAGTAATGCCGTTGAGAAATCTATTTACAACAAGGGACTTAAAAAGAGAAGGCTGATCAGGAAACCTGAGGAAGGCTGAAATGGCCAAGAGGTAGCCCTTAAGAGTGCCCAGAGCAGTGCTGGGCCAAAAACAGAAGGAACAAGAGAACCTCAGAAAGAGGGGCAGAAAGGGGATCCACAGCCTTTGCTGTGCACCATGTATTAATGTATTCCATCTGCAGGCGTATACTGTCTTAGTGGAGGGAAGCCTTGCTGCCAAGATTTCATCACATACTTCGGGAGGCAAGTCAAATGACGTCAACTTATGCCGCTCAATCTCCACGCAAGGAGGTGGAGGCTGGATGGGTTCGGGTGGAGGACCGCCCCCTGCTGCGGTGACAGAAGATCCCCCCGAAGCGGCAGTCGGATCGGGGGATCGATGGCTATTTTGATCAGCTCGGGATACCAAACTCTTCGTGCCTAATCTGGAGCCACAAGAATGACTTGGGCTCGGTCACGCTTGATCTTCTTCAGCACTCTGGCCAGAAGTGGTATAGGCGGAAAGGCGTATAGAAAACCGCAACTCCACTTGCGGCAAAAGTGCCGACTAATGAGTGGCACCTTGGAAATTCCAACGCGCAGAATTCGATCTAACCAAGGCTCTCCCCACTGTTGAAAGAGACCTTGCACCATCTCAGAGTGAAGACACCATTCGTGATCCATCATGGACCTGCGGTTGAGTTTGTCCAACTTGGCATTCAGTGAACCTACTAGGTGTTGAACCACCAGTGATATGCCCTGATGTTCTGAGACAGAGGGCCTCTTGACATAGGGTCCACGACCCCACCCGCCTTGTTTGTTATAGTACCACATGGCGGTGGTGGTGTCCGTGAACACCTGCACTACTCTTCCTCGGAAAAAGGGAAGAAATGCTTTTAGTGCAAAATGGATCGCCCAAAGCTCCAGAAGGTCGATGTGGAGCTCAGACTCCGCCAGAGACCAGAGGTCTCTGATCTCCGCCTCTCCCATATAGCCGGCCCATCCCAGAAGGGATGTGTCTGTCACCACTGTCCATTCGGGTTGGGGAAGGGAGAGGGATCTTCTGTTGACCCAATCCTGGTTTGTGAGCCACCACTGTGCAGTACCCTCCGAGATCTGCATGCAATCGGACAGATTCCCCGGATGCTGCGCCCGAATAGGACACCTGGCATGATCGACTAGCAGGATGCAGGAGGCCATGAGGCCAAGCAGCCTCAGGGTCATCCTGACCGAAACCCGGGATAAAGGCTGAAAGATCGGAATCATAGTCCGAATATCCTGGACTTGCCATTCAGGAGGATTAAACCCACAACTGAGTTGTGTCCAGAAGCACAAGTTACTACTTGTGTAACGATATATCTAAGAGACATTAGTTAGTGATAGATTCCTTACCTTAGAATATCCCCAGGCGTCAGACTGTATCCGGAAACTTTTGCGTAGCAGTACCCTTGCGCGTCGGTAGGCGTCGTCTGAGGCTCCGCGTTCATCGTCGGCGTCGTGATGACGTCGTCGGAGTACTTAAGACGCCGCCTCCGCGTGCTGACGACAGTTCTTAGACACAGCTTTTCCGCGCCAGAATCGCAGAGCTATGCCAAAAACCAACACTGGTGCCATGAAACTAGGGCCCTAAAGGGGATGACCTTAACCCTAGATATCGGTTCGCAGAACGGGGAGGATGGGTGGGTCGGTAAGGAATCTATCACTAACTAATGCCTCTTACAGATATATCGTGATACAAGTAGTAACTTGTGCATCTGAAAGAGACACGTTAGTGATAGATTCCTTACCTTAGAATAGATACCCCAGCAATACCAACCCCGTGGTGGTGGGTCTACGAACCAATAATCACACCAGAAAGTCCTGGAGGACGGAACGGCCAAAGAAGCCATCCCTCCGGACTTGACTGTCCAGGCAATATTGTCTTGCAAACGTGTGCAGCGAAGCCCACGTAGCCGCCTGGCAAATGTCCTGCAAGGGCACACCTCGGCCCAAAGCAGTCGTAGTCGCTGTGGCTCGAGTGGAATGAGCCCTCAGCCCAACAGGGGGTTCCTTCTTTGCCAAGGAGTAACACGCCTGGATACACAAGATGATCCACCACGAGATGGTCCGCTTGTGCACCGCTTTCCCCTTCTTAGCGCCCACGTAACCAACAAAGAGTTGGTCATCCACCCGGAACTGGCATGTGCGGTCCAGATAGAACGAGAGCGCACGTTTTGGGTCGAGACGGTGGAGCCTCACTTCCTCTCTCGAGGGATGCGGAGGCGAAAAGAAGGTAGGCAAGGTGATAGATTGCCCAATGTGGAAGGCCGTGACTACCTTGGGTAGGAAAGAGGGCCTTGTCCGCAACACAACTTTGTCCGGATGGACTGAAAGGTAAGGAGGTTTACAGGATAGAGCCTGGAGTTCACTCACTCTCCTGGCAGAGGTGATGGCTACCAGGAAGGCTGTCTTCAAAGTGAGAAGGCGAAGAGGACAGTTGTGAAGTGGCTCAAAGGGAGCGCACATCAGAAATGTGAGAACCAAGTTCAAGTCCCACTGAGGCATCACAAAGGGAACAGGAGGGAATGTATGTGTGATGCCTTTCAGGAATCGATTAACGATAGGGGACTTGAACAAAGAGGGTTGATCAGGCAGCCTCAAAAAGGCTGAAAGAGCAGAGAGGTAGCCCTTGATAGTGCCCAGAGCAGAGCCCTGCTGGGCAAGAGAAAGAAGAAAGAGAAGAACCTCAGAAAGAGGGGCAGAAAGGGGATCCACAGCCTTTGCTGTGCACCATGCCACAAATCTGTTCCACCTGCAGGCGTATACCGACTTTGTGGAGGGACGCCTAGCTGCCAGAATGATGTTACAAACTTCGGGAGGCAAGTCGAATGGCCTCAATTGTCGCCGCTCAATCTCCAAGCATGGAGGTGGAGACTGGACAGGTTCGGGTGGAGGACCGTCCCCTGCTGCTGCGACAGAAGGTCCTCCTGATGAGGCAGACGAACCGGGGGATCGACTGACATACTGAGTAGCTCGGGATACCAGTACCTTCGTGCCCAGTCCGGAGCCACAAGGATGGCTTGTGCCCGGTCGCGCCTGATCTTCTTCAGCACTCTGGGCAGAAGTGGTATAGGCGGAAAGGTGTACAAACAGACCTCAACTCCACTTGCGACGAAAAGCGTCTCCGAGCGAGTTCCGCCTTGGAAATTCCAACGCGCAGAACTGATGACATGTCGCGTTCTCTTCGGTGGCGAATAGATCTAACCAAGGATCTCCCCACTGCAGAAAGAGACCTTGCGCCACGTCCGAGTTCAGACGCCATTCGTGATCCATCATGCACCGGCAGCTGAGTTTGTCCACCCTGGCGTTCAGAGAACCTGCCAGGTGTTGAACCACCAGAGACACGTCCTGATGTTCCAGCCATTGCCAGAGGCGCAGAGCCTCCTGACAGAGGGTCCAGGACCCCACCCCGCCCTGTTTGTTGCAGTACCACATGGCGGTGGTGTTGTCTGTGAACACCTGCACTACACTTCCTCGGACAGAGGGGAGGAATGCCTTCAGTGCTAGACGAATCGCCCGCAGCTCCAAAAGGTTGATATGGAGCCGGGACTCCGCCGGAGACCAGAGGCCTCTGATCTCCGCCTCTCCCATGTGGCCTCCCCAGCCCTGGAGGGACGCGTCCGTCACAACTACGTGCTCCGGTTGGGGAAGAGAGAGGGATCTGCCGCTGACCCAATCGCGGTCCGTGAGCCACCACTGCAGCTGTCTCGCAGTGCCCTCCGAGATCAGGACATGGTCGGACAGGTTGCCCTGATGCTGGGCCCACTGAAACTTCAGGTCCCACTGCAGAGCCCGCATCCGCCACCGGGCGTGATGCACCAGAAGGATGCAGGAAGCCATCAGCCCCAGAAGCCGCAGCGTCAACC
Organism: Lissotriton vulgaris; assembly: GCF_964263255.1. Classification (NCBI taxonomy): domain Eukaryota; kingdom Metazoa; phylum Chordata; class Amphibia; order Caudata; family Salamandridae; genus Lissotriton; species Lissotriton vulgaris. The sequence goes on along the minus strand of NC_141699.1, from coordinate 586,629,637 downwards.
TGACCGAGACTCGAGATAAAGGCTGGAAGATTGGAATCAGAGCCTGTATATCCCGAACCCGTTGGTCGGGTGGGTAAACCCGAAACTGCGCCGAGTCGAGAACCGCTCCGATGAAAAGGAGCTTCTGAGAGGGGCACAGGTGTGACTTCGGCACATTGATGGAGAACCCCAGCTGGTGCAAGAGGTCTGCCGTTATCTGGAGGTGGTTGACGACTGTCTGGGGCGAGCCCGCCTTCAACAACCATTCGTCGAGGTAAGGGAAGACTGAAACCCCTAACCTGCGCGGATGAGCTGCGACCACCGCCATCACCTTCGTGAACACCCGTGGGGCGCTGGTAAGGCCGAAGGGGAGCACGGTAAACTGAAAGTGCTCGTGGCCTACCGTGAACCGCAGGTAACGCCGGTGGGCCGGCAGGACGGGGATGTGGAAATACGCGTCCTGCAAATCCAACGCTACCATCCAGTCTCCTGGGTCCAGGGCAGCTAAGACCTGAGCCAGAGTCAGAATCTTGAACCTCTCCTTCTGGAGGAAGCCGTTGACGTTCTGTAGGTCCAAGATAGGGCGTAGACCCCCTTTGCCCTTCTTGGGTACCAGAAAGTAGTGGGAGTAGCAACCACGTCCTACTTCTGGCCCAGGAACGCGCTCGATGGCCCCCTTGGGCAAGAGGCCCGAAACGTCCTCCTGCAGAAGCCGCAAGTGATCCCCCGATACGCGTTGGTGTTGCGGTGGCATGGCTTGAGGGGTCGTCTCGAAGGGGAGGGAGTAGCCCCTCCGGACGATCTGCAGCACCCACCTGTCCGAAGTGACAGTGCGCCAGTGAGAGTGGTGATGACGAACCCTGCCCCCCACTGGCGTCACATGGGCCGAGAAGCACGGACTAGGAGGGTTTAGAGGTGGATGCCGCGGGGGAAGGTGTGGACTGGCCTCGCCGTTGTCCCCGACCGCCTCCACGGCAATTTCCACGGCCGCCACCGCGCTGGATGTTAGCCTGCGGCGTGTGGCTGGTGGCACGTGTGGGGGCGCTCCTTCCTTGGCCACGAAAGGAGCGAAAGGCACCCGTTTGCTGGCACGGGGCCGAGAGGCCCAAGGACTTGGCCGTAGCCCTGGAGTCCTTAAAGCGCTGGTCTGCCTTGTCGCCAAAAAGGCGACGGCCATCAAACGGCATGTCCATCAGAGTGTTTTGGACATCTGCCGAAAAGTTGGCGGACCTCAACCAGGCGTGGCGTCTAACCGCCACCGTCGTTGCCATCGCTCTACCCAGTGAGTCGGTGATATCCAGCCCACACCGGATGGAATATTTGGCTGCATCCCGACCTTCCACAAGGGCTTGGCTGAGTTTGGCTCGTACCTCCAACGGACACTCTGGCAGCACTTCCGCAACCGTCTCCCACAGAGAGTGGGTGTAGCGGCCCAAGAGGCATGCGGTGTTGGAAGACCGCAATCCCAGACTAAGGGAGGAGAAGATCTTCTTTCCGTACTGCTTGTACCTCTTGGATTCCCGGTCCCGGGAGGTGGGAGACGCCTGCCTGGGGCGAGCCCGCCTTCACTAACCAGTCGTCGAGATAGGGGAAGATTACAACCCCTGATCTGCGCAGATGAGCTGCGACCACCGCCATCACTTTCGTGAACACCCAAGGGGCGCTGGTAAGGCCAAAGGGGAGCAGGGTAAACTGAAAGTGCTCGAGGCCAACCGCGAACCGCAGGTAACGCCGGTGGGCCGGCAGGACGGGAATGTGAAAATAAGGATTCTGCAAGTCCAACGCTACTATCCGGTCTCCCGGGTCGAGGGCAGACAAGACCTGAGCCAGGGTCAACATTTTGAACTTCTCCTTCCGGGGGAAGCGGTTGACCTCCCTGATATCCAAGATAGGACGCGGGCCCTTGTCCTTCTTGGGCATCAGAAAGTAGTGGGAATAACAACTACAACCTACTTCTGGGGCAGGAACGAGCTTCATGGCTGCCTTGGCCAAGAGAGTCGTAACTTCCTGTTGAAGAAGGGCCAGATGATGGTATTGGGGTGGCATAACTGAAGGGATAGTCTCGAAGGGGAAGGAGTAGCCACTTCGGACTATCTGCAAAACCCACCTGTCGTAATGGTGCGCCAGTGGGGAAGGTGATGGCGAATCCTGTCGCCCACTGGCGTTTGGTGGGCCCGAAAGGTCAGACTAGGAAGGTTTGGAGGCTGCTGCAAACCTGGTCCAGTCCACAGTGGATGGCCATTGAGGCAGCACTTGCGCCACTGTATCCCACACGAAGTGGGAATAATAATATTAATAATAATCTACATTTGTAAAGCGCACAATCACCCGTAAGGGTCTCTAGGCGCTGGGGTCCGTCGGGAAGATTAAGCAAGCTATCGCCCAGAGTGACATGGTGCTGGGCTAAATTGTCGCCGGTGCCGGGGATCGAACAGTGATCCCCAGATTCCGGAGTCAGTCGCCCTAGCCCCGGCGCCACACCTCTACCTCCGGCCTAAGAGGCATGCAGTGTTCACCAACTGCAGCCCTAAGCTGGAGGATGAAAACAACTTCTTCCCAAACTGATCCAGGTTCTTGGATTCTCTGTCCGGTGGTGCGGTAGGGAATGCACTTTGGGACGCTGAGGTTGGACTACTAAGCTCTCGGGGAAGGGGTATTGGGAGAGGAAAGTGGGGTCGCCCGGGGCCGGGCGGTGGCGTCGGGCACACATCCTATCGACCCCAAAAGGATGAAGAACCTGTCAGGAGGTTAGTCCTGACTGTCACAGTAGGTAGCTCAAGGTGTAGAGCCTCGGCCTCCCTACGCAACACCACTGCATAAGATGCTCCCTCCTCCATAGCCACGGTAGGAGGAGACAACATGCCACGGTCTGGGGGGGGGGGGGGGGGGGGTGGGGGGGGGGAGGGGTATCCAGACCACTTGCATCCCCCTGGTCCTCTCTCCAGTCCTGATCCTACTCCAGTTGAGCAGTGTGAGGGTTCTCAGACCCCTCCAAGTCCTCCTTACCCTCCTCTGGCTGCCAAACTGGCAGAAAATGGCCAGGGTGGAATGCAGGCACAAAAGTACCAATCGGCGCCGGATCCGACGTCGGTCGACGCAGATCTGGCTCCGTGCCCACATCGGGTGGAAGCCGGGGTCGACGCCAGCTGGAGATCTTGCCGGCCCAAGCTGCGGACGTGGTGCTGGTGGAATCAGCGCCGGTGTTACGAGGTCGACCGGTGCCGATCCGGTTACAGGTCTGGATCCAAGGGGGCCCTGCAGAGCCGAGGCCAGAGTTGCCGGCTTCAAAGGCTTAGGGCCACCAGCAGAGTCCGCGGGCCCTAGGCGCACCGGTGGAGTCGGGCTGCCCAAAGATGGCATGCTTCGCTTCATAGAACTGACGAAGCTGGGCAGGGGTTACTCCCGGGAAGGGAGGGAAGGACGGAGTCGACCCTGAAGGCTCCGCACGTGGAGTAGCGGGAGGGGCACCATCCGCACCCTTCGTCGCCTTAGCCGACGGACGAGGGAAAGTCAAAGAGAGACAATGCTTCTTCAACTTCTCCTTGTGCTTCGACTTACATAACCCCAAGTGCGAAGACTTAGATGAGGAGTGATGATGGCTCCGCGATCGGTCCCTCGACCTCCCACGCGACCGGGAACTTGAACGAAGCAGAGCCGACTGCCGGGCCTCGAGTAGCTTTCGGGACCTCTCCAGCAAAGACTTCAGGGCCCTGGTTCGGCAGTTGAAGCATGACTTTGGGTCTTGGTCGCGCTCCAGGCAGTAGAGGCACACGTGGTGCGGATCAGTCACAGACATCAATCGAGAACAAGAACCGCAGGCCTTGTAACCAGGCATCCTTTGTGCACCAGAAGTCGATGTAGGACTTGAAAAGAGGTCGACAAAAGTCACAAAAAGTAATTCAAAAAGTGACTGGGTGAACTACTCTCTCCGGATCTGCGCTTGTTGGCGCGGAAGAACAAAAGAACTGACGTCAGCGCACAAGGCCGGCGTCTAAGTAACTTCCGCAACGCCATCCCGGCGACCAATACGCCGACGACAGACGCGGAGTCGAGCGATGCCACCTAATGCGTAGGGGTAACTACTGACGAAAAACTTTTTGGATCCAGTCTGACGCCTGGGGGCAATTCTAAGGTAAAGAATCTGTAACTAATTGTTTCTTTCAGATAGTGATGTACTGACTTCCCATTCATTTCTATGACTTGAGCCACGATACCCATAGTCCAATATTTCACTTCATCATTTGTACCTGCTCCTGTTGACACAGGACCGCATATGGAAGGCAAAATCGATTGGGTGTCAAATGTGAATGCTGTGGTGTCATTTGGGATATCGGAAGAGGTTGTTTAAGACACTTTGGTACAGATTCTTGAGGTGACATAGGAGGAGTGCTACCATAATGTGTCATCTGCTGCAGATCTTCCACCATATCCACTGGTACCTGTAGCATTGAAGGTTTGAAGTATTCAACCAAGTCTTGTTAACCTTGATGCCTATTTGAATCATGATGTCCATACTGGAGTGGACTGATGTATCAGTGATCTATATCCTCAAAGGACTGATATCTTTGATAGGCTAGATACCGTCCGTAAAGATCCTTAGTAGATTGCATCAGGAGCTGTTGTTGGTAGTCAGCTTCTTGTCTTGAGGTCCTTTGATCCTTCTGCTCATCATCCAAATCCTGACACTTCACATGTGAGTTAAGCTGAATGATGGCACTAATTAACAACATGCCCCTAATTCTTCCGCTTCTTGGAAATCTAGCAGTTTTTGATGAGTTTGTAGCAAAACTTTGCTGAGTGATGTATGTTCATTGAAAGTGTCGACTTAGAAGTTGCAGGTATATTGCATGCCACTGAAGGGGAAGTCAACGAGGAATGATTCCTCATTATGTTTGTCAACAAGACAGTTATTGGCATAAAAATAGCAGCAGACGCCACTAATTGAATGTGGACAGTATAAGCTCCTGTTTGGTGAGGGTCATCACTTCTGGAGATGGAATACAAGGGCTGATAGACTTCTTTAGTGCCTTCTTATGTACCATGTGAATAGGACCGTATGTCTAACATGAAATTAAAATTTAAGTGGTTTCTCAGAATCCTGATGTTCTTGCCTGTTTGATAGGAGTGCTTTTAACCGATGTACTCCCACTTAAATGAGTTTCCCGGTGGTTTAGCATTTTAGATGAAAAGCCCCTGTGTATTTAACATCCTTGGATTTCTGGCCAGGGCACAGGCAGTAAATACATCATTTAGGAGGGTTATCCTTGTACACCCATGGACCATAATTACGCATTTATGTCACATAATTTATCATTTCTATTACTCAGTCCTATCCCTTGGCCCAAGATTTACGCCATGTGCAAATCACTGTACGTTCTGGACTAATCCAATGGACGCAACTTGATGCTCGCGCTACACCTCTGCCTTCATAAAAGCCCCTCGACCCAGGGATGTATTCCACGAATAATTCACTGCAAGCTCTTGACTAATCCAATAGACGCGGCTTGACGCTCACACAATACCACCGTTTTCACATTAACCTCTCGACCCATTGATCTTTCTCCCTCTGGACACACTTTTTCAAGGGACTCCCTTCCATCAGCTGTACACCAATTGGATCTTTACAGCCCTCCGCTCGAGACAACTTCTCTCGCCCCCTCCACGATCCATTCGCTCCCACACTGTTTTTTTAACTACTTGTAACCTGGTCCTGATGATGGCCTAACATGGCATACAGGCTGAAACGCTGTCGACTTTTGCAGCAAAATTACAGCGCATTTCTCCTGATTGCCCATTTAAATTACCCTGTATTATTTTCTTTCATTAAATGAGCAATACTACAAATACACTTTGTTTGCGCCCGTTGTCCGCTGTACATACTTTCCTCACGTGTCACTTGCGCCGTTCACCATTTCACGAGCACTTGCGCACATTATACAGACCCTCCAGCATTTCGCAATTTTGAGATTCACGAAAAAAAAAAAATCGCAAAATCAGCTGACTAGCGCGATGGCCGCTATATTTTCAATTATTGCAGCGATATTTACGAACAAGTGTCAGCAAAACAAAGAATGCTCTTTCATTGCCTGTGGGCGCACACGTCACTCACTACGTGCCGCCGTCCAATACCTTCTTCCTCCTGGCCAAGATCCAAGCCTTTAGCTATCCTGAGTTCATGCAATACAGGTCTCAGGGAGCGGCGTGCTTTCTCCTTCAGCTCCGGGAATGTGCTTTTCTCTGTAGGTAGTACTGTACAGTGAACAGTTTTAAAAATGGTAAAAACGCGAAGTAAGGCGTTTTATGTTATGCATTTAGTTGAACTGCTTGTGGTTTCGAATTACTCTATGAATCTAGCTTGCAATTCTGAACTGGTAGACTAGAAAGGAGTAATATTATCTAAGCACTGCTTGTTCGCACTTTACTTATAATCTGCGAAGCGGAGTTTAGACAGGCTTTACAAGCTTATTTTAAAATTAAAACATGCTGGGTCACCGCAAGTACTGCTCTCAAACACAGTGTTTTAAAGGAGTAGACGTATAAGCAGCGCCGTGTTAAGAAAATGACAGCTCGGCAAAAACAGAAGGGAATGCATGGTTTCATTACCGTTACATAAGCGACCCCCTAGCGGAAAAGAAATTAAAAGAAACGGTTATCTCCTATCGGTTATTCAGAAGAGAGCGCAATGTTTGAATAGTTGGAGCTGGCTCAACAGCAGTCCCCGCCTTTCATGCATGAGGTTGAGAGTTCCAGCATGCAAGATGTCTAAGCATGTCAGGTTGACCCGGTGCCTCCCGTCCATTACATTCTTGCTAGATCATATAATGGGTCAAGTGCTCGATTTCTGAATTGTAGGAATTGTGATTCCACTGGTTCATTTACATGTTTTGTTTACTTGCTCCAGGACATAAGTCCTAAAAAATAAAAGTGGGGTACCAACTGAGTTGGGCAGTATGCAAGTGACATGATGTGTGGCATCATACAGCCCATGACTTCACAGGAAGTGATATCACAAGTGACATCAGATCTTCAGACCTCTGCTGTTGAGCAGGTCTATCAAAAGCACATTTAAGCGCATTAGGAGATTTTGTGTTGGGTTTGTGCCAAAAAAGTGATGCAACCCTGACACAAAATCTAGGCCTCAACTTATACATTAAAAAAAAAACTCTGCAACAATGAAATTGGCAACAAGGAGAAATGTGGTAGTAAATCGGTTTTGTTCAATTGGTTGCAAAGTCTGGATCTTAAATTATCTTTTGGGGTTAACACACCTGCTGCAGAGGTCTTTGTGTGCCCAGTAGATCCCAGGGAATAATAATAATGAAAAATCTATGGACGTTAACCCCTTTGGCGCTGCACGAATTCTCCCTAAATTTCCATTTTTGTGCCGCTAAATTTGCACATCTCTGCCGCAATATCTTGGGGGGGGGAGGGGGGTATGAATATAACAGGTTACATTTCATTCTATGTAACAGTGCTTTTTTTGTCTTTAAATATATGACGAAATATATATAAAAGTCTTTCCATGTTTCTGCAAATTATTATCTCCCTGTTCTCTCTTTCGTGCTCGCAGCAATTAATTGTGCTCCCTTAGAAATTGCCTTGCAAATAATGATTCCCGGGACATTGCTGTATGTTACTCACCTTTACCCTGGTCTCTACTGGGCTTATGGGCTACCTCCTGTAGTTCATTACTACATAATTTATATACACATGTATCCATATATAAATGTAAATATAAATATTTCAAAAACTCATTTTAGCTACCATTCCCCGAATCCTAAAAATCCATTCCTATCCATTAACGCCACCAAACTCTGAACCTTAAAAGTCCCTACTATCCCTTAATGCTAAGCTTTTCATCCCTGAACCCTTAAAAAACATTACTAATTCTTAACACTATACTTCCCTGAATAGTTCAAATTCTTTTCTATGGCTTAATGCTACCCATCAATAAACCTTAGAAGTCCATTACCTTAAACCCCTATACAATGCATTGTAAATGTAATGCGTTGTCATTTTCCTCGTAGTGGTAAACAAGTAGTACAAAAAAATGTGTTTTAATTGTGATGTATTGTACAGAATGCATTGTACTGGTGCAATATCCAGAGGACATGTTTGCTGAGGAAAAATTGCTTAAGGAATTAAAAAACACACGAAAAACTCAAGACAGTAAAGCTTCAGGAATGGATCTCTGATATGAGGTGCAGAAGAACAATTTGAGGTACTTTGAGGGGTAGAATTGGGGGCAGGTTTTGGGTTCAAAATACAGGCTGGAGACCATGTATTTTCCATTGAAATTCTTGAGCTATTTAATTAAAACGACCAACACTTTTTACAGGAAATTTTCTGTTTTTTACTAATATGTGAAAGTTACTGTGGGGCTATCACTTCAATGAAAATGAAAAATAAAAGTACATAATTCTATAAAAAAAATCCAATGCTGGGGAAAACAGGTCCAACACCAAATAAACATTTTTATGGTTCAAATCGGGTTGTTTTAAAAAAAAAAAAATATTGTGCCCACCGGCAACCACTGGGTGGTGGGGAGAGAATAGATGGGGAGATCAGTGGGTAGAAAAGCCTGGGTTCGGGGTAAGAAAACTTGAGGGAAAGGAAAGTAACAGGGGGTGAACAGGGGATCTCAATGTCCCCCACCACAAGGCTTAGCAAGTGAGATATAGGCAGCCCTTTCTGCTAGTCACACTCAAGTACATCTTTAAATGGAGCAAGACAGTATCCACCGAGAGGTGGCTAGTGGTAGGTATAGTTTGTGGCAAGCATCAACACTTGCAGGTAGTTGGGGGAAGTAACTTCTTTGAATTCTTGTGACAAGAATGTTATGTAGGGGCCCCACATTTTTTCAAATACAGTAGGTGTGCTCTCCAGTGTAGTCGCAATTTTCTCCGTACTTAGAAGATCGCATAGCTTGAGTAGCCAGCTCATGCGGTTACCTAGCCATGATGACTTGCTTAGCCACACAAAGAGCTAGCATGATCACTTTACCTTTGTTTGAGTACAGTGGGTAGTCTGTTTATTCAGGAGTTCCAGAAGTATGTAGCTGGGGAAGCAAGATAGATCTGTATAAAAAATGTAGTTTATGTTCGTAAATAACGCTTCCTCAATATTTTTTTTCAGTTTGGGGCCTCTCCAGAGGGACTGGATAAATATTCTGCACCCCCTTCTCCCCACACTGTTGGGTCAGTATCCTCTGTGACAAAGGAGTTCCATTCCAGCGTCTTCACAGGAGTATAATACAAATAGTGGGTGACCTTTTAACACTACTTCTTTTCCTGTTGCACTGAAAGCTGGGTTACAGGTTCTGAAGATTTTTTTTTTAAAGTTATCATAGCTTGGTGGGCTACACATAACATCCCTGACCACATGGACTGGCTACTCAAGCTATGAGATCTTCTAAGTAGGGGAAAAATAACATCTACACTGGAGAGGAAACATACTGTATTTGTTCAAATGTGGGACCCTGCAATTCAAAGAAGTCACTTGCTCCAACTACCTGTGAGGGAAGGTACATACCACCTCTGTTTCCCAGCAGTTTTGGGCAAGGTATTTGGTGACATGGGAGTTTGGTTGAGGAACTTGTACAATTCAGATAGCATTCACTTATCTTCCTTCCTGGAGACCAACCATTTCTCTGAAGGTGTGAGGAGCCTGCTGGCATGAGGTTAGATTATGGCATGGGTACTCAATGTCTAATGTGAACATGTCTCCATCTCTCTGTCTCAGGGACATCATAGTTTGTTAAATTTGTTAAAAGATCATTAGCTTATTGCCATCATAAAGATCCCCAATTCTTTTGCCGTTAACCTTGGCAGGCCAAGTATTTCTTGCCAATCAATGTGGTGTTTAAGGTTTGGTTGTGAATGATGGAGGTGAGTGGCAAGGGTTGGGGTGGAAAGCCCTTTGAGATAGAGACTATTAGGAACTTCCAAGCCTCCCTCAGCCCTGATCAGGAAAGCCCTTTTCTTTGCCATTTAATTTTTTGGGGGGAGAGGGGGGCGGGGGGGGGGGGGGATTTTGAGTAAAGATGGTAATCTTAATAGCCCCCAACAAATAATGTTTGTGACAACCAGTAATTTGAGTGTTAGGAGGTTTGTGGACCAAGTGGTCTGACAGTCTAAAAAAAGGACCGTGATGGGTTTGGAAAAAACTAGGGAATAAGGATTTTAGTTTTAAGAATTAAATGAAGAGGAATCAGTATCAAGAGAGAGAAACTGTGAAAGAAATGCAAGAGGGGATTATGGAAGAGACTATGAAGAGGGTACAGACACATAAGTAGCTAAGTGGGGAAGTAATGGAGTACAGGATATGTAAATAGACAATGAAAGCAACACTGGATTTGGATAAACGTTGGAGAAAAAGGCTGTCTGAGAAGGCTACACTACAGTGAAACAATGCTTTCGAAAAAATTGAGAAGTCTGAGAGATAGTGATGCGAGAGAATAAGATCCTTGCCAGTGATACACTTGGCCAATGAAATTGTATCTGCAAGAGGCTATAACCATGGAGAGGTTATCAGAGAAGATGGGTGTCAGGGAGATATAGCCCAGAGGAGAAAAGGCTAAGCGCCTCCAGAAGTCTGGAATATTTTGCACATCTATCTATATTTGCTTCACCAAACACTTACCTGCTTCAGTAAGTTGCAGGAGAGGGTGAAGATGTCAAACAACGATGAATCGCGGAATGAAGAAGCTATTTTCCTATGCTTGGTCAAGGGATGCATCGTATCAGCCTGAACACAGAATAATCAAACAAAGGATCATTATAAAGTGACCTACTTGTTTACATAGCTAAATAAAGCAACAAATGCATATCACATTTTAAAATGACATTTATAAATGGAGTAGTTGTTTCTATGTCATAATGCAAATGCTACTTACCAGTATGCATCTGTTCTTGGCATGTAGGGCTGCTGACATTCATATCTGTGCATAGATCTCCGCCTAGTGTTGGGTCCGGATGATTGCACATTGTTGTCCTGGAAGAGTCTTCGAAGTATCACGAGATAGGTGGCTCCTCCCCTGGACTACAGTGCGCATGGGCATCGACTCCATCCCCAGATTGTTTTTAGCCATTGTGGCCAAGATGGAGTGAAACTTAGTGAATGATGACCATGCCATGAAATGATATGTGAACACTGCAGCTGCTACAAGCGCCGGGGAGGAGGGCGGGCGATATGAATGTCAGCATCCCTACATGCCAAGAACAGATGCATACTGGTAAGTAGCATTTGCAGTTCGAGGCATGTGGGCTGCTGAATTCATATCTGTGCATAGAATACATAGCAGTCCCTCCATTAGCGGCGGCCGCCCGTGCCAGCTGCAGCAGTTTGGAAAAGTGTCTTGAGAACAGCCTGCCCTACAGCTGCCTGCTGTTTGGAGTGCACGTCTACACAGTAATGCTTAGTAAATGTATGTGTGGTAGACCATGTGGCTGCTCTACATATGTCCTCTAAGGGAATGTTTCCAAGGAAAGCCATAGAGGCCCCCAACTTTCTGGTGGAGTGGGCTCTTGGTGGAATTGTAAGAGTGCGTTTTGCCTTTGCATAGCAGATTTGAATACATTTCACGATCCACCTAGAAATACCAGCCTTGGAAATAGGGTTACCTTTGTGATGTGGCGCAAAGGCAACAAAAAGCTGCTTAGTCTTTCTAAAATCCTTGGTCCTATCAATGTAATACATTAGGGCCCGTTTAACGTCAAGGGTGTGGAGCATCCGCTCCGCCAGTGACTCTGGATTTTGAAAGAACACCGGCAACTCAATGGTTTGGTTGATGTGGAACTGAGACACAACCTTGGGTAGAAATTTAGGGTTAGTCCGGAGCACTACCCTGTTTGAATGAACTTGGAAGAAAGGCTCTTGGATTGTGAGGGCCTGCAGCTCACTAACCCTCCGTAGCGATGTAATTGCTACCAGGAAAGCCACTTTCCATGTCAAGAACTGAAGTTCGTAAGAATGTAGTGGCTCAAAGGGAGGACCCATCAGTCTTGTAAGAACCACATTGAGGTTCCATTCCGGAGCTGGTGGAGTCCGTGGCGGAATGACTCTTTTGAGGCCTTCCAGAAATGCCTTGATGGCAGGCACTTTGAAAAGTGAAAGGTGCTGTCTATTTTGGAGGTATGCGGCCATCGCAGACAGGTGAATGCGAATGGAAGTATATGCCAGATTACACTTGTATAGATGGAACAGGTAACAGATGATGTTCTGAATGGAAGCATCTAGTGGATCAATGTTGTGGTTTGCGCAATAGATGACAAACCGCTTCCATTTTGCCGCATAACATGCTCTAGTAGTGGGCTTTCTCGCCTCCCGAATGATGTCCATGCAATTGGGAGGAAGGTTAAGGTAGCCAAACTCTCGGACTTCAGGAGCCAGATCGCCAGGTTGAGCTGTTGCGGATCTGGGTGCTGAATGTCGCCATGGCTCTGCGTCAGAAGGCTGGGTGTGAGATGAAGCCTTTGATGCGGTACCACGGAAAGTTCCAGAAACATGGTTGGCGAGCCCACGTTGGAGCAACTAGGATGAGAGTCATCGAGTGCTGCCTGAGCTTGCGCGCCACCAGCGGTATCAGAGGTGCTGGGGGAAAAGCGTACGCAAATCTGCCTGACCAGTTCATCCATATCGCATTGCCTTGCGATTGCGGGTGTGGGAACCTGGCGGCGAAGCTTTGGCATTTTGCGTTCTCCCTTGTGGCGAACAGGTCGATCTCTGGATGACCCCACCTTCGGAAGTACGGTTGGAGTACTGATGGATGTATCTCCCACTCGTGCATTTGGTGGCTGTGCCTGCTGAGCAGGTCCGCCATCTGATTGTCCTTGCCTGGGAGATGTTCTGCCATGAGGAAAATGTTCCTCTGAATGGCCCACTTCCACATGCTCTGAGCCAGATGAGACAGCTGCGGAGAGTGCGTGCCCCCCTGTTTCTGAATGTAGTACATGGCCGTCATGTTGTCCGTCCGGATCAATACGACCTTGTTGCACAGATGTACTTTGAATGCCTTTAAGGCCATGCAGATCGCCATCAGTTCCAGTACATTGATGTGCATCTTCTTTTGCTGTAGTGTCCATAGTCCCTGCACAGTGTATTGGAGTACATGCGCTCCCCATCCCTGGAGAGAAGCGTCCGTTGTCAGGATAATCTGCGGCACAGGCTCTTGAAACGGTCGGCCCTTGCAAAGGTTTTGTGGATTCCACCAATGCAGAGAGTTGTATGCCCGACCGCTCACCAACACTAGGTCTTTCAACTGCCCGTGAGCCTGAGTCCACTGACGTGCTAAGCACTCCTGAAGCGGACGCATATGTAGTCTCGCGTGTGGGACTATGGAGATGTAGGAGGCCATCATGCCTATCAACTGCATGAACACTCTTGCTGGAAGCGAGTGTTGAGGTCTGAATCTTTGGATCAGTGACTGAATGCTGTTGACTCTCACTGAATTCGGCTGCGCAGTGGCCGCCAGAGTGTTTAAGGTCGCACCCAGATACTGCCGTATGTGGGCGGGCTGGAGATTGGACTTTGGGTAATTCAGTGAGAACCCCAGATCGTGCAGAAGGTGAATGGTGTGGGACACGTGGTCGGCGCACTGCTGGGCCGACTTCGCTTGAATGAGCCAGTCGTCCAGATAGGGGTAGACGTGGATGTTCTGACGTCTCAGATGCGCCGCCACCGTCGCTAGGCACTTTGTGAAGACCCTGGGCGCTGTGGTGACCCCAAAAGGCAAAACCTTGAACTGGTAGTGCTGGTTTTGAATGGTGAACCTGAGGTACTTTCTGTGTGAAGGATGCAGTGGAATGTGAAAGTACGCATCCTTGAGGTCTAGAGTTGCCAGGAAGTCCCCTTGCCGAAGCAGTGGGAGAACCTGCTGCAGCGTGAGCATATGGAAATGTTCTGACAGAATGTAAAAGTTGAGAGGTCTGAGGTCTAGGATGGGCCTGAGGGATCCGTCCTTTTTTGGAATAAGAAAGTAGAGGGAGTAAACTCCTGTACCTCTTTCCTGCGGGGGCACGAGCTCTATTGCTCCTTTTTGCAGCATGACGTTGACTTCCTGCTGCAACAAGTGCAAGTGCTCGCCGGACATAGGACGGCTCTTTGGGGGTATGTTGGGTGGAGTGGACGTGAGCTCCAGACAATAACCATATTGGATAAGAGATCTCACCCACCTGTCCGTGGTGATGGACTTCCACACGGGCAGGAACTGCTGGAGTCTCCCCCCGACCGGTGTTGCGTGGTCGGGGGGCAGTGACAAGGCGTCACTGTTTGTTGGCGGTGGAGGACCTGGAGCTGTTATTACCACGTCCTCTGCCTTTGACGTTGTTGCCACGGTATCCACCCCGACCCTTGTTGGTATAGGAGGGTTGGGTGTTACTCTTATAGAATTGCGTCGACTGACAGTTGACCCCTCGAGGTGCCTCTATTATTGGAGCGACGAAAGGAACCACCCCGAAACTGCTGGGACTGCAAGGCACCCATAGACTTAGCAGTGTCGGTGTCCTTTTTCATTTTCTCGAGGGTGGTATCAACTTCTGGGCCAAACAGGTGGTCTGGGTTGACAGTTTGGTTCAGGATGGTAGTTTGAATGTCTGGTTTGAAACCGGATATTCTGAGCCATGCATGTCTACGCAGTAGAACGCTAGTGTTTATTGCTCTTGAGGCGGTGTCAGCCACATCCAGAGCGCACTTAATTGAAGCATTGGTGATAAGCTTCCCCTCCTGTATCAACATTTCTGCTGCTTCCTTATATTGATCTAGCAAGTGCTGTAGAAGGGTCTCTAGAGTGTCGTAGTGTGCCCTGTCGTAACGCGGAAGTAGCGCCTGTGTGTTTGATATGCGCCATATGTTGGCTGCCTGCACAGCAACACGTTTCCCCGAAGCCTCAAATACTTTTGATTCCTTGTCTGGGGGAGGAGCATCACCCGTAGTCTGTGAGTTGGCTCTCTTGTGAGCATTGGAGACAACCAAGGAATCCAGAGGCAACTGTCCTTTGATGTATGTTGGATCAGTGGGCGCTGCCTTGTACTTCTTGTCGATACGTGGGTTGACGACTCTTGCTCGGGTGGGCTCCTTGAAGACCTCTGGCGCATGTTTCAACACCCCTTTTAGCATTGGCAAAGTCTTTACAGTTCTTTCAGCGACTGAAAAGGTGTCAAAAAGAAAATCGACGTCTACTGGGTCAGCATGGAGATCGACGTCATGATTGGCTGCCGCTCTTTCAATTAGAGCATTGAAAGCTGCAGAGTCCTCAGTTGGGGAAGTCTTTGCTGAAAAAAGCTGAGGCTCCTGTCCTGAATGCGGGTCCCCAGGGTCGCCACCAGCAGACCAAGGCTCAGTCACATCCTCTGGGTCTGAGTAGACTGGATAGGCATACTCATCCTCGTCGTTACCATCACCCTCCTCAACATTAGAATGAGTGGGTGAAAGTTCATGGCCTTGTGGTGATGCAGGCTCCATAGGGGCAGAGGCACCAGCAGAGTCCATCTTTTTTAGGTCTCGCGACCTATCGATGCGCGCAAGCGCATCGAGCGTAGCGAGAATTCATGTGGCGAAAACATCTTCAAACCAAAGGGCTTTCAGCCCCGCGGTTTTCATGCAGTGCCCGTGTACATGCACGCGCATCGCATCCAAGCCCAGCCCAGTCCTCCCCTAGCAGCACTCCTCCCACGCCAGCAACTCCCCCCTCCCACACCAGCACCTCCCCTCTCTCGCATTCGCGCCAACCGGCTTCTCCTCCCCTAGCAGCACTCCTCCCACACCAGCATCTCCCCCCTCCCACACCAGCACCTCCCCTCTCTCGCATTCACGCCCACCCACCAGGCTCTCCCGCCCCCATCAGGCTTCCCTCCCAATCCGCCTGCCTCCCCTCGCGCATTCACGCTCCCCCACCAGGCTCTCCCGCCCCCATCCGGCTTCCCTCGTAATCTGCCTGCCTCCCCTCGCTCGCATTCCCGACCCAGGCTCTCCCGGCGGCTTTCGTTTTCCGCTTCATTGCCTTCCCTGCTGCTGCTCGCATCGCACTCTCTCCTCCCCCTCACGCTCCCCCACCAGGCTCTCCCGCCCCCATCCGGCTTCCCTCGTAATCTGCCTGCCTCCCCTCGCTCGCATTCCCGACCCAGGCTCTCCCGGCGGCTTTCGTTTTCCGCTTGATTGCCTTCCCTGCTGCTGCTCGCATCGCACTCTCTCCTCCCCCCTCCCTTTTCATCCGCTTTCATCAGGCTCATCTGCTGCTGCCATTCTCCCCTCCCTTCTCGTTGTATTTCCTTCTCGTATTTTCTTGTTTTCATTCCTGTTCGCCAATGCTACTTTGAATCCATTCTAAACAGGCAAAAGCACTTGTGTGTGTTTTAAAAGCATGCCATGGCTTCAATGTGCGATGGCATTGCACAGGCTTATAGCCACAAGTTGAACGTGTCACTTTACCTATCCCGGTACATTCAGTTTCTGAATTTAAGGGCAAATAAGTTACATGTTCTGGTTGTGGCTCCACACTAGTGTTAACATTCTTGACTTCAGACATGCAGTTAGTGGGAGACGGGTCCACAGCGCAAAAGTGATAATCTGTTCGTCTTTTTCATCATTGCTCAAGCAGTAAAGATGCTGACATAGGCTTTGATTACAGGCAGAATTCTTAAGATTACTCAGCAAGAAAGGGGCCACGAGACAGACCTGATCACCGGCGTTCATGTGCTCTTGGAAGACTCTCAGCGGCTCTGTCTCTCGTGCACACACGCACTTATCTCACAAGCACATTCCATTCTCTCTCTCTCTCGCTCCTCCTCCTCCATGGGGCCTCCTCCCATCCACTCCCTTTCTCTCTACTGTACTCCTCTTCGCACGCACTCACTACCCTCTCCCCTCCTCCGAAATCCGCTGCCAACTTCTACTCCACACAGCCTATTCTATTACTTTCACCCCCTGCTCCCTTTCTTGGCACCGACATCCGCTGCGGGGTACCTCCCTTCGTCCACACTATCACAGAATGTACTTCTCTTGAAGGGCAGCTCTTGACGCCTCTTGAACTCCGATGCCCAAAAAATAAAAAAACATGTTTTTTAAACAATCCCAAAAGTTTGTCTGCCCTCTTTTTACTGTGTCCCTCACTGACTTTCACATTAAGTCCCCACCACATGTTATCCTTCCTGGCCCCACACTGATCACACTCCTGCCAGGTTAGCCCCGCCCTTTCGTATGTGTCTGGTCTGTTTCTGCACTCTCATGTTATTCAATGTTTCACCATACTCGCTGAATGTCTTGAGGGAGGCCAAAGATTGTTGACATTGTCATCCAATCCCTTTTCATGCGAGCCTGTAGGAATAACCGCACAGGCAGGGGTTCCAGCCCACAACAGCCCTCTCATCAGAACCTGCAAATCGCCTGCAGTCCTCTGGGAACCCACCCCCACAACAAATAGATCAAAGGCGTCCTCCCCCTGTGCGCCCGTGAGACCCCCCGGCCATCTGCAGGGCAGCCCCGCTCAGATAAAGGCACAGCATGCAGAGTCACAGCAGCCAGTCAGCCTGTCTGAGACCCGGGGCCCTCCGTCTCCCTGTCTGCAGAGAGCTGCAGGCAGACGGGCCCTTTCACTCAGTCATCTGCTGGGACGCGCCGAGCAGCGCCTCGAAGGCCTGGTTTGTGAAATTAGCGCATTGTGACAACACATCGCCAGTCGTGCTTTGCGCTGCTCGAGCTTGGCCTTGTGGTCTGGCGAGGGGCCAATTCCTCCCTCAGTTAGGAGTGGGCACAATCTTCTAGGAAGCTTTAAGACAGTTTCTATACATTGCGTGCCGCCTATACAAGGGAAGCTATCTCTCCAGCCTCATCATTCAGATGATTTAAGGGACAGTGTAAGACTGACCACAGTCAAACTACCTCCCCTGCGAGACTGCTGCTGTTCCCCACCCCGCATTACACACCATGGGCCATTCTCACCATACTCCATTCGCACTATACTCCATTCTCACCATCCTCCATTCTCGCCATACTCCATTCTCGCCATACTCCATTCTCGCCATACTCCAGCTCCTATAAAATCAGGCCAGGGTGAAATTCTGATCACACCACTGAAGTTAGCCAAATTCCCATTACTTGATTTGGTCTACTTTTTTCAGTAACGCAGCACCTCATATGGATAGATTGAAACCCTTAGGATGGTATTACTTGACATATTTGTCCACAGGCTCGTTTGCTTAAAAAATATACCCTTAGATACTGTTAAGCAGAATGTTGCAATGTAGTCCGGGCCATTACTACAGTTTCTGTGTTAAATATTAAGGGACACCACCACATCACTCAGGGACACCATCACACCACTCAACAACACAACCACACCACTCAGGGACATCACCACACCACTCAGGGACACCACCACAACACTCAGGGACACCACCACATCACTCAGGGACACCACCACATCATCAGTCAGGGACACCACCACATCATCAGTCAGGGACACCACCACATCATCAGTCAGGGACACCACCACACTACTCAGGGACACCACCAAACTACTCAGGGACACCACCACATCACTCAGGGACACCACCACACCACTCAGGGATACCAACACAGCACTCAGGGACACCACCGCAACCCTTAGGGACACCAACACAGCACTCAGGGAGACCACCACATCACTAATGTACACCACAAAATCAATCAAGGACACCACCACACCACTCAGGGACACCACCACACCACTCAGGGACACCACCACACCACTCAGGGACACCACCACATCACTCTGGGACACCACCACATCACTCTGGGACACCACCACATCACTCTGGGACACCACCACATCACTCTGGGACTCCACCACATCACTCTAATACACCACCACATCACTCAGCACCATAACAGCATCACTCAGCACCACAACAGCACTGTCCTTGCTGGCTAACAACAAGCATTCCCATAGCCAATAGGACTCGCATTAGGAAAGTGTAAGCTATTGGCTTTGTAAATAACAATGCTATTAATTTATATATTTTCAATGCCAACACATATTAAAAAAATAATCGTCATTTACAATACCAATAGCTCACACTTTCCTAATGCAAGACCTATTGGCAACGCCAGTGCTTGTCTTAAGTGGGATTTGGAAATGTTCTAATGCCAGTTCCGGGGTGATCTTCCTTTTAAGGAGAGAGAGCTTGCCTGTGTTGGCGTCGATGATCACTTCTCGACGCTCTTCTTCTGCCAGTGGTTGGTGGCGCGGGCTTGGAACCACTAACGATGCCTTCGGCGTCGAAGATAACTTCAAGGGCACACCGGCCCCAGGTTTTGCCGTGAAAGCCTTCGACGCCGTCTTCGGCGGCAACGTGAACAGAATCGGCGTTGCCGTTTTTGCCGGTTTTTGGATAGGCTTGGGCGGCACAGTGTCGTTCGGCTCGACTGCTGCGGCCCCCTCCCTAATACGCTGAAGGGACTCTGTGACCTTTTTAGTGAACGAGGCGGAGGGACGCACTGGCTCGAGAGAGTCTTCTGAAGCTGGTTTTGGAACGGCGACCAATGACGCAGTCTTCGGAGCCGACGCAGCTGCCCCCTTGGCCTTGTCGAGTGGAAGCGGGGCAGTGAGAGACTTGGGGTCGTCCTGCCGCTTCTTCGTGGCCTTCTTATGGTCGTCGACCTTCTTGGTATCGATGCGACTCTTAAGTGCGTCGACCAACTTCGGCGTTGACGCAGCCGCGTCGGCCGTCTTTATCTTCGGCTTCGACACCGTAGTCTTCGGGTCGGCCATTTTGGCGTGGCTCTTGAGCTCGACGGCCATCTTGGATTTCTTCAGCGCCGAGGCCTCCGAAGTCTTCGACCCGACCAGTGCGACTTGCGCTTTCGGTTTCGATACGTCTGGCGTCGAGACCGATGGTTTCACTTTCGGTGTCTGTACCGTGAGTGGTGCCGTATCAATGTCCGTGGCCGGGCCGGAAGGCGGAGCCGTGGGACGGGAATCAAGGCTTTGGATAAGGCCCGAAGGCGATCCCTCGGCCTGGGCCTTAGAATGGTGGCTGGCCCCGGAGTCAGTGTGAGGAAGCTCCTCTTCTGAGCTATCCTCTACGGTGGCAATGGCCCCGTCGTCGTCCCCTACCTCCTCGACGACTTCCTCGAAATCCTCGTCTTCCGCGTCGTAGTCTTCCTCGACCTCCGACGCCGGGTTAGATTCTGTGAAATCCTGGATAGTGTCGTCGCCGACATCCTCCATGTCGAAGATGTCCGTCGGAGGGGGTGCCGATCGCTGGGCCTGCAGTCTTGCAGCTCGGCGGAGCTTGAGGGTCTTTTTCGACCGGAACTTGGAGCAGGCCATACACTTGGCCTCGTCGTGGTCCGGCGACAAGCACTTATTGCACACCGGGTGCACGCCGATATGTGGGTACTTCGAGGCACACACCGGGCACCTCTTAAATGGACTTCGTTCCATGATGAAAGTAGTTTGGAGCGTCGTGTAGGCCCGTCTGCGCCGAAAGCACGCGGAAGGGCAGTGTTGGTTCGGAGTCGATGAAACAAACGAACCCGAACGATAGACAATACCGACGCGAGTCCTAAAGACCTTTTGGTCTCAAGTAAAATAAGTTAAACAACTATCGATTCCGACAGAGGGAACCGAAACACATCCGAACCCAATGGCGGAAAAAAACAATCTGGGGATGGAGTCGATGCCCATGCGCACTGTAGTCCAGGGGAGGAGCCACCTATCTCGTGATACTTCGAAGACTCTTCCAGGACAACAATGTGCAATCATCCGGACCCAACACTAGGCGGCGATCTATGCACAGATATGAATTCAGCAGCCCACATGCCTCGAACTTTATGGCTAACTAACAAACAGACTATAAAATCAAGTCAATAGATGGGTGCTTACCTGCAACACTGAAACTTAACAAAAGACATCAACTTCACAACACTCTCCATGGAAATTTGAAGGAAAAAAAACAACCATAGGAGCAAGTAATCAGAGCTAAGCATTTTGTAGCACCCTGACTTTAAACTTAAATGTAAGTATATGTAAGGTATTTTAAAATTGATGATGTTTCCTAACACTTACAAGGGGGAATTCAGCTTTCAGAAATTCTTTATTGCAAGTGTCACATTCTATCTATGAATGGAAAACATACATATAACATCTCAGATTGCATGTAGGTCAGTGCATAGATGACAGGGATCAAAACCCACAAGCAGTTTGCTTCTTGTTCGCCTACATGCGAAGTTCAAGAGCTGGCTGGGAGTGTTTCGTCCCTGTATAAGAAGGTCGCCTCAAAGCTGTGAGGAAGCAGCAACTGGGTAAAAAGTCAGGCGCAATGAGATAATGTAGCTCACATTTGGCAGAAGACTGCTAGCTGTACACACACTGCAGGAGGCACCGGAAACTAGAGCAGAATGGGTAGTCCATTATCACATGGAACTAAGTTCTGGTGATAAGAAATGTAAAGAAAGGTTGAGATTCAGTCTTCATTCTTGCAGTGTGTTTGCCTGGATCAGCCAAAAAAAAAAGACAGGAGCATTTCAAAGAAACAGGATAGCTCACATTTGATAACTACAGAGATGCATCTTGTTAAGATTTCAAAATCTCAACTCCAGTGATGCAATGCTATGCCCTACACACTGGACCTTTTTTTTGAGTCGTCAATACAAAATTATGAAAGACTTTGTGAGGAATAAGAGGCTAAAACCGAACACCTTTTGTAGACTTTGTTATGGGAGACATACTTCCTAGGAGGAGAGGCAGTGTTTTAAACTTTAGCTTTATCTTGCATTAAACTGGCG
This sequence comes from Lissotriton vulgaris, assembly GCF_964263255.1. Lineage (NCBI taxonomy): Eukaryota > Metazoa > Chordata > Amphibia > Caudata > Salamandridae > Lissotriton > Lissotriton vulgaris. Next base: position 586,607,896 of record NC_141699.1, on the reverse strand, counting down.
ATTCCATGTATGATGTCACAACAGGCCTCATAACCTAAGCAAACAATATCAACGAAAGCTTCGGAGATGCCTACTGATGGTGATTGTTACCATGCAAGATGGGGTAAAAGGAACCCATTTTTCTATTTATTGGATGGTCCCCTCAAACCACTGTTGCATGTTCCAAAAGGCAGAGGAAAAGCCAACAGGTCTGTAGTTAACTCAAGTACAACCTCCAACAACAAGGTTAGACAGCAGATAGACTCAGCAGAGAAGGCATATGCAAAATACAAAAATAAGGTGAGGACCTCAGCCCCAAAATAAAGAAAACAGGTGGGAAATGGGGACAGATCACTAAAAATAAAATGATTGATGAGTCTAAAGAAGGTACCACACGAAACGTATTGCAAATTTAGAAGAGACCAGTTGAACTACCAACTGAGTATATACTTTTGCTAAAAAAAATTACAACCTTTCTAAAAGAAACCAAAAGAAAAAACAACAAATAGCCCAATTGCTACTACAACACAATTGAATAAATTTGCTGTAGGAAAGTGTCCCTTTCTGACATGGTCACCCCCATATTTTGCCTGGTATTTTATGAAATGTTAACAGAAGTGCACTAGGTTCCTGCTATCCAGGTCCCCAGTGCCTGATGTCCCAAAAACTGTACAATTGTTCCCCCAATTGGCAATATCTTTAGCAACTTTAATAAGTCACCAGTAAATGGTACCCCTAGTATTTAGGGCAGGGAGACCGAAGAGGGCCCCTAAGAGCTTCAGCAGGTATTGTGCCACCCCAAGGTACCTCTCAGCATATTCATGCAAACTGCCATTGAATGGAATGGAAAGGGATTTGTAGAGCGCATGGCTACCTGCGGGCTTCCCAGCGCTGCAGATTTAGCCCGAGAACAAGCGAGTCTACTAGGAAGAGCCAGGTTTTCAGGAGCTTGCGGAATTTTAATAAGTTGGTTTCCCTCCGGATGGTAAGCGGGAGGGAGTTCCAGTGCCTGGGGGCATTGTAGGAGAAGAGGCGCCCCCCCACGACCGCTCCTTCTTAATTCTGGGGGTGTCGGCTAAGTGGAGAAAGTCGGAACGGAGCTTCCTGTTGGATTTGTAGGGTTTAATCAGAGCTCGAAGAATAGGGGACCCTTGTCCTGAAGGATTTTGTGTGTGATACAGAGGGATTTGAAGTTAACTCTCTCCTGAATTGGGAGCCGGTGGAGGGTACTTAAGACGGGTTTGGCAGAGCATCGATTTTTTGTGCCTGTCAGAAGTCTGGCTGCTGAATTCTGGACTAGTTGAAGTTTAGAAATGACAGTTTTGGGGGCGCCAAGATAAAGGGCATAACCATAATCTAGTCTGGAAAGGATGGGACTCTGAATAAGGAGTTTTCTGGAGTGGGTCGGTAAGGGGGGGGGGGGGGGGGGGGGGGGATTTTGTGTGCAGTTCGCAGCGGGCCGAAGCAGACTCCCGCGGTTTTCCTAGCTTGAGTTTGAAAGGTGAGATCCTTGTCAAGCCAGATGCCCAGGCTTTTTATTTCTTTTTTTGGAGAGGGAGATGGCCCCATACAAGTCGGCCACATAGACTTAGGAATGAATTTAGATGGAGGCTGCATGACATGCTGCAGAGAAAAGTTGAAGACACGACATGGCACACCTCCTGTGATATAAGTAAGTCACACCTACAGCAGGACTTACAGCCCTATGGCAGGGTGCATTATATTACATGTGAGGACATATCTGCATGAGCAGATTCTCCCCTGTGATCTCCACGTCGATTCTTGGACATTGCCAGTGAACAAAGAAACATTCTTGACTATATGTACTGGTCACTGGTGAATAAGAGTTCCTCTGCTACATGATGGCTTATGGCTTCACTGAAACAAAAGATGTTTGGTATCAAACATCTATCATAAATAAGCCCACAATGATTCAAATGATAGATGTATTATTACATATTCCACCGAATCGGACCTCCTCCGATCTGAATAAATATTGAGACAGAATGCAGCAGGGGCCAGCCTTCGGCTTTGATACTACTGGACCTGAGTGCAGCCTTTGATATGGTGGCACACAACATACTGATCCATAGGCTTCAGGAAGCCGGAATTAAAGGCAATGCCTTAAAATGGTTCAGCTCTTTTCTACAGGACAGATCCTTTCACGTTATACTTAAACCTTATGTTTGGGATCGGTTCCACTCAAGGAAAGGGGTCCCTCAGGGCTCTATCCTGAGCCCCACCCTATTTAATGTATATATAAAACCTTTAGCCGATATCATGAAAAGATATAAGGTTCAGGTGGTGGTGTATGCCGACAACACCCAATTAATAGTAAATCTGTTGGACCCCACAGCCATCACGGCCGACAGGTTTGTGGCCTGCTTATCTGAGGTTGCAGTCTGGATGACCGACAACTGTTTAAAACTAAACGCTAACAAAACGGAGATCTTATTGCTCGGAAAAACTCCCAGTATTTGGACATCAGCCTGGTGGCCAGTGTCTCTGAAGGAACCCCACTGCTCTCAAACGCAAGGTCAAGAACCTGGGTGCAATCTTTGAATCAAAACTTTTGAAGGGGGATGTGGCTTGGACGGCAGAGCCAATAGCTGCCTGATCCCGTCTCTTTGTCACTACATGCTTGGATTCCGGAGTTCCTGGAACCGTCTACACATCAGAACACCAGGCTTTGGTTCCTGATGGAGCGCTGCTCCTCTGGGTGCCATCGTTGATCGACATAAGGTGCTGCATTAAGTAGTTTTACCGCCCGTAACTCCGCCGATCATAGAAGCGGATGACGAGCAACAATAGCACAGTTATTTTCGAAGGAACAGTAACACATCTGATTGCCCTACCGAGCACCTGCTCCATAGGGATCTTACCGGACCCATCTTCTGTTAAGGTATTATCACCTTTGTAGCTATGACTTCATTTGAACTTTGCGGTGATCAGTGTCTAACGCGGCTCGACTCTAAAATGGCGACTATGTAAGGAGTACGAAGAGTGTCATACCTTCTCTTGTGGTGCTATGCGGTGAAGCCTAGACAATTTGGACAATTGTTGTTGATGCCGTTTCCTGCTGATTAAGAGGAGCGCTTCATCGTTGTGTTAACAAAGCCTGACCCCAAGATAGCGCCGGGAGTCTCAGATCTTGGCACTTTCGATCTGGGATATAACTGTCTGAATCTGCTGCAAGGTAGAGATCGATTGAATCCTTTTCGGTCACCCCAAGCTGGGGGGCGCTTCTTCAACATTATCAATTTCTCATGTTTCCTGCAATGTGCTGGTGCCCTCTACAACCTTCATAGCGCTTAGCCTTTTGAGGTGTCATTTCCCATCTGTTGAAGCATCAAAATAACATATGACAGGCACCAAATATATCTGTGGGATTTCAGTGTTTATCATTGGGGTAAAAACAACTTTGCATGCTATACAGCTGATCTGCATGTGAATATTCCAACAACCAGGTTTGTTTATCCTGGCTACCTGAACCGAATAGGAAGTGTTTCCTGCGATTACTGAGGTTTATGAACACACTGCAAACAGAGCAGTCAACTAGTCAAAGAAGACTTCGCAGATAGCCATACACCTTTGTTCATTAACAGGGAACAAATCGTACACCAAAAGATCAGCGACTTTCTTGCGCAATAACGTACAATCCATTCTGCGAATCATCTCTATGCGAACAACTGACTCAAGAAGTGTATCGCCATTTCACTATCTGGTACTGACCCAATGTGCTGGTATTCATCTATAAGTTTTGTACAATATCGAAGTTCAACTCCTAACACTAGAGCTAGCATTACCAACACAATAAGGATTTCATCCTATCCTTACAAGACCTTCACTGTGGCAGAAAAGGAGTCCAAAAGTCAATACAAAAGAAACAAAGGTGATCCTTCACTGTCCGACTCTCCCATCAAGGCCAAAGCGGATATAAACAGCACAATGGCAATGATTCTCAAAAAGCTAGCCCATGTTCACGATCTAGCTAAATCTACCAAACAAAATACGGACGCTATGCAGCTAGAACTAACTGCCATACGGGCGGACATGAACACAATCAACTCTAAAATAGAAGCAGCAGAACAAAGAATCAGCGATGTTGAGGACACTTCCTTTCAAGCCAGCAAAGAGATAAAATCTCTTAGGGATATGATCACCAATCTAAAGAAAAAAGCAGCCAAACTTGAAGATCGAAACAGGAGACGCAACATTAGAATCCTTGGTATTCCGGAAGGCTCAGAAGACTCCACGGAGTCATGGATAGCCTTCCAGGGGAACTGGATCCCTCAGATCACGGGCATAACATTTCCTAATAACCTAGAGCTGGACCAAGCACACAGAATTCTGGCTTATAATTCTTCTTCACAGCAAACATCTGCAAACCATTGTGATACCAACATACAGAAGCCATTCTCAACTTTGCCTGTAAAAACCGACAGATTACTTGGAACGGTCAATAAATAATTTTCACACAAGACTACTCTAAACCTACAGTGGATACTATAAAAGGCTTCCTCATTCTACGAGACAAAGGAAGGGACAAACATATTCAGTTTTCATTTGCTGGTCCTGCCAAATTAAGAATCATAGAAAATGGCAGATGTCGCTATTTTACGGATCCCAAAGACTTAGCAAATTTTCTAGACGGCCCGTCCACTCAGGACATGAACCTCACTAATTCCTTTTCCAATAAAAGGAAGTCATGATATCCTTTCCATATCCCATTTAGGCCTTTTGCCTCATGTGTATGTTCATGTAATTTTCAAATGTTTTCATCTCCTCTTGTTCATAAGGCTTGCGATCTATTGTTGCTTATTCACAGCTGGATGTGCAGATTCCTGTCGTACTCGAGGGTTAACACTTAAATACCATGTGTGTATTATGTCGCTTAACATGCGGTTGTTATCCATATCCATTATTAAGCATTTACAAAGTCAAATATGTATTAGCAGGGGCTAATAAGATAAGTTTCCAAACACAGATTGGTTTCTCTAGCATAACGGTCGCCTACTGCCAGTATATATCTTTTTATAATGTGTTTAGTTGGGATTACATGTTTTCATAGGTTATATTCGTTTTCAAGTCTGGTATAAGTAATTCACTTTATGCCTTTTTCCTAGCATATATACGTGATAAGTTACTAAAGTGCATAGTTTTGCCCTATAACATATAACCTGCTTTTTTAACATGATATACTCTGGATGGTTAAACCACATTAGGATAAGAATTTCTCTGATTGACGGTTTGACGCTCCTGCCGTCGCACCTCCGACAGTCGATGTATGCAGGGTTGGGTGGGGTGAGTGGTTAGGGCTTCCTGGGATCCCCAAGTTTTGCGGAGTGAGAATGGTTTTTTGGAGGGATTGTACCTTGGATATTCTCAGCTGTTTATTAGCTTTATTTTTTCTCCATCTTTTTCTAACTCTTCTTCATTATTGCTTTCGCCATGCTTCTCATTGCACTTATCACTACATATTTTCATACTAGTCGAAAGTTCCTATGTACTGCTTATTTCATAAATCCTGCCAGCGTCAGTATAATATCTGCCTTCAATACAAGTAATCCTTATGCATCTAATGTTTACCTGTGTTAATCTACCTGTTTTGCCGTTATTCAAAATACCATATATAACCCACATGTGACCAGATCATTTTACCTTTGCTTACATATATAATGACTCAAACTAAGACATATAATATTACAGAAGATCTCAACATTGCCTCTTTAAATATGAAAGGGCTTAACCATCCAATCAAACGCCGGAATTTTTTTGACTACTTAGCCAAATCTAAAAGGGATATTATACTATTACAAGAAACAAAGTTATCTGGGGAAGATGCTGTGTTTATTAAGCATAAATCGATATCACAAGTTTCATGTTCGCCAGTAGCTCATAAAAAGAAGGGAGTAATCACCCTAATAGCAAGGAAAGCCAATATATCCCTGGAATCACAATCAAATGACAATGAAGGTAGATTATTGGTCACACACCTGAAAAAAGAAGGTAGACTCCATACATATCGTAAATATATACGGCCCTAACACGGACAATCCCAACTTTTGGGAGGGTATTTCAAGCACTATTGAAAATCTGCCCCAGGACAATCTCATCATAGTTGGCGGCGATTTCAACATCCTGTTAGATCCGGTAATTGATCACCAATCCACATGTAAAGATCAAGTTACAAGATCGCACAGCATAGTTAAAAACATATGTACTAAGTTTAACCTTAAAGGTGCTTGGCGCCTTCAACACTCTGACTCTAGGGATTACACTTTTTACTCTGCTCCACATAACTCATACACTGGAATAGACTACATACTTACATCCGGACCATTCACACACCTAATTGATCAAACAGACATCTTGCCCAAGTTAGTGTCTGACCATTCATGTATCAGTGTTCAATTAGCTGGCAGTCATAATAAACCATCAACCAAAAGATGGCGTTTTAATAATGATGTCCTATTAGATCCAGAAGACAAAAAGAAAATTGAAGAGGCAATTACAAATTACCAAACAATGATCTTCCGGAGACAAACGTAAATACCTTCTGGGACGCAGTGAAGGCCACCATTAGGGGAGTTATCATCGGAATTAAAACAAATATCAATAAAAACCTTAATATGGAATTAGTTAAGTTAAAACGTGGAATTAAGAGCCTGAAGTCCTCACATGCCAACTCCCTAAATGATAATATTCTTAACCTCCTAACATAAAAGAAATATGAATACAATCAAAGTTTGACTAAACGTGCAGGAGTCTGGGTAAACAAATGTAAGGCCCTTACACACTGCGAAGCAAAGCCAATAAAGCAGGTAAAATGTTAGCTTCCTATCTTAACCACAAACAGAACAAAAACGTTATCTCGTCTATCAAAGATACCAAAAACCAATTGCATGTGAAACAAAAGGATATCTTAAATACCTTTAAAACCTTCTATGAAGACCTATAAAAAAAAGATCAAGAATTTAAATTACATAAATGCACCCAATATTTGAAAAAATTACCCTGCCTTAACTGAAAGAAACAATAAATTGGCTTTAGGGAAATTAATAGGCGCACTGGAAGTGACAAATTCTATTAAATCCCTAAAGACAATAAGGCTTCGGGACCGGACGGTTTCACAGCCACTTTTTATAAGACATTTACAGACTTATTGCACCAGACTATGTTAAAAATATTTGATAATATAGCAAATAGAGGACGAACGGCAAACTGCATGACAGAGGCTAACATTATAGTTATCCTTAAAGAAGGGAAGGATCCCCTATTCCCAAAAGATTTTCGACCGATATCTCTCATCAATATTTACTGTAAAATATATGTGAAAATTTTAGCCACAAGGCTCAACGGAGTTCTCCCACATTTGATAAGTAACTCACAAGCTGGCTTTCTTAAAAATCGTATGTCGAATGACAATACCCGCTTGTTATGTCATGTTCTTGAAAATGCAGCTATTAAACTAGATCACACAATAGCGATTACTATGGACACTGAAAAGTCGTGTGACATGGTTTCATGGTCATTTTTCGGTCTCGCCTGCCAATGCGCTTGCGCATTGCTGGCGAGAATTATAGTAAGTGGAAAAGAAAAGTCTACCAAAACGGCTGCGGATCCCATACAGTTCATGTGAGACAGGCGCGTGCACGCCAGCCACATAACACACCACACCACCCTCCCCCCCCCCCCCCCCCCCACCCCCACACAGCAATGCCAAAAGCTTGTTTTCTTTTTGCTCGCGTTCGTGCACACAACTCCCGGTCGCGGCAGCACGTCTTTTGACGATGTTGCAGAGGGTCCCGATGCTGTACAGCACCACCAAAAGCATATGGCAGTGCCAGTAGGTTCCAAAGTTGATAACAATTGGATTTGCCAATGCTTGCTCTAATTCGGGTCTCTCACAGTCTCTGCGTCCCCCCGTGGCCCACTCCTCTTAGTACCTGCCCCTGTCCATCAGCCCTTCATACGTACGCGCCTCTCCTGCTCGGCCAGCCATTTCAGCTCCATGCCCCAATCGCCGCGCTCATTCTCCCCATCCTGTTGATGTTTACATGTTACCCCTTCTTTTCATGCTCTACTCCCTCTTTTTAGCAGATTTATATAGCGCAAACTCGACCCAAAGGTATTGAAGCACTTTACGTGAGCACCGGTTACGTTACACAAGGACTCCTTTCCATATTACCTCCTCAATATCCCCTCCGTCTCTCCCTTTGTCCTTTTACCCCTTACTCTCTCATACCCAAGCCTTCACAACCTTATTTCTATCTCATTCTCCCCCACCTCCTCCGTGCCCCCATTTATTACTCCTTACCCCCTCTGATTCTGTGTGCCTCCCCGGAGCTCAGGAGACCTCCCCGCCTCTGATTTCATGTTGCCCCCGGGGCCTGCTCCCCAGCCCTGTCTCCTGGATGCGTTTTGTTTTCTGCTGTCTGTGTTTGCGGAGTCGGGACGGGAGCCCTCCCCGGGGGCACATTCCCCACAAACATCATGGCCACGCAGCGCCAGCATTGTGTGGCTGTTTATTTTTCTTATGGATGATGCATAGGTGCTTTCATTCCGGCCAGTGGCTGAGCGCGAGCAGGAGGGGTTTCGGCATCGCCGAATGGCGTTTCCAGTGCCTTGAAGACACTACCGATTGGTTGCCCCATTTTGGGAACTGGAATACACGGAGCTCGGACTCATGGAGGCGGCTGTAAATCCATAGACTACGGGCTACTGCTTTAGACGCAGCAGTTCATAGCTTGTCCCACGGCTCCTTGAGTATTTATAACGTGAGGACCCCTGGACTGACGCATTGGTTCTATGCTACCCTCTAGTGCTCACAATGCTTCGCATGGAATCACAATTATCATTATACAAGGCATTGCTCCCTGCATTCTGTAGAGAGAGAACTGAATGACCAAGTATTCTGAAAACGTTGCCACCCATTGGCAGGCACCATGTGAAACTCGCTTTGCTGAGTCTGCTGCTCTCACCCCTTTCCCTTGCAGCGGCCCGTGAGCAACTCCCACCTCCAACCCCCGTGAGTCACCTTCCCCGCAGCCTCCCCTCCACGCCACTGTTTATATTTAACTATGGCGGGCCGTGCACTGCCCTTCCCCTGCTATCATCTCCCACAGCATGCCCCTGTTTATTGTTTACGCCGGCTAGTAGTGCTGTTATTGGGACAGTCCCAGCAGTTTATGGCACTGGAATGAAAGGCTTGCACAGTGCTTTGATACTGTGCGAGAGGCACTTTATTACAGAGTGAGCTTAGTATAAAGTTCATAGTAGGGGTGGGGGCTCGTGAATAGCGTCCTCTTTACGGGGAGTTCTGAAGAACTGCTCGGCTTCAGGCCGTGACCCCTCTCCCCCCGCAACACACACTTAATTGCCCAGATTGCCAAGGGAGCGTTGCATGTTTTCCGCCACATCCGGCTCAGGGCCTGGTGGCTCATTGAGAAGCCGGACTTCAGTGCAGACCATTTACTCAGCCGAGAACATCAGGCAATATCCTAGAAACGTGCTGTGTGTGGAAGGCAGGCAGAGGCCATTTATCATGACACAATCGATGTCAGAGTGGCGATGTGCCTGCTTCTTCTATGCTGCCGGCTTGTTTAATGAAGGTTTCCAGAGAGTCAACTTTTTAAGTCCACTCAGGCCACCAAACAAACACTGATTTGCATATGGCTGGGTCCAAACTGGAATGGCATGGTGAGCAAACAAACTATGGATTTAAGTCCAGATCTCTGTACTGAGGTGAATGTATGACACTGTTCTGCATTCTGTCCAATAGTTCTTTTTGCACCAACCAAACACTGGCCAGGCCAGACAGTGTGCCGGTTGCCACTTTGGAGCGAGCGCATGATAAATATCAGTCTACAAATAAGCTTCATAAGCCTGGCTTCCCTTATTACCCCATATGTCTACAGAGTTTAACAATTTCGAACTGCCTCTAGGTGAGTTATTACTCAGTCATTTACAAGGAAACTATGCCAGATAAAGACAGGATGTAAGGCGAAAGTTATGGCAGGCAATTGTTTCATTATTCCTAATTCAGTAAAATGTGCTAATGCAAGCAATTTTGGTTATGTATATTTAAAAGCTAAGCAAAGCTTGTTTCACATGCATCTTGTTTTTGATTTGAGAAAGTGCGCAAGTAGCATTTCTTATCATTTTTAATATGGTTACAATATGGTTACGTTGAACTTTGTAACAGATTCTATAGTTCTAGAAATGGTATGGTGGAATTATTTATGTCAAAATAGTCCAGTGAGCAGTGCACAGGAGAACATAAATGTCCCCCTCTTGCTTAGATACTCTCTTCTCCTGTGCTGATCTGCTGCTCTCTTCCACCCGCCTCTTTCTCTAACTCCCTGTTCTCTTCTCCTGTGCCGATCTGCTGTTCTCTTCCACCGCCTCCTTTTTAACTCCCTGTTCTCTTCTCCTGTGCTGATCTGCTGCTCTCTTCCACCCGCCTCCTTCTTTAACTCCCTGTTCTCTTCTCCAGAGCTGATCTGCTGCTCTCTTCTACCTGCCTCCTTCTCTACCTCCCTGTTCTCTTCTCCTGTGCTGATATACTGCTCTCTTCCACCCCACCTCCTTCTTTAACTCCCTGTTCTCTTCTCCTGTGCTGATTTTCTGCTCTCTTCCACCCCACCTCTTTCTTTAACTCACTGTTCTCTTCTCTTGTGCTGATCTGCTGCTCTCTTCCACCCGCCTCCTTCTTTTGCTCCCTGTTCTCTTCTCCTGTGCTGATATACTGCTCTCTTCCACCCCACCTCCTTCTTTAACTCCCTGTTCTTTTCTCCTGTGCTGATTTTCTGCTCTCTTCCACCCCACCTCTTTCTTTAACTCGCTGTTCTGTTCTCCCATGCTGATCTGCTGCTCTCTTCCACCCGCCCCCTGCTCCAACTCCCTGTTCTCTTCTCCTGTGCTGATCTGCTGCTCTCTTCCACATACATCCTTCTCTAACCGCACACACACACATACAACCACGCACACACACACATACAACCACGCACAACCACACACAACCACACCACACACAATCTCACACAACCACACGACACACACAATCTCACACACAACCACACACACACAACCTCACACACACAACCACACCCACAACCACACACTGATCTATCGCCCTCACTCTATCAGTCGCCTTCACTCACTCTATCTATCCCCCTCACTCTATCTATCTATTTATCGCCCTCACTCTATCTATCTATCTCCCTCACTCTATCTATCGCCCTCACTCTATCTATCGCCCTCACTCTGTCTATCGCCCTCACTCTATCTGTCTATCGCCCTCACTCAATCTGTCTATCGCCCTCACTCAATCTGTCTATCGCCCTCACTCAATCTGTCTATCGCCCTCACTCAATCTGTCTATCGCCCTCACTCAATCTGTCTATCGCCCTCACTCAATCTGTCTATCGCCCTCACTCAATCTGTCTATCGCCCTCACTCTATCTGTCTATCGCCCTCACTCTATCTGTCTATCGCCCTCACTCTATCTGTCTATCGCCCTCACTCTATCTGTCTATCGCCCTCACTCTATCCGTCTATCGCCCTCACTCTATCCGTCTATCGCCCTCACTCTATCTGTCTATCGCCCTCACTCTATCTATCGCACCACCACAGCATCACTCAGGGGCACCACAGCATCACTAGGCACTACCACAGCATCACTGAACGCCACAGCATCACTTGTCGCCACCACAACATCACTCAGCGCCACCACAGCATCAATATGTGCAACCATTCAACAACAACTGGTTCAAATATGTTCTCTCAATGTTTCAAGCTTTAATTACAAATGTCACAAAAAGATGTTAATATTTCACTTCTGTTCTTGGATTTGTCACAATAAAATACACTGAACATAATCTTCACAAAAGTTATTTGCAAAAGTTTAAGCTATTGCCATTATAAATTACAATAACTTATTTAAGTATTAATTAGTTAAAAACATTAAAAGCCATTGTTATTTGTAATATCAATACATCTAAGTCACGTAAATACAAAACATGTTGCATTATAAATGCTATAGTTGTCACATTTGCAAAAGTTAAAAGTATTGGCATTGTAAATGACAAAGCTATTAATTTTGCAATTTTCAAAACCAACACATAAATTAAAAAAATCGTCATTTACTATACGAATAGCTCAAACTTTCCAAATGCGAGACCTATTGCATTGCAAATGCTTGTTAAAACAATGCATGTACTCATTTAACTTGGGGAATCCTACATAAATATGGTCAGGGCCCTATATCGGACGCCTACGGCACATATTGCGATCAACGGCTCACTTTGAGTCTTTCACTCTACAACAAGGTACAAGACAAGGCTGTTCACTCTCGCCATCCCTTTTACTATTAGCGCTAGAACCCTTAATTCAAGACATCAAATTGAACACAGATATAAAAGGCGTAGGGTTTAATAATACTCAAGTTAAATTAGGCACTTACGCGGATGATATATTAATAATAACTGAAAACCCGAGTCCTTCACTTGAGGCTCTGATGCCAACAATAAGGAAATACTCTATACACTCGGGATATAAAATAAATAGGGACAAATCGAAGGTAAAACCTCTATATGTTCATTGTCCCAGAGAAACTTTAGGCAATTCCAGTCTTGTGTGGCAACCAGGATATATAAAATATCTAGGTATAGAATTCAGTAGTAATATAATTGACACACTCCATCATAATGAAAATATAACTTTGGAAAAAGGATTTTAAAAAACGTCTAGATACATGGTCCCCAAAATGTATCACGTGGTGGGGAGAATTGAAACAAAGATGATGATTACACCCTTAATTAATTACCTAAGTAACATGCTCCCACTTATTCTAACAGAAGACTTTCACCATAAACTGGGCATCCTTTATCAAAATGTATATGGCAAGTCAAGAAAGCTAGAATTGGACTTAAAAAGCTAAGACTGGACATATCCTTAGGAGGAGTTAACTTAGCCGATTTTAAAATATATTGAACAGCATTTCTGGCAAAACAAGGTTTTTATTTGATTTTGCTTCCCATCAAATATACTCCTGTATGGTTAGAAGTTGAGAAAGCTATTCTTAAAAATCTTAACCCCCTTGCCCTGCTCACCTCTAATCAAACAACGCTAATTAGGTCTAAATCTATTTTCAAAAATACAAAAGTGGCGTTACTAAGGATAGACAAGAAACTCGACTCAACCATAAAGAGATCCAAGATGGAATCCATATGAAACAACCATGATATTTTATATAAAGGGAAAAGAAAAGTATAAATTATGATACTTGGATTAACAAAGGGATATTCTTCCCCTACCAGCTAGAAAACTCCTCATATCAAATTACACTTAATGAACTTCAATCCAGATACAAACTAGACAACACTGAATTGTATAACTTCTTAAAGGTTAGAGAGGCACTTTCAAAAGCCTAACTACACAACTCACCCCCATCCCTACCCCTTTAGTGTCACAGATGTGACGTACTGATCTCTGCACCAGGCAAACTAACCCACTGAGACATAACAATGGCATCAGTATTAAATGATTGCACATGTCTTCCATTGTTTTAATCGATTTGCATTAATCTGTAGGAACACGTATATCGTGCTTAATAGGTGATGCATTATGGGTTTTATATAGCGCTTCATAGCATTGTGGTTTGCTTCTTGCACAGTCGTCTGATGTTGCAATAATTAAGTTAGAAAACGCGCTGTCAATCTACGAAGAGGAAAATAACTTGAGATGGTCGAAGTAAATTACAGTGGGGCGGTTATTGGGGATCACGTTTAAGCACGCAAGGAACTGTATTTCACAGCGCCCTTCCATACAACAATTAGCTGGCTGTTACCGACAAACAAGCACGGTCTTATGTAGGAGCCCGACATATGCAAAAAGGAAAAGCGAGGGCGCTAATGTTAGCGGACTGCGCTACAAAATATTGAAATAAACAAATGCAAAAGTGAAAAACGCGCAGAGCCAAACAATTAAATAACATGACTGTGAGCCCGGCGTTGTGTGGTGAAAAAGAGTGCGTAGGGACCAGTTAAAGGAGACAGTATTACGCCGCATGTAAAAGATCAAATCCTGGTGGGTGGGGTCAAAAGGAGACAAGGCGGTAACAAGGAGGGACTAAAAAGCCTCCCTTACAATCACAAGCCAGCTTTTTGCATACAAGATGACGCCAGCGAATGAGAAAGATGGGTGGGGCTTCAACTCCGCCTCCAAGAGCTTCGGAATCGGAATGGATTTCAAGAAGCTCTAGAATGCCGAGAGCAGCGCATGCGCTGCTTTCGACAGCCGAAACCTATAAATCCTCGATCTTATTCTACCAGATCCAGGAAAACCATAGTCCCACATTTATCACCTCCCAACTGGGCTATCGGAAAGTACTTTACTTAGGGGCAACCAAAGGGAGTCTCAGACTGTTACAATTTTAGAATGCAGCAGCTAGCTTGATTTTAAATCTCCTGAAAAGATCGTCAGCTTCCAGCGCCCTAAACTAACTGGCTTCCAGTTAAGAAAATAATTTGCTTCAAAGCTCTATGTATAGGCCAGTGCATCTTAAAGAAACAGGGCCCCAGCTACCTTCACTCTCTACTTCAAAAATACGCTCCTACCCACAACCTCAGTTACCTCTGACGCCAATTTGGAAACTGTGCCTTAGATAAGGAGGGAGCGATTGGGAGCTAAATCCTTTGCCCACATAGTGCCCAAATTATGGTACTTCCTTCCCAAGGTCCTCAGATACTCTCCATCGGAAACTGATTTTAGGAAGAACCGGAAAAAATGGCTTTTTAGCAATGACCTTCAATTCTAGTCTACGACCGTCTACTGTATTCCTCTAATAGATAGAACCCCCACTATTTCTTCTCCTATGAAGATTTTGGGATGCTGAGCGGAGACACACCGTTGTGGTGTATTCATGCGCTTTATACATATTTATTATTATTATTATTACATGCCTCCTGAAAACCTACCAATTACTGGCTGACTGGTGTAGGCCTGCCTGCCTGCCTGCCACCACAGACCGCTTTCTTACCCCCTGGTGGTGACAGCCCATGCTCTCAAAGGGCCGAAACAATGCCTGGTCCGGCAGGAGGTGTGGTCACCTCCTCCAAGCAGGATGGCTAATAATCGGTATATCAAAGCAGAAGGATTCAAAGGCCTCTGCCGCCTTTGATGTGCAATCCTGGTTTCCCCATGATTTGGCACATGCACCCCAGGCCCTGAGGTATATTTGACACCAGGACAGGTGGGAAAATTAGCTAGTCAGGAGGCGTGTTCCCCATCAGGAAAATACCACCGCTAAGTTGGGCTGCTTGATGTTGTCACAAGTATTCCATCACCTTGTTTTTGATGGAACGCTGGGTCAGGGGTATGCCCACTCCCTAAGGAAGTGGACATGTAGCGGGTGCAGTCACCCTAAAGGAAAGTAGCCCACTGGCTTCTATCTGTTCCTCCCCTTAACGCCACCAAAATGGAGTATTTACGTGGTGCCCCTGATGCCAGGAACTTAGATTTGATGGATCCAGAAGAGGAAGACAAAGAAGAGCAGCAAGAAAACAAGAACTGAGGACTGCGAGAGAGGAGCCGCGCGCTAGTTCAAGATGACCACGTGAGAGCTCAGCTCCACCGGACCCGATCCCCAGCCGTTCTATCCTGATCAAAATCTTGATCCCGGAGCTTACCGCCTGGCAACTGAAGATCGGCGGGGCTCCTGGCAGTGACTCCAGCCCCTCTGCGTCACCGGAGGCCGAAGATAAGCCTCCCGACGCCGGCGGCCTGCTCCACGTCGGAGGTCCGGGGCTAGCGTGATCCTGCAGCCGAGCTGGAATTTAACAACACCGGGGCCGCGGAAGTAGTCGGGCCGGCCCCGAACTACAGACGCGGGCGGCTGATAGGAAGTGACCGGAGGAGAGGAAGACGTGTGTTGAGATTCTTGGGGGCCCCCCCCTTCCCCTCATCCCCAGAGTGTGTATCCCGGGCGGCGGCGATTTGCGGGAGCAGAGGCGTCCCGAGTGGCGCAAAGCCCATGAGTGGCGGTGAGGCCTGATTGGAGTGGGGGAGTGGGGTGGGGGTGCACTGTGGAGCAATTTTCATTTGACCCCCCCCCCCCACACACACCGGAGACTCTTGCAGTGCACCGAGGGGGGCTGCCTCTCGTGCCTGCGCCGAGGCACCTTGGATATTGCCCGACAACTTAGGCCGCCGGCGAGTGTAGAGGCAGTGGGAGCCGCGCGGCCGTTGTTGTGCCCCTATAAGCTTTTCGGGGACCTGGTGAAAGTCCAGGGAGGTGTGGCCTAGAGACGGTGGTCGGAGGACCTGCATCTCGCTTAGGGCCGCTCCCATTGCACCGACATAGACCCACTCCGGGGAGCAAGTGACAGACAGCAGTGGGTCTCGGCGCTGATGCGGCCTGGATTGCGCAGGGAAGAGTTGTGCCATTAAGCTACTAGGGAGCAAGAGACACTTCAAATTAGGACTTCCTGTTGATACTGTGACACAAGAGAATCTACATACATAGAGGGAGAGGTTGGATCAGGCTGGGAACCTCCAAACCCATATAAAAGCAGGAGTGTCGGCTGCATGAGGAGCGGTGCTTCCAAATGGCGACTAAAAGGGACAAAGCAGGTCCAGTCCAACAAACTGGACCGCTACACAATGCCATGGGGCTCTCCTATCGACTCAAAGCGGGCTCAGTCGGTGGGGGGAGACTCATAAGGCCCGTCCGTTGAGCCAACACTGCTAGACGTAATGGCTGCTATTGACGGAGTTCAGGCATCACTGGGCGAAAAATTTAATCATTAGACAACAAATTGGACACTGTCACAATTGAGGTCAATCTCATCCGGGCAGATCTCACGAAAGCTAACGAGAAAGTTAAATCTTTGGATATAAAGACTGCTAATTTGATCGACAATGTGGCACTGCTCCAGCAGAAGTGAGGGACCTCAAGACCTCTCGGGATCTGACCGACCGAAAGCTGGATGAGTACGAAGGGAAAGCCTGACGCAACAACATACGTATACTTGGGGTGCCTGAGAAATCCGAAGGCCCGGCCCCAGAGATGTTTGTCGAAGACATCATCCTCAACCATCTCAAGCCCAAGGGGCTTGACATTTATTTATTTTTTTAAACAATCGAGCGCGCACACAGGGTATCGGGAGGGAGACACAGACCTGGGGCACATCCGCGCCCATGATCGCAAGGGTATTGAACTTCAGAGACAGGGATGTGATCCTGCAAGCGGCTCGAACAGAGCCTTGACTACGATTTGAAAATGCTACCCTCTCTTTCTTCCCTGACTTCACACAAGCTGTCCAGAAACAACGCCGGAACTTTCTTGCGGTGAAGAAAAAACTTAGAGATAACGGATTGAAATATGGACAGGCTGAAAGGAATGAGACATGCCTGGGGCACACAAGGTGTCCCTGTGCATACCCCGGTTCAAACCAGTTGCTGGGGCACTTCAGACCCCAGCTCTGGCGCAAAACTGGACACAGGATAGGGGGTGTAACCACCCCCCTTCCTGGTCCCACCCATAGGAGGGACCTAGTCACAGTACAGCCCCCTTTAGGAGAATAAAGGTAGGAGCTGGTCCCATTCCAAATTAGATTAATCCTGATTTGAAACTACAAAGAAGAAACTCTGGACTTCGACATTCTGCTCCACAGAAGACTGAAGACATCTCCCTTGCGGCCAAGGAGTGACCACCCTGCAGCAGCAGGCACCATCAAGCGTCCTAGCGGTTCACTTTGTCGTCCTTCCTGCCGGACCAAGACTTCAGAGCCCGACGAGATCCGGACTTCCAGACCTCTCCGACCTCTACCTACATCTGCAGCACAGCTGAGATCCGTGGGTGCGACGAGACACGTGGGACCGGCCATCTTGGAGAAACTGCACTTCGCTTCCAGCACAACTTCAGAGGCATCCTCGAGAAAGTGCTTTGGGGATTGAGAAGCCCCAGCCCGAGCAGCTCCTGCACAGAAGATCAGCCCTCCAGCATCCACGAGATCTGCGTGGGGCCCTTTTGCTTGATTGCTGCTCGACGCGTTGTCTGGTCACTTGCCGGCTGGCTAGTGGCCTCCTAGACGACGATTCTTGAAATCCACACCGCTGGTCTGGTTGCTCCAGACTGGCCCTTGCTTCCCTGCAAAGGAGAAGCACCCCGGACCCTCCTGGTCCGCACCAGACGCCTTTTCCACTCACCGCGTGGGTTGCCTTTGCCAAGGCCTGTTGATGCCGAATTCGGAACCAACACCGTCGACAGCGAGAGCCTGCGTGGGACAGCTCGTGCCTCCATCCTGGTCGTCGAAGACACCACCTGGTCGACGTGGCTGCAGAGTCAAGCGTCCACTCTTCACCTGATCGCGACGACAGCATCTGGTTCCTTCCTGGTTCCACTCCGGTCACTGGCTAGTGACTGTGAACATTGTCCCCTCTGATTTCAGGTCTTCATCTTCCTCGATCCACCCTTGGATCGCTCCGGACAGCTTCCTCCTGGTCGCCTGCAGCATCTTTCTTCAAGGCTCCATAGACTTCGACGCGGAAACCAGACACACTTTCACACCTATGCACCCGCAGCCCGTGGGTGAGGTAACAAGAGCATTTCGGTGCTCAAGGGTAGACTGACTCTCCTAGTGTCCAGGTATCCAGTCGTTTTAGTCCTAACTAGTCGGAACTGTCTTTTACTTACCTTTTTGTAACTTGTAGTGTCCATTGACTTTGTCCCGCATCTCGCGTGCGAGTTCACACTCTGTACACGCGTCCTGTGGGCCTCCTGCTCCTTACCCAAGGTTAGGGTAGTGTAGTCCCAGCGATCCTACAGCCTCTGGACATCTTCATTTCCTCTATCGATTTCCTTATACCATTTACTTAGTATATGGTTTGTCGTGCCCCTAGGGCATCATTGTAATTTGTGCAACTTAACCGCATTGCTGCTGCGGCGATTTTTGCGCTGTGCGGCTTTTTTCGTTTTACCGCGTTACATGACGAGCTCAGCTCGTCATCAGCACACGCCACCCGTGGCTGATGACGAGCTGAGCTCGTCATCAGCATCGAAGGGGTTAAAGTATTTTTCTTAAGAGTCTTGTCATGTGCTTAGCCCTCTGATCTCATAAAGAGTTCAGAGGTGTTTTGTTAGTAATAAATATCTTGTTTATTTTCATAACAACCTGTGTGGTGTCCTTTCATTTGGTATTCAAGGGGTTATATGTGGTAAAACAGCTGGCTTCACATGCCAAAAGAGTTTAGCCTAAGACTGCTTTGTCCATGCTACCATTAGGATAGCTGGTCTATAAGGTTGACTTACAACCAATCACCATAAGGGTTGTTTGGACTGATACAAGGTAATCACTAGAACTAGTGAGCATCATATATCAGGCCAACTTCTCACACGGACTACTCGCCCCAGAGGCCAGCGGGGGCTCGAGCATCCAGGCAGCCCCTCCCTCCACCACCAGCTGTGAAATACCGTTTGCGAGTCCCGCTTCGCAGGACACGCATCACCGGAGGCTCCAGGGGGAGGATTGCAGGTCGGACTACTCGCCCCAGAGGCCAGCGGGGGCTCGAGCATCCAGGCAGCCCCTCCCTTCACCACAAGGAGTACTTAATCAAGCGGCATCCCTTGTCCCGCGGGACGCGCCGGCAGAAGCCCGGGTAAAGGGCGGGCCCTCTGTAGCCCTCCGTGGACGACGGAGGACGGGCCGGGCCACGCTATTTCCACCTGGACCTAACTCACGGTTAGTACGGTCCGAAGTGAGACTCGTACTCTTAACAGCTTGTAGCTTGCTTACATTTATAAAATCTTCAACTTAAAGCTCCTCTGGTCCATAAAAATTATCTGAAGGTATGGGGAAACGCAAAACTACGGAAGGAGGGAGGGAGGGGGGCCTTCGAGGCAGCCATGTGACCAAAACAGTCCAAGAATAAGAAAACAAAGGGAGTGCCAAAACACGCCGCCAGGAATTGTGTTATGGACCGTATAGATGCTATTGACGCCATTGTGAATGACTGCTAAGAAATTCTGTCTGCTGATTTGGGGCCAGCGGAGGCGCTTGTTCCATCTGCTGGGGAAGGAAAAAACAGAAGCCTGTTACACTTGAGGCAGTAGGCCCACTTATTACCATCCCAGAAATGTTTCGACCCCAGGCTAAACCTCATGTGGCTAGGCCGCACACTTCAATTGTTAGATCCTCACCACAAGGCCAACCGGGTATTCTAGAGGGAAAAGTGGAGACCGGTAAAACCTCACACACAGCTGCTATTGATATTGATATTGATTCAATTCCCTGCTCCAACAGATGCTTGGTTTTAGGAGAGGTCCTGCCTGGGGAGTCAAACTCTAATATTGCATGTGTAGACAATTCCCCCTTACGTGTAGACAATTCCCCCTTACGTATTGATGTAGATAATGTTGACTCTGTTACTAGCACCAATGAATGCCCAGAAACCATAGGGGTTCTTGTCAAACTAGTTTCTCTACTCAGGGACGAGATTGTCTCAATGAAAAAACAAATTATTAATCTAACTGTAGCCACTCCATTAAACCACGACAATTCTCGGACCCAGATTGGGGGTTCTGTAAAGGTAGCAGCTGCCTATCCAACCAAACTAAACCAAAGTGTCCACCAGCCTACGGCGAAAAGTGATCCCAAGAGTAGTAAGGCACCTCAGGCAAGATCTGTAACAGTGAGAGAGAACAGCTCTGCAAGTTTCCCCAGAACTACTAGCATAAAGAGATCTGGTCCTGAGGGGGCAAAAAAGGTAGCAACACAGAGCGGTTTAAGCAAGCAGAAGGGGCCTAGTGGGGCTATTGGTTTAGATGGGGTTCCCCGACCAAATGTGAAAGAAAAAAAAAATAATAAAATAAAAAGATAAAGTTTGACATATGTTCCCTTTTTCCCCTCCCTTTTGTTAAATGCTTAAACATTTTTATCGTATTTTTATGTTCCTTTTCTTTACCTTCCCTGTTGATAAATGATCGAAATTAGTTTAATACATCTCTTGCATAGTTACAATTTTATTCTGATCTTCATAATTGAAAGTCTTTTGGTGTTTAATCTTTGGATCATGACCAGTTAAGAAACTTAGATAAAGAATTTAAAACTTCCCGAGTTTGTGGTTATTATATGAGTGCAAATGTTATTATTTCTATTATGCTAACATCCTTGATCCCTTAGGACTTGGGTACCGGTGACGTGGATTGGTAAGTCAAGGTATGGGTAGGTCAAGAGTCCTAAATGTTTAAAAGACACCGGTAGTAGAA
This sequence comes from Lissotriton vulgaris, assembly GCF_964263255.1. NCBI lineage: Eukaryota > Metazoa > Chordata > Amphibia > Caudata > Salamandridae > Lissotriton > Lissotriton vulgaris. The sequence goes on along the minus strand of NC_141699.1, from coordinate 586,586,646 downwards.
CGAAGCTTACCTTGGTTTTATTTATGAGTTCGTTGATTATGGGCCCAGGTGACTATTTTTGGTAAAGACTAGTCGGTTGACCTGCGCGCTCTATCAGTATATTCTTTTGGTAGCAGCAGTATGGTTAGGGTTTAGTTAAAAATAGGTAGTTAGTTGGTTAAGGAAAATATTTTTTGAATATTTGAAATGTATTATTGATTGTATTGATTTTATATATTAACCAAAATTGTTCGTACCAGTTATATGTTTTGTCTGGAATCCCTGGGGGCAGAATAGCGGGTGGTAAATGGAAGCCACACTGCAGTGAGGTCACTTACCTAGAGGAAATTATTGCATGGTTAGGTAAAACCAGAAGCACTATTTAGGGATTTTTCTGTATGAATGTATGAATAAATGATAGCAAAGAGTTCACTAGCAAACCTTTTGGTGTGATATCACCTAGAAAGGGTTACACGGAAGGAGTAGCAGGTTTGTCTGAGCTTGATTGATAGCAAAGGGGTTCGCTGGTGAAACTTTGGCCTTAGTACATCCAAGTAAGGGTTAAGTTTAAAGAAGTAGCAGGCTCTCCAATGCTTGCATGAAGGGTAGACGGAAGGGATCTACTCGTAGTATATGAAGAGTAAGAGGAAGGGATTTACTCGTAGTGAGTGAAATATATCTTTCCTTTGATTTAGTCACTTAGGTAGAGTGGCGAACGTTTACACGTTATTTAATGAAATTTGCATTTAAAAAGTGAAAGGAATTAAGTTTTTGTATTACCTTGCGAAGGAGGGAGCAGTTGCGGAGCTGCGCTGACGTCACTCAGAGCCGCGCTGGTATTGGTTGAAACAGCGGGTGTGTAGCAGAGGTAATAATTGTAAAGGAGGGGTGAGTACAGGAGCGTGAGAAGGAGTAGTTTCTGTCCTGTAACTCCATTTCGGTAGTAGGAGTATCTCTGTTATATATTAACAACAGGAGAGGGAGGATAAACACGAGGTCACTCCTGTATCCCCAATCATAAATGCAAAAAACAACTTAGGAGTGACTTGTTGGCGCTGTGGGCAAAGAAATAAAGCCAGGAACACCAAAGGAAAAAAGCCTCCCACCAATAGTGACACGGCAATATTGGAACCAGAATTGCGGAAAAGAGTGAAAACACATACAAAAAGGAACAAACAATAACTCATATTTGTTTAAGAAGAACACTCACTCACCCTAGTGGTGACATGCTTCATCATGGGGTTCCCACTGGAGGAACCGAATGTCCCTCCAGTGTGCTTCAACGCCTGATTTGCAGCGGAGCAGGTTATTGTGAAGTAAACTTGATAAGTATGTGTTAATGTGCAAGTGATAGTGAGATGTTAAAAAATATTAGTTGTACCAAAAACAACTTTATTTGGTGGTCAGCTAATATTATTAAAAATAGTGTGTAGGATATTAGTAGTGGTAATATTCTTGACCACTTATATCCCTTCAAAAGTAGGTCGACATGTTTCAGCAGTCTATGTTAATTAATGCAGCTTTCTTCAGGACCAGTAAAGTGAATATCCCTGGTGGTCCGCGCTCGCTAAGGCGTGTCCAACCAGTGGATATATAGTATGTGAAAAATTATTTTATAAAAATACCGGAATTATTCGGTTTCTGCAACCCTAGTATTTCCAGGGGCCCAAAAAAGCAGCACGATATTATGGTGCTGTCATCCGTAGGCTAAGCGGGGGAAGCTCTCTTCACGCTACGACCATTCGCTAGTAGCGGCTCGCCGCCATGAACCTACTTGGTCCACTGCCGCCGCCCGAAAAGTGAGATTATCTCTGTTATAGTCATAATCTAGTGAATAGTCCCGCCCATGTGCGTGGACCCCGGAGCAATCAAAAATAATCTCTTACGGTGTCGAAAAATGCAGAACTGCACAGACACTTAAGAGAGAATTAAAGACAGATAATGCAGCCTATATAACCAGGCTACACTGTCCAGTACTTCAACTAGAAATTCCACCAAAAATCCACAAACAGCAAAGTCTGTCCAGATTTCCCTTGCTTTAGCAGCAAAAACCCTCTGGAATGATAGAGAGGAAGACATGGAATGACAAGCCCCATAGGCTGCCATTATGTGGCTCAGAACAGGATACTGTGCCTTTAAGAGAACTTTCCAGAACTTCACAGTATCCCAGAATGCACTGCAGGTCCCTTTTACTTTCAGTTCTTTTTGAAGGCGTAACACGCCAGACCTGTAGCATTCCTTACATGAATAGCTCTCTCTCTCTCCACCGGGAAGGAGGGTGGGCGCTTATGACTATAACAGAGATACCCCTACTACAGAACTGGAGTTACAGGACAGAAACTACTCCTTCTGTAGTAGGGGATCTCTGTGTATAGTCATAATCTAGTGAATAGAATGGCAAGCCCATCCCCACACCAAAGCGGCGGTGGAGAAATGAGAAATAACACCACTATTGTGCGAACAGATTTCGCAGCGAAGCCTGCCCAACCTGAGCGTCTGCCCTGGCATCAGTGTCCAGGCAGTAATGCTTAGCAACGGTATGAACCGACTTCCAAGTGGCCACCTTGCAGATTTCTGCAGTTGGAACATTACGGAGCAAAGCCGTCGTGGCAGCTTTGGCCCTGGTGGAATGAGCCTTACGTTTACCCCCTAAGGTCTTATTAGCCTTTTGGTAACACAGTTGTATGCAGGACACAATCCACCTAGAGATGGACTGTTTAGAGGTATCAAGACCCGTCCTGACTGATCCATAATTGATAAACAATTGGTCTGACCTACGAATATCCTTGGTCTTATCCAGATAAAATATCAACACCCTCCTAACATCCAGGGAATGCAGCGACCTTTCCGCTGGAGAGGAAGGATTCTGAAAAAACGTAGGTAAAGTTATGGTCTGGTTAACATGAAAATCAGATATAACCGTTGGAAGAAATTTAGGGTGAGTACGCTTAACAACCGTAGCAGCATGAAATACAGTATAAGGTTCCTGGCAACACAACGCCTGAATTTCACTCACCCTGCGGGCCGATGTAATGGCCACGAGGAACGCCGCCTTCCAGGACAGGTGCTACAACGAAGCCTTATGAATAGGTTCAAAGGCTCCTTTATCAATCTGGACAGCACCACATTCAATTCCCATGAAGGCGAAGGAAGCCGGACAGGAGGGAACACTTTCTTCAAGCCTTCCAAAAAATCTCTGATCACAGGGATCTGAAAGAAGGAAGTCTGTGAAGGGCATTTCCTGTAGGCAGTCAGCGCAGCAAGATGAACCTTAATGGAATGGACATTAAGGCCAGACTGCGCCAGATGCAGAAGATACGGAAGGATGACATCTTCCTTACACGTTGTCGGGTCATAATTCTTGGACTCCCACCAGATGCAAAACCTCTTCCACTTGTAAGCATAGGAAGTCCGAGTGGAAGGCCGCTTAGCCTCCTTCAGTATGTCCATGTAATCTTCAGGTAGATTCAAATGGCCATATTGCACTATCTCAGGAGCCAGGCCGCCAAACTCAAAGACGAGAGGTTGGGGTGCAACATCTGCCCCCCGAACTTCGTGAGAAGGTCCGGCCTGCATGGCAGCCGTATGTGAGGAAGGAGAGACCGTGAAGCAGGTCCGTGAACCACCACTGCCTGGGCCATTCCGGGGCAATCAGGATCATCCGCGCCCTGGACTGGGACAGCTTGATGAGCACCGCCGGAATCATGGGAATGGGTGGAAAAGCGTACAGAAAGCTGTTCGACCAGTTGATCCATCGTGCATTCCCCAGCGTCCCCTGCTGGTAGTACCTGGAGGCGAAGTCTCGGCATTTGCTGTTTTCGGCGGTGGCGAACAGATCTACGTCTGGAGTCCCCCACGTTGCGAAGACTTCTCCTAGCACTTCGTCGTTTATGACCCATTCGTGGTTTTCCTGAATCAGTCTGCTCAGTGCGTCCGCCTGAACATTCTGCACACCTGGTAGATGAGTAGCCGTTATCGTCAATCCTCTGGCAAGAAGCCAGTGCCAGATCGCCTGCGCCTCCTGCGACAGAGTGCGTGATCTCAAGCCCCCCTGCTTGTTGAGGTAATACATCGTGGTCGTATTGTCTGTCTGTACAAGCAGAGAGTTGGTCCGGAAGGACAGATGAAAGGCCTTCAGTGCCAAGTGAACAGCTCTGAGTTCCAGGAAATTGATGTGATACGTGGACTCCGTCGGGGACCACTTTCCTTGAATCTGTAAGTCTCCGGAGTAAGCCCCCCAGCCGTGGAGAGAAGCATCCGTCACGATAGTCTGAGTGGGAATGTCCTTGTGGAAGGGAACCCCTCTGAGGAGATTCTCCGCTGAACACCACCACTTCAGAGACTGAAGAGCATGCGGAGACAGTCGTACCTTGTCGTCCCAAGTCCCTTTTCTCTGATACCATTGATCCTCCAGGCACTCCTGCAATGGTCTCATGTGCAGTCGTGCGTGTGGCGTTAGGAAGATACAAGAGGCCATCGATCCCAGTAGAGAAGACACCGTCCTCACTGTTGTAGATGAAGTGGTCATAAGAGCCTGAGCTTTCCGAAGGAGTAATAATCGTCGCTCCTCCGAAGGAGACACGCTTGCTGACAGCGTATTGATGGTGGCTCCCAAGTACTAAATGCACTAGACCGGAGTCGGGACAGACGTGGACATGTTGATGTGCAACCCCAGATTGTTCAAGAGAACGCACGTCTTCTGGAAGTGTGCTTGAGCTTCCGAGAAGGAGGAGGCCTTGATCAACCAATCGACCAGGTACGGGTAGACAAACACCTTGTTCTTCCTTAAGTGTGCTGCTACCACTGCCATGCACTTCGAGAATGTTCTGGGCGCAGACTTCAGTCCGAATGGCAGTACTGTGTACTGATAATGATTGGTGCCGACTTGGAATCGCAGGAACTTCCTGTGTTTGTGTGCAATGGGCACATGGAAGTACGCATCTTGTAGGTCTATAGCACATAGCCAGTCTCCCTGTTGCAACTGAGGATAAATCTGATGCAACGACAGCATGCGAAACTTCACTCCGCAAATCCAGAATGGGCCTGAACTCGTTCTTGTCCTTTTTGCGAACCAGGAAGAACCGGGAGTACAGACCTCTTCCTCTTTGAGACAGAGGTACTGTGAGAAGTTGGCCCGATATGCAACGTTCGCTATTCTAGCGACCGCTATGTATCGTTCCAACGACCCTTATGGTGTTTGGTTGTAAGTCAACCTATAGACCAGCTATCCTAGTAGCGTGGATACGAGCAGTCTAAGGCTAAAGACTCGAGAGGGCGTGTTAAGCCAGCTGTTCACCACACATGTACCCCTTGAATACCCAGTGAAAGGACACCACACAAGTGTTATGAAAATAAACAGGATATTTATTAAGAATCACAACAGCCCTGTACTCTTTATGAGGACAGGGTACTAAGCACAAACCAAATCTCTTTAGCAAATACTTCAAGTGCACAGTTTAAAAACAAGTGTCCGAGGACACGGAAAGGTTAAGGTCTCGGGCGGACCCGATAAGGCAAGTCGGAAGCGAGGGACTCGGGACCCTAGAGTAAGGAGGCTATGCAGGCACCGAAATGCCGAGTTACCTAGCCACGAGGGCTGCGGCTGCACAAGTCTTACAGGCGTCGGGGTCTTCGCTGACGAGCCAGGAGCCGGAAGGAAGGAGTTGCTGGCCGGCGACCAGTGCTGAATAGTTCGTAGAGATCCAAGCCTGGATCGGAGATTGATGAAACCTGAAAGCAGAGGGGACCAAGTTCGTACTACTAGCCAGTAGTCAGAGGGTACCAGGAAGGCACCGGTTGGCCGTCACCTCGACCAGGTGAGTGGGCGACGCTAGGCTCTGCAGTCTCACGGACCAGGAGGCGTTATCGGCGACCACGGTGGAGGTGCGAGCTGTCCCACGAAGGATGATGCTGTCGGCGTCGCTGGGCCCAGGATGGGGCAACAAGCCTTGGCAGATCTCAGGGCCACGGGGTGGGCCTAAGATGGCGTCTTGAGTGGACCAGGAGGGTCCGGGGTGCTTCTCGCAAAGATGGAAGCAAGGGCCAGTCTGGAGCAACCAGACCAGCAGTGATGATTCTCGGATGTCGTCACAGGAGGGCACAAGCCAGCGGCGAGTGACCAGACAACGTGCTGAGCAGCGAGCAGAAGGGCCCCACGCAGATCGTGGAGATGCTGGGAGACTGCACTTCGGTGCTAGAGCGGCTCAGGGTCGGGGTTTCTCGGACCCCAGAGCACTCACCAGAGAGTTACCTCGATGGTCGTGCTGGTTTTTAAGAGCGTGCAGATTCTGATGATGGCCGGTCCCTCGAGGTCTCGTCGCACCCACAGATCACAGCTGAGCTGATGACGTGGGTAGAGGTCAGAGGTGCCAGGGAAGCCGGTTCTCGTCGAGCTGGGCCGTCGGATCCTTGAGGAAGGACTTGCAGCAAACCGCAGAGTTCTTAGATGGTGCCTGCTGATGCAGGGTGACTACTCCTTAGTCACAAGGGAGAAATCTTGAGAAGAGTCTTGAGTGTCCTTTCGTAGAAAGTAGTTCTTGATTCAAAGATGATCTAATTTGGAAGGGTCCCCGCTCCGGTCTTTATTCTAAAGAAAGGGGTGGGTACATGACTAGGTCCTGCCCTAAGGGTGGGACCAGGAAGGGGGGTAGTTACGCCCCTCTCCCCTGCCGGACTTTCCCCAGGCCAGGGCTGTCGCCCCTGGAACTGGTTCTAACCGGCAGATGCGTAGTGAGCACCGGGGTGCCACTCCGCAGTCACCTTCTCGCCAAAGCCCTACCTACCCAGAATACACAAACCCTGTCTGGGACGGTGCGAACAGCGCCCTCGACAGGAAACCCTTTGTCCAAGTGCTCCTCGCTGGAAGGACTCCCAGCAGCAGGAGGTCAGACTTGTGTCTGTGGTGGCAGCATCCATTTTGTGGAGCTGAGGCTTCAGTTAACTTTAACCGGGGTTCACAGTTACGTACATGTCGTGTCCCTCTAGAAGGGCGGAATGTTAACCTCGTCGCCAGGGTTGGTGAGAGGGCAGCATCCCGATTCGTATGACACCTTACTCGACATGTCTTGATAACGCGACACCGAAGTTACCGATGTGGTACGCGTTATCATGGAACAGCCATTGGGTCTTGATTCCGCAAGCTGCAACCGGGCTCGGCTCGGGCCTGAACCTAGCTCACACGAGCCCACGCACTCTGCCTTCAGGATTGTTAAGGCCTGCCATAGGAGTGACTGATAGGAACTCGGGTGTCCATTGTATGGTTAGATATAGAGCTACTATACCTAAAGCGAAGGGTGGTTACACGTCTTCGCCCCAGCTGTCGTGCAGCCAGTTGTGCCAAATTTAAGAGGCCAGCCAGGGGTGGCATAATACATGCTGCAGCCCCTGGCGGCCCTGGGTACACCTATGCCCTGCGTTACGGGGTCTGATAAGGCGGCCCAGTACCAATTGGTAAATGCACCTAGGGTACATATCGTAATTTAGAAAGAGAACAGCCAGGCTGTGGGTCTGATTAGCAGGCCCACAGCCAGAGAAAGTCGTAAACCAGTGAAACAAAAGCAAAAAATCCGGGTGATCATAGGATTGCAGACCCTACTCTCCTACATGACCCCCCCCAAACGTCGGAACAATAAGCTAACCTTGACCAGGTGAGTCTTCTTGTTCTAAGTGGAAATATCTGGAGAGCCCATCGGCATTGCCATGATCAGTACCAGGTCTATGTTCCACTGTAAAGTCCATCCCCTGTAGGGAAATGGACCACCTAAGCAGTTTGGGGTTTTCACCCTTCATCTGATTTAGCCACAAGAGGGGCTTATGGTCGGTCTGAATCTTGAAGTGAGTGCCAAACAAGTATGGCCTCAGCTTCTTCAGGGCCCAAACCACAGCAAAGGCCTCCCTCTCAATAGCTGACCAATTCTTCTCTCTAGGGGTCAGCCTTCTGCTTATAAAAGCAATGGGCTGGTCTTGACCATCAAAATTCAGTTGAGAAAGAACAGCTCCCACACCCAACTCAGAAGCATCTGTTTGGACAATGAATGGTTTGGAGTAGTCCGGACTCTTGAGGATAGGCGCCGTGCACATGGCCTGCTTTAGGTCATCGAATGCTTTTTGACAGCTCGCTGTCCACTGAACCTTTTTTGGCATTTTCTTACTTGTCAGTTCGTTTAATGGTGTCACAATGGAACCATAGTTCCTGACAAACTTCCGGTAGTATCCAGTCAGGCCCAAGAAAGCTCGAACCTGAGTCTGGGTGGTTGGAGGAGCCCAGTCCCTGATTGACTGTATCTTGCTCTCCAGTGGCTGAACCTGGCCTCCACCGACAAGGTGGCCCAGGTATACAACCTGTGTCTGCCCTATCTGGCACTTGGTGGCCTTGATAGTGAGGCCTGCTGCTTGCAGGGCCTCCAACGCTTTCCGCAGGTGGACCAGGTGATCCTCCCAGGTGGAGCTAAAGACAGCAATATCGTCAAGATACGCCGCACAGAAGTCATCCAGCCCAGTAAGGACTTGATTCACCAACCTTTGGAAGGTGGCAGGTGCATTCTTCAGACCAAAGGGCATCACCACGAACTGATAATGCCCACCAGGGGTTGAAAATGCGGTTTTAGGCTTGGCGTCCTCAGCTAACCTGATTTGCCAATACCCAGCTGTTAGGTCAAACGTACTTAGGTAGTTGGCCGAAGCCAATCTATCGATAAGCTCGTCTGCCCTCGGTATTGGGTGGGCGTCAGTCTTAGTGACTGCATTGAGACCCCTGTAGTCTACGCAGAACCTCATCTCTCTCTTACCACCCTGGGTGTGAGGTTTCGGCACTAGAACTACGGGACCAGCCCAAGGGCTATCCGAGGGTTCAATGACTCCCAGCTCCAACATTTTCTGCACTTCACTCTTGATGCAGTCTCTAACGTGATCAGGCTGCCGGTAGATTTTACTCTTAACGGGCAAGCTGTCACCAGTGTCAACCTCATGGGTGCACCAATCGGTCTGGCTGGGTGTTAGAGAAAACATATGTCTGAACGACTGAAGAACCTGTTTACAGTCGCTCTGTTGATGTTCGGAGAGGCTGCCACAAAAGACAACACCATCTACCGATCCATCGTCAGGATTCTGAGTGAGCAGGTCGGGGAGAGGGTCACTCTCCTCCTCCTGTCCCTCATCTATGGCCATGAGCAAACTCATGTCCTCCCTGTCGACATATGCTTTAAGCCTGTTGACATGAAGCACCCTGTGGGGGCTCCGGGGAGTTCCCAGGTCGACCAGGTAGGTGACCTCTCCCTTTTTCTCCAGGATGGTGTAGGGCCCGGACCATTTGTCCTTGAGTGCTGCTGGGGCCACTGGCTCCAACACCCACACCTTCTGTCCGGGCTGGTAAACAGTCAAGACAGCCTTTTGGTCATGCCAAGCTTTTTGGAGTTCTTGGCTGGCCTTAAGGTTTTCAGATGCCTTTTCCATGTACTCAGCCATCCGCGAGCGGAGGCCAAGCACATAGTCCACTATGTTGGTTGCAGGCTTTTTGAGAGGTCTCTCCCATCCTTCCTTCACCAAACACAGGGGTCCCCTTACAGGATGCCCGTACAAAAGTTCAAAAGGGCTGTAGCCAACCCCCTTCTGTGGGACTTCTCTGTAGGCGAACAAGAGGCAGGGGATCAGGACGTCCCATCTACGCCGAAGCTTTTCAGGTAGTCCATGAATCATCCCTTTTAGGGTCCTGTTGAATCTCTCAACAAGCCCATTGCATTATGGGTGATAGGGTGTAGTGAACTTGTAGTTAACACCACATTCCTTCCACATAGCAGTTAAGTAGCTCGACATAAAGTTTGCACCTCTGTCGGAGACGACCTCCTTAGGGAAGCCCACTCTGGAGAACACTCCAACTAGGGCTCTTGCCACAACAGGTGCTGTAGTGGTCCTAAGGGGAATAGCTTCAGGATACCTGGTGGCATGATCCACTACCACCAGTATAAACTTGTGCCCTGATGCTGTAGGTGGTTCCATGGGACCGACGATGTCGATCCCCACCCGTTCAAAGGGCACCCCCACCACAGGCATTGGTATAAGGGGGGCCTTTGTCGTGCCACCTGACTTACCACTGGCTTGGCAGGTGACACAGGAGCGGCAAAACTCCTTGGTATCTTCGTTCATGTGTGGCCAGTGAAAGTGTGAGACAAGCCTGTCCCACGTTTTCGTCTGGCCCAAGTGACCTGCTAAGGGAATCTCGTGGGCCAAGGTAAGTAGGAAACCACGCTGAGACAAGGGTACAACCAGCCTCCTGGTCATGCCAGGCTTGGGGTCTCTTGACTCAGTGTACAGGAGTCCATCTTCCCAGTATACTGAATATGCTACTTACCAGTATGCATCTGTTCTTGGCATGTAGGGCTGCTAACATTCATATCTTAGCATTAGATCGCCACCTAGTGTTGGGTCCGGATGATCGCACATTGTTGTCCTGGAAGAGTCTTCGAAGTATCCTGAGATGGGTGGCTCCTCCCCTGGACTACAGTGCGCATGGGCATCGGCTCCATCCCCAGATTGTTTTTCGCCATTGTGGCAGAGGATGGAGTGAAAAGTGTAAAGGATGTCCATGCTAATGATTGAATACAATAGTATATCTGCAGCTGCGACGGGCACCGGGGAGGAGGGTGGGCGATATGAATGTTAGCAGCCCTACATGCCAAGAACAGATGCATACTGGTAAGTAGCATATTCAGTTCGAGGCATGTGGGCTGCTAAATTCATATCTTAGCATAGAATACATAGCAGTCCCTCCATTAGCGGCGGTTGCCCGTGCCAGCTGCAGAAACCTGAAAAAGTGTTTTGAGAACAGCCTGCCCTACAGCCGCTTGCTGTTTGGAATGTACATCAACACAGTAGTGTTTTGTAAAGGTATGTGGTGTAACCCACGTGGCTGCTCTGCAAATGTCCTCTAGAGGAATGTTTCCTAGGAAAGCCATGGATGCCCCCAACTTGCGTGTGGAGTGTGCCTTTGGGGGTATTGTTAAAGTGCGCTTGGCTTTTTGATAACAGATTTGAATGCACTTAACAATCCATCTGGCTATTCCCGCCTTGGAAATCGGGTTGCCTTTGTGTTGTGGTGAGAAGGCAACAAAGAGTTGTTTCGTCTTCCTAAAGTGTTGTGTCCTGTCTATGTAGTACATCAATGCCCTCCGTACGTCTAACGTATGGAGCATTCTTTCTGCCACTGTTTGTGGGTTCTGGAAGAATGCCGGCAAATCGATAGTTTGGTTGAGATGAAAATGTGACACCACCTTTGGAAGGAACTTGGGGTTAGTACGTAGCACTACCCTATTTGGATGAATTTGAATGAAAGGCTCTTGTATTGTGAGCGCTTGCAGCTCACTAACCCGCCTTAGTGACGTAATCGCAATTAGGAAAGCAACTTTCCACGACAGGAATTGCAGTTCACACGAGTGCAGTGGCTCAAATGGTGGTCCCATCAGTCTGGTGAGGACCACATTGAGGTTCCACACCGGAGCTGGCGGTGTTCTTGGGGGAATGACTCGTTTCAGACCTTCAAGAAACGCTTTAATGGCAGGCACCCTGAAGACTGAGAGATGCTGCCTGTTTTGAAGGTAAGCTGCGATGGCGGATAGGTGTATCCGAATAGAAGTGAACGCTAGTTTGCACTTATAAAGGTGTAACAGATAGCAAATAATGTTAGGGATAGATGCATCTAGCGGGTTTATGTCATTGTCCGCACAGTAAATGACAAAACGCTTCCACTTTGCGGCATAGCATGCTCTGGTTGACGGCTTCCTCGCCTCCTTGATGATGTTCATGCATTCAGGAGGTAGGTTGAGGTATCCAAACTCTAAGACTTCAGGAGCCAGATCGCCAGGTTGAGCTGTTGCGGATCTGGATGCTGAATTTCTCCATGGTTCTGCGTCAGAAGTCTGGGCGTGAGGCGCAGTCTTTGATGCGGCACCACTGAGAGTTCGAGGAACGTGGTGTACCAGGCTTGGCGCGCCCACGTTGGAGCAACTAGGATAAGTGTCATCGAGTGTTGCCGTAGTTTTCTCGCCACCAGTGGTATCAGAGGTGTCGGGGGAAAAGCGTAAGCAAATTTGCCTGACCAGTTCATCCATATCGCATTGCCCTGCGATTGGGGGTGTGGGAACCTGGCGGCGAAGCTTTGGCATTTTGTGTTCTCCCTTGTGGCGAACAGGTCTATGTCTGGACGACCCCACCTTTGGAAGTACGGCTGGAGTACCGATGGATGTATCTCCCACTCGTGCATTTGATGGCTGTATCTGCTGAGCAGATCCGCCATCTGATTGTCCTTCCCTGGGAGGTGTTCTGCCATGAGGAAGATGTTCCTCTGAATGGCCCACTTCCACATGCTCTGAGCCAGGTGAGACAGCTGTGGTGAGTGGGTGCCCCCCTGCTTTTGGATGTAGTACATCGCGGTCATGTTGTCCGTCCGGACTAACACCACCTTGTTGCACAGATGTACAATGAAGGACTTGAGCGCCATGAAGATCGCCATCAGTTCTAGATAGTTGATGTGCATCTTCTGTTGCTGCGTCGTCCATAGTCCCTGCACTGTGTAAGTGAGCAGATGAGCTCCCCATCCCTGGAGAGATGCGTCCGTTGTCAGGATAACCTGTGGCACTGGCTCCTGGAACAGTCGGCCCTTGCAAAGGTTGTGTGGAGTCCACCAATGCAGAGAGTTGTATGCCCGACTGGTAACCAACACTAGGTCTGTTAATTGTCCCTGAGCCTGTGTCCACTGATTTGCTAAGCACTCCTGGAGCGGGCGCATATGCAACCGTGCGTGCGGGACTATGAAGATGCAGGAGGCCATCATGCCTATCAACTGCATGAACACTCTTGCTGGGAGTGAGTGTCCCGGTCTGAATTTTTGGATTAGAGACTGTATGCCGTCTATCCTGACCTGGTTTGGTTGCGCCTTGGCCGTCAGGGTATTGATTGACGCACCCAGAAACTGCCGGACATGTGCCGGCTGAAGGTGTGACTTTGGGTAATTCAACGAGAAACCCAGGTCGTGAAGGAGATGAATGGTAGTTGACATGTCCGCGGCGCACTGCTGTTCCGACCTGGCCTGAACGAGCCAGTCGTCGAGGTAGGGATAGACATGGATGTTCTGCCTCCTGAGGTGCGCTGCCACTGTCGCCAGACACTTGGTAAACACCCTTGGGGCAGTTGTGACTCCGAAGGGTAGGACTTTGAACTGATAATGCGTGCCCTGGATAGTGAACCTGAGGTACTTCCTGTGGGACGGATGTAGCGGAATGTGGAAATAAGCATCCTTGAGATCTAAGGTTGCTAAGAAGTCTCCTTTGTTTAACATAGGAAGAATCTGTTGCAGTGTAAGCATGTGGAAATGCTCTGACAGTATGTACAGATTGAGGGGACGGAGATCCAGAATTGGTCTGAGAGATCCATCCTTCTTTGGAATGAGGAAGTACAGGGAATAGACCCCTGTGCCTTCCTCCCCCACTGGCACGAGCTCGATTGCTCCTTTTTGCAGCATCACCAACACTTCCTGCTGCAATAAGTGCAAGTGCTCTGCGGACATAGGCCTTTGCCTTGGTGGAATGTTGGGTGGAGTGGATTTTAACTCTAGACAATAACCGTACTGGATAAGCTGTCGCACCCACCTGTCTGTGGTGATGTTGATCCAGACGGGCAGGAACTGCTGTATTCTCCCCCCGACAGGTGTTAAGTGGTCGGGGGGCAGTGACAGCGAGTCACTGGCTGCTTGGGGCAGAGGAGCGTGAATTGTTGCCTCCTTTGCCGCGTCCTTTGTTGCTGTTTCCCCTGTAGCCCCTCTTGTTTTGTTTGGGGTACGAGGATTGTGCTCCACCTCTAGGGAACTGTGACTGCTGACCCAACTGTCCTCTGGTGACTCCACGGGCACCTGAGCGACGAAAATTATTGCCACGAAACTGCTGTGATTGTAGGGCCCCCATAGATTTAGCAGTTTCAGTATCTTTTTTAATTTTTTCCAGGGTGGTGTCAACATCTGGACCAAACAGTCTATCCGGGTTGACTGGTTGATTAAGTATGGTTGTCTGAATGTCAGGTTTGAACCCTGATATGCGGAGCCACGCCTGCCTTCTGAGCATAACACTGGTGTTAATGGCCCTAGCGGCTGTGTCCGCGGCATCAAGTGCACACTTTATGGCCGCGTTGGAGATCAGTTGCCCTTCTTGTATAATCATTTTGGTGCCCTCTTGAAACTGCGGAGGCAGGTGTTCCACAATCTGCTCTAGTGTGTCGTAATGTGATCTATCATAACGTGCCAGTAGTGCCTGTGTATTTGCAATACGCCAGAAATTGGCAGCCTGCGCAGCCACTCTTTTGCCTCCTGCCTCTAGCACTTTGGACTCCTTATCCGGGGGAGGAGCTTCACCCGTTGATTGGGAGTTGGCCCTTTTGCGTGCGTTTGCGACCACCAGGGAGTCAAGCGGCAACTGTCCTCGAATGTATGCAGGGTCCGCAGGCGCTGGTCTGTACTTTTTTTCAATACGTGGGTTGACCACCCTCGCCCTGGTAGGCTCCTTAAAGATGTCCGCAGCATGCTTGAGGACCCCTTTGAGCATAGGCAGTGTCTTTACAGTTTTCTCCGAAACTGCAAAGGTGTCGAACAGAAAGTCTTCCTCAACTGGGTCAGCATGCATGTCCACATCATGATTAGCAGCTGCCCTTTCAATGAGTGCATGAAAACCTGTAGAATCCTCTGTAGGGGACGCACGTGTACTGAAAGTCTGTGGGTCTTGTCCCATATCTTGGGTGCCCTGGTCCCCAATGACATCATATGAATCTGGCTGTGCCTCAGGCTCATTGACTGGGAACGTGTATTGTTCATCTCCACCATAGCCTTCACCTTCAGAGTGGTCTGGAGACGGTGTTGGGCTCCTTCCCATAGGAGGCTGGATAGGTTCCATGAGGCCTGAGGCGTCTTGTGGAAACTTTTTCTTCTTTAGGGGAATGACATAGGATTCCACCGGCTGCGAAGTGATCTTTCTTTTGTAAAGGGTTAACTTCCCCGTGTCCGCATCTATGAAACACTCCGAATCCTCTTCCTGGTCGAGCACCTGACCCGAAGATGGTCCTGCCGTAGAAGATTCCGCCTTCTTTGGCGTCGATTTCGATGAAAAGGCCTTCGGCGCCACTTTTGGCGGTAGAAGGAAGAGGAGTTTACTTGCGGGCTTGACCGGGACGTCTGCCGCCTCCTGCGTCGATGGCGCTGGCGTCGACGAAGAAAAGGCCTTCTCCCTAATTCTTTGTAGTGAAGAAGCAACGAGAGATGCGTCGGTGACCGATGTCTTTGGCACCGACGAGGCGGCCTTGCCGTCGGAAGCGACGTTCCGGTGCTCCTTTGGAGGGACGGACGGCGCCGACCCCGAGTCCTTGGAGCGATGCGCAGATGTCCCCGTTGGAGCCGGGGCTGTGTCGCTTGCTTTGGCTGGCTTTGCCGGCGCCGACGCGCTAGTTTTGTGCGTGCCACTCTTTTTAGCGGATCTCTCCTCCGGCGCCGATTTTGACCTTGTGGAATCGCCGTGTTTCTTCGACTTCTGTGGACCAGAGGTCGACGGAGTCGATGAGGCTGCCGGTGTAGCTGTTTTTGCGGTGACGACCGCCATCTTAGGGACGTTTGAGTCCTTGACTTTCGGTTTCGGTTTTGGGTCGGCCATCTTAGGTGCTGCCGAGACCGTTGCTTTCAGTTTCGGTTTCGAAACCCTTGGCGCAGCAAGTGTGTCCGTGGCCGGGCCAGCAGGCGAGGCCGTGGCTTGCGCTCCAGGGTCTTGGGTAAGGCCGACAGGCGATCCCGCGACCCTCTCCTGATGTCCGTCAACTTCGGGGCATAGCTCGTCCCCTGAGCTATCTTCCGCGGCCCCATAAACCATATTGTCGTCCCCTACCTCGTCGACGTATTCAAGGCCTTGATCCACGACCCCGTCGTCGTCATATTCCGGATCGGCCTCGACCTCCGTCTCGGGCGGGGAGATTTGAAGATGATGGCCCTGGTCCTCGTCTTCTTGGTCGTCGAAGATGTTTTCTGGATCCGGGGCCGCCTGTTTGGCCACAAGGCGCACCGCGCGCCGAATCGTGAGAGTCTTCTTCGACCTGAAACTCGCACAGGCCCTGCAACTGCCTTCGTCGTGGTCCGGCGAAAGGCATTTATTACAGACCGGATGTACGTCTATGTGTGGGTATTTGGACCCACAGAGCGGACAGAGTTTAAACGGACTCCGCTCCATGTTGGGAACTTGTTGTCGAGTCGCGATGAGAAGGCCTCGATGTCCGAAGAGTGTTACAAACTCCGCTGAATCCGGCTCCGAGAGACGGAAGAACTCGAGACCGTACGCAAACAATACCGACGTAAAGAACCCAAAGCCTTTTGGCCGTAAAGATTGATGTTTATTCGGTTCCGACGGAGAGACGTCGAGACCGCATCCGAACCCAATGGCGGAAAAAAACAATCTGGGGATGGAGCCGATGCCCATGCGCACTGTAGTCCAGGGGAGGAGCCACCCATCTCAGGATACTTCGAAGACTCTTCCAGGACAACAATGTGCGATCATCCGGACCCAACACTAGGTGGCGATCTAATGCTAAGATATGAATTTAGCAGCCCACATGCCTCGAACCTTGTGGGTACCTGTGGCGTTCCCAGCAGCCTCAGCAGCAGCTTGCTGTCTGAGGGGTTCAAGAGAAGGGCAGTCTAACTGGTCCTTCCCCAGGTCTTCCCTTGAGGGTCCCCCTGAACCCAAGAATTCGACTTGATCAAGTTCGAATTCCCTAGGCTCAGTTTCCCGCAATTCCTGTAGGTCAGCCTCCTCTGAGACTTGATCCTCGACCTGGGGCAAGGGGGAAGGCGCAGCCTTAACCCTACTGCTCTTTTTCTTGGGAGGTGTCTGGTCCGTTGTTCCAGGATCCAGCACCTGCTCAGTGGGGCATTTCCTGACCTGTGACCTAGTCACAGCGAACACATGTGCTGGCAATCCTAACATTTCCATGTGAGTCCGGTGCTCCACTTCTGACCATTGTGACGACTCCAAATCATTGCCCACCAAACAATCCACTGGGAGGTCTGGACTAACTACAACCTTCTTTTGGCCAGTTACCCCTCCCCAGGAGAAAGCTACAATTGCCATACTGTGATTGGTAGTGACATTGCTTGCATTGGTCACCAGGAATTCTGTACCTGGCATGATCTGTCCAGGGTCCACAAAGTTAGGCGTCACCATGGTGACGCTGGCACAAGTGTCCCTATAGGCCTGAGCCATCTTTCCATTTATGAAAGGCGTCTGTCGGTATTTGCCCAAAGAATTGGGGCTTACGTCAGGGGACACGTCCACGTCCCCTGTACTGACAAGGACAGCCTGAGTGAGTGTGCCAACTAAGTTGTCACGCCCCTCAGAACCCAGGGTTAACCCTACTAAACCCTTGGGAGGCGCACTACCACTGCTGACTGTACTAGGGGGCACAGGTGCCTTAGGGGCTGCAGTGGCAGGAGTCTGCCCTCCTCCTTTCTTGGTGCACTCACTAAACCAGTGAGATTTACTTTTACAGTACTGGCACCATCTTTTGGATTGGCCTTCTTTCTTCTTTTGGGGAGCCTGACCCCCACCCTCTTTGGGTTGTTGGGGACCTGTCGAAGACTTCTGGTCACTTTGTTCCCCTTTAGAATCTTTACCCTTTTGGTCTGCTTTCTTCTGACCACCTTGATTCTGGCCCTGGTTCTGTTTAACTCTTGTACGAACCCATCTGTCTGCCTTCTTTCCCAATTCTTGGTGAGAGGTCAAATCCGAGTCGACAAGATGCTGATGCAACAACTGGTTCTGACAATTGTTTAAAATTTGCTCTCTCATCATCAAATTATACAATCCTTCGTAATCAGTAACCTTACTGCCCAGCAACCAGCCCTCAAAAGCCTTAGTGGCACAATCGACAAAATCAGACCAATCTTGAGACTGCGTTTTCTGGGTATCCCTGAACAGCACCCTGTACTGCTCAGTGGTTAGGCCGAACCCTTCAACGAGTGTATTTTTCAAGATTTGGTAATTGTTAGCATCCTCCACCCTTGTGGTGAGGAGCTTGTCTCTTCCTTTTCCTTCAAAGGAGAGCCACAAGATAGCTGCCCACTGACTCTGGGGAACACCCTGCACAGTGCAGGCCCTCTCCAACGCAGTAATCCATTTGTGGATGTCGTCCCCTTGTTTAAAGGGGGGCACTATCTTACCAAGGTGTTTCGTATCGAAACTCTTTTCCCTATTGCTAGGTACATTGCTGCCACCAGTGGGGACTACCCCACTTAACTGTTGCTCTCTTGCAAAGGCAAGCCTTTCTTTGGCCAGGGCAAGTTCTTCCCTTTCGATCCTTAGATTAGCTGCCCTTTCCTTAGCTTCGTACACTCTCCTCTGAGGGGACGTCATCCCTCTCTGAGACGAGTTGTGAGAGCCATTGGTTTGAAGGGATCTGCCAGAGCCTCTTGACAGAGATCTGGCTCGTCCATTCCCAATGTTAAGCTGACCTGATAGTGGCCCCAGGGGTCCCCCAGTACCGCTATCATGTTTGCTTAAGTTGGACCTGCTTAGTCTGACGACTTCTACCTGTCCCTTATCTGCCTCATCCCCAGAGAGATCCTCATCCTCATCCTCATCCTCCTCCACATCTTCGTTCTCAGTTGCGAGGTGGATGAGGTCAGGATCGTCCCGGGTTCCCTCGAGGGGAGGCATGTCTCCTTCTGGATTAGAAGAGCTACGCAGTTTCTCAGCTCTTCTGGCATCATAAGTCTCCAAGAGACCAATCAGAAAGGACGTTGTGGGGTTAGACCCCTGCTGAATCTTCCTGGAGTGACACAGTCGTCTTAACTCCTTGAAGCTCAGCACAGTATATCCTGAAGGGATGACCTGTGGAGGGTCAACTGACATAAGGGGAGACCCAGAGTTTCCTCCTTTGTCCGACATACTGTTTCTAGTGTGGTGTAAGTGGTGCACTTACCTACACTACGTGTTTACCTACTGTACCCTTGCTAAGAGTTGTAGCCAAGGTGTGCTAAGCCTTGAAGAGCTACAACAGCTGGTTCAGTAGAACTCAGAGTATTCTAAGCTTTGGTTATATGTACTAACAGTACTTGTGCGATCTTTCAACAAGATATTCTTAGGATACGTGTGGCAAAACAACAGCAAGCTCAAATCCCAACCGCTGCTCACCAATGTGAGAAGTTGGCCCGATATGCAACGTTCGCTATTCTAGCGACCGCTATGTATCGTTCCAACGACCCTTATGGTGTTTGGTTGTAAGTCAACCTATAGACCAGCTATCCTAGTAGCGTGGATACGAGCAGTCTAAGGCTAAAGACTCGAGAGGGCGTGTTAAGCCAGCTGTTCACCACACATGTACCCCTTGAATACCCAGTGAAAGGACACCACACAAGTGTTATGAAAATAAACAGGATATTTATTAAGAATCACAACAGCCCTGTACTCTTTATGAGGACAGGGTACTAAGCACAAACCAAATCTCTTTAGCAAATACTTCAAGTGCACAGTTTAAAAACAAGTGTCCGAGGACACGGAAAGGTTAAGGTCTCGGGCGGACCCGATAAGGCAAGTCGGAAGCGAGGGACTCGGGACCCTAGAGTAAGGAGGCTATGCAGGCACCGAAATGCCGAGTTACCTAGCCACGAGGGCTGCGGCTGCACAAGTCTTACAGGCGTCGGGGTCTTCGCTGACGAGCCAGGAGCCGGAAGGAAGGAGTTGCTGGCCGGCGACCAGTGCTGAATAGTTCGTAGAGATCCAAGCCTGGATCGGAGATTGATGAAACCTGAAAGCAGAGGGGACCAAGTTCGTACTACTAGCCAGTAGTCAGAGGGTACCAGGAAGGCACCGGTTGGCCGTCACCTCGACCAGGTGAGTGGGCGACGCTAGGCTCTGCAGTCTCACGGACCAGGAGGCGTTATCGGCGACCACGGTGGAGGTGCGAGCTGTCCCACGAAGGATGATGCTGTCGGCGTCGCTGGGCCCAGGATGGGGCAACAAGCCTTGGCAGATCTCAGGGCCACGGGGTGGGCCTAAGATGGCGTCTTGAGTGGACCAGGAGGGTCCGGGGTGCTTCTCGCAAAGATGGAAGCAAGGGCCAGTCTGGAGCAACCAGACCAGCAGTGATGATTCTCGGATGTCGTCACAGGAGGGCACAAGCCAGCGGCGAGTGACCAGACAACGTGCTGAGCAGCGAGCAGAAGGGCCCCACGCAGATCGTGGAGATGCTGGGAGACTGCACTTCGGTGCTAGAGCGGCTCAGGGTCGGGGTTTCTCGGACCCCAGAGCACTCACCAGAGAGTTACCTCGATGGTCGTGCTGGTTTTTAAGAGCGTGCAGATTCTGATGATGGCCGGTCCCTCGAGGTCTCGTCGCACCCACAGATCACAGCTGAGCTGATGACGTGGGTAGAGGTCAGAGGTGCCAGGGAAGCCGGTTCTCGTCGAGCTGGGCCGTCGGATCCTTGAGGAAGGACTTGCAGCAAACCGCAGAGTTCTTAGATGGTGCCTGCTGATGCGGGGTGACTACTCCTTAGTCACAAGGGAGAAATCTTGAGAAGAGTCTTGAGTGTCCTTTCGTAGAAAGTAGTTCTTGATTCAAAGATGATCTAATTTGGAAGGGTCCCCGCTCCGGTCTTTATTCTAAAGAAAGGGGTGGGTACATGACTAGGTCCTGCCCTAAGGGTGGGACCAGGAAGGGGGGTAGTTACGCCCCTCTCCCCTGCCGGACTTTCCCCAGGCCAGGGCTGTCGCCCCTGGAACTGGTTCTAACCGGCAGATGCGTAGTGAGCACCGGGGTGCCACTCCGCAGTCACCTTCTCGCCAAAGCCCTACCTACCCAGAATACACAAACCCTGTCTGGGACGGTGCGAACAGCGCCCTCGACAGGAAACCCTTTGTCCAAGTGCTCCTCGCTGGAAGGACTCCCAGCAGCAGGAGGTCAGACGTGTGTCTGTGGTGGCAGCATCCATTTTGTGGAGCTGAGGCTTCAGTTAACTTTAACCGGGGTTCACAGTTACATACATGTCGTGTCCCTCTAGAAGGGCGGAATGTTAACCTCGTCGCCAGGGTTGGTGAGAGGGCAGCATCCCGATTCGTATGACACCTTACTCGACATGTCTTGATAACGCGACACCGAAGTTACCGATGTGGTACGCGTTATCATGGAACAGCCATTGGGTCTTGATTCCGCAAGCTGCAACCGGGCTCGGCTCGGGCCTGAACCTAGCTCACACGAGCCCACGCACTCTGCCTTCAGGATTGTTAAGGCCTGCCATAGGAGTGACTGATAGGAACTCGGGTGTCCATTGTATGGTTAGATATAGAGCTACTATACCTAAAGCGAAGGGTGGTTACACGTCTTCGCCCCAGCTGTCGTGCAGCCAGTTGTGCCAAATTTAAGAGGCCAGCCAGGGGTGGCATAATACATGCTGCAGCCCCTGGCGGCCCTGGGTACACCTATGCCCTGCGTTACGGGGTCTGATAAGGCGGCCCAGTACCAATTGGTAAATGCACCTAGGGTACATATCGTAATTTAGAAAGAGAACAGCCAGGCTGTGGGTCTGATTAGCAGGCCCACAGCCAGAGAAAGTCGTAAACCAGTGAAACAAAAGCAAAAAATCCGGGTGATCATAGGATTGCAGACCCTACTCTCCTACAGGTACGTCTTCTATCGCCCTCTTCCTTAACAGGATATCGGCCTCCGCTTGGAGCTCGCGCAGCTGAAACCGCGTGCTGACCGGAGGAATTGATGGAGGCGGGCTCGTGAACAGAAGACTGTATCCATTGCAAACAATATTCAGCACCCACTTGTCCTGAGTAATTTTTCTCCACTCTGCCAGAAAAGATTGAACGCTTCCCCCCACCGGAGCGGGTAACGGATGTAGGGGAAGTAACCGCTCAGGGTCGAGACCCAGCCGGGCCTTTGTTCGCTGTAGAGGACTGCTGGCCCCCTCTACCCTTCTGGCGCTTCTGGAAGGGTCGCTGGAACTGCTGCTGTTGTTGCTGCTGCGGTCCGGAAGTCTGTCCTCGCCCTCTGCCCTGTGCACCGAACCGTCTCTGGAACGGGTGGTAGGCCTTCTTTTCTTTGGGCTTCTCCAAGCCCACAGCCGTCAGGGTCTCGGCCTCCGCTTTCATGCAGGCCATCTCATTGTCGGCATGCTTGCCAAACAGGGTTTCCCCGAGAAGGGCAGATTGGCCACCCGCTGCTGGGCCTCCGGCTTGAGTGATGTGAGCCTGAGCCTGAGCCTCAGCCTGAGCCAAGCATGGCGCCGCTGGTTGATCCCATGACAATACCCATGGGCCACCAACAGAGAGACATCCGCAGCCGCGCTGATGACCTGGTTCGACACCAGCATCCCCTCCTTGAGGATCTCCTGGCAGTCCTCCCTCTTATCTCTTGGCAGAAGTTCCGTGAACTGCTGAAGGGATTCCCACAGGGCACGGTCATAGCGCCCTAGCAGAGCCGCATCGCTAGAGGCCTTCATGGCCGTGGATGCCGTCCCACAAACCTTCCTGCCGGCTGAGTCGATCCATCGGCTCTCCTTATCAGGCGGTACGGTTGAAGACGGAGAGGTAGAATGTAGCTTCCTGGCCGCTGTCACTATAACAGAGTCCGGAACCGGGTCTATCCGCAGAAAAGCCGGGTCAGAATCCGGGGCCCTGTACTTCTTTAGAAGCCGGGAGGGAGTGGCCTTCGTCACTGCTGTCGTGAGGAACAGCTCCTCCGTGGGCTCCACCAAGCCAGGTACTAGCGGTAGTCAAGGTCGAGACAAGTGCCTCTTGTGAAGCGTCTCAAATATCACGGACGTCGTAGGTGTTGGAGCCGTCACCGTGATTCCCAATTTCGCTGCCCCCCTCAGGAGAACATCCTGGAACGTGCGGATGTCGTTCACTGGAGACACCCTTGTCCCCGGGGATTCCGACAAGGTTGTAGTATAGGTCCCGGTCCTGGAGGAGTCCGTGCAGGACCGCGATCCGCGCCTCCTATGGCGCCGTCTTGACCTGGTGGAGAATCTATGCCGACTCCTCGATCTCCCCCTCCGTCCGGAGCGTGATCGTGACCTCCTTGGCTTTGGCCGATCCCCCGGTTCCACAGGGGCTGGCGACCTCGGTTTGGCTGGGGCCCTCGGCTGAGGGGTCCCCTTGGGAGGAGTCGGTAATCGGGGCAGCGAGACTGACCTCGGAGGAATCGGAGGCGGCTTGTCTGCTGGCAGCTGAGGTTGAGGTAGAGATTGAGGACGCGGTGGAAGTGGTGGGAGCGGAGGAGGAGTAGGGGCCCCCGGAGGGAGCCCCCTCGGTAATGGAAGCGGGGGCGTAACCTGCCTCGGGGTATACACCATGGAGTACACGAACACGGCGATCGGCCTTCCTTTCCAGCCTGGGACGTCGGCGACTGACTCCTGGCGCCAGACCTCCTCCCTCGTCTCTTCGGCGTCGAAGAATGGCGACCGGACGGCGAGTGCCGGTCCCTCGACGGCGAGCGTCTTTTCCTCGACGTCGACCGTCTCTCCCTCGACGGCGAATGCCTTCGCCTCGACGTCGACATCCTTCGCCTCGACCTCCTTCGCCTCGAAGGCGATCTTCGCCTCAACGCCGATCCTCTCTTTGACGCCAAGGATCCCCTTGACGACGACCTTATCCTTTTTGCCGACGGCGAACGGCGGTGTCGTCTCGACGGCGAGCGCCGAGCCGCTCAACGTCGATCACGACGACTACGACGAGGAAGACGACGAAATCGTCACAGGAGACCTCGACGGTGGTCTGTTCAGTTCCCTCGACGCCGACCGTCGACGTCGCTTCGACCCAGAGCCCTGGGGTGACGGGGAACAGACTGTAGTCATCCCTCTCGACGCCGTAGTCGGTGCAATCGACCCAGACGGAGAATGGGGACGCTTGCTGGTCTTCCAGCCCCTGGGGAGCCCCCCAGAGGCCTCAGCACGGGTAGAGGAAGCCCCTCCAGACCCACCTTGCGCCTTCAGCCTTCTTTCTTCAAGGCCCTGAAGCCTGATCTCCTTTCTATCCTTCAGGGTCCTGCCAGAAAAGCCCTGACAAATAACACACTCCTCTGGGACATGGGAAGAGGGAAGGCAGAGGATACACACCTCATGTGGATCCGATTTGGCCTTCTTCCTGGAGCACTCTGGACATTTGTCAAATAATGCAGGCATATTGACAACCAAGGAGTGCACCAAAGTATTACCAAGAAGAAAGGCACCAAAAACTTGAACAAAAGTGAAAAAATCACCAATAAACCCCTGAAAAAGGGAGAGCTCAATGCTCCAGGGTCCTGCTTGCAGGAGCCAGAAAAAAGAACTGAAAGTAAAAGGCACAGTATCCTGTTCTGAGCCACATAATGGCAGCCTATGGGGCTTGTCTGTCCATGTGTTCCTCTCTATCATTTCAGAGGGTTTTTGCTGCTAAAGCAAGGGAAATCTGGACAGACTTTGCTGTTTGTGGATTTTTGGTGGAATTTCTAGTTGAAGTACTGGACAGTGTAGCCTGGTTATATAGGCTGCATTATCTGTCTTTAATTCTCTCTTAAGTGTCTGTGCAGTTCTGCATTTTTCGACACCGTAAGAGATTATTTTTTATTGCTCCGGGGTCCACGCACATTCACTAGATTATGACTATACACAGAGATCCTCTACTACAGAACGGGTCTCACGAGAGAAGCCGTGCAATTATTGGTTGGATGTATTTGAATTCTAAATTTTGATTGGTCTCAGGAAAATAAAAGACGTGCTGGTATTGGAAGCATTTTTGTAAACGATTGAGTGTTATCGTAAAGGTTTAAATTTCCAAATTATATGTGGTATTTAAATCCAGGAATTATAGAAAATCGACCTGATAGAAGATACTTAGGTTTTGCTAGGGAACAGATGATAAGGGGCAGACCTCATATGTACGGAGGTGAAAGAAAAATGTAATTTGTTAAGAGAGTTAAAAATTTCTGTAAGAAAGATAAACCGATTAAAACCAGAGAAGGAATTGTTATTCCACCACCAAATACGCACGCATCATACATAATGTTTGACAGGGGCTACCACACTTGTGTATGGTTAGAGAATTGGGTGGAATACACTAAAGATGACGGAGTTTTGGCATTTCCTGAATATGGTACTTTCAATGGCAGAGTTCTATTTAATTTGAGGACACATATGCATGACTTAAATCCCAGACCTAGACTAACGCAGTATGAGGCACTAGAAGAATGGAAGATTGAAGCTTTTGAACGAGACAGACCCAGAAGTGACAAAGGGTTAAGTTAGTTCTATCCTAAGTTTCCACGAGAAACTAGAGACAAGCAAATGAAACAATGGAGACAGTCCATGATGGCAGAACGGTTGTATCCTGTATTTACACAAGAAAAACCGTCAGGAAGTAAGAGTACAGACAAGGCAGGAAATCTAATGATTAATGATAATCCAGAAGATGATTATTTGGAGGATTTGTTAATGAAAAATCCACCACCGTATAATGATAAGCCAAACACGAGTAATCCTAGTGCTCCGGTTTTTAAACCACCTCTGATTCCGCAAGTGGTACATGAAACTTCGTTCGAAAAAGTACTGCAAGACAGGGAAAGAGAAGCATTAAACAAAGAAGAGAGTTAATTCAGAAAATTGCCCAATTAAATACAAGTCCTGAAGCCCTAACAATTCCGGTAACTATTGGCCCAGTTGTTCCTTTGTACGGAGATAAGCAAACTAGTCCTAAAACTCCTGTAATGACTACACATGTAGTTCAGCCAGGAAAAGAGCCTTTAATAGTCGATGATCAGGCAAGTGAATGTGAATCAGTGATTTCCCTGATGGACTTACCAATAAGAGAACCAGTGAGTGACTCGGTTAGGAAAACTATTCCCACAAATTCTAGAGAGGTACAGATTGAGACATCCTCAGGTACAAGAAGTGCCAAAGTAGTAACTCCAGAGGAAATAGAGAGATGATCACGAGAAATAGAGAAACCCAAGTCACAGCCTTAAGTGTTAGATATATATAAATAGGGCTCCCGGTTTTATGGTATTTATTTTTTAGCCATTTCCGTCTGTATTTATCCATATTTATTTTTGGGGCATTTTTTCTGTATTTATCCACATTTATTTTTGGCACAAACAAAAGACGACGCTAGAGCTAGTATTTTTCCACATTTATTTACATTGACAATTTTATTCGTTTTCTTGTACAATATAGTCTATATTGTACTAGAAAACAAATAACAAGCATTGCCATAGCCAATAAGTCTAGCCTTTGGGACTTTATAAGTATTTAGTTATGCAGCACAATATTCTTGGTGCAACAATATCAACTATTACATGGATAAAGACTTATAACGTCCCAAAGGTGAGACCTATTGGCTATGCCAATGCTTGTTAAGGTTCATGTGGCACCAGTTTGCATGTGGAAGAATAGGTGCTTCAACAGCTGAGCACTGATTTTGAGGCTTCGCAATAATAGTCACCGTATGCAATTGCAACAAAAGCGTGCACATTTGTAAAACAGTTAAACTTGGATTCAACGCTTAAAAATTAATGCCCTCATAGGAAAATATTTATCAGGTTTAAAAGATTCCAATCAAGCAGTATGTCATAGCTCTGGGAAACCAACATTAATGACTAAATTAAACAAAAATTAAAATTAAGTAATAATATATTCTTAACACAATGTTCTCTTGCAGTATCTGTAAACAGAAAAAATGGTCAGTTTTTTTTTGGGGGGGGGGGGGGGGGTCCCTACTTGTGAGAGGCTTTTTCACTATTTCACTACATGCATTTCCCCACTGTGGCAGTAAAAATAAAATAAAAAGTAAGAAATAGCGAATAGGCAGATTGGGAACACATGGGATACTGGAATCAGTCAACAAAACCTCTCTAAGTAATGTAAATGCTCCTTTGAAGACCTGTGAAAAACGTGTGCTTGTCAGATAAGACGCCAGAAACAACAGCTCAAGCTGCAGCAGCAGCCCGGCTCGGACACAGGACAGAGGGGGATGGGGGGCAGGGGGGTGAAGGGATGTTGCATTCCTTTGAGCCCTGTGATCGGCGTGCAGCCTGATGACAGGTAACTGGAGACAAGTCAGAGGGCATGTGCAGGGCCATTAGTAGCGCTTTCGCGCGCTAATGGCCCTGATAATCACAGAAGGCAGAGGGGAATTTCCTTTAAAAAGACAGTTAACGAGGCTTTGTTGTTTATTTCTCCCCTTCTAACCAGACTGCAGGCAGTGTCTACCCCCTGTGAGAGCTGCCTTTTACACGGGTGCTACGTGCCCAAGTCCATTAGCAAAACTTTGCTACCATCTGTCAGTGTCCCTTTGTTTCTACTTGGCGCCCTGCTGCTCTCTAAAGCCCTTGCCTTATCTTATCTAATCGCGCCTTATCTTCCATTCGAAGTGCCCCGTCGTTGCAATACCAGACGCCAGTGTGCCAAATGAACAAGTTACTTACCTTCGGTAACGATATATCTGTAAGAAACATTAGTTAGTGTTAGATTCCTTACCTTAGAATAGAATATCCCCAGGCGTCAGTCTGGATCCGGAAACTTTTGCGTAGCAGTACCCCTGCGCGTCGGTAGGCGTCGTCTGCAGGCGTCCCCTGCGGCTCCGCGTCCGTCGTCGGCGTCGTGCGCCGTGATGACGTCGCTGGAGTACATAGACGCCGCCTCCGCGCGCTGACGTCAGTTCTTTGCACACAGCATTTCCGCGCCAGGAGACGCAGAGCCATGAGAGAACCAACACTGGTGCCATGTAAAAACTAGGGCCCTGAAAGGGATGACCTTAACCCTAGGTATCAGTTCGCAGAACGGGGAGGATGGGTGGGTTCGGTAAGGAATCTAACACTAACTAATGTTTCTTACAGATATATCGTTACCGAAGGTAAGTAACTTGTTCATCTGAAAGAAACACGTTAGTGTTAGATTCCTTACCTTAGAATACATACCCCAGCAATACCAACCCCGGTGGTGGGTCTGCGAACCAATACAACTACACCAGAAAGTCCTGGAGGACAGAACGGCCAAAGAAGCCATCCCTCCGGACTTGGCTGTCCAGGCAGTAGTGCCTCGCAAAGGTGTGCAGCGAGGCCCACGTAGCCGCTTGGCAAATGTCCTGCAAGGGGACTCCCCGGCCCAGGGCAGTGGTAGCCGCCGTGGCCCGAGTGGAATGGGCCCTCAGCCCAACAGGAGGCTCCTTCCGAGCCAAAGAGTAGCACGCTTTGATGCAGAGGACGACCCATCGAGAGATGGTTCGTTTACAGACCGCCCGTCCCTTCTTCGCACCCACGTAGCCAACAAACAGTTGGTCATCCACCCGGAACTGGCGTGTGCGATCCATGTAAAATGAAAGCGCACGTTTTGGGTCCAGACGATGGAGCCGCTCTTCATCCTTCGAAGGATGCGGAGGCGGGAAGAAGGAAGGGAGGGTAATGGACTGCCCGATGTGAAAGGCCGAAACAACCTTGGGCAGGAAAGAAGGCCTAGTCCTCAGAACCACCTTATCAGGATGAATGGACAGGAAAGGAGGTTGGACAGAAAGAGCCTGGAGCTCACTCACTCTCCTGGCAGAGGTGATGGCAACCAGGAAAGCCGTCTTTAAAGTCAGGAGACGGAGAGGACAAGAATGAAGGGGCTCAAAGGGAGCACACATTAGAAAGGTCAGAACCAGGTTCAAATCCCACTGAGGCATCACAAACGGAACAGGTGGAAACATGTGAGTGATGCCTTTCAAGAATCGAGTTACAATCGGGGATTTGAACAAAGAAGGCTGATCAGGAAGCCTTAAAAAGGCTGAAAGGGCAGAAAGGTAGCCCTTGATAGTGCCCAAAGCAGAGCCCTGCTGGGCAAGAGAAAGAAGAAACAGAAGAACCTCTGAAAGAGGGGCAGAAAGAGGATCCACAGCCTTTGCTGTGCACCATGCCACAAATCTGTTCCACCGACAGGCGTATACCGACTTAGTGGAGGGACGCCTGGCTGCCAGAATAACATCACAGACTTCAGGAGGCAAGTCAAATGGCCTCAACTGTCGCCGCTCAATCTCCAAGCATGGAGGTGGAGACTGGACAGGTTCGGGTGGAAGACCGTCCCCTGCTGCTGCGACAGAAGGTCCTCCTGAAGGGGCAGGCGGATCGGGGGACCGACTGACATGTTGAGTAGCTCGGGATACCAGTATCTTCGAGCCCAGTCCGGAGCCACAAGGATAACTTGGGCCCGGTCGCGCCTGATCTTCTTCAGCACTCTGGGCAGAAGTGGTATAGGCGGAAAGGCGTATAACAGACCGCAACTCCACTCGCGCCGAAAGGCGTCGCCGTGCGAGTGCCGTCTTGGAAACTCCAACGCGCAGAACTGATGACATTGCGCGTTCTCTTCGGTGGCGAATAGATCTAACCAAGGCTCTCCCCATTGCAGAAAGATGCCTTGCGCCACGTCCGAGTTCAGACGCCATTCGTGATCCATCGAGCACCGACGGCTGAGTTCGTCCGCCCTGGCGTTCAGAGAACCTGCCAGGTGTTGAACCGTCAGAGTCACGCCCTGACGTTCCAGCCATTGCCAGAGGCGCAGAGCCTCCTGGCAAAGGGTCCACGACCCCACACCGCCCTGTTTGTTGCAGTACCACATGGCGGTGGTGTTGTCGGTGAACACCTGCACCACACTCCCGTTGACAAAGGGGAGGAATGCCTTCAGTGCCAGACGAATCGCCCGCAGCTCCAACAGGTTGATATGGAGCCGGGACTCCGCCGGAGACCAGATGCCTCTGATCTCTGCCTCTCCCAAGTGGCCACCCCAGCCCTGGAGGGACGCGTCCGTCACGACAACGTGCTCCGGTTGGGGAAGGGAGAGGGACTTGCCCCTGACCCAATCGCGGTCCGCAAGCCACCACTGCAGTTGTCTCGCAGTGCCCTCCGAGATCAAGACGTGGTCGGACAAGTTGCCCTGATGCTGGGCCCACTGAAACTTCAGGTCCCACTGCAGAGCCCGCATCCGCCACCGAGCGTGATGCACCAGAAGGATGCAGGAAGCCATCAGTCCCAGCAGCCGCAGCGTCAACCTGACCGAAACCCGGGATAGCGGCTGAAAGATGGGAATCAAAGCCTGAATATCCCGAACCCGCCGTTCCGGAGGATAAACCCGAAACTGCGCCGAGTCCAGAACCGCTCCGATGAAAAGGAGCTTTTGAGAGGGACACAGGTGTGATTTCGGCACATTGATGGAGAACCCCAGGTCGTGCAAGAGGTCTGCCGTCATCTGAAGGTGGTGGACGACTGTCTGGGGCGAGCCCGCCTTCAACAACCAGTCGTCTAGGTAGGGGAAGACTGAAACCCCCAACCTGCGCAGATGGGCTGCGACCACCGCCATCACCTTTGTGAACACCCGTGGGGCGCTGGTAAGGCCGAAGGGAAGCACGATAAACTGAAAATGCTCCTGGCCTACCGTGAACCGCAGGTAACGCCGGTGGGCCGGCAGGACGGGGATGTGAAAATAGGCGTCCTGCAAGTCCAACGCTACCATCCAGTCTTGTGGGTCTAGAGCAGCCAAGACCTGAGCTAACGTCAACATCTTGAACTTCTCCTTCCGGAGGAAGCCGTTGACGTTCCTTAGATCCAAGATAGGACGTAGGCCCCCCTTGTCCTTCTTGGGCACCAGAAAGTAGTGGGAATAACAACCACGCCCTACTTCTGGCCCAGGAACGCGCTCGATGGCCCCCTTGGCCAAGAGGGCCGTAACTTCCTCCTGCAGAAGCGTCAAGTGGTCCCCCGACACACGGTGGTTCTGCGGTGGCATGGCTGGAGGAGAGGTCTCGAAGGGGAGGGAGTAGCCCCTTCGGACGATTTGCAGCACCCACCTGTCCGAAGTGATCGTGCGCCAGTGAGCGTGGTGATGGCGAACCCTGCCACCCACTGGCGTCACATGGGGCCGAAAGCACGGACTAGGAGGATTTTGGGGTAGATGCTGCGGGGGAAGGTGTGGTCTGACCCCGCCGTTGTCCCCGACCGCCACCACGGCGGTTTCCACGGCCGCCACCGCGTTGGAAGGATTGTTGCGGCGCGTGGCTGGCAGCACGTGTGGGGGCGCCCCTTCCTTGGCCACGAAAGGGACGAAACGAACCCGGTTGCTGACGCTGGGTCGAGAGACCCAAGGACTTGGCCGTGACCCTGGAGTCCTTGAAGCGTTCCAGCGCGTGGTCCGCTTTGTCACCGAACAGGTGACAGCCATCAAACGGCATGTCCATCAGGGCATTCTGGACATCAGCCGAAAAATTGGCGGATCTCAGCCAGGCGTGGCGACGAATCGCCACCGTCGTAGACATAGCCCTGCCCAGCGAGTCGGTCGTATCAAGACCACACCGAATTGAATATTTCGCTGCATCTCGGCCCTCAGCCACAGCCTGACCGAGCTTTGCCCGCACCTCCATGGGGCATTCTGGCAGCAGCTCCGCGACCGTATCCCACACAGAGTGGGTGTAGCGGCCCAAGAGGCAGGCGGTGTTGCAAGACCGCAGGCCCAAACTAATGGACGAGAAGACCTTTTTGCCAAACTGGTCATACCTCTTGGATTCCCGGTCGGGCGGGGCCGACGGGAATGCGGACTGGGAGGTCGAGGCCTGGATCACCAGACTCTCAGGAGTGGGGTGGGTAGACAGGTACTTGGGGTCGTCCGGACAAGGACGGTGGCGCCTGGCCACGTTCCGATCAACAGGCGCACCTGAAGCGGGCCTGGACCACGTGCCCAACAGAACGTCAGACAAGGCTTCATTAAACGGCAGCAGTGGCTCCACTGGGCATGACTGCGGTTTGAAAACCTCGGTGAGGATGTTAGGCCTCACGGCCGCGACGGGGAGCTCAAGGTGTAAGGCCTTGGCAGCCCTCATCAGCACCACAGAATAGGCAGCTCCCTCCACCGATGCCACGGTTGGAGGAGAGATCAAACCAGGGTTAGGGGAGTCGTCCAAACCACTGGCATCCCCCAAGTCACCTGTCCAGTCCGGGTCATACTGGCACTCGCGAGCCAGAGGGTCCTCGGACCCCTCCCAACCTTCACCGTACTCCTCATCCTCTCCGTATTCGGAGTCAATGATGAAGACCGGCTCCTCGGGGTTCATGGGCCCCATCGGCGCCGGGACCGGCGTCGTGCGACGCCCGTCCGGCGCCGCGTCCGGCGTCGGAGAAGGTAAGGGGACGGCGCCGCCCGGAGCCGGCGTCGGAACCCCACCGCCGGCCGGAACCGGCAGTGGAGAACCGGCGCCGCGCGGGGGCGGCGTCGGGGGTAACCCCGATGGCAACGGCGCCGGGGAGGCCGGAAGACCAGCCGGCGCCGATCCCGAAGGCCCCTGCGGCGCCGGGGTCGGAGCCGTCGGCGGCGCCGGGGCCGGAGCACCCGACGGCGCCGAGGCAGGGACACCCGAACCGCTAGGGCCCCCAGACGGTAGCACTGGGCCCGAAGGCGCCGTAGGCCCCGTCGGAGAAGCGAGCGCCCTCATGGCCATGAGGAACGCCTCGATCTCCTCAGGCGTCGCGCCATGCCCAGGGACCGGAGGGTATGAGGCAGGCCGCGCCGGCGACTCTCGCGGAGCCGCGGGGTTGGGGTCACCCGAGCTCCCGGCCGCATCGCGCGAGCGTCGGGGGGAGTCGGGGGTACGATGACGACGCCCCGACTTCTTGTGCTTCTTACCTGACGAGCCTGACGAGTGGTGTCGACTTCCGGAGCGCCCGGCGCGGCTCCGCGACCGCTCCCTCGAACGCTCTCTCGACCTCCGGCCGGACCGGGACCGCTCCCGGTCCCGACGTGGGGCCGACACCCGGAGCTCCAGCAGCTTGCGGGACCGCTCCCGCCTAGCCTTGTTGGTAAGGGCCCGGCAGTCGACGCAGGAGTCCACGTCGTGGTCAGGGCCCAGACACCGGAGGCAGAGGCGGTGATGGTCTGTGACCGACATCGTGCGCTCACAGTCATCGCAATTC
Organism: Lissotriton vulgaris; assembly: GCF_964263255.1. Taxonomy (NCBI): domain Eukaryota; kingdom Metazoa; phylum Chordata; class Amphibia; order Caudata; family Salamandridae; genus Lissotriton; species Lissotriton vulgaris. The sequence goes on along the minus strand of NC_141699.1, from coordinate 586,553,692 downwards.
TTAAACCCAGGCATCCTACCAGGCACCGTAGAGGAAAAAACAATTGAAAAACTTGGTCAAAGACCGGAGTACTGCTCTTCAGATCTGCGTCCACTGGCGCGGAAAAAAGAAGAACTGACGTCAGCGCGCGGAGGCGGCGTCTATGTACTCCAGCGACGTCATCACGGCGCACGACGCCGACGACGGACGCGGAGCCGCAGGGGACGCCTGCAGACGACGCCTACCGACGCGCAGGGGTACTGCTACGCAAAAGTTTCCGGATCCAGACTGACGCCTGGGGATATTCTATTCTAAGGTAAGGAATCTAACACTAACGTGTTTCTTTCAGATTTACTAGTATTTTGCCGTTTATAAATATAAATACAGACATAGGAAATATAGATTTCCGTCAGTATTTATATATATAAATCCGTAAAAACGGAAAACCGGGAGCCCTATATATAAATTAAGAACCGAATTAGAAGAATTAATGGCTGGGAATGTAGGAGTGGACAGGTTAAATACACTCAGTGAAGATGAATTACTATTCATATGTAAAAGCATTACTAGAAATACCAGAGTGGTGCACGAAAAACTAACAGACATCTTTTGACCCTATTACAAAAATGAGGTGATATAGAAAAATGGAGAACTAGATGGGCAAAGAAAAAGAAAGAGGCTCGATCAAAAGTTGCATCTGAATATGTTTTAAAAGAAACAGAAAAGGTGGAAAGGTTGTGTCCCATGACAGAAGTACCAGATGGAGGTTATGTACATGTCCCATGGTCCCGACAGGATATTTTGTCATTAACAAACTATTCCCAAAACTTCGAGAAAAACCCGTAGAATGGTACAGAACAGTCGAGAGATTTGTGAAGGTTTCAAAATGTCTATTGAAAGACTTAGATGGATTATTTGATATTGTTGTACCTGTAGATCTGTGAACAGAATGCAAAATCGCTATTGATTGGCCTAGTGATGAGTACCATAGAGACCCAAAGACAGGAGCACCTTCTGAGGAAGTAATGAAGAAATAAAACCCGGTAATACTCTACCTCAAAGGGACGGTGCCTGATAAGGAAATCGACTGGACTAGAATAGATAGAACCACTCAGAATAAAGATGAATCCGTACATGCGTATTATGAAAGTTTATTACAGGTTTTTAAACAGTACAGTGGACTTGATAATATTGACATGAAGGATATGACGCATTTTATCTATCTGTTTGTGACGGGATTAAGGCCAGAAATCTCACAATGGATAAAGGACAATAAGGTTTGTTGGCAGGCCAAACCGATTGATGAAATCCTTAACCCCTTGGGCGTGGACTCAATTCTACGCCTGTGCGGCCAATTTGAAGAGTGGGCGGGTTCATGACGGCCCCAGCCGTCATCAGCACACGAGCGCCTTGATGCATGACGGCTGTGGGCCATCATCAGCATGGAAGGGGTTAAATACGCAAAGTATTGTGAGGATGAACTTGACAATAAACGAAAAGAGTTGAAGGAAAAAGTAATGTGAGCACAAGTGAAATTAGCAGAGCAACAAGAGCTTCAGTTGAGTAAAATATACAATAATCAGGATCAAAGTGATGGAAATGGGGGTAAGTCAAGGGGAAAATTCAATAGAGAGGAAGCAAAGAAGAAGTTTCCTTGTCATGGGTGTGGCAAGTTGGGGCACTGGAAGAACGAGTGCAAGGCTGTGCAAAATGGTAATATGCAAACTAATGATTTGAATCCACAGACACAGAATGAGGTTTCACGGAAGCCACAGCAGCAGGTAATACAAAACCAGTTACCCCTAGCACCTATGCCAAATTATAGGAGCAAGGCCCAACAGAGTGTAGACACCACAATTTGGGAGGGAAGTGAAAGGAGAGACACAGCGACATCACAATTTCTTTTGAGTGACACATTTTTCAGTGAGGACACCTACTGACGGTGCCTGAGAGGGGAGGACGAGGAGTGCACGCGTACTTGGCGCCTCCTTGCCGGTAGATCAGTCAGCTACGTGTATTGAAGAAAAGGTTGAAGGAAATGATGTCACCTTTCTATTGGACACTGGTGCTACCCGTTCTACTGTAAGAACAGCAGACATTCCAAACCTACCCCTCTCGGGAGAAGAGATCCAAGTAGTGGGCGTTTCTAATAAACAAATTAGTACCCCAGTTTCAGAACCAAAGGAGGAAGTTAGAATAGGCAATTTTAAAGAAACGCATAGATTTGTTGTGTGTGATTCTAGCCCAGTAAATCTGTTAGGCAGAGACTTGTTGTGTAAAATGAATTGCACCATCTTCTGCACTCCAAGTGGTGTTGAAATTCAAACCCCAGACGAAGACGGAGTTTATAAATTAATGTTAGCAAAACAGGAAACTGAAAAAAAAAAGTTAACTATAGATGACTTACCAGAAGAATTACGACAGACTGTAGATCCTAAAGTGTGGGATTTTACTGGAAAAGATGTAGGATTAAGGGCAAATGTCGATCCGATAAAAGTGACAGTGAAGGAAGGTGCAGTTTACCCAAATACTTGACAGTACAAAATGAGCCCAGAAATAAAAGCAGGTGTTGCAGCAGAAATAAAACGTTTGGTTGAAACATGCATTTTACAAGAAATAATGAGCAGTTCTTGTAATTCGCCTATAATTGGAATAAAGAAACCGAGTGGCAAATATAGGGTCGTACAAGACCTCAGAAAGATTAATAAGATTGTTGTCCCCTGCTGTCCAGTTGTGCCAAATCCTGCAGTGATTCTGTATCAGATACCGTGGGAAGCTGGATGGTACACTGTGATCGATTTGTGTCACACATTTTTCTCGATTCCATTACACCCAGATAGCAAAATTCTTTTTTCTTTTGAATTCGATAGACATGTGTACGTTAGGAATCGCGTTCCTCAGGGGTAAACAGAGAGTCCATCGATTTTTAATCAGATTTTGAAAAAGTGCCTTGAGTCTTTAGTGCTGCCAGGACAGTCAGTCCTAGTCCAGTATATAGACGACCTATTAGTGGCGTCTAAGACTCGAAATGACTGTGTTGTTGATACCATTGCCTTACTGAATCATTTAGGTGAAGGAGGGCAAAAGTGTCACCTGAAAAACTAGTTTTGCACCACATCAGTAAAATATCTGGGGCACCAGATAGAAAGAGGTGTCAGAACGGTTACCTCAGAGAGAATCAGAATAATCAGAAACATGAATTTACCCCCAAACCCAGAAAGAGATCAGAATGTTTCTTGGAGTAGTAGGTTACTGCAGGCAATGGATTGTGGGATTTGCAGTCCTAGCAAAACCACTGATACAAATGACAAAGAAAAGAGCAAAAGACCCAGTAGAATGGGATGACGAAAGCATGACTGCTTTCCTGAAATTACGAGAATGTCTGTGTACAGCTCCAGCATTAGGGATGCCTGACTATTCGAAAGACTTTGCACTATTCTGTGACACACGGGATAATGGTGCACTTCCAGTTTTGACCCAAACTCATGGTGAGACGTCCTGTGGCATATTTTTCTTCCACATTAGACCCAGTAGCATCTGCATTACCAGGTTGTCTAAAAGCAGTAGCCGCAACTTGCATGAGTCTTGAGCAAAGTGAGTCAATCGTTATGGGACATCCTGTAACAGTGTATGTTCCACATGCAGTTGTGATTTTACTGACCAGAACAAAAACCCAGTATCTCACTCCTAGTCAGTTGACCAAGTACGAGCGTATTCTTGTAGGTGCAGGAAATGTAACCATTGTCAGGTGTAATATTTTGAACCCAGCAACATTGCTACCCGATTCACATTTTGCAGAAGTGAAGGGAGAAATCGAACATGATTGTATCGACTTGACTGAATACAGTACAAAACCACGTCCTGACATAACGTCTCAGCAGTTCGCTACATCAACGTCCTGGGAGGCACCCAATCAATGATGCTAGCAGACCTAGCACAGGGATTTTGGCATGACTGCCTAGAACGCAGCATTTCTGTGACAGCGGAGTATCTACTGGGGAACTCCAATTAGGTGGCATACTGGCATTCCCGTTACCTTCAGGACCACAGTGCTTAGAAACGACTTTCAGAGGTTTTCAGGAGGATAAAGAAGTTCTGGCGACCCTTCACAGTGGACCTGTTTACCTCACATCTGGATCACCAACTGAACGAACAAGTTACTTACCTTCGGTAACGATATATCTGTAAGAAACATTAGTTAGTGTTAGATTCCTTACCTTAGAATATCCCCAGGCGTCAGTCTGGATCCGGAAACTTTTGCGTAGCAGTACCCCTGCGCGTCGGTAGGCGTCGTCTGCAGGCGTCCCCTGCGGCTCCGCGTCCGTCGTCGGCGTCGTGCGCCGTGATGACGTCGCTGGAGTACATAGACGCCGCCTCCGCGCGCTGACGTCAGTTCTTTGCACACAGCATTTCCGCGCCAGGAGACGCAGAGCCATGAGAGAACCAACACTGGTGCCATGTAAAAACTAGGGCCCTGAAAGGGATGACCTTAACCCTAGGTATCAGTTCGCAGAACGGGGAGGATGGGTGGGTTCGGTAAGGAATCTAACACTAACTAATGTTTCTTACAGATATATCGTTACCGAAGGTAAGTAACTTGTTCATCTGAAAGAAACACGTTAGTGTTAGATTCCTTACCTTAGAATACATACCCCAGCAATACCAACCCCGGTGGTGGGTCTGCGAACCAATACAAACTACACCAGAAAGTCCTGGAGGACAGAACGGCCAAAGAAGCCATCCCTCCGGACTTGACTGTCCAGGCAGTAGTGCCTCGCAAAGGTGTGCAGCGAGGCCCACGTAGCCGCTTGGCAAATGTCCTGCAAGGGGACTCCCCGGCCCAGGGCAGTGGTAGCCGCCGTGGCCCGAGTGGAATGGGCCCTCAGCCCAACAGGAGGCTCCTTCCGAGCCAAAGAGTAGCACGCTTTGATGCAGAGGACGACCCATCGAGAGATGGTTCGTTTACAGACCGCCCGTCCCTTCTTCGCACCCACGTAGCCAACAAACAGTTGATCATCCACCCGGAACTGGCGTGTGCGATCCATGTAAAATGAAAGCGCACGTTTTGGGTCCAGACGATGGAGCCGCTCTTCATCCTTTGAAGGATGCGGAGGCGGGAAGAAGGAAGGGAGGGTGATGGACTGCCCGATGTGAAAGGCCGAAACAACCTTGGGCAGGAAAGAAGGTCTAGTCCTCAGAACCACCTTATCAGGATGAATGGACAGGAAAGGAGGTTGGACAGAAAGAGCCTGGAGCTCACTCACTCTCCTGGCAGAGGTGATGGCAACCAGGAAAGCCGTCTTTAAAGTCAGGAGACGGAGAGGACAAGAATGAAGGGGCTCAAAGGGAGCACACATTAGAAAGGTCAGAACCAGGTTCAAATCCCACTGAGGCATCACAAACGGAACAGGTGGAAACATGTGTGTGATGCCTTTCAAGAATCGAGTTACAATCGGGGATTTGAACAAAGAAGGCTGATCAGGAAGCCTTAAAAAGGCTGAAAGGGCAGAAAGGTAGCCCTTGATAGTGCCCAGAGCAGAGCCCTGCTGGGCAAGAGAAAGAAGAAACAGAAGAACCTCCGAAAGAGGGGCAGAAAGAGGATCCACAGCCTTTGCTGTGCACCATGCCACAAATCTGTTCCACCGACAGGCGTATACCGACTTAGTGGAGGGACGCCTGGCTGCCAGAATAACATCACAGACTTCAGGAGGCAAGTCAAATGGCCTCAACTGCCGCCGCTCAATCTCCAAGCATGGAGGTGGAGACTGGACAGGTTCGGGTGGAGGACCGTCCCCTGCTGCTGCGACAGAAGGTCCTCCTGAAGGGGCAGGCGGATCGGGGGACCGACTGACATGCTGAGTAGCTCGGGATACCAGTATCTTCGAGCCCAGTCCGGAGCCACAAGGATAACTTGGGCCCGGTCGCGCCTGATCTTCTTCAGCACTCTGGGCAGAAGTGGTATAGGCGGAAAGGCGTATAACAGACCGCAACTCCACTCGCGCCGAAAGGCGTCGCCGTGCGAGTGCCGTCTTGGAAACTCCAACGCGCAGAACTGATGACATTGCGCGTTCTCTTCGGTGGCGAATAGATCTAACCAAGGCTCTCCCCATTGCAGAAAGATGCCTTGCGCCACGTCCGAGTTCAGACGCCATTCGTGATCCATCGAGCACCGACGGCTGAGTTCGTCCGCCCTGGCGTTCAGAGAACCTGCCAGGTGTTGAACCGTCAGAGTCACGCCCTGACGTTCCAGCCATTGCCAGAGGCGCAGAGCCTCCTGGCAAAGGGTCCACGACCCCACACCGCCCTGTTTGTTGCAGTACCACATGGCGGTGGTGTTGTCGGTGAACACCTGCACCACACTCCCGTTGACAAAGGGGAGGAATGCCTTCAGTGCCAGACGAATCGCCCGCAGCTCCAACAGGTTGATATGGAGCCGGGACTCCGCCGGAGACCAGATGCCTCTGATCTCTGCCTCTCCCAAGTGGCCACCCCAGCCCTGGAGGGACGCGTCCGTCACAACAACGTGCTCCGGTTGGGGAAGGGAGAGGGACTTGCCCCTGACCCAATCGCGGTCCGTAAGCCACCACTGCAGTTGTCTCGCAGTGCCCTCCGAGATCAAGACGTGGTCGGACAAGTTGCCCTGATGCTGGGCCCACTGAAACTTCAGGTCCCACTGCAGAGCCCGCATCCGCCACCGAGCGTGATGCACCAGAAGGATGCAGGAAGCCATCAGTCCCAGCAGCCGCAGCGTCAACCTGACCGAAACCCGGGATAGCGGCTGAAAGATGGGAATCAAAGCCTGAATATCCCGAACCCGCCGTTCCGGAGGATAAACCCGAAACTGCGCCGAGTCCAGAACCGCTCCGATGAAAAGGAGCTTTTGAGAGGGACACAGGTGTGATTTCGGCACATTGATGGAGAACCCCAGGTCGTGCAAGAGGTCTGCCGTCATCTGAAGGTGGTGGACGACTGTCTGGGGCGAGCCCGCCTTCAACAACCAGTCGTCTAGGTAGGGGAAGACTGAAACCCCCAACCTGCGCAGATGGGCTGCGACCAAGCCATCACTTTTGTGAACACCCGTGGGGCGCTGGTAAGGCCGAAGGGAAGCACGATAAACTGAAAATGCTCCTGGCCTACCGTGAACCGCAGGTAACGCCGGTGGGCCGGCAGGACGGGGATGTGAAAATAGGCGTCCTGCAAGTCCAACGCTACCATCCAGTCTTGTGGGTCTAGAGCAGCCAAGACCTGAGCTAACGTCAACATCTTGAACTTCTCCTTCCGGAGGAAGCCGTTGACGTTCCTTAGATCCAAGATAGGACGTAGGCCCCCCTTGTCCTTCTTGGGCACCAGAAAGTAGTGGGAATAACAACCACGCCCTACTTCTGGCCCAGGAACGCGCTCGATGGCCCCCTTGGCCAAGAGGGCCGTAACTTCCTCCTGCAGAAGTGTCAAGTGGTCCCCCGACACACGGTGGTTCTGCGGTGGCATGGCTGGAGGAGAGGTCTCGAAGGGGAGGGAGTAGCCCCTTCGGACGATTTGCAGCACCCACCTGTCCGAAGTGATCGTGCGCCAGTGAGCGTGGTGATGGCGAACCCTGCCACCCACTGGCGTCACATGGGGCCGAAAGCACGGACTAGGAGGATTTTGGGGTAGATGCTGCAGGGGAAGGTGTGGTCTGACCCCGCCGTTGTCCCCGACCGCCACCACGGCGGTTTCCACGGCCGCCACCGCGTTGGAAGGATTGTTGCGGCGCGTGGCTGGCAGCACGTGTGGGGGCGCCCCTTCCTTGGCCACGAAAGGGACGAAACGAACCCGGTTGCTGACGCTGGGTCGAGAGACCCAAGGACTTGGCCGTGACCCTGGAGTCCTTGAAGCGTTCCAGCGCGTGGTCCGCTTTGTCACCGAACAGGTGACAGCCATCAAACGGCATGTCCATCAGGGTATTCTGGACATCAGCCGAAAAATTGGCGGATCTCAGCCAGGCGTGGCGACGAATCGCCACCGTCGTAGACATAGCTCTGCCCAGCGAGTCGGTCGTATCAAGACCACACCGAATTGAATATTTCGCTGCATCTCGGCCCTCAGCCACAGCCTGACCGAGCTTTGCCCGCACCTCCATGGGGCATTCTGGCAGCAGCTCCGCGACCGTATCCCACACAGAGTGGGTGTAGCGGCCCAAGAGGCAGGCGGTGTTGCAAGACCGCAGGCCCAAACTAATGGACGAGAAGACCTTTTTGCCAAACTGGTCATACCTCTTGGATTCCCGGTCGGGCGGGGCCGACTGGAATGCGGACTGGGAGGTCGAGGCCTGGATCACCAGACTCTCAGGAGTGGGGTGGGTAGACAGGTACTTGGGGTCGTCCGGACAAGGACGGTGGCGCCTGGCCACGTTCCGATCAACAGGCGCACCTGAAGCGGGCCTGGACCACGTGCCCAACAGAACGTCAGACAAGGCTTCATTAAACGGCAGCAGTGGCTCCAGTGGGCATGACTGCGGTTTGAAGACCTCGGTGAGGATGTTAGGCCTCACGGCCGCGACGGGGAGCTCAAGGTGTAGGGCCTTGGCAGCCCTCATCAGCACCACAGAATAGGCAGCTCCCTCCACCGATGCCACGGTTGGAGGAGAGATCAAACCAGGGTTAGGAGAGTCGTCCAAACCACTGGCATCCCCCAAGTCACCTGTCCAGTCCGGGTCATACTGGCACTCGCGAGCCAGAGGGTCCTCGGACCCCTCCCAACCTTCACCGTACTCCTCATCCTCTCCGTATTCGGAGTCAATGATGAAGACCGGCTCCTCGGGGTTCATGGGCCCCATCGGCGCCGGGACCGGCGTCGAGCGACGCCCGTCCGGCGCCGCGTCCGGCGTCGGAGAAGGTAAGGGGACGGCGCCGCCCGGAGCCGGCGCCGGAACCCCACCGCCGGCCGGAACCGGCAGCGGAGAACCGGCGCCGCGCGGGGGCGGCGTCGGGGGTAACCCCGATGGCAACGGCGCCGGGGAGGCCGGAAGACAAGCCGGCGCCGATCCCGAAGGCCCCTGCGGCGCCGGGGTCGGAGCCGTCGGCGGCGCCGGGGCCGGAGCACCCGACGGCGCCGAGGCAGGGACCCCCGAACCGCTAGGGCCCCCAGACGGTAGCACTGGGCCCGAAGGCGCCGTAGGCCCCGTCGGAGAAGCGAGCGCCCTCATGGCCATGAGGAACGCCTCGATCTCTTCAGGCGTCGCGCCATGCCCAGGGACCGGAGGGTATGAGGCAGGCCGCGCCGGCGACTCTCGCGGAGCCGCGGGGTTGGGGTCACCCGAGCCCCCGGCCGCATCGCGCGAGCGTCGGGGGGAGTCGGGGGTACGATGACGACGCCCCGACTTCTTGTGCTTCTTGCCTGACGAGTGGTGTCGACTTCCGGAGCGCCCGGCGCGGCTCCGCGACCGCTCCCTCGAACGCTCTCTCGACCTCCGGCCGGACCGGGACCGCTCCCGGTCCCGACGTGGGGCCGACACCCGGAGCTCCAGTAGCTTGCGGGACCGCTCCCGCCTAGCCTTGTTGGTAAGGGCCCGGCAGTCGACGCAGGAGTCCACGTCGTGGTCAGGGCCCAGACACCGGAGGCAGAGGCGGTGATGGTCTGTGACCGACATCGTGCGCTCACAGTCATCGCAATTCTTAAACCCAGGCATCCTATCAGGCACAGTAGAGGAAAAAACAATTGAAAAACTTGGTCAAAGACCGGAGTACTGCTCTTCAGATCTGCGTCCACTGGCGCGGAAAAAAGAAGAACTGACGTCAGCGCGCGGAGGCGGCGTCTATGTACTCCAGCGACGTCATCACGGCGCACGACGCCGACGACGGACGCGGAGCCGCAGGGGACGCCTGCAGACGACGCCTACCGACGCGCAGGGGTACTGCTACGCAAAAGTTTCCGGATCCAGACTGACGCCTGGGGATATTCTAAGGTAAGGAATCTAACACTAACGTGTTTCTTTCAGATAGGTACTTCAGCTGGAGGCCGGACCCGCAAGAAGCTGTGACAGACGCTTTTCTGCGGGATTGGACCAAGGAGAAGGGGTTAAGCTTTTACTCCATTGTTCATGTTAATAAGACTGTTAGTGCAGGTCAGAAAGCAAATGTGTTGGTCATCACGCTGTTTTAGAGAGCTCAAGCTTGGTTTCCAGTGATGATGGAACTTTTCTGAGATTTTCCAATCATTCTATCCAAGAGGCTGTATCTTTTCAGGACGCCTAGGGGAATTCCCACCACATGATTTAGGACAGGTTGTTACATCTCATGGCATGGAGTATTAAGAACACAATAGAAAGTCCAGGGACTTTTGGAAGAGGCTAAATCCCTCCTTTCAAAAGTATGAGGCGCCCTCAAGTAGAGGTACCGCTCTACTTGAGGGCGATGGCTACATTGGTATACTGGTTCGGTGAAGGGTTTAGATTAAGACAGGAAGAAAATGGCACTCAAGCAAATTCGCAATGAAGTTTAAGATGTGAGCAATGGTTACATTGGTGATTGTGAAGAAGAGCTACAGATCCCGCAGAATCCTAAGTGGTCCAAATGTAAAATGTCTTATCCTGCTTGCTCACGGAGGAGTTAGAGTACAGGTTGGTAAACACCTTTTGGTCCACCATCTTGGCAGGACACTTTCCCTGAAAGCAGTCCAGTGGACGCGCACCCTCTGATCCGGAAATTGATGAGGGGCATACGGTTGTCTTTCACTCCGGAACACAGATAGATACTCTGCTTTCAGGGATATGAACAAAGTCCTTACAAGGCAACACAATCAATACCTTACTAGAAAGGATCTATCAAGTAAGTTGGCCATGTTATTGTTCCTCATCTCATATAGAGGAGTCTCTGATGTGCGAGCCTTGGATATTACAGATACGATATTCAATCCGGAAGAAGTCTCCTTTCATGTTTCTAGGAGAACAAAATGTAATTCCAGTCTTCTTTTATCCTACCATTCATGAGGTACCCAAACATGTGTGGTAAGGTACATTAAGGCTTATGAGGCCTTGACTGAGGAGGTGCGCCTAGCTGGTCCCTGAAAGGAGACCAACATGTTTCCCAGATTGAGGAATGCACGCAAGTTGTGATCGTGCTCAACCCATTTAGATTGGGGAACAGCGTAATTGGAACGGCTCTGTCCCTTGGGACCCAAAATTACATATTAACATTCTATGGTGAAATGTATGTCTCACAGGGATCATTTTAACATTTCACATTAGAATGTCCTAATGGCCATTGATCCGCTTTCTGTCTTTTGGATCCTACGGGCCCAACCACTACTTCAATAACATCCAGTTCAGGGAGGCCTATGGTGCCCCATTTTCATCCTGAGGAAGACCCCAGCGTAGGGACTTAAAAGAGCCTACTTTGTTTTTTGGAGATCGAAACGTAGACTGAGTTACTGTCATTTGCAAGAATCAAAAGTGCTTTTTCACTGTGATATAGTACTCCAGATCATGGCTGTGTACTGCCTATCATTTAGATTTCTGGCTTAAAAAGCTGTGTTTCACTGTAAATAATTATGTAATGTGTATAATGTCACTACGTCCCCTCTACACTTTTACAACCCTCACTTGATGCACCATACATTCTACCTTTTCTTTTCTCCCCCCCTTTTGTGAGGCACTGGCTTGGCACTACATTTTGAGTAATTTATGCTGATTCATTTGCTGATTTACAAGCATTCAGAGATGTACAATGTGATTAAATACCATTGTTCTATATATCCATAGTGTTTTAGCGTATTAATGCTTTATATGTTTTAAAGTCGTCCTTCGTTCTTAAGAATTGTTCCACTGGGACCATTTCTCTACTATACTGTTCTTTACCCAGGTACCCAGAGGCTTCATTGGGTTTACCCAGTTTTTGTAACTAGCTGGTGAACGTAAGCTTCTAATCTCCTTGTGTAAAACGTTAAGGCAGTATCTTCTTCCACCATAGCAAGGTGGTTGAGAAGTGTGAAGCAGGAGCCTGGCATCAACAAATCTATTTTCTGGAACACACTCTGCAAAGGGCACAATAATACCAAAGCTTTTTCTTTGGGAGCTAGTTTGGAGGACATCTTGAATGCAGCCGATTGGTCGTACGACTCTACGTTCAAGACGTTTTACTTCAAACTGGTGGTCAACATGGCTACTTTGGTGGGAAGTAAGCTCTGGACGAGCATAATCCTCGCCTCCAGTCCTGCCATAAAGCGTAAAGTTTCCGGGCATTTGTAAAGGAAGTTTCAATTCTATGAAGGACAAGGAGGTGAGAATTATTCCATCCCAACTTAGAGTCCTCTGACCCTCCCTTATCTGGTGGCTTATGAAGGACTGAAATCGAAGATCTGTATGTAATAAATATATGTTTATCTTATCTTGTTTAATTCAAATGGTTACAATAAACATGTTAGCATCGGTATTTCTGACTGCACTTGATGATATTCAATGGTTGTGTCTGTAACTTTCATGCATGTGCTTGATGCTTTTGGATTGGATGAGTTACGGAATTATGTTCTTCTTTACAGGGAATGAAGTATTCAAGCAAAACGAGAATCGCAGAATGGGAGGAAACTGTCGTTCAAAGAATGAGGAGACATAGAAAGTGATGATGCACTATGTTCATGAAGGAGGACTATGATTGGCAAATTTTGTTGTTTCCTTTCCAGAGGATTATTGGGAAAGGTGATTATTCTCAGTTTGTTCTGAAGGCTGCTGTTAATTAAAAAGTGAAAGAAGATGAGCATAATCCTCGGCTCTATGTCCTTAATAGAATTGAAACTTTCTGTCACAAATGCTAAGAAATTTTAAATCCTTGAAGCATTCTGCCCTTTTCCGGAATATGGGACAATCTGGGATGAACTTTATGGTCTCTGCGAAGAAACATCTTCCACTTGGGGGAACCTAGATGGAGATCAATATATGCTTCCTGGCATTCTGGATGCTAACCTGGCTCTCCAAGAGTAATTGAAGGGAACCAATTCACATTTAGAAATGTGGTTATAAATTACACTGCACCAGGTATGTTGTCAGGACCCCTTTCAGAGGCCGGGTTACAGGGCCCAACCGTGGGGGTGGTTGTGGCCTTTTACGCCCGATATCCCAGGGCCTGACGTACTATGGATTCTGAGCAACTGGGTCAATACCCCTTCTGCACTTGACTCTCAGCAGCAACCTGGTCGAGCAGTCCAAGGCTCCGTCAGGGGTGAAGTGCTGGGGGATGTGTGGATACAAGGGTGCAAACACAGGCTCACAACTCAAACTGCGCACATCAGCAGCAATAAATCATTGTCCAGCCAAATACTCACTTTTATGAAAAAAGAGAACAACTCTAAGAAAAAATACGGCATTCACAAGCAACTACACAACCACCCTAAGGTCGGGGTTTTATGGTTTTCTTTGCAGTTCCTGTCCCACGTCCACCTCGCTATAGCAATAGTGGTTATTTCCCATTAACTATTTGCAACATTCAGGGTATGCCCCACTAGTAGTCCGAGTTTCAAGAGTCCACTGTGACTCTATTCTAAAGTTAAAAGTGTTCCAGTGTGGACAAGCTATTCTAGCCAGCAAGTTCCCCAGCAAGTTCGACTGGCCCGACATTCAGTCTTACCTGCAGTCTTGGAGAGTCCAGAGTTCCTGAGAGCGCCCTCTCTGCGGCAGTCGGAGCAGCAACTGATCTAGGTGAGTTTCCTGCCTGATGCCCAGGCAGGCTGCATGCACTGATCTCCAATCTCTTCAACATGTGGTTGCGCTCCTGCGGCGACCAGAGGTCCCTCACGGTTCCTTGATGGAGGTAAGTCTTCTTGGTCTCTCCCATGACTGGGGTTGCGGCTTCGTTGCCGAGAAGTTCCTAGTGCTAGGTGTTCATAGTTGCCTCACTCCTTCATCAATGCTTTGGGAGAGTACACACTTCACTGACATACATGGTCACAGCGTCCCCACTTTAAATGAGCACTGACCCACTCGGCACAGCAGATATCCCCACAACAGCCTCCCCTGTGATATGGGGTTGCTGATCCTCAGCTGCACACAGGCTTGAGCCCGATCAGCAGAGCGTCCACCACGGCTCACTTCACAGCAGCCTTCTCCTGCCATACGTTGATTGAAATGAAATGAAATGAAATGAGTCTTGTAACGCGCTACTAAGACCGAAGGCATCAAGGCGCCTATCAAAAACCATCAAAATGACCAGATAACCAGCACTATGGGTACGCCTTTGAAAATAGCCACGTTTTAAGAGCTTTCCGAAACTTCAGGACAGACACCTGAGATTTAATTTCTATGGGAAGGGTATTCCACAGCTTGGGGGCAACCGCTGAAAACGCCTTCCCGCCCCATTTAGTTCTACGAGCACGGGGCACCACAAATAAGCTCTTAGTAGAGGAGCGCAGATCTCGGCCCGGTACATAGGGAAGCAGCAACTTCATCACACCGCCTGCCCCCTTGTCAGAGAGTGCCCCGTAGGTCAAACACAGAGTCTTGAAGGCTATCCTGGACTCAATAGGAACCAGTGAAGGCTTTTCCTAGCGGCCGTGGCAGAGGAAAGTCTGGGGGCATCAAGAACAAACTTCGCCGCCGCATTCTGGGCAGTTTGAAGGCGCTGCAACAGGCCTTTATTGATGCCAGCGTACAGAGCGTTGCAGTAATCGAGTCGCGAAACGACCAATGCAATGACAGCCTGTTTATGAGCCTGAGTGGACAGATAGTGTTTAATTTTGCGCAGAATTTTAATGCCCCAGCAGGTAGCAACTGTCCTGTTGACCTGCTGTGCCATTGAGAGAGCAGGATCGATCATAACTCCCAGATTCCTAGCAGAGTCTGTAGGTGTAGGACAGACTCCCAGCGAGGGGGGCCACCATTGGGCCGACCAGATGTTCGTGTTTCCGCCGAAAACCATAATCTCGTTCTTCTCCCCATTCAACTTCAGTGAATTGTAAATCATCCACTTAGAAACCGCCTCCATGCAATTTCTGAAGTTGAGAACGGAAGAGTTCCGTGAATGAGAGAGAGAGACCAAGATCTGGGTATCATCGGCGTAGGAGACTATCTCCATCCCAAATGATCTTACAAGCCTGACAAGTGGGGTCACATAGATGTTAAACAGGGTCGGACTTAATGCCGACCCTTGTGGCACCCCACATTGCACAGGTATGGGTGGAGATAGATATTCTCCCAGCTTGACCCTCTGCTCCCTCTGGGCCAGAAAAGAGGCCAGGAGACTCAAGGCAGCGCCCTCTACCCCTATCTCCCTCAGACGAGATGTAAGCACAGAGGGAGACAGGGTATCGAAGGCAGCTGTCAGATCTAATAATTGCAACCACTTTCTCCCACGACACACCAGGAATCCACTCAACAAGATTCCCCACTTGACCGTGCTCCCCTCCAATGCTCTCCTCTTCTTCACAGGGCACACTGGTCTTGGCAAGAGGGCAGGCAATGGTGCTCCAGCATCCAGGGCATGTTGTCTTGGATTCCCTGGGTGATGTCCTATCACTCAGCAGGCTGACTAGCAGTACTTGAACTCCAGTCCTGGTCACAGACAGAAAAAGTCTTGCAGAGATTCCCTTCCTCACATAGTCCATCTGGTTGCTTGGCAATTTTTGGGGTCTCAAGCTCCCCTTCTCATAGTCCATTTCATGACACCAAATGTGATTTTTTTGTCTGGGTCTCCGACAATTATGTTGGGGGGGGGGGTGCTTCTTTAGACACGCCCACTCATCTGCTCTCTTCTTCCTCTTGAAAGGAGTTTGTTACAGCAGGAGTGACTCCTAAGCCGATAGTCCCAAAACACACACCATGGGAGCGACTAGACCCACACCTAGATGTTAGCCGCTGTCATAGGTGCATCAAAAGGTTAGCCTAGGGCCCCATGCCTACTTTTTATGATTCTCTTACCAGCCCTATATACTTCCTGAAATGTGCCCAGGTCCCTTCCTTGTGACCTCTCACTGAATCAAAGAGCACCCTTTGAAGTATATAGGAGGAAGCCTGGCTCTCCCCTCTACAGTGTGGGTTCCAGCTTGTAGAAATGCAGCAATATACTACACATTTCTATACCTCCTCTGCATGTTTCACCATGCAGGCCTGGGTCTCCCAAAATGGATCCCAGGTTCCTCCATGTACTGTACCAATCATAGGCACACATACATCCAACACACGCAATGACCATACACGCACTGCACAGCACTATTTCCTCCATGTATTGTACCACTCATAGGCACACATACACCCAAGCACATGCACTCACCATTAACGTACTGGTCAGTATTGCATTTTCCCTGTACTCTACCCTTCCCAGGCACATGTACACTCTACAAAGATACACCACTGCTGCATGTGCAGCACTACACACCAAACAGATGTAGGCCCAGGGCGAGTTGAGCACACATCAGCGGAACTCTAAAATGAGTGAGCCTGTAAGCCTCACTCCTGTGACAAAGGTTAAAAAGGACCTGAACACTCTAACTGATCACTATATGCAATGCTGCCACTACCAGACAAGTTCTGCTCCACTCCTGGTGAAGGCAGTAGACTTCCACCACTGTTAGGGTAGCACTTTGGGCGCACCTACTAGTCCAACAAGATATCAATTCAATCTGTGAAAAAGGCCTGTCATGGTACACATGTATGTCCCGTGTTCGCCTATGACAACAAAAATCTGCATTAGGCATCCAGACATCAGTACAGTTGGGCACTCAAGGCAGGGGTGCACATCCGCTACCATGCAGAGGACTTGAACGTCCCAACATATGTGATACGTCCCAACATATGTGAAACAAGAAAGAATTGGATTCAAATTTGGCAATACACTGTTTGCTTGGAGAACGGGTGTTTAGTTGACATTGACACACACACAAAGATTAAAAGTGAACACATAAATCTTAAAAAAACACTGCAAAATATATATTGGTTATGACACTAGGTAAGCATGTCAAAGCTACAAGTAAAAAGAAATTACATTTAAAAACAAAGTGTTTCTTGATTTTTCACTAGGGAAAATGAACATACCTGATTAATTTCATTTGTTAGCTGGGACAGGATGGTCACTCCAATGATGCAGTGCTCCACACTATCCTAGGATTACAAAAATAGTATAAAGCAAGCAGCAGAGTGTTCCACTCTGACCCACATCCATCCTCAGAGGCCATATGTAGCGTGTTATATACAAGTTACTTCTTACATAATGCTATTAGTCCATGCAGGGAAAAACACAAGAACAAACTTAATGGAAATAAAGGTACAAAATGAGCTACTAACTGGAGTAGTGCATGATGGAGGCAGCTCAATGCAAAACTAAATTAGGAAAGACAGAAAGAGAAACAGCAGCAGGAATGACAGGTAGTGAGCCTACACCTAAGCAGCCTGGCAGCAAGCCCCAGCTCAGCTACATACAGGTAATGGGGCATTAGTGACACAAACATGGCAAAAACCTCATATTTCCTTGGATTACATAATCAATATATGGTTATCTAGACTTCTTGGCACTGTCTTTGTGATAAGGCCTTAGTGTCCCCCAAAAATCTTTGGTGACTTAAACTAAGATCACTACATCAATCGGCAGCAGGAAAGGGGTACTTTTCGAAGGTTTGAGAGTCAGGCAGACATGTACATGTATTTATGTCCAACCTTACCAACTCCATGGATTGACTATAACAAGGAATAGGCTAACTGTCCTCCACTGCATGCGTGCATGGTTCAGAACAAATGTTACCACAAATAGAAAATTAAGTTTTCGTAACTGAAACACCATAAAAAACATTTTAAGTTAAGTTAAAGGACATCTCCATGTTCACTTTTTGCCACAAAAGAAAAGTAATCCTTGGGAGCACCCTGGTTGCGGAGGTTCTGTTTTCAACAAATTTAATTTATAGTGGAAACAAACCTAGCACCACTCTACAGACCAAACCAATTACTAACCCCTTCTTAAATAACGTATGCCTGCTGAAATCTTTACTGCTTGTAAATAGAACAAGTAGAAGCCAATGACAGAACCCCACTGGAACTTTTAAATCATGTGTGGAAATTGTCTGAAAAGGGTAGATCCGTTTAAGAGATAGTGAGCATGGCTAGGGACATGAGTCTTATGCTCGCTTTTTAACATGAAGGCTACTTTTGGTAACACATTTTGAAACCGAGGTTAGAGTTTTTTTTTTAATTATTATTATTATTAGAGAAAATGTGCCAGTGTGTTCTATAGTTAGGCCATCTGCTACCTAATGTTGCCAGGAATCACTTTAAAAGAGAGATGTTCTGACAAAGACAGGCTTACCTCCGCCACACTTGAATATCTTGTGTCCAAAACAGAACTATGATAGCCTACACAACCACATCTATAATAAGTGTTCAAGAAATATACTCACCTGTAAAAACCTGGTGACGTCAACAATAACATTCCTGAACATGTACTCCTCCTTCTGACAGTCAAACCAGCCCAGTTTAGTGATGCGGGCATACAGTTGGATAAGAGCTTGCGTGACGAAGGCTGCCAGCTTTGGGCGAGTGGCCAGGTAATTGAGCACATAGTTCCCTGGAAGGCAGAAACCATTTAATCAAATCTAGCACAAGCAAAGTTTCCAGATCCAAGCACATTTAGCTTCTGGCAACATGATCTTGGTTGTACATGAACAGCCTAACACAAAATGCAAACATTTTATGCTGTGGATACAGTATAGAGAAGAGCATTGTGTACCCGCAACTCAGTGGTCCCACACACGACATCGAAACACTTCCCACATAGAGTCAAAACAAAGACAACACCCTTTCACCCACACACTATAGAGGCAACCAATGTAGGAAAACGTTTCAGCGCCCCACATGGGGTAGTAATGGCTATATACATTTTGCAATACAATACAATAGTGAAGTTTTAGGATGTTTGTGGTGACTGAAAGAAAAGAAAAAAAAATAAGAGTCAATGTCTGTAGAAGATGCCATCTGGGCATTTGCATTCCTTTATCTATAACAAACATAGGATCTAGGTCTGAACTTAAACTGCCAAGTTTCACAGCTTTTGCTGATTGCGTGGAAGGAACACTAACGCTACACTTTTTCTCACTTCCACCAGGACAACTGACGAGCGCCATCTTGGGAGGGAGACGGTCTAGTCTCTCAACAAGCTTACCGGCACCACACTACAAATTCAGGAAATGGCGCCGACGCGCGCAGAAAGCATGCCAAAGGTAAGCCTGTATGCACCCATCCGCGTCCGGAACGCATCTAGTGCCAGCCATGCTGCTGGTTTTCAAGCTGAAAAGGTATTTTCACCATATTTCCTAAGGCAGTTGAATACTAAAAATCAGTGAGGACACTATTTGGATGGAGATATAATCAGAGGCCCCGTTACCTGCTGGAAATGTTGAGCACAGGTACCACTTATTGAACTTAATCATGCAACACTAAAAGACAAAGGGGACTAATTAATGCACACTCTCTAGTTAAACATGCACTGGACTTTAGAGAGTTAATCATAGATAATGAATTAGACTTTCTATGTATTACCGAAACCTGGTTAAAAGGTGACTGCAATCCAGATATCGCAGTTGCCTTGCCTCCTAACTTTACCGTCTGTAGGAAAGAGAGAGAGGACGGTAGGGGGCGAGGAGTGGCTATCATTCAAAGAGACACTCTACAATGGAAGAATTTTAACTTACTTGGGCTCAAAGGACCAGCAAGAAATTGGCTTCTGTTGTGCTGTAAATGGATCATACTCATTCTCTGAAGTGTTAATTTACCGCCCTCCAGGCAACAGCAGTACCTTTTTGGACTCATTAGGGGATACCCTCAGTCAAGACTTCAGTCAAATGCCAACTATAAATTGCTTGGAGACATTAACCTACACCTAGAATGTGGTAATAATCCTGGCGTCACCACCTTTTTGGAAACAGTCACTCCACTGGGCCTGAACCAATTAGTTCAGGGACCGAAACACATAGGGCAGGACATACGCTGGATGCAGTCTGCTCCAATCTTACCTCAGGTCACACAGAGGCTCTTATCCCGCAGGCCTGGTCGGACCACTATTTTATTCCCCGGGCTATACCAATACCTAAGATGGCACAGGCAGCCATGAACAGCAATATGGGGGTGCTGAGGCGTAAATGGCATCAGCAGCCACTAACCCCAGCTTACCCATAATTGCCAAGAAAAGGTACCAACCGTAACTGGCGAGCCAGCAGAGGATTCCCACGGTTTCCACATCTGGATGACGGCCAGAAGTGAGGAACTAATTCCCTCAAAGCACACCACCAGAAGGGGTAAAATAAAACCACATGACGATCCATGGTTCACTAAAGATCTAGCGAAACAGTATATACACTGTAAACAACTAGAACGTAGATGGAGAAGGGGATATAAAGTAGCCAATTTACATATTTTTAAAACCCACAGGAAACAATATCACTTTGCTATTAAATCAGCACAAAAAAGGAGTATTTTCGTAATAGAATAGTGATGGCGAAGCAAAACCAAAAACACATTTTTGAAATTGTAAAAAATTTTATTGATCCAAAAGCTCTACACTCAGACATTCCCCCCTCTCAAACTCTTTGCAATGATATTGCAACATATTTCGAGGATAAAATCAAGAATATTCAAAAGGATTTTGGAACTTCAAGCTTACCAGAATCTACTAACGAATATGCTGGATTATAGGCACTTTCAAAATGTTACTTTACCCCAGACACATGAAGCCATCTTAGCATGCAAATCAGGTTCGCCAATGGAAGCATGCCCCCCAACGATACTACATCATATTATCGACATAGTGAATCCTGTGGTTAATGATATTGTGAATTCCTCTCTATCCTCCGGCATAGTGCCGGATGAATGGAAATTCGCCATTGTAAAACCTTTATAAAAAAAAAATATATATAGACCCCTCTAATCTTTTTAATTATAGGCCCAGATCCTTACTACCTATTTTAGGTAAGATCACAGAGAGAATGGTCTATAAGGAGCTTTCCAATTTTTCTGAATCGGCTCAGATTTTCCACCCTCGTCAATCGGGCTTTCGCCCAAAACACTCCACAGAATCCGCGCTACTGGAGATATCGGATACCCTGAAATTTATTACAGACAATGGTAAGAAGGCAGTGTTGATCCTTTTGGATCTGTCTGACGCTTTTGATACCATCTCTCATAACATCCTGCTAGCCAGACTAAAATCTTGCGGCACCTCCAACATTGCACTGGCCTGGATCACATCCTTCCTGTCTAATCGGAGGCTAGCAGCCTCCCTGGGTACCTTTCTCTCCTCAGAACGCACCATCACCACGGAAGTCCCACAGGGGGCCTCACTTAGTCCACTCCTCTTTAATATATACATGGCACCATTTATCTCCCTCATTTCGGCTTACGGGATTGAAACAACATCTTATGCTGATGATACTCAGCTGATCCTGTTCCTTGAGAAAAACAAATAGTTTCTTACCTGTCGGGGTTGTTTTGCAGCTTGAAGATCTTTCTGGATTCACTATGCTGTGCATTATTCCGCGGTCTAGTGGTTGGGTCCGGAATCGTAGTATTTTTTCTTTTTTTTTTCCGTAGCCCAGGTGGGCGTCGACGTCTCACCATTTGGTGTCATTCCAGTGACATCGGCAAGCGTCCTGCGGAAGCTCCCACCTTTGGGCGCCATCTTCGGATTCTTTTTTTCTCGTTTTTGTATCATGTTTGTTCATCCTTTTCCAATCTGTTCAAGTTCTTTCTTAATTTAAAGGAACTCCAGATTTGTCTCTCTAAAGAGTCTGATTTATATTGTCTTTGTATTCTCTCCTCCTGCCTCATCTTTCTGGCGGAGGTGGGTGGGTTCGCTAGTGAATCCAGAAAGATCTTCAAGCTGCAAAACAACACCGACAGGGAAGAAACTGTTCGCTTTGCAGCGTTAATATTTCTGGATTCACTATGCTGTGCATAGACTTTGTAGCGGTTTGTTATGTTTGTGGCGGATGGGTGGAAGATGAGCGTTGGTTGTTGAATATATGTTGAAGCACTTTCTTTCCTACTTGTGATTCCTTGTTCATTTGTTTATCCACACAGTAGTGCTTAGTGAACGTGTGTATTGAAGCCCATGTTGCCGCCAGGCATATGTCTTGAATGGGTGTGTTAGCCAGGAAGGCTATTGTTGCGCCCTTTTTCCTTGTAGAGTGGGCTTATGCCACTGCTAGTAGTTCTTGACCTGCCTGCTCGTGGGAGAATTGTATAGTTTGTGCGATCCATTGTGCGATGGTGCCCTTCGTTACTGGTCTTCCCAGGAAACTGCTTGCGAAGGACACAAATAACTGCTTTGTTTTCCTGTGCTCTTTAGTTCTTTCTATGTAATGCATTACTGCCCTTCTAGCGTCCAGAGTGTGCAGTGCTCTCTCCGCGCTTGTGGATGGTTTCTGAAAGAAGCTTGGTATCTGTATTGTTTGGTTCATGTGAAACCTTGACACCACCTTTGGCATGAAGTGTGTGTCCGTTCTCATTACCACCCTGTCATTGTGTATTTTAATGTAGGGTTTCTGTAGCTTCAGCGCTCGTAGCTCACTTACCCTGCGTAGCGAGGTGATTGCTACTAGAAACGCTGTCTTCATTGTGAGCATTTGTAGCGAGGCCTTATGGATGGGTTCAAAAGGCACTTACATAAGCTCTGTTAGAACTAAATTCAGGTTCCATGCCGGTGGCGGCATCCTTTTTGGGGGGGCAATCCTTTTAGCCCCTTCCAGAAATCTCTTTACTACTTGGGATGTAAAGAAGCTCTTTCCTGTCTCACCTCTTGTGTAGGCTACTAACGCTGCTAGGTGTACTCTCAGCGAGGTAGAGCTTAGGTTTGTTTTTAGCAGGTGTGTTAAATATTTTAGCACAGTTGATTCCATAGTCATTTTCTTGTGTAGTCTTTCCCTTATGCACCATTGCGTGAATCTTTTCCATTTTGCACATAGCACCTCCGTGTGGTAGGTCTCCTTGCCTCCCGTAGCACCCGCAGTGTGCTCTCTGGGAGTTTTAGGTGTGCAAACTCTACGTCTTCAGGAGCCATGCAGCTAGGCAGAGGTTCTCTGGCTCTGGGTGAAGTACCTCCCCGTTTTGCATGGAGAGCAAGTCTTTTCTTTTTGCGAACTTGTGAGGTGGTCCTTGCGCCATCTCCACTATTTGTGAGAACCAGGACTGCCTGGCCCACTGTGGTGCCACCAGAATCAGTGTCATGTTGCTAGTTCTGCATTTGCTGCGTACCCTGTGTATCAGTGGTATCGGGGGGAAAAGCGTATGCAAATGTTTTCGACCAGCATATCCATAGGGCATTTCCCTGTGATTGTTCCCCTGGTTGACTGGATGCGATATATTGGCATTTTGCAATCTGGTGTGTTGCAAATAGGTTCATTTGTGGTGTCCCCCACTTCTTGAATAGCTTTTGCATTTCCTGTGCATTGAGTTCCCACTCGTGGAATGCTGATGTCTGTCTGCTGAGCCTGTCTGCCTCCACGGTGTTCCTTCCTGGTAGGTGTATTGCCAGGAGGTCTATTTCTAGTGGGATGGCCCATCTGCATATGTCCTGCGCTAGGTTGGATAGTGCAACTGATTTTGTTCCTCCATGTTTGTTGATGTAGAACATCGTTGTGTTGTCGGTTTGTGTCAACACTCTCTGCTTGTACAGTTGTTTCTGGAAGGCTTTTAGGGCAAGGAACACGGTCTTTAGTTCCAGGTAGTTGATGTGCCTGATCGCATCTGTTGGAGTCCACAGACCGCTCGCCTTTAGCCGGTTCATGTGTGCTCCCCATTCCCTGTGGGATGCGTCTGTGGTGATGGTCACTGTTGGGTTTGGTGGTGTTAAAGGCTTCCCCCTTGTTATGTTCTCCTTGTTCCACCACGTTATCTCCTCTTGCACTGCGTGTGTTACAACCACTAGATCTCCCCAACTTCCTGTAGCTTGTGACCATTGTTGTTGGAGCCATTCCTGGAATGGTCTCATGTGGAGTCGTATATTGGGGACTAAATGTATGCAGGACGCCATTATCCCCATGATCTTGCTCGCTGTCCGAGCTCGCCCCTTCTGGTACGGATGTACCTCCTTCAACAGGGCAAGTGTTCTCTTGTTGCTGGGGAACACCTTGCTCTGTATGGTGTTGATCTGTGCGCCTAGGAAGATCTTCACCTGTTCTGGTTCCATAGAGATTTCCCCCAGTTCTGTCAGCGTCTGTGTGACCCGCGGTGCATGTAGTTGGCATTGTTTGTAGGAGCTTGCCTTTATTAGCCAGTCGTCGAGGTAGGGGTATACATGAATCCCTTCCCTCCGTAGGTGCGCTGCTACTGCTGCGAGGCATTTGGTGAAGACCCTTGGTGCGGATTTTAGTCTGAAGGTCAGGGCTGTGAACTGGTAGTGCGCCTTGTCAATGGCAAATCTCAGTAGATGTTTGTGTTGTTTGTTCATGGGAATGTGTAGGTAGGCATCTTTGAGGTCTATGGTGGACATAAAGTCTCTGTCCCTTATTTGAGGAATAACCTCTTGTACGGCTGTCATCTTGAACTTTTGAGTCTTTATGTATTTGTTTAGGAACCTTAGATCCAGGATGGGTCTTAACGTTTCGTCCACCTTTGGTACGAGGAAGTAGTTTGAGTACACTCCCTTGTTTCTTTCTTTGAACTGTACTGTTTCTATTGCCTCCTTGTGGAGGAGTTCTTGTGCTTCCTGTTGGAGTAGCGCGAGTTCTTTTGCTGAGCGCGCTTTTCCTTTTGGTTTCCTGTTAGGAGGCTTCTTTTCCAGTTCTATACAGTATCCGAACTGTATGATGTTCAGTATCTATTTGTCTGTTATTTTCTTCCACTCGTGGAAGAAGTGTTTTTGTCTGCCTCCTACTGGTGTTACATGTTCGTTGATCCCTGATTTGAGAGCGTGTAAAACTTTTTTGCTTATTTTGTTGTGCCCCTTCCCTAGAGGTGTTGTGTGGGTGGGCACATTTGGTGGAGCGGAGTCACTTTGAGGTGGGTTGCTGGCCCCCTCTTCTTGTTTGACCTAGTCCATTCACCCTCCCGCGAAAGGACTGGCCCCTTGGGTGGTATTGCCAGGTTTGCTGCTGCTGACCCTGCTGCTCTTGGTTGTTATCCTGGTAATTGTGCTGGAATGTCTGATGTGACGTTCCCGGCTGGTTTCCCCCTCTTTCGTTTGGTGTCCGTGTCGGGGTGCTCCTTCTCATTCCTCTGAACTGCAACGCCCCCATGGACCTTGCAGTTTCATTTTCCTTCTTGAGCTGCGTCAGTTTCTCATCTACTGGCACTCCGAACAGTGTTTCTCCATTGAAGGGTGTGTTCAGAATATTATTCTGGACTTCCGGCTTGAAACCTGAGATCCTCAGCCAGGCATGCCTTCTTTCTGTTATCCCAATCATCATGAGCCTGCTGTATGTGTCTGACGCACCCAGGGCTGATTTGAGGCAGAGTTTGCCATGTTCTTGCCTTCCTCCACCAGGTGTGTTGCTCTCTGTTGGTATTGTTCAGGGAGGTGTTTCAGTAGCTGTCCAACCTCCTCTCAATGCTGGTACGTATGCCTGTTGAGTTTGGCATTAGAGTTGGAAATGCGCCAGTGGATTGCTGCAATCCTCTCTATTTTTCTTCCAGTGAGGTCTATCCTCTAACTTTACTAGTCTGGAGGTGGGCCTGAGTTTGTGGGAATGTTGGCCCTCTTTCTGGCTGTTGCTGCAATGATGGAGTCAGGACTGACGGATCCCTGGATGTATGGTGGGTCCTTAGAGGAATGTTTATACTTCTTCTCTGTCCTAGGTGTGACAGACCTGCAGCTTGATGGTTCCTTGAAAGCTTCCCTTACCTAGTCCAGGACACTTGGGAGCATGGAGAGGAATTGAATCCTAGTTCGAGTGGGGAGCAGGGTCTCTAAGAGGAAACAGGTTTTTGGTTTCTCTTCCTCCAGTTTCACCCCATATACTGCCGCCGCATTTCTGATGACCATATTGTAGATACCAATGTCATCTGGCGGCGAAGGCCTCGAAGGATACGTTTCTACGGCCTCTTCCGGGCTTTCGGTGTTGAGATCCAGCCAATCTAGGTCCTGCGCCACCGAGGATGCCGACCCCAAAGTTGTTTGCTGGTCTTTCTCGCCTTCTCCCTCATAATAGTATAGGCCCTCTTCCTCTTGGTGTTCCTGGGGCTCCGGAGTTTTCGGCGGCTCTTGGGCATCAAACTCCTCTTCGTCCTCGACAGTCATCGTCGGCTTCGACAGGATGGTGTACCTTTTCATCCGTTTGTCGAATTCCTTTTTCCTTTGCTGGATACTGTCCATTTCGGCCTTGAGCCTTCTCTCTTTTCTCTCCATCTCGGCGGCCTGTTCGGCGTCGAGGGCTTCGGCCGATCCCCTCGATGTCGAAGTTGCCTTCGGGTCCTTTTCCTTCGGCGTCGAGCGCGCCTTTTCGGGGACGTGCTTTGACGAACTAGACTTGTCTTGGGTTTTCGCCGACTGGGAGTCCTTTTCGAAGGATCCGCTGGGCTGCTTGTCCCTGGATGCAGCTGCGTCCGTCGAATGTTTTGGGGCCAGTGCTACTTTTGAGGACTTTGACTCTGTTGTTCAAGAGTCTGACTTTGATTTCCGAGAGTCTGTCGGGGTCTTAGGGGTCGACGTCTCTCTTACCTCCTTTGTGGTTTTTGTATCGGTCTCTACGAACATGTAGTAATCTGGTCCTTCTGCGATGTTGTCATCTTCCCCACTGGAGAGGCACAAGTCCCGGAGCGACAGAGGTTGACCATGGTCTTGCATGCTATAGTTGGCTCTCCTCTGTCTTTCTCCTATCCCGAGTGTTGTTGGGGTAAAAACCGAGCAGGCGTTGCAATCCTTGCTCTCGTGCTCGACCGGCAGGCTGAGGTTGCAAACCGGATGCTGGTCCTTCTGCACGTATTTGTGGTGGCAATTACGGCAGAATTTAAAGGGTGTTTTGTCCATTCCTGTTCTCAGGGGGCCCCCTGTGTGTGCATTCTCCGTTGGACGTTGAAGTTTTCAATATTCTCCTCCTCCTTCGTCGTCCCGGTTCAGTGGTCTTGACTGCGAGATGTATTCTCCAATTTTTCCGGTTGTTTTCTGTCTTTTTCTTCTCCTTTTCTCCAAAACCTCTGAAACCTCTTGGTGACAATCCAGACCCAACGGCGGAAAAAAGAATCAGAAGAAGGAGCCTAAAGGTGGGAGCTTCCGCAGGAAGCGAGCCGACGTCACAGGAAGGACACCAAATGGTGGGACGTTAACGCCCACCTGGGCTAAGAAAGAATAAAAAAAAATATGATTCCGGACCCAACCACTAGACCGCGGAATAATGCACAGCATAGTGAATCCAGAAAGATTCACGCTGCAAAACTCCACGGAAGCTGAAGAACATTTTAAAGCCTGTCTTACTGTGGTCATCAAATGGATGAAAAACAATCACCTCCGTTGTAACCCGGATAAGACAGAAATCCTGCTGATAGGGAAAAATAACCCCTTTCAACCCAAGGACTGCTGGCCGGAAGAGGTAGCAGCCCCTCCTCCATCCACTGTGAAGGTGGCCAAAAACCTGGGGGTGTGGTTTGACTCCTCCCTCTCCTTCAAACCCCATGCACTTAAGGTGATGGGTACATGCTTTGGCAATGAAAAAATTATTTGATTTGATTCCGCTTGCTGCAAGGAAAACAGTGGCAGTGGCTTTAATACTCTCACACCTAGACTACTGTAATAGCCTCCTAGCAGGGGTCAATAAATTAACCCTGAGGAGACTACAGGTAGTGAAACATGCAGCAGTTTGATTGGTCTTAAACTTCCCTGTAGGGTGTCAGCCTCAGCGGCTCTATAAACCCTTCATTGGCTCTCCCTACACAAAAGAATTTTATTCAAACTTTTCCTCACGACCTTCAGGGCAACTCGCTGATTAGGGCCTGTATATCTCTCCACATGATTTACACCATACACGACAATGAGGACACTCAGATCTACTTCTGAAAACCTACTTAAATTGCCAGGCTTTAAACTTAAAACCAGGGGAGGGAAATCGGCTACTGTGTTAGGGGCAAAGGCTTGTAATTTCATGCCAAACAAATTAAGATCAATGGAATCTGAAAAGCTGTTTAGGAAGGCCCTAAAGACATGGATGAATGGAACATTTGATGAATCTTGTTTTGCACTCATCTAGAGCCTAACTCTTCACTGCTGAAGCTCGTTCTCTTACAGCGCCTGGAGGCTCCTTTGGGCGTGACAGTTTGCGCTCTATAAATGCCACATTTCATTTCTTAATCGTGCATAAAAGCTCAATCCAGAAAGTAAATTCTGATCAGGATTTATCATTGCTGTGTTGCTAAAGAAATCCACCCATGCATCTCTGCCAGAGAGCTGAAGCCCCACTCTCAAGGACTGTGTATTAGAAGCAATATCTGGATGACTTGCAGGGTACGTGTGGTATTGTTTTTTTTTTTTATCTGCGCTCTAAAACTGACTTTGTTGGAACCCTCATTTTAGCAGAGTTGCAGCCTTTCTGTTATGGAACTGCTTTTAGTAGCTACCTTCCCCTTGCTTTGAAGCAACCAGCCCTTGCCCATGTTACTTTGTTTCAAAAGACCTGTGTTTTATATAGTCATTCTTTGCTTAGTGTCAGTCTATGCAGCTGGTCTGTTTGCACTTAGAGAAGTACTTTACTGCTTTAGACAGTAGATTCTGTGGAAGATAAGGCATTTTAGCAAGAATTCAAACCACCTTTTTAGCTTTCAATCTATTCTTATATTGCTTGTGCACTTTGAATGCTGTGCTCTCCTGCCATACCTATAATAGCCACATTCTTTCTGATGTGATTTCACACAAGAAAAACTTGTCTGTTTTCTCATTTTAATATTATTGAATCTGGCTAAGTCAGAGCCAATACGTCCTTCCCAGCTCAAATCTATTGTGCGTTACTGTTAGTCCACAATCTTTTAAATGTTCGACCTGCAGGTACAGCATTAGTAATCTTTCATGTGATGTTTGGAAGTTGCCAGGGGCTATACTCGTTCTGTGTCTTTGTGGGTTGTGCTTTATTAATTCCATTGTCAGTAGTGCTACTGCAGAAAGCCAACTTAATCAATTCAACATGTTCACCCTACTAAGTCATTAAAGTAACTTTCAATGATGTAATTAATACATAAACACCATGCAGAAAACCTCACGGTGGAAATCTTATTCTGAGATTCATATTTTTTATTTTAGGTGATTTCACCTACACTTGCTTCTTGGATATTATCTGCGTTGCTCTACACTGAACCTTAATTTGCCCTATCTTGTGTGTGGAACCCTCTCATGCCAATGATACCTTTAGGCCCAAACTAAAAGGTAGATTTCATAAGTACACAATTGCAATTAGTCAATTTGCAGACCCCACACCGTAAACAGAGCACTTGAGTACAGGCAAGTCAATTTATTGAGTAGCTTCTGATTACAAATGCTACTCGAGCTTACCTTCTCCTTCTAAGGTCCTCATCAAACGTATCTTCTGCTACACGACGACTTCTCATCGTCGAGTCAATGCCGGTAATTGTCCACCTACTAGGAGTTGTGGGGCCTCTTGCGAGTGTTATGTTAAATCTAATGAAGATGAAAACTGAATCTTCTATAAAATTATGTATACCATCAAGCAAACTGATGCCTTGCTTGGGAATCCCTGATGTAGTTGGGCATTTCTCACAAAATCTTAATTACTTTGATAGTGAACTGTCCATCATAAGCATTTTACAATTCGACTCTATGGCAATCAAAATGTTGTGGATAATTTCAAATGGATTGCCAAAACAGTACAAAAGTACGTTTTAGGAGACAGAGAGAGGGTAGAAGGCAAAAAGGCAGGTTACAAAAGAGGGGGGTGAGAGACTGAAAAGGGGAGAGTACAGAGATGGGAGAGGGGATACGGATTGTAGTGAGACAGAAAGAATGTGTGAGAGTGAAAAAGAGAAGTACACCTCAGCGTTCTACTCACGGATGTCTATGCGTTGCTCAAGGGGAAGGGGATTGCCAGTGCGAGAGATGAGCTTCGTTAGACAGGTGGCTGCCAGGAGCTGGGAATACGAAGACTGTGCAAAGAAATGCACGTGAAAAGCACATTAGGCTTAATGTAACTGTACAGACACGTAAAATGAGCAGTTGAGTAGAAAGCAGTTTAAATATTACAGTAGGAACAATGAGACAGCTTGGAAAGACTTGTGATAAGCAAACCAGCATTAAAATATACCCTAAACATCCCACACCGGAATATATCTTATAGGTGCCACTAGATGTGGTTTGTGGTAAAAAGAAGCAAGGATTCAAATAAAGGACCACAGATATCTTACACAGTTCTGCAACCCACAAGTGGCTTAGCAAAAGTGTGGATTATGGTCCGAAGTAGAACAGTCCTACCCAGTTTTAGCTGATGATGATGGCTAACAAAGCATGAAAAAAACAGAGGAGGGGAGAGAGAGTCTCGCGAGTGGATTCGTACTCCCTTGGTAAGCTTACGTAAACAAAAGGAATCCACCTATAGTGCTTGAAAGTGTTCCTTACAGTGGTAGGGAGCACTTAGTGTTTTTTAAAATACCCCTCACACACCAAAAGGACCCTTGGTGTCATGCTTCATCATTGGGGTCTTCGCACCCCTTTACGAGATGCTGCGACGTACGACTACTCGGGAGCACTTTTAATCAATGACTATGCGTGGTGCGTGTGGGGACACATCGATATCGACTCCCATCGAGTCCTTTGCAGATTGGCGAGACAACCCCAGACGTTCAGAAGGCTCATGAAGTTCACAAATCTGTTAAGACAAGTAATGCAAATTGCAAATTACTATGGATATACCGCTGTAGATACATTGTAGCCTATTGTTTATATATTATTTTCACTTTTTGTATATATCAAACACATATTTTACATAGTAAAACTTGAGTAAGGTGGAGAATTTGTGCACCCCGTCCTGAAGAAGAAGTTGATCTCCGAACCATGTTGACGCACACATGAGGTGATGTTCATAAATACGACAAACACCTCACATTTCACATTTTTTAACAGTACCAGCCCGGGGGCCTAATTAAAAAAAAATTGTAGTCTTACCCCACGAGCCAGGCACTTTTTATTCTTTCACTCACCCCACCACTCACTTACAAATAACAAGCATTGGAAATGCAATAGGGCTCGCATTAGGAAAGTTTGAGCTATTGGTGTTATAAAGGAATTTTTTTTATTTATGTGTTATTTTTTAAAATAGCTAAATTAATAGCTTTGTCATTTACAATGCCAATAGTTATAACTTTCGCAAACACCTATAGCATTTGTAATGCAACATGTTTTGTATTTACGTGACTTAGATGTATTGATATTACAAATAACAATGGCTTTTAATTTTTTAAAATAATTAATACTTAAATAATTTATTTAATTTGTAATGGCAATAGCTTAAACTTTTGTAAATAACTTTTGTGAAGATTATGTTCAGTGTTTTTTATTGTGACGAAAATCCAAGAAGAGAAGTGAAATATTAACATCTTTTTGTGATTTGTAATAAAGCACGAAAGTTTGAAAACAGCTTGAAACATTGAAAGAACACATTTGAACCAATGATGCTGTGGTGGTGCTGAGTGATGCTGTGGTGGTGCTGAGTGATGCTGTGGTGGTGCTGAGTGATGCTGTGGTTGCGCTGAGTGATGCTGTGGTTGCGCTGAGTGATGCTGTGGTTGCGCTGAGTGGTGTGTGAATCGGTGGAGCTTAGTGGGTGCATTGGTGGAGCTGTGTGGTGGGTGCATCGGTGGAGCTGTGTGGTGGCTGCATCAGTGGAGCTGTGTGGTGGGTGCCTCAGTGGAGCTGTATGGTGGGTGCCTCGGTGGAGCTGTGTGGTGGGTGCATCGGTGGAGCTGTGTCGATGGAGCTGTGTGGTGGGTGCATCGGTGGAGCTATGTGGTGGGTGCCTTGGTGGAGCTGTATGGTGGGTGCATCGGTGGAGCTGTGTGGTGGGTGCATCAGTGGAGCTGTGTAGGTGGAGTTGTGTGGTGGGTGCATCGGTGGAGCTGTGTGCTGGGTGCATCGGTGGAGCTGTGTGGGGGGTGCATCAGTGGAGCTGTGTGGTGGGTGCATCGGTAGAGCTGTGTAGGTGGAGCTGTGTGGTGGGTGCATCGGTAGAGCTGTGTAGGTGGAGCTGTGTGGTGGGTGTATCGGTGGAGCTGTGTGGTGGGTGCATTGGTGGAGCTGTGTGGTGGCTGCATCGGTGGAGCTGTGTGGTGGGTGCCTCGGTGGAGCTGTATGGTGGGTGCCTCGGTGGAGCGGAGCTGTGTGGTGGGTGCATCGGTGGAGCTGTGTGGTGGGTGCATCGGTGGAGCTGTGTGGTGGGTGCATCGGTGGAACTTGGTGGTGGGTGCATCTGTGGAGCTGTGTGGTGGGTGCATCTGTGGAGCTGTGTGTTGGGTGCCTCGGTGGAGCTGTGTGGTGGGTGCATCAGTGGAGCTGTGTGGTGGCTGCATCAGTGGAGCTGTATGGTGGGTGCCTCAGTGGAGCTGTATGGTGGGTGCCTCGGTGGAGCTGTGTGGTGGGTGCATCGGTGGAGCTGTGTCGATGGAGCTGTGTGGTGGGTGCATCGGTGGAGCTATGTGGTGGGTGCCTTGGTGGAGCTGTATGGTGGGTGCATCGGTGGAGCTGTGTGGTGGGTGCATCAGTGGAGCTGTGTAGGTGGAGTTGTGTGGTGGGTGCATCGGTGGAGCTGTGTGGTGGGTGCATCGGTGGAGCTGTGTGGTGGGTGCATCAGTGGAGCTGTGTGGTGGGTGCATCGGTAGAGCTGTGTAGGTGGAGCTGTGTGGTGGGTGCATCGGTAGAGCTGTGTAGGTGGAGCTGTGTGGTGGGTGTATCGGTGGAGCTGTGTGGTGGGTGCATTGGTGGAGCTGTGTGGTGGCTGCATCGGTGGAGCTGTGTGGTGGGTGCCTCGGTGGAGCTGTATGGTGGGTGCCTCGGTGGAGCGGAGCTGTGTGGTGGGTGCATAGGTGGAGCTGTGTGGTGGGTGCATCGGTGGAGCTGTGTGGTGGGTGCATCGGTGGAACTTGGTGGTGGGTGCATCTGTGGAGCTGTGTGGTGGGTGCATCTGTGGAGCTGTGTGTTGGGTGCCTCGGTGGAGCTGTGTGGTGGGTGCATCAGTGGAGCTGTGTGGTGGCTGCATCAGTGGAGCTGTATGGTGGGTGCCTCAGTGGAGCTGTATGGTGGGTGCCTCGGTGGAGCTGTGTGGTGGGTGCATCGGTGGAGCTGTGTCGGTGGAGCTGTGTGGTGGGTGCATCAGTGGAGCTGTGTAGGTGGAGCTGTGTGGTGGGTGCATCGGTAGAGCTGTGTAGGTGGAGCTGTGTGGTGGGTGTATCGGTGGAGCTGTGTGGTGGGTGCATTGGTGGAGCTGTGTGGTGGCTGCATCGGTGGAGCTGTGTGGTGGGTGCCTCGGTGGAGCTGTATGGTGGGTGCCTCGGTGGAGCGGAGCTGTGTGGTGGGTGCATCGGTGGAGCTGTGTGGTGGGTGCATCGGTGGAGCTGTGTGGTGGGTGCATCGGTGGAACTTGGTGGTGGGTGCATCTGTGGAGCTGTGTGGTGGGTGCATCTGTGGAGCTGTGTGTTGGGTGCCTCGGTGGAGCTGTGTGGTGGGTGCATCAGTGGAGCTGTGTGGTGGCTGCATCAGTGGAGCTGTATGGTGGGTGCCTCAGTGGAGCTGTATGGTGGGTGCCTCGGTGGAGCTGTGTGGTGGGTGCATCGGTGGAGCTGTGTCGGTGGAGCTGTGTGGTGGGTGCATCAGTGGAGCTGTGTGGTGGGTGCCTTGGTGGAGCTGTATGGTGGGTGCCTCGGTGGAGCTGTGTGGTGGGTGCCTCGGTGGAGCTGTGTGGTGGGTGCCTCGGTGGAGCTGTGTGGTGGGTGCATCGGTGGAGCTGTGTGGTGGGTGCATCGGTGGAGCTGTGTGGTGGGTGCATCGGTGGAGCTGTGTCGGTGGAGCTGTGTGGTGGGTGCCTTGTTGGAGCTGTATGGTGGGTGCCTCGGTGGAGCTGTGTGGTGGCTGCATCGGTGGAGCTGTGTGGTGGGTGCCTCGGTGGAGCTGTATGGTGGGTGCATCGGTGGAGCTGTGTGGTGGGTGCATCGGTGGAACTGGGTGGTGGGTGCATCGGTGGAGCTGGGTGGTGGGTGCATCTGTGGAGCTGTGTGGTGGGTGCCTCGGTGGAGCTGTGTGTTGGGTGCCTCGGTGGAGCTGTGTGGTGGGTGCATCGGTGGAGCTGTGTGGTGGCTGCATCAGTGGAGCTGTGTGGTGGGTGCCTCAGTGGAGCTGTATGGTGGGTGCCTCGGTGGAGCTGTGTGGTGGGTGCATCGGTGGAGCTGTGTCGGTGGAGCTGTGTGGTGGGTGCATCGGTGGAGCTGTGTGGTGGGTGCCTTGGTGGAGCTGTATGGTGGGTGCATCGGTGGAGCTGTGTGGTGGGTGCATCAGTGGAGCTGTGTAGGTGGAGCTGTGTGGTGGGTGCATCGGTGGAGCTGTGTGGTGGGTGCATCAGTGGAGCTGTGTGGTGGGTGCATCGGTAGAGCTGTGTAGGTGGAGCTGTGTGGTGGGTGCATCGGTAGAGCTGTGTAGGTGGAGCTGTGTGGTGGGTGTATCGGAGGAGCTGTGTGGTGGGTGAATTGGTGGAGCTGTGTGGTGGCTGCATCGGTAGAGCTGTGTGGTGGGTGCCTCGGTGGAGCAGTATGGTGGGTGCCTCGGTGGAGCGGAGCTGTGTGGTGGGTGCATCGTTGGAGCTGTGTGGTGGGTGCATCGGTGGAGCTGTGTGGTGGGTGCATCGGTGGAACTGGGTGGTGGGTGCATCTGTGGAGCTGTGTGGTGGGTGCATCTGTGGAGCTGTGTGTTGGGTGCCTCGGTGGAGCTGTGTGGTGGGTGCATCAGTGGAGCTGTGTGGTGGCTGCATCAGTGGAGCTGTATGGTGGGTGCCTCAGTGGAGCTGTATGGTGGGTGCCTCGGTGGAGCTGTGTGGTGGGTGCATCGGTGGAGCTGTGTCGGTGGAGCTGTGTGGTGGGTGCATCAGTGGAGCTGTGTGGTGGGTGCCTTGGTGGAGCTGTATGGTGGGTGCCTCG
Source organism: Lissotriton vulgaris (assembly GCF_964263255.1). NCBI lineage: Eukaryota > Metazoa > Chordata > Amphibia > Caudata > Salamandridae > Lissotriton > Lissotriton vulgaris. The sequence continues at coordinate 586,518,669 of NC_141699.1, read as the reverse complement.
GTGGAGCTGTGTGGTGGGTGCCTCGGTGGAGCTGTGTGGTGGGTGCCTCGGTGGAGCTGTGTGGTGGGTGCCTCGGTGGAGCTGTGTGGTGGGTGCATCGGTGGAGCTGTGTCGGTGGAGCTGTGTGGTGGGTGCCTTGTTGGAGCTGTATGGTGGGTGCCTCGGTGGAGCTGTGTGGTGGCTGCATCGGTGGAGCTGTGTGGTGGGTGCCTCGGTGGAGCTGTATGGTGGGTGCATCGGTGGAGCTGTGTGGTGGGTGCATCGGTGGAACTGGGTGGTGGGTGCATCGGTGGAGCTGGGTGGTGGGTGCATCTGTGGAGCTGTGTGGTGGGTGCCTTGGTGGAGCTGTGTGGTGGGTGCATCTGTGGAGCTGTGTCGGTGGAGCTGTGTGGTGGGTGCATCGGTGGAGCTGTGTGGTGGGTGCCTTGGTGGAGCTGTATGGTGGGTGCATCGGTGGAGCTGTGTGGTGGGTGCATCAGTGGAGCTGTGTAGGTGGAGCTGTGTGGTGGGTGCATCGGTGGAGCTGTGTGGTGGGTGCATTGGTGGAGCTGTGTGGTGGCTGCATCGTTGGAGCTGTGTGGTGGGTGCCTTGGTGGAGCTGTATGGTGGGTGCCTCGGTGGAGCTGTGTGGTGGGTGCATTGGTGGAGCTGTGTGGTGGGTGCATCGGTGGAGCTGTGTCGGTGGAGCTGTGTGGTGGGTGCATCGGTGGAGCTGGGTGGTGGGTGCATCGGTGGAGCTGTGTGGTGGCTGCATCGGTAGAGCTGTGTGGTGGGTGCATCAGTGGAGCTGTGTGGTGGGTCGTTCGGTGATTTGGTGGTTACCTGTAATGCAAACTTGAACTGACAGTATTATTAATCCAAATAGCTACCAATCTGGCCATAGTGAATGGTGGTATACTGGAACCTTGTCAGAATGTAGGGTGTGGAATATGCACCTAAGCTCAAAATATATGTTGCAAAGAGAACTGCTGTAACATTAGATGTGGTGGGACACTCCCAAAACAGAGAAAAGGTTTTTGCTCCGAATGTTGGCATCACCTCAATCAAGCTCAAATTGTGTTGTCTAGCAGGAGGCTGGGGTTCACTTCCTGGACGACAGAATCAAATGTGCACCCCAAAGATTATGATTTTCAGTTTGGTATAAATCACAGTCCAAACTTACCACAACGTCCTTGGTGAAATGCCAAACACGGAAACTGCTTGTGGCATTCCTTGGATAAAATACATATAGATGTAATTTGTAAAGATGGGGCATGACGTAGTATGCAGCCATCTTACACAAGAAGTAATTTGAAGACATGCTTTACTCCCTTGCCTAATAGGAACAGGGACTTAATCAGCTACAAAAACCAAGACGGCGGACATTACCGTTAAAAGATGGATAAGAAGGCAGCCATATTTGCACCGGGTCTTTAGAAGAAAAGGTTTATTGCTCCTATTTAGAGTGTACCTAGTAATAGAAATGCTACGTTTTCCCAAGGACAGTGCTGAAGTGAAAAGCGGACTTCTGTGCCCATGTAATGTGGCCTCTGTACAGACATGCATGCATGTTTTTTCTGTGCTTTCTTGAAAGGACCTTAGAGCACGTTTATTAATTAGGTCATATTACGAACAGTGGGTCACTTAATTTATGCGAGCCTTTATAATAAACATACTGGTGCAGAGAAAAATAAAATGTAAACGCTCGGCAGGAAAGGCTTGCAGCCGCGAAATGAAAGTTAAAAAAACGCGGCCGCGAAATGAAAGCCTTTGATGCAGCAGGGGGGCGGAGCGGATACCTTTGAAGAGCTGCTGCTGGCAGCACCACGCTGGCGAACAGATGGCTGGCTTTGATGTGCACGCGCTTTTTAGGTCAATGCGCTTGCGCATTGACCTAAAAAGCCACGGGAACATCATCAAATCGCCAGTTTAGTTAAACTCTGGTTAGGCTGCTATATGGCTCGACCTCTGAATGCGCAAGCGCATTGCAGAGGTCGAGCCCTAAAAACCCACACACGCACCACGCATAGGCATTGATTAAAAGTGCTCCCGCGTAGTCGTAGGTCGCAGCACGCCGCATCCCGTAGAGGGGAGTGAAGACCCCAATGAGGAAGCATGACACCAAGGGTCCTTTTGGTGTGTGAGGGGTATTTTAAAAAACACTAAGTGCTCCCTACCACTGTAAGGAACACTTTCAAGCACCATAGGTGGATTCCTTTTTTCTACGTAGGCTAACAAGTCATGACACCACAAAATCCCCATCAAAGCCCTTTTGCCCAATCCTCTCTGCAGAGGTTACCTTGGCAGCACCAGGAGGACAAGAATGTGAAAAAATCCCACTTAGAACTTTTGTGTACGATCCGATTTGCAGATCTTGCACCATCAAAACAAGATAAATAGGTGAGATAGTTCCTTGCATTGATTAAATCGTTTCACCAAACAAGAATCTTACACCAAGGTTTAACACTAAGACAAATCATTTTTTTTTCATCCTCACCACCCCATAGGGTTTAAAGCTCCATGCTCCTTTCACCAGGTCCCAATATGCCCCTCACAAAATAAGCTCATTCTTGAAGGTGGCATCTTTACGTACAGTTCCTCGCTCAAGGAGCAGCTGGCACTTGCTCAGACAGTCAGGGCTGTTGGTGAACCCCACCAGGGCCTTCTCTGCCTCCAGTCGGGTGGCGGTATCTGTGGTCTCATACAGCTGCTTGCACAGGTTCTCTAGCTGGGCTAGGCTCTGAAACATATCAATCATATGAAATTAACAAAGAATAAAAAAATTAGGCGCTTTTAACATTCTTCCAATACCACCTAAATGAACCTCTATACTTACATACAGCGCCATTCCTATGCGGTCTCTCTGAAGTCACTTCTGAAAACATATTTACTCGCCGTGATTGCAAAGTCAACTCCTTTCCATTACCCATTTAGCCTCAGAGGCTACTCCGATAGTATACATATCACAATTTGCTACAATATTCGCACATTCACCTTCGGTGCTGAAAGAGGCATTACAAGCCGGTATTCAGTCCCAGAACCTATTAACATCCAAGGACCCAGTAACGTCCGAATGCAGTGTGCCAACACCAAAGACTGCATCTTCGCCCCAGTTTGAGGTTCTGTGCACCCTTTTTTGAAAAAATAGCGCTGCCTATAGCACATGCACTAACTTGATACCTGTATTTATAAGGTGTGCTATCTGCAGAATTTAGACTAACTTGTGGGTTATTGACACTCTCTGCATGTGCTGGAGGGAGACATATTTTACACTGCATCGTACTTCACATGTTGGTCCCAAAATAAATCGAAAAAATAAAGGGTTTTATTTACACAAACTGTATGCAACTTATTCGGAGTTATTATACTAACATTATCACTGACAAAATTGCTGGTCATACTTCATTGCTATAAATTACTATACAACTCAATGGTACCCATTTATCACGCTCCGAAGAACGAGACTTAAATGTATGCCATTGTGAGTTAAATGCAACTCTCTGCAGTGTGCTCCTATCCCGCCACACTATTTCACCAGCACTGGGTCTTGAGACCTGCAGGCTCTCTCTGTTGTGTATAATCATACAAGGGTGTTTTTTTATGGTGTGGCTTGACAGCACTGCTGTCGCCAGGCAATTCTGTGAGCATTAATGCAGGGGCTTTGGCTACACCCACATATTGGGAGCCATGAGTACATGTTTTTGTTGGGGAGAATCTGGGTACTTCCACAAAAATGTGTTTGCCCTCCACGGCTACCAAGCTATGATCATTTTATTCATTTATCCAGCTGTCTGGGTTGGACTTCCATGGGCACATAATAATGCCAAGAAAGGGTCTTCGATAACTAGATCATTTATGTTGTTTTTCTAAGTTAGCAGCACAGATGTGAGGAGGGCCACCATTAACTTACATGGATTTTTAGGTCTGGCTTGACAATGCAACTTTCACCTGACCTTTTAACCTATACCAATACTATTTTACAATTATTTGCTTCCACAAATACATATTCATCTCCATGCTATTTACTTGTAATGCTTCACTTTACCATAGGCAGGGATGTGGAATTCCTATAGTCCGACACCCAGGACACATTAAGCACAAACCCTTTGGCTGCCAGTTTCCAGTACCACATTATGGATCAGGGAAGGGCACTGTCTGCAGTTAAGGTAATATTTTTGCCCATATGTTAATGCTGTTCAAACTTGTATTCATGGTTGATTAATTGAAAGCCTTTATTATTAGAGTGAGCACTCTAAGTAAAAGTTGTAAGCTCTGACTGCACTACTGACAGTAGTTCCAGTATAAAAATGTGTGCACACATTTCAAAGTTTAGCAATATGGGGCTATGTATAATGCTGGCAGAATGCTCTCTGATTTGATGCAAATATTTGCAGAAGCCTGAAAGCAAGATTGAGGATTCTTTGCTTTCAAATTAAAATGTTCATAAAAAAATGAAAGCAGGAAAAAAAAACATTTTGCTAAAATATTGTAAAATTTCGGGTACCATTTAGTTACTTGAGTTGATGCAAGCTTGTATTTCCCAAAAATATTCATAAAGGAAAATCAGTGTGAACAGTTTCAATAAGATTATGGAAAATAAAAATAAACAAGCTTTGGCTAAGCCAATAGGTGTGAAATTGGTGGTCAGCTTTTTAGTTTTGTCAATGCGTGACTTGCTTTGGCAGTTTTTGAAAAATCTTGGGGTGGGAGCTGCCGGCCCCTCACCATTATAACAAACATCAGCAAAAATGTTTTTTTTTTTGTTACGGGAGGGAGGGGGAGAGAGAGAGGGGGAGGGGGAGAGAGAGAGGGGGAGGGAGAGAGAGAGAGAGAGAGAGAGAGAGAGAGAGAGAGAGAGAGAGAGAGAGAGAGAGAGAGAGAGAGAGAGAGAGAGAGAGAGAGAGAGAGAGCGAGGGGAGAGAGAAAGAGGGGGGAAGAGAGAGAGGGGGAAGAGAGAGAGGGGGGAGAGGGAAGAGAGAGCGCGCGCGAGAGAGAGAGAGAGAGCTTGCGCTAGAGAGAGAGAGAATGCGCGCGCACCTATGGTATATGTCCTTGCATTAAGTGCAGCTATACGGCTTTCATGAATTCCCAAGAATTTACAGAAGTAGGACAAGAAATAGTACTCCTAGAAAATATTTGTGAACTGCATTTTAGCATTAGCAAATCTGCATGTGTACATTTGCTCATGTGAAAAGTGTTTGTAAGTTCACTTTCCCTCCAACTACTTTTTTCCCAACTCTGGAAGAAGGTTTACGTCTGCCATTATCAACCTGATTATTTTAAACAGGATAATCAAGGCCGGTTCACCAATCGTGGGCGCGGTAACTATCGAGGGAGACGTAATTATACTACGTTCTTAGCAAGAGACCGCGGCTACGCTTTTCAGTAAGTCCCTATTGCGGCACACCGTTATTTTCCAAGCTTCCTAAACTAGTTAAGCAATGACTAATATCCCCTTAATTACTTTAAATCTTTCAGAGATTTTTGAAAATACTGACGAGCTTTCATCGCCAAGGGCTACTGATTTTGGATTAAATCCTCGGTGACTGCATGATTAATGTAAGTGTTTTGTTCAGGTATCACGCTGTCACATACGGGTAGATCCCCAGAGTCATTGGGCTATAACCTTATTCATCTTCTTCTTTTAGTGGCAATCTAGGGAAGAAGTTCCTTTTTACCCCAGCAGTGAGTCTACACGGATGGACGCATTCCAACCCTAAAAGTGAAAGATACATGTAAGTGAGCCTTCGTTAAAAGACACAACCCCCAATTTTGAATTGCCTTGGATACCTGTATCTTACTGATTAAAGTCCATTCTTGCTCCCCTTTAGTCGGCTCGATTTCTGAGCCCATTAACATCAGACTACACGGAAGGTGGTCTTTCAGATTCCTGACATTCGGTGCCGGCTGGCCCGAAACCCATGGTAAAATTCTCTTCCATCTCTAATATAGAGTTAAGATTTTAAATTTAATTTTTGTTTACAATTTGTTGAGTCTTCTTTATCTTTTTAGAATTGCCCTGCCCCACCATAACACTCCCTGTCCTGATGAAGACCCCGTCTTAAGGGCTCAAGTAAACCTCCCACGTAGGGGTCGAAACGTAGACGGCTCTACTTGTCCCATCATCCGGCACTATCCATGATTAAACCATTTATGATCGTGACCATAGAATGATTTGTATATCAGTTTCATTGTAACATTGGCTTGAATAAGTTATAGCCCTCCTCAATTTATAATGAATGTTTTGCATTGAATCTGAAACTCCGTCTTTTTCTCTTTTTTGAATCCCTTGCCCTTTTTTCATTTTACACCCTACACTTCCTTTCCTTTCTCTGTGCTTGGGGCTTTAATGTCTTTTATGTTGCAAAATTTGAATTGTTTGAATAGCACATTGTGATTGAATGACAGTGTTGGCTTCATTAAACATGATGAATTCTATATTCAGTAATGTCCTGACTAAGTAATTACGTGCTTTTATGATACGTCTCTTTCCTGGGACCCCTATATATGTATTACCTAGCACCCAGGTCCCAGCGACTTTTTTGGGTAAAACCCCCCCTTTGGTAACATTATCAGAAGCACATTTGCAACATTTCGCAGCATGGGAAAAGATTAGAGAAGAGTTGTTGAAAACCCTTAAAACATGCAAGTTAGTAGGTTTGCACAGACTCAAAAGAGCATTCTAACCCTGGAACTATTGCTTACCACTACCTTCAGCCCCAGTATGTACATCTGTAGAAACATGGCAACATAAGGGTATTGCAAGTATTCAAACACTACTATGTTATGAGCCCTGGCATAATCAGAAAGGCTATATCAGAGCTCTTATATGAGACTGCTGCCATACTTTGACGCTACAGTACATGGCAGCAATGGGGCAAGTGGGTTTTGTTACAGGACAAGTAGATTTATAAAGCAACTTGCCCCATGGACAAGTCGATGTTATATTAAATTCCACACATCTGCATACAGCATTCCTTTAAAGCCAGAGCTTTTGGCATTGCCAATGCTTTCTTACTGGTGTATTGAGATGTCATATATGAGCCAAGCAGAGTACGCTCCGGCTTAGACGTGGCATCCTGCAGCTGCATCTAACATGTGCAGCAGACTGAAACGTAAGTCGGAGAGACAGTTTTTCACAAAGCACATAAAAAACGGTACTACTTATAGTGTGAGAATCAGCGTAGTCAAGGTCTTGGGAACATGGATAGGTTATTGTTTTTTTCTTATAGGTCTAGCGTCAGCCAAGACATTCAGATTTTACTAAAATCAAACTTCACCGACTGGCTGCATTCTGCCCTTTCACAAGGAGCACATCAACATACAAAGAAGTTCTCTTCAGTGTACCGGACTACTATGGAAATGTGCGATTATCAAGTTGTTTTTTTTTTTACTTGATAAGGACCTGTAGGTTCCCCAATGGTAAAATATTACAAAAATGATGACAAACCAAAACAAGTAATGACAAAGCCAAAAGGCTAGCAGCCAACAACAGACCTATTTTCTCTGCAAATGCTCATTATTTCTGGGGGACTATTGTAACTCATTATCTTTCAGGCATGTTCCAGGGCTTGCAAGTTTGGCCCTTCAGAAGCTTAGAAAGAAGAGGCCCTTCTTAAGGCCACTGGTGAGTACTATAAAAAATGCGAACCTATAAGCAACGGAAGCCGAACCCAGGAGACATTCCTAATATCCCCATTAAACACTATATGTAGTCTACCCAGAAGCAAGAGACTCAAACTCTTGGGTTTTGTTAAACTATCAGTAAATGCTATATGGGGTTAACCCAGCAGCAAAAGAAGCCCAACTCATTAGGCACTGCTAAGCACTATTAAATGCAATATGATGTCCACCTAAGAGTGACAGACTTTGTGCCACCAGTAAATTGCATTTATGGCCTAATCAAGCTGATGGACAAATATATGGTAGTGGAGCTGTGTGTTAACCTGGGAAAGATTAGATTATTGGAGCAGACTATGTAGTAGGCTAAGTGTCGGGATGTGTGAATACGATGTCAATGAAGGTCATGATATATGCTGGCCCAACAACCTCAGTAAATGCAACGTGAACGTATGCCACGGCCTGTGTCCACATTACCTCAACAAAGCCCATCAATGATATGTCAAAGTGCACCATAACTTGTGCTCGCACAGCAGCGTCGACATCAGCAATAATGATAACAATATATGTTGTAATCCATGCATGCAAGATAATATTATTGTTGCCAATAACCCCTTCGCTGCGTTCGCCGGCCAACGGCCGTTGCGAGCAGTACCTTCGTTGGCCGACGCAGCCCTGCCCACTGCGCAAACTGGCAGCACCGCGGCAGATTTGCTGCCGCGGTTAAGCAGATAAGAATAATGTTAATGTATGTTCAGATCAAAGCAAACATACCACGGACAACCCAGTAAGAATAATGTCAATGGGAAAGATGTCAACTGTATGCTCGATGTTGGTAATGTCGATAAAAATGATACCAGTAGCTAGTACATTATTCTTAGACGTGCCAATGAACTCACATCATTGCTGTGACCTGCCCATCAACGTGGAGTCAAAGATAAGTGCTCAGGCAGGTCCTGCGAGCCATGCCCACGCTTATCGAGTAACAAGTCACAGGTGGGGTCCCCATAAACTAAATGTAAATGCACCAAGGGAAAATCCTGATAGATTCCACAGGTAGATAGTTGAACCGGTATGCAACCGTTATCACGCAACTTTTACCACGCATACTGTTACAACGCACACCATTACAACGCAGGATCCTTTACAATACATGACATTACATCGCAGATACTATTACAACGCATGCCATTACAACGTAAGTATATCATTTTTTTTAACCTTTTTTTAAATTACCAAAATATTAAAAATAAATAAAATAAATTAAGTAAAGAAATTTTATATATAGTTTGGGTTTTGGGGTACAGGGGTATTTTTAGGGTTCAGGGCTGGGTTTGGGTTTTTGGGTATAGGGGTATTTTTAGGGTTCAGGGTTGGGTTTGGGTTTTGGGATACAGGGGTATTTTTAGGGTTCAGGGTTGGGTTTGGGTTTTGGGGTACAGGGGTATTTTTAGGGTTCAGGGCTGGTTTTGGGGTACAGGGGTATTTTTAGGGTTCAGGGCTGGGTTTGGGTTTTGGGGAACAGGGGTATTTTTAGGGTTCAGGGCTGGGTTTGGGTTTTGGGGTACAGGGGTATTTTTAGGGTTCAGGGCTGGGTTTGGGTTTTGGGGTACAGGGGTATTTTTAGGGTTCGGGGCAGGTTTGGGTTTTGGGGTACAGGGGTATTTTAAAGGTTCAGGGCTGGGTTTGGGTTTTGGGGTACAGGGGTATTTTTAGGGTTCAGGGTTGGGTTAGGGTTTTGGGGTACAGGGGTATTTTTAGGGTTCAGGGCTGGGTTTGGGTTTTGGGGTACAGGGGTATTTTTAGGGTTCAGGGCTGGGTTTGGGTTTTGGGGTACAGGGGTATTTTTAGGGTTCAGGGCTAGGTTTGGGTTATGGGGTACAGGGGTATTTTAAGGGTTCAGTTTTATAAAAATACTTAAATTAAATTGAATAAATTTATTTTAGTAATTTAAATATTTATTAAAAAAAAGTATGTATATATATAATTTTTAAATTACAATGACATTAATAAAAATGTATTTAATAAATAAAATCAATTAAATATGTATTAATTACATTTTTATAACAATAACTTAATAATATAAAAAAATAATATACTTACCTATACTTACGTTGTAATGGCATGCGTTGTAATAGTATCTACGATGTAATGTCATGCGTTGTAAAGGTATTCGTTGTAAAAGATCCTGCGTTGTAAATATTGCGTTGTAATGGTATGCATGCTAAAAGTATGCGTTTTAACGTCATACATGCAGTTGAACCACAAACAAGTCTGAGGTAACTGGTCCTAATAAAACCCATTTAGCCAACGCTCCCCAGAAATATCACAGAGCTAGATACCACATGCAAAGGTCAAGAGCCACCTGTGTCCTTATCAGATGTGAACATGTGATTGATTACTAAAATAATCATTTTATTGTACCTCATGGCCTGTATAAATTGACGGCCAAATATTTGTACATCAAGTGATTTTGAGTAGACTCATTCTGTGCAGCCTCTCCCGGCTGCAGCGGTTAATTAAACCCAACTTGTTCCTGTTTTGCAAAACTCCTCTTGTCTTTTCATTTATTTAAGTTAAATTCATATCCAAGAAATATAAGCAATGAGGGAGGGAGTAAGGAACGAAAGGACAGGTAAAGTAAGAGCAAAAGGTCAGAGATTCAGGAGCATGGCCTTTTCTATACCCTTCCAGATATAAACAGAGAAGACAAAAAAGGAAAGACGCCCAATAATCTTCTGTCAGGATGTGTATGCTGGACTCCTTAGAGTGGACTGTTGAGAAGGCGGGCACGTCACATTACCGTATATCAGGGCTCGGGCTTCTCCTCAGGTCATGGGGAGGAGAGGGAGGAAGCCTATATGACCTGTAGGAGTACATCTGCACAATCAATCAATAAGGAAACAATATACAGGACGAAAGACTGCAGGCGACAAAAATTAAATCCTTAAAAGTAATACGTATCCCCTTGCAGAGGCCCCAAACTTATTTGTGCAGTATTGTACACTTCCTAATGTAAAAGTACAAACTATTAACTAACAGTTCCCCAGTCAACTCTTGCAATGGTTGATAGAAGAACTGATCGGCTGAAACAGTGCATGAGGTTTGCATGCCAGTCTCATGCTCCACAATTCGAATCTCCACAGTCTTGTACCTCATTAGGTAGGAGACAAGTAGTCACACTAGGACCTTTTTCATCTACAGAAATACCAGTTACATCAGTTGTTCAGCAGGGTTCATACCTATACAGATGATACACAGCTGATTCTCTCATTGGACAAAGGGTACTTTGGCACAGAACGTACCTTTCAAAATTGTCTGGATTAAGTTGTCCTATGGATGCAATCTAACCACTTAAAATGCAACACAGGCAAAATGGAGATCATGCAATTTAGCAAATCTAACTGATTTTCTCCAATTCAGTGGTGCCGAACTCCCTGACCACGCCCCACCCACCCCCCTCCAGTGGAAGTAGCACGAAAGTTAGGAGAGAAGTTCAACACCTCACTCTCCATCCACCCTCAAGCTCTTGCAGTGGCTGGGGCAACTTTTTACTTAATTAAATCCCGAAGAAAATGGTTAGACTTCCACCTATGAGCCACTTTTGCGCATATCACTTCCAGACTCGCTTACTGTAACAGGAGCCTCAAAATGTAATTCACAACTGCAGATGGTGAAACATGTGGCAGCCAGACTTGTGCTGAAACTCCCTAGGCAGAGTACTGCTTCTATTGCTCTACATTGGCTACCGATATATAAAGGGCTCTTTTTCAGATGATTTTACTGGTGTTCAAAGCATTCAAAGCCACTAGTTCTAAATACTTGATGGCCAGATTTACACACTATACAACCCAAAGAACCTTGAGAGCCTCTCACATGAATCTTCTTAAGCCCCTTCATTCAGACTTAAAACCTGAGGGGCCATATCAGTCTTGGTACTAGGATCCAAGGTATGCAATCAGCTCCCCAGCCCTCTGCGGTTTTTAAAAAGCATTTAAAGAACTTTTCCTGGCCCCCAATGCACTCTGTTACTCCTGTGAGAAGTTGGTCTGGTATATGATGTCCACTATTCTAGTGGGCACCCTGCACCAGTCCAAACAACCCTTATTGATGGTGGTTGTAAAGTCAACCCTGTAGAAAGCTATCCTAGTGGTAGCTGTGGAGAGCAGCCTTCAGGCTAAGACTTTGGAGACGAGTTAAGTGAGTTGTTTTACCATTTATAATCTCTTGAGTATCAAATGAAAGCACACCACAAAAGGTATTGTATTGTTTTGTATTGTAATTGCATTTATATAGCGCTTACTACCCCTGACGAGGCCTCGAAGCGCTTTTTCGGCGAGTAGCACACTACTCCGGGACCCATAGAGCATTAGTGTTGAATGAGTATAGTGAAATATGCAAGTGCATTTTAAGTGGTGGCTAGGTTAGTCAGTTATTTGGATTTGGAATGATAGCAGAAGGATAGAGGAGGACAAAGGTTTGTATTTATACAGCACTTCTTGACGCACGCTATTCAGGAAGCCTACAAAGGATTAGTGGTGAATTAATATGGTGAAATATGAAGTAATTTCAGTGGTGGATATTAGTCAGTTACTTGGAGTGAGAAGGATAGCGGAGGGATAAAAGGGGAAGAAATATTTGCATTCATATAGCACTTGTTACCCCTGTTGGCTGTTGAATCGCATTTCTGGAGAGTAGCACGCCACTCCGGAACCCATAAAGGATTAGTGTTGAAAATTAGTATAGTAAAAAAATATGAAGTAATTTGAGCAGTGGATATGTTATTCAGTTATTTGGGTAGTATATTAGTATAGTTTAATATGGAATTTGAGAAGTAAACATGTTAGTCTGTTAATTTCGATTGAAAAGGATAGTGGAGGGATAAAAGAGTAAACTTTTTTTTAATTTTTTTTTAGGTCTTAGCAATAGGAGGAGGCTTTTGGATGAGTAAAAAGGAGTTTTGGGGTATTGCTAAATGAGAAAAAGGGCAGCATTTCTGGCCCTAGTCCCGACCAGTCTCTAACAGGTTCAAACAGGCAACTACCCTTGTCCTCTCCGCCCTTAACAGGTTCAAACAGGCAACTAACCTTGTCCTCCCTTCCCTTAACAGGCTTAAACAGGCAACTACCCTTGTCCTCTCCGCCCTTAGCCTCGACGCCTGGGCTGGGACGCCCTAAGCCTGGCCTTTTTTATAACCCTAGTAATCAGGTGACCCCTTCAGCCAATGGGAACCCTAACCCTAACACTATCCAATCACAACACTAGCCCTAAAATCTAGAACCAATAGGAGACCAGGACCTTACTGCCAATCTTAGCCCTAGTCCAAGCACCCAATCAGTTCAAAAACCCTTATCTCTACGTCGAATAAAGGCCTTAGCCCTACCAGTAGTCCCAACCCAAGTCCAAGTAGCCAATGGTCTAGGTAGCCCTAGTCCCTACTTCCAATAGAAAGCCTAACCCTACTCTTAGTCCCACACCTAGTCCAGCAACCAATCACACCAGAAGCCCTAAATAGCTACTTCCAATTAAAGGTCTAAGGCTAGCCCTAGTCCCACTCTACTTCCAACAACCAATAACATAGGAAGCCCTAGTCCCTACTTCCAATAGAAATCCTAACCCTAACCCTAGCCCTAGTACCAACCCTACAATGATTGAATCACAGACCCAGAAACCAATCAGAATCCTCAAATACCCAACCAATGATGACATTAACCCTAAACCAATAGAAACACCAGATACAACCACCAATTAGTGTACACATGTGCCAACCACTAGCAGACCATATAAGGTCCCAGCAACCTCAGACAAGATTTGCTGGCCAGGGAGTTGGAAGCTGCGTCTCCTGTTCAGAATCGCCTAGGAGCCAGACAGGCTCAATCCACACTTTGGACTTCTGCAGGTAAAGGCTTCACTAACTCGAAATCTAACAATACTGTTTGAATAAAACTTTACTCCCCCTGCTGGCCAAAATATGAAGCGCACAGGCCCCCAGTAAATACAGTTTAAACAGCTCACAGAAGCACCCTCTGATGTAGAATATCCCTGCTGCGGGGGGGGGGTGTAGATGGCCTCACTAGCGTGTGAACACAAAATGGTGGCTGGGGGTGCACTGTTTTAATACACAGGTCTTAGCACAGAGCAAAGGAGAAATTTGGAGGGAAAACAGATTTGTCACCAAGGAATGAGAGGGACAAACTACAGAGGTTGGACTGCAAATCCCACAATTCAACACGTTAAATGCAAGCAATCATGGGCAGGGAAAACCACAAGTTTAAAACACAACGCAGGTGATAAAATATGCAATCACAGGCAGGTCAAAATTGCAATTTTAAAGTGTAACAACCACATGCAAAGACAGTAATCACAGAAAGGGAAAATCGTTTTTTAAACAATTTTTGTTTTGGGAAGACACAGCACTAGTCTGTCTCCTTACCACTTCCTGGACTCTGCTCACTGCAATCGGGGGCACAGGTAGGCTGCAATTCACAAGATGGAGGAGAATGATTGGGGGTGCACCCAGCAAGGCCTCAAGGGGCCTGGGCAGGTGTGAGAGAAGGGCTCAGACTGGTCTGGTAAATGAATAGCCAATGGTCTGCTGACCTGGGGGTGAGGGCTGGGAGCTGCTTTTCCTGTTCTGAATCTCCTAGGAGAAAGACATGCTCAATCCACACTTTAGACTTCTGCAAGTAAAGGCTTCACTAACTCGAAATCTAACAATACTGTTTGAATAAAACTTTACTCCCCCTGCTGGCCAAAAAACGAAGTGTACAGGCCCCAGTAAATACAGTTTAACCAGCTCACAGAAGCACCCTCTGATGTAGAATATCCCTAGGGGCCTCACAAACCACATACTAAAATAGTGGTATAAGAACCACGTCTGGGATAGAAAGCTGGCCTTGGGCCTGTGGAATCGCTGGGGCTTCTAGGAACAACCAAAGGTTAGAAAGTAGGAGGCCCACAGGAGACGCGTGCACAGGTTACCATTGACTTTCTAGGAAAACGAACAAGTTACAAATTTACAATTTAGGGACACTTCTAGGTGAACTACGATGGAACCCTTTTAGACTTATACACTTCGAGAGTAAAGACCCACGGGAGCACCAGAGTACTCGTGTTACCTCACCCAGGGAAGCCGGTGCATAGTTGCCTTTTGGTGTCGGGTTTCGTCGTCGATTCCAATGGAAAGCTGCAAAGAAATGCTGCAGGCAACCAGAGGAAAAGTGTCCGGGTAGATCCAAGGGTAGATCGAAGATCTAAAGAAAGTGAAAGCAGAAGGGACAGAGTCTGGGTCACTTGCCAGTGACTAGGATGGCGATAGGTAGATGCCAGCCAATGTCAGGTGATTTCAGGTGAAAAGGTGAAGCTTGTCTCTTCAGCCACGAGTTCCAGGAGGCGTCGACGACGACCAGGAGCTGGATTCGAGCTGTCCCACAAAGGATCTAGTTGACTGCGGTGTCGGATTCCAGATGGGACCCAACAAGCCTTGGCAAACGCAATCCACGCAGGATGTCGAGATTGGCCTCGGTGCAGACCAGCAAGGTCTGAGGAACATCCCCTTTGCAGGGAAGTTGGAGCAAGCCTGGAGCAACCAGGAAAGCAAAGTAAATAAGAGATTGGTCTTCTTGGGGGCTCACTAGCCAATGGACTACGAACCGTGAAGACGCGTCGAGCTGAAATGCACAAAGCGGACCCACAGGACTATCGTGGAGTGTGGGCCTCTGAGCTTCAGTGCAAAAGGTGCTCGGGGCTGGGGCTTCAAGCACCCTAGTGCACAACTTCGGGATACCTCGGGGAGTAGGTGCAGCTTGCAAAATGCAGATGTCCAGGAGTTCCGGTCCCACGTCTCTCGTGCCCGTTACAGGTCTCAGCTTTGCTGGGAGCGCAGGTCAGCGTCAGAGATGTCTGGAAGTCCATGTCCTGTGTCGCAGATTCTTTGGGATCCGGCAGGAGCCACGAAAATGCAGAGCGGCAAAGATGCAGTTGGTGCCTGTTTGCACAGGGTGGTCACTCCTTGACCGCAAGGGAGATTTCTTCTGTCTTTCAGTCGAAATGGAATGTCGAAGGTCCAAGATATATGTTACAGAGTTTCGTCCAGGGTAATCTAAAATCCTAGGGACTGGGACCCTATACTTCTACTAAGTTTAGGGGTCCCTCTCCAGGTCCCTCCTATGGGTGGACCTGGAGAGGGGGTGGTTACACCCCTTCCCCTTTATCCAGTTTTGCGCCAGAGCTGGGGCTAAGTGCCCCAGCAACCGGTTTGAACCGGGATATGCATGGAGCACCTTGTGTGGCCCAGGCAGTGTCTGAAAACCTTTCACTGAATGCAACCCACTCTGCCCCAATACACTAAAGCCTGTCTGAGGAGTTGCCAGCAACTCCCTGGACAGGAAACCTATTGTCCAGGCCTCCCCTGCCGGAGTTTCATCCAGCAGCAGGAGGTCAGACTTGGGTCTGTGGTAGCAGCATCCATTTTGTGATGTTGGGGCTCTGTTTAACTTTAACCAGGTTTTCCAGTAACTACAGGTCTTCTCCCTTTAGAAGGGTGGAATGCTACCCCTGCAGCCAGGGCTGGAGAGGAGGGTAGTATTTAAAAGTGTTTGACATCTTACACAACATGTTTTGATAAAGCCAAACCAAAGTTAACATTAACCGCATCGCTGGGGCGGTTATTTTTCCGCTGTGCGGCTTTTTTCCAAAAGCCGCGTTAGATGACGAGCTGAGCTCGTCATCTGCACACGACCACCGTGGCTGATGACGAGCTGAGCTCGTCATCAGCAGCGAAGGGGTTAAACGTAGGGATTATAATGCACTTAAGAGTACATGGTATGGCTATATCATAGAAAAGCTATATGGAGATGGTTCCGAAAGCTGCAGAGGGGCTCAGCTCATGCTAGGGCACCGTCTCACACAAACCAAGCACTCTGCCTTCAGGATTGTCAAGGCCTGCCATAGCAGTGAATATATATATATATATATATAATACTATATCTAAGTAAGGGGTAATTACACCACCCACCTTACCCAGGCTGCAATTGCAGACCTGTGGTGTCAGTTTGGAAGGCCAGCCAGGGGTGGCATAATACATGCTGCAGCCACTGGTAGGCCTAAGGTGCACCTATTCCCTGGGTACCTATGGTACACTATACAGGGTTTCACAAAGGTGACCCAGTACCCAATCTGGTATGTACCTAAAGTACATGGTATCAATTTAGAGAGAGAACAGCTAGGCTGGGGGCCTGATTAGCAGGGCCACAGCCATACTAAAGTCGAAAAACCAGTGAATCACAGCAAAAAGTGGGGGTAACCATAGGAAGCAGACCCTACTCTCCTATAACTCCCTGATCTGATCAGCCTCACTTTCTCTCTTTTCTTTTTTTCCATTTCATCCTCGTTATCGGATTCAAACCAGTAGCGCCACAATGCTCCATTGTGAGTTGCAGTGGGCTTTATAAGTTTACAAATCATTCATTCATTCATTCATTAAACATGAACTTTTGACCTGCAATGTACACTCAGTAAGCTGCAGCAAACACATTAACTCACTGACCTACATGTTTGAAATCTCTGATCAGCAGATTACATGGAGGTTTCGGCTGAAAGTACTTTAACCACCCAACTTGCAAATATTATACCTTTGTCGATTAGGTGCCCTAAACATGCATGCTATTTTAAAATGTCTTCTTTATGACCAATAAAGGAATTGAGCAAATCTTCAAGATGACATTTCTACTTGATGGGAATTTCTTTGGAGGCTGACCTTGTAAATAATGGTGCATACATACTGACTGCACGGTAGGCTGACTGACATTGATTCCACTGCGACATTCTGCAATAGCCCCAAATCGTGGGCTTCTTGGAGAGTTTTTTTCCCCAAGGCCAGCACTGCTACGCTTCAGTATTTTGGGAGCACTTAAATGCCATGCTCCATCCATACAGTAACATTTTCAAAAGCAATATATTCCTGCATAGATCAGCCGAAAGCAAACTACTTCTCTTAAAACAGCAGAGATGTAAACCTTCTCCTCATCATGAGAAGACACAGGATCGCTGTACCCAATCAGGTCTGATCTCTGTCTTCCACAGCACTGATAAGATCACGTGCCTACCCAGAAGCAATCTTACGGTTTCTCATATAACATTTAGTGACTGAAATTCCTCGCCCTTGAGAGACAACTACCACTGACTAGCAGAAACAGCCCCACACCATTTGTTATCAGTAAATTGATCCTCTTCCCTGCCAATAGATACTGTATCCCCTCACGGAGACTGGTTCATCCTTGTACACCAGTAGAGTTGTGATGTCCGACCACATACTCACAAGGAAAGATAGGACTACCACCCATTACCCACCAACAGAGACAGAGCCCTTCTCTTGCAAACTGACAAAGATCATAGTACGCCCCTCAGCTACCAGCGATATGACCAGTTCTCATCTGCAAGGAGACCTTTTCCTCTAACAGCAGACAGCCAACCAAGAATTACTGGACAGCACATTCTGACCCTCTCATCTCTAAGCACAAATAGTTTCCCATAAGATTTCAAAATAGCACTGATACCCACAAATACAAGAATTAGAAACCCCTCGTCTTCTCAGATCTAATACCATTACAAACCAGCTAAGATTGGAGCCTCCAGTTGAGTCTAATTGCTTTACCCACCACCAGAGACGTGCCTGCCTTACCTACCAACAAAGATCTAACTACTGGTCCCCATGGCCACAACAGCTGTGAAGTTCAATTGAAGTTCAATCATATTGCCTGGGCAGCTTAGTGCAGGTAAAGCTATAGGAATGATTGGGATGAGAGACAACATTTAAAGGAGTTTCTCGACACAATTACAAATTGGAAGTCCAAGAATGGAGCTAAATGTGCTCCAATATTGCTGGCAGCATATTCATCTCTGAAAAAAGGATCAGATGCTTTAAAAAAACTTGCATTGTATTCAGTCACAAATTTTTAGCCAAGTAGGCGCTCCGTCAACAGCAGCAGTACCAAGCTTTCACTGTATTTTCCTAAAATTATAATCTGCCAAGCCACCTTCGGTTCAGAGCACCAGGTGTTGTGCACTGTGTTCCGCTCCAACAAAATACCAATAATAAGTAAATATTCATATTTGTAAAATCAACCATAGGTAACATTTTTAAAAAAGCGCTCTCAGCCATTTAGTGGAAAAAAACAGAACCAACAAGACATCAGATATGTGTGGTTGCAAAAGACTGATTGCTGCGCAAACAAATGGACGGAATGCTGAACACATCAAACATTCAACCCCAGTCAAGAGTGCAAGGTTACATCCATCGTTCTTCTGCTCACCATGCCTCCCCAGATTGGACCAAGCCATATGCAAATCAATCTTCACTCTGTTCCTCGTGGGAAGAGTTCAGCCCGAACAGCCAAGCCAGGTACACCCTGGACTGGAAACCAGCGACCTGGAACAGGTTTTGGGGTATCACACCTCATCAGCCGGGCTAGTTTGAATCCAGTGGCACAGCAAGCAAGGGACCCACATATGGGCATACGCATCCCACTTAGGCTGGACTGTTTACATTACGGCAATGAGATATATCTGGGTACTCCTGAGACAACAATTCACCGGTTGAAGGTAGTTCAGAATGCAGCCGCTAGGGCTCCTGTACCAGCTCCCTAAACTTGCCTTAGTCTATCATCTTTTTTGCGAGCTGCACTTGCTCACCATCTCCAAGTGCATTAAATGTAAAACCTTATGCTACATGTTCAAGGCTTAATCTGGATTACGGCCACGCTTCATTCATGACTAGGTGGTACCCTATCAGTCCATGTGAGCGTTGAGATCTCTGAACTGAGACTTGTTAAAAATTAATTAAATTTACGATGAAGGAAGTTTGAATTCTTGTTATAAACTCTGGAATGATTTAAATGCTGATTTTTTAATTTAAGCCCAGATAGTCCAGTTGAGTTAAACCCCATTGTACGTAATGTCTGCATTATTCCATAATGGGGTTTGAGAATGTAAGCGAATATGAGTGTTCGTGAGTATATGTGCCTTCTCCCAAAATAACTGAGAAGAACAGATAATGGGATTAGAGGAGCTCGTAACTCACGTACGATTAGTATAATAAATTGCCAGTACTGTGTCAGATTGGAGTAGGGACTGTTAGAACCTAACCTAAAGTGGAGTGTCCCTATGAGTGGGCAGCATATAAGTAGAAAGAGTTCATTGTTGCGCAATCCAGTAATTTTCTAAATGAGGGAGATTAAGGCCTCCTTTCACTGACGATGAATGTCATTTTGGACCACTCTAGCGAGGTCTATTACCATCCCATATGAACCCAGAAATAGTGGAAGTTATTGTTTTGAAAAAGAATCAGGTAATTGATAATGGTAGCATACCAAAAATGTAAATGAATTTGGGGATCAAATGCATTTTTATGATTTGTACTCTGCCCCAGAGTGATAAATTCCGAAGTGTCCAGCAATGAAAGTCTTTTTTGACCTGATCAAACTATGGGATTTAGGTCATCCATAATCATATCTTTCAGACCTTGATTAAACAGTATTCCTACGAGATATTTTAATCTTGAATGCTAAAATGTAAAGGGGGACCACTAAGGGAGTGGAAATGGGAACACCGGTAGGACATCAATTTTAAATCAGTTAATTTTATAGCCAGAGAAATGAGAAATAGTGGCTAGTTGAGAGATTAAAGAGGTTGCGTATATTTTTTGGATGCAAAAGGGTCAAAAGAATAGCATCTGAATAATAAAAGGCTTTAATTTCCCCAGCATTGGTGTCAATGCCCTTAATATCAACATTATTTCGTATGGCTACAGCTAGAGGTTACAGGGCCAAAAAGAATAACAATGGAGATAGTGGACATCCTAGTCTAGTACCATAGGTAGATGTTGAAATATGGGGATGTAAAGCCATTGCATGTAACGGCTGCCGTAGGTGAATGGTACATGCCTCTAGTTAGTGATAAAATCTTTACCAAATGCCATTCTCTTCATGATACGGTACAAGTAACCCCATTCTACTCGGTCAAAAGCATTTTCCGTATCCAAGGAGAGAGAACTTTCATCATTACGCATTTGCCATAATAGAGGTGAAATAGCGCGAAGATGATTAGTAGCGAATCGTCTTGGGAGAAACCCAACTTGGGATGGATGTGCAAGTGAAGTAATGACAGAGTTGAGACGGTTGGCTAAAACATTGGCTAGAATTTTAACATCTGAGTTTATTAATTAAACTGGTCTAGAACTAGAACATTCCGAGGGGTCTTTACCTTGCTTGGGGGATGACACAAGCCCTTAAGAAGTTAGAAGGTAAATGCCCAAATCGCAATAACTCGTTGAAGACAATTCTCAAAATCGGAGCAGTGCACTTTTTTGTCATTTTATGAAATTTGATTGGGAGTCCATCTTTGCCAGGTGCTGAACCAGTAATCAATAGTCAAACAGTCAATTGACTTAACTACTTCACCAGTTGTGATTATTCCTAATTCTTTCTGTTCTAGTGCTAGTTTAGAAAGATTGAATTGGGGGTGGGGGGGGAAGCATTTCCTTCTGTCTTATTTAAACAATTCATGGACTTGTAAAGTGTTTCAGAATAATTCTGAAATTAACCCGTTAAGTGCCGCCGTCGGCTGTTGAACATTCGGAGCACTACCAGGCTGGTGCTGCGCACGTTCAATGGCCGACGCAGCCCCGCCCGTTTTTTAAAACAGCCGCACTGCCGCGAAAAAACGGCTGCGGTTAACAGGTTAAGATAACATTTCAGAGGGATGAGTAAGTAGTTCACCTCTATAACTTTTAATAGCGGGAATCACTCTAGGTGATTTTTGTTGCCTAGCTGGTAAGGTAGTAGTCTCCCAGCTTTTTCTCCATGTTCACAGTGTAGCTGGCGGATACAAATTAGCCCTTTCTCTGCCTGAGATGTATAAAGATAATTTAGGATGAATTTCGCAGAGAGTAATTTCTTCAATATGTCAGGGCATTGTGTTTCAGAATAGACAGTTGTAAGAGTTAATATTTCTTTTTCAAGACAGAATCTAAATGTATTTGCTTGTCTTTTTATGAAGGGCGGTGTCTCTTGTTATGCTTTTCCAGCACCTCAGAATGTATGTGCATTGGAAACAGAGTGTTTGTTATCTTTAAATAAATGTTCTACTTGTAGACAATTGATTTTTTGGAGTCTTCTAGGAGGAAAGGTTGAGCCATCAAAGACTGAAATGAGGTAGGCCTATTTCTAAGTGAATATCTATGAGATACACTACATGGAACAATACTTGCATAGGGTTGTCAGCCCTATGACGACCAAACAACAGTACCCCGTGCATCACCTAAATTGTGAAATAAGATTATGAGGATAAGATATTGGCAAGCAATATACAAATAAATTGCATCACAATAAACAAAATGAGAAGGAGTAGCACTAGAAAGACAGTAATTACAAAATGCAGCCAAAAAAAAGGAAAAGACCCAGTCAAATGTACGATGTAAAGGGGAACAGAAAAAAAAACCACAAAGAAAAAAAAAAAGAGGATGTAAAGGATACTTTACAAATTTTTGGAGAGTAAAGTTTGTGGTTATGGAAAATGTCCACACTTTTGTTTTCAATGACGATCTTGGTTGGTCTCTTGGTTGTGACTACTTCCAAGCAGTAAGTCTGCCACCATGAGACCAGTTGCAAGTTACAGTTTCTCATCTGCCATGTTCATCTGAATCGGAGTTAGTATTAATGTTCAGGTCATGCGTAATTAATGAAGACATAGTCTTGTGTTCAGTTTCTGATTCGGTTTTGTCCAAGTCATTTAGAAATGTTTCTAAGTCGTGAGGGTTAAAGTGTTCTTTAGTATGTTATGATCGTATTTGCCAGTTCCAGGAATCCATATTTGATTTCCCTTTCTTCAACCTAGGACAAAGCGCTAAGAATTATTACCTCTCTGGGTTGGTGAGAGCTAAAAAGTCTGCCATAAAAATGATTTGTGTCTTGTCATAGGTGAGGACTGTGTTTTCTTGCTTCTGTGATGATTTGTCGTGCTTGCTGATGAAGTAAGCAACAGGACAGGATGAGGTTGAGGTGTACGAGTAGAGGTTCTGGAACGTACTTGGTGAGCTCGTTGAAATTTCAGTCGAGGTGAGGAAGTAGGTTTCATCAATGTGGGTATTAGGTTAGTTAGGAATTGTACAATATAATTTTCCTATTGTTCGGGAAGCCCAAACATTTTGATGTTGTCCTGTCTGTTGCAATCTTCCAAATCGATTGCTTCTTGTCAAAGGTACCAAATATTTTGACCGTGCTGGTGTAGTCTATCAAGACACGTTTCAACCTCAGTGTGACAGTCACCCATTCTTTGCATTCTCTGGTTGAAATTGATTAACTTCTGCCATTAGAGATTATACTTCCAGTATTATTTACTGAGGTAATCAAGTTCTTAATGTCCAACAGTTCTTTAAGCAAAGCATTCATTGCTGTTGGCGGAACACCCAGAGAGTTTGCCATATTAGTTGATGGGTCTTTAGTAGCTGGAGTGGTCATTAAAGCTTCACTGTATGATAATTATCTGATGTCTTTACATTTCGACATGGGAGTGTGAGTGGACGGATAATGCCAGTGTTCCTCTTCTTTGCACTAGACCAGGAATATGGATGGAAAGAGTAAAGTTAGAATGAGGATTATTCTCAGCTCAAGGTGTCTGCCGATAATCGAACAAAGAAGGGATATCGCCCAAAGCATAGGATGTTTTGATTGTCTTTGGCAATGTCCTCTTTTTCTTACTACCTCTCCCTTCTATTACTTTCTCTCACTCCCCCCCCCCCCCTTTCAATCTTGTTTGTCCTCTTCTTTTTCTCTCCATCTTGTGTTATTTTATGTCTCTCTATTAGCACACTTCTTTCCTTCATCTGTTTACCCTAATTTTCCTTCCTTTCCTCCATCATGCCCGTTCGATTTCACCCTTTATTTATTCTGAGAGTTGAAGGGGGGTAAGTAAAGAGTTCAAAGTAGATGAGAATCACATCTCTCCCCCAAGTCTTTAGGTTGGTTAACATGAAGCAGGCCTCATGAAGATGATGCAAGTAGAAAAGCGTGCCAGATCAAAAGACGGTGTAATGCCTCATTGAAGAAACAAAAAGATGTTCAGATCTCTGAGAGATAATCTCAATCGGGGTCAGAGGAAACTCTGGGGCTGAAGAAAACAGACGGTTTCCTCTTATATAGCATTCGTTATTCCATGTCGGGCAGAACTAGGAGTGAGTGCACACTTTGTAAGCTTGTATTTATATTGAAAGGCTACGATATGCCCATTTCATTTCGGAGAGCCCAAAAGACTACAACAATACCTTAATTCAAATTGTCCTGCTGATCAACGATTGCACGCAGTTACTGCCTCAAACTCGGCAGGTGATCGGCTTTACTCAGAAGTACTCTCTGGATCATAAAGCTTGCCACGCATGAATGATCATTTTTCTTCATAACGGGGGCACTCCCAATCAAAGAAAAGGCTTGACGCAAATTCTGTAGAGCACCCAAAGAAGTTATTTGGTGTCGCAGTTTGGTGAAGCACACTGAGTAATACAAGGAAGGGCTCCATCCTCCCATTCTCCTTCAGAGCCTCAGCAGATAGCTGCCATTACTAACCGCGTCAAGCTCTGCCCCGATTTTACTAGTTTTGAATGAGAATAGTTTAAGACTGTGCATGATATATTATGTTTGCTTTTTTATAATATCCAAATAATCTGTATCATCAATAAACCTATTCAGTTTAGTTTTTTAATCTCTAAGAGGGAAAAAACCGACCAATTTTCCTCTGAAGCATTAGAGGACAATTCCCTCTTGAAGCGAGTTAGAACATTTTTACTTGCTGGGTGAATTTGCGGGAAACATTTGTCCTTAAACAGTGCTCCAAAATGACCTTTATTGGGCTATACCAATACAAACAAGCATTGAAAATGCAATAGGTCTTGCATTAGCTTAAGTTAGAGCTTTTGGCGTTGTAACTTGCGTTGTAAATGACAATGTCTTTTAAACATGTGTTATGGAGTGTCTGTGGTGTGTAGTGAAGTTCTCGGTTTCAGATTTACTTGTAGAGCTGTGCAGTTTTTTAAATAATAGTTATTTATTCACAGAGTTCTTTATTGGTTCTTCCAAAAAAATGTTTTACTATCTCACTGCCCCAGACCGGCTGAGCACAAGAAAGAAGATGCTGTCAGTGATAGTAGTGAGACTCTTGGCAGGAGAGGCTGTGAGTTAGCGGGAAGAGAGTCGGGTAGTAACAAGCCAGGAGTATTGACTCTGCCAATGGTTGTTAGTTGCATAAGATAAATAAGCAAGAACTATGGCTTCGCTGTCTATAATATTCGAAAATGTTTTAATCCTGAAATGATGAGTGTGAAAGAAGTATAACGAGGCTCCTTGAAGGTACATCAACGGCAGTGAAGAGTAGTACTTCTGCAGAGTTCTGATTTTTTTTTTATCCTGAGGGTGAGGGCAAAAATGGAGTGCCCAATAAGGAACCCGTCTCAGCACCTGCTTTAAGAACTGCCGGTGAGCACAGGCAGGACCTAGTCTACTTAAAGTCCTGGTACTATACACGTGCACACAGCCACACAGAAACAAACAGCCACACTTGCATGCATCCAGACCCCAACATGCATACGTACATACCACAATGCGGATGCCAGTGGCGTACACGTGCCTGTAGGCACCAATTAGGCACCACTGAAACAAGCACAAAATCATACAAGATCAACGCGTGTACACGCAATCAGCCTAACCCTACATGGGTCCACAACATATGCATATACAAGAACAAGAAGGGTGGAAGGGAGGAAGGCTGCAGCAACAACATACGCAGTCACACATAACAGTGGGGTACACTTTTATGCAATCACGACATATGTGACCCCCATTGGTAATTAAACACATACCGGCAATTAGGGTACACGTGTATGCAGCAATACACTGTCCATATTCATTTATACACCATTAACATGATCACACAATTAGACAGTGTTCACTGGTATACAGACAACATCCGCACACACATTACCGAAAGTTCACAATAGTGGAAGCGAAGTGTTTTGAGTCATACCCCTCTCCACAAGTTTTTGTTTCCAATCAGTCACAATAGTAAACCATAGAATCATTTTCAACCCACGCCTTGTACACTATCAGTTCACGAATTATGGGGTAATCATCCAAAAATTTAATTTTGACGCCACTGGCAGAGCTGGATACTGCTTCCAACACGGTGATGTTTACATCCTCCACTAGCAAGAGACACATGCGGTGTGTAGAAAGAGGTTAATGTCATATTCGTGCTATATAAATTCAATTACAAATATCCACACTCTACTACCCAATGGGCATTTGCACTGAAATCTACTTTCAGGATGCTCTGTGCAACGGAAATATGTTGTCGGCTGTAGCAGACAAAGACAACTTGGTGATCAGTACACAT
The DNA here is from genome assembly GCF_964263255.1 of Lissotriton vulgaris. Taxonomy (NCBI): domain Eukaryota; kingdom Metazoa; phylum Chordata; class Amphibia; order Caudata; family Salamandridae; genus Lissotriton; species Lissotriton vulgaris. The sequence goes on along the minus strand of NC_141699.1, from coordinate 586,492,632 downwards.
GCATTAAACACCCTCTGCGTCTGTGTACCCGGTGAGGGATTTATCCATGCCTAGTGGACCGAGTGCGGCTGTTTTCTTACATCAAAGTCACACAACGGTTCAAATCTTGCCCTGCATCCAAAGATGAACGGCTAGTTTCAAGTCTAATCGTGTTTCTTCGCCATGACAGCCTCAAGAGAGACAGATCAAATAGTAATTTATAGACGTGCGGCTCAACTGCCGATCAACAAACTACAAACATTTCACAACGTTGATCTTTTTCACAATCGCGTTGTAGACATGTACGGTGATTGTGCGTGCACTAGACAAAGAAGGCACCTGTGGACATTTACAAGAAATAAAAACAAATGTGAGATGTGTATTCCAATGGTAAACAGACATTACACGAATGGTAAAAAAAAGTAATCACACAATAATTAAAAGACTCCGTGTACTGCCGCCAGTAAAAGATCCAGGTCGTAGCCAGGAGGGACTAAAAAGCCTCACTTACAATGTGAAGCCAGCGTTTAGCATGGAGGATGACGCAAGCCAATAGAAAGAGGGGGCGGAGCGTACACTCCACTTCTGAAAGTGAATCGATCACAAGAAGCCTCGCAGAGCGAGCAGCAAGCATGCGCTGCAACGCAGGTCTGTGAGACCTCAAAATTAACGCTTGGCCCGCAATGTGATGTAGTGTCTATGTGTGGCAATGTACTGGCTTGACAGCCACTCCCCGAGTGCTGGCCTGTCCCACTCACCCCACACCTATCCATCCATCTATCCATAACAGGCGACACCGGTCAATTGATCCTGTCAATTGATCCTACTAATAAAAGGGGTGGGGTGTAAGTGCCATGGGCCAGTTCCTGGTACTATAATCATGTGTCTGTATCCTCTATGCCTGCATGCAGGTGTAGGGTCTAAGACCCTACAATGGTGACGAGCGGGGCTAACCCCACGTGTTTCAGGCCTGCAGGTCAGCATATCCTTATTGGGGGGGGGTAGTAGCCAGAGAATGAGACACCGCCGCACCTGTTGCCAGCCCGACAGCACCCAAGACACAGCAGTAATGAGGCCCCCACAGAGAGGCCTGCAGCCGCCCGCCGCAATGACCGGCCTTGAGGTGAGAGAGAAGAGACTAGTCTGATGTCCCCGCTGCTGCTTAGTGGCTGCATGAATCAGAGGGCAGCATGATAAGGAGGGGTCCACGCCGACAAGAGAGCGTGCCCCGGACTCCCTCAAGTTACAGCAGAGCCTGTCACTGTCTATGCCCCCCACTACCTGCTGAGGCACCTGCAAGCAGCCCAGTCTGTCGACGTCTGTTCAGGTGGGCAGGGGAGTGGGAGTGGAGCTCCTTCCCAATAAGGCGCATGCAAGACACCGGTGAGCTCCGCATGTAATGTGAGGTGCTCCAGTAGTCAAATCGGCATGCGAGACAAGACTGAGTCCACACCAACCTTGTGGCAAGCCCTGCAATTGCAATTATTGCAGCAGCCTCTCCGTGAAGCGCTGAGACAGCCGGTGTGCAAGAGCCGAACACAAGTGAGGACGATGGCTACAGCGCCACCTGGCGCAGGCCCAATGCAGAGCACCAACACAGACCCACACTGGAATCTACAGCCCGCGGTACGGAACGCCTGCACAGAATGCACCACATTTGTTCCCACAAGCCTGCATGAGTTGCAAGGCCTGCAGCCTCAGAAAAGCTGCTGCGGACTCCTGCAATATTCACAGTGCTACCTAGCGGTGGTTTGCTGCACCTCATCTACCGTGGGGGACTGTTAAGTGACCAGACTGGAGGAATTAGCACCCCGCTGCACTGCAAACACTACCGGCAGCTGCGCAATCAGCAAGGAAGAGATGCACTGGTGCACGTACCGTAATGCCTGCAGCAGAACCGCACACAAACAGGAGTCTGTTGCCACTTTGCTCCAGCATGTACTGTGCTGCTCTCCGTGAAGGGAGAGCCCCTTAGTGGCAATAGGCCACCACAGCTAGAGACTGCCAAGAGAGCACCACACACCCCCTGTGGGCTGCCTATCCTTTAGAAGGGGAGAGACTGTGAACCCCTGCAGAGAGAAAGCCCCCGCAAACCCCAAGCTGCCCAGCCAAGAGTAGTCCAGACAAATTAATGGAACCGAAGGCAGCCAAGCTCTGAGCAGCAAATCCAAAATGCAGCTAGCCAGCAAGCACACGCAAAGCATGAGGAGCACTGGGCGCTGCACGCCCCCCCCCTCCCCCCAACCACTGCCTGACACCTCTTCACCTGAAGTTAATAATGCTGCAAGCCCACTAGTGGTGAACGGCCACTTCCACAAGAAAGAAGAGCAGGCATGCAAGGCGCCAACAGAGGATGCCCACAGAGAGACTATTAGCCCCATCACTGCTTAACAGGCCATCAGCTCACAGGAATACAACAGCAGAAAGTGAGAGACAGAGCAGAAGATCAGACGTGACCAGAGGGTTGCACCTGGAAATAAGACAGCACAGGCAGGAGCCCTAGAAAGAGAGAACCTCTTGCCAGACCTTGCTGCTGGATCTTCTGGACATTGGACATTACCGCTACTTCTTGCGGAACCCGCTTCGCGGGTCCGGCTGCGGCGTGCAAGCCGCCCGGGCGCTGAGTCTTGGGCCACACCTGTGAGGACTGGGTGAGTGCAGGGCTGCGAGCGGCGGGACAGGACTACGTTTCCCAGGAGTCCTGTTAACCAGCGCCACCTGCCACCTGGCCGCTCTCCCTGCCCCACCTACAGCCTGATAAGCCTTCGTGTGCAACGCCGCTCTGGGACACCTTGCCAGACCTTGCTGCTGGATCTTCTGGACATTGGACATTACTGCTACTTCTTGCGGAACCCGCCTCGCGGGTCCCGCTGCGGCGTGCAAGCCGTCTGGGCGCTGAGTCTTGGGCCACACCTGTGAGGACTGGGTGAGTGCAGGGCTGCGAGCGGCGGGACAGGACTACGTTTCCCAGGAGTCCTGTTAACCCGCGCCACCTGCCACCTGGCCGCTCTCCCTGCCCCACCTACAGCCTGATAAGCCTTCGTGTGCATCGCCGCTCTGGGACACCTTGCCAGACCTTGCTGCTGGATCTTCTGGACATTGGACATTAACGCAACTTCTTGCGGAACCCGCTTCGCGGGTCCCGCTGCGGCGTGCAAGCCGTCTGGGCGCTGAGTCTTGGGCCACACCTGTGAGGACTGGGTGAGTGCAGGACTGCGAGCGGTGGGACAGGACTACGTTTCCCAGAAGTCCTGTTAACCCGCGTCACCTGCCACCTGGCCGCTCTCCCTGCTCGCCCCTCCCCACCTACAGCCTAACTCTCCTCCTATAAATCAAGCACCATCCCCCGCGTCGCGGGAGCGCCCGGGGCTAAGCCCAGGCAAAGGGCGGGCCCTCTGAGGCCCTCGTAGGCCAGCGTAGGCTGGGCTGGGCCTACCCTCTTTCGCCTGCTTGTTCTGGATTTTGGACCTTTGATTTAGGTGTCGGACATGGCATCACCGGCTATGGAGGGAACTACTGTAAAGGCGGTGGGAACCAGAAATGGGACTCTGGACAATTATTTTTCTCAGGCACCGGGTGATGGGGATAAAGAAACCTCTCTGGCGTAGCGTAGGGCTGAGCGTCGTCGCTCTATTGAGAACTTGAAAAATAGGCACTTTACCGACATCATCCCTCATTCTGTCACTCAAGAGGGAAGCTCTTTTAATATTAGTGAGGAGCTATTATCCCAGGAAGGCGTCCCTCTTTTACTGCAGGATTGTATTCCCAACCCCTGTTTGCCTACTGATCAGGTTTCTAGTGCCACCCCCCTCCCCAGTCTCAGTTGTACAGCTGTAGATCTTATCACCCAGACCCCAGCTGCAGTAAAATCAAGGAAGACAAAGCCGAAGCAAGTAGTTGTGGCAGAGATGCATGGCCCTCCTCCTAACAAGAGAAGAAGGAAGCTGAGGGGAGGGCAGGGTAAAACCAAAATTCCCCACTCCGACTTCAGGAAAGCTTCTAAGCGCCCTCCCATCCCTGATGGGGTATTAGTGGAAGTGCAAGAAGCTCCTTCTGTTAAGGGTACTAACATCACTGGCCATGTCAATGCCCCTGGGGATATTCCATCTAATGCATCACCCCCCGTTACCACTTTAGGGAACCTGGAATTTTTACTTAGGTCACTGCTCCTGCCCATCAGTGAGAGCATAAAGAAAGTGGAGATTAGACTCACTATCTTGGAGGCAGCAATAAGTAGTATGAAAACCTCAGCTGTTGCACGAGGTAGACCCCCTGAGTCTAATTCTCCCCCTAATCCTCCTCCTAACTCTCAAACCCTTCCAGCTAACTTAGGACCTCCCCTGGTGATTACTGCTGCTCCCCCTCCGCAACCTCTTATGGCCAACTTGGCCCCGTCACAATATAGCAAACCTATTTTGCAACCAGTAGGCCCAGTCCACCCCACGACAACTTCCAACGGGGCTATATCCAATGACTATATTGCTCCTGCACCCCCTGAGAAGCCTGTCCCTAGACCACTTAGACCCGATCTGCCCCCTGAGGCTAACCGGTATACACCTGTTACAACGCAACTTTTACAACTACCTACTATTACAATGCAACTTTTACAACGCATACCATTACAACGCATTGCGCTGGGGGGCGCTCTAGGATAGGGAATAAGTATAATTTACTATCCAACACCTTCCCTAGTGTCCACGGGGACTGGAGTTGGAATAGTAAATTATACTTACCACTATCCAGCACCTCTAAGCGCTATGCGTTGTAATGGTATGCGTTGTAATGGTCGCGTTGTAATGGTATGCGTTGTAACATGGTACATCCGGCTAACCGCTTCATGGTAGTTATGGCTGGTGTCCCCCCTCTTGAGGTGGGCGAAGGTGAGAACTATCACTCACTTAAAAGTAAAGTCATTAAATGGTTGAACTGGAATAGACCCCTCCCGGCCCATTTTAACAATGAAATTATCATGGTGAGAAGGGTACCCTGGCTGGGTAAAACCAGAAAATCCATACTATACATCCATCTATACTTCCTGGCCAGACTCTACAATAAGTTATTGGCCCAGATCCGTTATGGCCAGGCAGGTGAATGCACTGGGAAAATTAGGGTTAAGTCAGGCATAAGACAAGGCTGTGTGTTGGCCCCCCTGCTTGTTTCCCTTTTTATAAATTCTATAGAGTTCGAATTGAAGAGGGTACAGGCTGACTCTCCGCAGGTTGGTGGCCACCCTGTGCAAGTGCTGCTATATGACGACGACACGGTTTTACTCTTGCGTACCCCAAACGGGCTCCAAAATTTTATGAACTATTTTTATGATTTCATTAAGGGGAGAAAACTGAAAATTAACAACTCCAAGACTTACATTATGGCCTGTGGTGAACGGATGAAACTTTCCAAGCGGTTCCATTTTAATAATCATAAAATTGAGGTGGTGGACAGATTTTGTTACCTTGGAGGAACTTTTAATAACAGAGGGACTTGGGCACCTGAGATTTTAAACGTGAATGCTAGGATGGGCAAAAGCTCCTCTGGAGTTTTTCGCTTTGCATCTAAGCTAGGCATAGATGTGTATCTATTGCTCTATATGGCTCTGGTATATGGGGATATTGCAAGCACAGGGAACTACAAGTCACCGAGAATCGGTTCCTTAAAAGACTCCTTTGTTTACCCTCCTCGGCATCTAATGAATTGTGCCATAGCGAGGTGGGCATGAACCATCTCACAGACCTAATGGGAATGAGACCTTTAATGGTCTGGAGGTCAATCTGGGTTAAAGATGAGACTGATTTCACCAGGCGGATTATTTTAGACTGTCTCAATTTGGATAACGCCCACAAGATTCCCTGGTTAAACTACGTTTCATCTTCCTATAGTGATATCTTTAACCTGGATATTGTTAATGACCCCCATAGTGCTGTTATTGTACCAAAAAAGGAACTTAAAAATGTCTTTATCGGGACCAAATCTAACCTGCGCAGGGCGAAATGCAGCCCCATGTCAACCCATGTATTTTATTACTCCAATATGTCGGAAGACAGGGGCATGCCTATCTACCTTAAAACTATTACCAAGCAATCGCACCAGTTTGTTCTCACGAGGTTGAGACTTGGTATAGTACATAATCTAGTGGCCTTTCCAGTGATGAAAATTCATAGCCAATCCCCCTGCCCCTGTGATGGCCTATCCACTTTGCACTTTATGCTTATTTGCCCTCTTTATATGCACCTTCGTCGTTATTATCTTAGACCTATTTTTAAAAAATACTCTGTGTATACTACAGCCCAAGCATTGAAATTGTTATTTGCACTTGATTCTATAGATATATGTTTTTTTACTGCTACCTTTTTACTAAAAGCTGTTTCACATAGGAAAAGTCTGGTGTTTTAATACCTTTTAAATTCCATTATTGTGGAGTTGTTCTCTCCTCTGAATTGTTTGTAGCCTGTGTTTTACATATTGTATGCTTATGTGATTGTTTTTAATAATCGAATAAAGCTTTGAAATTGAATTGAGAGAACCCTCAGAGAATGAGAAGTAATGTTAAAAGAATGAGGCAGCACAGGCTGGCCACCCCAGCACAGAATGACCACCGTAGGCCCGTCACAGCAAGTCACATGGAGTGACGGACCATGCCAAGCATGCACGCACTCAAGCAGGAACAAGAGCTGCTACGGCCAGGCCTTGAGGCACAAGCACTACGCCCTCGAGCGAAGAAGAGGAGACGGAAGAAAGGTGACCCTCCTTCCTGGGAGCGGGGCACCAAGAAGATCCCGGAGGAAGGGACTGGACCTGTGAGAGGTCCACGAGGAAGCGAAGAGTCAAGTACTACTGACAGGAGAGGACTTGCTGGAGGTCCACGACGAAGAACAGAAACAGTCCTATGAACAGGACACGACCAGAGAGGCCCATGTGAAGTGAATGTCAGAGTAAGGGGCCTGGTCAGAAAAGACAAGAGCGTGGCATGATGGCACATTGTGAAAAAGTTTAAGAAACGAGTGGCATGATGCCCCAGCATGAAGAGAAGAGAGAGTAAAGTGTAGGACAGATCTATCACACAGAAGATCCCGACAACTACAAGTCTGCATTAGAAAAAAAGAAGAGCAACAAGACCAAGGACTCGTGCCACTACCAGAGAGTGCATTCAACACAAGAATGCCACTAGGGTGCAGCGACGCCATTGGAGACAGCACAGAGAGAGTACCGAAAGTAAGCCGCTGGAATGTGCGAACCACGTATCTGCCCCACCCTTCACAGTGCGACCGTCCAGTCACCGTAGATAAATGGCATCCCTGCTATCGAAGCTGCTCCAAAGACATGCACCGGGAGTCCTCAGAGGAACACGTCCAGACATTGCACTGTCGGCGAAGTGTCTGCAGGTTTGGCTTTCACGGAAGCCAGGGTGCCTCCAAAGAAATCTCTGCAGTGGACTACACCTCTGCTCCTGATGCACTCTCCAGTTTGAAATGTTTGAATGACTCCAACACCATGAGAGCAGGCGGGACCAAAAAACACGGCATAGGTGGACTGCAATACCACGGACATGTGATAGAGAGATCCAGACTCCATCCACCTCACATTCAAGCCCAGAGTAATCTAGTGAAACTATGGAAACGTGCTGTGATGTCGGGTGCTCCCAGCTGCCCCTGTTTCCCAATCCTGTACTGTCCAGCAGACTGCCAGAAGAGACTCAGTGGTGTTTCGTTTGTTGTTTACTCACTTCCATAGTTGGACTTGTTTATTTTCAATAAAGTTTGGGAGGGATATAATGTCCTTCTGGGCACGTTACAGTGTTTGGCACTGTACTGGTTTGCTGTGTCACTCACCCCACACACACACCACCACCTGCGTCACCGGTCAGGTGATCCTGCTAATAAAAGGAGCCGGGCGCACATGCCCTGGCAGTTCCAGGTCCAATAATCATGTGCCCGTGTCATCTGTATGCCTGCATACGGGCCAAGGGCCCGAGGCCCTAAAAGTGGCATCAGCTGAGAAGCACGCGGTAGAACGGAGCGCTCATTTTCTCCTCAGCGGGCGGCGCTCGGAGTGCCTGTATCTCGGAGTCCCCTGGCACGCTCCTAATTACTGCTGGGGCGAAACAGACGACTTGAGTTTCAGCCTTCCCAGGACACCTTCAAATTGAAAAGAAAGAAAAGAGGGAAATGGAGTCAATCCTCGGGTGCTTTGCCAAGCTCTGTCGTCGGACAGTTCAGTTATGGCAGCGAGGCGGTGTTTATGTTTGCTTGTCTCCGTCACCCACACAAGCGTGTCCTCCTTTCTAATCAGCCTTGGCAGAGAGCCCGCTCAATGCTCGTTCACTGGTTACGTCCCTTCGTAGCAGCCAAGTCAATAATTGGCACAGAAAGCAAACTCTAGTACATGTGATAAAGCAATTAATGGAGCCGTCATTAACGAGTTCATTAGCACCAGAGCACCAATAACAGAATGAATGCGTTTAACTCTGGGGCTCAAAGGGTGCCTGCGAGATTACAGAGAGCGTGCGGCGCAATATGGGAGCTGAAAATGGAGATTATACAATTAATAAAAAAAGAATTCCTTGCCTACAGCATTAACAAAAGACTGCTGAAAGGCTCCTGTAGGCATAATCATAAAGCTGGTCCGTAGAAAATGCCGATGAAAGAAGAATTCCTAGAGAAGTATGAAGTGCAGCAGCAAAATGCTCCAGGGAGGCAGTGCCAGTGACTAATATTTTTCTGTCTGAATTGTCGACACAGTTTCACCTCCTGGCTGCAGCTATGAGGAGTTGACACATCGGCTGAATGTAAACACATACTAAACAGATGAAATAACATAACCGATTGCATTTTTTAACCTCAGCAGAGAGGTTCAACTCTTAGACAATCCAATGGGTATTCGAAAAAAGAAAACCACTGGAAGGAACTACACCACATGACTTTGGAAAACACTGCTGATTTCATTGCAACAACCAAGATCAAATGGTTTCTAGCTCATTTAAAAAAAAAAACACATTCTCGACAGTTAAGGCTCAAACGTTCCTTTTGCTGGTGGTCAGTGGCCAAAGTGTGCTCCAGAGTAGGAGACATGAACAGACGTGTGAGGTTAGACTCATCGGCCATTGATACTGCTGACAAACTGGGCCTTCAGTCAACAGCAAGACAATAACTTACATAAATTCACAGAGTTGGTGAACCCCCAATGGCCTGCAGAGTACTCTGTTTCTTTGATAGGTGAAAGATGGGTCTTCACTTTGAACTCAATACATGAATTCTGCTCAACAAAAATAGCCATTTGTTTACACTTACAAGAAAGAAAAATGCAAACAATGGCCAAAATACTTAGAGGTTATAAGTGCTTATCATAAGTACAACAGTAAAGTCAAAATCAAATAATACTGATAGTGAGGAGCTTAAAACAGCAAACAACCTTAAATCACGTCAATTCTGAGGAAATATCCATGACCGGGATTGCAAGCTTAACTGCATCCATTTCAATATGCCCAGTCTCCGCACCTTTGTCTTCGGAGTCTTACTTTGTTATGTTTCCTGCTCTTTTTCTTGGTCAGGAGCTCAAAGCGCCGGGACACTCCTTTGGAGTAGCCGTTGCGCTATAAAAGTCCCATTTTAACATAACATAACATAACTTTATTTACTTCAAGCTGGAAATTAATATCGGATTTTGCTTGTATTGTTTTAATGTTTAACAACGAGCATATTCTCTAAATCTTTTCCAGGCTTCCCCAAATCTTATCTGGTTCTAAGTACCCATAAGGTTTCTTGCAGAAACTCCTCTCTTGCTCCTGCAAGTCTGTGCAGTAACCCCAAACTTTTAAGGTGAGAGTGCCCATGCTACTACTTTCATGAGCATCTTCTCTCCCATAATCCTTTTTTAAAGTCTGTATCCAACATAACCAACCTATATCAAAAGGGAGGTTATCATAAATAAGAATTCTGTTTATAGGATAAAAATGCCACAAGTAGCGTTGAGACCACAGAGGACACCAATTACTGAGTACATGTAAGGCATAATCCGCAGCCTGGCATGCCACCCAATCTCCTGTACCTAAATGTAAGGAAATACCAGATACACAGATTCTTTTGAAAATTAATGTGCTTTTATTCTACATGTCAAGTAAGTACATATCCATATCTCTTTTCAGAGAATTACAACATATGTAAAGGCATCCACTATTCGTCTATGAACTGAAAATAAAGTTCTCTCTCAGTGGTTACTCCAGTCCTTAAAGGGTTTACCACCAGTCTTTAGGGTTCATATTCCTCATTTGAAACACTAGTTCATCTATCAACAGTTCAATTGTACCCAGGAGTCACTCTTGGCCTCTCTTTTCATCAAAATAGGTAGGGAATTTCTTTGCTTGATCATGTCTCGGAGGTAAGAGTTGGTACTGTTCCCATTCTATATCCTCCCTCATCATTCCAAACACTGGCTTGAAACAGGTTTTGCAGGTAAGGACTGGTACTATTCTCATCCTGCATCCTCGCCTACCTAATTAATCCCTGGCTTTTATATGACTTGGCACCTTCTCTTTTCTTCCCCCCTTTCTCTTCCCAGGTTACCCAATGGTCACCGCCTCCCTGTTCCTAATCTTACCTCATCCCTCCTGTCCTTATTGGTTGCTGCACCCTTAGGCTCTATACCCTACAAAGCCCATGCCATTTCCCTCTTCCACTCACAACGAAGTATTCGAGTTTTGCATGTGTTGTGCCCATTATTCTAGCTTCCTGGTAAAAACATTTTAAAATAAGCATTGGCATAGCCAATAGGTCTCGCTTTTGGAACCTTATAAGTATTTAGTTATGCAGCACAATATCCTTGGTGCAACAACATCAACTGTTGCATGGCTAAACATTTATAAGGTCCCAAAAGCGAGACCTATTGGCTATTCCAATGCTTGTTGATGCTTAGTTTCACGATTTTGGTGTCTGTGGCGATAGATAGATAGATAGATAGATAGATAGATAGATAGATAGATAGATAGATAGATAGATAGATAGATAGATACTTCAAAAAAATTTATTGTGGCAGAAAAGGTGGACCCATCTATTAATTTCGGCTGTACTGACCAAAGTGTACTGGCCTCTTCATGTTTGAAGAGAGGCGATTTTGATAAGCAAAAGACGGGAGGGGTGGCCTCCTCATAAGCCAGGCACCATTGGCATTGAGGAGCCTACCGGCACCCACACACTTTTTCTTTAAACAAAAGATTCTGTCACGCAAACAAGGACATTCATTGGAGTACCTGTGATTTACTACATTGCTTCGTATATACATCATTGCATCTTGATGAACTGGTGTCAAAGGAAAACTTTGCAAAAGTTGAGTGGTCATCTTTCCGTTGCTTATTGCTGTATTTGGTGTCAAATTGGTGCTAATGAGGTGAAAGCTTTGTCCAGATAGTGTTAACATCTGTAAAAATGACAACATCCTCAGGTAATACGATCAATAAAATTTGCCATTGTATGTTGCATAATTTGCCTTTTCATGTTGCATAATATAGGTCAACCATGCCACATAATTTGGTCCTCCGCTGATGCATAGTTTTAGCAGCCCTGCTTATTAGCCATAAACGGAGTATGTCTGACAGTGCAAGCTGAAACTGAATGTGATGTGCACAGATAATATAGCAGAGTCAGGGGTGTAACAGAGGACCATGCAGATCTTTCCAAGCATGCCAGGCCCAAGTCTTTGTAACCGAGGATGCTGCAGGACTAAATGTCTTTTTAGTGGCTTCTCACCACATTTTGAAGCTTGCCACATTATGACGACACACTGTGCTAATAAAGCCAGAGGTGAGTGTGTAGTATTTGAGAGGTTGAGGGTTTGTATACAGGAAGACTGTCTGGGAGTCTCATTTTGAGGCTATAAACCGGTGCGTGACTACATTCATTCTAATGCTATCTGATTCTGCAGAGTGAATTTTTAGAATTTGTAGATTATCAGTCTAAGGAAGCTCACAATCAGCTAAAATCGTGGCACCGGCGCTTTACCTTTAACCATGTTAAAAGTAAAGCGCGGGTGCCGCAATTATAGCAAAAGTAAAGAAATAGATGTTTTCTATTTCTTTACTTTTGCAGCAATCGCAGCACCAGCGCTTTACTCATGGTTAAAGGTAAAGCCCCGGTGCCGCGATTGCTGCAAAAGTAAAGAAATAGAAAAAAACAGATTTTCTTTACTTTTGCTATAATCGCGGCACCCGCACTTTACTTTTAAAAGTAAAGCGCGGGTGCCGCGATTATAGCAAAAGTAAAGAAATAGATGTTTTCTATTTCTTTACTTTTGCAGCAATCGCGGCACGGCACTTTACTCATGATTAAAGTTAAAGCACCGGTGCCGCGATTGCTGCAAAAGTAAAGAAGTACAAAAAAACATAGATTTCTTTACTTTTGCTACAATCACGGCACCGGCGCTTTACCTTTAACCATGCCAAAAGTAAAAGCGCGGGTGCCACGATTATAGAAGCCAACATTTTGAAGCAGCGAAGAAGAGGGGGTTACTGTCCCCCTTGATTAACAGGGTGAATTTAGACCGCAGGCATGTAATGAGGCACGCAGCAGTCAACAAAGTGTGGTGTTGGTGCGTGCCATGGGAAAAGTGAAAGCAGGCTGGCAAGTGGTGTGCGATGTGCTCGCACCATCACAAGAGAGGAAAGCCATATGGCGCCTCTGCTCGTCATTGTGCGCGTACCGTCACACTCCTGGGCAGTCAGCTTTTAGTAGGACTTTTAAAAGCCTGTTTACTAAATTTCTCGCAGAGCGTCATATGCACTGGCTCAGGCGAGACCTAAAAACAATGCATTTTGCAGTACATTAATTTCTCCGCGCAACATGCTGTTCTGGATAGTGTCCCCGGTTCCTTCCTCCTCTTGACTTCATAAAAACTCCACCTGGCATGGACTCTCCCTCCACCTATTCAGAGTCACCCTACCGACCACAGGAGCCTCAGCCTTTCCTGTGGGTGCCTGCTGTTGAGTGGCTCCATATTTTTTGTTTATATAACTTTGTGAACTGCCTTACACTAAATTAACATGCTGATGAATACCCAAGTTAACATAAACAGCCATTTGCCCTGTTCGGCGAGTCAGACTGCCGACATCACAAGCACATCACAATTATCTTAAGAGATACACTAGACATTTAAACAGTAAAAATCTGTGTGTGTGCTTGAGCAATCTGAATAATGCATCAATCCATACCCAAGGTATTTACACAGTCCTGGAAGGCTCTGAAGTTTAAAAATTCAATTCAATGCAAAAAAAGTGACAAGACAGGAGTGAGCAGGTGCTCCAAAAATGTAATCTTGACTCTAAAAAGAAAATATGATCCAACAAGAACTCACAAAAAAATCGTTCTTCTATAGGTGCCTGGTCCTCAATAAAACTACTAGCATGCACAACTCCTACATTAAAGGATTATTCCGGGAAAAGGGCAGTTATTTTGCCTTTACACAAATTCGAAATATAGTTTAAATCTCCCAATCAGAAGATAAAATGTTTTAAAGAATGATATAGTGTCTAGGATCCTCAATTTTAGGAGCATATGGATATACAACACTAAGTAGGATTGCGCACGAATAGCAGCTCTAGTACAATACTTTAACAAACACAGTTTTTAAGCATTATACAGAAGAATAATAAGCATTGGTAAAGCTTTGGTTTCACCTGTGTGATTAGGGCTGTTTTTATCAGTCATTGCTAGGGACGAGGGAAAGAGCTCCCTGACAAATAGCACAGGAGTATAGAGGAAGTAGCGCAGCAGCCAGAGCTGCTGACTCGAGAGCTGGGGATTCTGGTTCCAATCTCTCCCAATCTCTGCGGTGCAACCTCCTGTGATTCTATGCAAATCATTGAATCTCTCCAGGTGATAAATTGCTGTATAAATATGCTGCAAGAGTAAAAAGCCAAAAAAGGCAAAACTTTATGAAAAAAATAGCTCCAAAGCGGATGTTAACAGTATTTCGGCTACGGGAAACTGATAAGGGAAGCAGACGAGGAACAAGCATTGGTAAATGCAGGAAAATATACTACCTCCAATAGAAATGGAAGAACAGTAAGTGCCATACACAGGAACCAACAAGCCAGGAAAGAGAGGGGGCGGGATGTAAACCCCTTTTAAGTTTATATCAAAAACAATAGATTTCTCAAGCACAAGACAAGCGCTGTGCAGACGATACCTGAATATGACAGCAATGTCCATGGAGACTATAATGTTAAAAAGATAAGTGAGCCATTGCTGAATTCCCGTAAGCTACCAAGTACAACAATAGGCTCCCAATATATTGCTTAATATCTTGTATTTGAAACAATAAAAGTCAAGCATTAAATCAGTTCCTCAAATATCTGCAACACAAGACATATCCATTGTGCAAATCATCGCGCCACATTTTGCTTTATAGGCAGTTTGAAAGCAAAAGCATCTGGTACTTTCTTCCACCCCCAAGGTTCAAAATTTCAATAAATGCACAGGGATTCCAAGGTACAGAGAGAAAGTGGGGTGGAGTGAGCATTTTCATGTCATGATTCATTCAGGGATTTCTTTTTCACTTCTTTTTTATATTTCTTTGATAAAGCCTGAAAAAAAGGTTGAAGTATGCGTTTTAAACCGAGTCAATGTACTCTTGCGAGATTTGTTCAGAATGGTATCCAAATATACCGATCGTTCACCAACTTAGTATGACAAAACATGGCAAAAATGCCCCAGGTAGAGGTTTCTTCTGGGCAGAACCTAGCAGCATGTCTGATAAGTGTCTCTGAATTTTGCTCGCAGGGCTTTCTAAACAAGCTTAGCATGAATTGCTCCTCTTTGTTTTATCTAGGGTTTTCATGTAGGAATCACACACAAACCGTACTGTGTCTATCAGTTTTCAGATTTTTCTTTTGTTTCATGCAGCGAATCAACCTTCCTGTGACTGACTTACACATTTCTCACTCTGACTTAGAATTTACCATCTGTGATTTCATACACCGTTTCATCCAGCCTAGTTCTGGCTACAAGTAATATAAAGTATAGCAATCTAATTGTAATTCTAGATTATTTTTAAGATCATGCTTTAATTTGGCAGTATTTGTAACATGTCCTTGTTGACATTTGTAAAGTGCTTCATTACTCTGTCACCATTTCCCTACTTTGGAATACAGTTCTTGTATTGGCTAATTGAATATATGTTGTTTTTTGGCAGCATGTCTTATTTTTCATTATTTTTCACATTACCTCTAACACAGCGGGGAAGGGGGAGTCTTCAGGGGGTAAGAGGGTTCTAGCTACTGCACTGTGAAGTCTGCGGGGATTCTATTAAACCAGTTGATGACCTCGAGGAGCAGCTCCTAGTGTTAATTACAAGCTTATTGGCTATTCTAGGAACTGTACCCATAACAAAGGTGTTGCTTACCTACACCTTAGAAGGACTACACCTCTCTGATCCTTTGTAAACCAAATACCACATGTTCTCTAAAACCACGCTGTCTTAACTCACAGCGGAGACTTTTCCTTTCTCTTACAACCCAAAAATATTGCGCTGTTCACCCAACTAGTACAAGATGGGAGTAGTTCTGTAGTATAAAAAAAATATAGAAGAATGCCACTCTCTACTAGGAGCATCAGATGAAACTGAATAGTATTTTAGTGCCAACTTAAGGAGCTACACTGTATTGCATTTACTTTTTTGCATACTATTGTACCACCATTTCTCACATCCACAGTGCAGTTTAAAGTCTTCTGTTAAGGCACTCTGTCTGTCTGTACTGCATTATGGAATAAGTACACAACGAGACACGTGGTAAACATTCCATAAGACAATCTTTCTAGAAATAGCTAGATCAAAAACAAGATGCCTCACCATTTCATACCTTCAGTGGATGGCATCCTGTGTAACTCCTCTTTCCTCCCAAACAGGTCAGTCTTACTGATAAGCTTTCACAATAGCTGATAAACACCCTTTGCACGTCATTTTCCCTCGTTGCTTTGCCTCTACTCTAGGTATTTAAAAAGTTCCAGCTTCTTGGTAATAACATCACACAAAAATGTTCCTTTGGTGCAAGGTTCATCGGGATCAACTATCTCACTAACTGTGTTTTTGGCAGTGGGATACTGTGTGAATCTGCTTCACACCGATACCCAAAAAATGTCCCTTATGGGCATATGTTCACCCCAAATCCCTGACGCCAGCTGCTTCCTTTTCTTCACATTTCACAGCAGGTGACAAGAGAAATAGGCCAATGAGCTCTGGCATACTGTTCTTGGTGCAAGACAGCGGAAGACCAGACTACATTCACAGCTGAAATACGGAATCCCTTCTTAAACCCAAAGATCATGCTATTACCTCAATGCCAAACAGAATCAGCCATGCATCACTCTTGTTGCAGATAACCTGCATCCTTTGCATGGAAGAGAAATGTCTAGGTAACGTCAATACCTTTCTTTCCACCGGAAGACGCTAGGTCTTGAGTACAGATGTTGCTGTTTCGTTATGCAGGCTGATCGCTGCCAGATAGGGCCCAAATTCCACAAGCAGGTGATTAAAAAGTAGTTACCGCGAGATCTCGGACACTACCATTTCACACAGTAGAAACGCAATACGACGTAGCGCCTCTAATATGCTCGCCTGCATGCAAGAATGAATCTCAGCATCTGAATTGGATAACATACAGGATCTGCAGTCAAAAGGCGCATCGCACAGCCAGGACCCCGCTAATTAGTCAAACTAAATTTGGGACATTCCTGATCAATAGGCGTTGCACCATTGGCGTTCATCTCCCAATCAAACACACAAAGAGACATGCAATCACCTCTCTCTGGGACAATAAAGCCATCTTTAATAAACCGATTTTACTTTCACAGTTGTTATACTGCTTAGACTCACGATCTATGCTGCGAGTAGATTATTGCCAGGCGCGGTGCGTCCATTGGGGCGTAGGGTCGTAGCCCCACTAAGCCCCATGGACCTACCGCGTCGTCACTAAAAGCCCGATACAAATATTTAAAAAAATCGCGCTATCTGCCGGCCAAGAAACTGGGAGCCACCCAACTTTCCCGGAGTGCGCAAGGGGGAGGGGGGGGGGGGGGGGGGGGATTGGATATGCTGCAGCTGCACAAGTGTATTTTTGGGCACAAGCATGCCCGCGCATGCACAGATCGTTTTCCTGTGAATTCCCCATTAGAGAGAGGACCAGGGGGCGGGCCGCAGCCCCTGGGGTTACACAGGGCGACGAGTCATGGTGCCCCCCCAGCCAATCCTGGCGCTGCATACAGCGCCAGGATTGGCTGGTCAATACATAGCTGACTTTGGTGCGGGGAAACCAGGTTCCAGCCTCTTATCGAGCCATAAAAATGTATACATTACTTACTTTTGTGTTAAATAAATAGATATTTTAAAAAACAAATAAAAATGATGTTCCGACTAAGGTGTGAAATTGGTGTCAAATAAATACATGTTTTAAAAACAATTAATAATAATCATGTATCATTGGCTCTGGAGTACAAGGTTCGAGACTGGTATTGAACACTGACAAGCTGTGTGCAAGTTATATGGTCATAAAAATACATGAATGATGGATGGATGCAGGATGGATGATGGGTGGGTGGATGGGTGGATGGGTGGGTGGATGGATGGATGCATGAATGCATGATGGGTGCAGGATGGATGCAGGGTGGATGGATGGATGCATGAATGCATGATGGGTTCAGGATGGATGCAGGAAGGATGGGTGGATGTATGGGTGCATGAATGAATGATGGATGCAGGATGGATGGATGGGTGGATGCATGAATGAATGATGGATGCAGGATGGATGGGTGGATGCATGAATGAATGATGGATGCAGGGTGGATGGGTGGATGCATGAATGAATGATGGATGCAGGATGGGTGCAGAATTGGTGGGTGGATGGATGGATGGATGGGTGGATGCATGAATGAATGATGGATTCAGGATGGATGGGTGGATGCATGAATGATGGATGCAGGATGGATGGGTGGATGGATGGCTGGGTGGATGCATGAATGAATGATGTATGGATGCAGGATGGGTGGATGGGTGGATGCATGAATGATGTATGGATGGATGCAAGGTTGTTCGGGCTCGCTCGCTCGCTGCGGTGCAATATGCAAATTAGTTTACGCCACACCACTTTCAAATGTCACCAGCCGCCTCGGATTATTGCCTTTCTTGAATGCAGCCAGTTTGCCAGCATTAAAAGTCAGAGAGAAGCTGTATATATGATAATCAGGGCTTTTGTATCCAGAAGGTGATTAGTGACAATCTAAATTACATAATTAATTAATCGTAAGAGAAGCACAAAGCCCAGGTAGCAATCCTGCTACACTCCTAACTTTATTTCCATTACATACAGCCATGGACTGAATAATTCGACAATTGTGATGTATTTTCAAAGGTTTGAAGAAATAAATACTTTTGTATTGTCCACCTAATTTTTAAAAAAGCCCTTGGATTATTGCTAGGTCCATGAGAGTGTCAAGTGGCTCCCTTGTGGCAGGAGTTTAAATCTGCTCATTATTCCCTCCCCTAACATTAGGGTTTCATAGCGAATTATATTTTAAGAACAATTTATTCAAAGATGTAGATATCAGAGTAGCGATGTCCAACCACAAGACAGTTCAAATGATATCGATGATGGACATCAATTCTGAGATTACGAGTAACGTTCAAAACATCCACACTAAAGCAATACTACAAGAATATTAAGTGTTTAGGAACTGTATGTATAGTTCTATGACCCCTCCATGCAGGAGAGCACTTGCTTTCTGCAGTTTCTCAAACTGTGTTACAGTGGTGCAAAGCTGCATGTGTAGTCATTCCTTTAGAGCCAAGCCAGCCTCAACTCCCGAGATCCCCAAGTACCACACCACCAAGCATCAGCATTGTATCTCCGGTAGCACAGAATACAGCAGTTTAAGGAGTGAGGCTCTATGAATCGGGGAGACCAGGTGTAGAGCCTTTACTACAATACTGAAGTATCGAATATGCTACTTACCAGTATGCATCTGTTCTTGGCATGTAGGGCTGATGACATTCATATCTGTGCATAGATCGCCGCCTAGTGTTGGGTCCGGATGATCGCACATTGTTGTCCTGGAAGAGTCTTCGAAGTATCACGAGATAGGTGGCTCCTCCCCTGGACTACAGTGCGCATGGGCATCGACTCCATCCTCTGATTGTTTTTAGCCATTGCCGCAAAAATTGAGTGAAACTCTGTGAATGATGACCATGCTAGAAGTATTTGTGAGTGCTGCAGCCGCTACAGGCGCCAGGGAGGAGGGCGGGCGATATGAATGTCAGCAGCCCGACATGCCAAGAACAGATGCATACTGGTAAGTAGCATATTCGGTTCGATGCATGTGGGCTGCTGAATTCATATCTGTGCACAGAATACATAGTAGTCCCTCCATTAGCGGCGGCCGCCTGTGCCAGCTGCAGCAGTTTGGAAAAGTGTTTTAAGAACAGCCTGCCCTACAGCTGCCTGCTGTTTGGAGTGCACATCCACAGAGTAGTGTTTTGTAAATGTGTGTGTGGTAGACCATGTGGCTGCTCTACATATGTCTTCTAAAGGAATATTTCCAAGGAAAGCCATGGAGGCCCCCAACTTCCGGGTGGAGTGGGCCCGCGGGGGAATCGTTAGAGTGCGCTTGGCTTTCTGATAGCAGATCTGAATACACTTAACGATCCACCTGGCTATACCAGCCTTGGAAATGGGGTTGCCTTTGTGATGTGGCGAAAAGGCAACAAATAGTTGTTTCGTCTTCCGAAAATCTTTGGTACTATCAATGTAGTACATCAAGGCTCTTTTGACGTCAAGCGTGTGGAGCATTCTCTTTGCAACTGACTCAGAATTTTGGAAGAACACAGGTAGTTCTATAGTCTGGTTGATATGGAACTGAGAAACCACCTTAGGAAGGAACTTAGGGTTAGTGCGAAGCACCACCCTGTTGGAATGAATTTGTATAAATGGCTCTTGGATAGTTAGTGCTTGGAGTTCACTAACTCGTCGTAGTGACGTGATCGCTATTAGGAAAGCCACTTTCCATGTAAAGAACTGAATTTCGCAGGAATGCAGTGGCTCGAAAGGGGAACCCATCAGCCTCGTGAGGACCACATTTAGGTTCCATTCGGGAGCTGGTGGGGTCCATGGAGGAATGACTCGTTTGAGTCCTTCCAGAAAGGCTTTGATGGCAGGCACTCTGAAAAGGGAGAGGTGCTGCCTGTTTTGGAGATAAGATGCCATTGCGGAAAAATGTATACAAATGGAAGCATAGGCCAGATTACATTTGTATAGATATAAGAGATAACAAATGATGTTTTGAATAGAGGCGTCTAGCGGGTTGATGTTGTGGTCTGCACAATAAATGACAAACCGCTTCCATTTCGCCGCATAGCATGCTCTGGTGGTGGGCTTCCTTGCCTCCCTGATTATGTCCATACAGTCAGGAGGTAAGTTGAGGTAGCCAAACTCTAAGACCTCAGGAGCCAGATCGCCAGGTTGAGCTGTTGAGGATCTGGATGCTGAATGTCGCCATGGCTCTGCGTCAAAAGCTTGGGTTTGAGGCGCAGCCTTTGATGCGGTACCACGGATAGTTACAGAAACGTGGTGTACCATGGTTGGCGTGCCCACGTTGGAGCAACCAGGATGAGAGTCATGGAGTGTTGCTTCAGCTTGCGTGCCACCAGCGGTATTAGGGGTGCTGGGGGAAAAGCGTACGCAAATTTGCCTGACCAGTTCATCCATATCGCATTGCCCTGTGACTGTGGGTGTGGAAACCTAGCGGCAAAGCTTCGGCATTTGGCGTTTTCCTTTGTGGTGAACAGGTCTATCTCTGGATGACCCCACCTTTGGAAGTACGGGTGGAGTACTGATGGATGTATCTCCCACTCGTGCATTTGGTGGCTGTACCTGCTGAGCAGGTCCGCCATCTGATTGTCCTTGCCCGGGAGGTGTTCCGCCATGAGGAAGATGTTCCTTTGAATGGCCCACTTCCACATGCTCAGAGCCAGGTGAGACAACTGTGGAGAGTGTGTACCTCCCTGCTTCTGGATGTAGTACATGGCCGTCATGTTGTCCGTCCGGATCAACACGACCTTTTGCACAGATGTACTTTGAATGCTTTCATCGCCATGAAGATAGCCATCAGTTCTAGAACGTTGATGTGCATCTTCCTCTGCTGTGCCGTCCATAGTCCCTGCACAGTGTAGTGGAGTACATGAGCTCCCCAACCCTGGAGAGATGCGTCCGTCGTCAGAATGATCTGTGGCACAGGCTCCTGGAACGGTCGTCCCTTGCAAAGGATTTGTGGATTCCACCAATGCAGAGAGTTGTATGCACGACCGGTTACCAAGACTAGGTCTTTCAACTGTCCATGAGCCTGAGTCCACTGACATGCTAAGCACTCCTGAAGTGGACGCATATGTAGTCTCGTGTGCGGGACTATGAAGATGCAGAAGTCAAGTCAAGTCAAGTCAGAGAATTTATATAGCGCACTACCTACCCAGAGGGTCTCAAGGCGCTTAGAAAGGGGAGGAGGATTACTTGTCAAATATCCACGTTTTAAGTTGCTTTCTGAATGCTAGGTGGTTCTGGGTGAGGCGAAGGTACGCGGGGAGTGAGTTCCATGTTTTAGCAGCCAGGTATGAGAAGGATCTGCCTCCCATGGTGGTCTTGTTGATGCGAGGTACCGTGGCGAGGGCTTGGCTGGAAGAACGTAGTTGGCGGGGGGGGTGTAGAAGGACAGTCGTGAGTTGAGGCATTCTGGTCCGATGTCGTAGAGTGATTTGTGTGCGTGGGTTAGCAGTCGGAAAGTGATTCTCTTATTGACGGGTAGCCAGTGGAGGTCTTTCAGGTGACCAGAGATGTGTTCGTTGCGCGGGATGTCTAATATGATTCTGGCTGAGGCGTTTTGGATTCGTTGGAGTTTCTTCTGAAGTTTAGCGGTAGTACCTGCGTAGAGGGTGTTTCCGTAGTCCAGCCGGCTCGTGACTAGAGCATGGGTGACTGTTTTCCTTGTTTCGGTGGGGATCCAGCGAAATGTTTTCCTGAGCATGCGAAGAATGTTGAAGCAGGATGAGGATACGGCGCTGACTTGTCTGTTCATTGAAAGTGAAGAATCAAGGATCACGCCTAGGTTCCGTGCGTGGTCTGTCGGGATGGGTGTTTTTCCAAGGGCTTCCGGCCACCAAGAGTCGTCCCATGCAGAGGGGGATGTACCTAAGATGAGGACTTCTGTTTTGTCTGAGTTCAGTTTCAGACGGCTTTGTTTCATCCATTCGGCAACCTCTTTCATTCCTTCGTGTAGGTTAGTTTTGGCGGTGCTGGGGTCATTGGTGAGAGAAAGGATTAGTTGAGTGTCATCCGCGTAAGAGATGATGTTGAGGTTGTGTTGGCGGGCGATGGCCGCGAGGGGGCTCATGTATACGTTGAATAGTGTGGGGCTGAGTGAGGATCCTTGTGGTACGCCACAGATGACTTTAGTGGCCTCGGACTTGAATGGTGGGAGGCGGACTCTCTGGGTTCTTCCGGTGAGGAACGAGGTGATCCATTCAAGTGCTTTTCCTTGAATTCCGATGTTTCTGAGGCGTTGTAAAAGGGTGCTGTGGCAGACTGTGTCGAAGGCTGCAGAGAGGTCGAGGAGGATGAGTGCGACTGTGTCTCCATTGTCCAGTAGAGTTCGAAGGTCGTCTGTTGCTGCGATGAGGGCGGTCTCAGTGCTGTGTTTTGCTCGGAAGCCAGATTGTGAGGAGTCGAGGGATTTGTTGGCTTCGAGGAAAGCGGCGAGCTGGCTGTTGACGGCTTTCTCGATGACTTTGGCCGGGAATGGAAGGAGCGAAATGGGGCGGTAATTTTTGAGTTCGGTGGGGTCCGCTGTGGGTTTTTTCAGGAGGGCGGTGAGTTCCATCATGGCCATCAAGGCCATCATGCCTATCAACTGCATGAACACTCGTGCAGGAAGCGAGTGTTGAGGTCTGAATTTCTGTATCAGCGATTGAATGCTGCTGACCCTCAATGAATTTGGCTGTGCTTTGGCTGCCAGAGTGTTTATCGTCGCACCCAGATACTGCCGTATGTGGGCGGGTTGCAGGTGGGACTTTGGGTAATTCAGTGAGAATCCCAGATCTTGAAGAAGATGAATGGTGTGGGACATGTGGGCGGCACACTGCTGGGCCGACTTTGCCTGGATTAGCCAGTCGTCCAGATAAGGGTAGACGTGAATGTTCTGTCTCCGTAGGAGTGCCGCCACTGTCGCCAGGCACTTTGTAAACACCCTGGGTGCCGTGCTGAACTGGTAATGTTGATTTTGGATGGTGAACCTGAGGTATTTTCTGTGTGACGGGTGCAGCGGAGTATGAAAATACGCATCTTTCAGATCTAATGTTGTGAGAAAATCTCCCTGACTGAGCAACGGTAGGACTTGCTGCAGTGTTAGCATGTGAAAGTGCTCCGACAGAATGTACTGATTGAGGGGTCTGAGGTCCAGTATGGTTCTGAGGGACCCGTCCTTTTTTGGGATCAAGAAGTACAGTGAGTAAACTCCTGTGCCTCTGTCTTCCGTAGGCACGAGCTCGAATGCCCCTTTTTGCAGCATGACGAGTACCTCCTGCTGCAATAAGTGCAAATGCTCGGCGGACATAGGACGGTGTCTTGGGGGTATGTTGGGTATGTTGGGTGGAGTGGATGTTAACTCCAAACAATAACCGTACTGGATAAACTGCGTGACCCACCTGTCTGTGGTGATGGACTTCCAGACTGGCAGGAACTGTTGAAGTCTCCCCCTGACGGGTGTTGCGTGGTCGGGGGGCAGTGACAAGGCGTCACTGTTTGTTAGTGGCGGAGGACCTGGAGTTGTTGTTTCCACGACCTCTGCCCTTGGCGCTGTTTCCACGATATCCACCTCTACTTTGTTTGGTGTATGTAGTTTGCGTGCCACCTTTATAGTACTGTGTATTCTGGGACAGCTGGCCTCTGGAAACACCTCTATTGCTTGAGCAACGAAAAGAACCAACCCTGAACTGCTGCGACTGGAGAGCCCCCATAGACTTTTCAGACTCAGTGTCTTTCTTGATTTTCTCTAAGGTGGTGTCCACCTCTGGGCCGAATAGATGATCAGGGTTTACTGTCTGATTCAGAATGGTGGTCTGTATCTCTGGCTTGAACCCGGAGATTCTGAGCCAGGCATGTCGCCTCAACATGACACTAGTGTTAACAGCTCTGGCCGCAGTGTCTGCTGCGTCCAGTGCACATTTGATAGAAGCATTTGATATGAGCTTCCCTTCCTGGATGAGCATCTCAGCTGCCTCTTTATATTCATCTGGTAGGTGCTGTAACAGGGTCTCAAGTGTGTCGTAATGGGCCCTGTCATACCTGGCTAAGATTGCCTGAGTGTTTTAAATGCGCCAGATATTGGCCGCTTGAGCTGCTACCCTTTTCCCTGATGCCTCGAACACCTTAGATTCCTTAACTGGGGGAGGAGCATCACCCATTGTTTGTGAATTAGCCCTCTTCCGGGCATTAGAAACAACAAGAGAGTCCAACGGCAACTGTCCCTTAAAGTAAGTAGGGTCTCCAAGCGCCGGTTTGTACTTCTTTTCAATCCTGGGGTTTATTACCCTGGCTCTTGTAAGCTCCTTAAAGATATTCCCAGCAATCTTCAAGACACCCTTCAACATAGGCAGAGTCTTGACAGTCCTCTCTGAGATTGAAAAGGTGTCGAAAAGAAAGTCTACTTCAATGGGGTCAGCATGGAGCTGGACGTCATGATTTTTAGCCGCCCTTTCAATGAGGGCAGTAAACGCTGCCGAATCCTCAGTAGGCGACTTTTTTAAAGCATACACTTGAGTGTCTGGGGCAGAGTGTGGATCACCTGGGTCAGCAGCATCTGCCCAGGGTTCATTTGTATCACCAGGATCAGTGTCCACAGGATAGCTGTATTCATCATTATCACCTTCTCCAGTGTCCACATCTGAATAAGTGGGTGAGACATCATGGCCACGTGGAGATACAGGTTCTACAAGAACACGTGTTGAAGTAGAATCCTTCTTCTTCTTTAGTGGTATTTAATAGGATTCCATTGGCTGTTCCGGGGCGATTTTTCTCTTATAAAGAGAAAGTCTGCCTGTCTCGGCATCGATAAACTGTTCCTGTTGTTCTTCCAACGAGGGTTGTCGATGCTTTGCGGCCGGGACCACAGTTGTCGGCTTCGGCACCGTGGACACCTTCCTGGGCACGTCGACTGCCACTTTAGGAACGAAAGCCTTCGGCACCACTTTCGGTGGCAGCGTGAAGTGGATGGGCGTCGACGTCTTCTGAGGTTTATCTGCAGGCTTCGAAGGTGGAGGATCCTTAGGCCCGACCACCGAAGCCTTGTCCTTGATGTGCTTCAGGGAGTATGCCACCTGCTTCGAGAAGGAGGCGGACGGCTGCGTCGACTCGACGGAATCCTTCGAGGCACCACCAGGCGTGGACTCGGGGGTTGCTCCGCTCTTGGCCTTGTCCAGCCGACGCGGAGGCTCGAGAACCTTTGGATCACTGAGTCCTTTGTCGGTGTCGACTGTCTTCGGCGTCGATTTGTTCGGGTCGACTGCCTTGACCTTTGCCTTCAGCGTGGTAGACTTAGTCTCGACGCCCTTCAGCGGTTTCTTCGGGTCGAGAACGCTCTTCTGCTTCGTCTGTGCAGACAGGTCCGAGGACTTCGAGCCGACCAAAGCAATACGCACTTTCGGTTTCAATGTAGTCACCAGTGCTTTTGTTTGCGTCGATACCGGAGCTTTCACTTTCGGTTTCGATTTTGCTGTTTGCGGCTCCGTAGATATGTCCGAAGCCGAGCCCAAAGGCGGGGCTGTAGAACTTATAGGAAGATCTTGGGGTAAGGCCTTGTGGTGATCCCTCGACCTGAGCCTTATGAAGCGTTTCGGCCCTAGTGTCAGTTGGTGGGCCTAGCTCCTCGCTCGAGCTATCTTCCATGGCCCCAAAGGCCCCATCGTCGTCTCCTACCTCATCGACGACTTCTTCCGCTTCGAGCATCTCAACATAAGCGTCGTAGTTGGAGTCGACCTCCGACGCGGGATTGAACAGGTTCTCTCGAACCTCCCGGTCTGCTCCTTCATCATCCCCAGCATCGAAGATGTCCACCGGCTCCGGTGCAGTCTGCTGGGATTCCTTGCGCGCAGCGCGTCGATGCAGAAGCGTCTTCTTGGATCGAAAACGGGAACAAGCCATGCAGCTGGCTTCATCATGATCCGGCGACAGACACTTGTTGCACACCGGGTGGACGTCGATGTGGGGATATTTGGAGTTGCACACGGGACATCTTTTGAACGGGCTCCGTTCCATGATGGGTCGTCGATAAGGCCTCTGGCGTCGACCGGCCTACAGCGTCGAAAAGCACGCGGCTCTCCTGGATATACGGCTCGGGAACTGAGCTGGAACAGAACTGGGCACCGAACGCAAGACTATACCGACGAAAAAACGAAAGGCCTTTTGGCCTTAAGAAACTTTTATATCGATTCCAACTTGAGTAAACCAATATTCATCTGAACCCAATGGCGGAAAAAAACAATCTGAGGATGGAGTCGATGCCCATGCGCACTGTAGTCCAGGGGAGGAGCCACCTATCTCGTGATACTTCGAAGACTCTTCCAGGACAACAATGTGCGATCATCCGGACCCAACACTAGGCGGCGATCTATGCACAGATATGAATGTCAGCAGCCCTACATGCCAAGAACATTTAGTTTTACTCTTACATTCAGACTTGTGGCAAGACTGCATTTTATTTGGGTATGATCGAACTCTGGAACTTCCTGCTAGACAGAAGGGGATCCTAACCCCCCACAACCTGACCGTCTAGGGCTCAGGGTTCCCAAACTTTTTAGAACCAGGATTCACTTTTTAGAACGACTAACTTTCGTGACCCATCTACCTTTAATGGAGATGAGATGGGGCAAGTTTTGAAAATACCTAAAGCATTGTGTGTGTCTACGCTTTGCCATTTAAAGACAGCGCATTTTCCTTTGAAATGGACACTAAGTTTGCACAAACAGTGTTACTGATAAAACAATATAGCACTCAAATGATAATGTCTTGATATCTGTTTATTAATAATTATAATTTGTGCATCACCAGTGTTTTGATTTGTTCTGATCCTACCTCAGTTTCCACCACACTTCAGAATTACAAACAAAAATGTGCTTCAGTTTTGCTTTCCTAACTGATTAATGTATAAAATAATGCCATCTTACAGCCAGCCCTTTCACACACACTTCATGAACTCCAATAAGATTGTAACTTAATTCACTTTAAAAACTCCTCTCACTTCACAGCCAGAGAACGGAAAAACACATCAATCCCATGTTAAAGGAATAGGCAGCAATTTATCAGAAGACTGGTATTTGCCCTGTGACTTTGAAGCACCACAAATGTGAAAAGATAAACACAGAATGTAAAGGCATCTTTATTGAGTTCTCGGACTTTCCTTAGCCACCAAAAATCTGCTCATGACATATCAGTGGGTCACGACCCAGTTTGGGGAACACTAACCTAGGGATAATCTTTTGAAAAGGTTAAACCATTGCTGTCAGAGCCTAGGTTTTCCATAGAGAGCAACAAGTAGATAGTGGATTAACAAAAGCCCTTGGTTCCCCTTAAGTGGTTTTGTATCAGGCAAAAATTTGTTGTATTGGCAAAAAGTATGGTTATTTTTGTCCTCCAGTCTTCTTAGACTGGAATTCCTTAAATACAGTAACATGTCTGCCCTTCTCGTGATTAACAAAATGTGTTTTTTTGGCTAGTAGTGGGGTTTGGAATTTTCCATTCCCTTTTGCAACAGTTACCTTAAGAAGGTCCCTCTAATAACTTCACACACTTTAGCTTTGAGTATGGCCTTGGGCTCAATAGTGGACTAATAAGTGTAAAATAGTTTAAAACAGGACAACAGGCCTTTCCCATCTATGCACCCAGGATCTGGAACAAAATCCCTGTATCCACGACGTTCGCCCCGAACCTTCTACAATTTAGGAAAGAGTTTAAGACTAACAGCTTTAAAGAGCCCTAATTCACAATGCATTAACTGTCCACAACTCAGCTTTGTCTCCTATTACTCGCCGACTTTAAGCTTGCCTTTGACCATGTACAGCGCTCCCTGACATTTGCCTAGGGCTGCGCTATAGAAATACTATATACATACATACATACATAGTGGTGCTGCACTTAGGAAAACAAACACTAGAAGGCAAAGCTATTATGTACCATATACTTCATCTGTCCCTTGTCCACTCGGACATTAGAAAGGAGTATGCTCGATTCTTCAACTACACCTAGTGCAGGATAAGAGCACCACTCAAATCAACAGCAAAACATGAGCCACAAAGGTTACAATACATTCAGACACACTTCCATCCAAGTACAATCTACCAAATGTAGCATGTTACGTGTCCGCTAATGGGCTTTGGTGCATCGTCAGTGGTCTGAAATGCTATGTAAATGAAACTAAAATATGTTTTGCAGGAAAAGCGAGGTTTTGCAGTGCAGGAATGGTTGTGCTTTTCATAACGGCAAGCCCTTCAGATTCAAAGTGGACCAGTGCTTTCTGGATAACTTGCCTTTAATCAGCAAGAGACTACTTCAGCCCCAAGAGCAGACAACCACACAAATTTCTGCAAGCACAACATCACTCTAAAGCTATAATGGTGGGAAGGAGAACAATTATCCTAACACCACCATCTAGGTTTCCTGTCAACACAGGCAGCAACAAATAGTGATACAGCCAGTGGATGGCTGAACAGGAGAATGAGACTGTATAAAAGGCACCATTAACAGAAAAAAATAAGAAAAAAAATCTTTAAATATAATGCGAGGATCTTATCAATCGTGCACACATGATTGATTTGCCAATGCCAATTAGAGAAGTGTGGCTCAATGGTTAGAGCGGCAGACCCTGATGCAGAGGTCTGGCCGGGACCAGGGTTCAATTCCCGCCTCGGCGGGTGTTGGGCTCAATTTCCTCGGACCTGATAATTCTCGCCTCGGTGCTTACTCTGATCATGAGCCCCACTCTGCATCTTGGGGCAATAGCTTGCTTAATCTCTACAACGGCCCCAACAACGCGGAGGATGCCTGACTTCAACTTGGGGGTGCCCAGGAGTGGGCTCCTCACAGGGAAAGGCCAGGAAGGGTTCCTCGGCGGTATTCGTACAAGCGCCGAGATGCCTCCGGGTAGTCGTGCGCTATCTAAGTGCGTAATTATTCATTAATTAATTATTATCAATGCGATCGCCCTATATCCTTTGAAGACTTATACTCCAGTCAGGCACAGAATGTACAGGAGAGGATCACATGTTGCAGGGCCTTCTCAACTTTGTGGCAGCAGAGCATGGGTCCAGTGACTGCCGCCCAGAGCACAATGGGTGCTAAGCAAGCCCTGTTGGCGAAAGAACACTGTGGACTACAAGAGATTCACAGAAACAAGGGGCTTAGTCGAGCCTGGAAGACAAGCGTAATTATCTATACGATGTGTGGTATCAGCATTCAACACTACAGCTCAATAAAAACAAGAAATTCCTGCAGCAGTTAAGAAAAATACTAGTTTATACATGTTCCTTTTTTAACTTTTTTTTATCTCAGAAGGGGTCCAGCTTCTACTTATTCTAAATTTGAATAATTCCAAAATGTCTACATTAGCATGCCACAGTTGACTTGCTCATACAGCCTCAGTTGTGCACCATGTTGAGCTGAAGAGCACAGTGGCACTAGTTTGGTGAATGTGCACTATACAAGCATTAGCAAAGCCCATAGGTCCCTGTGATAGATATTGACTTTGTCAATGTCTTTTTGCCATGCTGTGCATCAGAGTAGCTGTTGTTCAGCATGGTTAAAAGCTAGTGGAGTGCAATAGAGGAGAGTGGAGTGGCATTGGCACGAGTGGCGTGGAGTGGCACAGGATTGAGTATAGCGAGGATGAGTGGCATTGCATGTAGTGGCGAAGGTTAAAGTGAAGTTGGCGCAGAGTGGAGTGGGCATAGAGTGGAGTGGGCATAGAGTGGAGTAGGCAAAGAGTCGAGTGTCAGAGTCGAGTGGGCATAGAGTGGAGGGGAGTGGCATTGAGTAGACTGGCTAGATTAGAGTGATGAAGAATAAAGTAACACTGTGTGGAGTGGCGTAGTGTAGAATGCCATAGAGTGGCATTGTGTAGAGTGGTGTAGCATTGAGTAACAAGAGTACTACAGTTGTGGGTGTAACTAAAGCTTAAATAGAGAAGTACAGTAAGGCAAAAGCAACCTAAATAAGAAAATGTATGCCAGAATTGCAACATGACGAAAAGCATATTGCAAGTCCAGGAATAATACTGCAATGCTTATAAAATTTTTAAAAATTGTGCGCTGCAAAAAGACAAGAAATGTCACGTATTTGGCCTAAGCTCCAGGAAGGAGGTAACACAAGAAAGGAAGGGAAGCCTACGAGAGATAAGAAATCAAAAGACTTCTATTGAAAGTGACAATGAAAACTAATACACTTTGTGCGGGCTGTAAGCCCACTGAACTGTAAACAATATGGGGCACAGCGCATGCGCTGTGTAGGAGAGAGCTAAAACCAACTATCACTTGATTTCCTTAGGTTTACTTCAAACTGCAAACTGTCCTGCCACCATACTGTACAGTACAAAAGGATAGCGATACATCAAATAATAGAATAATCTTTTGATACCGTGCTTACTAGCTCTATGTGGGACACTGAAGAGCTTGCCTAAAAGGATAGCACACTAAACCATGTACGGTGTGAGGCTGGAAGTGTGTTGCCTTTGTTTTGATACATACACCATTTCCCTTAGGACCATAAACTTTGCACAGAATATCTCAAGAGAAATTGTATTTGAAAGCACAAGCGCCTCACATCACAGTCTTGGACTGGCGAAAGGAAGCACTGCTGGGGACTCCATTAAAGGAGAGGAAGTGAGAGGATGTTTCAAACTGTCTGCAACCCTGGACAGGGACACAGAAATCATCCTCTTTCCCTGCTAAGGGAGGACAATGCCGTCCAGCTCTCACCTTCAGAGTAGACACCATTCTACCCTACCACATCTAAGAAAGGGGAGTAGACACAATGTTACTAACTCAGGGGCCCTGGAAGTATGGGTGCTGGAGGTGCTGCAGGACACCCCCAAGATATTCTTGCAGGAGTTCAGAAAAGGGATGAGCAATATAGAGGAATTTAATTTAGCTTTTATCTTGTCCCATTTACTGAGAGTTCAAAAACAGAGGTCACATGTTATGGCCGTTCCTCAGAAGGTAAAGTTTGCATTTGAATATATTGATGAATTGCGTACAATTATTTGCCATTCGAGCAGAAGTTTTAGGCACACTGTTTTGTTTGATAATTCTATATGCAATAATATGTATGAAGGTGAGTTATTAACATTGTCGCCGTTTTCAGTGTTATATCGTTTACATTACTGACGTGTACCTTGTGTCTTTTATTTGTGTTGTGAGCTCTCTGTTCAGGCGAGCTGACGAGTCATATTTACAACGCTTCCACAATCTTGTCTTAAGATTTAGAGGACATATTTTTGTATTTTCCTTTTGAACTTTTATAGCGTTCGGAGCAGAAACGGCGATTTTGAGTAAGAACTCCGACGCTAGAAGAATGCATGCAGGGCTGGGGCGGGCAGGGTGGGAGTCTGAGTGACATGTACACCCCTACGCCAGACAGCACTGTAGGGTGGCCCGGACTCTTCTAAGCTGTCCCCTGAATATCAAAAGATTAGGCGCCCATAAATGTCTGTTTTGTTTAATATATACACCTAATGCCTCAGCGCCACTTCTTAGCGCTTTGGAAACATCGTAGCAGACAACGGTGGCACTAACATGTAATGTGCGACGTTTAACTCCGGCTCGCATTATGTGTGCATCCGACAAGGTGCCAGGTGAGGGAGGAGGGGGGAAAGGGGGATAGGTGGGGGGCATTAGTCGGTGCGGGTCCCGGGGGCTGGGAAGAAAAACTGCAATCTGCAGGGGTCACGGCGAACGCACGCATCTCTCTCACGCACACACACGCTCTTCTCATGCACACACTCTCGTGCAATGCCCCAGGGTACAGGCTAACAAGCCCGCGTGCCACTGTGACCCTGAGCAGGCAGTGCAGCTGCTAGCAGCAGGACCGCCGAGCAGTGGTACCAGGTGCTATATTACAAGTCTACTGATAGACACCGTGTTCATGAACTAAAGCATCACAACCATCGAGTCACCACAATTCCACGACACAACACCGCCACATTGGTGTATTGAGGGTTGTGCACACGTATCCTTGTCAGAAGATTCCGAGGGGGTCACCAGGCACAGCGTTTGCACCGTTGGATGTGTCTGAGAGTAGATTGTGTCTAGTAGGGCCGACTGTGTCAGTATAAGGTAGGGTAGTCTGTGTGTCAGTGCTTGCTAGTTGTGCCTCAACAGGTACTGTGTGGTTTGTATCACTCACTTGGTGTGTCTATGAGTAGATGTCTAGAGAGCACACATTCCCTTTTCATGTCTACGCGGGGTCCCTGCTCCCGCCTGTGTGCGAGTGCACAAGATCCACCCAGGAATGTGCAATACCCGTCTGTAGATCGATCGCACATTTCCTGTTCACGTCTGTCTGCGCTAACTTTGATAGATAGTGGCTGTAGGCCTTGACTGTTTGGAGTAGACTGTTATAGGAAGTGGCTGTGGGCCATGACTGTTCGGAGTAGACTGTTATAGAAAGTGGCTGTGGGCCATGACTGGTTGGACCAGGAGGCTGAGCGTATTAAATCATTGGGGGAGGGGGCACGTAAGCAAATGAGCTGTCAGTGTCTCTACGGTGCCCCGGATGCTTCTTCACAAGTAATTTTTTTACTACATTGGCTCTTGGAATTATGCTGTGTGTGGCTCTGTGTGTGTGTGTGTGGCTCTGTGTGTGTGTGTGGCTCTGTGTGTGTGTGGCTCTGTGTGTGTGTGTGTGTGTGTGTGGCTCTGTGTGTATGTGGCTCTGTGTGTGTGTGTGTGGCTCTGTGTGTGTATGTGGCTCTGTTTGTGTATGTGGCTCTGTGTGTGGGGGGGGCTCTGTGTGTGTGTGGGGGGGGGCTGTGTGTGTGTGTGTGGGGGGCTGTGTGTGTGGGGGGGCTGTGTGTGTGTGGGGGGGGCTGTGTGTGTGGGGGGCTGTGTGTGTGGGGGGGCTCTGTGTGTGTGTGTGTGGCTCTGTGTGTGTGTGTGTGGCTCTGTGTGTGTGTGTGGCTCTGTGTGTGTGTGGCTCTGTGTGTGTGTGGCTCTGTGTGTGTGTGTGGCTCTGTGTGTGTGTGTGGCTCTGTGTGTGTGTGTGTGTGGCTCTGTGTGTGTGTGTGTGGCTCTGTGTGTGTGTGTGTGTGGCTCTGTGTGTGTGTGGCTCTGTGTGTGTGTGGCTCTGTGTGTGTGTGTGTGGCTCTGTGTGTGTATGTGGCTCTGTGTGTGTGTGTGTGTGGCTCTGTGTGTGTGTGTGGCTCTGTGTGTGGCTGTGTGTGTGTGTGTGTGTGTGGCTCTGTGTGTGTGTGTGGCTCTGTGTGTGTGTGTGGCTGTGTGTGTGTGGCTGTGTGTGTGTGTGTGGCTCTGTGTGTGTGTGTGTGGCTCTGTGTGTGTGTGTGGCTCTGTGTGTGGCTCTGTGTGTGGCTCTGTGTGTGGCTCTGTGTGTGGCTCTGTGTGTGGCTCTGTGTGTGTGGCTCTGTGTGTGTGGCTCTGTGTGTGTGGCTCTGTGTGTGTGGCTCATAGTGTGTGTGGGGTGGCATTTGAGAGAGATTAAGCTATTGGCATTGTAAAGGACAATGCCATTTGTTTATCTTCTTTATAAACCAATACAAATGTTGTCATTTACAATGCCAATAGCTCTAACTTTTGCAAAGGCGAGACCGTTGCATTGTAAATGCTTGTTTTTTTAGGTCGAGAACGGGGTATCTCACACACAGCGTCCTCGCAACACACATTATTGGAGGCCGGTTTGGAACAAATGGCCTCTAAAGTCATTCTGGACGCCATTACCTTGGAAAAGAGCGCTGCTTTCATCCACGTACCACGTACGTAAGACAGCGAAAAGAGGAACGCTTAAAACGCAGGGGAATTTAGGACACTAGAGACGCCACAAAAGTCACGGAGAACAAGCGCAGTGCGCCCTGAAGCTACAGTGCCTCGACAGCTCGGTGGGTTAAACGATCGCTGCAGAGGCGCGTCTACCCTGCGCCTTTCATCCCGGTAAGGGTTAAAATGATTTGCATACAGTTATACAGCAGTAGCATAAGTGGAGACAGGAAAGGCAGTTCCCTGTTCGCCTGTCTCACAAAATATCAACGTAATAGCAGGATGTGACTTCAAGATTTTTCTGCTTGACGTCTGACCTCTCAGTGTCACGACGCATCCCACTGTCTGGCCTTGTTTGTAGCCCTGAAGTAGTAAAGTCTACGTACTGAGCACTTTGTAAATCTGAAAAGAAATGGAGAAAGGTCCTATTTACCTTAAAATCGTGCCCTGAGCACAGGAAGCAATGCTTCCCTCGTCACACCGGTGTAGATTCATCAAAGCTGGGCGTGGAGGGCAAGGCATCAATCACACTGCCGCACATGAGCATGAGGGGGGCGCCTGGTGATGGCTAAGTGCCGACACCAGAAGCTCTGCGGGACTCCATGGCCACACACTTCTCTCTGCTCCAGGGGGTGGGGGCATGTCTGGGCACCATACTCTGGAGACACTGACGGCACAGTGCACGCCACCACCCTGGGCTCTGCCTCACGCATGCCACAAGGGGGCTAAAAATGACTGGTGCTTGCAAACTGGCGACGTTTCAAAAGAGGGCCTTCCCTACCACAGCCCTACAACTTGACAAAACCCACACAGCATTCTGCCAAAACATGCACTGTCCGTGCACTTCCCGCTAGCTGCAGGGTAAGGGCATGCTTTCACTGGAGTTACCCGGACTTTCCGTGTTCGCACAAGGTTCGGGTGTAACTAGTATCTTGTCTCCCCCTCCCCACACACGCACATACCTTTCATAATGTGACCAGAAAGGCTTTAAAGGCGTCCTTCGGGAGCATAAAGGGCCCTTACCGTGCAGGGAAATCTGGACTGGAGCAAATGCTATTGGCATCTGCGTGGTACCTCCTGTCTGTGTGCAGACACTAAGGCGCGGGTAAAGCGGGCAAATCACCAGTGAAAATCAACTCTCTCTATTCGACCTTTATCTATTCTACTTATTTATTTTTATTTATTTATTTTCTTATATAGCGCCTGAAACAATCCCGGCAGGGATATCTCTGCGCTTGAGCTCCTAGTAGAAAGGCTCAGTCATGATCATGTACTGTTAGCAGAGAATTGTTAAGACTGAGTGAATAAGTAGGTTTTAAGATGTTTCCTAAAGCATTCCAGATTGGTAATTTGCTTCAGTGTGGAGGGGAGTGAATTCCATAGAACTGGGCCTTTATATGATAAGGCACGACCACCTTGTCTTGTTCTTCTAAATCTTGGGACCTGAAGTAATTGGTGACTGCTGGAGCGTAAAGAGCGTCCTGGAATGGATGGTAAAAACTTTTCCTTCAAATATCTGGATCCCGAACCAAACAAACATTTGTGTATAGTACAACACGTCTTAAATTCAATACGTTGCCTAATTGGCAACCAGTGAAGCTGGTGTAGAAGAGGGCGAGATGGGGTTCTGGGTTGAGCATTGAGGACCAGCCTCGCTGCAGTATTCTGGACTACTTGCAATTTTTTTAGTTGTTCCTCATTGGCTGCAATTAGCAAGCCATTGCAGTAGTCCATCCTACTAATTACTAACGTCTGGACTAATGTTTTCCTATAGTTATCGGGCAAGAATGGAAAAACACGCCGTAACATGCCGATAACACGGAAGGTAAACATCGTTTACAACGATGTTTTCACAACGCGGTACCTTTACTCCGCGGCTGTGACAACGCATGTCGTTACCACGACTTGCGCTGGAGGGCGCTCAAGGTCTAAAAATAGATAATTTACTATCCTAACACCTTCCCTAGGGTCCACGGGGACTGGTGTTAGAATAGTAAATTAAACTATTCGAAATCCGCGCCCCCCCAACGCAAGTCGTGGTAACGACTTGCGTTGTCACGGCCGCGTTGTAAAGGTATGCGTTGTGACGGTACGCGTTGTACCGTCATATATCCTGTAACTTGATTGATGTGTTCTTTGAACAGGAGTGTTTGATCCAGACGTACTCCAAGATTTTTGACAATTTGTTTCGGGCTGGGGACAGGTCCTAACTCCAAGGGCCACCAATCTGAGGACCATTGGAGAGTTACCCCACCAAACAACATGACTTCCGTCTTGGTCACATTGCATTGTAGGCAGTTTTGTGCCCTCCAATCTGACACTGCTCTCATCCCATCTGCAAAAGATTGTTGAATTGCGAGCGTGAGGGTCTGGAAGGGGAATAGGAGTTGGGTGTCGTCGGCGTACGACACCGGGGTGAACCCGTATTTTCTTACAATGTCCGCCAAGGGGGCCACGTACACGTTAAAGAGCGTGGGGCTTAGACATGAGCCCTGTGGCACTCCCTTGGTGAGCTCCCTTAGGATGGAATTATGGGAGCCCAACTTGACTCCTTGTAGGCGACCCGAAAGAAAGCTTTCCAACCAGGACAGAGCTGTGCCTCCTATGCCCACCTCCCTCAAACGACCGAGAAGTATTTCATTTGACACGGTGTTATCGATTTAAAAGTCTCCCCCTTTCTAACCACCCCTTCGCCCCCTCAATCTCCCATCCCAGAGTGAGTTCAAGGGATTTTGAACAATTAGACAAGATTGCAGATGTGGCTGCAAGTAAATGTGCGCGCTTTATTAGAGAATTTATCACTAATCCTTTACTACTCGCCAAAAAGCGCTACGACGGGGTAGTAAGCGCTATATCAATACAATTGCATATTCCACACTGAACATACTGCTGGTTCAAAGGAGTAAAGTGCCTGATAGGATTGAAGCGGAGCTGTTTACTGCCCGCTGTTGGGGGAGGGGGGGGGGGGGGGCAGTGATTTATCAATTGGCGGTGAACAGCATAAGATCTGAACACCCAGGGGCAGCGATCTCATTACTGATTTAGTCACACTCTGCAGGAAATCGGTGCAGTGATTTCACAAAAAGTCATGCGGCGTGTGTATATGTTAGCAGTTTTTGTGCAGTTTCGCAGTGGTACAGAAGTCCGGTGGGGCAGAGTCCCTCTCTGCTGTGTTACACTAAATTGGGGGGATGAGGGCCCCCAGTCTTCGGTCTCCAGCATGAGGTTCCCGCGCTGCACCCCGGTGCTGTCTGCCCAGGTGCGTGTCTCGTAAGACCTCTGCGCTGTACCTCCTCGGGTGCTCGCTGGTCACACTTGGTTTTTGGAGGGGTGGGCCCGGGTAATTTCATAAAACTCTAACCTGCGTGCGGTGTGAGTGTTGGCGTTAATAGGCCATGGGGCTCCTCCAGCTCACAGGCCCAAGGGCTACGGCGATCGACCCAATGTTTGAAGAAAAAAAGGCTTCTTTTACTGACTAATGTCTCAGATGACTGATTGAGAGGTCATTCAAACTCCCTCCTCTCCTCCAGAACGCTCTCAGTCTTTCGTGAACAGATGGCGGAGTGTTCAGGCTGTTTGAGGGCAGCGGTGGCATTTTATAGCCCGATGGCTCCTTGAAGTATCCATTGAGAGGTTGGTTTGCACAGAGCTGATACCCCATCAATGCGGGTTGGCATGCTTTGTTCTGGAGGTGGCAGGGCACCTTGCCACTGGGGCTTTACTGCCACCGATGCCTTTCACATCTGCCTTTATCAGTGCCTAATTTGTAACACAATATTAGTGCCAGCCAGGAGGTCACTGCAGCTTGATCCATCCATGACCCCAGCCAGTGACAGAACCAATGCAACTACTAACCACCACACTCTTACAGGTGTGACAGACTATTCCAGTGGCGTGGGTAGCGGGCATTAGTCATTTTTAGGTCGAGGACCGTAGGCTGCGCTTGCACAGCTTGGTCCGAAGATTTTTTTTTTTTTTTAGTTTGGCACGCCTCCGGTACCAGGTGCAGGGGAGGGGCCCTGCAGGGGGCTCTCGGGGTTGCTCTCCTTCGAAGCCGGCCTGACGTCTGAGACAAGAGTAAGTCTGCCCTGCACAGACCAGAGGCGCGACGACGCGACCCCCGGGAGGCAGCGCACGGACCAGAGCACACAATAAGCCCTGCTTTTGAGTTACTTGTACAGAGCGAAGTCTAGGGCTCTTCGCGGGCAGCGGGGTGTGTTTGTATGTGTGGGTCCCTTCACTTGAAGGCGCTGGGGCAGCCTCCTACCCAGAGGTCAGTGTCCCGCGGGTCCGGGGACATCTGTCACCTCCTCCCACTGACCCCGGACTCGGCTCCGAGGGCCTGGAGACCTCAGGATATTGTCATATTTATTTATTATTATTATTGAAGACTCCAACAGTTTTAGAGAAACTTCCACTGTTTTTTGTGCCCAGATGCACCCACGGTGACATCTCCCACCGCCTGCATTCAAGAGGAGCTGAGCAGGTGAGCGTGCCTGCGTGCATATTATCAGGCACGACGTGCAAGGGGTCGTGGGCCCAACATGTCCTCGCCATCCCAGCAGACAGTATATCTATATGTATAGAGCTGAACCTGTGTGCGCGGACAGGTCCTCAGGCGTGCACTTGACTTGGTGCGCGGGAGTCGGATGATGCACATTGTGACCTTGGCATCTCTGCAGCCGGGAGCTGGGCGGATGCAGGGGAAGGTGGCAGAGACGCTGCTGCTTCAATTCTACAAAGAAGGGGGGGGGGGGGCGGGGGGGTTGCTCCCTCCTTCCTACATCCACTATTCCGTTGTGTGCATTTTTAGGTCTAGGAACGTAGGCTGCACTTGCGCAGTTCGGTCCGCCTGGCTGTGGTCCCCCTGGCTGTGCTTGCTTCCCTGCCCCCTGGCTGTGTTTGCTTCCCTGCCCCCTCGCTGTGCTTGCTTCTCTGCCCCCTCGCTGTGCTTGCTTCCCTGCCCCCTCGCTGTGCTTGCTTCCCTGCCCCCTCGCTGTGCTTGCTTCCCTGCCCCGTCGCTGTGTATGTGGCTCTGGGTGTGTGTGTGTGTGTGGCTCTGGGTGTGTGTGTGTGTGTGTGGCTCTGGGTGTGTGTGTGTGGCTGTGTGTGTGTGTGTGTGTGTGTGTGGCTCTGTGTGTGTGTTTGTGGCTCTGGGTGTGTGCGTGTGTGTGGCTCTGGGTGTGCGTGTGTGTGGCTCTGGGTGTGAGTGTGTGTGGCTCTGGGTGTTCCTGTGTGTGTGGCTGTGGGGGGGTGTGTGTGTGTGGCTCTGGGTGTGTGTGTGTGTGGCTCTGGGTGTGTGTGTGTGTGTGTGTGGCTCTGGGTGTGTGTGGCTCTGGGTGTGTGTGTATGTGGCTCTGGGTGTGTGTGTGTGGCTCTGTGTGTGTGTGTGTGTGTGTGTGTGTGGCTC
Source organism: Lissotriton vulgaris (assembly GCF_964263255.1). Lineage (NCBI taxonomy): Eukaryota > Metazoa > Chordata > Amphibia > Caudata > Salamandridae > Lissotriton > Lissotriton vulgaris. The sequence goes on along the minus strand of NC_141699.1, from coordinate 586,453,199 downwards.
TGGGTGTGTGTGTGTGTGTGTGTGTGGCTCTGGGTGTGTGTGTGTGGCTCTGGGTGCGCGTGTGTGTGTGTGTGTGTGGCTCTGGGGGTGTGTGTGTGTGGCTCTGGGGGTGGGTGTGTGGCTCTGGGGGTGTGTGTGTGGCTCTGGGGGGGTGTGTGTGTGTGGCTCTGGGGGGGTGTGTGTGTGTGTGGCTCTGGGGGTGTGTGTGTGTGTGTGGCTCTGGGTGTGTGTGTGTGTGTGGCTCTGGGTGTGTGTGTGTGTGGCTCTGGGTGTGTGTGTGTGTGGCCCTGGGTGTGTGTGTGTGTGTACCTCTGTGTGTGTGGCTGTGTGTGTGGGGGTTGTGTGTGTGGGTCTATGTGTGTGTGTGTGGGGGGGGGCTCTGTGTGTGGGGGGCTGTGTGTGTGTGGGGGGATCTGTGTGTGTGGGGGGGGCTCTATGTGTGTGTGGGCCTCTGTGTGTGTGGGGCTCTGTGTGTGTGTGGGGGGCTCTGTGTTTGTGGGGCTGTGTGTGGAGGGGGCTCTGTGTGTGGAGGGGGCTCTGTGTGTGTGGGGGGGCTCTGTGTGTGTGGGGGGGGCTTTGTGTTTGGTGTGGCTGTGTGTGTGTATGTGGCTCTGTGTGGGTGGCTCTGTATGTGTGTGGGGCTGTGTATGTGTGTGTGTGTGTGTGTGGCTCTGTGTGGGTGGCTCTGTATGTGTGTGTGGCTCTGTGTGGGTGTAAATGCAATCGGTCATGCATTTGCGAGCGATTAAGCTATTGGCATTGTAAATGACAATGCCATTTATTTAACCATTAAGCTATTGGCAATGTAAATGACAATGCCATTTATTTATGATTAAAAAAAAAAGTCATGAGCAATGCCAATAGCTCTACCTTTAATAATGCCGAGACCATTGCATTGTAAATGCTTGTTTATTTATTCTGACGTGAACGAAACAAAGATTTTCATAGGATCAAAACAGATCACGGCACTTGTGTGATGAACAAATGATAAATATGCAAACATATTCAATTTCACATTATCGTTTATAAGTCACAGGTTTATCAATCTAGCTGCATGACTGATGGAAATGTGGCTGTTACATGAGTCTATTTCAATAAAAAAAATGGGCTCTCTGTAAAAGGCAGTATCGTAGCACACCATATTTTAGTCACATGCTCGAGAGTAAAAGCACCACTGGACACACCACTCGCCCACCATTCACCTGCTGAATAGGTGTGGCTCATTTGCTGTACATCTGTATAACTCTTGGACTTTTCACACCCCTTATGACTTAACCAATGCCACATTGGTGGTAACATCCCCACTTTGAAAATTGTTCCAGTGCCTCGTTACTAACTGCTGCATTTAATAGATGCCTATTCTGGGCAAGTGCTTAGCAGGAGAGAAGGGATCAAATGTGTGTGTGGGGAGGGGGGTGCTTTTTTAGGTCTCGCAACCTATCAATGCGCGCAAGCGCATTGAGCGGAGCGAGAATTCAAGTGCTCAAAATGCTCGTCAAACCAAGGGCTTCTTGCTGCGGTTTTCTTTGAGTTCACGTGAATCACGTGACCAAACAAGCACACGCATCAGCCTCCCTCCCTCCTAATTGCATTTTTTTTAACTGCTGCACAGCACATCAAAGGGCTTCGCCCAGCGTGCGCTCTGTGGCTTCTCCTCCCCTAATTAATCCTGACTGTTTGGCCGTACTTTCAGTTTCCCGGCCGCTCTGCATTATCAGGTACGTGTTGGTGCCGCATTATTTCACTTTGTCTCCGTGCGTGCATTTATTTAATGTTATCCTCTTGTTCATTAGGTCCTATCTCTTGCACTTAGGTCAATGTGTCTCTATCACACTCATTATTTCCCTTTCTTTTTCTGCCCACTTCTCCCTCCTCTCTCTCCTCTCCTCCTCATCTCCGTCTATCACTCATTCTCCCTCAGTCGCCTCTCTGCTTCATTTGCTTCTCTTGTTCTCTATCTCATTGGATTCTTACCCCCTTGATTCTTTCTCTCATTCTCTTTCTCTAGACTCTCTCTCATCCTCACGTTTCCTCTTTCTGTCTTTCACGCACTCTTTCATTGTCACCCCTTAATCTCTCAACGTCTGTGTTCCGCTCTCTCTCTTCCCTCATCTTTCGCTCTAAACTTTCTCGCACACACACCATAATTATATCTTACTTTTTCCTGTGACCCTTGCTTCCTCTCCTGCGTCCCTTCTGGGCCTCTCTGTCTATTACTCGTTGTCACCCACACTATCTCTTCACCTCTCCGTCTCTCCCGCACCGCTCTCATTGACCTACTCACTCTTGTCTCTATTGCTCTCCCACCCTAGACATTCCCCTTCCACTCACTCCCTCGCTTTCCTGCCCTCACCCCCTCCTTACCTCTCGATGTTGCGTGTAATAGACCAAAGGAACATTAAAATAATTCTATAATAATCTGTAAAAATAAAAAATAACTAGAAAAGTGAAACGCGAACAAACTCAAAAGTAAAAATAAAAAACCATACGCGCGGTTCACTTGTTTTATTGCAGAGTTTGCTGGATGATTGATTGAGCCCTTTTCGCCACTCCATGTCTATATTTGCTCATGCCGGCAGCTTGTACCCACTCAACCTCAGTGATGCTGCACTGAGCACAGTGAAAAGGGGCGCCCGAGCCCCAGCCCTCACCGTCAGACTCGAAAGGCCCGAGCAAGCTCCTGCTAGAGACAGGAGTGAGCGTAGCAGCCAGGAAGCACATGGCGGTCAGGGATGGGATGCCCATTACAGGTTTGGCAAACTCAACACCATAAAAGTGTCACTGTGTTTAACGTTTCAGAAAAGGGGGTGGTGATGGACAGAGTATCTGAATTAAACAGAACACTCATACCCAGTCAACAGATCAGGGCTTGATCCATCACCGTTTTTTAGCTCACTGCACCATCCCAGCTCAGAACCTGGCTACATGCAAATTAGTCTGTCCCTGGCCCAGTGCATCATGGGAACAGGGCAGACCAAACTACCAAACCAATTCTTATACTGGGAAGGAAACAAGCTTCCGGGGACCGGTTTCTGGCATTACAGCCGTCTTCGGCCCGGCTTGCTTGAATCCTGATGGTGCAATGAGCAAGGGACTCACATCTGAGTATACCCTTCCACGCTTATGGTGGACAAAACGATTCAGAAAAGGGGGTGGTGATGGACAGAGTATCTGAATTAAAAAGAACACTCATACCCAGTCAACAGATCAGGGCTTGATCCATCACCGTTTTTTAGCTCACTGCACCATCCCAGCTCAGAACCTGGCTACATGCAAATTAGTCTATCCCTCACTCCCCCGCTTTCCTGCCCTCACCCCCTCCTTACCTCTCGATGTTGCGTGTAATAGACCAAAGGAACATTAAAATAATTCTATAATAATCTGTAAAAATAAAAAATAACTAGAAAAGTGAAACGCGAACAAACTCAAAAGTAAAAATAAAAAACCATACGCACGGTTCACTTGTTTTATTGCAGAGTTTGCTGGATGATTGATTGAGCCCTTTTCGCCACTCCATGTCTATATTTGCTCATGCCGGCAGCTTGTACCCACTCAACCTCAGTGATGCTGCACTGAGCACAGTGAAAAGGGGCGCCCGAGCCCCAGCGCTCACCGTCAGACTCCAAAGGCCCGAGCAAGCTCCTGCTAGAGACAGGAGTGAGCGAAGCAGCCAGGAAGCACATGGCGGTCAGGGATGGGATGCCCATTACAGGTTTGCCAAACTCAACACCATAAAAGTGTCACTGTGTTTAACGTGTCCACCGAATTCACAGCCTCAGTAAGGTGTTTATTATTAATGAGTTTTTCTTACACATATGAAATGATTTATGTGATGCTCCTGGCATTTTTGAGGTCACTTAGTCCTTTATTGTTCTCATTTAGCGTGGTTACTCCATAGCTGCCCACTTCGCAACTAGGGATCCGTGTTCGAGTCTCGGCGCTGGCTCAACATCCTGTGGTTCTGGGCAATTCAAGTAATCTCATTGTGCCTTTAAAATAACACAGTGACCTAGTGTAGTGTAAAAGGTGCTCATGTTGGGCGCTCCAATACCTTTGGGTTGAGTTCACTCTAAATAAAACTGCAACAAAACATTAAGTAACTGAAGCCACAGCCGCAATTATCTGGACACAACACTTAGAGCGGGCCGCCATATGCTGCTCACGTCTCGGCAGATGGAGGGAAGGGTCATAAAACCCCCCACTCCACTTCAAAGCGGGCACAAGGGATTCTTCAGAGTTGAAGGCCACCCCCCACCCATAAATTATCAGCTTATCTCCAAGAGCGCATTCCTCTAATGCTCTCTGAGAACAGGCAGAGAACGGGAATTTGGAAAAGGGGGCCCCAGCAACAACATAAAATGTTGGCTGGGGCTATCAAATATAGTACATAGCCCCTCTATAACATAACGCATAGGCCCAAAAAACGCGCTACAACCTTTGGCACTATTTATAGCCGCTCAAGGCATTTGACTTAATAGTAAGCCGCAGGTACAAATAACCAATGCTGCTGCCTCCAACACGCATTAACACGTGTGCCAGGGCACATTTTATCGCAGCTGCAAAATGAAACAGCTGCCTCACAATTATGGGGGGAAAAGTGATACAGATCAAGTACACGCGAAATGCCCTGTATTGCTACAGAAACTACCAAGCTTTAAACTAAGAACAAGCACTGGCGTTGCCAATAGGTTTCGCATTTGGAAAGTTGGAGCGATTGGTTTTGTAAATGACATTTTACATTTATAGATTGTTATTGACAATGCCAATAACGATATATAAATATAAAATGTCATTTACAAAACCAATAGCTCCAACTTTCCTACTGCGAGACCTATTGGCAACGCCAGTGCTTGTTTTCTCTTCCTTCGAAGACGTTTTGAAGGGTATTTAACTTTATGAAATGTCACATGTGCAAGTATGTAAGTTGAACGACTCAATGAATTGGAGCTTGTTGGTCTTAACGTCCATCTTTAGCAGGACTGTAGTGCAGTGGTTCTTAACCTGTGGTCAGCAGAACCCTAGGGGTCACCAATGCATACTCAGGGTGTCCGCGACTGTTTAAAAAATAAAATACTAGATTAATGAAGTACCTGTACAGAAAAAACGCAAAACTGCATTGAATCCATTAAACACACAGTAAAATGTAAAAAGGTTAGTTCAGAAGCTAAAAATTAAGTTTTTATCCATAGGATTCGTGACAACATTAAATGTAATCTAGCATGGATGATTGGTGGCCTCAAATGAAGCAGCAGTTGCATGAACTGATAAAAAGAGAGAATGTATAGGAAGCAAAGAAGACAAGGGGATATGCAGAATCTAGCATATAGCTTCAGTTTTTAGAAATAAAGCTAAAGGTTGAAAACGTCATACCTCCCCATTAAAATGTCTGCGGTTTTGATTTGTGCATTAAATACATTACTTCCTAATGTCGTATTTGTTTCATGTACACTTTTCTGTATTATGGTGTATTGTTTGGGGTTGACATCGTTAAAAATTGGTTAGGCGGAGATCCGTGGCTACTAAAAGGGATTCATTGGAGGTTCTCAGAAGTCAGAAAGTTAAGCAACACTTGCATAGCGCTTCATCTTTTAAAAAGTGCTGAAAAGCTCAAATCTTTCCATAAATAAGTCAATATCTTTTGTTTCTGAATTCAATCAAGTACGAGAACAAGTGTAAAGCCGAAAGAAAAATAGAGAGGGGACCATTAGAAAACGCCAGTGCACTCGTCACACATTTCTGTAGCGTTCACACACAACGGCTAAGTCTGCAGGCGCTTTTTTCAAAGCGGCGCACAATACAGACTGGTAAGTTCAAAAAATGCGAGTATGAGCGTTGGAGGGACGTCCCCATGTGGGGTTCACTCAATAAACCGCGACGTTTCCGCTCCCGTAACCAAGATAAGCCGCCAGCTTTCGAGGTCGATTACGCAGAGCCGAAGCCCTGCGCGAATCCGATAAGGGCGCAGCCTCGCAGAGAGCATGACACAGCACGCTGTGAGAACTACTACACGGAGGGCTCCGACCCCGCTCTGAGGCAAGCTACCGAGGCCCAAAACTGGCGCCCTGGGCACAGATACTAATGTGAAGGTCTCTGCTGTGCAAAGGGGCAGCGAAGCACCTCCTAGCAGTACAATCGATGAGAGAAGGGAGAAGTAAAGGCACCTGTACGATTCCAACCCCTGCATTAGGCGGGGAGCGCCAACAGCGTCGAGGTCATGTCTTAACCAATACAAATAAGAACTCCTTCGCAATACTACCGACTCGACAACCACAGCGGGCCATACCAAGTCCATGACCTGCTCCCCTCGAGAAACTCACACTTCTAGATACTAACAAGTGTAAAATGTGCGCACGCTTCAATCTTTCAGCCCGTCCGACTATTCACGTACTAAAACCAACCCGCACAGTTCTAGCAGTGCAAACCTATCCACGAATACACCCAATGATATCCCCCACCGAGAACAATACACTGCTGCGCCACCTCACATCAGCTATGAGCTGCTGCGCCCTTTGCTATTGCAAAGCTTCCTGAGGCACTTCAATTACTCTGCAGTTCGTCGGCGTCCTGGAGTGGCTATAAGAGGAAATGCGCAAGTTCAAATATTCTATTGTAAGATCAGGGAGAGAAGCTGCTGCTCCTGTTGCTCAAGCAGTACCCATGGTCTGGCTGGGAGAAGCCGTCACTGCTGCTAACTGATTTATGGGATGCGCATGCGAAGTAAGCTGCGTAGGAGAGTAACCTGCAAATCTGCCATTCAAGCTCCACCTGTATTGTAAACAAGAGAAGCTTCCATTTCAGTTACTGTGATGTAGGGCGTACTTGTGGTACCATCCCATTTGTAGGGATAATTGCGAAGTATTACTTCCCCTACTTCTTGTATGTTCACACACGGGAGAGAGGGGGAGGGAGAGAGACCCTTGCCCTCTGGCCAACCATACTTTTGTTTAAAGAGAGCATTTCAGGTCCTCACAAATGACACTTCAACACCCATGCTTCAACATCAACCACGGGCACAGAAACAGGCTACTAGAACTACGGATTAGTTGTAAAGCATTACGTAGAAAGACAATGATACAGCAGACAGAGTTCTCACAGACCCACTTCAACAGCTCACAAAAGTCCTTACCATCGATTCAACTTAAAGATTCTGTGAAGTTTTCAATTAGTAAGACCTCAAGGCACCTATGATGCTGCTGTGAGCAGTCCAAGGTCAAAATAAAACGTTGACAGCCTTACTGTGGAGCAGACTACTTGCAAGGTCATGTTAAGAAACAGTGGCTATATTGATTCAATAGTTAAAAGACTAGTCTTGACCAAAAACACTATTTGAGATTTCATTAAGGAGCAGGGACAGGAGGGTCACCAATAATGGGTGACCAAAGAGAAATATCCCACTGTAGTCAGGCTTTCTCCATCAATAGTAACTATCTTATGCTGTGGCTTATCCAGCATTTTATGAGCAAGAGACAGCCTTGAAGATGCAAGTCCAACATATGTAACGGATCCAGCTGAACCTTCAGTTGGATATTGTCCCCAAAGGAAAGTTCAAAGCAGTCATTCATAAAATCTCATCCGCAAGGCAAGTGGCTGCATGTAAATATTAAACGGGTTAAAAAAATTGGTCAAGGAGGAATCAAACTCTGAACGAAATGGCAGGGGTTAAAAGAGTGTCAGGAGCTGGAAATGTTTGCTATCAACCACATAAGAAGGAAGAGGAAGTCACCAACCTTTTAAGGCTTCACCAGAAGTGTCAAACTCGAGTCAATGTCTCAGAGTCATAACCAACAGTGGAAAGAGGACCAGACCAAAGAAGTACACGTAACCACAAATCAATAAAAACGTTTTTCCTGTCAGTGTTACTCATTTACAAAAGAAATATATTTTAATATACAAAAAAAATAAAATGCAGTTAAAATCAAATACTTCAAAGAAAAATGGAACCTTCTAAGCCTAGCCATTCCTAAGTTACTGCACCAGTTTGGACACAAAAGTGAGGAGTTCATCACCCATGGCAAACAACGCAGTTTATGTGTGTTTTTACAACCATGTAGTCTATGGTGTTTCATTGAAATTAAGACAAATTTCTAGGACTCTGAAGCTCAAGTCTTTCACCAGTGTCATCCTATGGGAAGGCTCTCATTTAAGGAAAAACTGAAACCTTTGAGTTTGTGGAGGTCTGGAGCCTTGCCGTTTGCAGTGTTTGAGCTCAACAAGGGCAGCTTGCAATGCGGCAAAACAGAAGGGCTCGGGAGCAGCTGCAATGCAAATAACCTGCACTTGTGAAGAGACCAAAAAGTTGAGGGTACCTGCCGGGAACATCTGGCTAGGGGATGGCTGGCAGCACAGACAGTGACAGGCAACAACCCTCTGCTGCCTTGTCACTGCAGGGGGTCTATCATTGCAGGGCAAAAGTCAGTGCTCTGCTGCAGATACCAACACCGAAAGGAACAATGCACAGCCACTACTTGGAAAAAACAGCTACTGTAGAGGCAACAGCCTAAGGTGTGCCCTGACAACATTTGGGGCAGGTGAGTAAGTAAGGCACTCATGTCTCACCTTGAACTTGAGAGGGTGGGAAGAAGGAACAAGCATTTGCAATGCAATAGGTCTCGCATTAGGAAAGTTTGAGCTGTTGGTATTGTAAATGACAAATTTTATATTTATCTGTTGGATTTGAAAATTGCGAAATTAATAGCTTTGTCATTTACAATGCCAATATTTTTAACTTTCGCAAATGTGACACCTATAGCATTTGTAATGCAATATGTGTTGTATTTACGTGACTTAGATGTATTGATATTACTAATAACAATGTAGCATAATTATGTGGCAATGAGTGGTATTGTGTGGAGTGTGTTGCATTCAGTAGAGTGTAATTATGTGGCGTGTAATTATGTGGCACTGAGTGGTATTTGGAGTGTATGTTGCATCAAGTGCAGTGTAATTATGTGGCGTGTAATTATGTGGCACTGAGTGGTATTTGGAGTGTATGGTTCATTGAGTGTAGTGTAATTATGTGGCGTGTAATTATGTGGCACTGAGTGGTATTTGGAGTGTATGTTGCATTGAGCGCAGTCTAATTATTTAGCATATAATTATGTGACACTGAGTGGTATTGTCTGGAGTGTACTTTGTATTCAGTAGAGTCTACATATGTGGCATGTAATTATGTGGCACTGAGTGGTATTGTTTGGAGTGTATGTTGCATTGAGTGTAGTGTAGTTATGAAGCATAATTATGTGGCACTGAGTGGTATTGTGTGGAGTGTGTTGCATTCAGTAGAGTGTAATTATGTGGCGTGTAATTATGTGGCACTGAGTGGTATTTGGAGTGTATTTTGCATTGAGTGCAATGTAATTATGTGGCATGAAATTATGTGGCACTGAGTGGTATTTGGAGTGTATGTTGCATTGAGTGCAGTGTAATTATGTGGCACTGAGTGGTATTCGGAGTGTATGTTGCATTGAGTGCAATGTAGTTATGAAGCATAATTATGTGGAACTGAGTGGTATTGTGTGGAGTGTGTTGCATTCAGTAGAGTGTAATTATGTGGCGTGTAATTATGTGGCACAGTGGTATTTGGAGTGTATGTTGCTTTGAGTGCAGTATAATTATGTGGCACTGATTGGTATTTGGAGTGTATGTTGCATTGAGTGCAGTGTAATTATGTTGCTTGTAATGTGGCACAGAGTGGTATTTGGAGTGTACGTTGCATTGAAATTATGTGGCGTGATTATGTGGCACTGAGTGGTATTTGGAGTGTATGTTGCGTTGAACGCAGTGTAATTATGTAGCATATAATTATGTGGAGTGTATGTTGTATTTAGTAGAGTGTAATTGTGTGGCATGCAATTATGTGGCACTGAGTGGTATTGTTTGGAGTGCATGTTGCATTGAGTGCAGTGTAATTATGTAGCATATAATTCTTGCACTGAGTGGTATTGTGTGGAGTGTGTGTTGCATTCATTGCATTGGTGTTTACAAACTCCTCTCACTGTGCAGCCAGAAAAAGTAAAGTAAAGTGAATTATGTGACAGTCTAGCAGGGGTACAGAGACTGTGAAAGGCTGTAGGCTGCTATTTTTTGTGTAACACCACAAAATGTAAATACCTGTAAATGAACTGTACACATTCAGCAGTTATGACAGCAACTATGAAGCACATGTTTTGTAAATCTGAAGTGTGATTAAAACAAAGATTTTAATAGGATCAAACTAAACAAATCAAGTTAACTTTTTTAGAGATGTTCAATAATAATTATTTATGGACACTCAATAGCCACATATTACCATTTGTATGAAATATAGTTTTATCAGTAAAACTGTATGTATGTAGATGACAGGGCGTTACCACACAATGGATTAATGAAGTTACAAATTGCCTTCCTCATGTCCATTAAAGCTTGGTAGGTCGTGAAAGTTTATCATGAAAAAAATTAGTCGTAGTTCTAAAAAGATTGGGAAGCACCAGCCTTGGGTATTACTATGAATGGACAGGGCTTTCCGGTACTCCGCACCGGCAGTTCTAAAAAGCAGGTGCTGAGACGGGTCCCTATCGGGCTCTCCATTTATGCCTTCACCCTCAGGGTGAAAAAAAATCTGAACTTTGGAGCAGTGCCTGCCACCCTGCACTGCCTGTGATGTGACTTCGAAGAGACTTGTTATAGTACTGTCAGTCTCATTATTTCAGAACTGAAGCATTTTCGATATTATCATGGTGTCATCATATATCACAGTACTACCGTATATAACTTGGCATCACCATATATCACCGTATATCAAGCAGTGCCACCGTATATCACGTGTCACCGTATACAACATATTGTCACCATATAGCACAGAGTATATAACTTGGAGTCACCTTATATCACTGTATACCACACAGTGGCACCGTGTATCACACAGTGTCACTGTATAAAACTTGGTATCACCATATATCACACAGCGCCACCCTATATCACACAGCGCCACCGTATATCACTTCCCATGGTGCTACCGTATATCACATGGTGTCATCACTAAACTCTCGGCCACCTGGTGAAACCAGGGTGGGCTGCCAGCCCTGACACAGAGTAGGTGTTCCCACCCGTGTAAGGAGGCGCTGCGCTGTGTTGTGATCCATTGCATGCTTTGCAGCCACTCCTAAGCGTGGCAGGTGCCCCGGGGGCGTGCGTCTGTGCTGAAGGAAGGGAAGGTCCGGCAGGCCGCGAGCCCTCCACTCCCCTGCGTCGTCTCAGGCACAGCACCACAAGATGGAAATGAGTACGAGTTCGGCAGGCCTGCTACCCATGCAACACTAGTGCTTTTGCACGATTCTACTGATGCAAATGTGGCTTTCCCACTAGTGAAATGACCATGCGAGAGCAAGTTAGAAATAATCATCGCCACAACTTTAGGATATAATGATAGTAGTGATACTTTTTAAAAGCCCCTCGCCCCAAGATATAGAAGGGCTTATTGGGAGGAGGGCGGCGGGCGGAAAGGGGTTGGAAACCTTACCGATTGGGTTGTGGGACGGAACTGACAGCTATGTGTCTGACTTTACCCCAGCCCTGCAGGACTTTCAAGATTTCTCAATAAAGTACAGCCCAGCTACCTGTCCCCTGGCACTAAGCACAGTTTACTGCAGCATACATGAAACAACAACACAGCAAGCATTGATTTACATTTTTCGAATCACTTTAAGCTGCACACAAGCAAACATCTTTTTAGAGCCACCTGACCTGAGCTCTTTCTGTGGGAGCTGCAGTTCAGGCCGAGGCTAAAAATACCAGCAGCAAACTGCAAAGGAGGAATTTTAAGGCTCCTCAAATCAGCAGAACTCACAAAATTACAGAGCTGAACCCACTCAGAAGAGCGCGTCACAGTGTGCATGCATTTAGACGCGCGGTTCTCCATGGCACCAGACAGCCCACTTGTCTACAGCGGGTCTGCATCACCGCAGCTAGCAGGGAAACAAGAGGAGCAAACGGTGCACTACAGGAGGAAAATCTACGCACATGTACACGCACTACAGCACACCGGTACCTATAACTTCCCCTCCCAAGGTTCCAAAGGAGCCAGTCATCCCACTACGCTCTTGGCCTGGGTGGGATAATGCCTTCTCTGTCCCAGCCAGTACTCGGTGTCGGGGATGGGGGGAGTGAGGGGGGGAAGAGAAGTCTCCATGCCGGGCAGTGGTCACAGCGCCGCCCGGTTTTCGCCGTCCTACTGGATCAGTCCCAGCCGGTTTCAACTGCCTAGGAGAACAGGGCTAAGGGGCTAAGGATAGGTCTTGAACAATGTGACGTGACAGAGAGGACGCCCAATGGGAGAGCGAGTACGTTCTGTGACGTAAGGCGGACTTCCAGGAAATCCCTGTTTTGCTCGAGAGACCTTGAATGCGGCGTAGTGGGTCTGCTCTACATCTTGTAATTGTGGGCAAATTGTTTAATCCCCCGGTGCCTACCGAAAATGAATGTATCCGTGTGTAATGCCGCCACCACCGCGGGACGAGAGGAGCCTGAGAAACCCGGTGAGTGGGGGGGGGGGGGGGGGGGGGGGGGGAGGCGGGGGGGCGGGGGGGGGGGGGGGGTGTTGTGTGCGCGCGCGTAAGTCCGTGTGTGTGCCTGTGTGTGCATGCGTGTGTGTGTGCGCATGCGTGTGTGTGTGTGTGTGCCTGTGTGTGCATGCGTGCGTGTGTGTGTGTGTGCATGCGTGTGTGTGTGTGTGTGTGTGTGTGCGCACGCTTGAGTGTGGCTGTGGCTGTGTGTGTGTGTGTGTACGCGCGCGATGGCCAGAAGCTGACTTGCGGTGAATGTTGAGAACAGGAGATGTGCACGGCGCCGGGCTGGGCGTGCTCGCCCACGAGGTGAAATCGCTGATGGAAAGCGCGTGCACATCCCCTGTCTCACATTCATCGGAACACGCCAACAAAAGATGTCTTCGCAGACAAAGGTCTGCTCGACCTAAAAACGGGGAAGAAAGGGTCACCAAGATCTTTCCGCTGGCCAGGGTTCTTCAGACAGGCAGAAAAAGGCTCTCAAGATTCCTGAGGAGAAGTCAGGTGTCCTCCGCTAGTAGATGAGCAAATCATCATGTGTGGCTCACAAAATCAATGGGATCCCGGGGCTTGCCAGGGAAGGGTGCCAGTGTTAGCTAAGAGAAGCAATAGTTCTGCAGCTTTCATGTCACAGCTCAATCAGATATCCACTTTTCTTTACGTTCAAACTGTCCTGTCCAGTCAGTTACAAATGCATCCATAACAATATATTGGGGCTGCAGAGAGTGAAACCGAAGAATACTTGCAGTGCACCAAATATGTCGCTGGACAAAAATACTGGGAATTTACAAAAAGAAAGCAGCTCCACAGTTAACTTCCTTTATTTAGATCTCTCAAACAGGATTTGGGCATCACTAGCTCTGGATTCAGCATGTCTTGACTTTGTAAAGGGCTTCAGCATTGGCCTTGAAAAAACATGAATAGGCAATATACAACAAAACCAAAATGTGGCAGCTACATAGCTCCTTAACTTGAGGAAGCAGGAGCACGTTACCCCTGGCCTAACACTGGTTACAAGCAGCGAGACAAATCTCCTACTAAGCACTCAGGCAATCCATGAAACAGGATCAATCTTCTTCCAGTTGAAACTCAATGTTTAGTCAAAGCAGAAATTTCATATCCCAAATGGTACAACTCCTGATAATTCCCACTTTAAAAAAAGAAAAGAAAATGTGCGTAAGAAGCACCTTTTTGTTTAGACCAACAAGCACTGAAACAAGCTTCCAAAGAGAACAAGGATAGATTGCCATGTAGGATTAAGAAAAGCAACAAAGACATGGCTATTCCCAAAATCATGATTTAACATGGACTGCAATTCAACTGGTGTGTACACAAAGCATGCAAAATATAGCAAGCTCCTTAACATATTGCTTCATGTAAAAGATGCTGAGACATGCCACTGCATCAAGCATGGAGCACATCTGCAAGCATCATGCACAGCATAAAAATACCACATTCATAGCTGTAACCCCAACTAACACCTTCAACCTTACACAACAAAAGTGAGCTAACAGACCTGTAGTAAAGTGCTTGGAGTCATGCGGCAAGATGCAATAAATGTTGTGTGGTCTCTCTTGCTGCTGCCTCTACAGATGGTAGTGAACACATGGCAGGCTACAATAACTATGCTCTCAACAATGAGCTACCAGATGGCCTTACTAGCTGAACGATACTAAAATATATTTTACCATTGCCAACAAGTACTGGAAAAATTGGACTATCTTCCAATCCCTCTATTGGCCTAATTCATTTGAACTTATTTCCCAAAATAAAAAATGATAGTTTGAAATCTCTTGGAGGCTAAGAAGTTGCTATCCACGGAATGCCACAGGACACAGCTGTGTGAAGCTATCTACTGCACACATCATGGTCTATGCTAAAATCTTTGAGCATTTTGGAAAACTGTGAAGCATAAAATTGATAGGATAACACTGGACCTTGTTCCAGTGAAACAACCCATGGAAAAGTCTAAGTCCACAGAAGAAGGTTCTAAACTTGAAGCTATTTTCTTGACTATCACTTGGCTGCTTAGTACAAGAGTATTTCGTTTTTAATCTTAATTTTTACTGTACTATAATTCCAAGGTGTCCAGGAAAGAGATAGTTAAAAAAACACAATTTTAACATGGTTACTTACTTTCTGTGAAATAGCTGTGTTACAATCATCACATCACCTACATCGACATCGAATCCACAAGAGTCAACGAGCACTGGAGACCCAAATGTCTATCTACAGCCAAGATCCCATTAAGATCCTGGCGAGCCCACACACTTTAGCACAACACTCAATCTTCCCCAAACCTCAGCAACCCGTTTATCACAACCAGTAGTCCAAGTCTGCAGAAAATCTCGGTTTGAAATGTTTCCAATGTGTGCCGGAAAATAACTTAAAACCTGCAGCGCTGCTGTTGAAAATCACCTGAACCGTTTTTAAAATGTGGGCAAAATAAAGAAAGTACATTACAGACCACTCACTCTTCTTTTCTTTACTTTTCACAGCACAACAGAGTTGACTACCTGCAGAATGTTGTGCACAAAGCCAGGGCAGCGCCCTGTGGCCAATCCCTGTTGCACATGGCCGAAGACCATGCACAGTGGGAGCAGGCTATGGGCATAGGGTTGGGCGTAAGCCTTGGCCATAGGCCAGATCCTATGGCAAACCCATGCTGTTCACAACCGTTGACAAAAGTGCAGCCCAGCTGAAGGAAACAAAGAGCAATGTCCTTAAGCACTTGCACCACTTACATAATGATCCACAAACATGCAGAACAGAATGCAGCTGACCCTTACTCAATATATAACATCATAAACAGTAGACTGGTCTACTCCAAGCTTGCCGGAGACTATCCAATAAGACTCTCCTTTAAACAATAAGAAACACAACCAAAAAAAAAAAAATACCAGACCACTTGGATATCCGTGAATGGAAATCGCAGAACTGTAAACGGCGCCTAGTTTATGAATGTGCTACCGGACCATCCAAATGGTGAGAAGGGGTTGTACGAAATACACGTAATACAAGAGTATAATTCAGAAATAATATCTGTAATTTACGAGGCTCTAAAACTGAAAACGCTAAGTTATTCAACAAAAATATTGCTATCTTTTGTTATTGTTATTACTAGAAAAAAAGGACCTGGAGATACAAGTTAAAAAAGAGCAGCTGAAGCATTAGCCGAAACTGTTCAGTTACATACACTCCCTTCCCTATACAAATACAATACTCGCCCAAAAGGCACCGGCACAGAAAACAGTCTAGACTAGAGCAACACTAGCCACTACTCACATGCTTTAGATGCCTTTCGCCCATGACACTCGACTCGTGCTGTTTGTATTTTCTAGTCATTCATTTGGCATAGAGCTCTGGCTGGGGAGCAGATGTCTTCGCCTGTGATAGCAATCTTCCAGCAGCTGTTGCTTACATGAAGGAAGGGGAGACACACCCTCCTTCGAGGTTGGAGGGGTCCGAGTGGGGGAGGGCATCGGGTGGAGTGCAGCTGACAGCACCACACTCGTGGTACAGTAGGCAGAGTTCAAGTTACCCACCCAGTGCCTGCTAAAGGCCAAACCCAAGGGTGCAGTTCGGGCAGCATCACACAGAACTACGGAATATCCAAGCAGAAACTCTAGGGGTTGGAAAGTAATGGAATGGTGCTGGAACAGAAGCACGCAAGACCATGTTCGCAATGGAAGGGTTTGGGGACGAGCTCTGTTATCGGGTAGATTTTTGGAAAGGTGATTAAAATGTGCCCAGTGTGCTCACGTCAAGTAAAACTGCATTCACAAGAGCCACTTTCATAAATGTCTTCTCAACAGATCAACCCTGATTTTCTGGCCTATCAAAACTCCAGAACTTCACCGGGGAATGTGGTGTAGCTCATACTGCGACAGAAACCCTTCACAAACACCTTACTATTTCCCCACTAGTGCCAAATCTCGACTTAAGGAGCTACAACGGACCCATTTATTTATACAGAAACACTTTAGCTCTTCAGTCCTGCTGTTCAGACTGCGGTTCGGAAATTAGTTGTTTTTCTGCTAAAACTTCGATTGTCAACTAAATAGCCCAAGAGCATTACTGGAGAAAAATAAGGGTGGGATTTAGTCAAGAATGACCATTAGCTCTAGAGAAAAAATTGAGATCACCTAACCAAGAGAAGGCAATACGATTCACACACCAATTTTATGTACACTTCTTTGGAGCATCAGTTATTACAAGAATTTTAGTTTAAAATTCAGAGACATTTGAGGAACTTGCAGTGACACATTCCAAAAACGTAAAAATGAGGGAATACATGTGGGCAGGTTCATAGTCCAATAAGGAATTGAGGAACCAAGAGCTCCAGCAGCATGCCTTCTGCCTCATGCGCCAACATTTCAGAGGACATTCTTGGATACTAGGCTGCTTCACTAGAAATTTCTTGTGTCATCTCGAGTTGCAGAGAAAGTGCCGAAAATGTCCTGATGAACAACGTGGCAAATTGCCATATATACCGCTCTACAGCAAGATGCTCCATTGCAGGGCCTTGTCAAACCTTACGTCATGCTCATGACTGGAACACACGAGACATCTGGATGCCTTGGATTCAGGAAAGCAACATCTTGAAGTATTTATTTATTTATTTATTTAGCGACTTGTAAAGCGCCTGGTGACCCGAGGGCATCCCCGCGCTATGAGAGATTTGTATCCTGCTGAGAGGGAGAAGGGCAGAGGGCTTACTTGGGGAATAAAAGGGTTTTAAGCTTTTTTCTGAAGTAGGAACCAGTCAATCAGTGAAGTGGTCCTCAACTAACTTGTGTGCAGAATAACTGGCAAAATATACTGCACGACTAGAAAGGACATGGCAGCGATCACACTGAGTAGGGATGTTGCTTTCCACCAAGTTCTTGCAGCAGTGTGCAAGTTCCATGGAACCAAGAGATTAAACAAGCAACTATGTTTTGTTACAGAACAAAAGGGCAACTTCTACTTGTTTTTTTCGGCCACAATAGATATGACAGTTTCAAAAAAATGTATACTGTTCATTAAGTTGGGGGTCATTCAGTATTCTTGAGTACTGCAGGCTAAAAGGCGAGGATTACCTTTTAGTCAGGCCAATCTGCAACACGCCATGCTTTTAAATTTGGTGTGTATGTTTTTCTATCGCAGTGCCACTTTTTTTCGGACAGGGATGTTGGAACTGTGATACTGATTCTGAAGCTTCACTTTCAAAACACTAGGGAATCTATGCCCTTGTTAGGGTTTTTTTTAATTCTAGTCTAAACTTTATTAGTGTATTAACATGAAGGACAGTAAGTACAACAGCTCTGTGCTTCCATCTGATCAACTACTCATACGATCTAAAGTAAGAAACCAAAAAAAATAAAATCACCTTCAAACAATTTACTATTAACACCCCTATCAACCTTGATTGGGTACTGTGTAACTAATCCAGGAAAGAGACAGATCAATTTAGTAAATAATTCAGTGACAGGCTCATGACCCAGAGAAGGGAGAGCCTTAACTCATTCGAGTTAACAGTTAAAAAACAACAACAAAAGGAAGAACAACAAAGGACAAGCATTGTGTTAGCCAATAGGTCTCACCTTTGGGACCTTATAAGTGTTTAGCCATGCAACAGTTGATGTTGTTGCACCAAGGATATTGTGTCCTGCATAACTAAATACTTATAAGGTCCCAAAAGCGAGAACTATTGTATATGCCAATGCTTGTTCTACTTGAATATGCAGTTCAAATTCTGAGAGCAGAAAAAAACATTGAGGAAGCCAATCATTGTTCGCTTTTTTAAATGTGAAAGGCTTTACTAAGGTTACGTGCAAAACAAAGAACAAGTACAGCACTTACGAATACAGTACAACTTGCCCTTGTCCTTGAATGTCTATGAATTTGTTAATAGGTTACTAAACAATGTGTAAATATTATAGAAGGGTCGCAAGAAAAGCAAAAGTAACTTTGGAGCGATAAACATCATAAGAGGAAGGTGTTGTTATCAATATACAGTTTGCACATTAATGTTGTGTATTGTGTTCACTTGAGAATACATGCGAAATATCACTCCCATTACTTTTAGCACCATATATGGCATATTATGGCCAACAAGGGGACTAAGTATGGCATTTTTGGACAAGATCTGAAAAATTTACTGGATTATTGTATCGAAACCCGAAGCTCCATCTGTGCTTCAGTACCCATTTCTCATTGCCTAACCGGAAGAACTGCAACTACTTTAGGGACTAACATAGGTCTACTGAAGCCAGAGTTTAAGTCCAGCACATTGCCCAAAACTGAAGCAGGATCTATTGTATAATGTCCAGTGCTGGAGCAACGTCTTGAGTAATGTGTCCACTTTTTAATGTTACGTCTTTTGTATCAGTGCACCATTGACAAATTACTTGATATCTGGTGCTGTATGGTGCGGGGGGGGGCGGCGAATGACTCCCTTGCTGCCATTATTTGTTTGTGACTGGTGAGAGTGGAGCAGACATCTTAGGCATTCAGTCATTATCAACCCTACCATCTGGCCCTTGTAACTGTGCTCAGTCATTATGGTGTGCTATTAAGAATTGTATAACACATTTGTAACATTGGTGTGGCCTTGTAGCGCGCTCTAAAAGTTGGATAGCAGCCTGTCCACACATTCAGGGCTTTTAAATGAATAGCACTCCCGGGTTGTATGACGACCAATCCCATGGCTTACCACACTATACAACCGCTGAGGGTTATTCTGTGTGAAGTACGAGACACTGCTAAAACTTGGAGCATTCATGTCTCCTCTGCGTCACAGAGGATGCTGAAGAGGTGATTGGTTGTGTAGTTCGCATGAGGCTGGGCGAGTTGTTCTACAGCGGGCGAGTCGGGCACCGACCGCGGCCACTGTGGCTGGGCTTTGAGCGAGTGCCGAAGCGGACTGTGACAGTCTGCCTTGGGCAGGGCAAGCTGTGATGGGAGAGGAGGTGCGAGTGGGAGGAGTACCTCGCATGGTGATGAGAGTTCGCGAACCCGTTCATGCTCAGGGTGGTCATGACAGCCATAGGGGGAATGGGTGAAAATGGTGGGTTTTAACATTTACTGACCAAGGCAGATGTCATTAAAATTAGCGTTTGGTGAGCTAATAGGGGCTTTATTCAGAATAGGGAGTGCGCAAACAAGTAATGTTGTTGGTGTCATACCACTTTAAAATGTTCTGGTCATCTTTAAGGAAAGTATCAATTCTGTTAATGACATTGAGACAGGTATGTTTAAACCTCCTTGTACAACTCGCAAGCAGCAAAGAATAGCCACAAAGTAAAAATGCATTTGCAACGCAATAGCTCCGATTACAATGCAAATGCTTACGTTTAAAACGGAGCACGGCGCCGCTTCAAGGACACTGCGCTCGGTTTCTTTATATATTTCTTAACTTGAACACTGAGCACGATGTCCTTGAAGTGGGCGCTGCGCTCAGTGTTAAAGTTAAGAAATATATAAAGAAACCAAGCGCGGCGTTCGTGAAGCGGCGCCGGGTTTAGTTTCAAAGTTAAAAAAAAAAAATAACAGAGCGCCGTGTCCCTGAAGTGGACCTCACGAAAATGTAACAAGAACAAATGCAATAGTAAAAACAAAAAAAATGTTGCCAGTCATTATAAAACCCACCATCTCTCGGCGCCAGTGAAAGATCTAATCCCGGTGGGCGTGGTCAAAAGAGGACAAGGCGGTAACCAGGAGGGACTGAAAAGCCTCTGGTACAATGAGCACACTCTGTTCGGCATAATTAATTATGGTAAATGACACTCGCCAATGAAATTTAGGGACGGAGCAGAAACTGACTTCTTGTATTGATTCCAAGAAGCCCTTGCATGGCAAGAGCAGCGCATGCACGCTGCTAACGCCAGGCGAAACCTAAAAAAATAAGTTAAAATGAAAATATAAATGGGGAAAGAAAAACAAAAATATATAGCGTGCCTACTTTAATACAAATATTAATGAGAACTAACAAATAGTTTGAATGAAAATAATACCTTACCATACTAGACAACCGGTAAGTATCAGTATTTCATTCCTTAAGAGATATGATGATTACTCCAGTGGTTTGAAAATATAATGCTCGAAAACTAACACTGCTTAATATCATGAAGCGAATGATTAACCATTGGCAGCTTCTTTTTTAAGCCAAAGTCTAAACATCATATGGCTAGAAGTGAATATTAAGACAAACATGATTTGCTGATCACTTCTTGAGAGTTTTGTAGTGACTGGCTATTACTAAAAAAAAAAAAGATCAATAAAACATTCAGTATTAGGTTTATTAGTCCAAATTAGTTAATGCAAAAAATGTATTATCCTAGAATAAGGTGTTTAGAAAAGTAATAATCATACAGGGATATTTTATTATTTGATCTAAAAGGAATTTAAGATTTAAGGGATTAAAGCTTCCAGGTAGTAAAGTTTTGACGGTTCAAATATTCTGTAGAACAAAAAAAGTTTAATAAAAACTCACAACTTTTACACAATATATATTTAAAAACAATGTAGACCCTCAGCACTGCAAGCACTCTAAACCAAGAGATGGTTTGAGTTTGCTGGTGGCGAAGAAAGTCCTGTGCAACTGTAACATCTTATGGCAAACATGCTGCAAACGACAAGATTATGTCTGCGGTTATAGTCTGAATAAGACCATACCACAACCAGAAAGTCTGGGAGATGATGAATGGGAGGTGGGTGTCACACAAAGAGCAGAAACTACAGGAGATGAGAGCCTTTTGAAAATCGATTTTATAAGATCTAGAGGTAAGAATGCTCTAGGGCCACAAGAAAGACTGGGAAACTCATTTTTACTTTTTTTTTATTCCACCCTCTCAAGCATTTCCGGTTAGCATCTCAAAAGTAACGGACAGGCCTAAAAACTCAAAAAGATGCACTGTATAATTTTTTACAAATTACCACAGACCTTAAACAAGGCAGTGCAGTCTCATGCCACGGGTGTAAGAGAGACTCAAAGGGAGTGAGGCAACGATTCATCTCCTAAAGGACTGAAACTGTTCATCACTATGAATTCATAATCTTCATAACGCTCAATATGTTAGTAACAGAACAGAAGTTGTCACTCCTAAGCCATGCTGCCCTTTCATTCAACACAAAAATTCTCTCTCAAAGGGAGAAATGTATTACTCAACAGTCGGATAAAAGAGGAAAAGCCAAATGAGAGTCTTCAACACTCAGTCTGGGAGAGGAAAAGAATTAAGCAACTCTAGCAGGGAAAACACTGTTACGCTCTGCTGGTTTAAGAACTATTTACAAGAAACAAGAGCGGCCAAAAAGACTACATCTTACAACCGTTCCTCATCTTTCATGTGGACGAACCAAAGTCATATTTTTTTCAATTCTGGGCATAAAATACTAACCCGGTTCGGTGGCCCAAGCCTGGAAACAATACGAGATTCTTAGGTTTACACAACTTTGTCAAAATTCTTCATCCTCACTGTTATTCTTCCGGAATTGCACACCACACCAACTTTCTTGCTGGAGCACTTCACCAACCACACTTCCAGGAAATGAATTCCATTTTGTTTAACCAGCTTACCTTCAAACCCTTAAACCAGTCAAGAAAGCCCTGCTAAGAGGACTGCTAATTTCTTTTTGAGACTCAAATACAGTTCTTGCACAGTGACCTTTAAGATAGTGTAAAAGGATTAGTTACTTACCTGTAATCCTAGTTCTCTTCCAGAGGTATACTCATCAAAGTCATAAGCTTTAGAATATTCCCGCCCATGCGCGGGACCCCAGAAACACTATATCATATGTGCCCCACATATATATACTTATATATATATATATATATATATATATATATATATATATATATATATATATATATATATATGCAATAGCAGTCAAATAACATCAGAGCTGAAATATGCTGTGAAGAATTTCCACCATACATGAATAATATGCATTAGAAACATGAGAAACACCACCAAAGATTGTTTAGAAATTGTTTTAATGCTCAGATAGCAGTAGAAATTCTTATAACTCACTGAAAGCATAGAAAGCTCCCAGGCTGCATTGCAAACACACAGTCTGAAAAGCTAACCTGTAGCTGTATATAATACAAAAAACTGACACCGTGCCTTTAAGGCACTCATGACCCCCTGTATCCCCTCATGCCTCAGGGGTGACAGTTAGGTCAGTTGTTCTTTTTGGAGACTGAAAAAACCAAGTAACAAATAGGTTACCAATATCTCCTTATTAAAGAATGTCCTTTGCCCGGGGAGGCGGGAGGGTTGCTTATGACTTTGATGAGGATACCCCTGGAAGAGAACTAGGATTACAGGTAAGTAACTAATCCTTCTCTTCCAGGGGATCCTCATCAATAGTCATAAGCATTAGAATAGAATAGCGAGCCTCTCCTCTTCCTTGCGGGCAAAGGAATAACAAGACAGTAATCTCATCAACAAGCCTGAGCAGGCCATAGGCTACCCAAACAGATTTCTCAAGGAGGCTTGCCCTACTTGAGTATCGGCCCTGGAATCAGATTCTAGACAGTAATGCCTCGTAAAGGTATGAACTGATTTCCAGGTTGCAGCCTTGCATATTTCTGACATTGGAATGTCATGCAAGAAAGCCACTGTGGTCGCTTTCCCTCTGGTAGAATGCGCTTTAGGTGATACCAATAAAGGCTTGCCTGCAAGCTGATAGGCCAATTTAATGCAGGAGACAATCCATCTGGAGATGGACCTCTTGGCCGCTGGCAAGCCCGTTCTCATTGAACCATAGTTTACAAACAGCTGATCCGCCTTCCTGATTCCCTTGGTTTTTTCCAAATAGAACTTGAGCACTCTCCTTAAATCCAAGGAGTGCAATGACCGCTCTGCTGGGGTCGCTGGATTTGGAAAAAAAGAAGGGAGGGAAATGGACTAATTTATATGAAAATCAGAAACCACCTTAGGCAAGAAGGATGGATGAGCCCTCAGGACTACTCTATTGTGATGGAAAACAGTATATGGTTCCTTCGCACAGAGCGCTTGTATCTCGCTTACTCTGCGAGCTGATGTAATCGCCACTAAAAAGGCTGCTTTCCAAGAGAGATGTTGCAAAGAGGCCTTGTGGATGGGTTCGAAAGGAGTTAACATTAACCTGGATAGAACCAGGTTCAATTCCCAAGGAGGAGAAGGATTTCGCACAGGGGGATAGACTTTTTTCAACCCCTGGAGGACGTCCTTAACTACCGGAACCTGAAAGAATGAAATCTGATTAGGCGATTTCCTGTACGCTAATGGAAGCATATTTCAATCCAGAAGTTGCCAAGGAAAGGAGGTATGGCAAAATTACCTCCTCCTGCCCTTTAGTAGGATCTAGGTGATGATCTCTACACACCATATGTAAAACCTTTTCCACTTGAACTCGTAGGACGCTCTTGTGGAAGGTCTCTTAGCCTCTTTTAAAATGTGCATACATTCGGGAGGCAGGTTCAGATGCCCATATTGCAGGATCTCAGGTGCCATGCTGTTAGGTTCAGTGATGGGAGGTTGGGATGCAGTATTCTCCCGTTCATCTTGCTCAACAGGTCCGGCCTGCCAGGAAGTCGTCTGTGTGGACACACAGACAGATGCAGAAGGTCCGGGTACCACCGCTGCCATGGCCAATTCGGAGCTACCAAGATCATCTCCATGTCTGACCTGAGGAGCTTGGAGACTACCTTCGGAATCAGAGCTAGGGGAGGAAACGCGTAAGCAAATGTTCCCGACCAATCCATCAGGAGAGCATTCCCCTGTGTCCCTGGCCGGTGGAATCTGGACGCGAAGGAGTGGCATTTTGCGTTTTCTTCGTTTGCAAACAAGTCTATGGCTGGACGACCCCAACAACGAAAAAGCTCTTCTATCACTTTGTCGTTTAGCACCCAGTCTGGCTGATCTTTGAAGTGCCTGCTGAGTGCGTCTGCTTTGACGTTCAATTCGCCTGGAAGGTGCACCGCCACTACTGAGAGGCCCCGAGAAAGAAGCCCGTGCCAGATGGTTTGAGCCTCCCGGGAGAGTGGGGATGAACCCGTGGCTCCTTGCTTGTTCAGATACAACATGGTGGTTGTATTGTCCGTCTGAACTAGGACTGAGTTGGACTCGATTGCTGGAAGAAAAGCTTTGAGAGCTAGAAACACCGCTCTGAGTTCCAGCATGTTGATGTGGTACATCTGCTCCTGCGAGACCACTGACCCTGAATCTGAAGGGGACCCATGTGCACTCCCCAGCCTTGCAGAGAGGCATCTGTCACTATAGACTGGGACGGTAGAGGTTGGTGAAAAGGCACTCCCACCAGCACATTACTCGTCCGAGTCCACCATTTGATGGCATCCTTCGCTGCTTGGGAAAGAGTGATACGATCTTCCCAACGCCCTGTCGCTTGGTCCCACTGGTCTTCGAGAGCCTGTTGCAGAGGCCGCATTCCCAACCTGACGTTCGGGATGAGAAAAATGCAGGACGCCATGGAACCCAGCAGGGATGCTACCTGTCGGACTGTTGGAAACCGAGACCCTAGTAGAATCCCACATTTCTGTCTCATGGAAAAAAGTCTCTTCTCCGAAGAAAACGCTTTTCCCAATTTTGTGTCCAGAACGGAGCCTAGGTAGTGGATGGACTGTGTCGGCCGCTGGACTGACTTCTTCAGATTTACATGGAGACCGAGCCTGTGCAACTGGTGCAGGCAAAGTTGCAGATCGAGTGCTACCCGTACCGGAGATAGGCCCTTTAGGAGCCAGTCGTCCAGGTACGGATAGATGAAGAGTCCCTTTTTGTGAAGAAAAGCCGCCACCACTGCCATGCATTTGGCGAAGACTCGTGGTGCGGACTTGAGTCCGAAGGGTGGCACTTTGTACTGGTAGTGTTTGTTTCCTATGACAAACCTCAAGTACTTGCGATGCCGTAGTGCAATCGGAACGTGAAAGTATGCATCTTGCAGATCCACCGAACACATCCAATCTCCGGCTTGAAGATGTGGGCATATTTGGTGAAGAGCTAACATGCGGAACTTTTTTTTGACAATGACTTTGTTTAGGAGACGAAGATCGACGATGGGTCTGAACTTGTCCTCCTGATCTTTTTTGGGGACAAGAAAGTATCTGGAGTAAACTCCCTTTCCCCTTTGAGAGGGGGGGAACTTCCTCTACAGCTCTTTTTTGTAGCAGGATTTTCACCTCTCTCCTGAGCAAGCTTAGCTGGTGAGGGCAAGAGTTCTTTGGAGGAATGCTCTTTGGAAGCGCACAGAAACGTAGTATGTATCTATTGCGCAGTGTATTCAGCACCCACCGATCCCTTGTGATGCTGACCCACTCTGCCAGGTGTTGTGAAGCACTTCCTCCCACTGGAGTGGGCAACGGCGCCAGAGGAAGCCACTGCTCAGGCCTTTCCTCCTCTCGTGGTGGTAGAGGCCTGCTGGTGACCTCCTCTACCTCTGTTGGATTTGCCTCGAAACTGGGATTTTCCCTGGTTCTTATTTTGGGACCACTGAGGGGTTTGAACCCTCTGTTGAGCCCCTTTTCCCTTGCTGGTCTTAAAACGGCGTTTGAACTCTTTTTTTCTTCTCAAAACCCACAGCTTTTACCGTATCCAGCTCGGTCTTCATACGAGTCATCTCTTCGTCAGCATGTTCTCCAAAGAGAGAGGACCCCGAAAAAAGAAGATTTAGGATGCATTGTTGAGCATCCGGCTTCAGCCCTGTGAGGCGCAACCAAGCTGACCTCCTGGCACAAACTCCATGAGAGTAGGAATGCGCCGCAAGCACTGCACCGTCCGCTGCTGTGCTTATCAACTGGTTCGCCACCAGACATCCTTTCGTCATTGTTTCTTCGAAGTCCTTCTGGTTCTCTTTTGGTAGCTTGGACTTGAACCTTCCCATGGAGTCCCATATGGCTCTATTGTATCTACCCAACAGAGCGGCCACACTGGAGACCTTCAGCGTGGAGGCAGCTGAATTGCAAACCTTGCGACCCCACGAGTCCTGTGATTTGCTGTCCTTATCTGGTGGTACTGAAGAGGAAGCAGCAACTGCATGCGTCTTCCTTGCAGCCGCCACTATCACAGGGTCTGCTGGAGGGTCAGATTTTACAAAAACTGGGTCGGAGGAAGCTGGTTTGTACTTCTTCTGTATGCGGGCCGGCACTGCTTTGATGGTTGCTGGAGTGAGAAAAACGTCCTGGACAGGATCCATAATCCCCGGGACTAAAGGCAGCAGCAGGCGAGAGACATATTTTTTGTGCAAAGTTTCAAAAATTACTGTCGTAGCCACCTGGGGGACAGACATTTCAATGCTCAGCTTCTGAGCTCCTCTTTGTAGGACATATAGATAAGTGCCAATGTCATCCACTGGAGAGGATCTGGAAACAGGACTATCCATCAGCGTGGGAGAGTAATCCCTCTTGGAAGACCTGGTAGAAGAAGTAGATGAAGTAGACGGAGTTCTTCGACGTCTACGGTGAGCACCGTGCCTCCTCTCCCGTGATCTTCTTGGGTGTTCCTCTCTTCTAGGAGAACGAGATCTGACCGGATCTTCTCTTCTGGGTGAACGAGATCTGACCGGATCTTTTCTTCTGGGAGAACGAGATCTAACTGGATCTTGCCTTCTGGGAGAGCGGGATCTGGTTGGCCTTCTCACAGGCGATTTGCTTGTTTGGCGCCTGGGAGGACTGCGTCTGTCCACTTCCTCCACCAGCCTCTGGAGAGGAGATCTGTGCTGAGGACTGACATACTCGCGCATACGTTTGGCAGCCCCCGACTCTCGCCAATGCTCCAATGACTTGTACCATCTAGGTGACAGTCTGACCTCCGCAGCCGAAGGATCTGGCTGACGCACAGGAGATCTGTGAACAGGACTTCTGGATCTTGAGGATGTTGTCGAGGAGCCAGAAGACTGACGTGGAATGACGAGAAGCTGACTCCATAACCATGATCACAGAGTTCCTCGACGACGATCGAGCTCTTTCTGAATGCCTAGACGTCGAGCGTTCTGGCGTCGAATGCCTTTCTCTCGACGTCGACTGCCTCTGGGGAGTCGGCGGGACCCTCAATCTCGACGTCGAATGTCTCGACGGCGATCGATGCGAGGATCTACGGTCTCTCGACGCCGAACGGCGATGAGCAGCAGACGGCGGAGCCTCCCTCGACGTCGAACGGCGATGACCAGCCGTCGACGGAGCCCTCTCTCTCGACATCGAATGTCTGTGCGACGACGGCGGAAGGGTCTTGGCCACCCTCGCCGCCGAGCGTCGACGAGACATCGACGGAGACTGCCTCCTCGACGCCGATCGATGTTTGGTTGTCGACGGCGGAGGGGTCTTGGTCCTCGACGCCGAACGTCGTTTCTTAGACGACGGCGGAGGGGTCACACTTCTCGACGCCGGTCGTCGCCTGGTGACGACGGCGGAGGAGTGACCTCCCTCGACGCCGATCGTCGCCGGGTTGATTACGGCGGAGGGGCCTTGGATCTCGACGCCGACCGTCGCCTGGTTGACGGTGGCGGAGTCACATTTCTCGACGCCGAACGTCGCCCGGTTGACGACGGCGGAGGAGTGACCTCCCTCAACGCCAATCGTCACCGGGTTGACGACGGCGGAGGGGATTTCGACGACGGAGCTGGATTCTTCGACGTAGTCGACGTACCTGTTCTTCTTTTCGACGGCGAGCCCGCCGTCGACGGTAGTTTTGAAGATAAATTACCCACCGGTGGTTCTTTCCTCAGCGCCAAGCCCAACGCTGAAGCTGAAAGGTGTGAAGACTTCTCTTTTGAAGATGTTCTAGCCTTCTTGGAGCCCTTCTTCACAGGAGACCTTCCTCTGGATGACCTGTGAGCCAGGCCATAAATGCGAATCCTCTCCCTGTTCTTGAGAGTTCTTCCTGACAGGTGCTTGCAGTGAGGACAGGTGCCTGGATCATGTCCCTCAGGCAGACACAGGATACAAACGTCATGGTAGTCTGATTTTGCCTTCTTGTTGACACAAGAAGGACATTTGTCAAAAAGTGAAGGCATTCTCAGCTGAAAATGTTCACTAAACCGACTTAAAAAGACAGTTTCTTACTTGACTAGATGTAAAATGTCAAAGTAAGTAAAAAAGTTGTTTAAAATGAATTAATTTTCGGTCAGAAAACAGAAATTAGTGGAGCTGTGTAACCAGGATCCTTCCTGAAGAAGCCGGAAAGAACAACTGACCTAACTGTCACCCCTGAGGCATGATGGGATACAGGGGGTCATGAGTGCCTTAAAGGCACAGTGTCAGTTTTTTGTATTACATACAGCTACAGGTTAGCTTTTCAGACTGTGTGTTTGCAATGCAGCCTGGAAGCTTTCTATGCTTTCAGTGAGTTATAAGAATTTCTACTGCTATCTGAGCATTAAAACAGTTTCTAAACAATCTTTGGTGTTGTTTCCCATGCATATTATTCATGTATGGTGGAAATTCTTCACAGAATATTTCAGCTCTGATGTTATTTGGATATATATATATATATATATATATATATATATATATATATATATATATATATTATACATACATACA
The DNA here is from genome assembly GCF_964263255.1 of Lissotriton vulgaris. Lineage (NCBI taxonomy): Eukaryota > Metazoa > Chordata > Amphibia > Caudata > Salamandridae > Lissotriton > Lissotriton vulgaris. The sequence goes on along the minus strand of NC_141699.1, from coordinate 586,424,141 downwards.
CACACTTCATATAATATAGTGTTTCCGGGGTCCCGTGCATGGGCGGGAATATTCTAATGCTTATGACTATTGATGAGGATCCCCTGGAAGAGATCTACTTGAATCACAGTTGGGCTCACGAAGAAAAAGCTATTCTGGTCTGAATCACTCTTTGTTTGAAATACTCACAAAAACACAGTGTGCGACTTTTAAATGAAGGAGCTCCCGAGTGTTATGCTGCAGCCGTCCCAGGCTTTTCTACAAACCCGCCATACACAGTCAAAATAAGAAGAAAATCAAAAACATTCTTAATTGACTCCTATCTTGTTCCTTGGTATCTGAGCCAAAGTGAGAACCCACATTATCGAACTGTTCAAAGAGACATTTAATACTTATAACTTGCTGAATTATATTTATTGCAAACAACTATGATGTATGATATTTACATATATTGATTTCTAAATTCTTGTTTCCAAAAGAACAAGTTACTTACCTTAAGTAACGCTTTTTCTGGTGGATTCAGTATCCGCTTTTTGATTCCTCACCTTTTGAATTCCCCCAGCATTCCACCGAAATTCTTTTCTAGCTCTCCCACGTCGACAAGGACGTCATAATAGCACGGCTCCACTCGCGATACCGTATGACTTCACCACAGCCCTAAGAGTACCTCGACTGTGTGCTGACATCAGTTCCACACTTTTCTTCCGTGCCTTCAAGGCTAACGGACAGACCGACAACATAACACAAGTATACATAACATATATACCAATACATACAGTATATACATAAATGGAAAGGAAAAGCCAATAAACAAAGCATTTCTTAACAAACTGTAAGCATGAAAAATTACATAGGAAATAACCGTGTCAGATAGTCAGAACCTTTTTCGGTATAAGCAGGAGGACAACGAGAGGGTGGGTAGGTGGGTCAGTGAGGAATCCACAGGCAGATACTTCATCCACCAGAAAAAGCGTTACCTAAGGTAAGTAACTTGTTCTTCTGATGGATACATCTGCCTGTGGATTCCTCACCATTTGAATTGAATCCCCAAGCTGTTCCTCTCGCGGAGGAGAGAGGAGAGTGTCCACCTGCCTATACCAAAAAATCTTGCAGTACAGAGTGCAAAATGGCTGTCCATCCTAACCTCTGAATCCAAGCAGTAATGCTTCGCAAGGGTGTGGAGGGAGGCCCAAGTTGCCTCCTTATTAATGTCTACGACAGGAAAACTTCTAGCCAAAGCAGAAGAAGACTTAGCTCTGGTGGAATGAGCTCTAATATCTTCAGGCGGCTCCTTCTTGGCCAAGGCATAGCAGATCTTGATGCACAAGATGATCCAATTGGAGAGTGTTCGTTTGTGGACAGCTTTGCCTTACATTCATCCAATGTAACCCACAAACAGCTGATCATCCAGCGTTAGGTCCCTGGTTCTGTCCAGGTAGAAGCGGATAGCCCTATTAGGATCCAGACAGTGAAGTCTCTCCTCCTCCTTGGAAGGGTGAGGGTAGGTAAGGTAGGTAAGGTAATAGACTGCCCTGCATGGAAAGGAGTGACCACATTACTCAGGGAAGCAGCCCTGGTCCTGAGAACCATCTTTTCTGCATTCATGGTTAAAAACGGAGGTTTAGAACTAAGAGCCTGAAGCTCACTTACCCTCCTGGCTGAGGTAATAGCGATCAGAAAGACTTTCTTCAAAGAAAGAAGCATCAACGGGCAACTAGGAAGAGGCTCAAAAAGAGAACCCATCAGGAAAGGAAGAACCAAATTCAAATCCCACTGAGGCATAACGAAGGGAGTGTGAGGAAACCTATTGGTGAGGCCCTTACTGAACCTCATAACAATGGGGGACTTGAAGACGGCTGAACCGGCAAACAGAGAAAAGCCAACCAGGTCAACAAATAGCCCTTTAAAATAGCCACAGCAAAACCCTGCTGGGCCAAGAAAAGTGAAAAACGAAAGAACGTCAGACAAATGGCCCTTCAAAGGATCAATGGACCTCTCTTCAGACCATTTCACAAGCTTGTACCACCTAGAGGAATAAATAGATTAGGTAGGGTGTCTCCTAGATGATAAAATAACATCTACCACATCCGGTGGGAGAGAGAAAGAACTCAGATTGCCCGTTCAATTTCCAGGCATGAAGGTGCAAGCACTGGAAGTAGGGGTGTAGATCCTGCTACTGCGAGAGGAGGTCTGCCTTTAAAGGGAGACGGAGCGGAGGGTGCGATGAGAGGTGAAGTAGATCTGTGTACCACACCCTTCTTGGCCAATCCAGAGCGATCAATATGACTTGGGCCCAGTCTTGGCGAATCTTCCTCAGAACTCGAGGAAACAAGGGTATGGGAGGAAATGCGTAAAGGAGTTGCGAGCTCCATCCAATTGAAACGCGTCACCAACGCTCCCTGCATCGGATACTAAAGACTGCAGAACGATGGGCAGTGAGCATTCTCCGGAGTGGCAAAAGGTCCACCCGAGGCAACCCCCACATCCTAAAGCTGCGATGGACCACCTCCGGATGAAGCCGCCACTCATGATCCGCCGAAAATTGCTGACAGACTGTCCGCACACATATTTAGCACTTCTGCCAGATGATTTGTAATCACACAAATCTGATGGCACTGAGCCCAGGACCAAAGCTGCAGAGCCTCTCTGCAGAAACAATACAACCCTACCCCTCCCTGTTTGTTTATGTACCACATTGTGGTAGTGTTGACCGTCAGGACTTAAACCAATCTGACCGTAAAGGGAGGGATGGAAGGCTTTGAGAGCCAAACATATCGCCCGCAATACCAGAAGGTTGATGTGAAGCAACCTTTCTTCCAGAGACCAAAGACCCTTGATTTCCAGATCCCACAGATGAGCACCCCACCCTGGAGTGGAGGCATCCGTGATCACTGTGGCCATCGGTGGAGGAGGTTGAAAGGGCTTTCCTTGAGACAGGTTGAGATTCTGACCTTCTCCCCGAGATCTCCATTGTGCTGATACCACTGCCCGCGGAGCCACCACTGGAGTGCCCTCATGTGCCAATATGCATGGTTGACCAACAGTATGCAGGAAGCGAACAGACCAAGCAGGCGTAGGACCCTCAGGACTGAAACAACCGATCCATCTAGAAATAAAGGAATCATCTCCTGAATGTCGAGAATCCTCTGTGGAGGCGGGAAAGCTCGACATACAGTCGTGTCCAGTACTGCCCCTATGAACAGGTTGAGCTGAGAGGGTACCAGGTGATAATTGGGTACATTTATCGAGAAACCAAAGTTAAACAACAGTAGCGTTGTTACTTGCAAGTGATGCACCTTCATCTCTGGCGACAGGGATTTGAGCAGCCAGTCATCCCGATAGGGGAAAACTGGAATCCCCAACTTTCTGAGATGTGATGCGTACCACCGCCATCACCTTTGTGAAGACCCGTGGTGCGGAAGGGAGACCAAATGGGAGGACCACAAACTGGTAGTGCTGAGACCCTACCGTAAACCGGAGATACTTCCGATTGGACTTCAGAATAGGTTTGTGGAAATACGCATCCCGCAAGTAGATCAACACCATCCAGTCTTCCTGCTGAAGCACCCGAAGAACCTGAACTAGGGTCAACATCTTGAACATTACCTGCCTGAGGTAAAAATGTAAAACCCTGAGGTCAAAGATCGGTCTTAGCCGGCAGTCCTTCTTGGAAATCAGGAAATAACAAGAGTAACATTCCTGACCCCTTTCTTGCTCCAGAACCACCTCTATCTTAATGTAGCAAGGCAAGAACCTCCTGCTGCAGAAGCAGCAAGTGGGCTTCGGAACACTAGCCCTGGCGAGGAGTGTAAGGAGGTGGAAACTCTTGAAAAAGGTAGGGCGTAACCATTTTCCACAAAATTCAAAACTCAGCGGTCTGAAGTAACAGATTTGCAACCTTGCAGAAAATGAGACACCGGGACCCCTACAGGATCAGAATGCTCCAAGATGGGGGATCTATAGCTGCTTTCCCTTGATACGAGTGGTAGGGGCAGGGGAGAAGGAGGAGGAGGAAGACTGTTGTCGAGAGGCTCCCAGCAGATGGTCTCTACCTTTTCATCTGTACGACCTGTACAGAGGGTTCTGTTGCTGCTGTGGCTTGATGGCCTCGAAAGGAAGCAGCCTTCCCAAAGCCTCAATACCTTTTGTATCTATAGCCCCTGAGCTGGGATTGCAGGCCCAAGAATCTTGCAGTAGCCCTACTGTCATTGAAGCGCTGCAGGGTAGAATCCGCCTTTGTTCAAAACAATCTTGTCCCATCGAAGGGTAGATCTAACAAAGCAGCCTGCACATCCAGCGAGGAACCTGAAGACCTAAGCCAGGCATGGCTTCCAGTTGCAATTGAGGAGCTCTTTACCCTGGCAACCGAACCTGCTGTGTCCAGACCCGGCTGGATGGCCTGACGGGCTGCAGCTTGCGAATCTGAAAGCACCTCCAGAAAATGAACCTGGTCATCTTCAGGAAGTTTAGGAGCTACTTGCTTGACGGAGTCCATCAGCACAGGAGTGTACCTTCCTAGCAAACATGTGGCATTTGTTGACTTCAGAGCCATGCTTGATGAGGAAAACACCTTTTTTGGCCGACTGTTCCAACTTCAAGTCTCTATCCCCTATGGTGGTGGGGAAAGATCCAGTCGACTGCTTGGAACAAGAAGCCTGAACCACCAAGCTTTCCGGAGATGGATGGGTAGAAAGGAAAGCTGGATCACCAGGAGCAGGCCTATACCTCCTTGCCACTGATCTATAAACTGCAGGAGATGATAATGGCTTCTGCCACACCTCTATAATCGGTTCAGTCAATGCCTCATTGAAAGGCAGAGGTTCAACAGAAGGATAACTTAACATCTCAGTCAGAATGTTTGACTTCACCTCAGCTGAGGGCAACGGAAGGTTCAACAACTCTCCCAATGACTAAGTGATAAGGGGCAACTTCCTGTGAAAGTAAAGCCTTCGGAGAAGACCACACCCACTACGGGGAAGTATCCAGCCCACTGGCCTCACGTAGCCATCCAAATTCATCCACAGAGTCGAGGATCTCCCCTTCCTCCTGTTCTTGCTGGGACTCCTCTTCCGCCAGCAGTCGTTGCGCTTCACTCCTAGAACGCTGCTTCGGGGTTGGCGTACGCAGCGCCAGCCACAACGGTGCAGAAGGAGGACCTTCTGAAGTTGGCAACGGCGCTGATGGAATCCGGGATGACATCGGCCCTACACCGGAAGGCACCAGTGAATGAGGTATTGGAGTTGAAGACGTCGGTGCCGGAAACTGCCAAGATGGAGCTGTCAGCATGAAAAAGGTGCCTTGGCATACTGCTGGGGGATGCCCAAAATAGGAAGACAATCGGACCCACGGGGCGCACACCGGTGGGGTAGGATGGCCTTGCAAACTTGCCAAACATCGCATTAAGGAAATGCGAAGGATCTGATCCCGCCCTGGAAAAGGAGGATAAGGATCGGGAATCCTGTGGTCTGGATACATCCGAGGCCATACGGGGAGCTGAGGCTGCGGCGCAGGAGACATTGGTGTCGGCAAAGAGGAAGCCGCAGGAACAGGAGAAGACTCTCTGGGAGCCGGAGAAATCCTGGGGGCATTGGAGAATGCCTGGGCGTTGGAGAATGCCTGGGGCGTCGGAGAATGCCTGGGGCGTCGGAGAATGCCTGGGGCGTCGGAGAATGCCTGGGGCGTCGGAGAATGCCTGGGGCGTCGGAGAATGCCTGGGGCGTCGGAGAATGCCTGGGGCGTCGGAGAATGCCTGGGGCGTCGGAGAATGCCTGGGGCGTCGGAGAATGCCTGGGGCGTCGGAGAATACCTGGGGCGTCGGAGAATACCTGGGGCGTCGGAGAATACCTGGGGCGTCGGAGAATACCTGGGGCGTCGGAGAATACCTGGGGCGTCGGAGAATACCTGGGGCGTCGGAGAATACCTGGGGCGTCGGAGAATGCCCGGGCGTCGGAGAATGCCCGGGCGTCGGAGAATGCCCGGGCGTCGGAGAATGCCCGGGCGTCGGAGAATGCCCGGCGTCGGAGAATGCCCGGGCGTCGGGGACTGCCCGGCGCCGGAGAATGCCTGGGCGTCGGAGAGTTTGCCAGAGTCGCTTGTAGAGAAGGAGAAGATGAAATTTTTCACAACGTCGCTGTACAGGAGAGGCCGACCTCGAAGCCCTGCCCTTCGAAGACAGACGCTGTGACCCATGTCTTCTCGTATGCTTCTACGACTTTGAAGTATGCAAAGTTGACGACTTCGACCTCTTAAACCCCCTTTTCTCCTTTTTCACCCGCGCCATGAAGAGCTTCATCTCACGTTCTTTCAGCGCCTTCAGATTCATCTTCCGACAGCACGAACACCCTTCGACGTCGTGGTCCGAAGAAAGACACTAGAGACAGTCATCATGGGGGTCCGTGATGGGCATATGGCCTCCACACTCCTTGCAGGGCTTGAAGCCCAACTTCTTCGAAGTAGCCATCCTTACTGCAACACGAATAAGAGAAAGAAACAAAGTACTCAGAAGTAAAATGGAGAGTCCCAGAAAAAAATCTTAACAAGTCGGGGGCGCGGGAAAAAGGGAACTGACGTCAGCACGCCAACAAGGACTTCTGCCCCCGGTCTCCCTTATTGTTTAATCTTTATATAGAGTGTTTGGTAAACCAGTTAAGATCTGATACTCTGATTAAACCCTTCCAGATTAATGAGTTAGACCTGAGATTTGCACTATATGCTGATGACCTCCTAATGTATACATCTAACCCTGAGATATCCATCCACCGCCTATTTCGTCATGCTGAAAGTTTTGGGGTGATCTCAGGATATAGAATTAATAAAGAAAAAACGGAGGTCATGCAATGGAACTATGTGGATAAACTTCCTGAATCAAAACCCCGGATGAGATACCTTGGAATTCACTTAGTTCAGAACATCGTAGAAACATCCAAGGTGAACATGGACAGAGTTTACAAGGACATCTGCGGGACTTTACAACGTTGGTCCGGCCTACCACTAAACATCTATGGTAGGGTTAACTTAATTAAGATGGTTATTTTGCCAAAGGTTACTTTACTATTTAACTCATTACCCTTATCATTTGATCCCAAAGATATCGCCAAATTACAGGGAAGAATCGGATCCTTCATATGGAATTGTAAATCGCCCAGAATTTCTTTAAAAATTTTGCGACGGAAATTGAAAGCTGGAGGACTAGCTATGCCAGATATTTTGTATTACTGTCATTCTTTTCATTTTAAAAACTTCAGGTGTATGGCAGATAAAGCCGATACATCCTCCTTAGGACGGCTATTTCAGGCGCTATTACATGGCATCCCCTTAGGGCAAGAATTCTTTTTGTTCAAATTTGGAGATCCAAGATTCTATAAGAAGGTTAGATTAAAGGTGCTAGGAACTGCCCTGAGAAACTGGGTGTTTATGAGAAAGAAACTGGGTATTCCCTATTACACCCCCCAGGCCCCTATATGGGATTCGCCTGGGACGCCAGAATGTCTCAGAGACCAATTATCAATTCCTCTTAAAACAGTCGGTCTTATGCAATGGCAGGATCTTATGGATAATTCTCAGCTACTGGGGTGGGACTCACTCTCCAGGTTGACAAATGGAACTCTCACCAGATTCAAATTCTATCAGTTATCAAGTTGGTGGTCTACCATTCCATGGGAGTTCACAACCAACCCAAAATTTGAATATGTGATGAGAAAGGGTAGATGGAAAAAGGAGATCTCCTTTTGGTATGAGGCCTTAAATGAGAAGGATGAAATCTCAGAGAGTGAACTTAACAAACTCTGGGGAGAGATAGACGACTTGCAATGTGATAACCTGTTAGCATTATGGGGAGACTCTTTTAAATTGTTAAATATAGTGGTGAAATCTGCCCCCTTAAAGCGCAATCATCTGTTCACCCTAAACAGAGTCTACATAACTCCCAAAAAACTGGTTAAAATTACAAAGCTGGAATATAGCTGTCCACGTTGTAAAGCCCCTGCAGCAGACGATATACACGTTTGCAGAATGTCCAAGTTTGTTACCCTATTGGACTAAAATTGGAGAGTTCATATCTGACGTACTCTGCATAAATTTCGAGATCTCTTCTAGGATAATTTTTTTTGGGTTAGGGGCAGAATACCAGCTTCAGGATCTGATGACTAAATTCATCTTTTATATAATTATTCTATCAAGGCGTGAAATTTGTAAGGCCTGGAAGTCAGAGAATGCCCCTACATTCACGGAATGCCTGAAATATATTATTTATGTGAGTGAGTCCGATATGGCTTGTGATAGTTCTAGTCAAAATAAGATCTGGGCGGCCCTTGTGGCTTGGCGGAACCGATGACAGTGTTCCTATGATTTCACCTGGGTACTGTTGGTGCTTGTTCTCCTGCCGAAGAAAGGGTCTTCAAGGTCGAAATGATATGGAGCGGACATAGCAAACAGCCAAGTCTAGAGCGGGGTCTTCGCCCTCCTTCCCTACTAAGGATATAATCCTCAAAGTTTTGTGCACCGCAAGGTAGGGAGGAGGAGATGCCCTAACTAGAATACCCAACCTGGTATATGAGGAATACAAAAAAAATAAAATACAAAATTTTAAAAAAACAAGGACTTCTTATGGTTCCAGTGACGTCACACGGTGTCACGAGCGTAACCATGCTGTTAGGACGTCCTCGTCGACGTGGGACAGCTAGAAAAGGATTTCCGTAGAATGCTGGTACATCGGTAATTCAAAAGTTGAGGAATCCACAGGCAGATGTATCCATCAGAAAGCACTAGAATACACTAAAGTTAGAGATCGCCACAAATATTTTGGAAAAGCTAATCAAAGTACAGAGGAAAGTTCAAATGTTAATCTTATGCTTTATTTAGACCAAGAACCAATGTCTACACTTGAATATCTTAAAGAATCAATGAGTTCTATTCTTAAAACACCAATGAAGAGAGGGATTCAAACATGCAGAGTGTCCGCCAAACATTTGGGAAACTTTGAAGTTTTGTTCTCTAAACAAGAAGATATGCTCAATGACATTTACTCTTGGATTTTGCTCAACATTTTTACTAACTCATCTCTGAAATAGATTCCAAGACGGGCTGTTCAACAAGGACCAAAAATAGCATGGATAACTGAGCTCATAGCTAACAAATATATACTTTATATAGTGAAATTGAAGCCCCATCCCACTAGATAAGCAACATAGTGGCCTACTTTACGCGATAAAACCAGGGATATTCTCCCATTAGAAGAAAAGTGATTAACAAATTATTTTAACTCTACCATTGCCTCTCCTATATAAACCTTGCAATACCACAGATGAGAGACACTGTCACTTTGCTTTTGCTGCTATTTGACCTTGAATAGGCCTGAACAAAATGGAAAGACAAATCTTTTTTATCCATACATTAACTACTACCCATGCACAAACATTAAAATTGTTATTTACCTGCCAAGAAAAAGCCCAGACACTAAAGAGAAGTTGTTTTTTTACTACCAAAGAAGGCATTTTATTACAAATTTACAAATCATTGATATTATGAAAAACTAAATAAATCTTACAACACAATATAACACTAAGGGAATGCTATATTCAACAGTGTCTGAGACACTGTTTGCGATTCCCAATGGGGTCGCAAATTGCATGCCTTGTGCATAATAATGAGGCAGTCGCAATTTGTGACCCCATTGAGAATGGATAGCACTCCCAGGGATGGTGGCCTGCTGGGGTCAGCAGACAACCTTGTCTGGGACTGCTTTCAAATAAAGAAGTTATTATTTAAATGCAGCCCGTTTTACTTAAAGGAAAGCAATCCTGAGAAAGTCCTGCATGATAAGGACACTCGTATACCTATTACCATTTCAATGCGATTAAACAAGAGATCAATACTTTAATATTCTGTTGATTGACACTTGTGTCATTTGGTGAAAGGTGTGTCTCACTATTTCAAAAATTGCATATCGGTTTACACTGTATGACTTTTTAGGTCTCGGCCTGGAGAGAGCAGCGCATATGCTGCTCTGCCATGAGAGGACCTTTTGGAATCGATACGATTCCAGCATGCACGTGGGGAAACAAACGAGACAAAAGATGTGCACGCGGGGATTGGATGCTTTACTGGCGGCATGATACACTGGGGACTTTTTTCCCCCGCCACCAGTAAAGGCAGCCCCCGCGTGCACATTTTCTGTCATTACAAGCACAAGGGTACAATTAGTTAAGGGCTGGTGTTAAGGGTGAGCTCGTTCTTGTAGCTTTCATCTACGGAAGACTGGGCTTTGCCAATGCTTGCTCTGAAAAGGTGTCTGGATTAATACACGGCCATATCATGGCTAATTTCAGGGTCTTCCTATATTTAAACCAAATAAAGTCCATTTCATTAGCTGCATACCAGCATTGTTCTATCTATTCGGGGCTTATTGGTACAAGTGTCCGTTCAAGTGATTTCTAGGAAATGCTTTCGCTTTCTCTGCTGTTTCATTGCAGCTCTTGCGATGAAGGCGATACACACAAGCCTCCGGGTGAAATCCAGCGTGAGATTTTCCCTGCAACAGCTCTCACATACAGATACATTGTTTTGGCAAAGTGAAATGTTGAAACTCGACAGTGCTTGCCTGTTTCGCACCCCCCTCCCCCAGGTTTCGGTTTCGTTTCTCCAGCTGCTGACTGTAGGGAGGGGCTAGGAGGATTGAGTATCTCTCTCGGTGCTGAGGAGGAGCAGAACCAGCGCAGGAGGAGCGAAGGCAAGCTGCCGGCCCTGCAGAAAGGCGAAGGCCACTGAGGCAGTGAATGGCCCAACACAGGAGGTTCATTTCCGTCCGAGGTCTTCAGAAGTCATTACACCGTTGGCAGCCTAGACCCAGGGGTAACTGGCATCTGGGGTATTTCTGTGCTTACTGACACCTTTAAGTAATGAGGTATCCAGTATGCTAGCTTCATAGTCCATCTCCTGCACAATTTTAAGATTTTAAGAATTGTTTCTAGATCATACACATTGAAAGTTCTCAAAATGAATACACAGAGGTTGTAACACTGACAGACACCATACAAAACCTAACTGGTCACCTTGGGCAGTCCATTGCGCTAATCATCCATTTAAAGAGAGGAAATATGGCCCAAATAGTATAAACCGGGCTTCTCCACCCAGTGGTTCGAGTGCTACCAGTAGCTCTCCACCTACCTATGAGTAGTTCTCCTGTGTCCAGTCAGCCAACTAAATTTGGATTACTTGAATTAACCCCTTCCATGCTCATGAGGAACCCCAGCCGTCATGCACTACGGTGCTCGTGTGCTGATGACGGCTGGGGTTCGTCACGGCCCGCCCCTGTTCGTGCTGTTTACAGCACACCAGGGGAATCGCGGCCGCATCGAAGGGGTTAATATATTTAGAGAAACATTGAAAAGTGTGTGTTCAAGACGAAAGTGTGTATTTTGATAAATAATAGGCTGATGGTTGGGGAATAGTGACAACATTTTCAAATATATTTACAGCTGATATTTGAGTGAAAACTCCTAACAAGACTTTGAACATGGCCTATGCTATTGCAATACTGTGTACGATACTCCTTATTACAACCCCCTGTTTGTCAATTACTCCTTTCCTCAACGCTTGCATGTATGTGAATGACAACTCTCTGGGAAGAGATGTAAGCCTACTGAGAGATGTACATGTGCTTGGGCAGGTCATAAAACAAACATTGAAAATGCAATAGGTCTCGCCTTTTATTAAATTAAAGCCATTTGCTTTGCTATACAATACCATTAGCAAAGCAAATGGCTTTAACTTAATCAAAGGCAAGATCTATTGCATTTTCAGTGCTTGTTTCTTTTGACATGCCATTATAAAATGTTGACTGGGAAGAATGTTGTTCTATAAATCTGCTAAAAAAAATGAATACATACTTGCCAATGCATTTCCTTTTTTAAAGGCCTAGTGATTACCTTGTACAAGCTAATTAGCGCTACCAAAAAGAAAGTGCTGGACCCAACATGATTAAAAAGAGAAAAGAGCTGGGAGAAAAACAATAAAGTGAAAATGGAATGATATCTGGGCCAGTGCAGATAAGATAGTCTCTATTTTTAAATAAGATAAACAACATATCACATATAGTGGTTCAGTCCAAGGTTGCTTCCATTTTTAGAAGGAGGTTGTTTGAGATAACAAAATAGTAAGAGGCTTCCAACTGAAACTCTTGGTACCACAACTTGCTTTCCCAGTGAATGAATGCTAATCCAATAGAAAAAATAAGAGCCATAGCTGATGCTGGCAGAAAAACAGCTAAACAAACCTTTGTGAGCCAAAGAACCCACCCCTACAATACCGCTCTGATTGGTGAAGTGTGGAATATCATGGTTATAGAACAGACAACCTTCTCGGCCAATAAAAACTCAACCACAATTTTAGTCAAATGCTACATTAATATAATTCAACTGGAACAAAGTACTCTCCTGCCTGAATATGGGCATTGACTGTCATGGTTTATGTGGATGGTATAGAGAGGGGCTGGATCCAGACTACCAAAGGAGATACGCCCCATGGAAGAAGTGCATATCAACTTTGGTCATAGGAAAAATTAACAGATCCCAAAAGACAATGCAATAGTCTTGATAATGTAAAATCTGATAATCCAAGAATGCTCATCTTACTCTATTGCAGGTAACATTTGCATGTGAGAATAAGAGAGAATGGGAATAGGTGTGGGTGTTAATGCGATGAAGGTTGTGATACAACCTAATTTGAAAGGACTGACTACAAGGAAAGAACATGCAGTGCAAAAATCAGAATGAGAGAAGCAAGCTAAAAGGGATGAATCACTTATGCGTCACATTAAAATGAAGCAGGAAAGAGGTAACTCTTGGGATTGCGTAATATTCTTCAGACCAGAAGCTAAAAAATTAATGTTTCCCAAAGGTCAAACAGGGGACGAATGCAAAATAATCTGCCCCGTGCAACTTGCTGGTCCAAAGGCCAAGGAAGCACTGATAAACTACCCAGCTTAAGAACCAACAAAGCTATATTATCACAGAAATCAACAAAGAGACAGCAGTTCGAGCCAAAAGAAAAATAATAATAATAATGGGTCAGTGTTTTACAATGACATTTTGCAGTAAGTCAAACCAATAGATAAACTGCTTAGGACATCCTCTAGCAGAAAATGGATTAATACTAGAGTACTTTCTATTGCATAGAAGTACGAGTTACTTACCTTCGGTAACGATGTATCTGGTAGAGACGATTCTAGCGGCAGATTCCTTCACGTAGAATTATTCCTAGGCGTGAGACTGGATCCGGAAACTTTTTTGCCACAGCATCCCTGCGCGCCGGGGCGACATCACGCGACTCCTTCCAGGCGTCATCCGCACACATGACGTCAGCAAAGTCACATAAGACCCGCCCGGCGCGCCTACGTCAGTTTTCTTTGGAGAACATTTCTGCACCACAACGTGAAATCACCAGATAAAAAACTGTGGAAGCATGGGAACAGTGTGCGAAGAGCAGAAACATTGGAAAGAAGCGGTGAGAACACCACACAGAATAGTGGCAACACCGTAGAACCCAAAGACAGGAAAGAAAAAAGAGCAAGCAGAGCCCTGCGCAGCCACCATCAGCACATAGACAGCCTTCCACTCCCGTGCCCCAGAGGCAAGGAGCATGCGTAAAGTCATGATACACGTAGTAACCCTACCACCCCATCCAGAGAAAGGGGACCAGTCCCCAGACAGAGAGGGACAACAACCTTCCAAGCCACCCCAACATAGAGGGCAAGCACCCACAAGGGACAAGGCACGACATGGCCAGAGGAGTCTTAATCAGGGGATAGGAGGGGAGGGAAGGACAGGGATAGAAAGTAATCTCCCCCAAACCTGGAGGAGCCAGAGCAGCAGGGCACCGGAGCACCAGAACCCCATCCTCCAAAAAACCAAGGAGGAATTAACCGCCCTCAGACGGAGTCACCCGTCAAGAACAAGAAGGCACTCACAGGAGAGACAGCCCACAACCGGGAGGCGAGTACCGCAGACCAACCCAAGGGCCCTCGCAGAATAGGGGAGGAAGGGGGGCCGTGAAGGAATCTGCAGCTAGAATCAAGTCTACCAGAAACATCGTTACCGAAGGTAAGTAACTCGTACATCTGATAGAGACTACTAGCCACAGATTCCTTCACGTAGAATAGATACCCTAGCAATACCCCCTGGGAAGGAGGGTCTGCGAAAGGACCCCACCAGCCAATACAGAACAGAAGGTTCCCAGGGGACCAGATCAGTGGACCAGGAAGAACCTTGCCTCTGCCAGGCAAGGGGAACCCCCACAAGTAGAACCCTAACTACCCCAAGGGGATGTAGGAGGGAAAAGAAGGCTGAAGAGGCTCGTACACTCACAGCAGAGGAACCAAAGGCAAGGGCGGAGAGGCCGAAGCATCCCACTCCCCCACTCCCCCACAAGGCAACCTAACTTCCGCCCAAGACAGGAAAGCGGAAGAAGAAGAAGCCTAGGGGGCCCCAGGAAATGAGGGAAAAGAAGCTAAACCCACTCCAGATAGAGAGAAGAGGAGGAGGAGGAAGAAGAGGAGGAAGAAGAAGAGGAGGAAGAGGAGGAAGAAGAGGAGGAGGAGGAAGAAGAAGAGGAAGAAGAGGAAGAAGAGGAGGAGGAAGAGGAGGAAGAGGAGAAAGAGGAGGAAGAGGAAGAGGAGGAAGAGGAGGAAGAGGAGGAAGAGGAAGAGGAAGAAGAGCCAGAGGCCCCAGGAAGGCCGAGTAGGCGGCGCCTGGCAAGGGAGAACACTGGAGAGTCCTAGACCTCAGGACAGGAGCAGGGAAAAGAGGAGATGCCCGGGCACACCACCACGAGTGGCCGTGCACACAACCTCAAGAAGCATAGGCAATCTACACAAATGCCATGGAGAACAGACACCCGAAGGCGACCAAAACCCTCCAGCAGAGCGCAAGCCATACGACCTAGGGTACGATAAGCCCCAAACATGGGAACCCTCTTTGGAAGAACTTCCGCAGCAGAGCAACAAACAAAAGAGCCACGGGGAACTAAACACCCATGCGAAAGGCTTGACAAACACCCCACGCAAGCAAAATGCCTAATCTCAGGGCCAAGTCTGCGCAACAATTCCAACACATAGACATAATCAACAACAGGGCCGTTCAGCAGCCAACAATGCCAAAGTCCCACAGAAGGTCGCAATGGCCAGAAAACGCACTCCACAGCCTGAACAACCGGCCTAAGAAGGCCCAGAAACAACCCGACTCAGGAATCACTGAGGAGGGGAAGGAGGAGGAGGATGATAAGGCGGAAGAGGAGGACGGAGCCCTGCCAAGAGCCTCTGGATGGCGGAGTCGGCCGGGGCATGGAACAACAGGCTGCCATCAAACTGAGGATCAATGAGTCGCTTCCGAATATTCTCAGGGAATACTCCATCCCGAAGCCAAGCATGGCGATGGAGAGCGACCGAGGAAGCCATGGACCGGCCCAACACCTCTGAGATGTCCAGGGCGAAGCGGAGAATAAACACCACCAGCTCCCGGCCATCCAATGCAGGAAGCTGCGAATCCCAGAGACTCAGCAGAGTCCCACAAACAGGAGGAGGCCCGAGCCAGCACACACAAGGTGTTCAGAGCCCGCAGGGCAGCCCTGGTCGAGGCGAACATATTGCGCCCCAAAGAGTCCAGTCAGCGGGCCTCTCGGGACGGCGGAGTCAACAGTGGTGGCAGGGAGGGAAAAGCAGTCCTGCTAAAGAGGACTGGAGGCAGAGGGGTGGAGGGAAAGGCACGCAGGGTCACACGGTGCAAGGAGATGCCGGTGCAGAAGATGCTGAGGCACAGGGTCCCCTGAGGCAGGATGCCTCCAAGCCCCGGTCAAGGAAGAAATGAGGGAACCTTCAAAGGGAAGCAAGATTTCACTCCCACCAGAGCCCTGGTGGAGGACCTCTAATAGATGGTCCGCCGGAAAGTGATGGAGCCAGACCAGCCGTGGGGGTGGCGCCGACCCTACCTCCACCGAGGTAGCCATCATCATGGGGGAAAATGATGGACCTAGGGAGTGAAACGAAGCCCTCCGCCAGCCACGGCCCAGAATGAGGCGTAGATGGCTCGGCAACCCATGAGGCGGTGCCAGGGACGATTGCACCTCCGACTCGCCCCCCGTCGGGGCCCGGAGAGGGGCGAGGGGTCCTCACCCGGTCTCAACCTGGAGTGGGGCGAGGAGGGTTCACCGACCCCTGTGACTCCGCACAGTCCAGCTGCTGCTGGCGCCGTAGAGGCGTCACCTCGGCCTTAGGCAGGACCACCCTGCCCTAGCGACCTCCCGCGGCACCACAGGGACTCCCTCAGGAGTTTGCGGCGAGGCAGAGATGCCGTGGCCGGAAAGAGGTGCCCCAGAGGAGCCGTGCCCCAGAGGAGCCGCACCCCAACGGCACCACACCCTCCATGCCTGGTTCAGAACCAGTGGACGCCGGGGCCAGAGCCACCGGCGGCGCAGCAGAGGGCCCTGCGCAAGGCAAAAGGTCCGCTGACACCCCAGGAGGGGAAGGAGGGGGAGATGCCAGTGAGGCCTGCAAAGCCGCCGCGTAGGTCTCCATTTGGACTCTCAACGCCCCAACACCGGGAAACGGTGGATAGGACTACACGCGGGGCCGCATCACCCATGAAGAGTCCACGCCCCCGGTAGGCCGGAACCCATCCCCCAGGGAAAAACTGCGACACTTACCCACCCGAAAGCGACGCTCACGTGACATCGGAGAAGGGCGAGGACGACAACCACGGCCGAACCTGAAGCCGTCCGCCGAAGCAGACCGAGGGGAGGACGACGACCTGAAGAGACGCGCGGAGAAAGGTTTCATGCGGCGCTCCCGCCGCAACTTCGGCTTCAACTGTTGACAGGCCTCTCAGTCGGTGGTGCCGTGATCCTCCCCCAAACACCACATACAAATGAGGTGCTGGTCCGTCGCCGACCCAAGATGCCCACAAAACATTCAAGTTTTGAAGCCCAAAGGCATTCGCACGCTGTTCCACCAAAAGAATGGAGAAAAAAAGGGGCCCGAAACAGGCCCGTAGCAAGGACTGGATCCGTGTTGCACGCAGAAAAGGAAAAAACTGACGTAGGCGCGCCGGGGCAGGTCTTATGTGACCTCCCTGACGTCACGTGCGCGGACGACGCCTGGGCGGAGTCGCGTGATGTCGGCCCGCCCCCGGCGCGCAGGGATGCTGTGGCAAAAAAGTTGCCGGATCCAGTCTCACGCCTGGGAATAATTCTACGTGAAGAAACCTGCTGCTATTAGTCTCTATCGGATATCACTTTAATTACATTTCATTCTATTTCATTTATAAACTTTAAAAAAGGCCTGGAAAAAATATGAACAAATATGCAAGCATGACATGCCATTTAAACACACCCTATACTCAGTTATACAGAAGGCATGCAAAAATAATTAGCTACAGGGAGTTGAAGGCGATAAGCGTACAGTTATCACACCTATTGTGCCAACCTTTCAAAACTCACAAGACTGTGAAAATTAAGAGCTGCAGGGGTAAAGTTTTGAGACTCTGGAATCATTCTAGTATAATAAACCTCTTTACCATATATATGTAATAGCTGTTTAAGACCTGCTTGGTGCTAGTGAAATTCCTCCATCCAAAATTTTTACAACTGCTAATTAAGGTTGATGGAAAACCAGGGGAACAAAAGCAACTGGTACAGTCAAAAACGAAATTTTCATTGGCGGTCCTCTGGAAATAAAGGTACTGTTGCACTCATTGATGTCAAACATGATACCCAATTAATGCCTGTGGACGCACTTCATTGATCTTTTTACAAACATACAAACTAAATGCTACAAAAATTGTAATAAAGTGATTTTTTATTTTAAAACTTGATAGCTAATTTAGATTTAAAGTACAGTTTGCACTGCATTCCAGGACCTTGTCAGAGTGATGCTTAATTGATGGGAATGACCATCACATTTATGCCACTCTATTTACGACGACCTTCTGATAATAATAGGTATCCATGAAGGAATACAGGTTAGTCTGCAAATGAGACCAGAACATGAAATTCAAACCAAGAATCTCAAGGATACATGAGAAAAAGAAAAACGCGGGGCGTAGCCTAGAGGGGAATGGAGTGGGACGGGTCTTGTCTGCTCTCTGATCCACCGGGGCCCACCCATTGCCTTCTACCACACCGGGACAGCCTAAAGGGCATGAAAAAGCAGTGAAGTGGTACATCTCCTAAAGGCCCTACTGTGAAGGGACAGACTACATGGGCACCGGCTGTCCCGCTGAAGCTCCGCATGTCCACTGGGAGCTCCAGTCACCATCTTACCTGGAAGCCCATGCTGGATCCGGCCAGCGGGGATTGATAATGGCCCATCCGGCAGACGGACCCTGAACTGTGCCTAGAGGGAGAGGCTGCCTCTTCTGTGACAACGGCCGGGGCCGCACCGCCAGAGTACAGCTGTGTGATGCAAGGGATTCATCGGAGGAGCAGCGCTGCGACCTGATGCCGTGGGCCGGATGGCTGTGCTCCCTCTGGGTAAATGCAGCCCATCACCTATGGGAGCCTCCAGGGGAGATTTCCGACTGTGCCTGCCAACAGAAGGAGACCCGGGTGGCGATCCCCCTTATCTGCATCTGAGGTAGGGCGATCACCTACATCGCCTCCGGACCTTTGGGGAGCTTCTCTGGCACCGCTGGCCCGGCGTGAGATTTTCCAGAGGGTGGTGAGGATGGCGTACCGGCCTACTGCCTCGCACAGACTCTGCAGGAGTGCCCTACCTGCGGCTTGACATCTGAGGTGGCACTTCAGCGCTCCCCCTGCGCCACAGGGACTGATTGACGAACCTGGCGCCAGGGGGTTCCGTAGAAGGTACCTGAACAGCGATGAAGGCCTTGTTCTTGGATTCCTCCAGCTTGGTGAACGTTGTGAGATGTGCTTGTGTGACTGCATCTGTTGACCTTGAACCCCCGAAGGCACCCGGGCCACAGCGAAGGGACAAGATGATGAGAAGCGGGGGTTACTTGATTCACCAGTGATCTCTGCGGCTTATCCCGGGGGGAGCAGCCTGTCTGGTTGACGATCTCGCCCTTGAACAGAGTCCTGAGGCCTAAACCCTTGAGGCCTACCGACCCTTGCAGCATTTCCCGGCACCCAGAGGCCCTACCTGATTCAGGGGAGCTGGGGCTCACCGGCGGCTCTTGGTCTGTGGGTGGTCCCTAAGAGTGCCCCGTACTTACAGCCTGCGACCGGACGGGGTGTGGGGGTGAAAACCCCGTAAATGTGCTCCTGTCGACACCACTGGGGGGGGAGTGGATACGGGCTCCCTGGATGTTTCTTGGACGGGGAGAATGTCGACAGGCAGAGCCCTCCATACACCGCATTGGCCTGGACTATTGAAGGTCCTTCTGACTCGTTATGTGTTAGCACCCTGGGCTGTTTGAGGGACTATCTCCATAGGCTTCTCAAGTGCTATCTCCTGCCTAACATGTGACTGTCAAGTCTTACCTCAGCAGAGTGTATTGGTGGGTGAGACCCACCCCCCCCGGACACCGGGGGGACCTGAAGCCGTCTCTGCCACTCAAGCCAGAAACAACCTCCCTTTAGTGATCTGGGCCTAACATATAACATGCTGGTATGCCACTCTCAGGGTGGGTGCCTAAGGGAGCGGAGGGCAATGACATTCCCTTCACAGCAGACCTCCTTCAGGAGGTCCGAGGAGACGGTGACGCCTCTCCGCCGACCCTGGATAGGGCGCACTGGTTGGCCAGAGCTGCAAGACGGAAAGACGCAGTACCAGATATCTTGACCAGGGTACACTTCTTTACCAAGAAAGAAGCGATTTTGCAGGCTGCTAGGGGCAAAACTGAACTGGTATTCCGGGGCCATACCATACGACTGTACCAAGAGCTGTCCCCTATTACACTACGGAAGCAAGGAGAATTTCAACCGGTCACGACAAGCTCCGCGACCTGGGGGTTCGCTATCAGTGGGGTCACCTCTTCACCCTCTTGTTCCAGTGGGAGGGCAAACGCCGCTCACTGAGATCACTTACGGAGGCGAAACATATTTGGTGGGACACTTGCAATGGTGTTGACCCTCCAACCAGAGCCACACTCGGAAGAGGTCTTCGACCGGTTTGTGCCATGGTCAAAACGCAATGCCCCGATAAACAACAGGCAGAGGCATCCAATCAGGAAACCAAACTGGATATCATCCATCATCTCCATAGTCTCTGGGTTGGGAGGTTGGAGGGGGGGTGGAACCTCTCCTGCACGCTCCACCACAGGCTCCCTCTGAACAAGAATACTCCCACTTCTGCTGGCCATTATGTCTCTACTGAGGCTGTCCCGTGAACTCACTTGCATTCTACTGGCAGCGCTGGGCTGTGCGGTCTAGGAAAGACTTCCTGTCCAAGCTCTGCAAGAGTCTTTGTTCCTCCCTCCCCCTCCCCGGATGACCTTCCCCGACGACTTTTCTCCCAAGAGGGTGACTCCTCCAGCGGGTCCAGAGCACCAGGTGCTGGCCTCTGCGATGTGAGGAAGTCACTGTTGGCCCGTTGTTACAATTGGTTTTAACTTGTTTTTGTTTTCAGGTCGACTCATATTGCCGGCGGGCTCTGCCAAGATAGGTAACGGTCTTGCCCAATAGCAGTAAAGGCAGGAGGCATAGTTTCACGCGATTCTGCTTCTCCCCTACACTGCCATGTACAACTGATTGCCAAGGCTGGGGTTTGATGTGGGTTCTCTTAGGGCTGCTCCCCTCTTGGGTTTGAGTGGGGTGGCGTTGCCTTCCCCTTACTTATAAGTGTGGCGTGCTCCTTAGAGCTATATTACTTCCTGCTGTAGCGCACTCCACACTCATCGTCTACAATTAGGTCAATGGCAGGAGGCATTAAATTGATATCTCTGAATGTGCGTGGCCTAATCTCCTTAAACAAGCGCAAGCAAATCTGGCGCAACATACTGCAACATGACCCAAATGTTATCCTCTTGCAGGAGACCCACCTGCTTAAGGCTGATTGCCAATGCGTGGCGCATCCAAGATACCCCAAATTACATTGGGCATAAGCAAGTACGAAGACACTCTTGGTGGGCATTCTCTGTAAGGCAGGCTTCCATAAGACTACTAAGACAGTTCGAGATGGGGATGAACGCTATCTAACTCTACATCTCCTTACGGGTCAAAGGAAGCTTACACTGCTCAACATTTATGCGCCAAACACCTCAAAGGACACATACCTCACACGGATTTTGCAAAAACTAGAGGGAGTGGAAGGGGATATCTTAGTTTGTGGGGATTTTAACCTGGTGTGGGACCCCACCCTTGACTGTAGCGGAGCTACATTCCAACAGGCTCGTCGTCGCAACTCAAGCGTGATAATGAAAACCTGGGCTTAGTTGACGGGTGGCGCTACAAACATCCCGACACATAGGACTACTCCTTTTACTCACACGTACACACCTCCTACACCTGCATCGACTATGCCCTTATTACCCACTCTCTCCTTCGCTGCCTAGACACCCTACAGCTATCGGACAGCCCTATCTCTGACCACGCACACGCTGACATGGGAGGGTAGTAGTTACTCCACAAGGGCCCTACCGCCCTGACACTTGACCCCACACATTTTGCAAGACCCAGTAGATGTCGCTGAAATTCGAGGAGGTGTCACTGAATACTTCTCCCTCAACGCCCTCCTTGAAACCTCACTGCATTCTCTGTGGGATGGCTTTAAAGCTACTATCAGAGGCACAATCACATCCTTCCCAATAGCCCGAGGGCAGGAGTCTAAACTAGTGGAATCTAACCTCACGACGGAAATCAAACAATTGAAGCAACAGGACAAAGCTAAACCCTAACGTCGCACCAAACAACAGCTTGCAGTGCTGGGGGGCCAACTTGTGCCCATCGAACAGGGAGGGCTGAGTGGGCACTGAAGCAACGCTAGTATGAGGGGGGTGACAAGGTGGGCAGACTCTTAACCCACAGGTTCCACTGGGTGGGTACTAAGACCCATAGAGCCAAACTGCAATCAGATGAAAGGGGTTGGGTAACATCAGAAGGAGACTAACTCCAGATTTTCCACAATTACTATCAAATGGTATACACTCTGGAAGAACGGCCCCCGGGATGATCAAATGTTACCTTGATGCAAGTGACTGGGAGCCTGTGCATTCACATCATGTAGATTTCCTTGATGCGCGGATTACTCTTGAGGAGCTCCAGGTGGCTGTCAGGGCACTTCCTCTGGGTAAAACTCCCAGGCCAGATGGCCTCTCAGTTTCCTGTTATCGGCTCTTCCTACCCCAGCTGCAAGATCACCTTGTACAGCTGTTTAACTCTTGCCACAATAGACGGGACTCAGGCCTATGATGGCTTCGGCCGAAATCACTCCCATGCACAAGGCAGGTAAAGACCCAGCCTTGTGCTCCACTTACCTCCTATAGCCCTGCTCATCAAAGACGCAAAGCTGTTCACTAAAATATTAGCTCAGCGGCTGGAACCTACCTTTCGGGCTTTATCGACCCGGATAAAGTTGGCTTCAAATGCCACAGGCAGGGTGCAGACAACCTTTGCCGCACAGTTCACCTAGTGGAGAAAGCACACCGCCATCAACATACCCGAATGCCTCCTCTTGCTGGACACAGAGAAAGCCGCTGATAGGGTAAACTGGTCCTTAATCCGCGCGGTACTGGAGAAGACTAGGCTGTGGCCAGGTTTGCTCTCCAAAATAATGGCTTTGTATACAACACCGGGGGAAAAGGTGTGGGTCAATGGGCAGCTCACAAAACCCACTACTATCCTATGTGGTACCCAACAGGGATGCCCGCTATCACCCTTATTGTTTTCCCTGACAGTTGACCCTCTTGCTAGTACGATTCGCAACAGATGTGGTGAGAGGTAGCTCTTTTGGGGACCAACCCCACAAGGTTAATCTCTTTGCAGAACCTACTCCTTACACTCTCTCAGCCCGTGATCTCCCTCCAAGGAGTTATGAATTATGAATCCAAGCCTAGGAGGTAGTATCGGGCTTTCGGTTCAACATGACCAAATCCTCAGTGCTCTACTTGAACATACCTGCTCAGGCGCTCCTAGCCCTGCGACGCCTAGCACCATTTCAGTGGTCCTAGGCTGCCAATAAATACTTAGGTCTCAATATCACCCCTACACTTTCCTCCTGGTCTCAAGCTAACTGGCCCCCACCTATGGCCCGCCATCTTGGCCGACTTTCAGAGATGGAAGCCTCTATACATTTCCTGGTTGGGGCACATGAATGTTGTGAAAATCAACGTACTCCCACGGGTCCTCTATCTCTTTCAGACTCTGCCTAGGCCGAACCCGCAGGATGACGCATCTTGAACCTACAACGAGACATCCAGACCTTTATCTGGAATGGAAAGCGCCCCCGGATAACAAACGAGCTGTCGATGCTCCCACAGCATAGGGGAGGTCTGGCGTGCCCCAATTTTCTGGAGTATTACTGGGCGGCTCACTTGCATTATATCTCGGAGTGGGTGATCCCAGAGAGCGAGAAGCACTGGTTCCATTTGGACCGAGCAGTAGCGTGCAGACCACTATGGGACTTGGCATGGCTGCCTAAACACTCCCGCCTGTGCAGTGCCTACATTGCCACCCCGATCCGAACGGTATTTGAAATCTGGGACAAAGTGGCTCTTAAAAAGGGTCCGACTACCTTCCCCTCCCCAAAAACATTGATCAAACGCAACTCCCACTTCCCCCCAGCGTTTTCTTCTGTCACTTTGTCACTGGAGCGAAAGGGAATGTCAGACACTCCGTGACCTGTTCATGGGGGACAGCATGAAGTCCTTCGATCGATGCAAATAGGTGCTGATAGTTGGATATACAATAACAGATTTTGAGTAAAAAGAAAAAGAAAATCTCTGCTCAACAGCAGGTAAAAGTGTAGAAAGGCACCACTTAGATATCCTAACAACATTAGTTTTCAAAAGGCATAGCAAGTCCACCAAAGTACTGTTGCAAATTCGAAAGCCTTTAATCAGCACACCAGTCCCCAAACCAAAAACAGACTAATTTACATATCAATAATACAGTTGGTTAGCTTTCTCCCGCTCCAATCAGAAAAATCACAATCTCCCTAAACATTTCTGAGAAATTTACACCTGTAATTTAATCTTAAACTTTTGCAAAACGTTACTACGTTTGTATAGTCACAAAATCAGAGTGTAAAATTACTCATAGGTGTAGACTTGCATGCTTTCACCCCCAAGGATGGAGCCACATTTATGAGTAAAAGTTACGACTGCTAATAAAAAACAGCATTAAATCCACCACCACACATGGCCACCAACACCCTCCCATAAAAAGTAATGGTGGTAGGGAATCAAAAATAAGCCTCACAGGAAATAATGCAAAATTAAATTATCTAAACTAATAACATTATGAATACATATAATTTGAATTTAGTAATGAATGTAAAATTTTATTAAGGTATAATTAAATTACTTTTAATTCAATACATCACTTTTAATCATTATTAATGTAGAATAGGCATTTGTTTAGGTTAGATGAGAATTTATTTTTAACGTCAGAAAAAATGCATTTAATATACTTAAATTAATTAAAGATTAATTAAACATTAGGAGGATAGTGCTGTAGCATTATGTTGTTTGACATTTAAAAGACATATATAAAATTAATTTACATTAACATTTAACAAAAATATTTCTACTTATTTATAATAAAGTTTACTAAGCTTTAAAAAAAATTGACATAGGGAGATCTCCACACCGACTGTGGAGTCTCCCTATAGTAAAGTATGGGGAAAAGGATAACACCTTAACTAAATTAAGATTTGCAAAAATATTTTAATGTCAAATATTAATATAAATGAATTTATATATTTTAAATGAATAACAAATTAAAAAGTGCTTAAACACCAACTTAATTTGTAATTAATTAACTTCCACTTAAATTAGAACAAATATATTATGCATTAATTGTTAAAACTGACTTATAGAATTAGAAGTAATTTAATTATGCAATTAATATCACTAGAAATGTTACATTTATAAAATCAAAAAAGGTTCAAATATTTTATACTTAAATAATGAAGGCTTTATTTTTAGAGTTTAATAACATCAAATTATATTTATTTATAACTATTTTAAAAAAAATCATTTAATGTAACACTTTCATGGGGTTTTATTTTAAGTCCCTAGGGCAGTGGTTCCCAAACTGTGCGACGCGGCGCCCTGGTGCGCCATTAGGACTTGCTAGGGGCACCGCGCACATCTTTGAAATTTAGGGAAGATATCGGGTGTTATGATAAAATCAATGGTCGCCCCGAGTATGTTATGTGGGTGGGTGGGAAGGAAATTAAAAGCACTACCGGTAGCCAGTGTCAGCCAGTGTGATTTGGCCCAGCTGCAGCGCATAATTATAATAAATACCAGGGAACTGTAAAAGTGGTACCCGTCAGCCGGCATTGGGTCCTGGTTTGGCCCAGCTGCAACGCAGGATAAGGGGGGAGTTAAAAGTGCCACCTGTAAAACCAGGAATCATGGTTTGGTCCAAAGCATACGGCCGCTATATGCGTGTACGTGCTCACATAGTTTAGGCGGGCCAGGCATACGACGCAATTAGAGCGATACCAAGCGTTATTGCTTTACGGGTTCTGACGCAATTCTAGAGACCCTCTTTACATCAAGTAGGTAGGTTCATGTCCCATGCGCATAGTCAGTGGTAGAAATGCAAAATATGTGACATGTAAATTAAAATGCAGGTTGCAACACTTGACTTTCCTGGCTTTGGCACTTGCTGGCCTCGCTGCACAACCGTGTTAGGGCCGAGCATCGGGGCTGGGCCTGTGCAGCAAGACCAGCAAGTGCCAAAGCCAGGAAAGTCAAGTGTTGCAGCCCGCAGTTTTATTTACATGTCATTGAGGAAGAGGGGTGGTGATTAGGGCCAGCTGCTTGGTTCGGACAGGTGGCAGTTCTAAGAAGAGGGTTAGGACCTACATTGTAGGACTCCCTTTCAGAAGATTATGTGTAGTTGTAGGCCCTACACTACACATAATCTGCTGAAAGCGAGTCCTCATTACCATGATGTATTAGAATTGGCTACCCTCCTAACTTGGTTTGGTGTTCACTATACCGCTAAATTACTGGTCGTTCGCTTTTTAACAACTAGAGCACCCTGCTATTTCACCGACAAGACTACAATAGATATACTCATGATCTGAGAATAATAACTAATTGTTTGTGTTGTCTCTTTTATGTACGTCTTTGTCACTTCCTTTACAGGTGCATTATACTAATTTTTCGGTTTCTCAAATCGAGAGTACCAAAGAAGGAATGTTTCCTTCACATGCACTTTTTTACAATTTTTCACTTTCACCTTCCTAGGTTAGGGTGGGCCTTAGAGTGCTCATACCGCTGGGGTTTAGTCGACTCATGGTCCTGACGAATGCCTGGTAAAATGACACCTCCTATGGCAGAAACATGTTGACCCACTTGTAAGCTATTGGAAATAGCCAAACAATGTATTTGGCTTATTTTCCTACACATTGTTTTTAATAGGTCCAATTGATCAACCAATAAATTATTTTTGATACAACTTAGACATTTTTAACCTTCACTGTCACCATCATCACTTAGCATTCACCATCTCACAGTACCTGCTCCGCAGTAAATCTGGGGTTGAAGCACACTGGGGAGGCATTCGGCCTCTCCCAGTGGGGCCCAATGATGAAGCATGTCACCAACCAGGTTGGTGAGTGAGGGCCTTCTATACAAACCTAATTGGGCTTTTGTATCCCTACTTTCCCTGCTCTTGTTGTTATAATTAGAGATTTTACACTCTTTTTTTGTTTGAAACCGTATTAGAATTAGCAGCACGTTAGGGCCCGGCAAGCATGTTCACTTCCAGCTAGGCCCAAGAGAGCACACAGCAGCCTTTACAAGCGGGCACTTCTGGGAGCTCCTGGCTTCAATTTATGATAATGTCCTTTTATCCCTTCGGATGCCATGTCAGTCTTTTATGGGAGTTTAACCACGTTAAATGTTTGGTTAGAAAGCGTTAGCAGCATGTGCATGTGGTTACGTATGGGTCGTGATTAATTAATGTAAGTGATCTGTAAAATACGAGGGAGCTTCATGTTTCATGTCTTCTGCGAATGGCTCTCCCAGTTTTACTTTTACGTTCACATTCTCGGTTTTGCAAATCTGGTTTTGTTTTGCTGTGCTAGCCCTGTGTAGGATAGGACATATTCAGCCCCTTCTGGCTTTTATACCCAACCAAATGTTGTATTCTGAGACTTGTAGTTTTGCATTTAACATGATATGAACTTTAAATTACCTAGCATGAAAGTGCTGTTAGTAGCTGTGACGCGGGGGACCCCGACGAGGGCCCCCCTGGTCTGCCTAGTAATGTGTCTACTTTCTCTTCACAGAACACCGAGGCCTGGAATACACCTGACATCGTCCGGAGACACCCTGCAGCCGTGAGCCTACAGGACTACACCTTTAAGGGGGCGGAGACGGATTGGCGCCACGCCCGTCCCGACGACGTAAAACCCATTCCGGAGTCCAGCCAGGGGTGCGAGACACCCGGAGGCGGAGTTGGAGGTTGGTGGAGCGAGTGGAGAGAGAGCGGAGTCGAGTGGACGGAGGAGGAGGAAGATCGAGAGCGGAGGTCGGAGGAAGATCAAGAGCGGAGGTCGGAGGAAGATCAAGAGCGGAGGTCGGAGGAAGATCAAGAGCGGAGGTCGGAGGAAGATCAAGATCAGAGGTCGGAGGACAAGGAGAGCGGAGAGAAAGCAGGAAGGTGGAGCCGGACGGAGTCGGAGACGAGTCTGAGTTACGGGACGATTCCAAGGAGGAAGCCGGCGGCGGGACCAGTCTACAGACCTGAGGTGGAGTACCGCGAGAAGCCAGGGGGCTCTGCGGGACGCGCATCGCCCAGCCACACTAACACGGAAGTGTGGCTCACCCAGGTACGGTCCGACACCAGAGCGTGGGAAACGGGTAGCCGAGGGAAACCCGCATAAAGTAAAACCCCCCCTACACACCCTTGGGGTTTTCTCAAGGGTTCACGTCCCACAGTCAGATTTGGGTCTTGCACGTGTGATTCCCCTCACTCCCTTACCCGTGGAACGTTTGGCTCAGCACTAGTACTGAAGCGTACTTTGTTTTCTTTCTTTCCTTTCTGGGATACCGGAGCCCAAAGGCCAGCAGGACGGCAGGGAAAAGGCCTACAACGCCCAGAAGACCTTGGGACTGGCGAGGAATAGGAGGTCGGGCCAGAACGGAGGAGGCGGACTCACCCCTACCCTTTTACAGAGTGCCTATTCGTAAACGACGCCTGTATAAAGCAATAAAACCTGCACTACCCAGTACCCCAGTGTGTGCGAATCTTTTTGAGAACCCCGCAATACTGTCGCAACCCCGGTCCGAAGTCCCACAAGTGGTGGAGAATGCGGGCACTGTAACCGGGAGCAGCATCGAGGACACAACGATGGATGCGATCCTGCAAGCCCTCGTGAAGGGCCAAGAACAGCTGGCATGGGCAGTGGAGCAACAGCTAGCGGCAGCCCAATTAGACCGGGATACGTTCCGGAGTTCAGTAGTACAACAATTGGAAGGAATGAGAGTAACGGGAGACCCGGCCACGGTCACCGTACGTGAGACCAGGGCTAACCCCACGCCCGCAGGCATATCCCTGCAAAAATATGTCCCGGGGGAGGACCCAGACGCATTTCTGACTAATTTTGAAAGGGTGGCCCTTGCTTGTGGATGGACTGTGGACAAGTGGCCGTTTTTCCTGGCCCCGTTGTTGAGTGGAGAGGCCCAAGCAGCCTATCAGGTCGCGAACAACAACGGTACTACCCCGTATGCCCAAATCAAAACTGTGATTTTGGATCACCTAGGCTTAGATGCCGAAGCCTATAGGGTCAGGTTCCGTAAGGAGAGGGGACAAGCTGGTGACAACCCCAAGACCTTGTTCTTTCGTTTAAAAACCGCGGCCGACAAGTGGCTCACCCCATCCACAAGCACCAAGGAGCAAATCATGGACAGAATCTACCTTGAACAGTATTTAGAAGCCCTTCCATATGGGACACAGCGGTGGCTACGCCAGCACTCTAATTTGAACACGGCTCAAGCCATGGAGATGGCCACCACCTACGCCCGGGCCCAACCCCGTCTACATAATGCGGAACCAGAGAAGCCAAGCAAAGGACCGACAAGACCCGAGCGAAGACCAAGGGCATCGTCGGGACCCCTCCCTCCTCCACCCCGACCCCCGGCTGGCGATCATCCCCCTTTCCGGGGCCCACAGTGTTTCGATTGTGGCCAGTGGGGCCACATAGCCCGTCTGTGCCCCCTGAAAAGAGCGCATGAAGAACCAATGGACGTTAACTATCTGCCAAAGTCAGTGTTGTACTCAGCTGAGCTAGGAGGATCCTTTCATGTGAGTGTTTCTGTTAATGGGGTGATGGTTAGGGCCCTTCTTGATTCTGGCTGCAAGCAATCCGTCATACAAGGGATATATGTGACTCCAGAACAGTTAGTACCAGAGAACAGTGTGTACATCAAATGCGTACATGGGGACGTAAAGGAGTATCCAGTGGCTAACATTCCGCTAGGTCTAGAGGGGATGGAACAGATGGTAGTGAAAGTGGGGGTCATGGATGCCCTACCCGAACCGTTGATCTTGGGCACCGATAACCCGAACTTCCTGAACCTCTTCAAACGCCGGCTGGGCCGAGACAAGGAACAGGGAGAGTCTCTACCCAACTTGCTGTCCACGGGTCCCTGGGAAGGAGATAGATCTTTCCGGTTTGTCCAGGCCAATGACGAGACCCTCATCAATGCTTGGGAACAGGCCCATGCTAGCTTAACTAATCCTAGTCTCTCCTACCCCCACTTTCTGATAAAAGATGAACTTTTGTATAGAGTACCCTCTAAGGATGACCCGATGCAACTGCTGGTACCGGTCTGTTTCCGCGACCAAATAATGTACTATGCCCATACCCACCTACTGGCGGGACACATCGGGAGTGAAAAAACGACCCAGAATGTCCTCCGGAACTTCTACTGGCCGGGTATCTACAGCGACATAAAAAAACATTGTCAAACCTGTGACCTATGTCAACGGAAGAATGCCCAACGTCCGGTGGCGGTGCCCTTACAACCTCTGCCAGTCATTGGGACCCCATTCGAGAGAGTGGGGATGGATCTAATAGGCCCTTTGACAACCACAAAAAAAGGGTTTAGATATGCACTCGTTATCGTGGACTACGCCACTAGATTTCCTGAGGCATTTCCTCTAAAGTCCCCCACCTCCAGGAACATTGCCGACAAATTCCTCGAGTTGTTTTCTCGAGTTGGGTTCCCTAAAGAAATCCTCACGGACCAGGGGACCCCATTCATGTCCAAGGTTATGCAGGAGGTTTGCCAATTGTTGGGCTTACACCAGATCAAGACGTCCGTGTACCACCCACAAACGGATGGGCTGGTTGAACGTTACAACAGGACCTTGAAAACGGTCCTGAAGAAAATGGTCGAGGTAAACCACTCCGACTGGGACTCCCTGTTGCCCTTAGCCCTATATGTGATCAGGGGCCAGCGACAAAGCAGCTTGGGGTGTTCCTCTTTCGAGATGCTGTATGGGAGACAGCCGCGGAGCCTGCTGGATATGACAAAGGATATGTGGGAAAAGGAACAAGGCGGTGAAATAAGAAGTCTTCTCGAATACAGCTCGAATCTGAGGAACAAATTAGGAAAGATCAGGGAACTCGCGTTTACACACTTGGAGGACAGTCAGAAGCACCAACAGACCCATTATAACAAGGGGAAAAAGTGGAGGTCGCTAAAAGTAGGTGACTGGGCCCTGGTGTTGCTGCCATCAATGTCCAAAAAGTTTAGTAACGAGTGGCAGGGCCCCTATGAGGTCATTGAGACGATCGGTAAAACGACATATCGTCTCCGTCTCACCAGCAGAAAGACTCAGATTTTTCACATAAATCTCCTAAAAAAATGGCTGGGAACCCCACCCAGGGCGGCCCATCTGGTCCTGAATCCCGCCAAGCCCCTCAGCTCCACGATGGAGGACTTGGTTGTCAGCGAGGAATTGTTTGAGGCTGAGCAGAAGGGCCTCCGTCCGGTACTGAGGAAACACGCATCCATCTTCTCGGACCTTCCGGGAAAAACCTCTTTGGCTGAGCACCGAATTGAGACGCCGCCTGGTACCGTGGTCAAGCAACGACCGTATAGAATCCCTGAGGCTAAGCGGGAGGCCATAGCAAAAGAGGTGGCAGAAATGCTCAGGTTAGGGGTGATACGGCCTTCCCGGAGTGAGTGGTCGTCGCCCATAGTCATGGTGCCCAAACCAGACGGCAGCAGCCGTTTTTGCATGGACTTCCGGGCATTAAACGAAGTGTCGGCTTGTGATTCCTACCCCATACCCCGGATCGATGAGCTCATCGAGAAACTCGGGGAGGCAAAATATATCAGTACTCTGGACCTGACGAAGGGGTACTGGCAGGTGCCCCTGCGCGAAGAGGACAGGAAAAAGACGGCCTTTTCCACCTCGGAGGGGCTGTTCGAGTTTACGGTTTTGCCCTTCGGTCTACATGGGGCGCCCGCCACGTTCCAGAGACTCATGAACACGGTTCTAAGGGGGCATCATCAATATTGCTCCGCTTATCTTGATGACATCATCATCTTCAGTCCCTCTTGGGAGACACACTTGCAACATCTGGATACCGTGTTCAGTTTGCTCGAATCGGCAGGTCTACATGTCAATTCCAGGAAGTCCAGGATCGGGTACCATAAAGTGAAATATTTGGGGTACCTTCTAGGTCACGGACTCATTGAACCTCAGGTAGAAAAGGTTCGGGCTATCGCGGAAACCCCGTTTCCGAAGTCTCTTAAGGACATGCGTGCCTTTTTGGGTTTGGTTGGGTATTACCGGCGTTTTATTCCCTCCTTTTCTGAGGTCGCGGCGCCCCTGACCAATACCCTCAGGAAAACCAAGGCCCGCCTGGACTTCCACAACCCGTCGCCGGCCATGTGGACTGCCTTCCAGACCCTAAAAAAAGCCATCACCACCAGGCCGGTTCTTACTTCGCCCAACTTTAACAAGCCTTTTGTATTGCATACGGATGCCTCTGACTTTGGTATCGGGGCGGTGTTGTCCCAGGACTCTGGGGAGGGCGGTCTCCGCCCCATTCTCTACATCAGTCGGAAGCTGTTTCCGAGGGAGGTTAGGTACCCGACTATTGAAAAGGAGTGCCTGGCCATCAGGTGGGCGGTGGACAAGCTACGCTACTACCTTGAAGGGCGCTCTTTCCTGTTGTACACGGACCATGCCCCTCTCATATGGATGGCTCGGAACATTTCGAACAACCCTCGCGTCATGCGCTGGTTCCTGGCCTTGCAGCCCTTTCGGTTTCAGGTCCGGCACCAGAAGGGGGCCGAGAACGTCCATGCGGACTTCCTGTCTCGTTACCCTCTCCCCGATCGGGAGAATCCTAGGGGGGGGATGTGTGACGCGGGGGACCCCGACGAGGGCCCCCCTGGTCTGCCTAGTAATGTGTCTACTTTCTCTTCACAGAACACCGAGGCCTGGAATACACCTGACATCGTCCGGAGACACCCTGCAGCCGTGAGCCTACAGGACTACACCTTTAAGGGGGCGGAGACGGATTGGCGCCACGCCCGTCCCGACGACGTAAAACCCATTCCGGAGTCCAGCCAGGGGTGCGAGACACCCGGAGGCGGAGTTGGAGGTTGGTGGAGCGAGTGGAGAGAGAGCGGAGTCGAGTGGACGGAGGAGGAGGAAGATCGAGAGCGGAGGTCGGAGGAAGATCAAGAGCGGAGGTCGGAGGAAGATCAAGAGCGGAGGTCGGAGGAAGATCAAGAGCGGAGGTCGGAGGAAGATCAAGATCAGAGGTCGGAGGACAAGGAGAGCGGAGAGAAAGCAGGAAGGTGGAGCCGGACGGAGTCGGAGACGAGTCTGAGTTACGGGACGATTCCAAGGAGGAAGCCGGCGGCGGGACCAGTCTACAGACCTGAGGTGGAGTACCGCGAGAAGCCAGGGGGCTCTGCGGGACGCGCATCGCCCAGCCACACTAACACGGAAGTGTGGCTCACCCAGGTACGGTCCGACACCAGAGCGTGGGAAACGGGTAGCCGAGGGAAACCCGCATAAAGTAAAACCCCCCCTACACACCCTTGGGGTTTTCTCAAGGGTTCACGTCCCACAGTCAGATTTGGGTCTTGCACGTGTGATTCCCCTCACTCCCTTACCCGTGGAACGTTTGGCTCAGCACTAGTACTGAAGCGTACTTTGTTTTCTTTCTTTCCTTTCTGGGATACCGGAGCCCAAAGGCCAGCAGGACGGCAGGGAAAAGGCCTACAACGCCCAGAAGACCTTGGGACTGGCGAGGAATAGGAGGTCGGGCCAGAACGGAGGAGGCGGACTCACCCCTACCCTTTTACAGAGTGCCTATTCGTAAACGACGCCTGTATAAAGCAATAAAACCTGCACTACCCAGTACCCCAGTGTGTGCGAATCTTTTTGAGAACCCCGCAATACTGTCGCAACCCCGGTCCGAAGTCCCACAGTAGCAAAGGTGGAAATGCCTGAAGGTGCCACGTACGAAAAGGAGATAGGTCAGCTTTGTTCTCTGACGGACATAGATTATGTTGCGCTTCCGAATTCAAACTAGAATACCTTCATTACAACTAATGTCAGGGAGAAAAGTGGAAGTACTCCCAAGGTAGAGCTTATATCCCTGCAACTGTAAAAAAAAAAAAAAAAAAAGTGATCTGATGGGGAACCGCGGCCAATGGGCAATTAGGTCAAGGGATCCACAGGTCGAAAAAGTTTGGGAACCACTGCCCTAGGGTGTTACCAATGGTTGGCCATATGCGGCGCTGTATTAACTCCATCCCTGAACTGAAGTAATTTACTACTGTTTTGGGTCCCTTTCTGGATATAGTAGGTTTAGAAGTGTGGTTTGTGAAGAGCAGTATGCTTACTATTTTGTGGGTGGATGCATGTCTTTCCCTAAACCCCTCCCTAACCCTTCCCTTGCGCCTCCCTAAACCCCTCCATTTAGTAGTGAGTATCCAATCTTTCCAGTCACTCCCCCGGTCAATCCCACATTTACTACTGAGTAGGAAACTTACAAGTGTAAAGCTCTCCCCATTGAAAAGATGAGAGAAATTGAGGTGGAGATTTACACTCGTAGGTTTGTTAACAGCATTTTATAGTAATTTAGTAGTACTATTACACACACACATGCACAAAATGCTGTTAATGAATAAGCCCCAATGTCTCCTAAATCAATAATTTTCCAATCCACACTAATACATGTTATGAAATGGCAAAAGGAATGTGCAGGCGGTTTTCAGACATGCAACATCATAACAGAATCTACTCACCATGGGATCCATTTGGCTGCCAAGGGGATTCATGCTCGGCATTACCAATCAGTGAGGCAGGCAAGCAAGAATAAGATTCACAACGCAATCATTCAGTGTAGACTACGTTTCTTAGGAGCTGAAAAAGCGAAAGATGAACAAGTCTAAAGTAGATTCTAGAGAACTGGATAATAACAGACAAACACAAAACATCTAAATCCATGCAAACTAAAGAAAGACCTGGCAAACCAATGAGTGGCAACTTAGAAAAATCATTCTGTGTTATTGTTTCACAGCGACAGTAGGTAAAACAGCCAAAGAAATAACCAGAAAAAAACGGATCCTGTGGCTTTCAGTTACTAGTGTGCCCTGGGAGCAAAGTCAACTATGTTCAAAGTCTGATGGGACTTTCAACACACCAAAAATAGGTCAAGACTGCTGAGGTGGCTAGGGAGGCAACCATGATGGCTGTCTGGTAGAGGAGCTCCCTACCCTAAATACATCAACATTCTGCATGCAACAACCTCCACTGGCTGTGTACAGGGCAGAAGTCCTGGCAGCTGAATATGAGAACGAGTGCTGAAAATGCAGCAAGCTGAGGAAACTGATCAGAGATGAGCCAGGCAGAGGTTGTTATTCAAAAGAAAATTCCAGGCAGAGGGCCCAGAGACTGCAGGGTCCTACGGTAAGTGGCACCTTACAGGTGGATGAGGCCCAAGCCCATTGCATCTGAGGGGACACACCGTGGTCTGACATCGCATCTTGAGGAGTCTACTTAAGTCAAAATGAGGTTGGAGAGGCTGCACTAAAAAGAGGGGGGGTTAACCTTCATCCAGCAATATACTGGTGATTTGATAGAGAGATTCCAACCAACAACACCCAATTTTGGAGAACAGATTTACTGAGAATTCTTACTGAGAATTCTTGAAGTAAAAAACAAACTAAAGACAGACTGAGTTTGAGGGACTGGAGATGTTCTCGATGGATGACAGTAGTATTTCTCATTTTGGTTTGGGGACTTCTCACCCTCTCGCCACTCAGATATGTTGAGATATATGAGAATTTAAAAGGAGAAAAAAAACACAAGTGTTATAAAGTCATCTTGTAGCCTCATCTACCCCTATTTCTTTGCTGAAAGATACTGGTGTTATCCGACTGACTGTACCCTGGGCCCTGCTAATCAGGCCCTGGGCTACAGGTAAAAAGGTACAAGTAATGGGGTACACTTACAACTGGGCCTATAAGTCCCTAGTAGATAATGGGGCCAAGGGGTGCAATCTATGAATAAGTCCCTAGTATATAATGGAGCATGGAAGTTAGAGGCACAGCAGATTTCCTGCACTTGCATGTGTATGCTACTGTGTTCCTGTGTCATTTTAAAGGCAGTCCTGTCTTGCAGCCTGTCTTTAAAAGTAAATTCTCACAATTGGTATTGACAGATCCTATCAGTCCCTAGTATATAATAGGTCTAGTGCAGGGGTCTCCAACCTTTTCTGTAGAGAAAGCTACTTCTGATCAATGAATATCAATGTGAGCTACTGAAGGCCAAGCAACTTGCACACGGTTACCAGACACAACCATGCCCAGCTTCACTGACTTAACCCCTTGGCCGCGGCGGAAATTCCACCGCGACGCTGGGGGGGGGGGGGGGGGGGGGGGGTGGAGGGGGGGGGAATTGGGGCCATGCGGCGCCGCCATGCTCGTGACTGAACCACCTCGTCACGAGCCACGGGCGCGCTGTGCTTGTGACGGAGTGGTTCCGTCACGGCCCTGCCCGCTCAATAGAACGCGCCGCGCAGGCGCGGCGGCCGGGCCGTGACGGAACCACTCCGTAACCAGCACAGCGCGTCCGTGGCTGGTGACGGAGTGGTTCCATCACCAGCACACAAGGTGTTAAAGCCTAATGTCAATAGAGCCAGATACTATGATTTGAACAAAATACTGCGACTAGGGGTACTATGGCAGGGATGCCATGTGCGTCAGTGAGAGTGTGGTCTTTGGGGCTGTTTGAACATGTGCGCGTTTGAATGGGATATATAGGTGACAGAGCCTGAGGCGTATATACTTGTGGTACAGGACATAACCTTTCACCATATGTGCCACCGTCACATGTAAAACACAAGCATACAACCACTTTTTTAAATGGGAGAAATTAAAAGTTATAAATATGGCACCGTGTCTACCAGGCATGACAAACACGATGACTAATGGGTCTAAAGGTAACACTTTGAAAAGGGAGAACTTTTAACTGAACAGTTTTCTTTGTTTATTTGGATTTCATAACACTCATTTCAATATTCTCCCATTTCAAAGTGTCACATTTACAAACAGCAGGCATCCTGCTCCCAGCGCCCTGTAGACACACAACGCCATATTTATAACAGGAAAAAATGCAGCCATTTGTTTAAATGAGAGACATTTCAGGTGAAGAAACATGCTTCGTAAAACAGTAAGACGTAATTGTAAGTGGAAAAAAACATTAGGACTCAATAGCTCATAAAAACACTTTTCTTCACTTTAAATTTCTCCCATTTAAAAACGACTATTTTTCAGTTATAAATATGGCACAGTGTCTATTAGCCACTGAGAGCAAGAGGCCTGCTGTTATTTAATGAAACACTTTGAAATGGTAGAAAACAAAAATGAAGAGTTAACTTAATCATTAAGTTAACTCTTCACTTTAATTTTCTCACATAAAAGCATTCAGAAACACCATTTTGTTCGCATTCTCCAATATTGAGTTGGCAAGGACTTTTATTTAACATTTCAATACCTCGGTGCTTCAGGTCTCCACCTCTGTGCCAGAGCCTGGTTCTTAAATCCAACTGAGTGCTGCTCCCTATCAGGTCCTGCTATTTGCAGCCTTGTGATAATGTAAAATAAACACATACTTCGCTTAACTTTAAAAGGAAAACGTGATACTGTGCTTATTTAAAAATAGTAGCTTGCAATCGACGGTTGGAGACACCTGGGCTAGGGGATTCAAACTATCTATACATTCCTAGTATATATAGGGCATGGAAATTTAGAAGTCCAGCAGATTTCCTGCACTTGCATGTGTGCAAAGCTGAGTGCACACAGGCACTGTCTTTAAACGTAATTATGTGCAAACTCGACTTTGGTGGTATGGGCACTTAAAAAGTGATTGTCAACCTTATGCGTACATATTAGGCACCCCCCAGGTCTCCCCTGGGTGTCCCACGGGAGTATGGGGGACATGTAACTTTGAGCAGGGATCTGATCTAATAGGTTTTATATACCCTGGTGAGGAAACACTGCCCTTTTCATTTTTCGCCAT
This sequence comes from Lissotriton vulgaris, assembly GCF_964263255.1. NCBI lineage: Eukaryota > Metazoa > Chordata > Amphibia > Caudata > Salamandridae > Lissotriton > Lissotriton vulgaris. The sequence goes on along the minus strand of NC_141699.1, from coordinate 586,386,473 downwards.
TGTAGATACTGAGCTCAATATGCCAACATTGCAATATTTTATGTAGATATAACTATTGCTAGGAAAGGAGTAAATATAGTTCAATAACTTAAAAGAGTGGTGTTGAGAAATGCAACCACTTGCCACTGTTGAATTTATCATTACCCCTACAGAAAAGAAGTTATGGAACTTTCTCTTCTGCAAGCCAAAATCCAGCCTTCTAGTGGCCTGTGTTGATTGGTCAGCCTTAAACCAGGCTTTGCCAGGCTGCTTTGATTAGGTGTTAAGTACCATGGCTTGAGCAGAGGTTATCTGATGGAGAGCGTTCTCCACCTGTGGAGGATGGGTACGGCAAATGGGGTTGGATAAATCAAACTGAGCTCAAAGAGAGAACAGTTCAGTAAGAAATGCCAGGTGCACCTACCCCCACATCCTGTACCCCAGCCAGATGGCAGTATTAGGACAGGAATTTGCAGAGGTCAGGGTAGAAGAGCTAATGGAAATGAGTCACACTATGGGTTGGTTTAGCTAGCTCTTACTCTGCTGGAGTGAAATCATTCATGTTGGATTTTGGAAGTGAAGTGCTTAGTGGGACAAGAAGATGCCACAGTGTGGCAGGGTATGCTCATACGTGAGTCCCTTGCTCACTTTGCCACTGGATTCAAGCAAGCCGGGCTGAAGACGGCTGGAATGCCAGACACCGGTCCTCGGAAGCTTGTTTCCGGTCAAGGGAAGACCTGGCTTGGCAGTTCGGGCTGGACTGTTCCCATGAGGCACAGGGTCAGACTGATTTGCATATAGCCATGTCTGAACTGGGGTGGCAGAGTGGGCTAAAGAACGGTGATGGATTAAACCCAGATCTTTTGACTGGGTGTGAGTGTTTGATGGATTCAGATGCTCCGTCCATCACCAGCCCCTTTTGTACCGCTTTTGACTGCCATAAGTGTGGCAGGGTATGCTCAGACGTGAGTCCCTTGCTCACTTTGCCACTGGGTTCAAGCAAGCCAGGCTGAAGACGGCTGGAATGCCAGAAACCGGTCCTCGGAAGCTTGTTTCCGGTCCAGGGAAGACATGTTTTGGCAGTTCGGGCTGGACTGTTCCCATGAGGCACAGGGTCAGACTGATTTGCATATAGCCATGTCTGAACTGGGGTGGCAGAGTGGGCTAAAGAACGGTGATGGATTAAACCCAGATCTTTTGACTGGGTGGGAGTGTTTGATTGATTCAGATGCTCCGTCCATCACCACCCACTTTTGTAACACTTTGGAGGACAGCAGTATGAGAGGACGCTGCATCTGTCATGCAGCATTGCCGACTGCCAATACTGCCGTAAGACCGCAAGGCTCCCACAACGCTGAACTGCGGCCTTCCCGGCGGCACCCGTGGCCTCCTGGCCCCTGTATTTGCCAGAGCGTGGGTTCCTTCTCTCTCTGAGGGCTGCAGTGCAGAGTTCGGAGCTTGGAACACGGAGCCCGTAGCGGGAGCGCGTCCTAAGACGTCAGAGAAGCCACCGAGTGAGAGGTGCAGACCCCCCCACTCGCACCCGCTTTTGGCCGTGGATGGTGGCATTGGTGGCAGCATCAGAAGGTCCAGCAGCATCAGCAGGGGGCCTGGGAGAGGGAAAGCCACAAATCAAGGCAATGCGAGGCACGGTGAGCTGAGAGCAGAGATAGCGACCCTCACTATTGGCGACCGCTGAGTGAAGAGCCCAGCAAGACTGCGGAAGCGAGCCAACTAGGTTGGGTGCAGCTTAGAGTCTGCTAGTGTGCCCTGCTCTCTGCCTAGGCTCCGGCCCCCAATCTTCCCCACCCCGGTGACTGGGGCACTCACCGGATGGGGTCACCCGACCTGATCACTAAGTTACCAGCAGGCAACCATCAGGCTAACAGGACTGCCGGACAGGTGCACCAGGACCCCCCAGGTCTCTCCAGGACTATTAGGTTATCTCATCAGTCCACTACCGACATTTTCCCCCACTAGTGCACTGAGCACAGAGCATAGAACATGTTGACAAGAAACTCGGGTCTGGCCCAGCATCCAGACAATTATCGCCTACAGAAATCCGCAAGGCGGCAAAAGTCTAAAATGTTGTACCCTCCAGGTAGAGGAAGTGTAAAACCTGGCTCGATCCCCCGGAGCGGCAACAAATAGGCGAATGGTCAACAATCTCCATCCCAACTCTGAGCGAGAAGATTACAAATTCTGAATTCACTGCAACTGGCTATAGTAATAGCCCTATTGGCAAAAGTGATATAAGAGTATATTTTCATCAAATAATTAAAAAAGGCAAAGCAGGAATCCGGGCAAAATGGCCGATATACCTTGCATTGAGACTATCGCCAAAACATCCACAGATGTCAATATACGTGATGTTCCAAGTCAAAGATCCCCATCTGCCGTCTCACTTTCCCCGGAAATTATTATAGGTACGGGTAAAAAAGCACAAGTACAGGAAACTACAACCGATCATGGCTTGTTTTGCCCTAACAACTTAGTAAACTGTACTCTAATGTCCGCAAACTCAGATGGCGGGCCAAGGAAGCCAACCTTTCTAACACAACGGCATTCCTATCGGCCAGCACCCAACAGCAGCACCCATGTTTGGCATTTTCGACCAGTCAAGGGCGCTTGCTTACAAAGTGCTACCCAACTGCCCGGCCAACCAGGGAGTTAATTACTTCATCTCTAAACAACGCTCTACTGCCAAGCCCAACAAGCATTTACAATGCAATGGTCTCGTCTTTGTTAAAGTTAGAGCTATTGGTATTGCAAATGTTATTTTTTTTATTTATTGGTTTTTTTTAAATGATAAATATATGTTATTGTCATTTACAATTGCAATTGTTAAGCATTAGAGAGTATTTTTATTTTTATTTTTAATTTGTTTTTATTGCAGAATTAGAAACCACAGCTTACAATTGTTCAACCATCCCACTCATGGTGTCCCCCCGCATCAATCGTGAGAGCGTGTACATACACAGCCATTCAGCCCGCATCCCGGAGGCCGGGCGGCGCAGTGTCCTAAATAACAGTAAGACATCATGGTGAGCGTCCCTATGGGCCAATGGTCGAAAAACGTTTTACGTATCTGCATTTTACCCCCCCAACCACAACCTATACCCAACAACAGCCATCCTACATGTGCAGATCAATGCTACAAAACCGCTACCGTTCCACCCCCGTGCTCTGTGAGGCCTTATCATGTCTGTCCCGTATCCCCCTGCCACCTCCCGCTATCCACCTATGCCCCACAGGCCCATTCTCAGTCCCAGAATCGCTACTGCAGTCAATCTACCTCCCGGCTCCTAACCCACCCCGAACACCCTCTAACAACCCCCTAGTGCTCCCTTCCCGGCAACCGCTAATGGCGTGTGTCATGTTCCTGATTATAGTATGGGTTCCGCTACAATGTCAATGATAACTCTGAGCTAGCATGCCTCGCGGCGTCCTCAGGTCCCAACCATTCAGTCCTCCTCCTCCACTAATGAATCACGCAAGGCCTGCACCACCAATTCCCACGCACGCGCTGTTTCCAAGGCTTTTTCATTATCAAGCTTGACAGCCTGCTTCATTCGGAGCACACTCTCACACTCGGACCACCGCAGCAAGTCGTTCTTCCACCTCCTTACTGACGGCCCTCCCTTAGATTTCCAATGCCACAAAATCTCTCTTTGAGCAAGTATCAACCCCAGGTCAATGAATTTGCTCGTCACCTTGGTGTGTTTGGTGTGCGGGAACCAGAGCAACAGACACGCCGCCATATCAAATTCCACCTCCCTGTCAGTCACTTCGTTAAGAAGGTCCCCCACCTCTGCCCAATAGGCCCTCAGATTCGGGCAACCCCAGAACAGGTGATCCATGTCCGCCTCCGGTGACAAGCACCTCGGGCACCGTGCGTCCTGCACCTGGAAGTACCGTCGTATCTTTTCCGGAGTCAGGTAGGCCCTATGTAACACAAAGAAGTGCACTTGCTGGAAACGCGCGTTCCTCGTGCCTTTCCACGTACGCTGCAGTATATGGCTCCATGCCGTGTCCGGAATGGGCCTACCTATACTCTCCTCCCATTTCGCCTTGAGCCCCAGGAGCGGTTCCAGTCCCTCGTTCAGCATCCTATTATGGAGGCAGGTCACCGCCTTAAAGGTGCCCGCAGCCATTACTACGTACTGGCATGCCATAGTCGTGTCCGGTTCGATGTGCCCTCCCCTCCAATGCTTCTGTTTGGCCGCCACCACCGCCGCGTGTAAGAGGAAACCCCCTTCAGGTAGCCCGAACTGTTCCTGTAGTACTCCGAAGGGCACCAAGGTCCCATCGACATACAGGTCCCCCACCACTTGAAGTCCCGCCTCCTCCCATTCCAACAATGGGGACCAATCGCCCCCATGTGGTAGGGCTGTCAGCATGCCAATCGGTATCTCCGGCGCATACGGTCGAGTCGCCTTCGCCCTCCTGAGACTCCTCTGCCAGCATAACCTGAGCGTCCGCTCCTCCATAGTGAGGCCTCGCAATTCCAGTTTCTGCTGCATGACGATATAGGCCAACACATGGCGCTGTATCCCCAACTCACGATCACACTCCGGTCCCCTAAACACCCGAGCCACATGCTGCGTAAAAACCTGGAGCTGCGCCGCCAAGTAATATAGTTCAAAATCAGGGACGGCCATCCCCCCCCCTCAATCTTGGGGCGTAGCAACGTGCTCAGTGCCACTCTACGGCGGCCATGCCCCCACAGGAAACCGATAACCATCGTCCTCAGGTCCCTAAAGATCCTCTGAGGAATCCAAATGGGCAGCGTCCGAAAGTAGTACAGGAGCCGGAGGAGCGCCACCATTTTCAAAAGAGCAATCCTACCCAGCACCGTCAGTGGAAGGGTTGCCCAAAAAGACATACTACCTCTCAGCGCCCGTATGCACCGTCCAACATTGCCCTCTAGTAGGTCCGCGGTCACGTGGTAGATGCGGACTCCCAAATAAGTGAAGCAAGATGGCTCCCAAACCACCCCCAAGTCACGTGCGGGGCAGGGCGACCCCGCTCGCAGCGGGAACACACAGGTCTTCGCCCAATTGACCTTGAGGCCCGACAACTGGCCAAACTCCGATAACAGGTCCATCGCCCCTTCTAATGCTCGTTCCGTGTCGTCCAGATAGAGCAACAGATCATCCGCATACAGCGAGATGTGGTGTAGCCGCCCGCCGCTTTCAATCCCCGCGTATCTGTCTCCCGACCTAGCATGGACCGCCAAGGGTTCCATCGCCAGGGCGAACAGAAGGGGGGAAAGGGAGCACCCCTGCCGCGTGCCTCTGCCGACCGGATAAGCCGCAGACACCAAGCCACCCAGGCGTACTCGTGCCGTCGCCGAGGAATACAGCACCTTCGTCCATCTGCGGAACCCCTCACCAATACCAAACCTCTCTAGCACTCCATCCAGAAAGACCCATTCCAAACTATCGAAGGCCTTCTCAATGTCCACTGACAGTACCGCCTGGGCCCCGTTCTCATCCACTACCGCATCCATTATCCCAACCAGGCGACGAATATTCAACGCCGTACTCCTCGTGGGGATAAATCCCACCCGATCCCTATGTACCAGGCCAGTCATATGTGGAGCCAACCTGGTGGCCAAGATCCGGCTTAGTATCTTGTAGTCCACCGTCAGCATGGACAACGGTCGATAGGACCTCACATCCGTCGCATCCCTGCCGGGCTTTAGCAGCGGCACTATCAATGCTTCCCTCATGGATCCGGGCAAACCCCCTGACTCATATGCCTCCGTGTATAACACCAGTAGTCTGGGTGCCAGACTATCTACAAACTTCTGGTAGAACTCTATCGGCAACCCATCCACACCGGGTGTTTTATTCCGCGCCATATGCTTAATGGCCGCCCTTATTTCAGCTAGTGTGACCGGCCCGCCCAGATCTTTCGCGTCCTCGTCGTCAAGGACCGGAAGCTGCCTCGCCTCTAGGTACTCTGCGATTTCGTGGGCTTCTACTCCCAACTGACTCTGGTACAATTCCTCATAATACACACGAAAGCACTCCAGCACCGCTGCCTGAGAATACACCGTTTCCCCCAGTGCGTTGTTGATGCAAAGGACCGGGCAGCCCCTAATTTCGGGATTAGCAAGTCTGGCCAGAAGCGTGCCCACCTTATCTCTTTCAGCATGCGCTCTGATGGCGTATTGCCTATAGTCGTAACTCCTCAACCGTTCCGTTTCGGTAGCGACCACCTCCTTAGCTTCTAGCAACCGGGCCTGCAAGTCCGGTCGAGCCGGCCTGCGCCGCTCCAGGTCTCTCAGTTTCTCTTCCGCATTGACAAGTGCATTCAACACAGACGTACGAGCATTCGAAAACCTACCCAGGCATACCCCTCTCACCACCACTTTCATCGCATCCCACTCAGTGGACCTACATGTAGCAGTACCCTCGTTCTCACTGAAATAATGATCGATGCCCTGCTGGACCGCTTCACTGAACACCGAGTCCTCCAACGTGTCTGGCCGGAGCCACCATGTTGGAATCGCGTAACGCTCCCGCTGCCACTGGACATGTACCAATAGGGGATTATGATCCGATATGGTTCTGGCCAAATACTCCGTATGAGAGATCAGTGGGGCCAGGGACCCGCCACAGAGCACCGAATCAATTCTCACATGTAGTGCATGGAGGGCTGAGAAAAAGGAATAGTCCCTAACATCCCTGTGTTGTTCCCGCCATACATCCAGCAACCCCCACCTATCCTGCCAATCCTTCCTGTGCATGGCTAACTTGCGTACCGGGGAATCAACAAGGGGAGGGTGAGACCTGTCCAAGGCCACATCCGTAATCGAATTAAAATCCCCTCCCATTATCACCGGGCCCGCTAGGAAAGAGGCCAAGGACCCGGAAAGGCCATCGAAGAATCGGGCCTGATCAGCATTTGGCGCGTACACACAACAGAGAACCACATCCCGACCATACAACCGTCCCTCCACCGCCACAAACCTGCCCTCAGGATCCACCACTTGATTCAATACCTGAAACGGTATCTCCGCTCTCACCCAGATCAGTACCCCTCTAGCAAACGCTGAGTAAGTGGTGCCAAACACCTGACCCCGCCACCTCTTTTGCAGTGCGGTACATTCCTTTTTCGTCAAATGGGTCTCCTGCAGCATGGCAACCTGGCCCCCCTTCGCACCAAATACGCATGTACCTTGTGGCGCTTGACCATAGTTCGCATCCCCCGGACATTCCACGTCAGGCATTTTAAATTAGGTAACGTCCCCATACCAGCAGTGAACAATCCAAGTCAAACATTGCCAGTTCGCGCCCATACCATAGCAGTTGCCCCCCCCAAAACAAACTTCGAGAAACAAAACACCCCAAACTCCCCTCCCCAGGACAGAGCCCACAAACCCAGTGTCAGCCCCGATCCAAACCTCAAACCAAACACACATCCGTCTAACCTGTGGTCGCCACCACAGAAGGCCTTAAGGGCCCTGGGGGGGTGAGTTATCACCGACCCCAGCGAGCGGAGCCCACGCCCCGCGCTCCCCATCCCACCATGCCAACGCGGCACCCTACCCGGCAACCCACCCATCTCCAACAGGATACCACCCTACCAAAAACCGTGTCCAAGTCCCAATGAAGCATCAACCATGAAAAATCCCATCAGATGTCTGGGGGGTGACCACCGGCCCCTTCGAACTCTCCGCCTCCGAAAGGTCCTCTCCAGTCCTGCCGCCTTCGTCGCCAGAGTCCGTCTCCGCCAGTTCACTTTCTGGCTGCGATCTCGTAATGGCCGCCGTCGCTGCAAGCCCCTCTCTCTTGTCCGCAGCCATTTGGGCATCCCGTTTCTCCCGCTGGCGCCTATTGCGGGACCGGATCCGTTGCGATTGTCTGACCTGAGGTGGTTTGGGCCGATCTCGTCTACTTTTGTGAGACTTATCCGTCCCAGCCCTGTACGATTCTAGCCACTGCCATGCTTCGTCCGGGGTCTGAAAGAAGTGCGTGGTCTCATCCAGGATGACCCGCAGCTTGGCCGGGAAGAGCAATGAGTACTGGATGCCCTCCTCCCTCAGTTCCTTCTTCACCGCCAGAAACGATGCCCTATTTTTCTGGACCGCCTGGGTGTAGTCCGGAAAGATCGTAACCCTGCTGTTCTACACCTCATACGGGCCCGATGCCCGAGCCCTCTGGATGAGGAGGTCCCGGTCCTTATAATGGAGGAACCGCACCACCATCGGTCGGGGAGGGCGGCCAAGCGCTGGTGGGCGAGCCGGCACCCTGTGGGCTCGTTCCAGGGTAAAGAAAGAAGTAAGTCCCTCTGGTGCCACCACAGTTCGGAACCAGTCCTCCATGTAGGCCACCGCATCCTCCCCCTCAATTCGTTCCGGCAGGCCTCTAACCCGCACGTTGTTCCGCCTATTGCGGCTTTCGGCATCCTCCGCTCGTCGTTCCAGCGAATCCAAACGGGCCAGGATGTCTGTTATCTTACGTTCCGCGGTCACCACCGACGGTTTCAGGTCCAATAAGAGTTGGTCATGGTCCTTGACCTTATCCGCCAGCTTTGCATGGTCCGCTCGCAAGAGCCCCAGCCCCGTGGCGACCTGTGCAATGTCCTGCTACAACGCCTCCCTGGTCGAGGTGATAGCGTCCAGTATGGCATCCAAGCGCCGATGCAGTCGCTGCTCCTGGTCCAACATCGGCAGGGGGGTCTCGCCCACCTGGGACAGCGCAGCCAAGTCCTCCTGTCCCTGCTCCACGGCCGCCGCTCCTCCTGCAGCCGCCATCTTAGGTTACTGCGTCACAGGCAGAGAGACTCGCTTAGTCCCGGCAGTCGCCGTGGGACGGGGCGAGCGTCTCAATAATGTACAGGATCAAGTGCCACCACTTATGCCCGCAACTCCAAGGACCAAATGGGCCAGCACCGTCCGAATTGCCCCCTCCTGGTCCTGAGGGAGGAGGGGAAGGAGGAGGGATAGCGGCGAGCAATCGTCCCCAATGTCCGAGCAGCGCTGGGTTCCCGGTCCCCCAATCTTCAGGACCGTCGCCACAGCCCCCACAGCATCGATCTCACAGCAGTGGGTCCCCCCACCAGTCGGCGCCAGGACTGCTCAATGTCGTCGTCCAGAACCATCGGTCCGCTCCACCGCCATTTTCTTTGCACTCTCTGCAACACCTCGGCCGTCATTCGTCGAGGTCTCCCCGGGGCCAGTGGTCCCCCAGCAGCTGTCCACCGATGCCTAGTGGCTCCCCTGCACTTCGTAGGCCAGGATTATCGACCGCGGGTCGCTCGAGGTGCAGGAATCAGGAGAATTAGCGGGATTCCGCGCGGAGCTGCAAGCTCACGCCGCCATCCCGATCGGCGTCCAAGCCACGCCCCTTAGCATTAGAGAGTAGTAGAGAGTATTAGCAGTGATTAATTGTTAGTAGAGAGTGACTAGTTGATTAATAGAGAGTATACTTGTATAGAGTAATGTAGGAGTGAGTTGTAGGCAATAGTAGTTAGTGAGTATTGTAGATTAGTGGAGAGTAGTATAGAGTGAGTAGTAGATAGTGTGTAGAGAGCGTGCAGGAGTTAGTGAGTAGTAGAGACAGTAGTAGTGAGTAATGAAAATTAGTAGATAGAAATAGATGTAGTGTAGTGAGTTATAGATAGTATATGGAGCAGTATATTTATTTAGTATAGTGAGTAGCGAATGACTTAAAATAGAGTATATATTAGAGAGCAGTAGTTAGTTAGTACCTTTTAGCATTAGAGTCTAGTAGAGAGTAGTATAGTAGGAGAGAGTGAGTTTATATCGAGTTTTTACGAAAATACTTTCAAACAAGCATTGCTACACTCCTCTTATGGGCTTCACACTGATTACAATATTTCTCAATATTTACACGGAGGCATACTGCGCGGAATTGTACCAATGTCTAAATAACTACGATGACCATAATGCATCAGGGCACGGTAATCTGAGCTATTGATACCTCCAACTGTGTTGCAACGAATCAACTGTAAATGAAATAGACACTTAGAAGGTCCAAAATTGAAGGGGAGACCAGAAAAGGATGAAATGGCATTAAATGCATAAATCACCCCTCAAAGCCATTAACGCTGGCGTGATGGAGCGGAGCCACAACAAACGTTTTTTGCGGAGGCGACAGCGAACAAGTGAAGTTCGTCAGATTTGAACGTGTGAAAGAAACGCTGCCGGCTTCTCATTCGGAACCGACTGATTCCCAGCATCTAAACACCTGACTAGTAAACCTATCGATCTGAATTATAAACTCCCAGTCAGGGCCTAGAGACGGAGAAAAGCAAAACAAACACAAAAAACAACAAGAAAAGTGTGGGGTGCAGGACGAGATACAACAGGATGCATGCATATTCCTCTATCAAGAAAAGCAATAGTGCTGGGCTTTGACTTTATTAAGTGTGATGGGGTAGAGGAAGAGATGCGGGTATCCTCCACTGGAGTGAGGAGTGGGGGGGGAGAGTAATTGTGCAGTTATCCGTTTCTGGACTCTCTGAGATATATGCTATTCTAACGGAGGCCCAGATGCTTAAATGTGACCACTATGCGCTCTCTGAGAGATATTGTAGATCCACAAACAGTTCTATTCTTTGGTTGTCTGTAAAACATGCACTTTTGACTAGAATCTAGAATATATGACCGTAAAATTGATCCTTAGTTCAGAAATGTTCGAGTCCTGACGGGAAAGTAAAGTGTACTAGAGAGTAGTAGAGAGTGAGTAATAGAGAGTAGTAGAGAGTGAGTAATATAGAGTATTAGAGTGAGTAATAGAGAGTATTAGAGTGACTAGTAAAGAGTTGTAGTAAAGATAGTAGGAGATAGTGAGTAGTAGAAAGATTTGAGAGTGAGTAGTAGAGAGTGAGTGTTAGAGTAGTAGAGAGTAGAGTAGTAGAGAGTAGTCGAGTGGGTAGTAGAGAGTGAGTAGTAGTGGGTAGTAGAGAGTGAGTAGTAGTGAGTAGTAGAGAATGAGTAGAGAGTAGTAGAGTGAGTGGTAGAGTGAGTAGTAGAGTGAGTGTAGTAGTGAGTAGTAGAGAGTGAGTAGTAGAGATGGAGTAGAGTACAGTAGTAGAGAGTGAGTAGTAGAGAGTAGTAGAGTGAGTAGTAGAGAATGAGTAGAGAGTAGTAAAGAGTGAGGAGTAGAGAGTAGTAGAGTGAGTAGTACAGTGTGAGTAGTAGAGAGTAGTAGAGTGTGAGAAGTAGAGAGTAGTAGAGTGTGAGAAGTAGAGAGTAGTAGAGTGTGAGAAGTAGAGAGTAGTAGAGGGTGAGTAGTAGAGTGAGTCTGCACAACTCTACAGTATGGTAGTAAAGCATGGTATACGCAGCTCTGAGGCTGTCCATTAAAACGTACAAACTCGCACACTGTTCTGTCATGGGTAGGTCAAAAGCGCATGCACACAAACACTTAAAACACAGTTCTGAGTTGCACTTTGTAAGCAGGCACACAAGCCAGGTAGGCAGTTCTAAAATGAACCTTTAAAGGCTTCACGCACATGCCCTGTGAGCACATTACCAACCTGCGACTTTAAAAATGAAAAGCACAGTTTCTAGGTACACAACTCTTAAGGAGTAGTGCTAATAGAAAAGACACCCTGTGCGCATAACTGCATAGTTTAATGGCGAACATACAAACAACACACGCCCAGTGCATAGAGCTAAAGTATGCAGTGCAGTGATTGACACATGCACAGTGTGACGTGGCGGCGCGTTCTATACAACACACAACTCTCCTGTGCAATGGTGAATGCACAACTATACCCACACATGGGCGCACAGAGGCAATACTTGAACTACAAATACAGGACCAGGCGCGCAACACCCATTGAACTTACCGGGCTTCAGCCGCCCCCCCCCCCCCCGTCATGTGTGGCAACCCGGGATGAGACAGATCCCGGGCACACACAGAGCAGCACCGGAACGTTTTACAGGTCTTTAAAAGACCATTTGAATGTTAATTAGGCCTTGAAGTTGTTTCACCCCTTCTAAGAGTCCCTGCAGCCCCACTCTGCCTACTGATTAAAGGTTCAGCCCCCCCCCCCGAAATTTTTTCTTAGCCCCCCCGAAAAAAAAAATTCTTAGCCCCCCCCCGAAATTTGGCTCTAGTTGTGCCTCTGTACAGGACTGTATGTTTTCTTTATCCCCGAATATCTGCTTGGTACTGAAAAGTGCGGTGCTCTCCCTTTTGAGGTGCCCTTTCCTCTGTCGCAGCTGTCCTAACAAAGACCGAGCAGCTGAGGGTGCACAGGGCGGAGGGTCTAGAGGTAAAGGCGGCAGGGGCTGGCCCTGCTGCAGAGCGCCTACGGCAGCTGAGGTCCAGGTGTCCGTCCATGCCTCTCAGACAGCTTAAGACGGGTGCCGAAAACATGGGGCAGGAATAGCTGCCCGGGACGCAAGTCTACAGATCTGCTGGTGATGTCATTGGCGGCGCCCGCTTGACTAATGGCTGCTTCTGCAGCAGGCAGCCTGGACATGGAGCTAAAAAAAGCTGAGTCACTGGTACTCTGAGGCGCCCGAAGTTACACAAGAGGTAATTACATTTGCTGCTTGCCCACTCACATCTCTCTGGAAGGATCCCTGGTCTCCGGTACTGAAGGCATCCGTACCATGCACTTGTTTTAGGTGCTGGTTTTACGGTCCCGATTTGGATTCTCTGCCCAGTGACTGCTGCCAGGGCTGCTAGAAATAGCCCAGGAGTGCCTGGGCCAGGCGCAGCATTAGGCGAGCACACAGGAATGGCTGTTTCTGCAGCATGCAGCCTGAACATGGGAGCTAAAAAAAAAAAAATGGCAGACGCAAGCATCCGAAAGTTTTCGGATTCGGGGGTGTGTTTTGTTGTTCTGAGTGACGGATGACGTCACCATCGAAAGAACAGCAAAACTTACGCCCCCGAATCCGAAAGAGACGGGGCTTGTTTGGAGTGACTCCCTTCTCCTCCAATGGCTGGCCTCCGTTTAGGAAGCCAGCCAATGGAAGAGAATGGAGGAGAGAGGCGGGTTCAATCCCCCTTACTCAAACACATAAAATCTCCGACTTCCGGCTGGCAAGCCAGCCGTCGTTCCGAGACCTAAAAAACAAACAGTCATACCCGAAATAGAAAACAGTTTGGGGCTTATTATATCCACATATTGCTGAAATGAGATGAAGTGTGTTACAAAATCCTCGGGTTTAATTCATACTCATTTACTGTTCCAGGCAGATTAAAGGGTACTTGTGAGCAGCGCCCGACTTTACCCAACACGCCGCGTCATTATGCTAGAGTTCGTTTTCTATACATCCCACGAGTTTACAACAAGTCTGCAACTTGAAATGCATACACAGCTCTATACAACACTTCTGCCGCTTCTAAGCATTGAAAATAAGTGTTATATGATGGATAGAGAAGGAAAGCTGAGCGAGCCTTCCTGGGACTCGAACTCGAGGCTTACACGTCACACTAGATGACAGCAGAGAGCGTTAGCTCACTGAGCCATCTGAGCACATAAGCTCCACTTAAAAACGGAAGTGACGGATGCAGCAATCACAAGAAACATCCTGCTCTGAAATCGAAAGAAGGCGGGATCACCTTTTTACTCGTAGGCAACAGGACAATATCTGTTGGGAGGGAGACCGGTGAGTGAGTGTCTGGTACAGGAGAGAGGAGACCCAGGAGGCTCTCAGTGACAGGCCGGTGGCGCTGGTGCAGAGTCACTCACACCAGGACAGCTCCTCTCCCCGGCGCACACCAAGACAGGCCCTCTCCCCGGAGCACACCAGGACAGCTCCTCTCCCCGGCGGCCCTGCTAGGGCATTTGAGAAGCCGGTAGGACTTTGAAAGACAGGGTCACATGCAGGGCAGTGCAGTTGGAAAGTAAGTACGCAATGAGTCAGCATTGCGGATGCCCAAGGTAAAGGAGTACTGCACTGCCCATTGGTGCGCCAGGGGCCACCGGAGGTGTCACCGGATACTCATACGGTGAATCTGGTGCATTTTATGGCATTGATTGCCAGGTGAGGGCAAGAGAAGCCCCGGGGGTGGGTGGGGGGCAGGGTGTGATGGCGCTGATGGTGGAACCAGTGGCTCCGGGGTCCACCTCAGATGCTACCGACAGAGAGAGTGGAGGAGGTGACATGGCCGTGGGGCCAGGGGAATAACATAGGAACAATATGCACCCATGCTTTCCTCTGTAGAAAGAAGCACCTTCCTCAAGGCGCTACGCAAGCACACAAATAGTGTGGAGACAGAGACCCAAGCCAGCACTGAAATAGGGAAAACAAAACCACGAAAAAGGAAAACTTGAACTGTCCAGAGGCGGCAAATCCGTGGAGTGAATGCAGCATATTGAACCAACTGGAATGTGGGGTCGGTGGGCCTTTTGTCTGTAAGCCCAGTCCTTTTCAGACTGGGGGGGCGTGTTTTCTAGGATGTAAACAACAATGAAAAACGCCCCTAATCTGAAAAGGACTGGGCTTTCAGACAAATGGTTCTTCTTTCGATCTAAGCCCCGTCCTTTTGCGATTGTGGGGCGTGTTTTTGACTGACAACGTCACTAGTAGAACAAAACTAAAAAACATGCCCCCCAATACAAAAAGGACAGGGCTTAGATGGAAAGAATGACTTCACTGAGACCTCTTCTCCAATGGCTGGCCGCCGTTTAGGAGGTCAGCCAATGAAGAAGAGGGGCGGGGTTAACCCTCACTACTCAGAGTCATTAATTCTCGCCATGTGCGCAGCCTACGCTAGTCGAGACCTAAAAAGCACGTTAACAAGCCTCAATACTAATGAAAAGGCTCCGCAAGAAACAATAGTCGAATTAATGACAGTCTCAATGGCCGCAGACTCAACTGGTTCCAACTCACCAATACATAATACAAACCATCAGTCAATCCTGGGATCTCCGCTCATTTCAGCCACAGACGTCATGGTTTCCGACCATCCTATACTGATAATAATCACATAGGGAATAGTGGGGTAGCAGCCCACTCAGCTAAATTTATCTACTGACATCACAATCTCAGAGACAAGTAAGGACTTTCCTCCCTTACAAAGACATAGCTTTGGCAAATGCAACACCCCTCCGAAGCCTCAGTTGGACCCTCTTGTCTCCTCTTTTGTGCCTGTTGAGCTCACAAGTCAGAGCTCCTCATCTAAATGGTGCCCCAATTCATCAAACCCAAGCCTCCTCTGATGTGCAAACGAGCCTCGGGCCTCCGGCTCCCTTAAAATTGGAATGGAAGCCGATTTGTTGCCTCAAAAAAAATCAAGAATCACCTTGCACTGATTAACCCCTTAAGTGCTGCGTTGGTGCGTTGGCCGACGGCAGCACTACCTCCCCAGTGCTGCGCACGACCATTGGACGTCCATTCAGCACTAGTTCCAATGGACAGCGCAGCACTGGGGAGGGATGTTTACTAGCATCTATGAGGTTAATGATGCCCTGATCTCAATGGCAAAAGCGGCCATAATGCACACAGATAAGCTGGACAACCAAATAAACACACTGCAAACAGTTGCTGGCCTGATCACCGAATTGGATTTGAAATTGAAAAATTTTAATTATTTTATCCACAGAGCCCAGGCAAATACGGATTTAACCCTTTGCGTGCTGGTGACGGAACCACTTCGACACCAGCCACGGACACCCTGTGCTTACGGAGTGGTTCTGTCACGGCCCGGCCGCCGCGCCTGCGCAGCATGAATTCCGCGCTTGCGCTGAGCGTTCTATTGAGCGGGCGGGCAGTGACGGATTTAGTAAGGAATCGCGGGCCTTGATTATGTGTGGCTTTATATGCGATACAGAGGGCTTTAAACTTGATTCTGTTTTTCACAGCTAGCCAGTGGTATCTTTTGATGATGTGGGCGATCAGTTGGAATTTTGGAGTGCCTGAGAGCAGTCTGGCCGCAGTGTTTTGGATGGACTGCAGCCTTTTAATGATTTTGTGTGGGCACTGACCAGGAGTCCGTTGCAATAGTCCACTGAGGACATGACAAATTAGGTGATCAGTGTTTTGCCAGACTC
This sequence comes from Lissotriton vulgaris, assembly GCF_964263255.1. Taxonomy (NCBI): domain Eukaryota; kingdom Metazoa; phylum Chordata; class Amphibia; order Caudata; family Salamandridae; genus Lissotriton; species Lissotriton vulgaris. The sequence goes on along the minus strand of NC_141699.1, from coordinate 586,370,498 downwards.
AGGGGGGGGGGGGACTGGGAGGTGATCAGTGTTTTGCCAGACTCGGGGGGGGAATGGGAGAATCTTTTTTATGGTTTTAAGTTTAAAGAAAGAAGATGATACGATGGAGTTAACATGTGCCACATAGGTGAGTTTGTCGTCTATGATGATTCCCAAATTTTTAACCTTGGTTACTGGGAGAGGTGGAGGACCTAGGCTGGAGGGCCACCAGGCGTTTGGCCAGGTGGGGATGAGCTTGCCAAAGGTCATGACCTCTGTTTTGTTCGAATTTAACTTAAGGCAGTTGACTGACATCCAATTGCTGATGGCCAACATGCCCTGATGGAAATTGGCCGCTATTTTGTCACCGTTCTCTTTGAGGGGAAGAACCAGTTGGGTGTCATCAGCATATGATGTTAGGCCCACCCCCCAGTCCTTGATGACCCTGGCTAGGTCAGTAACGTAGATATTAAATAATGTTGGACTGAGGGATGAACCCTGAGGGACACCGCATGGTAGGGTCATTTGTGCTGATTGAAAAGTGCCCAACTGGACCGTCTGAGTACGGTGAGCAAGAAAAGAGGTCAGGAGGTCTTTAGCTTTGGCTTGGATACCTATGGCATTGACACGACCGATCAAGCCAAGACAATTCCGATCTCAAGCAGGAAGGCCTTACAAACAAACGAGAAAAAGCTTTGTATGAGTCATCAGGGCCCATGGGAGGCCAAATAAATAGAATAAGGGCAGAAGACTCTCAATCAATATCTACCTACTCCTTGCAGTCAATATCTACCCCCTCCATACAGTCAAGGCCAAAGGACAACCAGATCAGACCAAAGAAAATGCAGGAAACCTCCAGGCACGACAGTAACACCTTTAACAGTGCACCTAGCGACCATGACTTGGACTTTAAGTTCATTTCGCAGTCTGAAACACAAACCGGCTCTAATTCTGATAAATGCTCCAGAATGTCAAACAATTTAAAATCCCCAATCCTAGAACGCCAACACCTATCCAGGAAAATCCAGGATTAATGTCTATCACAATCCCCACGGGCCGGGTCCGAAGGACAAGCTTATTCGGCTGATAAGCCAGTTTGAAACTCTGCTTCTACAGTTTGCAGCCATGGACTCAATCATCCTTGGGGACTTTAACATGCACGAAATAGGGCGGAATGTACTCGAAAGTCAACCCAACGGGAGCACCGGAAGATTCAATGCCCTTAAGCAGGCATATAATTTGGCAACACACTCTCCGACTATAAAAGTCAACCAAGGGGCATTTTTTGCACCCCCTTACAACAACCAGACCACATCTTATTGAGCGAGAAACTACAAAGACACATGTCAAATTACGCAGTGCAACCCCAGAATGAAAGCGACCACGCCGCCGTCACCCTGCAGTTAACTATCATAGCGAAAATCCGCCATACTCTCCGCTGCATCGGAATAACTAAGGGGGAAGATCAGTACAGACTCCTTAGAAGAATCAAATGGGGGCTGTGTCCAATTAATAAATTTGACTAAAGTAAAGCAACTTGGAAAGGCTGGCAGACCGGTCTTAACAACTGGGGCTTTATAGGGGAATGGGGCACACTTGCCTATGACCTAGCCTCTATGCTTTGGGGGAATATTACATATAGAACTACTGAAAAACCTGCACAGGATCGGGCCCACAAAGATCCAGCTGATGCAAAACGCCGACGATCTGGTACTCTTGGATCAAACTAAAATCGGCCTCCAAAAAGCGCTGACAGCCCTTTCAGAGTACAACTCTAAAAACAAGCTGATCGCTAACCCAACCAAGATCAAGATAGTGATCTTTCGGCACCACCCGAAAACAAAAGTGTCAAAGTGGAGGATAGGTCTGTTAACTTTGAACTGTGTACAATCTTATAATTACCTTGGGGCCTGGTTCTGTGAAACGGGCCGCTCACGGGTCCACCTTCACAAACTGCAGCAGAAAGGAAAAATGGTCACCTATGCTATTTGCAAACTTTATGCCGTCTTAGACAGTCCAGCAAAAATGGCTAATCAAAGAGTGCTGGGGGTAAAATTGCTACCGTCCCTCAACTACACTTAACAGGCGTTTTCAGGTAAATTTGCACAGCACTTAGAAAAAATACATTGTACAGCTTACAAAAAGTTATTTTGTCTACCAGCCTGCACCAGGAAAACCTTAATTCGCCTGGAATTTAATCTTAACCAACAAATATTAGAACAGTTGGCGGCTTTAGCAAAACACTTTTATTTGACAACGGCAGCACCAGAGTGCTCTATGAAGACTGTTATAAATTTCATCTTCTGACAACCTGGCAATCCCTGGTCTCCCGGACTCGCCTTGGCCAAAGAACTCATGCACCTAACCACAGAGAATTGGGACTCTAGCATAATTAAGTATGCTACCATCAAAACAATAATAAACAAGCATTTGCAATGCCATAGGTCTCGCATTTACGTGACTTTGAGCTATTACTATTATAAATGACAATGCCTTTTATTTAGGTTTTAAAACGCAAAACATAAATAAAATGCATTGTCATTTACATTGCCAATAGCTCAAACTTGTGTAAATGCGAGACCTATTGCACTGCAAATGCTTGTTAAATTCTGACTTTGTGCTTCTCTAGACCAAGCACTCTTAAACGATACTGCTTACGAGTATGGATGACATGTCACTCCTACACCTTGTAGCCCCCAGGCTTATGCAACATTTCCTATACACGGAGTCATAAACGTATGATTGTATAGTCTCTGGGTAATGCATGTGTGATGAAAAGTGCTCTGACACCCTACACTGGTATGAGTGGCGCTATATAACTAATTAAATGCATCTGAGAGAGAGAGTGGTTATGGAGACTTGAGGGGTACTGTTAAAGGATGGTGGTGTGGGAATCCCTGTTGGAGGCGGTCATTGGTGGGCACCAATAAACAGTGTTGCAAAGGGCGCCACCAGCGCTAAAGCTGGCCCTGCTTAGTGTAGTGCCTTCCCATTTTTGGTGCTTTGCAGCAATTGTAAGATCTTTAAGTTTCAGATTACTCAAATGGATGTACTTTCGAATATTAATATGTTTCCCTGTCTTCATTGCTTGATTTTCCTCGCAGGAAAGAGTCACTCATAGGTGTGGAAATTACCCATAATTACACTGAAATTATGAAAATGTCACATGGCAATCGGAAACCTTTGCAGCTATGCAAGAAGCTGGCAAAACTGTCTGACCTACAAGTAGAAGACACGGACATTGTCAAGAATCGCTATCCAGGCAGCTAATTTAGAATGCTGTTTGAGCCAGAGCTGTGACGAGAGTCCATGGGACAAGGCACCAGGGTCATACGAGGGAATGAGGAAGCCACAAAGAATGAGTACCTGCAGTTTTCCATTACAAGCAGTCGTCTCTTTATTGCCCTGTAACGAAACGGACTATAGTTTCAAGAATAGGACCGATCAATAACGCTTTCAGCTGAGAATACTTTATTCCATTTCCAATGCACAGTAACATGAAGTGACGAAGTGGCATTTCGCTAAATACTTGACGCGAATAGTTTTTTTGCTTCATTACACAACAAAAATAACTTACGGAAGTTTTTAGCGTGCGCACTGCATGGTTTTTATGCCACTCCGCAGAGGACACGTCTCATAAGGGCGCGCGCTCTGCTCGGTGTCTCCTCCTAGTGGCGCGTGGTCCAAGAGCAGCACACGAGATGTAAGGCGCGCGCTGGCCAACAGGAGACCCGGGGACGCGCGCAGCTTCACTCAGGGCGCGCAAACGGGCCCTGCTGCTTCCTTGGATTCCCTGTAGTCGCTGCCTATTTTAGACCTGGTCGCTGACTGTCCCGGGCCGGGGAGGGCGGAGGAGGCACGCGCGGCTCCTCGAGCACCCATCACTGCTCCAGACACGCAGAACGAGCTGCTGCGGGCACCGGAGGGGAGGCGAGCACCGAAGGAAGTGCTTAGAGAGCGGTGAGACCTTATGTGTTTTTTAAAATAATAAAAATAGCGTGGGAGGTGAGAAGCGCTGCTTCTAAAGTTAGACCAGTGGGATGCTCTCACCTTATGTATGGACTGGCAGCCGCCAAAATGCTCTTGGGCACCGGAATCTCCTGTCCCTCCAGAACTAGGCAAGCGTCGCAGAATATTCTCAAAGTCAGAAAAGCAAAGCGCATTTAAAAAAAAAAAAATACAAGAACTCTTATTTAGAGCAAGCACAATCTACTAGCATGGGACAATATTGGATTTAAATGATGGAAGGTATTTTCCGGATATAGCAATACTTTTGGGTTTTCTAGATCTGTACCATCGGACTGCCCGAATGGTTGGAGTTCAGACGGGTGAAAGAGGGGGAAGAAAAGGAAGCGGCTCACCCAGAAGTAACAGTAGACGCCGCCATGTTGTTTTTTTTCCTTAGCTCACTCCCCTTTCCAGATGAATGAAGAAAAGCCTGCGCCCTATCCCAGCCCCGGATATTAGGAGCGTCAGAGCGAGATACCGGGCGCGCATGCGCAGAGAGGCCTTACTGTCACGGACACTGCACATAAAGCCGCGGAGCAACAGAATACAAGTATCATTCTGATGGGGGGGGGTGCGGCGTGTGTGTGCGTGAGGGGGGCGGCGTCTGTGTGCGTGGGGGGGGCGGCGGTGTGTGTGTTTGTGTGCGCGCATGTGTGTATGCGTCTGTCTGTGTATGCGCGGGTGTGAGTGCCTTCGGCCGGCCTCAGTAACGCAGTGTGTGTGTGCGCGAAGCGCGTCCACAGACCCTAAGCGGCTCGTGCACCGGTCTGTTTCCCTTGGGAGGCAAAACAACAATAGGTCTCGCTGGCGACAGGGCTTTCGCGCTGCAACGCCAGGCGAGACCTAAAAAGCAAGTACGATCACATTCTTGTACCTTGGACATTGAAGCCCTGGCAGCCAGAGGCTTCCACAAAACTCAAAGCTCCCCCCACACACTATCCAGCCTTTAACAACATCTTACGCACCCCGTGGGGAGACTAGCCCAGGGATGTGGAATTCCTATAGCCCGACTCCCAGGACATATTGTTTGGGGTCAAGGGAAACAAGTTTTCAAGTGTATTTTGTCCTTGGGACAAGTAGTCCCAAACCCCTACAGCACAAACCCTTTGGCTGCCAGTTTACAGTATCACTTTATGGATCAGGAAAGGGCAGTTTCTGCAGTTAAGGTAATATTTGTGTCCATGTGTTAAATGCTGTTCAAGCTTGTATTTATGGTTCATTAATGAAAGCCTTTATTATTAGGGTTAGCACTAAAAGTAAACGCTGTAAGCTCGGCCTGTACTTCCGACGGTGGTTTCAGTATAAAAGTGTATACACGTTTTCAAAGTTTAGTAATATGAGGCTATATATAATGCTCCCAGAATGCTCTCTGATTATATGCAAATATTTGCTTTAAGCTTCAAAGCAAGAGTGATGATTCTTTGCTTTCAAAATAAAATGTTTTAAAAAAAATGCAAGTAGGAAAAAAACCATTTTGCTACTGTAAGATTTTAGGTACCATATCTTTGCAGCACCATTTAGCAACATGTTGATATATGCTTGTATTTCCCCAAAATTATTCATAATGGAAAATCAGTGTAACCAGTTTAAATAAGATTACCGGAAACAAAAATAAACAAGCATTGGCAAAGCCAGTAGGTCTGAAATTGGTGGTCAGCCTTTTGGTTTTGTCAATGAGTGACTTGTTCAGGCATGGTTTTTGTAAAACCGTATCCGTGTGGGAGCTGCTGGGCCCTCACCATTCTAACAAGCATTGGCAAAAGCAAAAATTGTTTTTGGTCTCAAAAAGCGCACATTGCCACAGCAGTTCCGGGCACTGAACAAAACTACTTTGTGTGCCAATATGCTCCTTGTCAAAGAGCAGAATACTGTCACTGACAGTGAAACCATCTGATAGACGGAGAGAAAAAGAGAGCGAGACAATTTTATTAAACACAATAGGTCATGGTTAACGCCAGGTGTAATTAGAAGCCCAATTATTAACGAAAGTCTCAAAAGTGCATCCATGGTATATATCCTTGCATTAAGTGCATATAAACAGTTTCCATGAATTCACAAGAATTTACAGAAGTAGGCCAAGAAATAGTACTCCTAGAAATTATTTGTGAACTGCATTTTAGCAATGAGCACATGTGTAGATTAGCTCATGTGAAAATCTTAATGTTTCAAGTTCACTTTTCCTCTAACCACTTTTTTCCCAACCCTGCAAGAAGTTTTACGTCTGTGACTGTCAGGAGTAAATTTCCAACCTTTTTCAGTACGGGAAAAGATTAGAAAAGAGTTGGTGCAAACCCAACACACACGTTAGTAGGTTTGCACAGACTCAAAAGGGCATTCCAACCCTTTAACTATTTCTTACCAATACCTTAGCCCAGTATGTAGACCTGCAGAAACATGGCAGCATAAGGGAATTGCTAGTATGCAACCCTACTATGGTACGAGCCCTGGCATAATTAGAGAGGTTATATCAGAACTCTTATATAATGAGATTACTGCCGTAATTTGTTGCCGCATTACATGGCACAAAAGGGACAAGTGGATTTTGTTACAGGGCAAGTAGATTTATGAAGCAACCTGCCCCATGGATAAGTAGATATTTTATAAAATTCCACACCCCTGCTAGCCCTACATAGGATTCTTGCAGTCAGACTACATCCTCTCCCTTTAAAAGAACTGTATCCATCGGTGAAAGCAAGGCCGGTCATCACGGAGTGTCGTCTCTGCAATTATAAACGAGAGTCTCTGGCTAATTTTCTACTTAGCTGCCCTGTCTTGCGGCTAGTTCGACATATCTACCTTAAGCCCATTCTCCTACTACTGGTCACGCGCACAGCGAACGAGGCAGTCCAACAGCTTTATACATTGGACACTGTGAAGCCTATGGCCAATTTTGCCAAATTTATCTACTACATCCGCACAGCATTGATGGACAAGTCCCTACAGGATGACCGTGGCAAACACCTGGGCAGTCCTCAAAGCTGGAGGAGCCTACTCAGTCTGGCCACCACCGAAGAACTGATTTGTCGTCCCAAAAAGACTGATCCCTCTCATTGTTTTAACCAAAGACAGCAAAGGAGATTTTACGAACATGTTGTGTATATATATTTATTCATTTTTCTTTTTAAAAATTGCTAAAAGTCCGCTTTTCCTCCAATTTTTTTATATTCATGGTTTTATTTTGTAATGGTTTTTATTAACCACACAAATAAAGAATTCATTCACTCACTTTGGAGGACATTGTCATACTTTTGGGTGGCACCCAGCATCTAATTGGCTAGAGGTGGCCCCTGCTTGTCGCCCCAGAATGCAGAATAAATATGTGATAGTTACATAGTCTCTCAGATCTGCTGCCTGAAATTAGAAGGAAAAGAAGGACTGCCCTGCTGAAATCTGGATTTGCACCCAAAGGCTTGCACTCTGAATGACTGCGCCTGCTGCACAATCTGGTACTACAGCCCGAGGACTCTGCCTTGGTTCAAGGAGGATTAAGGAGTGTGGGTGTGGCCGAGCCAGCGACGATGATGGCCGCCTGGCTTTGAAGCTCCGTTAGGCTCGCCAGCTTCCTCCCGCATTAACCCTCCTAACGCTGTGTGCAGCGATACCCTGCTGAGCGGAACATTGCCTTATCCCTCTGATTCCTCAGCGGGATTCTGAGCGGCCCCTAGACCAACGATACAGTGTCGTGCAGCTCCCACCAGTACGGCCTCCTGACGGCCTGCCTGCGCCACTACTACGCTGCTGGATCAACACTACGGAGACCCGGCAAGGTTTGGTGAGCGAGCCTCGGCCCGGAACGGCGGGGGGGGGGGGGAGGGCGCTGACTGCGGGACTGCCTCCCCACCCTCCCGTACTGCGGTGCAAGTCGCGAGGCCCAAACTTCCTCCGCCGACTCGCGCCGGAGTTAAATGCTAGCTAGATGCGGAAACAGGGAACATTTTCCAGCATCCACTCCGCCTCACTGAAACGGACTGGGTCACCACGAGGGGGAGATAGCAGATCACATGCCCGCCGCCCGAACTGCTTGACATCCCATTGAGAGCGTATACACCATTATGTACAGGTGTTACTGCGCCCCCCTTTCTTCATTAGCAGTGCTGGCAAAAGACTCAGATTCCAACAGAGGCCCACGCTCTGGAATGTTTCTGACGTGCTATTTTCCTGTCCCTTGGGATACACTTTACCCTGCCTCAGTCTATGGAATGCCATGCTCAGGGGACCCCCTCTTTGGCTGAAGAGACACCGAGTCTGCTAGGGCGCTCCATACAGGCCCCCACATGCTGCCTCCAATTTTATACTTTAGGTGCTGCAGATTGGCTGCCTCTGTCGCATTGGTCTGACTGGACCCCTAATTATAGTTCTGGACTCCGCACTTATATCCATCTAACAAGGAACCCCTGCTCCTTCCCCATTCCGCCTCTGGATAAAGCATCTCTCTCCCTGATCCCAAGATCTGGCTTAGCTCCCTGCACTGCTGAGAGGCTGCTCACAAGATCGCATACAATGATTGGGTGGCACAAGCCTTAGTCTCACCTGGGGCTCGATCGTTTATGCCATTCTTACATATCGGAGTACAACTGGGTAACCATTAAGAGAATGGGGTAACCCAAAGAGTCAGAAGACCTGGGTGATAAATATTGTTCAAAAACAATGGTCTCAGACTAGTATTTTTTGCTCAAGACAGATAAATCAAGTGATTATTTAAACTTTCTCTTAGTTATGGGACATGTCCAACAGATCAGCCCAATCTATTCAATGTTTTTTTATATACAAAAAAGCAACAGCAATAATTCTAGATTCCGGGGCAATTTTAATTCATTGCATTCATGGCTATCTCAATATAAAAACTTTTGGTTGCCCAAAGAAGAATGTGCAAAAAATTGAAATGTAGAGTGCTTAATAGAGATGAAGAAAAAGAGCATAGAATAATATTTACAATTTTGTATATAGACGCAGTAAATTCGCACAATAGACAATTTCTTGATGAACTGGCGGGTAGTGTACATTCTAAACACAATTTTCATTAAATGGAGACATTGCTTCCAAACTTATATTGCACTATAAAGTGTGTTACACCATCCAGGACAAAAATTATAAAGCGTCGACGTTTCGACTCGTCTTAGGGCCTTTAGGCAAGTTAGACCGCGGCCATGCGAGTCTTCATCAGGACTACACGTTTGGGCAGCCAGAGGAGCAGCACAAGCCCTGAAACAAAGTGAATATATGTATCAAGCTGTTGCACTAAATTTGCGATCATTCAAGTATCGCAGTACACCATGGTAAGGAAATTAGCTTACCCAATGGTAGTGGAGGACAAGGAGGCAATATCTTCACTCTTGTTCCAAGGATTAGGGAATTAATACCTAAAAATATAACAAGGTGGTCATTTGACCGATTCTATGATAATTCACAGTTACTGCTCCAGCCTAGTATGTACATATCATTACTACATATCATTACCTTTTTCGTAAGGCGGAGCTGATTTAATTTACTCATCCAGATCTAGCAGGCTCAAAGTCTCTGCTTACTCGATTTCCATAAAGATTAGAATTGGTCCTGTTTTTAAGAAAGAACCAATAGTGTTTTAATCAAGAGGAAAGCGCATTAGCACTTAGTATACATATTAATATTTCTGAATTAAATCTTACCCGTTATATAACGGCCAGTCAGCCCATTAAGTCGACCGGCTGAAGGATTGTGCCGTAGTTCGATAGGGTGAGATTGATTCTGCCCTTCAAATTCCAATGAAAAACGACTCCCTAGAGGTACAACAGAGTTTGGGTCACTACAAGGGGCATACTTAAAAGGACGAAAAATGGAGGTTGATTCAAATCTCAACCACACTCACCAAGTTAGTCCAAAATAGATCCCGAGCGCTCGGCGTTCAGCTCAGAAGGTGTCTTCACGCTCAGTTCAGAACACCGTGAATATAGAAAACGGACTATATCCAAAGCTTGCCGGGAAGGGAGGGACTAAATGCAGAAAATCAGAGGCACGGGGGCTTATAGCAGCGTTACATTCTCAAGCCAAAGGATACTTTTAGTATAATTCAAGGCATTATGGAAACTGCACGTTCATGGAAAGTTTTAAAGGAAAAACGGAAAAACCTTTTCCATTCGGGATAAAATGTCGGCCATTTTGGATTGGTAACGAGATCGGTGTTAGTACATTGCAGATACAGTTTTCGGGGGAAATCATTTGTAGTGGATCGTTATCCCTACTTTGGAGACCATCTATGTTCATTACAATGGATTAGACATATTCTCATTGTATATTTAGTGACAACCTTATAAAAAAAAAAACATTTTTTATGTAATACCGATTGGACTACAGGTACAGAACCGCCCGCTATTTTCCTTGAGAACCCTAAATTCAAGGATAATTTCAGTTTCATATCCAACACCTGTTCAAGACATTGGATGGTGTTGGGTATTGAAACTGCGGTGGAAGAGGTCGAACAGTTGACAAAGGAAATCGCTGACCTCAGGAAAGAGATCATTGAGGACAAAGCCCTATCCAACGCCAAAGAGGCATTAGAGAGACTTGAGAAAACCATAAGGGAATTTGATCTATACACACAAGGTACCAAGTTGGACAAAGTTGCTAAGGATATAAAAGCACATGACAAAAAAGTCACATACCCTTATCTTCAAGAAGGTTATTACACCAGAGATCAACGGGGTGGTATAACCAGTAGAGGGAGGGGTGGATATAAGAGATTCAACACCTTTTCCGGTTCTTCATACACCAGCAGTTCTGACAGTGATTCTGAGCGTCCTGGAACCAGTACAGGTGGTGCTACAAATAATCCTGAACAAAATCCCCTTGATCAACAAACTTTTTTAGCGGAGGACCAATGGTGGGGTCCACGAGGGAGGGGACGCCCCTGGGGCAGACCCAGGGGTCAACGCTCTGCTCGTTGGAATCGAGGTGCTGGGAGGGGGAACAAACAGGTACAGTTCCAGCAGGACTCCCATGGCGAGTTTCGAACAAGACGCCAGCACTACAGGTGGTAAGATATGCCCCTGACAACCCTATCATCAATATATCCGATTATGAACTAAACATGAGTGAACAACAAATCGTATGTAAGGGGTTATCTTTTGTCCCTACTTCCATGCCTGATAACTTCACCCTTAGGATGGAACTCCAACAGTTCTTCAGGAAGGTTAGATTAAAACATTATTTCCTTAAAATTCCGTTTAAACCTGTGTTCTCGGGAAGTGGCCTCAGACCACCTTCCAAGTTCAGCCCTCCAACACATCTGATTGATCACAAAATCAGAACATATGAACAGGTGGTACTAACGTGGGGTAGATAAAATCCTTGCAGAAAGACGCTATGTCAAGTACAACATCTCCAAATCGGAGAGAGAAGCTCTGGGGACTTTGAAAAACAACAGTAATATTGTGATAAAACCCGCGGACAAGGGTGGCGCTATTGTTGTTCAGAGCTTTGATAAATACAAGAATGAAATACTGTCCCAATTATCGGTGGTAGGAAACTATACCCTTCTAAAATCTGACCGCACAAAAAGAATTAGTACATCAATCAACAGAATCACTGCCCAAGCGCATGACTATGGTATAATTACCAAACAGGAATATGAATTTTTGAATAACAAGAAACCACGCATGCCAACAATTTACACGCTGCCCAAAGTTCATAAACGGATGGAAGACCCCCCTGGAAGACCCATTATTTCAGGGTGTGGTTCTTTGTTGGAGCCTCTCTGTAAATATATAGATATATTTTTAAAACCTATCGCTATATCAACTCCAACATATTTGAGAGACACAATGAATGTGACCCAGTTAGTGGATGGGCGCACATATGACCCTGCAACGAGGGGGGGGCGTGGCTTGAGCGCAGATGGAGCAGGCGGCGTGTGCCGGTAGCTCCGTGCTCGATCCCCCGATTTATCCTGAAAATCGGGGTCTACGGTGGCCTGGGACCGTGGAGACGGTGTCGGAACACCAGCGGCACAGTTGGGACCCGGCATCCTGGCTGGCGGAGTTTCGGCGCCGAAGTTTTCTTTCTTGGCGCTGGGGCCGGGCGGCCCGTGACGGAGCACCTAAGATGGCGGCTGTCCCTCCCCGATAGCCCTGTGGGGAGCGGACCTGTACTGGGGACCGGCGGAACAGACGGCAACGGCGAGGCCGAAGAGGGACGGCGGCTGCCAGGCACCGAACCTGCATCGACCGGGGAGCCGCCGCGGAGAGCGACCGCTGTCGGCCAGCGATGGGCGAGGGCGAGGCCGGACCTGAGCCCTAAGATGGCAGATACCGAGCAGAACCCCGAGGAGCAGTGTTAACCCCTGGGCGAGGATCGGGGTCCTGCGGAGGTACGGAGCAGGGCCCGGTCGTGAGAGACCAGTAAAAGAGGACTGGCCAGTGCCCACCTGTACCAGCCGCAACCACAGCATAGAACGAGCTGCGTGTGACGCTCGTGGACCGGAGGTGAGCCCAAGCGCTCGGAAGAGACCGGAGGGCCACGCGTGCCGGCAGCGACCCCCCCTTGTAGCTGCATGTAGCGCCCCGCCGGGCAGAAGAGGGCCGCCGAACATAAGGGGTGCCCCCTGAGCGAACGCAGTTTGACCGGAGCCCACCCGCGTCGACCACGACTGCCCATGGATAGATAGGCACGCCGAGCGGAGCCTACCCGCGTCGGCTGCCGGCCCGGAGGAGAGGCCCGAGAAGCGGAGAGCCGGCGAGAGCCCACCTCGCTGCACAGTGCCACAGGAAGGTGCCCGCGGCGTGTGGCGAGCTGCGGGACGCTCATTGACTAAGCGGAGCCCACCCGCGAGCACATACAGCAGCCCTTACCTCCCCCGCCACGCAGAGTGCATGGACGGTTGCTGCACGGCCCCCCATCGGAGCAGTCCTCAGGGTTGTTGATGTATGGAGCAAAGCACCGGGCGGACTCAGACACGAGCGGACTTGTCCCTGGTGGGCCGGAAGCGCTAGATCGCGGAGAAGGACCGCGAGGCCACGGAGAGTGAGGCAGCACCCGTGGGGTGTCCGGCCCCGAAAGGGGGGACCCCAGGCAGGGGGCGGACAAACAGGGGTCCCTAGCGGCGACGGCGGCCATCACGGGGTCGCGAAGAGAGGTGTTGGAAGAAGGTTCGGCTTCTGAGGACGACAAGAGACATTCTGGGACTGAGATTTCAGATGTGGATAGTAATTTGGGGCCGGAGGTGACTCCCCGCTCGGCGGACGATTTGTGACTTGCACGACCTCCGGAGCGCAGAGGGGGCACTATGTTAGAAGATGGACTTCATGATATCCTTTCAGAGCACGGTAGCGGTACCAGGCCATTGGGGGGGGATTATGGGGCGGGGGGCTGGGGCGAGGGCTGCCGCTTGTCGGGGCACGACCGCGCTCCTATTGCCCCTAAGGCAGCCTGCAGTGGCTACTGCAGGGTAGATTTGTTTGTTTGATGTGTGAGGTTTGGATGGGGGCTATGGCGCAGTTGCTGGTTCCTGTCCTGGGGAGTGGGTGTTGGGGGTTCTGGGGGATGTTTGGGGGGTGGGCACTTTAGAAGCTGGTGTGGGCTGGCAGGCTGCGGTTGAGATGCTGCGATTGAAAGATAGCAATGGGGACGATGCCTGAGCTGAAGTGCGGGGACTCCACACCATGTCCCGACGCCACAAAGTGCATGCATACCTGGTGCGCCGCGGGGTTCAGATTGCGATGCTCCAAGAGACTCACCTTACTAAGCTGGAATGTGCGGCACTTCAGAAACGGTGGAGAGGGCAAGTGTTTGGTACAGCATATTCTGCGTTTGCGAGGGGGGTATTGATTTGGGTATGGGCGGGGATTCCCTTTCAGGTGACGAGTCAGACGATTGATCCGGAAGGTAGATATGTAGGGGTGGCAGGGAGGCTCTATGGTAGGGAAGTGGAGCTCTGTTGTATTTACGCCCCGAACTCCGACCAGCCCCGCTTCTTCGACTCCATGTCGGGCTTCCTGGCTCAGTATCTGGCGGGCAGGTCATACTGGGAGGCGATTTTAATTCCATTACTGATGTCACCTTGGATAGATCCCACCCCCCACTGATTGCATCCCCGGTGCGCAGAGTGGCGAAGCAGAGGAGCGACTGGCAGGCTGAGTGGGGGCTGATTTATGTGTGGTGGGGGCAACATCCTGGGGACAGGGACTACTCCTTCTTTTCGGCACTCCACGAGCTGCATGTCAGGATTGACACGATCCTTTGCGACCCCACCACTGCCTCTTTGGCAAGGCACACTGAGTACCTAGCTAGGACCATCTCTGACCACAATCCCCAGTTGCTTTCCCTCCAGTGGCAGCGAGTGAGGACAGCGATCCCCAATTGGCGACTGAACCCGGACACATTAGAAGATCAGGTCTTCCAGTCAGAGGTCCGCGAGGGGGCGGAGTCATTCTTTGTGATTAATAAGGGAACGGCCTCCAGTAGGGGGTTAGAATGGGACGCATTCAAGGTGGTTATGACAGGCCTATGTATTGGGAAACACACCGGAGAAAGGAAGGTGGTACTGGAGGAGGTCAGGAAGGCAGAGGATGCGTTACGGGAGGTGGAGAGACAGAAGCCGGAACGGGGGGCACTGCAGACACAGCTCCTGGAGGCAAGGGAACTAGTGGCATCGGTGACCGAGAGGCTGAGATGCTATGACTACAGGCAATACATAGGGAGGGTCCATGCAAAGGGCGACAAAGTGGGCACACTGTTGGCGCGGCTGGCAAACCCGGAACCGCTAGGAGGTGCAATACTGAGTGTGAAGTTGGAATCAGGGGATACCGTTTATTCACAGGGGGCGATACTCTCACGTTTCACTGGGTATTATGAGACCCTATACCAGAGTCGCTCAGAGACGGAGGGTGGTGTCCTATCTGATTATCTGGCGGAGGTCACTCTCCCACAGCTTGACGGGGAAGAGGCTAAGACCCTGGGCGCTGTGATCACACTGGCAGAGGTTAGGGGGGCTATCAAGCACATGGCACGGAAAAAAACGCCGGGGGTGGATGGCCTTCCAGTCGAATTTTATGCTAAGTTCGTAGACATATTGGCGCCCCAGTTGTTGGAAGTCTATAATGAAGCGTTGAAACAGGGCCGGCTGCCCGGCTCGATGAGGGAGGCACTGGTTGTGCCCCTGCTGAAGCCGGGAAAAGATAGTACGGATGTGACCTCTTATAGGCCGCTGTCTATGTTAACGGTGGATTATAAAATCTTGAGCCGCATCCTGGCCACCAGATTGCTGCCGCACATGACGTCATTAGTACACGAAGATCAGGCTGGCTTTATCCCTACTCGGAATACCTCTGCTAATATTCGCCGCCTTGTGCGAGTATTAGGTAGTGAGCTGGACCCGGACGATTGGCCTGCAGTACTATCCGTCGACATAGAAAAAGCATTTGATAGTTTAGAGTGGGGCTATTTGGATGAGGTGCTGAGGAGGTTTGGCCTCGGGTCTGGGTTCAGGCGCTGGACAAGAGTATTGTATTCCTCGGCTACTGCCAGGGTGAGACTGGGCTCGGTGATCTCCTCTGCGTACCCGGTCCAGAGAGGCACGCGACAGGGGTGCTCATTGTCGCCCCTGTTGTTCGCCCTAGCTATAGAACCCCTGGCAATACGAGCTCGGTCGGGGTTGGTGCACAGAGGGGTCGTCTGTCCAGGCGAGCGACACCACATATCGCTTTATGCAGATGATCTGCTGCTGTTTTTGGAGGACACGGAAGGGGCGTTGAGGGTAGCAGTGAATGCGCTCACGGGGTTTGGAGCCCTGTCGGGTCTCAAAGTGAATTGGCGTAAGACTTGCCTTTTCCCGCTGAGAGAGGGGACACCACAACCGTCGTTACCGGCAGATGTAATATGGGAGGACTCCTGTTTCACCTATCTGGGGGTCAGGATCTATCATACATCCGAGGGGTTGCTGGAAGGGAACTTAGGCCGGTGTATGAGAGCCCTGCGGGGCTCAACGGCGTTTTGGGCCTAACTCCCACTATCGGTGGTAGGAAGAGTGGCACTGCTCAAAATGGTGGCATTGCCACGCCTCCTGTACTACTTTAGGACCTTGCCTATATGGGTCCCACCTAGGTTCTTTAGGGGCCTGCGGACCCTCACCATTGGGTTCATATAGGGGACCAGGAGAAGGAGAGTGGCACTAGACACGTTGCGTAGGCCAAAACTCGAGGGAGGGATGGCGGTCCCGGATTTCGAACTATATTATTTGGCGGCGCAGCTGCAGATCCTCACGCAACACGTGGCGAAGGAATTTCGGGGACCTGACCAGCACAGAGGGAAGGGGTCCAGAGACACGTCCTATCTTATATTGTAATGAACCAGCAGCTTGATGTGCGGGATCTGACACTCGAGGAAAAAACGTTGCGACTATGCTGGAATAGAAGTCGGAAACGTGCGGGAGTGGTACATCCATATGCCCCGGGGATAACTCTGGGCATGTTGACGGCGCTGCCGCACAGAGGGGATTGGACCCCCCTTTTGGAGTGGGAGGAGTTGGGACTCCAGGTGATAGGCGATTTGTACGCCGAGGGAGAACTGCTGCCCTTCCAAGCAGTACAAGATCAGTTTGGGATACCGGCGGGGAACTTCCTCTTGCACATGGCTGTCACGGCAGCGATTAGGAGGCACTGGGGTGAAGGGCAGAAAGAACCGGTGACCACGTTGGCGTGCCAGTATGTAGTGATGGCTGCAGGGATGATTAAAGCGATTACGTGTCTCCAATCGCGAATGCTTCGGGAGGGACTGACACCCCTTATTGGTTTGAAACAGAAGTGGGAAGAGAGTATAGGGAAACCCATTCCGGATGCAACGTGGGGACAACTCTTGCAGAGGGCGGGGAAGGGTTGCAGGAATGCACGCTTTCAGCAAGTGCATTTCTTTGTGGTCCATAGGGCCTATCTAACCCCGGGTAGGATTCAGAGACATTTCCGAGTGACGGGGCGGCTTGCCCCAGGTGTCTTCTCCCGGGGGCGGAATTGGACCATATGTTCTGCGACTGCCCAAGACTGGGATCCGATTGGACTGACGTAGGTGAGCTCCTGAACGAAGTAACAGAGAGGCAGGTGACCTTTGATAAGGCCTCCTGCCTGCTGCTTTGGTTTCCCCACACGAAGAAGACGAAGGTTACCAGCAAGTTTATTGATCTGGGGTTAATACTGGCTCAGAGAGAGCTCACATGGCGCTGGAAGTCGACGGAGGGCCCGTCTAGTAGGCGGTGGGCGATGGAATTGAGTAAATGGGCCAAGAGTGAAAGTATGATCCGGCTTAGGCAAGCAACGCGCTCAGTGGATGAGAGGAGTTTAGAAGTGGCACGGGCGTGGGAGTGTCTGGTGCAAGAGTTGGAAGACTATATGTCGCAGGAGGAGGACGAGGAGGAGTGAAGCAAATGGTGCATTCCTGGATGGCGCACGGTTGCCTGAGTGTTGTCCCCTTGACACCTGCGCGACAGATTACATTCTGGCAGCCAGCACACACCAGCGATACTTCAGGGAATGGGTGGGGGAGGGCAGGCATAGGGGGGGCCCAAAGGGAGGCTTGAGGATGATCACAGTGCGCGTAGGACACGGGTTGCTGCAAGTAGGCGGGCCGGCTCGGCTCAGTTTCCTTGGGTGGAAGGACAGCACTGACCCGAATCCTTAAACCTCGAGGCTTCCTGGCAGGGATGTGTTATTGGTTTGGAGTTAGGGGGAGGGGGGGGGGGGGGGGGGGGGGGGGAGTAGGTATTAAAAAAGGAGCGACATTCGACAGGCCTACCTTGATTGATGTCAAATTTTTTGTTTGCATTGTTACTTTATCACCTAGCGCCATCCCAGGTCGTAGACTTTTGCCGCCCTGCCTCCGGGATGTGGGCTGAACGGCTGTGTGATGCTGGGAGACCTATTGGGGGTGGGCGAAGTACGGAGACGGGCAGTGATATGAGTAAGCTGTATAACTTTGATGCTGCAATAAAAATTGTTTGAAAAAAAAAAAAAAAAGGCCCTGCGACGAGTATATTGGCCACTATGGACATTATGGCTCTCTACACGAATATTCCGCAGAAAGCAGCATTAACGTGTATTGAGAATGTTTTGAATGAGAGACCCACACCCCATCAAGTTCCGACAGAATTTATCATTCAACTGCTCACATTGGCGATGACACAAAATTTCTTCATGTTTTTGGGCCAATTTTATATCCAGACAAAAGGTGTAGCGATGGGGGCAAGCTTTGCCCCCAATCTAGCTATAATATATATGAGTGAGTTTGAACATCGGTATGTCCTCAATCTGCAAAATCTATATCACAATCACATTGCCCTATGGGCACGGTACATCGATGATGTGCTGCTAATTTGGCAAGGAAGCAGTGAGCAAATGACGGAATTCCATAAGGGGCTTAACACTTGCTCAGATGACATTCAGTTCACCTTGGAATATAATAGGGCAGCGGTCTTCAATCTGTGGGGCGCGACCCCCAGGGGGGTCGTGGAGTCCTGGGAAGGGGGTCGCAGATTCTGCAGAGTGCAGTTCCGGCATTGGGTTGAGGGTGCTCACGGCGGAGGCCTAATTCACACCGAGGTGTGAAAAACATCAAGGCCTCATTAACAAGTAAAAGGTCTTTTAAAGACCTGTCAAGTACTTGGGTGTGACTGTGTGTGTGTCCCTGAAGCTGTTACTGCAAACAAAACAGGTGATGGACAGAATGTGGATCAATGTCACACATTCACACCCCAGTCCAAAGATCTGGGCCCAAATCCATCGTTTTTTTGCACTCCACACCATCCTGGGTTAGACAATGGCGATATGCAAATCAGCTCTGACCCTGTGCCCCATGGGAACAGTCCAGTCCGAACTACAAAAGCCATGTCCTTCCCAGAACGGAATCAAGCATCCGAGGACCGGACCGGTTTCGAGGTAACACCTCTCATCAGCCCGGCTAGCTTGACTCCAGTGGTGTGGAGTGCCTGGGACCCACGTCTGAGTATCCCCAGCGCACTTATGGCGGTAATTGCAAACAAAACAGGTGCTGGACAGAATGTGGATCAATGTCACACATTCTCAACCCAGTCGAAAGATCTGGGCCCAAATCCATCGTTTTTCCATTGATCCACATTCGGTCCATCACCTGTTGTGTTTGCATATTCCGCCCTAAGTGCGCTGGGGATGCCCAGACGTGGGTCCCAGGCACTCCACACCACTTGGAGTCAAGCTAGCAGGGCCGATGAGAGGTGTTACCTCGAAACCGGTCCGGTCCTCGGATGCTTGACTCCGTTCTGGGAAGGACATGGCTTTTGTAGTTCGGACTGGACTGTTCCCATGGGGCACAGGGTCAGAGCTGATTTGCATATCGCCATTGTCTAACCCAGGGTGGTGTGGAGTGCAAAAAAACGATGGATTTGGGCCCAGATCTTTGGACTGGGGTGAGTGTGTGACATTGATCCACATTCGGTCCATCACCTGTTGTGTTTGCATATTCCGCCCTAAGTGCGCTGGGGATGCCCAGACGTGGGTCCCAGGCACTCCACACCACTTGGAGTCAAGCTAGCCGGGCTGATGAGAGGTGTTACCTCGAAACCGGTCCGGTCCTCGGATGCTTGATTCCGTTCTGGGAAGGACATGGCTTTTGTAGTTCGGACTGGACTGTTCCCATGGGGCACAGGGTCAGAGCTGATTTGCATATCGCCATTGTCTAACCCAGGGTGGTGTGGAGTGCAAAAAAACAATGGATTTGGGCCCAGATCTTTGGACTGGGGTGAGTGTGTGACATTGATCCACATTCGATCCATCACCTGTTGTGATTGCATATTCCACCCTAAGTGCGCTGGGGATGCCCAGACGTGGGTCCCAGGCACTCCACACCACTTGGAGTCAAGCTAGCCGGGCTGATGAGAGGTGTTACCTCGAAACCGGTCCGGTCCTCGGATGCTTGATTCCGTTCTGGGAAGGACATGGCTTTTGTAGTTCGGACTGGACTGTTCCCATGGGGCACAGGGTCAGAGCTGATTTGCATATCGCCATTGTCTAACCCAGGGTGGTGTGGAGTGCAAAAAAACGATGGATTTGGGCCCAGATCTTTGGACTGGGGTGAGTGTGTGACATTGATCCACATTCGGTCCATCACCTGTTGTGTTTGCATATTCCGCCCTAAGTGCGCTGGGGATGCCCAGACGTGGGTCCCAGGCACTCCACACCACTTGGAGTCAAGCTAGCCGGGCTGATGAGAGGTGTTACCTCGAAACCGGTCCGGTCCTCGGATGCTTGATTCCGTTCTGGGAAGGACATGGCTTTTGTAGTTCGGACTGGACTGTTCCCATGGGGCACAGGGTCAGAGCTGATTTGCATATCGCCATTGTCTAACCCAGGGTGGTGTGGAGTGCAAAAAAACGATGGATTTGGGCCCAGATTTTTGGACTGGGGTGAGTGTGTGACATTGATCCACATTCGATCCATCACCTGTTGTGTTTGCATATTCCACCCTAAGTGCGCTGGGGATGCCCAGACGTGGGTCCCAGGCACTCCACACCACTTGGAGTCAAGCTAGCCGGGCTGATGAGAGGTGTTACCTCGAAACCGGTCCGGTCCTCGGATGCTTGATTCCGTTCTGGGAAGGACATGGCTTTTGTAGTTCGGACTGGACTGTTCCCATGGGGCACAGGGTCAGAGCTGATTTGCATATCGCCATTGTCTAACCCAGGGTGGTGTGGAGTGCAAAAAAACGATGGATTTGGGCCCAGATCTTTGGACTGGGGTGAGTGTGTGACATTGATCCACATTCGGTCCATCACCTGTTGTGTTTGCATATTCCGCCCTAAGTGCGCTGGGGATGCCCAGACGTGGGTCCCAGGCACTCCACACCACTTGGAGTCAAGCTAGCCGGGCTGATGAGAGGTGTTACCTCGAAACCGGTCCGGTCCTCGGATGCTTGATTCCGTTCTGGGAAGGACATGGCTTTTGTAGTTCGGACTTGACTGTTCCCATGGGGCACAGGGTCAGAGCTGATTTGCATATCGCCATTGTCTAACCCAGGGTGGTGTAGAGTGCAAAAAAACGATGGATTTGGGCCCAGATCTTTGGACTGGGGTGAGTGTGTGACATTGATCCACATTCGGTCCATCACCTGTTGTGTTTGCCTGAAGCTGTTACAGCCGGGCTCACATACACGAGCTGGGGGGAGCTGGGGGGGGGGCAGGGGGAGTGGCTGTAGTGTAGCCCCTTGAGTTCAATGGATGTTGCGCACCTGGAGCTGTGGGTCCCGTGACACGTCCCCCGCCCCCAGCAGGGAGGCACAGAGATGCCCTCCCATGAGTGGGAAAGAAGAAGGAAGACGACGCAGAGAGATACTGATCCCCCCCCCCCCCCCCCATGAGAGAGGCACAGAAAAGGTGGGTGGATGGATGGATGAAAGGCTGAAGGATGGATGGGTGTGTGAAAAGGTGGGTGGATGAATGATGGGTGGATGGAAGGAAGGGTGGATGGGTAAAGGATGGATGTATGGATGGATGGATGGATGAAAGGGTGGATGTATGGATGTAAGGATGAAAGGGTGGATGGATGGATGTGTGAAAGTGTGGGTGGATGAATGATGGAGGGATGTGATGAGGTCTAACAGGCGCATTTATGGTTGTCAAAAGTTGATGATGAGGATTACCAGTTTCTAGAAACTTTTGTCGGAAGGGGGTCCTTACGCCTAAAAAGGTTTTACAAGGGGGTCTTGGCCTCAAAAAGTTTGAAGACCTCTGTAATAGGGTCTCAATCAGCTTCCTGGATATCCAGATCAAATCAGATGAAGGTAAGCTGTATACCACTGTTTATCGGAAGAGCAGTGAGCGGAACACTCTATTGAGGTATACGAGTCATCATCCCCGCAACCTCAGAGATAATCTGCCATTTGGCCAATTTCTGAGGTTGCAGAGGAATTGTACCAAAAAGGAAGACTACTTTGAGGAGTCTTCCTTGCTCATTGTAAGGCTCCATGAACGAGGTTATCCAATGCGGCTCTTAAAGAAAGCTCGTAAGAGGGCATGGCATAACCACCGTGAAAATGTATTGGTTTCAAAACTGAAAAAGCAAGGTGAAGATCGCCTTGTGTGTGTCACTACCTTTAATACTAAGAGTAGTGCCATAAAGAAATCTATTAATCACCATTGGCATCTGGTGAGTGAGGAACTAGGGGGCTTACCTCCCCCACTGCATTCATTCCGTAAGGGAATGAATGTGAGGGACCATTTGGTTCGATCACTCTTACCCACGAATCGAGTTTTGGGTCAGACAACACTTTGGGATCTTCCTCCTATTAAGGGACATACGAAATGTGGCTCATGCCGTGCATGCCCTTTAACGAATGAGTGTACTACATTTAACTATAACAACAAAGCACATACTCTGACACAACATAGTAATTGTAATACCGAAGGGGTCATTTATGCTATCTTATGCGCCTGTGGGTTTCTGTATGTGGGTCAAACGACACAAAGAGTTAAATGTAGAATTCTACAGCATTGCAGTCGCATTAGATGCAAAACACCAGGAGCACCCCTGGTGGAACATTTCACCACTTTCGGACATGACTGTAATAGCCTTAGATGGTGGGTGATAGAGAAAGTGACCGCTCATGTACGGGGTGATGACTTTGGAAATGTACTCAATCTAAGAGAGTGTAAGTGGATATACTCCCTTAATACTGTGAATCAAGGACTAAACGAACAGGAGGAAATAAACAGACAGGTGTCTCTCCTGAAAGTTTAGTAATGTGAGGTTCTTGATCACTATTTAAGAATCATGAAGAATGTACTGTTGGGATAAGATATGACGCACGATTCCTGGGTTGTCAACGATTAGATAAAAATGTATATATCTGTATGTGTCTTTCTTGAATCAGTACAACAAGTCTTTTATGACCCTGTGAATTTTGTGTCCTTTATGTATTGGATATTGTTATACAGATGAGAATTACTAATTATGGTGGCTCTCTGATGCATATATACAAATGTTTCATTCGATTAATTTTGCAAAAAAAATGTTTACATTTTTTTTATACGGTTGTCACTAAATATACGATGAGAATATGTCTAATCCATTGTAATGAACATAGATGGTCTCCAAAGTAGGGATAACGATCCACTACAAATGATTTCCCCCGAAAACTGTATCTGCAATGTACTAACACCGATCTCGTTACCAATCCAAAATGGCCAACACGTTATTCCGAATGGAAAAGGTTTTTCCGTTTTTCCTTTAAAACTTTCCATGAACGTGCAGTTTCCATAATGCCTTGAATTATAATAAAAGTATCCTTTGGATTGAGAATGTAACGCTGCTATAAGCCCCCGTGCCTCTGATTTTCTGCATTTAGTCCCTCCCTTCCCGGCAAGCTTTGGATATAGTCCGTTTTCTATATTCACGGTGTTCCGAACTGAGCGTGAAGACACCTTCTGAGCTGAACGCCAAGCGCTCGGGATCTATTTTGGACTAACTTGGTGAGTGTGGTTGAGATTTGAATCAACCTCCATTTTTCGTCCTTTTAAGTATGCCCCTTGTAGTGACCCAAACTCTGTTGTACCTCTAGGGAGTCGTTTTTCATTGGAATTTGAAGGGCAGAATCAATCTCACCCTATCGAACTACGGCACAATCCTTCAGCCGGTCGACTTAATGGGCTGACTGGCCGTTATATAACGGGTAAGATTTAATTCAGAAATATTAATATGTATACAAAGTGCTAATGCGCTTTCCTCTGGATTAAAACACTATTGGTTCTTTCTTAAAAACTGGACCAATTCTAATCTTTATGGAAATCGAGTAAGCAGAGACTTTGAGCCTGCTAGATCTGGATGAGTAAATTAAATCAGCTCCGCCTTACGAAAAAGGTAATGATATGTACATACTAGGCTGGAGCAGTAACTGTGAATTATCATAGAATCGGTCAAATGACCACCTTGTTATGTTTTTAGGTATTAATTCCCTAATCCTTGGAACAAGAGTGAAGATATTGCCACCTTGTCCTCCACTACCATTGGGTAAGCTAATTTCCTTACCATGGTGTACTGCGATACTTGAATGATCGTAAATTTAGTGCAACAGCTTGATACATATATTCACTTTGTTTCAGGGCTTGTGCTGCTCCTCTGGCTGCCCAAACGTGAGGTCCTGATGAAGACTCGCATGGCCGCGGTCTAACTTGCCTAAAGGCCCTAAGACGAGTCGAAACGTCGACGCTTTATAATTTTTGTCCTGGATGGTGTAACACACTTTATAGTGCAATATAAGTTTGGAAGCAATGTCTCCATTTAATGAAAATTGTGTTTAGAATCTACACTACACGCCAGGTCATCAAGAAATTGTCTATTGTGCGAATTTACTGCGTCTATATACAAAATTGTAAATATTATTCTATGCTCTTTTTCTTCTTCTCTATTAAGCACTCTACATTTCAATTTTCTGCACATTCTTCTTTGGGCAACCAAAAGTTTTTATATTGAGATAGCCATGAATGCAATGAATTAAAATTGCCCCAGAATCTAGAATTATTGCTGTTGCTTTTTTGTATATAAAAAAACATTGAATGGATTGGGCTGATCTGTTGGACATGTCCCATAACTAAGAGAAAGTTTAAATAATCACTTGATTTATCTGTCTTGAGCAAAAAATACTAGTCTGAGACCATTGTTTTTGAATAACAAAAAGGAGTACAACTGGGGGTGTGCGCTAGGTTGGCACAGCTGCTTGGCGTCCAGGGGCTCTGTGCTCGAGGAGGCTGATCTGCTCCGGTTTACCTCCCAGTGCTCTTGAGGCGTGTGGGCACATATGGCGCTGAGCGGGGCCTGGACGAACTGCTTGCGTTGGTCTGTGCGAGCTTCGCTGCCCAAACCCACTCTGGGGGAGAGGTGGGGTCTCAGGCTGACTGCCGTAATTGGCATCGGTTCCTGGGTTCGATTCACGGGGTCGCGTCCCCAGGGTGGCTTTAGGATATTGCCTACTCACCGTGCCTTAGAGGTGATATTCCATCCTTGGCAGGAGCACCGTTGGCCTTCCCGCGCTGTACGGCGCGCCCCCTTTCCCCACAGGGGAATGGGCTAGCATGCAGAGCTGTCCATGTTCGGTGCTGGTGGGGGGGGGTATAGCCCGTGGCTCCTGCAACCCCTCCGCCCACACGCATTCCACGCTTTTCCGCCGCCGATGTCGGTACCTCGGGCCCCTGCTGCATCCCTCGCTCGGACTGGGGCTTTCCTTCTCCGGCAGCCACCACCGCTGGGTTCTTGGGAGTATTGGCGCCAGTCTCCACTGTATGGGGCTTCCATCCTGGCAGCAGTTCACCCGGGATGCCTCACCCACATAGGCTCAGCATTGCCTGCCTTCCCTGTCGCACTGAGCAGAGGCCCGGGAAGTTTATAAGTGCTACAAGGGTCGCGACGGTGTAAAGATGAGGGCAACGAGGGGTGGGCTCCCTCGTAATTATCTATAAGCGGGGTTGGCAACCGCTTGTAGGAGAATGTCATGGCAAAGTCGCAGGGTTGGCACCCCCGCATGACGCGAATGGATCGAACTGCAGGGTGGACACATACGAGGCAATATAGGTAGGGCTCACTGCTTTCCGTTTTGCTGTACTAAATGCACATATTTTCATATAGGTGCGCCTTGATTTGCCTTCTGGGGAAACAGGCAAGAAAGGCGAGCGGGGGCAGTTTTGTTTGAGAGTGCCCCCTTTTTTGTCTGCTTTGCTGCTGGAATGTTAGGGGGCACAGAGTGAGGGAAAGCACATCCGCCTTTCTCCGAGGTCAGGAAGAAATGCTTAGGAGAAACGGCCGTGATTTTCAGATTCGGGGACGTGCTTTCTTTCTCTCCTCTTCCCATTGGCTGAAATGTAAAGTTCCAGCCAATGGGAAGAGGAGAGAAAGAAATGAGAAAGAAAGTAAAGCACACACCCTTGAATCCAGGCTTGAACGGAGTGACCCCCCTCTCCTCCAATGGCTGGTCTCCGTTTAGGAAGCCAGCCAATGGAGAAGAGTGGCGGGTTCAAGCCCCCATACTGAAAAACAAAATTTCTTGCCAGCGAGACTGCGCAAGCGCAGCCTACGCAGGCCGAGACCTAAAAACTGGAACGCATAGAACGCATTCTCAAGGAAGTGGCTATCAAAAACGAGGACATTGAAGCGCGCAGCCGACGCAACAACATTCGCGTCCTTGGTGTACCGGAGACTGCATCCTCTGGTCGTATGGACTTGTTTGTTGAGACTTTAACAGATTTGTTTGGTAAAGAATCTTTCACCTCCAGCTTTGTGGTAGCAAGAGCGCACAGATCATTGGGGCCTCGCCCCAACCCTGGCTTCCCCCTCTACCTATCGTTGCATGCCTCATGAAATTCTGAGACCGAGACTCTGTTTTGAGACTTGCTAGGGAGTGGGGGACGTCACCTGGCAGGGTTCTAAACTATCATTTTATCCAGACTTCACAGCCATGGGGCAGGATGCCTGACGCAAATTCAACGGGGTCAAGGCTACCCATAGAAACTTGGGTCTGCGCTATGGAATGCTGTATCCTGCCAGGTTGAAAGTTGATGTGGGCGGAAGAACTCACATTTTTGACAATCCTACTGAAGCGCAGGAATTCTGTCAGTCTTACAAGCAAAACAACAGCCTCTCCTCGAAAGGTGGTGGGTATCCTTCTCCTTCCCATAGCAGATGGGATGCTAGTGCAGGACTGTTCTCTGGCTCTGGTTTGGGTTAAAAATGTCATGAAACTCACGTCTTACTGCACATTTCCCCATTAGGAATACTTTACTTAATTTATTATATTGCATTTTATATAGCTGGTTTAGTGCCTTAGCATTGCCTCCCCCATGGTGTATCCTTTGGAATTGTCTTTTGTTGCTTTAGGGTACCATTTTTGGGGAATGTTTTGCATGCACATTGTCGGTTGGTACTGTATATTCTGTTTCTCTTTCGGGTTTGGCCACACTCCCTCTGGAGTTTGGCTGGGTGGTGGTGGGGGGTGGTGGGGTTTTCATGGTTCCTCATAATGTTCATTGGTAATGCTATTCCTTTCGCTGATATACGTACTGTTCTATTGTCGCTAGTTTCATATGACACAGATGATGTTCCGCCCTGATGACCAGGTTGGGTAATATAGAGGGCCCCTCAGACCTATATCTGGTGTCCTGGAATGCATGGGGGCTCAATGACGTACGCAAGAGAAGGCAGGTTCTAATTATCTTTTAAGACACAATGTTGATATTGCCTGCCTACGGGAGACACCTCCCCAAAACAGACGAGGGCGCTTCGGTGCCAGCTGGGGGGGCGCACTGATACTTTGCCAACTTCAGTAGTTATGCGAGGGGACGGTCATTTTGATTCACAGGAGGGATCCCTTTTAGTTTTGGCTCACTCACCCGAGACGAGGAGGGCAGATATCTTATTGTTACTGGGTCCCTCTTCGGCTTCATTGTTGCCGTGGTCTGTGTGTACGCCCCTAACACTAATTCTCCAGATTTCTTTCATGCACTTCACACCCAGCTGGCTAGGCTGGCACCCCTGACCCTACTCCTTGGTGGCGACTTCAACTTGTAATTATGCCCTGACCTTGACAGCACTTCTACTGCTTCAGACACCCCGCGTCAAGCCCTGATGGAGCTCTGTGACCATTTTACACTCATGGACATTTGGCGCACCCGCAATACTGCCATGACCGAATACACACACTACTCAGGCTTCCACAACACTTGGACCCTAATAGTTTTTTGGCTGCTAACCCCCGATG
Source organism: Lissotriton vulgaris (assembly GCF_964263255.1). Taxonomy (NCBI): domain Eukaryota; kingdom Metazoa; phylum Chordata; class Amphibia; order Caudata; family Salamandridae; genus Lissotriton; species Lissotriton vulgaris. Next base: position 586,342,784 of record NC_141699.1, on the reverse strand, counting down.
TCACTGGTTGGTACTCCTCGCATAAAATTCTCCCTCAAACGTACTCTGATCCTTCGTCTGTACTGCTACACCTACATTTATAAACTTAAAGTTAGATACGCTGGTGATAGGACGCGCTCCGGACACGGCTCCTTCACGTCGTCGCTGACTCTGCGACTTAAGGTCCTCTTGCTTTCTTTGAGTCTTATTCTTCACCGACGAGAGTGTCTCACACTCTGATCAGAAACAGCTGATTTTCCGTTCTAGCCACGTTCGATACAGTATCTATCTTTACCATCAAGTCTTTGCCCTGAAGAAGCCCATGATTTGGGCGAAACGCGCTGGCTGGTCTCATGCTTTGCGTACCAATAACATCTGGAAATAAAAAGACCAATAACGGCACAAGACTAATGTCTACTGATTGAATATGTATATGTGACTTTTTATTCGTATGTTGCCTCTCATCCAAACAGCTTCAATACTGCTGGGAGATCGAGTCCTGAGAGAGAGATACAAGACCTCCTTCATTCTATAACCAAGGTACGGAGCTGATTAGACCCATAGAGAATTCTTGATTCAGATTCTTGGCAAAAACTGTAACTCATCTACTCCTTCCCACGTACTAGGCTTAGGTTAGGTACACCGGGGTAGGCGTATCTAAGAAAAAAAACAGTTGAGTACGTTTAGTCATTATTTTTTCATTGTATGCATTTTATCCATTTTAGTCCCTTCCATGCTCATGACGGAACGGTTCCGTCATGAGCGTCGGTTGGCCTGAGCTTATGACGGAACCGTTCCGTCATGGTTCCATTGGTTCTTTAGAACCTTCAGCACCACAGCGGAATACGCGCAGCGCTGAAGGGGTTAAGTATCTTATGGCTTAGAAACCATATAAATGCTTTACAATATTATTTCATAATACTCCTTTTACTGTACGCACTTTACTTTATGACAAGTATTGCAATTGTAGCAATTCATTTCTCTTGCATGAGAAAGAAGAATGCTCAATAAATAACCCTTTTATTGAAAACGCCCGTCTCTCTATTTCTCTGCATTTCTGGTGAAACGAAGCATGCACGATTAACTGAGTAAAATAGCTATCTATTGTTTCCGCGACTCTGGAGATATACTCCTTATTCTGGAGGGAGCAAAGTTGTCGTGTTTATGCTGTTGTCAGAAGCTAATCCCTTCTTGTCTATTCAGGAAAGCTAAACACCTTCTTGTTTACTCGAGAAAGTTTCTAGTGACCTCTGAGCTAGCTGGCACACACAATTAAGTCTAACATATTCAATAGAGACCTAGTCGACCTCAGTCCTACGTCTAAACTATTGTTTATGTTATTCCAATGCGCAGAGCCTATTGGGAATATAGGAACTACACTACATGGCGATAATTTAACGCTAGATACTAGAGTAACTCAGTCGCGCTTTTCACACAGACCCCTTTTCCCGTAAGAACTCCAATAGACGTCTGGAGTGGGTAAAAGGTTAATATCCGACAAAACTTAGTAGGAAGAGATTCCTATGTATTAGTTTTTGGTTTAGTCAACGTTGAAGGATACAGTGTTCCAAAATATTGTGCACCTAATCTTTGTTTCCTTGAAACTTGCTCTGCAAACTTTCTGTCAGCAAAATGACAGAGAGTGACGACGAAAGGGAGAGAGCTAGACTAGCAGCTCAACTTTTGACGGAAGACACAAGTCTCCAACAAGATCAAACGGATGCAATACTCATCCCGGTAAATGTAAGGAAAACCTTAACTATAAAACTTATAGAAAATGGAGTATCATCAAGAGGTGATAGTCATTTTTGTTGTCGAGGCACATGAATATTGGCAGACAGAGGTATTCTATTCATGGATAACTTTTCCAGCAGAAAATGCTGTAACACACGAGTTCCACTACTACAAAGCAGGAGAACCCCCAGAAGAATACACCCCTTTTGAGGAAGTTGAAATTCCACTAACTTACCAAGAGCATGAGCTCTGGTTTAAAGGCGCCCTAAAACATCAAAATCACGTTACCAGGCTCGGTCCACTAGGTACACCAGGAGCCACATGGCCGGTTCTAGCCAGCTATACACCACATCCTGACATTGGAAAAAATGTCAAGCGAAGAACCTTTCGTTCAAACTAGCAGCCCGCCCCGGCGTTGCCCGGGGCAGAAGGGAGCTGGGGGCAGCATTTCAGGCTTGCGGCAGCGTTGCCCGGGGCAGAAGGGGGCTGGGGGCAGCATTTCAGGCTTGCGTGCACCCATGGCTCCCGGAGAAAAACATTTTCAGACCAGGGGAAGGTCTCCCCAACAAAGAGATAGATCTCCAGAAGGGGGGGCAAGTCTCCACAACGGGAGCCCTCTGAAAAAAGATATAACCTTAGAAATAGGGATAATTTGAGAAAACCTGACAGATATCAAGATATTGATACACGTCCCTCTAGATCTTTTCAGACTTCCTCACAGAAATCGGAAAGAAGAGGACGGTCAGAACATAAAGAAGAGCCCGTCAAGTCCAAAGACAAAGAACCTGCTCATCTAAGTGAAAAATTAAAGTTTCCCAAAAAGAAGGTAGCCAGTATTAAAATAAAACATGCTGAGGATCCTGAGGACACAACTCAGGAACGGAGAGTGGGCCCAAACAATGCTAGACAGCGCAGCAAAAGTGACCATAGCTCGCAAGATCCTGATGAATCTTCTGGAGACAGTGGACACGAATGAATACATTCAAGTGGAAACTGCAGACACCAGAGTTAGCGTGCCCCATAAACTATATGAAATAACATTACGTATAGAGGGGGACAAAACTAGGAAAATAAAAGGTCTCTTCTGGGAGAACCTATCTAAAGGCTATGATATCCTTCTAGCAGAGAAAGACTGGCCACCAGAGTTTGTTAGGGAGTGCCCATATGGCGAAGAAATGATTATGCCTGCCTTCTCAAATCACATTCCAATTCATAAAAAATACACATATGGAAGAAAAATGGGCAGTGGTCCAAGCCCCTACATTATATAAAAATCATGTAGGATGGGATGAGGATTCTCCTCACCATAAAATCCAGTTAAAAAATCAACCTACTGCACAGAGGCAGTAACCTGTTAAGCAAGAAGCTAAAAAACAAGTCAGGGAGATCTTAGATCAACTTGAGTACCAGGGGGTGATTGAAACATGAACCTCACAAATGAACAATCCTTTGTTTCCTGTCTCCAAGCCAGACGATTCATATCGCCTAGTTTTGGACTACAGACACCTAAACTCTTGTTGCAAAACATTTGCAGTACAAAACTCACACAGTGCAGCACTAATGAATAATATTGTGCGCAAAAAATATAAAACGACATTAGATATTTCAAATGTTTTTTTCTGTCAAAACATTGCACCAGAAAGCAGGTGTTTGACAGCTTTCTCCAGCATGGGAGCACACAGCAATTTTGTCGACTCCCACAGGGATTCAAGAATAGCCCAGGATTATTTTCAGCCGGGTTACAGAGTTACTACAAATATATGATGATGAGGCATTATCTTATGTCGATGACATCTATCTTACAGACAATGACCTGGAGACACACTTGAAAAGAGTGAACGCCATCATACTTGGGTTCGCATCTGAAGGGTACAAATTTACCTTTAAAAAGTCACGAATTGCCCATCAGACTGTCCTATTTTTAGGATATGAATTATCAAGTGAAGGCAAAAGCCTATCTGACAACTTCTTAGAGAAATGTGCAGTACTCCAAGCTCCAAAAACGCTGAAAAACCTACAATCAATTCTAGGTTTCCTGAACTTCGGAAGAACTTACAGTCTAAATTATGCAGAGAGGGTTAAACTACTCTACGAATTAATAAAACCTGATTTCAAACCAATTAATTGGACTCAGAAACACAGAAATTTTACGATGATTACAAACAGACATGTTAACTAAAACAAAACTGCAAACGCGTAAACGAAGGCAACCTTGTAATCAGAGTCATCCCAGGAAGATGCGGATTTACATACCTGACCAATAATGAGGGAGAAACAATACCAATAGCTTACAAATCACACTTGTACACACAAGCTGAAATGAAATTCAGTTCTACTGAAAAAATTCTAACTGTGGTTTAAACGGCTGTAGCAAAGAAAAAGCCCTAGCTCATGGGAAGAGGATATCTGTTTTAACAGCAGTATCAGCCCTTGAAGCAGTAACAAGACCGAGCATTCCAAATGCTATGGCATTAGATCCAAAATGGCTACAATAGGTTAATTCTCTTGATACAACTGACGTGATACACACATTTGATCCCAGAATGAAAAAGCTAGAACATCTAGAATATGAACGAGAATCTCCTCTGTCGATCGAAATTTTACCTCTGGAACAGTACACCTGTGTAATCTACGCAGATAGATTTGCACAACACTACGTTGTGGATACAAAGGTTTACAATTCAGCGTGTGCGATTGTTAAAGGTCGCTGGCGCTTAGGAAAATTCAGACCAATGGTCACTAAAACTGAATCGCTCAAAAACTGTACAGCTCAGCGAGATGAACTACGAACTTTGAAGATGGCACTTGAAAATGCAGATCGCGAATTACACTAATAGTATGCGATTTGCATTACTGCGTCGAATCTTATAATAATTCCATGCAGACCTGGATTAAAAATGGTTACAAAGATGAAAGAGGTTGCACAATAAAGCATAAAAAGCTTTGGGAACAGGTAGTTCTTTTGCAGAAAGAACTACAAAAGACTCACGTGATACATACGCAGAGTCTTCAACGTGATGGCGTTCACGTTGCAGGGAATTCATTGGCTAACAGAGCCACGGCGGCAGCTGGTCAACCGACTTCCGTAGCTACAAAGAAGCGTTCTAAAAAACAAATAGATGGTGAGTAAAAGCTTCAATGGAAGGCAAATATGCAGCGTTACCTCTAAACTATCCACTCGGAAATACTTATATAATTGATGCGAACTCCGTTCCGTTTGCTCAAATCCCTGGAGTGGGGGATGGAGTAATTCCAAACACGAACCGGAGAATCTTCTTGATACAAGAAGCACACATGGGAATGGGTCTGAGGCACCAAGAGATCCTGAAATCTCTAATAGAATTGCAATCAAAATACTGGTGGCCGGGAATGAGCGTGCAAGTTTATAACTTTGCAATGGATTGTCAAGACTGCAATAGAGATCGCAGTTATGAACCGGACCAGATATCAGACTCTAATACAGTAAGACCAGCCCAGACACCTCTATTAGACAGCATTAGACTATGTACACGTAGGCGTCTAACCGGACAAATGCAATCCCATAAATATTAAGACGAGATTCATTTGGATGTAGCCCCAGCGCTCGGCTGACGCCAGAACTTTTATAAAGATTTGAGAGTCTTTATCGGCACATACACAATTGGCATGCTACATTCTGACCAGTGTCCTGCGTTTAGCTCTCGAGCTTACAAGGAGGCCATGGCCAGCATGGGCATTGCATTGCGGTACTCTAGTCCATTCCATCCTGGGAAATGCGGTAGTGGAGAGAAAAAAACGTGACATAAAGCAATCTGTATTAGGTTCGGGTGATGGGTGGGTCAAACATCTAATAAGTGTCCAACGTAGTCTTAACAATCTGCCAAGACATTCTCTGGGTGGAATCACTCCGTATGAACTTTTGTTTGGTACAAGAATGATAATCGAAGACCTCTATTGTCAGACTTCAGTGGTGGAACAAAAAGCTTTTGATATCAAAGATCATTTGGCTGTTTCACAGGACTTGAATGAAACAAGAATAAGTCTAAGTAACACAAAGCTAAAGCCAACGGCCACTGAAGAGAAACCACCTGTCCCAGCAAGACCTGTCTGGATTCCAAAGTTTGGGGATCTGGTCAGAGAGAAGATCGCGATGAAGAAGGAATTTGGACCTTCTTACAGAAAAGCAGTACCTTTCTTAGCTATCAGCGGAACAAGATCAGTAGTACTACCAACCCTTGCTGTTAAAAAGGAGAACAGAGTTGTATCAATCGACCTGGTAAAACCATAACCATGTGGCCAATAATAAGTAGTAGGCCCAGTGGACTCCCAAGATGTAGCAGAAGACCAAACCTTGCTACAATCCAAGAGGTTCAAACAGAGTCTAATCACATTTGATAAACCTGCAGTGAATAAAAAAGGACTATGCTACAAAGCCATGGAACTTGTGCCTCGTGAAACCCAAATTGCAACAGTTCGTCAAGAAACACCTGTCTACAATGATGTAGCCTCTGACTATACCAATATGATAAAGGAAGAAGCAAATCCAAAGATTAATCCGGAAACAATTCCAACAATTGATAGAACTGCATCTGGCTATTTCATCAATTTCGATGACTTTTCTGATGATCCAAGTGAACATGAAGACAAGCCAGTAAACCAAACTTTCAAAGACAAAATTACAGAACTCTTTTATCAACTTGGAGAAACATATTTGAATTCACAGTGGATTGAACTGTGGATTGTGTTAGGTGTACTTTTCCTCCTGCTCTGGCTTATCTTAGATTTAAGCTTGGGAAGAATGATTGATGGAAAATACAGTACAATGGACACAGCAAGTCAGAACATCAACTGAGTTCTAAAACCACACAGATCATCTCACATTCAAAAAAGAGAACTATCATCAGTGAACATCACAGCCATTCCTATACCTGGTGGTGTAGCGTGGGACAATACTGATTACGAAATCTATGGCCCGGTTGAACTCTTGAAATATCTACATCAGTTCAAGATTTCTTTAAGTGACTTTGTAGCACCTAGTACTTTCTCTGATGATTGGGACTTTGAAAATATTAATAATATGATGTCAGATTTAGAAATGTCAGCAAAATTTACAGAACATGATTATTTACAAGGTTCTTCAAATTATGAAGAAATGTATTGGTTTAATCATTTTGAGTATCATTATTTGCATAAATCTGCTAATCCTAGAAATGTTTTCAGTTATAATCAATGGGAACATTGTCCAACCCCGCCAAAAGGCAGTTCGAAAACATTTTATAAGAAATTCCCATACTTCGCAGGGTTTAATATCATTGATCCAGAAATGTTTTATTTTAAAATTATGAATAAGACAGGAATGAAAAACATGTTGACAAACACTAAACTGATTTATTCTGAAAAAGGTTATGAAAAAATGTCTACATTTGGTTTTGAATTTTGGAAAAACAACATGGAGACAAAAACTGTCTGGGGTACAAAAGACTGGCAGGTACAAGGTTTAGAATCAGTATTCAGAGCCTGCATGATCCCAGAACAAATAATGTTCCTGAATGACACCATTCAACAAACAACCTGTCTTGGTCTAGCCAAGATAAAAGATTTAAACAACCCGTCTATACCAAAGCCTATGCCTGATAGAAATAACACTACAGATGAGGGGTTAGACGTGTCCTATATTTTAAAAACAGAATAGAACAAATACTGATTGGAACAAATGGTTGATCTGGCCCACAGACACTAATAACTGTCAAGATAGATTCCTGAACAAAATACAGGGGTTCAAACAGAATAGGCCAGACCCAAGATATTCCCAGAGACAACATCCAGGGATAATTACAACATATAGTGTAGGAAAACTATGCCTCGAATGGCTACAGAAATCCACACTAACCGAAATTAAGCAACACTTAACTTTACTTAAAGAAGGTGCTGACTTGCGAGATTTCCTACTGGGACCTCGCAAACAGCGTCAAAAACGTTTCATATACGCCGGTATATACGCAGCTTACAATGAAGCTTGGAAAATAACACAAATTGAAACTGCAGAAAAAATACGAGAAATATATCGTATTCATTTGAGAAAATCACTTTCTGTAGTGGACAATGGGTTAACGACTCTGTCCTCCAGAATGTATTCACTGGACAGCATTGTATCATTTGCTATTGATATAATAGAACAGGATATGCTAATGTTACAACATGGCCAGTTTCCAATTACGTGCTATTGTACAGTTAGGCTGGACGTTACAAAATTTGCGTTCAGGCAACGTGCCATGGCGTCTAATCAACACAACGTCATTATTTTCAATCTATAACCTTACTGATAGACAAATCTCTTTGGCACAAAGAAGGGCAGACTGTACGGTGCTGAGCATTGAAAAACTCGAAAAATTACCATTGACAATGTCAGAACGACCGGTCATTGAGTGGATAATTCATGGCACCATTACAATCCCGATAACAACTTTTCAGTTTCAATACTGCCAAAAGTATATACCAGCAGGCCTGTATGAAAGGTTGGATAAAGGATACATCAAGTCAACCTGGAATTTTCCTTATACACATAGATGTTGGAGTGGGGGCAAGAAAGAGGTATTTCTTAGTGGTAACAACTGTACAAAATCACTAAGCGGTACACTTCTGTGTCAAGGAATTAACTCGCATGGAGCCTGCGAAGGTTCATCAAATAACCTTTCATGTCACCTGCACGGCACCCCTGCTACACAGATAGAGCCTTTTTTCAGTCAGCTTTCCAACGGCAGCTACGTTCTAATAAGTGACCACAGCTGTTGTGGCATGGTGCCAGGAAAATCCTATCTCGTGAGCGTTACTTCCATGGTCACTTGTTGTATGCAAGTATTGTTTCCAAACAGCAAACCAGACAAGGAGGCAGCAATATGGCCTTCTTTGAATATCTCTTCTATTCGAATTGATACTTTAAGCAGAATGAAGTCTATTCTTTTACAAACAACTGTGCCTTTAACCTCGTCTAGAGAAACCTATGATCTGCAAGTTGCAAGGACAGCAGCAGAGATGCATGCATTATTATCAACAAATTGCCCGGTACATTTCGTAGAAATGTTAAGTCAAATTTTAAACATGTCAGATACCAGTGGCATCGCACATGTATTTAAGACAATTTTTTCGGGACTACCAGGAACCCTTTGAAGCAGTTCTTGGCCTCTTTCCGAATTTTGTGCATTATGTGTTCGGCGGCCTGCCTCTCATCTTGGGACTCGTAGCAGGAATCTTATTTTTGTTCCTTCTGCTCCGATATGGCAAGTCAAGTCACAGACAAAACTCAGGCTACCATGGAAGGCACGATCCTAGCAATGCAATACCGAGAACGGATCACTAAAGTCCTCGGCTTGACTCGGCTAAGAGATCTGAATACTACCAGGTTTCTTTCATTCAGACCAATCTGGCAAGATTACATCTTACCTGTTCTACGATGCCTGCTATGCGGAGAAGAATGCGTGTTAGACGTCTGTCTCACACTTCCATCAGCAGTACCTATGGATGTCGAGACTTTGCTCGGTTCGGTAACGGCTCATGCAACGTGTTGTCCCCAGCGGCTACCCATTCTGATGACGGCATTCGATGAGACCTCACCATTACGATTAGGTGGCGGTGAGGTACGAGATGAAAGCGGCACACAGGTACAACCTTCCGAGACCATTGCTGATCTGAACACCGATGATGGCAATGCTTCGCACATATGCACTATTTCTACTTTCACCCACTGTTGTAGACAAATTTTTTACCAGCCTATCTGAATTAATGTTCTCTCCTAACAACAAGAATAACTTTTGAAATAGCGAGCACACAGCATTCCCTGAACTCTGAATTCGGCCTTCAGTTTTGATAAAAAGGACTTCTAAAAAACATTGGAACTATTTTTTTTTTTCCTTCCAGAAACGAAATTATTTTTCCCTAGTTCCCAAAAAATGTACCTTTTTTTAGCACGATACTCTGCTTAAAGTAGAACTATTCTTAGAGAACAAGATTTCTAAATTTGAAATCTCTAGAGACAATATTTTGACTTAGCCTCTAGCGAATGTACAGTCTTGTATGAATATGTGATGAAATGGTCTCGACCTTCTCTTCTGTATTAAGAGCCATTTCATAAATGTAAATTTCGTGATTCATTCAGTCAACATTCTAAATGTACAAAATATGCATTATCTGAATGACACCACTGCTTACTAAAAACGTACAGTATTATACTCATTTTTCGTGTGTAAACCATTTCAAATGCTAACTATGTATTTTGGGGTGGGCTGGAAAACACATGCATTGTTATATGTTTAGTATTGCTTAGTATTTAGTAATGATGGACATTATACGTGGAGTGGGTGTTGTGAATGTATCTAGGACCCTAATTAAGACATTCCCGATTTATGCCCTTATGTGGTTATAACAAATCATATCCTTATAAAGGCAAAGGAATCATATCCATATTAAGTCATAGCCAATGCAGTCCAAATACGGCAAGGCTACTCCCATAGACTCCTAGAAAGCACAACGTGTTCTTAAACAAACCAAGCCTCCAGCAGCCCGGGAATTCCCCCTGTTTCTGTTTTGATTTGTCCTAAGAACTCCTGGAGTCCTGAAAGAACTGCCAGTTCTTAGTGACGTCTTATGTCCAACCTTACATCAAACTCGGCACCTTCCAGGTATAAATATACCAACATCTGCCTTAAGCAACACAAAGTGGTTTGGAGCAGATCGGCTATCTACTTGCCCGACGCCCTGCGGATGCGAGTGCCGAAGGAAGCCGACCCTCCCTGCTGACGCACTGAGAGAGACGCTGTCTTTTCTCCTGCCGAGAAATCCAGCTCCAGTGTTTCCCTGACACCCTCGCTGGTTGCTGGGAGATCGAGTCCTGAGAGAGAGAGATACAAGACCTCCTTCATTTTTTACCCAAGGTACGGAGCTGATTAGACCCATAGAGAATTCTTGATTCAGATTCTTGGCAAAAACTGTAACTCGTCTACTCCTTCCCACGTACTAGGCTACACCAGTTGAGTACGTTTAGTCATTATTTTATCATTGTATGTATTTTATCCATTTTAAGTATCTTATGGCTTAGAACCATATAAATGCTTTTACAGTATTATTTCATAATACTCCTTTTACTGTACGCACTTTACTTTATGACAAGTATTGCAATTGTAGCAATTCACTTCTCTTGCATGAGAAAGAAGACGGCTCAATAAATAACCCTTTTATTGAAAACGCCCGTCTCTCTATTTCTCTACATTTCTGGTGAAACGGAGCATGCACGATTGACTGAGTAAAATAGCTATCTATTGTTTCCGCGAATCTGGAAATATACTCCTTATTCTGGAGGGAGCAAAGTTGTCCTGTTTATGCAGTTGTCAGAAGCTAATCCCTTCTTGTCTATTCAGAAAAGCTAAACACTTTGTTTCCTCGAGAAAGTTTCTAGTGACCTCTGAGCTAGCTGGCACACACAATTAAGTCTAACATATTCAATAGAGACGTAGTCGACGTCAGTCCTACGTCTAAACTATTGTTTAAGTTATTCCAATGCGTAGAGCCTATTGGGAATATAGAAACTACACTACAATCCAGGCATGCTGTTCTATTTTCCATAGAAGGAGAAATCTAGTCCCCGGCATTACAAAGTTGGAGAACTGCATCCGAGCCGTCATACTGATCCGACGTCAGAAAGGAAGGAAAGAAACACCTTCGAAGTCGTAAACTCTAACTAGGCAGGTAAATGTTCATACAAAAGTTGTCGAATTCAGAACGTGCTGCTGACAATTAGCATCCGCTCACTTCAGAGGTTTGAGCCTCCGGGAAATAGCCTAGGCTAGACTCAGTAAAGGCCCTTCTTTAATTCTGACGAGGGAACAGCAAAGTATGTTTTCTACCCACATTGAACAGCGCGTAAAGGCCCTTCTTTAATTCTGACGAGGGAACAGCAAAGAACGTTTTCTACCCACATTGAACAGCGCACGAAGGACGAAGCTTGTTGGCAGGGACAAGGAGCCTGTGGGCGGGTACGCGAGCTCCCATAGGCTGAATTTGTATCTTCATCTTTAGGAAGTCCTGTATGCTGCAGAGGTAGGTCCTGGAGTTCTTGCTGGTCTCATGGTTCGTAGTTCCGCCCCGGTTTTGTTTCTGATGCCTGGTTTGCTTGCTCGTGGTTTCGCTGTAAACATGTACTTCATTTACGCAATTCCATTTTCCGTGCTCTAATGAACGCGCACGCTCTCTGATTTTAAAAGTGCCAGAAACACGAGTGGTTGTTTACTAGCAGCAGCTGAGCGTATGACCTCATAAATGCGCCAGAACACTGTTACGCACCACAGCGCAGGTTGCGGGGGCATGCACACTGCGATTAGAAAACTGTAGACAAACTGCTGACTGTGGGAATGCACAGAGAACAAGGTGCCGATTCTTTGATAAAATGAGACCCTGTAAATCAACATATCGTGAGGCACTGAATAAGTTAAACGTCTCAGAGACACATCACTCAGGGAATCACAATACATGAAGAGGCAGGAAAACAAAGTAAATACGGTGCACACAGTGAGAAAACAATCTGAGAGGCAGGCAGCGTGAGAGTGTCGATTGGCAAAGCGAGATCAAGGAAATAAAGACTAAAATGCAGATAAAAACAAAGGCAGAATAATATACCAGGGCAGCGACAAAGTCTGAAAAATCAGCCTGGAGCGCAGAACAGAGTTGGAAGAGATGCGGGAGGGAGGGCAGGAGCGTGGCGCCGTAAGCGTGCACGTTGGCGTTCCCTGCGGCTCGTGCCAGTGGCGGTGCCTGCAGTCTTCGCCCGATTCTGGGAAGCGCGTCTTAGAAGCACGTTCACAGACCGGAGTCTGCTCGTGCACCGGTCTGTACCCACTTGGGGAGGCAACACAACGACAATACGGCTCGCTGGCGGCAGCGCTTCCCGCTGCAACGCCAGGCAAGCCCTAAAAACTGTAGAGGACTGGAGAGCAGAGCACCAGATTAAGGGCAAGCACACATGAAAAGCGCTCCTACAGGAACAATAAAAATGTTAAAGTAAGAGCTATGGGCGAAAAGTGATGGCAGAAAGCAACATTTAATAAAAACAAGCCACAAATGCAAATCCGTTGGCCCTGAGTTTCAAAAACCAGGAGGGAGGCGGCAGCTGCAGCGGAAGAGAGAGTCTAGAGAACGGGGAGGAGGAGTCTGCTGCAGACCAGGGGAGGGAGCAAGTGTGGCTGTGTGCAGGTCCTGAGGTTAAAGAAGCTGGAAAATGAGAAAAGAGTGCATCAAAACTTAAATAAGACAGCGAGTAACAAGGGCTGTCCTCATGGGAGGGTATAATAAGAAACAAGCATTGGCATAGCCAATAGGTCTCGCTTTTGGAACCTTATAAGTATTTGATTATGCAGCACAATATCCTTGGTGCAACATCAACTGTTGCATGGCTAACCACTTATAATGTCCCAAAGGCGCGACCTATTGGCTACGCCAATGCTTGTCAACCATTCCCATAACTCAGACCCAGGCCGAAGAGCTGGAAACCTAGCTCCACACTTGGCAGGTAGCTGCACCTCTTATCTCGGACACCTCTGTGCCAGAAGACTAATCGCCAGCTAATCGCAGTGCATTTAAACCGCACTTAATTTATGGCTTTTTCACGACTCAACGCCTACTTCTATTTCCTTGTTTTTCTTTCCTGTGACTTTTTTTTTTTTTTTTTTAACTAAAAAGCCCAGAACAAGAGCAGGAAATCCGTTAAATGTGGCTTCATTTTTTAGTCCTTTAAAACAAGCCTGTGTTTACTATGTACAAATTGTAATAATTCCAGACAGTAAGGTACACGTGTCTGAAAACTGCAAGAGTTTGTGGAAAATAGCATGAAATATAAAATAGTAAAACTCTAAGAAATCTTGCAAAGCATTTCAAAATAACTGCAGATGCAGTTCTAGAATTCTAGCTGTCCTAAATGCGCTGGGATGCCCCAAGGTAGCCATGCGCTATAGAAATGTGTATTCATTCATTCAACCTAACCTATTTATGCTTCTCGCATTGTGTGGCTAGCTCGCGTACTACTGATGTTTGGGCAATGTGTTCTCGAGCCCATACACTGTCTGAAACCTCTAGCAGTGACATTTATGGCATCAGGCCTCTGGTTTCTTCATTAGTTTCATTTAACATATGCAATTGTGCCCTAAAAATGGACATACTCGACACAGATGATAACTCGTTGAAGGAGGGAAATGCATTGATAATGGTGAGCTTAATTATATTTACTAAGCTTCATACATTCCTTGTATAGATATCAAATTAAACATCCGAAATAAAGAAGAAATCATTAAATATTTATTTTGGCGTGGGGGACAGAAGAAAGCCCCAGTAAAGTGGGCTTTTGCTGCAAATGTTTGCATGGACCATACATTGCATTTCGCCATTCGATGGGCAGGTCTTGCTAGCAGGGCAGGTGCTGAATGGAGGTTACTTGACAAGACGTCAGCCTTTGCAGCATCTACAGGTTGGTCGTGGGACTTCGGCCATGCTCTGTGCTGGGTGGGGGTTCTGTAAAGTAAATCGGTGGCGTATTGCTCAGGTGATGCTACATGTAACTTGCCTTGCCTGAGTCGCAAGGGGCATCCGTCGATGTCTTTAATGGAACTTACATGTGGTTTTTATTGCAAGGTTCATGAGCCACGTCTATGCGTTTAATGTAAAGTGACAAAAGAAGTATAGACCGTACAACATAGGTGCAATGGGGTGTGCAAAAGGCATGTACCACTGGAAATGTCCCCCCGTTGTCAGTGTGTGCGGTTACAAAGCCAAAGTGTTCACATTTGTGTATCTGTCTTATGATTATGTGTTTTTTAGGAAGTGTATTCAGCAAGTAAGAACAAGTATACTACAAACAGCACTCCCGAATATATCTACAGATGTGAGTACAAGCACCTCCTTATGCCTGAATGAAATAGACCGGTCGGTCGATTGAAGTGTACTTTCTTAGCAACACCAATCCTTAAGATTCTATTCCGAACACCACCAATAGTTTGTAGTATGCAACTACGCGTCACTGCTTGAAACTGGGCAAGCACTGCTGGAAAGCGACGCCATCGCTCGGTGCGCAATTTGAAGGTGTCAGATAAAGGTCAGGTGCTGCTGTCGCTCAGATAAACACCAGAGGGTGCTATTGCACTGCACTCGCTGCGGAGCGCCACGCCAAAGAGGCGGAGTGAAGAGGCCTGTCAAGGAGCCGATTCATGATTGGCGGCATCAAAGTCTGTCTTCATAAGCACATGAGGTGAAACGGCAGGCTAGACTACTGAAGAGTTGTTGGGTCAATAAATAATTCTAGATCAGATCCTATAATTAGAGGGCATCCTCTTACACAGAGCAGCATTTTTTTAAAGCATCGAATTTCAAAGCATCGAATTTCCTTCGATTTAGTGAGACTTCTTCGTGAGGTCAGTAAGCGGCGTGAGTGGTTCACTTCTGGGGTGATTTATGTTGTTCATGTGAGTGCAGGAGGCTTACCTGCACAGTGCCCGCAACGGCTTTCAAGGGAACGTTAGAACAGGTAGCACTTAAATACCCAACCACACTGCAAATAGAGACGGGCTGACCAGCCTGACAAATACCCTCATCCTACTAAAGAGAGTTTGAAATGCTCAACTAAGCCTCACCCGTAGAACATATTGAAAAGGGGAGAATAATCGTCATTTACTAAGACTGAAAATCAAAGAATAAGAGCAAGGGTAAGAAAATTAAGCGCTGAAAGACAAGCGCGGCCCGTGGCCGCGAAAGTTAAAGCGACACGCACTCTGCGGCCAGAAACATTACGGTAGGGAACAGGGGCACGGCTTTCGCACAGCGTTTACTTTGCAGGAGCAAGCAGGGGTGCCATCTGTCTCAAAAACACAAGCGCGATAATTGCAAGCAGATGGTGCCGCTGCTAGCTCCCGCAAGGTAAACCATGTCCATGCACGAGTACTCATTGGAAACAGTGCAGTACGTGCACGAGTTTCCAAGAAAGTACGGAGTGATTCCAAAAGATCACTCCAAAGCAACGCTTGTGCGCTGCATAGGCGAGACCTAAAACAAGTGGTCCTAAGGAGGGACATGTAAGAAAAGCCACCATTTACAAAGGGCAGTGACAGGGGCTAATTAAAAAGATGGGCGGAAAGTGTGCAGAGCTTCATGCCCATATCCTGAATACAGCATGTCTCGAAGAGACAGAGCACGCACTGCCTAGGCGACACCTAAAAAAGGTGAGGTATATAGACAAACAAGAAAGGGCCAAGTACGAACAACAAAGGCCCTAGGCACGAAAGGCATAGCAATAATAGGGGTACAAGCAAAAGTTGTGGACAAGCGACGAGTAACAGGAATGGGTAAATTCAATAGGTCTTGCCTATTCAAGAGCTATTGGCTTTGCCAATATGTTTTAGCCATGTTATACACAAGGGTGGCAGCTGTTCAGCATAGCTAAAAGTTAGTGGGAATAAAGGAGAGTGGAGTGTCAAAGTGTAGTTGAGTGTTATGCAGTGGTGTGGAGTGGCATAGAGTTGAACGGCGTGGATGTGGGGTGCCATGGAGTGTTGTGGGAGTAGAGTGGAGGTGCGTATTGTTGTGGAGTGGTGTAGAGTAGAGTGGTGTGTTAATTACAGTGGAGTATTGTGTTGCAGAGTAGAGAGGAATGGAGTTGTGGAGAGGCATAGAGTTGAGTGATGTGTCGTAGAACAGAGTGGAGATAAGTGGCATGGAGTGACAGAGGACATTGCGTTCAGTGGAATGATGCAGATTGTAGTGGCGAAGAGTGGCATAGAGTTGAGAGGTGCAGAGTAGAGTACAGTGGTGAAGAGAGCAGTGGTGTACAGTGGTGAAGAGAGCAGTGGCATAAAGTACAGTTGTGAAGAGTAGAATGGCTTTCAGTTCAGTGGGGGAGAGTGCAGTTTTGTAGAGTGCAGCTGGGCAGTGTAGAGTGGTGCACAGAGCAGTGGTGTGGAGTACAGTGGTGCAGAGTAGAATAGAGTGGCGTAGAGTTCAGTGGTGCAGAGTAGAATAGAGTGGCATATAGTGTAGAGACCTACAGAGCAACGGCGTAGAGGTCGTGAAGAGTAGAGTGTTAAAGAACGTAGTAGTGTAAAGTAGAGTGGGGCAGAGTAGAATGGCTTAGCGTGCAGTGACGAAGAGTGTTGCTGAGCAGAGTATAGTGAGTGCAGTGGTGCAGAGTAGTTGGTGTAGAGTATTGTTTTCAGCAAAGTGGTGTTTAGTGCATTGGAGTAGAGTGCAGTGATTTAGAGTAGAGGCTTAGAGTGGTGCAGCGCAGAGTGGCGTAGCATAGAGTGCAGAGGAGTATAATTGAGTGGCAGAGAGTGCAGTGTTGCAGAGTAGACTGTTGTAGAATGCAGTGGTGTATCTTACAGTGCAGTGGTGTATAGTAGTCTGGCGAATAGTACAATGATGCAGAGTAGAATAAAGTGGCATAGAGTGCAGTGACGTAGAGTTCAATGGTGTAGTGCCGTAAAGTCTTGCAGAGTAGAGTATAGTGGTGCAGAGTAGAATGCCATTGAGTAAGGTAGCATAGAGTGCATTCGTTTTGAATATAGTGTAGAGTGTATTGGGGCTGAGTAGGTTTTTTCAGAGAAGAGTGGTGCATGGTAGAGTACAGTCGCGTAGAGTGCAGTGGAACAGAGTAGATGAGAGGGGTGAGAATGTATTGACCGAGTGCACTGGCATGGAGTGGCACAGAGTAGCAGGCATGGGCATAGAATGCAGTGGCATTATAGCGCAGTGTTGCAGGCTAGAGTGGTGCAGAGTGCATTGAAGAGTAGTCTGGAGTGAACCGCACTAGCACTTAGAGGAGTGGAGCAGCGTAGAGTGCAGCGACGTGGAATAGTGCAGACTGAGGTAAAGTGGAGTATGCATATTGTGGTAGCACACTGCCATTACAGACAACACATCTTCACTTGAAAAGACCATTACATTTACATAGACATACAGTTTTACTGATAAAGGTATACAGCACGCAAATGATAATATGTGGAGATGTCATCAACTTGTGTACTGATTTGTTTTGATTCTATTAAAATAATTTTTCCACCACACTTCAGAGAATTACCAACAAATATGCTTCATTTGTCCTTTTCTAATGCTGATATATTCTGTAATATCTGCAGTTTACTTAGGGACATTTAAATGTTGTGTGCTATGAAAAAAACGGTATACAGCCTTTTTCAAGCACTCCCCCGGTAACCAGCATGATTATCACATAAATCCTCTCACTTTCAAGTCACAGAAAGACAAATAAAGACCAAGCTCCCTGGAAGACAGAGCCTGACATTTGACCTGTGTCTTGCACAGCAAATGTGACAAGATAAGAACAAGATTTAAAGGCCTATTTACAGAAATCCAGTACTGTTGGAAGAATGCAGTAAATAGAGTTTGGGCAACGGAAGGGACTAACAAGCTGAACAGCCAAAAACAAATATAGTCAGCAAACAGAAAGCAAGTAAATGTGAGTAACAAACCACAAAGCCAATGGTAAACAATGGGCAGAATGCATTCTCATGGAAACTTTCTGAATGTCCCCATGATGTTGTTAGCAAAAAAGACAGCTGTGCTTTCTGCTAAGCTTTAAAATAATACAGGGAAAACGTACAGATGTGTAAAAAAAAAAAAAGAGAGACAACAGGTGAGGGGCGCAGAGACACAAACAGGCAAGGAGGTACCAACATAAACAACAAGGGCCCAAGCATAGGCACCACGGCACTAAGTTCAGTTAACAAGGCACTAAGTTGAGCCAACAAGGCACTTGCACCATTCGGTCACTGGGACGAGGAAAAGTGAACACGAAAAGAACATAGATATGTTAACAAAATAACGAGGGCTATGTGAATGAAGAGGGATACTTGAACAATAGGGGGACTAGCAACAGGCTTCCATGCAAATGAGCAATATGGAGGATATACAAATAAGCAATAGTGGGGACATGCAAATAAGCAATAGTGGGGACATGCAAATAAGCAATAGTGGGGACATGCAAATAAGCAACAGGGGGACATGCAAATAAGCGACAGGGGGACATGCAAATAAGCGACAGGGGACATGCAAATAAGCGACAGTGGGACATGCAAATAAGCGACAGGGGGGACATGCAAATAAGCTACAGGGGGGACATGCAAATAAGCTACAGGGGGGACATGCAAATAAGCTACAGGGGGGACATGCAAATAAGCACAGGGGGGGACATGCAAATAAGCGACAGGGGGGGACATGCAAATAAGCGACAGGGGGGGACATGCAAATAAGCAACAAGTGGAGAGGTACATAATCAAGAGGGCCAAGCTAACAAGCAACATAAACCGCTGACTTCTGACCGAGGGTAGTAATAGCCAAAGGGTAGTAACAGATGAGAGTTTTTTGAGGGCCAGAAGTAGTGTGTAAGTGTATGTTTAAAATGGTACATTTTCTGTGGTTTTGAGTTACGGAGCGGATGGTGGATGTAGTATGCAGCAGAAATGGGAACGTATTGTGAGTTGCATATGTGGTTCATGCAAGACAGCAAATGAGAGTTACGTCTAGAGGTCACTACTAGAAGTAAAGTAAAAAAAAAGGGGGAGTTTATAGGGAGATCTAATTTGGCAATGCATGCATTTGGAACTAGGCACACAAGTCGGTGAGTGCACAGAACGGTGACATCTCAAGCTGAAAACAACAGGGAGGTGGGCAGGCCATGTGTTGCTGCTTCTTGCTGTGTACTTCGTGCATTAGGATATCTCTGCTCCCGAAGTTTTCTACTTCCCCCCATCATTTCTCCAACCTCCCCGCCACACATCTCAGCTCCACCTCCCAACTTCCCGTCTATGGACCCTTTTCCCGCCTACCCCATCTCACCTGCACAGTATCCGCCATTTTGGCCCATTCATGCTCCTCTCTCGATCCCTCACTCTGCGCGCGCCGCCCCCTCCCAACTCGTCGCACAATGCGCGTGCGCCCTGGCAAGTATCCACCGTACGCTCACAGAGCAACAGCCTTGGCAACCAGAAAAGTACTCCTTTTGCTTAGCGCACAATGCTTCCTAGAATGGAGACAGCGCGATGACGATTTCACGTAATAGAAAAACGTAATCCAATCGTGACAGCGAGGCGGGATAGGGGGGCTTTTCAGCTTTGTTTACATGTTTCTTAAAGGGGCCTCAACACAAAGAGAAAGGGAATCCGTTTGGAAGAACAGCGGTCACCGCAGCAGAGCCAGCAACTGTCAACGACAAGATCTCTATGACAACGTTCGAGAACTGCTAAGAGGGGAAATTTGCTAAAACAAAACTGAGGAAGCTTAATTTTTAATATTTACTTGTAGTGGATAGAAGGTAGCATTATGCTGGAGAAAGTTAAAATAAGATTATTTTTTGACGTAAGTCTAATGCCTAAATCGGATGTGTTGGCATGTATTTTGGCAACATTGATCATTTTGGTGTTTATATATTAAAACATTGTATACACTTTAATTATACATAACGAACGCACATGTATCGTGAGCAGTTGTTTATTTGCCCCCATAGCTGCCAAGGTTTCAGATTGCTATGTGTGACATTTTAATAATTTTAGAGTAATTATGAGTGACATTTCAATGACTATTAGTGACACTGTCTCGTGAGCAAAATTAAGCAATGAAGAGGAGGGAAACAATAATATCAGAAATTGCACACATTTGAGGAACGAGAAACTAAGTTAACCGCTGCAAAACGTAAGAAATATAAACAGCTTCCATTGATCAGACTCTAGCTAAAATTATAGAAATTAGATAAAGCAGCTTGGAATTGGTTGAAAATGTCATTATAATCAGCTGAGTGACTCAGTCTCACTCAGCAGCCACCAGTGACCTGAGCTATAACGAAACTGAAAAACAAAGCAGAGACGTACTGTGTGAGTGACAGGGGCATAGGCAAACTCAGAATAAGTCTAAAATGGAGTGCATTTGCTAGTAGGTGTCTGGGTAGGCACGTGATTGAGATGAGCCACACTTCACACATAGAACTGGGTACGCTCTCAGGTATGTTTGTACTGTCTGTTTTTATTAGTTTAAATGGTTAAAGTTTTCTGTAGTTTAAAATGCCCTAATAAATCGAAAGTAATCAATGGCATTTATTTGAACGTCGTGAATAAACACGGCACAGTTTGTTCTATTTAATAAGAAGCTAGTGGGGTTTGATGTGCTGTGCTATCTGCCCTGACCCGGGCAGACTGAGTGTTTCTGAATAAGTGAAAGATCTGCCGTGGGCCTTCATGTGCTGCTTCTTATCTCTTTTCCTCTACTTGTGAGGAAGAGTGACGCTCTGAACAAACAAGGAGGCCCAATGAGGGAGTGGGTGGGGGGCTCCTTTACCAAGCAATAAAAAAACCTTTCCAGTCGCTTCAGAGCCCCACGTTTTCTCCCAAGGCTTCACCGAGGAGAGATAACCGAGGTACGGTGGAAGGGAGCTACACCTTGGGGCTCAGCCAGCATTTCAATTTCGCGCACACAGGCTCTCTCTCCCACTGACCACGACCAGTCGTACATATGGCAATAGCAAAATGTCACTAACCTCACAGAAGAAGGGCCCTCCACCTCCAGTCTGTCCAGGCGGCCCCGGTGTCACTGACTTCACTCCGCGACGATCGGCTACAGTAAGATATTTCATGATTCAAAGGGGGCGGTAATAACAATAGCTAGCACGTGGTGCCCGAGCAGATTAAAGCCGGCGGACGGTGCCGTAGTTATAGACAGCACTACCTCTAAAGATGATGACATGCTGCGCCGCCTGCAAACTATCCAGCCGCATCGAGCGCCCAAAATAAACTGCGCGCACTTCTGCAGTGACGTCTCACCGTGATGACATCAGCCTGCCATTAAGAGCCGAGCCGGGGCAGTTACATTCAACCAGGATAAATTGTACTAAAGCTGCGTTAGCTCAGCTGAATCCCAAGCCTGCTGGAGCTGCCACAGACTCTGTTTTAATCAGGCTTGACAGTCAGGCTTGACAGTGACAACCTCAAGTACTGATAATGCACTTAGCTTTTAAATACGCTTATTTGCGTGACAATCCTTTAACATGCGGTAATGCGGAAATGTAACTAAAAATACGTTAGTGTCACACCGGATGTGTGACACTTGGCAGGGCTGTGCCCCCTGCAGGGACGTGTACCCTGGTAATGCCCATGCTGCCTCTGTATTGTATACATATGTGGAGCATTGTGAATACCGTTTTTCTACACAAAAGTCAAAGTAATTTTGTTACTATAATCCATGCTATCATTTAAGAATAAAAGTGGACATTTATAAAAACAAAAGAGCAGAGGAATTTCTTTTCCCGTTTACTCACATTAAAATAGAATAATTTTAAGCTAAAATAAATCGATTCTGGCTTTGAAAATAGCTGAGGCTGTATCATAGTAAATGCGGGGTCAGAGTTGTAATGTCTTAGAATCACCTTATTGACTAGTAGCACATGCAGGTGATGGAGCAGAATTTCGTGAAAGAAACATGCTCAATTGAACACCCCTATAATACGTACTAACAGTTAGTGTTAGAATGACTAATGTGCACATTAACACTACATGCTGGAAGATTGCTTTGCAAAGTGCATGAACTAACCAGAATTAATGTCTAAATAACTGGAAATGTAAAAATCTTGTGTTTAGAGTAAATTAAGGTGATTTTGCATGGTAAGGCTGCACGTGTATTTAGTAAAACGCATAATGTGTGTTGCTTCATATTAATAAATAATGCAGTTTTCCAGCTTTTGTTCTGCTAGGATAACCGTTAATATAAATTAGAGCTAAAGTGGGTGGTAAACAGTGCGAATATCATTGTCATGTAATTAATAAATGTTTGTTTTTCATTCTTTTAGTAATGGACAAGTCTTCCATGTCTTTAAATTAGCCTAACCGAGGGCGGGTGGAAATTTTGTGTGAGCAGAAACCATGTGACCACGTGACTGAACTGCAGAGTGCAGTTGAGAAAGCCTGACCTGGTGAAGGACAAAAAGTTGAAAGACCGCCAAAGCCAGTGTCCTCAAGAGAACGAAACCCGTAGTCGCTGAATTTAATAAACTGTACACAATATTGCAACATGTGTACTCATGGGAGAGAAGCTGTATTGATGACTGTATAAAAAAATATTTAGAACAATGGAGTAGTCAAAAGCAAAATTATTCAGCAGTGGGGTGACATCCCACCCCTAGAACTTAACCAATCCATAAGCTAGAAATATTACATTTTGCTACTGTTGTGGGATGGACATGTACTTTTAGTGTATAAGAATAGGTGCTTATGGGGTGTGGTTTAGGTCACTTAGGCTGAAGGTGTTCGAGAGAGAGGGTGCGTCACTGTTCGTCAGTTTTTGCTGAGAGGCCTAGCTGTTCCTGTCCCTGTACTGGCCCTTGAGTCTTTGATCCCTGACTCTTGGTTCGTGGGTCCCCCACTGCTACCTAGGCCTGGGTGGTGGTTTTCCTTTATAGATCTATTGGGTTTATATTTGATCTAATTTAGCAGTCATATTTTTGTCTTTACACCTTTTGTCTCTCTTTCTATCCCTCTGAATTGATGGTATAAGTATCAATATTTTACTTGCATCTAATATCTCTGCATCTATCCACTCTTTGCAACGTATTTGTTTGAAATGATAAATTCATTGATGTTAGGATTAGATCATTGCTCTCTCTCTCATGAGGTTTTCGGTATTTGACTTTCTGTAAGATGTCGCTATGAGCATTTATTAATACTAGATAACATTTTCAAATCCTACCGATAGTCTGTGGTTATTTAATCAATTTCCTATAATGATTAGTGTTTAAGAATTTCCATTGCCATCAACTCTTCAACTAATTGGTCCATCGACCAAGTAGATGAAAAGTCGATTATTAGTTGTCAAATACGTAAGCGGCACAGTTTGTTTTTACTATGTGTTTGAGTGATAAGAGTAAGTAAAGTTAATAAACTTGACCCAAGTGCATCAGGGATTTGGATGTATGTGTATGGGCCAAAGTATGTGATGTTACTGAGTATTTACCCCTGATCAAATTATTGGGTTCGCGCTGGAGCACAGGCAACAAGAAACAGCTATTTGGAGCCTTTGTTCCTTTATATTCACAATCCTCTCTTAAGATTTAATTGACAGCCGTTAATACCACTCAGGTAATCAGTTCAACGTATTTAATAATGTACAAAAGGCCGTTTACACAGGCTGCTCCCTTACACACACTGGAAGTTATGCTGCACACCCCACTGCTCTAGCGAGCTCTCACTTGTTTTTAAAAAAGACTCGTTTCGCTTTTTATAAAAATTTTAATTTCTTCATTGTAAATGTACCATATGTAGTGCACTTTCTGCTCTTACTTGTGGGGACATTTGGGGGCATCTTAGAGCCGTTTTAGGGCTCCTGTTTTACCGTCGGGCTGCCGACTAGCATCACCTGCTGCAACCGCCATCTTGGGTAGGCTTTCGGACTGTTAGCGGTCTAGTGCGAGGGCGTTTCCTGCACCTCGCGCTTCTTAAATGGCGGCTCTTCGTCGCCCGCGCAGCGGGCGGGCGCGCTAGCGCGCCAGAGGCAAGCCCGTCTGTGCCCGTCCGGGCCAGGACGGACCTAGGGCCAGAGACCCTGCCTGTAGCGGATGACACTTTCACCACATATACGAAAGAGGAATTACTCCTTCTACAGCCGTCAAACTCGCGAAATTGCCATCACGGAGTCAGATCCGATGTTCTTTTCACGCCATGTGATTATTGTCCTTCCAGGGACCAGGTTGGTGGAAACAAATTACCTATTAAAGGTTATTGTAGGTCCCTGCCTAAACACTCTTTACAAATTCTACACTTGATTCAAGACAACAACCTAGATATCTTGTTTCTGACAGAAACCTGGACGTCGGCCTGCTCAGACTTTGACCTTGTCAATGCCCTCCCATCCGGCTTTCTTATTCAGTCCTTCCATAGATCGCAAGGAAAGGGAGGTGGTTTAGCCATAATCCACAGGGAGAAGTTGTCTTGTAGAATAAATAAGGGGCCCATTCAAGACGCAGAAAGCTGTTATTTTCGGATTCAGCTGTCGCTGAATCATTCCTTATCGGGACTTCTGGTCTATCGCCCCCCGGGGACGATAAAACAGTTTTCCACCTCCATTCTGGACCATGTTCCCGTCTTAGCAGCATCCTCTCCTAATTTTGTTTTACTAGGGGATTTGAATCTTCATTTCGACCTGCAGGAGGAGAAAATAGCATCTGACCTTAGATCTGAACTCATGACAGCCAACCTCAGGTTACATAATCTGGAACCTACACATGTGAAGGGCCATTTGTTGGATTGCGTGTTTTCCAATATCTCGCATCTTCAGATGAGCCCTCCCCTCCCCATGCCCTGGTCTGATCACTTTCTGGTGCCGTTTGAACTGAACTTCACTATGGACCCTTTTTCTCCTCCAGGTCCTAGGGCACCACGCACCTACAGGAGAATTTGGTCTCAATTATCCGCCGAGAATCTCTCCCGTACCCTTGAACAATCAGTTCCCCCATCCGGATGTGATCCTTTGGTAGCCGATGTCGCATTCCATGATTGGCTCTGCCAAGCATTAGATACTGTTCTACCTCTTAAAGCCACTTCAAACATAAGGAGTGGCCCCAAGTCCTCTTGGTACACCCCTGAATTGGAATGTATGAGAAAGAAATGTAAAAAACTGTAGCGGGAATGGCGGAAGAACTGGGCTGCTAACAACAAAGATAACTATCGTGAAGCGATGAGAGCATACAAGGCGGCCCGCAATTTGACCAAAGCCGCCTATTTTGAGGAAAGAACATATCAGATCCTTAAAGAGCTTCTCACTGTCCCCACTCCCCCGGTAACCCAAGAGGTTAACTCTGACAAATGCAATCTACTGGCTCAGTTTTTTTATATCAAAATACAGAACATCTTAGCCAGTCTTCCTCCGAGTGCTGGGAGGATTGACAAAGCAGTCCTGGAGGCCGCTTCGGATGAGAAGGTGTTTGACAGCTTTTCCCCCATTTCAAGGGAGGCCTTCTGTGTGGAGCTCTCAGCTCTGAAGAGTGGTTCCCCTTCGGACCCCATGCCCATTCGGATCCTCAAACAATTCACGAATATCATTGCAGGCCCAGCAATCGATCTTTTGAATGCCTCATTCACCTATGGCATAGTACCACCCAGCTGGAAGCAAGCCATTGTCAAGGCCCTTCTGAAAAAGCCCGGCCTTGACCCGGCTGATCTGGCTAACTACCGCCCTATCTCGCTCCTGCCTGGGCTGAATAAGATCGCCGAGAAGTTTGCTAATCGCCAGCTTTCGCACTTCTTGGAATCCAACGATCTACTAGGTCGGACGCAGACGGGCTTTCGTCCTGATCTCGATGGTGGAGGAAGGCAGATGCATCTTGGATTCGGGAGGATCCGCTGCGGTGGTCCTCCTGGATCTAAGCGCTGCATTTGACACGGTGGATCATAATATTCTGATCCACCGTTTGGGGAAGATTGGAGTGAGAGGATCTGCCCTTAAATGGCTCTCGTCGTACTTGAGTGACCGGACATATCAGGTTTGCGAAGGCAATTTCAGATCTTTGCCTACCCCCCTTCAGTGTGGAATACCGCAGGGCTCTTCATTGAGCCCTACGCTCTTTAACGTCTATATGGCCCCACTGGAGGCGGTGGTTTCACCCTTCGGGGTGAAAATCGCAACCTATGCAGACGACACCCAACTGATCGTCTCGCTGTCCCTTTTGGAAAGCCAGGGGGAAAAGTTTGCATCTTGTTTAATTAACATCATTTCATGGATGTCGGATTCTCGGCTTAAACTAAATGGGACTAAAACGGAGCTGATGCTCCTTGGCAACCTGTGTACGACACTTCCTAAATCCATGTGGCCGACCAGTCTAGGTGCCCCCCCAGCTCCCAAAGAAGCAATAAAAATTCTTGGGGTTTGGCTGGAACCTGAGCTGTCAATGAGTACTCAAGCTAAACGAGTGTCAGGGACCTGCTACGGACTGCTCCGGTCGGTGCGGAAGATCCTCCCGCTACTCCCTGAAAATTCCCAGAAACTACTGGTGCAAGGATTAGTTTTATCAAGGCTGGATTATAGCAATGCCCTATTCCTTGCTTCACCAGAATCCACTTTGAATGTGCTCCAAAGAGCTCCGAATGCAGCAGCACGAATGCTCACTGGTACTGCCAAAAGATCCTCAGCCAAGCCTGCACTTAAGGCCTTGCATTGGCTTCCAATCCGAGCTCGCATACAATTCAAATCCCTCTGCATTGTGTTTAAAGCTTTGCAAGGATCAGGCCCTCCAATTCTTAGGGACCTGGTTCGCCCTTATAAACTAACGCGAGCCCTTCGCTCGGATGATGGTAACTTTGTGGTGATACCCAGAGCAAAAAAGGTGAGGTCCGGCGGCCGCCGGTTCTCCATTAACGCAGGCCAATTATGGAATGCTCTACCGCTGGCCCTGTGGAAAGAACCTAACCTAGCGAGATTCCGCAAAGCATTGAAGACTCACCTTTTCCCCCTGTAGGCTTTCTCTTCAGTTACATTTGGTGGTGGTCCTGTGTTTCGTTTTAGCGCTGGGACGCTTGAAGGCAGCCATGCGCTTTATAAATTCCTTTTCATTTCATTTCATTTAATTTCTTTTGCATCAGAGGCTCATCTCGTCAGTAGCATGCGAATGCCAGTGCAACCTAGTTGATCCGTTTTGTCAATCACCATGAGCCAACTGATGTCTTCACCTGCGCATGTGTCTCATCTCCAAACACATCTCCGCACTGAGAGAGAAGATGTGGCCCAAGCTTGGGCGTTCACAACACCACATAATGTTCCCAAAGCTTACATTTGATGCAGCAGATGCAGATTCCGATTGTGCCAGGGCTCATGTCCCCACAGATGTTGGGACAAAAAGTGATTTAAACTGAATTGGATTTAGAAAGACAGATCTGGGAGGGTCACTGGTCAAGAGTATATATAAATTACCTACTTGCTGTTCCCAGTAGGTAGTTATAGTTAGGATTTTATTTCCATAGGGTAACTTTTTTTGACTTGCCTACATCTTTGATGCTGATTGATGGATCGTCACAAAAAGTTTCCCTAAAAAATTGTGCCGCTGGGTCTTATTGTGCAGGGAAAGTTTCAGGGTAATATGTCAAGGGGAGGCCAAGAAAAAGGGGGTAAAAAAAGTGTGTTTCCCATGTTAATTCTCATAGGGATTTTAGACACAACTACAGCCCGAACCGCTGGACGGAATTACACCAAATTTGGCAGAAAGGTAGCTCTTGGTTCAGAAAGAGCCTTTTTTTGTGATTTAGTGTAAATCCGTTCAGAAGTTTTTTGAGTTATTTGCAGGAAAACAAATTTGTATATCTATGGTTGCGAATACTTAATGACTAGTTTGTAACAAATCAACCATGCACGCGCCAACAGGAATGACGTGAATGGCTGGCCACAACCTAAGCACAAAGTTGCGGCCACCATTTTATCGCTATGTAAGGGGACACGGTCCTGGGGAGCACAAAATAAATATCCAAAGTAATAGCAGGGGTCTGGGTACCTCTACCCTGACACCATAGCTAGAATATAGGTGTGTTTGATGCTCCCTTTATGTGTAAAACATGTAAAAAATGCTGCTCTCTCCACGTGCAATGTTCGCAAATGCGTTATGACTGTTAGGCTCCTGCCCAACCCACACACTGAAGGAACGAGGTAAGTCCCAATCCACTTCCCCCACTCACCGGCCACTCACTAGATACAACTCATGAGTAAGCCAATGACCCAGAAAAGGGGGTGGAATATATAGGCACCAAACCTTCCACCCCTGTAGAGCGTAATCCAAATAACACCCTCCCCCTCGCTTCCGCACCTGCAGTAACAGGGAAACAAAAATACACCTCAGAGTAACATTTCAGTCCCCGATCCTTCTTTGTTCACAATGACCATATCCAGCCAATAACCACACATGCACTTACCAGGGACGAATGCAGGGTTTGCTTCGAGGGGGGTTTAGTCCAAGGAACAACCACTCCAAGATAACTTCTCTTGGGTTGGAAATTAAAACAGGACTAAGGTGTCGGGTGTTTGGTTTGGGCACTGATTTATGTACAGGGTAAAAAACATACCTAAGTAACAGGCATGAACAAAAAAACCCTGTGTCTTCAGGTATTCAACAGGGTAGAAAGGAATCCGTACAATGCGGTCAACTCCGTTCCCAGGAGAATCGAATGGTAATACCCGGCTGGGTTTACACTCGCGGAATGACCTCAAACGTCATTTCCGCCCATAACGAGAAGGAGCGGTTACAGAAGGACGTGTGTACAGCGCGAACACAGCGCTTCAAACAGTCCGACCTCACCGCGTCTCGAAAGGCAAAAGAGAATCGCACCAATACAGTGAATGGCAAACAGGAGCCCCTGGATGCCGGTCGCAATTCTCAAAAAGGATTAGGGACAAAAAATGGAATCGAACCAAAGGGACAATACTAGCAGTAACTAACTCACAGCCTAAAAGGGGAGGACACGAAGGAAAGGGATCGAACATGCATAAAAGAATATCGGGAATCCGGGACTCGGGAAGAGGGACAAAAAAGGGAAACACCAACGATTCTCACGAGCTCGTGAGAACCAGCAACAGCCAACAGGATACACAGGAACCAGGATACCAGGAACCCACAGGTTAGCAATAACAAGCACCAACACTATGGTAGGACTACTTTTTATGTGTAGCTGGCAAGTCATGTGACGGCAAAAACATGGTCATCAAAAGAGGACAGGGGACCGAATCCTAACAGTACCCCCCCCCAATGACCCTCCCCACCGGCCGGGGCTTCCAGGGATGCTGTCTATGGAATAACCTAACCAAACGAGGCGCATGCACCCCCCCAGCGGGTTCCCATGTCCTATCTTCCGGGGCATAACCCTTCCAATCCACCAGGTAAAACAACCGTCCTCTCCTGCGCCTGGAATCAAGAATAGCCTGCACTTCAAACTCCTCCTCGCCATCCACCATCACTGGGGCGGGAGGGGGCAAAACCTGATCTGAGGGAACAAAGGGCTTCAATAATGATGTGTGGAAAACAGGGTGGATCTTATACTCCGATGGCAATAAGAGCTTCAGAGCCACAGGATTGATCACCTGTACCACAGGAAAAGGACCTACATACCGAAGCTGTAACTTTCGAGACCCCTGCAATCTCAGATTACGTGAAACCTGCCATACTTGATCGCCCACCTTGTAGCCAGGGGCCGAGACCCTATGACGATCCGCCTGCAACTTCATAGCAGTCTTGGCTTCTTGTAGCCTAACCCTTGCCTTTTCTCAGATGTCACTCAATCGCCTACACACTTCATCAATGGCTGGCATGTGCCCAGTGGGTTGGATAGCTAATGCTCTAGGATGATATCCCATAGAACAATAGAACGGTGTCATCCCCAGGGCAGTGTGTACACTATTATTGTAGGCGAATTCTGCTATGGGTAAAGCCGTCACCCAATCACACGACAGAGACGTAATCAAGCTCCTCAAGTATTGTTCCATTGTCTGGTTGGTGCGCTCCGTCTGCCCATCTGACTGAGGATGATACGCAGATGACAATCGTATATCCATCTTGAGCACCAGACAGAGTTCCGTCCAGAAATGGGACACGAATTGCGCCCCCCTATCTGATATTACAGCGGATGGTAACCCATGCAACCTTACAACCGAGGTCATAAACTCCAAAGCCATCTCCTTTGCTTTCGGGATCTTCTTGAGTGGCATGAAATGCGCCATCTTAGTGAACAAATCCACCACCACAAAAATGGCGGTGAATCCGGACACCGAGGGAAGGTCAGTGACATAGTCCATACTAACAGTATGCCAAGGGGAGGAAGGGACCTCCAACGGCTGCAAAAGACCAGAGGGCTTACTATGTGAGGGCTTGTTGATGGCACAAACAGGACAAGCCGTCACATACCTCTGAATATCCTGTGCCATGGTCTCCCACCAAAACCATCTCAAGCATAACTCCTACGTCTTACCCATCCCAGGATGCGCGACCAAAGAGAAGGAGTGACACCACTCCACCACCTTCCCTCTCAAATCAGGTGGGACAAATAACCTATCCCCATGATATAACAACCCATCCCGGGACACCACCTGAGATATTTGTAACCATGGAGCCAAATCCATCCTGCGCAAATGGTCTTTCACAGTAGAGGAAAACTCCTCCACCGAAGCCGCTCCAACTATCTTCCCACTGTCAATCATAGGTCTACTCTCTTTTACTGGTCTTACATCATCCGGATCGATATGGATCCGAGACAGTGCGTCGGATTTTATCTGCTGAGCAGCTGGTCTGTATGTTATGATGAAATCATATTCGTTAAAAAACAGAACCCATCGCATCTGTCTTGGTGTCAACGCCCGAGCTGATCTAAAGAACTCCAGATTCTTATGGTCCGTATAGATCGTGATTGTATGTCTGGCCCCCCACAAATAGTGACGCCATTCTTCAAAGGACAGTTTCACGGCCAACAACTCACGTTCCGCCACAGTGTAATTGCGTTCGGCTGGCAACAACGGATTGGAAAAATAGGCAATGGGATGCATATGGCCCGTACCCTCCTCTCGCTGCGAAAGCACACCACCCACCGCACCAGCTGACGCATCGGTCTCTACATAGAACGGCAAGGCAGGATCAGGATGGGCCAACACAGGAGCGGACGTAAAGGTCTTCAGTAACAACCGGAAGGCACTCTGAGTCTCAAGGGTCCACACAAAAGGGACCCCCTTTCGCAACAATCGTGTTATGGGCGCCACGATATCAGAAAAATGAGCGATAAAACGCCGATAGAAATTGGCGAACCCTAAAAGCACCTGTATGTGCTTAACAGTGGATGGCACAGGCCAGGTCACAATCGCCTGTATCTTTTTTGGGTCCATACGTATCCCTTCCGCTGAAATCAAGAACCCCAAAAACTCCACCTCTACAGCATCAAACTGGCACTTTTTTCGAGCTTGGCATATAGCCGATGTTCCCTCAGTTTCTGCAGCACTTGTATCACATGCTTGTGATGGTCTACTCCTGTCTCGCAATAGATAAGGATGTCATCCAAGTACACAATGACCGTCCTATCCAGATACTCGCTCAAAACCTCATTTATAAAGTACTGGAACGCCGCTGGCGCATTGCAGAGGCCAAACAGCATCACACAGTACTCAAACAAGCCATGTTTAGTTTTAAAAGCCGTCTTCCACTCATCCCCAGGCCGAACACGGATCTGATGATAAGCTCCACGCAGGTCTAACTTAGTGAACACCGTGGCCTTGCGGAGCTGATCCAGCAACACGGGGATGAGCGGAAGAGGGTACCTGTTATTCACCGTTGCCTTATTTAAGGTCCGGTAATCCACACAAGCCCTCAACGTCCCTTCCTTCTTCGGTATGAAAAAGATCGCTGAAGACACAGGCGAAGAAGAAGGACGGATAAACCCCAGTCCTAGCATCTCATCCAGATATTCCTTGAGGTGTCTTTCCACAGGTTCGGATAATGCGTAAATACGACCACATGGCAAGGGAACCCCTGCCACTAGGTCGATCCTACAGTCAAAAGACCGATGTGGTGGTAAGCTCTGGGCACAGCCCTTGTCAAAGACATCTTTATAAGCAGAATACTGCACTGGGACCCCACCTCCTTCTATTGCTGCGCAGGACAAGGAAGGGACCTTCTCACTGGCCTCGCTATAACAATGTCCCAAACAATAAAGAGAATCCAATGTCACCAATCGCTGCACCCAATCGATCCTGGGATTGTGTTCCTGAAGCCAAGGAACTCCTAACACCAGACCAAATGAAGGCGCATCTATCAAATCAAACACCACCCGCTCTGAGTGTCCATTTTCACACAACAACCACAAAGGCATTGTCTGTCGGGTGATGCAACCAGATGACAATTCAGTCCCGTCAATTGCTCTTACTGGCTCTGGTTGCTTCTTGTATCGACAGGGAACACCCAACTTCTCAACTAATGATATATCAATAAAATTACCAGTGGCACCGGAATCTAATAGCACCGATACTGGTACTCGTCTTTGTGCGGCCAACAAGAGATGGGCAGAAATTACAAAATGTCTGGACGCCAAATCCACTTCCCCCAACACCTCATACTGACCCCTTGAGTGCTCCGGGAGTTGGGGACTTCCTACCTGTACATATGCCACCTTTTTTCCATACCCTGCGCCTGATGGTTTAACAGGACACTCCCTTGCAAAATGACCTCCCTGTCCACAATACAGACATAGATTCTTGTCTCTTCTTCTTTTCATTTCCTCTGGGGTCAGCGGCCCCCTTACTCCCCCTATCTCCATTGGTTCCGGTAATGACTTCTGCTCCCCAAGGGGCTGTTTAACCTCTGACTTCATAAGGCTTCCCCGGGAAACCTGAAAACGTGCACGATCCCCACGTCGCTCTGAAAGCCTATGGTTCAGTTTTACCACCAGGTCTATGAATGCGGCGCACTCCTCTGGAGGATCCACCACCTGCGACACCACGTCCTTCAGTTCTTCACTAAGACCCTGGTAGAACAATGAGGTCCGCTTTTCCGCTGGCCAGTGAGTCTCAGATACCAACCGGTTGAAGGTCGCTATATATGTTAGCAGATCCTGTCTGCCCTGCCGTAACTTCAACAATTCGGAATCACTGGCTTGCATGAATGCATGTTTAGCAAACAACCCTTGCATTAACTCCTTAAAGGCCTCATAATCGCGCAACACCTGATCCCTGCCTTCCACCAAGGGTATAGCCCACTGGGCAGCAGTACCAGCCAAATAAGAAAGAGTAAAGGCTACTTTCGCCGCATCATCAGGAAAGGCACCAGGCCTACACATAAAGTGTAACTGACACTGATTCATAAACATCCCAAACTTCGCCTTGTCCCCATAAAACCGTTCAGGCGGAGCCAGGGGAACAGGAATAGGGGATGTCACGGTGATAGCGACAGGTGTTCCGCCTCCAGGATTACTCTGTCCCACCCCTCCATACTGGAATGTAGCTGGCTGTATTATGGGAGCTTGACCCCTGGGTTGTATTAGTTCTCGCGCCCTTACAGCGCCCAGCTCCTGTCTCAATCCAACATTCTCCTGTCGTAAGTCCTGTACCTGGGCCTGCAGGGCTGCCAGGGCACCCATTACATCAAGCATGGTAGGGGCCTCAGCCCCTGCCATGGCTCCTGTATCAACATCCATCCTAGTTCGGGCAGTGTAATTAAACGTGGGCTTGCTATTCTGTTTGGCTCCTGCCCAACCCACACACTGCAGGAACGAGGTAAGTCCCAATCCACTTCCCCGACTCACCGGCCACTCACTAGATACAACTCATGAGTAAGCCAATGACCCAGAAAAGGGGGTGGAATATATAGGCACCAAACCTTCCACCCCTGTAGAGCGTAATCCAAATAACACCCTCCTCCTCGCTTCCGCACCTGCAGTAACAGGGAAACAAAAATACACCTCACAGTAACATTTCAGTCCCCGATCCTTCTTTGTTCATAATGACCATATCCAGCCAATAACCACACATGCACTTACCAGGGACGAATGCAGGGTTTGCTTCGAGGGGGGTTTAGTCCAAGGAACAACCACTCCAAGATAACTTCTCTTGGGTTGGAAATTAAAACAGGACTAAGGTGTCGGGTGTTTGGTTTGGGCACTGATTTATGTACAGGGTAAAAAACATACCTAAGTAACACGCATGAACAAAAAACCCCTGTGTCTTCAGGTATTCAACAGGGTAGAAAGGAATCCGTACAATGCGGTCAACTCCGCTCCCAGGAGAATCGAATGGTAATACCCGGCTGGGTTTACACTCGCGGAATGACCTCAAACGTCATTTCCGCCCATAACGAGAAGGTGCGGTTACAGAAGGACGTGTGTACAGAGCGAACACAGTGCTTCAAAAGTCCGACCTCACCGCGTCTCGAAAGGCAAAAGAGAATCGCACCAATACAGTGAATGGCAAACAGGAGCCCCTGGATGCCGGTCGCAATTCTCAAAAAGGATTAGGGACAAAAAATGGAATCGAACCAAAGGGACAATACTAGCACTAACTAACTCACAGCCTAAAAGGGGAGGACACGAAGGAAAGGGATGGAACAGGCATAAAAGAATATCGGGAATCCGGGACTCAGGAAGAGGGACAAAAAAGGGAAACACCAACGATTCTCACGAGCCCGTGAGAATCAGCAACAGCCAACAGGATACACAGGAACCAGGATACCAGGAACCCACAGGTTAGCAATAACAAGCACCAACACTATGGTAGGACTACTTTTTATGTGTAGCTGGCAAGTCATGTGACGGCAAAAACGTGGTCATCAAAAGAGGACCTGGGGCCGAATCCTAACAATGACACTCACTGCGGCCTCCCACCCATGTAACGTTGCAACAAATTCACGATTATTGCTGGGAAAAAAAACATTCCCAGGCTTATTCAGACACCAATGTAATAACTGACAGACACACTCACACTCTGTTACACCCACTCACAGACCCACATGTGTCCACTCACAGACCCACTCAGACACTCATGCACACACTCACAGACCCACTCAGAGACTCATACACGCACTCACAGACCCACTTAGAGACTCATGCACCCAACAACAGGCCTACTCAGAGACTCATGCGGCCACTCGCAACCCACTCAGAGACTCACACTCCCACTCCCACACCCAGAGACTCCCTCACCATCTTATAGACCCCCTCAGAGTCACAAACCACTCAGACCCACATACTCATGTACCAACTCACTCACCCACTCAGTGACTCACATACCCATTCACAGACACACTCAGACACTCACACACCCACTCACAGACCCTCTCAGGGACTCTTGTGCCTACTAACTGACCTACTCAGAGACTCATGCACCCGGTCACAGACCCACTAAGAGACTCACGCACCCAACTTACAGGCCTACTCAGAGACTCATGCGCCCACTCACAGACTCACGCACCCACTCCCACACCCAGAGAATCAAAGACCCAATTCAGAGTCACGCACCCACTCACAGACTCACACACTCATGCACCAACTCAAAGATCCACTCAGGGACTCACAGACCATCTCACACACCCACTCACATACCCTCTCAGAAACCCATGCATCTACTAACTGACCCACTCAGAGACTCATGCACACACTGTCAGACCCACTCAGAGTCACTTACTCACCCACCCACTCAGGGACTCACAGACCCACTCACAGACCCATACCCATGCACCTACTAACAGACCCACTCAGAGATGCATGCACCCACTCACAGACCCACTAGGAGACTCATGGACCCATTCACAGACCCACGAAGAGACTCAATCACCCAACTTACAGGCCTACTCAGAAACTCATGTGCCCACTCACAGGCTCACACACCCACTCACAGACCCACTCAGAGTCACGTACCCACTCACAGACCTACTTAGGGACTCACAGACCCACTCACGCACCCACTCACAGACCCTCTCAGAGACTTATGCACCTACTAACAGACCCACTCAGAGACTCATGCACCCATTCAGAGACCCACTCAGAGACTCATGCACCCACCCAGACACACGCACCCACTCAGACTCACGTACCCACTCAGGGACTCACAGACCCACTCATGCACCCACTCACAGACCCTCTCAGAGACTCATGCACCTACTAACAGACCGGCTCAGAGACTCATGCACCCACTTAGAGACTCATGCACCCACTCAGACACACGCACCCACTCAGACTCATGCACACACTCACTGACCCACTCAGTGTCACACAAACACTCATGCACCAACTTACAGACCCACTCAAGGGGTACAAATAAAAAATATTCTTGCTGAACTACATCCATGCTTTACCATCTAAAAACATACCATAGCAATAGTGTAAAAGCAGCAAGAAGGCAATGGAAGGCGGAAGGACCCTCGTCTCAAGTAGCAGCCACAACAACACAGTGACAGAGAATCCATTCAGAGGTCCAATCTCAACTTCAAGATTTGGCTATACAGTATTGCCTGATGGCATCTTACTGCATGGATTGTGGAGTTGTAGTAAGTGCTGGAGAGCAGTCCATAAAGGCCCTTCGCAATGCTACGAAGAATAATAAATGTTGCTTTATTTTTATATTTGGGCCCTCCATAGTTTTGCTACATTAGCAGGCATTTTAGTATCTTACAAAATAGGTGTGTAATACCTATGTGTTGTTCATTTCATTATCTCCTAATTTTCTTAACACGACTTACATATAACTCGCCGTATAGACAAGTCAAAGTGTTCCTCTACAAATAAATACACAGCTAACTTTTTACAGTTATCATTATATACTCTTTCTCTTTTTAAATATAAGCATACAGTCTATGCTTAAGTTTTCTAGTAAGTGCATCAACAACATATACAAACATACTCTGTTTTTTTAGACAACACTGCGTTCAATTTTGTAATCTCTTTAAAACAATCAACTGTAATATATGTGTCCTATTCTGCAACTCCTCCTCTTAACAACTCTTAATTTTCCCTAGAATCCTGCTCAGGACCAAAGAAACTAAACTGCACATCATCGCAAACATTTTCTACGTCTACAAAAGTACCATGCAAAAGTGCTCTATTCATTTCTCCTGAACATAAGGCAGGAGTTTTCACATAGTGCAGCCTCTTAACTAAAGTTCACATTGTTGAGTGGTGTACAGCTAACATCCTGAAAGGATGAAAGGTGCTTTGGAACACTTTGTTTAATAAACAAGCTAGTGAGTGTCCCTGCAACTTTGTAGGCTTTCTAATCTTGCAAGGATCCAATCCTTGTAAAGTACTTCTTTTCTTTTTTAAACGTCACCTTGGAAAGATATGTAGAAATCTCTTTAATATGGCAATGGATTGCTCTCAAATACTAAAAACAGTACTACAATTCCATTTCTATACAGGCACCTGACTCCGCCTTCCTTGTACCTGTTCTCCAATAACTTGTTCGACATTTGTAGGTACCATCACCTCTTTCGCTATAGGACTGACATTCTTCATTTCATAATATCGTCCTCTTTCATCAATAGCATGAACTATTCTGTTATCCTGCAGACAGCTTTCTTCATTAAAGAAATGATCTGTAGTAGAATTATGTATCCATTCTCCACAAAAAACTGTACAAAAGTTACTTCTATTCACTAATATTTTTTTTCTTGCTTTGTCTCTTCATACACAACACCATTTTGTCGAGTCTTCATTCTATTTATAATCAAAATGAAAAGCTTCTTCTTCAAAGCAAAGGCCTTATCATCTAATCTCGCAAATCTTTCTGTTTCGATGCCTGTCTCCTTCTTCAACACTTTTTAATATTTCTCAGTAGAGTTATAACTACTGCACTACAAAACCACCTAGTTATGTTTTCCTTAAATTGCTTCTGTCTCCTGGTTTGCTACATTGTTTCCTGTTCTTGCTATATAGATTTTGTCCATTGTTATTCTTTCCCATAGTTCGAATTTTATTTTACTTATTTCATAATCTTTGGAAATGTCGACCTATATCTTTAAAAAATGGGTTGGTCCTCTTACCAATAGCTCTATTTTCGTTCAACACTTTTTCTTCAGTTTGCCCCTTTTGAGTCTCATTTCTGCAGATACTGTACTTGTTCCTTTTCACTCTGAACTTTTGCAGGCAATCTGTCTGTTATCATGCAGATATTGTTCTGTAAAAAACGAAAAAGCTATATTTGAATTTTTTTGTGTAGCCAATGTATCAGCTACTTTACTACTGGCTTACGCATAATACAAAAATAGTTTTTATGTTATGTTGCAGTTTTGAATCTACAAATCAACCTACCGACATAACTACAAACACTTACTTCAATGTACCAACCCCAAACCAAAACACAAAACGTAATTTGTTACTTACCTTTTAATTTTATAGCACCCTCTCCCTCAACATGCTGCACCATATTTCAGTTCTCACTTATACACAGTAAAAAAAACACTTTGTTTTTTGTAGTACAGTTTAAAATAAACATCAACCAAAATGAAAAAGTACATACAGTGTCTCAATAGTCTAAATCCGAAAACACAACTGTGCCTCTCTACCACTGTGTCACTGGTAAATGTTTTGTTTCAGTACTTTTCAACTTAGATGTGTCAGATTTATATTTTGAGAAACACTGCATATACAAATCTGCACATTAATCTGTATTCCAGCATATGGCTCTTGTTAGAAATGGGATTTCTGGTTGGCTAAGGTTTGCACCAAAGCCAGGCAGAAACCACCACTCTAGTCAGGATAATGGAGTTACACTCCTAAAATAACCTCTGCTCACCCCCTTGGAAGCATGGCACAAGCAGTCAGGCTTACTTTAGAGGCAGTGTGTAAAGCATTTGCACAAAACCAACAGTAATACAATGTAAG
The DNA here is from genome assembly GCF_964263255.1 of Lissotriton vulgaris. Taxonomy (NCBI): domain Eukaryota; kingdom Metazoa; phylum Chordata; class Amphibia; order Caudata; family Salamandridae; genus Lissotriton; species Lissotriton vulgaris. The sequence goes on along the minus strand of NC_141699.1, from coordinate 586,303,698 downwards.
CACTACAAAACGACACCACACCAGTTTAGAAAAATATCCAATATTTTTTATATACTTAAACAAGACCAAATACGATAAAAATCCACAATACAGGACTTTGAAAACAGTTGCTTCACCAGATGTCTTTTAAATGGCAAAATTACGTTGAAAACACAGTTCGTACGAGTCGGTAACTCGGTCCGAGTCTACAGCGATGTTGAAAACAACATAGTCTCACAGTCTTAGCTGACCGCATCGGTATGGGCCAGCAACAGTGGGACAGACTCGTTTACTGTACCTTTCTTAGTGCGGCTCACACGGAGGTGCGAGTCGGTCTTGGCATCCGTCGCGGTTGCAGTACAAAGTGGGAGCGGTGCACGGTGTTGTGTTCCTCAATGCGGTGCGAGCAGTGGCTCGGTGACGATAGTCTAGATGGCATCAGTGAGACCAAGGCGGGTGGTGCAGGGCGAGACGGTGCTCGATGCTGTGCTGGCAGGTTGCGATGCAGGTGACAGACCCGGTCGTGGCGTCCGTCGCGGTTACAGTGCAAAGTGGAAGCAGTACACGGTGCGGTGTCCCTCGATGCAGTACGAGCAGCGGCTCGGTGACAATCGTCAGGACGGCGTCGGTGAGACCAAGGCGGGCGGTGCAGGGCGAGACGGTGCTCGATGCGGTGCTGGCAAGTTGCAATGCAGCGACAGAGCCGGTTGGCTTGAATCGTGCTGGCCGAGCCGGACAGCTGTACTTGACGAAGCGGTCACGGGTGTCGAGCCAGCGGCGACCGAGTCATTGAGACCAGGCCAGCGAAGTGAAGCTTGACAGTGCTGGTTGCGGTGCCTCTTGATGCGGTGCAGGTAACGCCTCGGTGAAACTCGTGCAGACAGCGTCGGTGAGACCAAGGCTTGCGGTGCAGGGCAAGTCAGTGCAGCCTGCGGTGCCTTCAGGACACAAGTATTAAACAAACAGTATCCCAACAGGTATAGTTCAATTAGACAATTAAATATGATATGAAAAAAACATTCTCAATGACAGAAACAAGAGACTGAATATATCCATTTCTATGTGACGTTGGCATCATATTTATGCAAACCATGGGAGAGAAAGGACATCAGTACTATCAGCACTGTGAGTAAAAATGATACAACCCAAGTTGTACTTGGTGCAGAAAAGGTGCAGGTGATGTGCACAATAGCGACGCAAGTGACAAAAGTGCTCAGCGTGAACGGCGCAGGAAATACAGGTGTACAATATATACAGTGATAGAATACAATGTGACTGATCCTGATTCGGAACATAAATTCTTGACTTATAAAGATGGTCACATTGTAAGTCGCGCCTTTTGAATGGGCTGGGGAGTCGACGACGTTTTGATCCAGTTAAGTTAGGATCATCCTCAGGACAGGGTTGTAAGATGAGGCAGTGCTGTAGCGGAGAGGGAAAGGAGTAGGGTTAGGGTAAGGGAAGGGGTAGGCCAGGAAAACATCAGTGTAAAGCAGTGGGAGATGACGTGACGCGCTGTCAGGTAGTCAAATTGCCATTAGATTACCCCATTGGTAAGGTCAGCGTATGCAAAAACTGGTCGATAAACCGGTAGGCAACGCGGTTACGCAGTATTAAATCAATTGGTGTTGTTATCCAAAGAGAAGCGGGCATCTAGGCAAGTAGAACTGTAAGCAACGTTGAATGGATCAAATACCGCGTGTAAGCGGCGCGCGTGGTAAAATGGATGGCAGGTCGGGGAAGATTACTGCTATAGAGCACGGGCCAGACTAAAACCGCGTGTAGTAGAACTAATGCCAGATTGGGCCATAGGTGAGGCTTAGAAACACAGGCGAGATTAAAACCACATGTATGTAGCACGCGTAGTGAAACTAAGGAAAGAGGTGGAAGGCTGATCGGAGGGAGGTTATGTCAGCGCATGCATGCAATATACCTGTGAGGCATCAGTGGTGAATAAGTCCTAGGCGGCGGCTCAAACAGACATCAGGGGGGCTGTGATCTGTGGGGAAACAAGGGTTTAGTACAATAGGTGAGATAGGCGTGATCACAGGAAGCGGGCTCGCAACGCAGTGTACCTGGTCGGCTTCTGTAGCCTCTCGCAACAGGAAAATTGTGAAGGACTTGGTTCCGGCAGACAAATTCAGTGTCTTCCGTCTGGGGGAAACTGCGGTACAACCACGGGGGGGACCGCAATGGCAGCTACTGGATCTGGGGGGAGAGAAGTACTGATCAAGGGACTGCGAGGCAGGTGCAAGCAGCCAAAGTGGCAGCCTTGCTGATAATGCATACCTCTGGCCGTATATGGAGTGCTTCCGGGTCAGTCAGGAGCCTCGGGACGTAGTCACGGAGACCAGAATTACCAGGAAGGGAGTAGAGTGCGGGGGCATGGCCAGGTGACGTGGGTTCATCCAATAGGTCTCAGAGGAGGGGGTGGGAAAGGGGCGTGTCACACAGAGAGACTCGCACTTGTGTGTATACACGTGGAGAAAGCGAGCCTATTGGCGCTGCTGGCCAAGAAAATGGATCGGTAATGAAAATCGGGCAGCGAGCTGAATGTGACAGCAAATCAGTGCGAACAGCACAAACATATGGTAGCATACATTAAAATCAAGATAAATGTGGCAGCCAATAAGTTTCTGCGTCTTGATTGAGCAGATGGTAGCAAACAACTTCATACCATACAGTTAGGAAACATTGGTTGATTACTAGAAACAGAGGTCAATAATGAACGTTGTTAATTGTGAGAAACAGAGGCAAGTTTTAAACAAATAGCTAGAACATGCATTCAATGAGACGTATTTATTTCGATAAAGGTTCTTCAATATTCGGAGACTCAAGAGCCCCATATGTTGACCATTTACTAGGCCTTTCAACCATCGCAATATAAGTCTCTCTGCTACTAGTCTTGACAAGGGATCTCCGGTTTCTCGAAAATTTAGAGTCACAAACTGAAAAATTGTCCCAGAAACATTGTCCCAGGCCTATTCCGTCATTATACCACAAGCCTTGAGGAAGTCACTGTGGTGACGAAACGCGCGTTAGCTGTTTTTGTGCGGCATATTTAATTTAATTTAATTTAAAGGAGTTTGTAGAGCGCCTGGTGACGCCTCCCGGCGTGTCCCCGCGCTGTGGAGAGAGTGTAAAAAGGTGTAGAGGAGAAACCCATCACCGAGTAATCCATCACGCATAATCAAGGAATTGGAACTTTAATTAGGAAATGTTGTTGTGTTATTGTTTAAATTGTTTGAATATCTATTTCATGTATTTCTGAGAATACATTACTGTAAATAATGCAAATTTGTTCTGTACACTGAATCTTTGTGACATGATATCTCTCTCATGATCCTAGGGTGCTTTTGTGCTATAGAAATTTATCTAAAACGTGTTTATGATACATCTAGAGTGCAGGGGACTTGCTGTTTGTATATGTTTGAATAAGCCTTTTGTGTCTTGTTCTAATTGATACTCTGGGTAGTGAGGTATCTCACCCTGAGTGGCACCTATTGGAATTGATGATTTGTAAAAAAAAGTGCAATTTAAACTGTACCCATTTCTGGCAACACTGTTTTTGAAGTGCGCCATTATATCCACCACTACCGTGTGTGGTTCTTCACCATGTAAACATATATGTGATTTCATAAAAGATATACACCTTCAGGACATCTTTTCAAAATATATACTTTTATGTTTTATGTGTATATATGTATATACGTTTTAGCTCTTTCTGGATAGTTTTGAGACTGTTAAGATTTGTAAAAACTAAGCACAAGAATGGTACACCACTCTCATAGGAAGCAACTCTACAAAGGCAACCTCTTCAACTTTCTACTCTATTATAATGAGAAATGCAGCAAATGAAATCATGTCTTTCATTTTAGACTACTGCATCACCACTTGTCAATGGTTAGCTTCTGTTAACCCTGTCCCTCTCTTTCAAAACAAGGTTCCAGTTGGCGTGTTTTTGCGATGTACGCAGAGACATTGTGAAAAAAACGAGTTCAAACCTAAAGCTAAAAATACTGAACAACAGTTTATTACACAGTCCCGAGTTGGAGATTAAAGTTTGCAATTCCTTAAATTGTGTCATCACTCCTCAACTTTAAAAAAAATGTTTTGTCTCTTTAACACCCTTCCCCCCAATATACTGTCAGATCAGTGTAACCTAGCAACCAAGTGGAACCAGTAAGTCACAAGTACACAGCACATTCTAGAAGGAACATGTTACTTCCCAATAAGATACAGCAGGTGTGCTTTACTCCACAGATTCAAAAGCATATCCATATTTGTATTACATTTCTTTCAACAGCCAATAATATGACTTCTTGCTAAGGCATCCAACACACTACCTAATTTGATCCACTTTCATTCTGGCAGCATCCAATGAAATATATATTTAAAAAAAACAATTCCATTTTAACTGCTTTTCCTTTGGAAAACTACCTCTTTCAGCTCCAGCCTTCCCCTGACTACTATTGGTCCTTCACTTCAAAATGCTTAGAGTATGGATTGTGGGCCACAGCTATATCTATTGGGCTAAAGACGCTGCAAAAAAAAATTGACATGGTCTTGGGTTTGCCAAATGTGCAGATTGCTTGGTTTGGCCAGAGAGGGTTAAAGTTTCATCAGTTGCTCGTTTTGGTTAAATCTATTATGGATTCCCAAGCTCCTCACCTCATGATTGTGCACTGTGGTAGCAATGGCTTAGGCACATTAACTGGGGTAGGGCTGGAAATCAAAACGAAATACACCTTTGCAGAACTGATGTTCCTTTTCCCTCACACCCACTTGGTGTACTCCAATATATGGCAAAGACAGAAATGGAAGCGGTCAAATCAATTCTGTCCACAGATTGACAAAGCCAGGAAACATCTTAATAAAACTGTTTCTGCATTCCACAGTGACTATCGCACGGGCTGTATCTATGACAACAATCTGCGTTTTGACATGCATGGAATTTATAGAAATAACGGAGTGCACTTTACAAATGAAGGCAACAGGGTGTTTCTGGGTAATGTGAAACTCTGAATCCGGTCTTATGTATAGCAGCCATATACACACAACCAACACAACAGCTCTTGTCAGAGCAACCCTAGTAACTGCAATATTCTGAATTTTTTTTCTAAAACATTTTTTTTCACAATGTTTGCGATGACGTTGCGATCCCCTCGAACATGTTGCAAAAACAAAAGCAACACACCCAAAAATAATATGTAAAAAAATCCATTTTGAACATTGCCCTACACATATTACTATATGCATACTTCTTTCAAATCATGTTGAAACTCATATTTCTGTACTAAGTTTCTTCAAAAGCCATCTTTCAGACCTATTGTAAATTTTTGCGGTTATGCAGAACGTCATAATGACGTTGTTAACCGAGAAGATCGCACCTTTTCCAAAAAGTGTAAAAGACATATATCCACACATTATACAGTAATTTACACACTAGGGGTTTCTTACTGTATTCTCTAAAGTCATGTTTTTATAGGGCCATCTCTTACATCTATATTCTGTTTTCGCGGTGACACTGGAGATCCCAATGACATTGGTAATTGCGATTCCCCCGGATACGTCGCAAAAACGGAAAACAGAAGCAGTCATTCAATGGCCACCTACACATCCAAAAATAATATGTAAAAGAAATCCATTCTGAACATTGCACTGCATATATTATTGTATACATACGTCTTTCAAGGCATGTTTAAAGTCATATTATTGTGCTAAGTTTCTTTAAAACCATATTTCAGAGCAATTTTCTGTTTTTGCGGTTATTTGGGACGTCGCGATAACCAATGATGCCTTTTTCATAAAGTCTAAAATACATATATACACACATATTACAGTATTTTACTCACTAGGGGTTTCTTACAGTATGCTCTATTGTCATGTTTTTTTAGAAAGTTTCTATAAAAACAATCTCTAAAATCTATTTTCGCAATGAGGCCGGAGATCACAATGACGTTGGTAATCATGATCCCCGTGGACAAAATGAAAAAACGTAACACAAAAGCAGGAATTTAATAGCCACCCCACATTCAAAATTGAAAACTATATAATTAATTCTAACCATCACAGTAGATAACTCACTATATAAAAAACTCTATAAAAATATTTAGCAGATATCAATATCTCTAAAACAATGTGTATTAATGATTCACTGATATATTTTTTTATATTTCCACCAATATTCATCATGATAGTCTCGATGTCCCAGCGATGATACACGAGGGGCCGCGCTGGCGGTCTCGGCATCATAGCAAATATCACAAACAATTAAAAAAATTATTTTGGACAAATGACTTGTGTCACTAACACCCCCATTACTCAACCATGGGGTCAGAGAATCTCCACCCTGACAACTTATGTGGTCTTTTACACAAATGTTCAGCCTGAGAACTGTTCTCGATAGATAAAATGGCAGCCGCAACTTTCTGTTTAGGTTGTGTCCTGCCAATCAGAGAATTTCCAGTGGCACGTGCATTCGCGATTTATCGCAAAATATCCACGTCCAGAGACATTACTATAATTTTTGGCTTAAATTTCTCAAAAACGACAGAACAGATTTCCACCAAATTTCCAATGGGAATTAATATTACAAATGTACCCTTATTTCGCGCCCCAAATTTGCGTTCCTCACTGCACGGATCACCCCCAAACTTTCCATGACAACCAGAACCTACCTTGACATTTTCTTTTGGAAAATTTCATGAAGATTCGTCATATGACTCCAATGTTATAGGCAAGTCAAAAAATGCTTTTCCTAGGGAAACATGGTCCTAACTATAACTACCTAATGGCGACCGCCAGTAGGTTAGTGAGAGAGAGATCCATAGAGATACTAAGACAGCTAGTCCTGTAGCGACACAGTTACTTACACATACAGTGACAAAGCCAGACAGGGACTGATACACTTATTCTGATGTGCACTGAAGTAGTAAAGCATTTAAAACCCCTTACCAAGATTTAAACTTCTTTTTTTCTACATAATTGGGACCTCTAATGTAGGCCATAGGTAGACTTACACTGGTGCATACACTGACACACAGAGACACACTCTCATGCATATAGTAGCATACCCAGGTACACAATGATGCATACACTAACACATTGGAACACATACTCATGCAGACACTAACAGACCCAGGCACACTTTAAGCATACACTGACACACCCATATACATTCTGATGTATAGAGTAGTACACCAGGCAGACCCTGATATATATATATATATATATATATATATATATATATATATATATATATATATATATATATATATATATATATATATATATATATATATATATATATATATATATATATATATATATATATATATATATATATATATATATATATATATATATATATATATATATATATTACCTACTGGCGGTCGCCAGTAGGTAGTTATAGTTGGGATTATTTTCAATAGGGAAATCGCAACATTCTATTGTGAATAACTTTGGCGCCGGTTGAGGAATCTGGCTGAAAATTTCCTCAAATTTGCCTCGCGGCGCTCCGGTCCTTCCCTGAAAGTTTGGAGGGGATTTGTCAAGCGGGGGCCGAGAAAAAAGGGGGGTCCCAAAACATGTTTTCCCCATGTTAATTTCCATAGGGCGGTCGAACTCACTTTTAGCGCAAACGGCTGAATGGATTTCCACGAAACTTGGCAAAATTGTAGGGACTGGTAGCCAGATGTGCCTTTGCTATGTCTCATGATATGTGCTCCAGTGGATTTTGAGTAATTTAGGTTAAAAAAATATATATATCTACAAGCGCCCCCCGGTACGTGCACCGGGGCGCTAACCAGCGCGCCACGCGAGTTCGCGTGCAGAAAGCTGATTGGCTCTCGGGTGTCTTTCAACATTCCAAACAGTCCGGAGCGGCCGCCATCTTGTGTCTCGGTAGGATCGAGACACAAGAGGTGGCAAAAACAAAGGGGAAATGACCATAAGGGGGCAGAGTAGACCCCCCTGACCCCCTAGGTTTGATGTGGGGGCTATAAAAGGGCCCCGCGGGACAACATTTTTTTTTTTTCCGATTTACGCGGGGGGAGCGCCCGGTACGCGCACCGGGGAGCGGACCGGGGAGCGTACCTTGGGGAAAAAAGAATAACAGAGTTTTAAAAAAATGTAGCCTTTTTTTATAAATTGGAGGTAGTTCTAAAAAGAACTGTTTTTTTTCTTCTTTTTGTTGTTTTATATTTTTTTAATGTTTTTTTGAACATTTTGTACTTTTTTTGGCTTTTATGAACTATTTTATATTTTTTTTGTTATTTTTATGGGGAGAAACAAAAAACAGGAAATTGTAAACGGCTCAACTGGAGCAAAAAAAAATAAGGAAAAAATTGTTGTTTTTTGGGGCAATTGTGGTTGTCACTAGCACGGTTGATGAGCTTTATGCTTTGCTCACCATAGGTGATGGTCTTACCACAAAATATACAAGAGATCTTGTATTCCCCAAACTGTGGTTGCATGTTTGGGACCATCTCCCTTGTCTCTGGTCCCGATGGATTGGGTTGCTTTCGTTTGGAGGTGCTGGGTGAAGATTGGGGAGGGTTGCTGGCCAGTTCTCTCACCTCTGCCGCAGCATAGTTGTTGGGATGCTTGCGCTGCATGTGCCGAATCATGTTGTTATTGCCAAATGAGTATTTTTTATTAGGGTTCACCCTTGAAAGTTCAATGCCACAGATTTGGCAAGTCACCTTTGGCGCATTCACTTTCTTCTTGCCCTCTGGGATGGAAAAAAACTCCCATACAATGTGCTGCTTTGGCCTATATGGGGTATTGTCTTCTGGTAGGAATGTCCTACTCCCCTCCTCCTCCTCCTCCTCCTCTTCTTCATCTCCACCACTGTGGTGTTGTGGTGGTCCTCTTGGTGGCGGTGGTGGTGGTGCAGATGCTCCAGCTGCTGCTGCTACTGTAGCCATTTTAAAGTACAAAATATTAATCACAGATCTCCAAACAGGTCTTCCTCAGTCAAAGGACAAAGTCAGAATAAGGAAAAAAGGTGGGGTCATTCATCATTTGGAAAAAAAACTGTCCTGAACCAATGAAAAGTGTTAATTTCAGGTCACATGACCCGGGCTTTCATCATTTGGAAACCAAAACTGTTCTGCACCAATAAAAAGTGTTATTTTCAGGTTACATAACCCGACGCGCTTACGCTACGCGCCCCCGGTCGCGCCCCGGGGCGCGTCGCGTAAGCGCGTCGGATGCTTACGTTGCGCGATCGTATTCGCTCGAGTGCTTCCGGGTGCGCTTACGCCGTGTGTATCACGCGGACGCAGCTACGCGATACGTCACGAGGATGTTTTAGTTCGCGGCAATAGCGCTAACGGGACGCTCACCGGTGTGCGCCCCGGGGCGCGCTGGAAAACTGCGCTTTCCGGTGCGCTCACCGGGGCGCGCACCGGGAGCGCACCAGGGCAAAAAAATAAATAAAATGGTATTATATAAATATACAATATAGGATTCATTATAAAAAATATTACATTTCATAGGTTTGAGGCCCTATATATAGTTAGGAATTAGCATTTAAAAAACCTTTGAAATTCACTAAAAAAAACATAGGTGTCACACCAGTTATAGTTAGGAATTAGTATTTAAAAAACCTATTAAATTCACTGAAAAAACCATAGGTTTGACACCAGTTATAGTTAGCTGGAAATTTTACTGACATAAAACCATAGAAATTCCAACGTTATAGTTAGTTGGACTCACTATAACAAGCGCGCCTGCAATGCACTGCTGATGACGTCACATATTACATCACTCATGACATCGTCAGTGACATCACTCATGACATCCTTTATGACACCATCCTTTTGACAGAGTGACAGACCTCCTTTTAGTGTAATGTAACCCTGGAAACACATATTCAAAAATAGAAACTAACATTTTTAAAAAAATGGAGATACCCATACCAGTTACAACAACCAATTCAGTAATTCCACCATCTATATACACATTCACTCATTCACCAACAGTTCTATATAGTCACTCATACATATACTCACTCATCATATGTAGTGATACATCTATACATCCTGTTATACACCGACAGTCATCCAAAAGTTACTCACACACATACTCACACATGCAAATAAACTAATGAACATCCATTTATTTGCATATACAACTATACACACACTACCTCCTTACTTCTAAGGAAACTTACACATACTTACTCTCTTATACAATCACTTATAGAAACACATACTTTTTTAAACAGGAACTCTTACAATCTCTTACTCTCACATATACTCACTTATATACATCAAAACTCACATACACTAGATTAAAATATATGTCGTTACTAATAAAGACAATAGTGAGACAGTCATTCACTCACTAACACACACATATACACACACATCCACCCATACAGTCCTGCACATATACTGTCTTAAATACACATACAAACAGTGAGTCAGTCACCAACCCATGCAGCCACTTATACACAAAGTGAAACACTGATACATATATTTCAATATTTAAAAGTTACTCGCTAATATATGTATTCAATAAAATACACTTAATAAGGCAGTTAACCAATCATTTTTTTAAAAACATCCATTTACACACTTATTTAACCATTTATTCTTCCATCAACCTTTACAAATACATATATAAAACATATTGATTTTTCAGAAAGACACACATTCACTGGCTGGTGTCATCAGTGATGTCATGAGTGATGTCACTGACGATGTCATGAGGGATGTAATATGTGACGTCATCAGCAGTGCATTGCAGGCGCGCTTGTTATAGTGAGTCCAACTAACCATAACGTTGGAATTTCTATGGTTTTATGTCTGTAAAATTTCCAGCTAACTATAACTGGTGTGAAACCTATGGTTTTTTCAGTGAATATATATATATATATATATGTGTATGTATATATATATATATATATATATATATATATATATATATATATTACCTACTGGCGGTCGCCAGTAGGTAGTTATAGTTAGGATTTTTTTCAATGTTAAATCTCAAAATTCTATTTGGAATAACTTTTGCGCCGGTTGACGAATCTGCCTGAAAATTTCCTGAAAATGGCCTCGCGGCGTTCCGGTCCTTCCCTGAAAGTTTGGGGGGGATTTGTCAAGCGGGGGCCGAGATAAAAGGGGGGTCCCAAAACGCGTTTTCCCCATGTTAATTTCCATAGGGCGGTCGATTTCACTTTTAGCCCGAACGGCTGAATGGATTTCCACCAAACTTGGCAAAATTGTAGGGACTGGTAGCCCGATGTGCCTTTGCTATGTCTCAAGATATGTGCTCCAGTGGATTTTGAGTAATTTAGGTTCAAAAAAATATATATATCTATAGCAGCGCACCGGTGCGCGCACCGGGGAGCGCTCCAGGCGCGCCACGCGAGGTGCGCATGGAAAGCTGATTGGCTCTCGGGTGTCTGTAAACATTCGAAACAGTCCAGAGCGGTCGCCATCTTGTGTCTCGGTAAAATCGAGACATAAGAGGTGGCTAAAACAAAGTGGGAACTGACCATAAGGCGTCAGGGATAGACCCCTTTGACCCCCTAGGTTTGATGTGGGGGCTATAAAAGGGCCCCGCGGGGCATTTAAAATATTTTTTTTTTTTCGTTTTGCGCGGGGGAAGCGCACGGTGCGCGCACCGGGGAGCGGCCCTGGGAGCGCACTATGATGAAAAAAGGTGACAGAGTGTTTAAAAAATGAAGTTTTGATTTAGAAATTGGAGGTAGTTCTAAAAAGAACTTTTTTTTTTCTTCTTTTTGTTGTTTTATATTTTTTTTGTGTTTTTTGAACTTTTTGTACTTTTTTTGGCTTTTCAAAACAGTTTTATATATTTTTTTGTATTTTTTTGGGGGGAGAAACAAAAAAAGGGAATTGAAACTGGCTCAACTGGAGCAAAAAAACAAAAAACCCAAAAAATGACTTCTTTTTGGGGCACTTGTGATTATCACCTGCAAGGACGATGAGTTTCACACTTTTTTCCCCATAGGAGATAAGTTTGCCACAAGCAGTGCAAGTAATTTTAAAATCAGCAAATCTCGGCTGAATGCAAGGCATCACCTCGGATGTTTCTGGTTGCGAGGAAGTGGGTTGGTTTCTTTGGGAGGGGGTCCTTGATGAATGGGGGAGGTTACTGGCCATTTCCCGGAACTCTGCACGAGAGTAGTTGTTTGGATGCTTTCTTGTCATGTGCCGAATCATGGTATAGTTACCAAAAGAATATTTCTTATTTGGGTTGCCCCGTGAAAGTTCATCATTGCAGATGAGGCAAGTGACTTTGGGCGCATTCACCTTTTTTTTCCCCTCTGGAATTGAAAAAAACTGCCAAATGAAGTGTGGTTTGGGTTTATAAGGTGTGTTTTCTTCAGGCAGCCATCTTCTTCTCCCCTCCTCCTCTTCCTCTTCCTCTTCCTCCTCCTGTTCTTGACCACCAACATAATTTGGAGCTGGTCCTCTTGGTGGTTGTGGTGGTGGTGGTGGGGCAGATGCACCAGCTGATGCTACTAATGAAGCCATTTTATAGTACAAAATATTACTCAAAGAGCAAAAAAGTAGACAGAGCAACAAACAGGTCTTCCTCAGTCAAAGGACAAAGTCAGAATAAGGAAAAAAGGTGGGGTCTTTCATCATTTAGAAAAAAAAACTGTCCTGAACCAATGAGAAGTGTTATTTTCAGGTCACAAGACCAGGGGCTTCATCATTATGAAACCAAAACTGTTATGAACCAATGAAAAGTGTTATTTTCTGCTCACATGACCCGACGCGCTTACGCTACGCGCCCGGGGCGCGCCCGGGGGCGCGCCCCGGGTCGCGCAGCGTAAGCGCGTCGGAAGTTTACGTTGTGCGATCGTATTCGCTCGAGTACTTCCGGGTGCGCTTACGCCGTGCGTATCACGCGGTCGCGGCTACGCGATACGTCACGATCATGTTTTCGTTTGCGATATTGGCGCTCACGGGACGCTCCCCGGAGCGCACCCCGGGGCGCTTTGTAAAAATACGCTTTTCGGGGCGCTCCCCGGGGCGCGCTCCGGGAGCGCTCCCCAAAATAATTAAAAAAAAAAAAATTGGGAAAATTGTAGGGACAGGTAGCTCTATTCTGAAGTGGTTTGTAAAAAACATTAACTTTAGAAAAATATGTATTGTGCTACATTGGGCTTAATATATGTTAGAGCCAAAATGTAGCCCAAATGTAGCCCAAAGTAGCCCAATGTAGCCCAAAGATGGCCACCAGAGATCAAAAATTGAAAATGTAGCCCAAAATTCAACTAGATGTAGCCCAACTGTAGCCCAATGAGAAAATGTACCAGAGTGTTAAAAAGAACAACTAGAGTGCTAACAGTCTTATTTATAAAGTGAAACTTATAGTTAGGAATTAGCATTAAAAAAACCTTTGAAATTCACTGAAAAAACCATAGGTTTCACACCAGTTATAGTTAGGAATTAGCATTTAAAAAACCTATTAAATTCACTGAAAAAACCATAGGTTTCACACCAGTTATAGTTAGCTGGAAATTTTACTGATATAACACCATTGAAATTCCCACGTTATAGTTAGTCGGACTCACTATAACTTGCGCGTGCAATGCACTGCTGATGACATCACATATTACATCACTCATGACATGGTCAGTGACATCACTCATGACACCATCCTTGTGACATAGTGACAGACCTCCTTTCACTATAATGTAACCCTTGAGACACATATTCAAAAATAGAAACTGAAATTTTTAAAAAAATGGAGATACCTATATCAGTTACAACAAGCAATTCAGTAATTCCACTATCTATATACACATCCACTCTTTCACCAACAGTTCTATATAGTCACTCATACATATACTCACTCATCATATGAAGTGATACACCTATACATCCTGTTACACACCGACATTCATCCAAAAGTTACTCACACACATATTCACACGTGCAAATAAACTATTGAACATCCATTTATTTGAATATAGAGTTATACACACACTTCCACCTTACTTCTATTTAAAATTACACATATTTATTCTCTTAAACAATCACTTATAGAAACACATACTTATTTAAACAGGAACTCTTACAATCTCTTACTCTCACATATACTCACTTATATACATCAATATTCATATATACTAGATTAAAACATATGTAGGTACTGATAAAGACACTAGTGAGACAGTCATTCACTCACTAACAAACACATATAGACACTCATCCACCCATACAGTCCTGTACATATGCTGTCTTCAAAACACATACAAACAAAGAGTCAGTCACTCATGCATCTATGTGCTAAGTAATACCCCCACTAAACCATATAGACAGTCATACTGATACTAATAAAAATATCTAATAACCCATATACATACGCATGTAGCTACTTACCAACACATGTAGCCACTTATACACAAAGTGAAACACTAATATATATATTTAAATATTTAAACATAACTCACTAATATTTATTTTTCAGAAAGACACATATTCACTGGATGGTGTCATCAGTGATGTCATGAGTGATGTCACTGACCATGTCATGAGTGATGTAATATGTGATGTCATCAGCAGTGCATTGCACGCGCAAGTTATAGTGAGTCCGACTAACTATAACGTGGGAATTTCAATGGTTTTATATCAGTAAAATTTCCAGCTAACTATAACTGGTGTGAAACCTATGGTTTTTTCAGTGAATTTAATAGGTTTTTTAAATGCTAATTCCTAACTATAACTGGTGTGAAACCTATGGTTTTTTCAGTGAATATATATATATATATAATATAAATACATATATATATATATATATATATATATATATATATATATATATATATATATATATATTACCTACTGGCGGTCGCCAGTAGGTAGTTATAGTTAGGATAATTTTCAATGTTAAATCTCAACATTCTATTTTGAATAACTTTGGCGCCGGTTGACGAATCTGCCTGAAATTTGCAGGAAAATGGTCTCATGGCGGTCCGGTCCTTCCCTGAAAGTTTGGGGGGGATTCGTCAAGTGGGGGCCGAGATAAAAGGGGGGTCCCAAAACGCGTTTTCCCCATGTTAATTTCCATAGGGCGGTCGATTTCACTTTTAGCCCGAACGGCTGAATGGATTTCCACCAAACTTGGCAAAATTGTAGGGACTGGTAGCCCGATGTGCCTTTGCTATGTCTCAAGATATGTGCTCCAGTGGATTTTGAGTAATTTAGGTTCAAAAAAATATATATATCTATAGGCGCTCTCCCGTGCGCGCACGGGAGTGCGCTCCAGGCGCGACACGCGACTTGCGCGCAGGAAGCTGATTGGATCTCAGTTGTCTGTAAACATTCTAAACAGTGCGGAGCGGCCGCCATCTTGTGTCTCGGTAAAATCGAGACACAAGGGGTTTGAAAAAAAAAGGGGCAAATGACCATAAGGGGGAAGAGTAGACCCCCTCTGACCCCCTAGGTTTGATGTAGGGACTAAAATAGGGTCCTGCAGGGCATTAAAATTTTTTTTTCGTTTTGCGCGGGGATAGGCGCTCTCCCGTGCGCGCACGGGAGTGCGCTCCAGGCGCGACACGCGACTTGCGCGCAGGAAGCTGATTGGATCATAAGGGGGAAGAGTAGACCCCCTCTGACCCCCTAAATCCAGGACTATATTTATGAAGGCCTTGCGCTGTTAGTTTTGCGCTTCCTGTGCGTCAATTTTTGTGACGCACCAGCGGTGTAAAAAAATGCGCATTGTTATGCAATATTTAAAAAGTGACGCATCTATCTAGATGCGTCACTTTTTAAATATAGTGCAACGAGGTACATTTTATTACACTGCTGGTGTTATGCGTCACTTTTCTGTGCGCACTCCTTATGACGTTCCAGATGTGTCATATTTAATGTATGACGAATCATGTTGCAGATACAATATGGCGCAGAGTTTTAAAAAGTGACCCATGTACCTAGATGCGTCACTTTTTAAAAATAGCGTCAGGTATAATGTATGCAGAGGGGGTGTTCTCCCGCAAAAAGCTTTGTAATAGCGACGCAGTGAAATCTTTGAGATTTCACTGCGTCAGTTTTAGGATGCTGTTGCGTCAAAATCTTGTGCCTGCTTTACAGCAGGTGTTAGACTGAGGCAAGACCTTTCATATGCTGCTTTCCCCATTTGAAAGGACACATTACTGGAGTTGCGTCACTTTTGTGACGCACTCCAGCAATGCGTTACTTGGAATGTCATAAGGAGTGCGCACAGAAAAGTGACGCATTGCACCAGTAGTGTAAAAAAATGTGTTGCGTTGCGTTATATTTAAAAAGTGAGGTATCTAGGTAGATGGGTCACTTTTTAAAATCAAGCGCCACATTATATCTGCGTGAGGTATAATGCATGCAGAGGGGGTGTTCCCCCACAAAAAGCTTTGTAATAGCGACGCAGTGAAATGTTTGAGATTTCACTGCGTCACTTTTAGGATGCTGTTGCATCCTTTAAATATAGTGCAACGAGGCACATTTTATTACACTGCTGGTGTGATGCGTCACTTTTCTGTACACAGTCCTTATGACATTCCAGATGTGTCATATTTAATGTATGACGAATCATGTTGCAAGGAGTTACAGATACGTCAGTATTTCTGACATATGTGTAAACATAAAAGTGATGCGAGGCCGGCGCAAAATTTTGACGCAATAGCATCCTAAAAGTGACGCAGGGAAATCTCATAGATTTCAGTACGTTGTTATTACCAAGCTTTTTGCGAGGGATTGCCCCCTCTGCATACATTATACCTGATGCAGATACAATATGGCGCAGAGTTTTAAAAAGTGACCCATGTACCTAGATGCGTCACTTTTTAAAAAATAGTGTCAGGTATAATGCATGCAGAGGGGGTGTTCCTTGCAAAAAGCTTGGTAATAATGACGCAGTGCGTCACTTTTAGGATGCAGTTGCGCCAAAATCTTGCGCCTGCTTCACAGCAAACCTTTCACATGGTGCTTTTTCCATGTGAAAGGACACATTACTGGAGTTGCGTCACTTTTGTGACGCACTCCTGCAATGCGTTACTTTTGTGTTTACAGATATGTCAGAAATACTGACATATCTGTAACTCCTTGCGAATTGATTAGTCATATATTAAATATGACATATCTGGAATGTCATAAGGAGTGCGTCCAGATAAGTGACGCATCGCTATTTTCACGTAGCGATGCGTCACTTTTCAGAAATGAGGCCTCCAGTTTATTCACTGTGTCATAACTTTCTTTTCTAACACTCACCTTCTTTCAGTCCTCCTACTTCACTTCCTTTCACCTCTCATACCTTTCTGTTCTTTCTTACTCATTCTCCTTTCAATTATCAATGCACTATATTTCACTTACTCTTCATTTTTTAAGATTATAGCTCTTTGATGAGAATTGGAGGTAGTTCTGAAAAGAACTTTTGGTTTTCTTCTTTTAACTGAAGAGGAACAAAAACAGGGAATAGAAACTGCTCAACAGGAGCAAAAAGAAAAGAAAAAAATTAGGGGTGGGAAGGGCAGTGATGGTTCTCTAATGCCCGAACCATGAGCAGGACACTTTGCTCCCCATAGGTGAGGAGTTGATTGCAGTATCTGCATCTGACGACCCCATGGTTGAATGCAGGTTGGATGTTTGCTACCTGCCCCTGAGATTGTTCTCTTCCAGAAGAAGTTGCTCCTCCTGTTGATGTAGAGGCCCCACCTCTGGGAACCTCCTGTGCCAGAGCCCTGACACTTTCTCGGGCAAAATTCTGGGGGTGCCTGGTCTCCACATGGCGAATCATGGTGAAGTTGCCAAAAGAGTATTTTTTTTGGGGGTTACCCCGTGACAGGACCTTTTTGCAGATCCTGCACTCTACTTTTGGTGCATTCACCTTCTTCTGGTCTGCTGGAAATTTAAAGAATTTCCAGATGAAATGTCCCTTCACCTTTGGGGTAGGTGGCTCTTCATCAATGAAGTCATCTTCACTGCTGGATGATCTGGCAGCCATGATGAATCCAGGAATATGGAGCAGCAAAAAAGGCAGGTCTTTCAGTCACAAAAGTGAAAGAAGAAGTGAAGGAAATGGGTGGGGATTTCATTCATTGTAAAAAAAAACTGTTAGCAACCAATGAAAAGTGTTATTTTAGGGTCACATGACCTGACGCGCTTACGTTGCGCGCTCAGGTGCACTTCCGGGTGCGTTTACGCTGCGCGATCGTAGGCGCTTCCGGGGCGCACACGTGGCGCGATCGTAGGTGCTTTTGCGTGCGTTTAGGCGCCGCGCACGTAGGCGCTTCCGAGGGCACGTACGTTGCGCGCCGAAGTGACGTCATCAATCTTTAATAGAAATGCATAATCATTTTCCATATTAAAAAAAACAAATTTTATTTGTATGGTACGAAATGTTTTGCATTATTATTAACTTTTCATTCATATTTTTTTTTCACGAACGACAGTTGCGCTCTGGGTGCGCTTTCAGATGAGCTCTCGGAGAAGCTTACAGGAGAGCTTAGCTGAAAGCTTCCAGGAGCGCGCACCCAGAGCGCAAAAGAAAAAAATTATAAAAAAAATGAATACTTAAAAAAAACAGCAAATTGTAAAAAAAAAAAAGGTTAGAAACTCGATATACAAAAGAATTAGCATTTAAAAAACCTATGAAATACACTGAAAAAACCATAGGTTTCACACCAGTTATAGTTAGGAATTAGCATTTTAAAAACCTATGAAATTCACTGAAAAAACCATAGGTTTCACACCAGTTATAGTTAGGAATTAGCATTTAAAAAACCTATTAAATTCACTGAAAAAACCATAGGTTTCACACCAGTTATAGTTAGCTGGAAATTTTACTGATATAAAACCATTGAAATTCCCACGTTATAGTTAGTCGGACTCACTATAACTTGCGCGTGCAATGCACTGCTGATGACATCACATATTACATCACTCATGACATGGTCAGTGACATCACTCATGACATCACTGATGACATCATCCTTGCGACAGAGTGACAGACCTCCTTTTAGTGTAATGTAACCCTTGAAACACATATTCAAAAATAGAAACTAATATTTTCAAAAAAGTGGATATACCCATACCAGTTACAACAACCAATTCAGTAATACCACCATCTAATACACATCCACTCATGTGTATGTATATGGGTTATTAGATATTTTTATTAGTATCAGTATGAGTGTCTATATGGTTTGGTGGGGGTATTACTTAGCACATAGATGCATGAGTGACTGACTCTTTGTTTGTATGTGTTTTGAAGACAGCATATGTACAGGACTGTATGGGTGGATGAGTGTCTATATGTGTTTGTTAGTGAGTGAATGACTGTCTCACTAGTGTCTTTATCAGTAACTACATATGTTTTAATCTGTGAGAGTAAGAGATTGTAAGAGTTCCTGTTTAAATAAGTATGTGTTTATATAAGTGATTGTTTAAGAGAATAAATATGTGTAATTTTAAATAGAAGTAAGGTGGAAGTGTGTGTATAACTCTATATTCAAATAAATGGATGTTCAATAGTTTATTTGCACGTGTGAATATGTGTGTGAGTAACTTTTGGATGAATGTCGGTGTGTAACAGGATGTATAGGTGTATCACTTCATATGATGAGTGAGTATATGTATGAGTGACTATATAGAACTGTTGGTGAATGAGTGGATGTGTATATAGATAGTGGAATTACTGAATTGCTTGTTGTAACTGATATAGGTATCTCCATTTTATTAAAAATTTCAGTTTCTATTTTTGAATATGTGTCTCAAGGGTTACATTATAGTGAAAGGAGGTCTGTCACTATGTCACAAGGATGGTGTCATGAGTGATGTCACTGACCATGTCATGAGTGATGTAATATGTGATGTCATCAGCAGTGCATTGCACGCGCAAGTTATAGTGAGTCCGACTAACTATAACGTGGGAATTTCAATGGTTTTATATCAGTAAAATTTCCAGCTAACTATAACTGGTGTGAAACCTATGGTTTTTTCAGTGAATTTAATAGGTTTTTTAAATGCTAATTCCTAACTATAACTGGTGTGAAACCTATGGTTTTTTCAGTGAATTTCATAGGTTTTTAAAATGCTAATTCCTAACTATAACTGGTGTGAAACCTATGGTTTTTTCAGTGTATATATATATATATATATATATATATATATATATATATATATATATATATATATACCCCGGCGTTGCCCGGGGCAGAAGGGGCTGGGGCCAGCATCGCAGCAGGAGAGGCGCAGCAGAGCGGCCGTTTTGTTGGTCCTGGCCGCTTCTGCCCACGCTTTGTTTTCCCCGACGTCCCGACTTTGTGGAAAAGGCTTTCTGAGCACTCAGTGTTCATGGCCCCCGGCCGTCGTAGGTCCTGGCCGCTTCTGCCCACGCTTTGTTTCCCCCGACGTCCCGACTTTGTGGAAAAGGCTTTCTGAGCACTCAGTGTTCATGGCCCCCGCCCGACGTAGGTCCTGGCCGCTTCTGCCCACGCTTTGTTTCCCCGATGTCCCGATTATGAGGAAAATGCTTTTTGAGCACTCAGTGTTCGTGGCCCCCGCCCGTCCCTTGGTGCGCACCCGCAGCTGCTTCACTTACCTCATCCGCCGTTTCTCCCCGCGCTGCTGAGTTTACCACTCCACTGCTCCTCCGCTTCTCGCCGCTCCTCACCGCTTGTCCGCTCGCCGCTCCTCCCCGCGCTCATGTCGGCCACTCTTCCTCTTGCTCCTGAACGCCGCTCCTCCCCGCGCTCCCGATGTCATCACGCACGTCGCGGCCGGAGCTACTTCCAAGGGACTACTTTTTTTTTTATTCATAAATTTTTTAAAGAACGTATATTTTTTATTTTTATATAGCCTATGTCCTTCTGCTTGCCCTGACGTTTTCAGAGATGTCTTGGGTGTTTGGATTGGTGGAGTACTTTTCGAGTTTACCTGGCTCAAAGGACACAGTTCTCTCTTTATAATAGTAGTATATATATATATATATCTGGGCTCACTCTCGTCATTTTACTCGACTTTGGATGTGAATGGCGTTTTCTTCATATATATATATATATATATATATATATATATATATATATATATATATATATATATATATATATATATATATATATATATATATTCGTGCTCAGTGGGGTGTCCAAACAATAAGCAGCACTCAAATGCAACTTTGCTTTTCCCCGTAAAAGCTTTTCTTTATTTATTGGTATGCGTGTCCTCAATTCTCAGTTCTTTTACAGCATACCCCCGCAGCCTGACGCGTTTCGTGGCTTCACTTCTTCAGAGGCTGAACGGTCGGAAGAGGCATTGCGGGTCACACCTCCCTTTTAAACAACTTCATACGCTGACATTCAGCTGCTTCGATTTAAGACTGTATGCAATGTTCTATGGGAGATGTAGTCCGCCTTATTTCCACAGATAGATGCCCCCAGAATACTTGCTGAATTCTTAGCTCACCTAGAGCCCCAAGAAGCGGTGACACGCTGATCCAAAAGGTGCATTCCACAGTCGAGTCCACCTTAAGACTCCATGGCTCCCTTCGAAGATGGGATGGTGCATGCCTAGCGGCAGGACGGCCGCTTGTAGATTTGTGCTCAGTGGGGTGTCCAAACAATAAGCAGCACTCGAATGCAACTTTGCTTTTCCCCGTAAAAGCTTTTCTTTATTTATTGGTATGCGTGTCCTCAATTCTCAGTTCTTTTACAGCATACCCCCGCAGCCTGCCGCGTTTCGTGGCTTCACTTCTTCAGAGGCTGAACGGTCAGAAGAGGCATTGCGGGTCACACCTCCCTTTTAAACAACTTCATACGCTGACATTCAGCTGCTTCGATTTAAGACTGTATGCAATGTTCTATGGGAGATGTAGTCCGCCTTATTTCCACAGATGGATGCCCCCAGAATACCTGCTGAATTCTTAGCTCACCTAGAGCCCCAAGAAGCGGTGACACGCTGATCCAAAAGGTGCATTCCACAGTCGAGTCCACCTTAAGACTCCATGGCTCCCTTCGAAGATGGGATGGTGCATGCCTGGCGGCAGGACGGCCGCTTGTAGATTCGTGCTCAGTGGGGTGTCCAAACAATAAGCAGCACTCGAATGCAACTTTGCTTTTTCCCGTAAAAGCTTTTCTTTATTTATTGGTATGCGTGTCCTCAATTCTCAGTTCTTTTACAGCATACCCCCGCAGCCTGACGCGTTTCGTGGCTTCACTTCTTCAGAGGCTGAACGGTCGGAAGAGGCATTGCGGGTCACACCTCCCTTTTAAACAACTTCATACGCTGACATTCAGCTGCTTCGATTTAAGACTGTATGCAATGTTCTATGGGAGATGTAGTCCGCCTTATTTCCACAGATGGATGCCCCCAGAATACTTGCTGAATTCTTAGCTCACCTAGAGCCCCAAGAAGCGGTGACACGCTGATCCAAAAGGTGCATTCCACAGTCGAGTCCACCTTAAGACTCCATGGCTCCCTTCGAAGATGGGATGGTGCATGCCTAGCGGCAGGACGGCCGCTTGTAGATTCCTGCCCAGTGGGGTGTCCAAACAATAAGCAGCACTCGAATGCAACTTTGCTTTTCCCCGTAAAAGCTTTTCTTTATTTATTGGTATGCGTGTCCTCAATTCGCAGTTCTTTTACAGCATACCCCCGCAGCCTGACGCGTTTCGTGGCTTCACTTCTTCAGAGGCTGAACGGTCGGAAGAGGCATTGCGGGTCACACCTCCCTTTTAAACAACTTCATACACTGACATTCAGGTGCTTCGATTTAAGACTTCTGGGGGCATCCATCTGTGGAAATAAGGCGGACTACATCTCCCATATAACATTGCATACAGTCTTAAATCGAAGCAGCTGAATGTCAGCGTATGAAGTTGTTTAAAAGGGAGGTGTGACCCGCAATGCCTCTTCCGACCGTTCAGCCTCTGAAGAAGTGAAGCCACGAAACGCGTCAGGCTGCGGGGGTATGCTGTAAAAGAACTGAGAATTGAGGACACGCATAGCAATAAATAAAGAAAAGCTTTTACGGGGAAAAGCAAAGTTGCATTCGAGTTCTGCTTATTGTTTGGACACCCCACTGAGCACGAATCTACAAGCGGCCGTCCTGCCGCTAGGCATGCACCATCCCATCTTCGAAGGGAGCCATGGAGTCTTAAGGTGGACTTGACTGTGGAATGTACCTTTTAGATCAGCGTGTCACCGCTTCTTGGGGCTCTAGGTGAGCTAAGAATTCAGCAAGTATTCTGGGGGCATCCATCTGTGGAAATGAGGCGGACTACATATCCCATAGAACATTGCATACAGTCTTAAATCGAAGCAGCTGAATGTCAGCGTATGAAGTTGTTTAAAAGGGAGGTGTGACCCGCAATGCTTCCACGAAACGCGTCAGGCTGCGGGGGTATGCTGTAAAAGAACTGAGAATTGAGGACACGCATACCAATAAATAAAGAAAAGTTTTTACGGGGAAAAGCAAAGTTGCATTCGAGTGCTGCTTATTGTTTGGACACCCCACTGAGCACGAATATATATATATATATATATATACTGCTCCAGAGACCCTCTCTCCCAGTCGGGAAAAAAAATATATATATATACACATACATATCCAAGCAGACAGTGATGGATACTCGGAGATATCCAGGTACTTACTCATGCTACACTAACACACCAAATGATACTTATACCTACCGTGACACACTCAGACATACACTCTGAGATACCCAGCAGACACTTATACATACAGTGATACACCCAGACACACACTGATGCATATGCTGACACATCCAGGCACACACTGATGCATACACTGACATACCCAATCATACACTGAGGCATACACTGACACTCAGTAAGAAACCCAGCTAGAGACTGATTTAGATGCTATCAGTCCCATATACACTCTGTAAGCAGACAGTGTTGGATACACTAAGATATCTAAGTAAACACTCATGCATAATCTAACTCAACCAATAACACACTTATGCATACACTGACAGACCCAGTCGCATGTTTCACCATACAGTACTCTGGCATACACTGACACATGTGCTTAGACACCCAAGGACACACTGATGCATACACTGATATAACCAGGCGCACACTGATGCATACGCTGACACGGGCAGAGGCACACAGATATAAAATTGAAAAGTAATAGACCTAGAGTGGTTATAATATAGTAACATAACTGTTTATGTCAGCAGTTAAATGCTTAAAATATGTAATTTAATAGTGTGGTATGAAAAGCTAAATGTATTGATTTTTGCTTTTCCCAGACATCTACTTCTACTTAAAAACAGAGAGTTACAATGCCAAAAAAAGAAAGGATACTATCTCCTTACAACAGGGAAAATAAGGGACATAATGTGGACAATGTGGTTCAAGAGAAAAGAGCTTCTGGCAAAAAAACTAAGACATTTCTTAAAATAGTATGTGGAAAACTGCAAAGTGATCAAAAGCAAGTCAATAAAAATCAAGGTTTCAAATCAGCCAAAGAAGGACAAAAAGTAACTGACATTATGAGTACTAAATTGTATATGAAAGCAGATAGTTTAACAAGAAGAGAGAGGCAGTTCAAGGAAATAGGAGACAGAGGGCTCAAACGGCCACCTACATCTGCCTAGAATGTTTAGTTGTAGGGAAATTCTGAATCTCATACGAACTATGAAGCAGTTTAAAAGGAAAGAGAAGCAGTCATTTATTTTCAAAAAGCTTTATTCGATCATTTAAAAAACAATCATAAAAGCGCACAGAGAAATATATCAGTATTACATAACAGCTATAAAATTTAAAGGTAAAAAATTCATTACAATCAGTAAAAGGGAGTGATATCAAATGAACAATAGCAACTAATTTTAAGAGAAGCGGTACATTCACATTTGGGTCGTAAAGTCCGTACTTTTCCTGGCGGACACGGATTTCAAGATAAATATTGCTGTGAAGAAACACACATCCGGTACATCAAGTGCAAATAAGAACCTCACGGCAGTTGCAACAGTTGACACAGAATATTTTTTTAAAAAGCGGTTTAAGGTAGGCAATACGGAGATGCAGAAACAAAGGACAAATGAGCATAAAGTGCACAGTGCACCAGATTATGCACAATACCTAGTCTTAGTCTAGTAAGGACATACTAGTGAGATTGCTTAGTGACCACTTTTAAATACTTTGAGAAGCCACAGCTTGCCACGTTGTTAGAATGGTAAAATTGGTGTGTTACAAAAAGGCAGCTGGCTTCACTACGCAATTTTGCTTTAACCCCCAGATAGACATGTTTAAGCTCCTGTTTTGAAATGTCAGTGGCGCTAGCTGGGTCCTCAAAAACATCCATATCAAACACGTCTCTAAATGATGATATAACGTATTTGAGCCAAGGGATCAGACTATATTTATCCAAGCGGAGGCAGTCATTAATGATTCTCCTAGTGAAACCAGTTTCTTTCTTGGCCCAGAGAAGCAGTCAAACAAAAGGAATGTGTTAAGGCTATAGTTGATAAGGCATTTGCCCTGAAGAGGAAGCTATTTATTTTGATTCTGAGCAGAATAAGAACACTGGATAAAACAGTGTTGTCTATGAAGAGAAGAAGCCAAAAAATGATGTGAATAGAAGTCATTTTCGTACAATTTTCAGTGGCGAATGGAAGCATACTTCGAGTACTGAGCCTTTCTTTAATGAAGACAGCTACTTTCAAGAGAAGAAATGAGCGCATGCAGTTGAAACAACATGTCGATGTTATAAGGTGAAGGATGGTACCCCCATTCCAAAAGAGGAGACGGTTCCTAGGAATGTTGAAGAAGTGATAGCTGAAGAGCTACAGGGAAAGCATAGACAGGCCTTTGTATACAAATGGATCTGTAGCAGTATTTGTAGTGTTCAGCAGGAATCAACGTATATATTGAGAGCTTTCCTACAACATTTTCCTTGCAAAAGTCTGAAACTGAAAATTGGGGGTTTGCAAGGATTAGATCCATGCAAAGTAAGGGAGTATACCTTATTTACAGGGACATTCAATAGCATGTCTATCAAAGAAAGTGTGCCGAAGCACCTTTCATCATTTCAGAATGTTAGCTGTTCACCTGTATAAAATGGGAAATTTAGTAAGGAGACTTTACTATGTGAGAACTCCTATCCTATGTTTAGGAGAAATGAATTGAGCTCTTTTGCATGATACAGTAGCAGAGGCTAGTGAAGAGGATCAATTTAGTTTCTTTGGTCTAGGGAAGATGAGGAGTTGGTATGTGCAGGTATACAGGAACAGGGCACAGGTGTTAGTACTGATAACGTTACACAAGAGATTGCAAAGTGTAACACAGTTTCTTCAGAGAATCCAAACAGTGTTTGTATTTATTGTTGATGCACTCACTACAAAAGTCAAACTTGTAATGTAGTTGTATTCTCAAAAACTGAACAGGGAACAAAGATAAGTGGCAAGAATTTTATGTATATGTATTTGTAGAGGAGCACTTTGATTTGTCCATAAAACCAACTTTGTATAAGTATTGCTATGATAAGCTAGAGCAGGCTTCTCCAATGAGTAGCTCGTGAGCTACTGGTAGCTCTCCAGCTACCTTTGAGTAGTTCTCCTGTGTGCAGCCCATCCTGCTTAATTGGAGGCTTTTGCTTGGGTTAATTGATATATGGATACTAAAACTGAAAAGAATATAATTAAGATGAAAATCTGAGTATTTGTAGTGTTGTCAGAAACTGATGGTTTAGAGAAACATGGTTGAATTTGAAAAATATATTTGGTGATATTTGAGTGATAAATAATGCAGCACAGGGAAAATGTATTGCTCATGTTATTACCTTGGTAGTGGGAGTATTGCAGCAATGAATGTTATGTATTACCCATGTAGAGGCAATCCAAATAGATAAAGCCTTGTCCACATTTCTGCTGGCAGCCATGCCTGATGCAATGAGGTGCTCACTACCGACAATTTAGCATACTGGTGTCAATTAGTGTAATCATGATTGATATGGACCACTGAGATAAAGGATAATAAAATGCCAGCTAGAGCAGTAAATAAGTCAGAATTAATATCATTTCCAGAAGAACTTTGAGAATTAAATGTTTATAAATCAATTCTCAAACAATGTGTACACCCCTTTCAAACAGTAGTTCATATGGAACCAAAGATATTAAAATTACCACTGACAGAACTCCAGAAATGCCTTAAAGGAAGAGTTTTCTACTTACCTTTAGACTTTATACATAATATTGAAACTGTAGGGTAGAGAGAGATATTGATTAATCACTTCTAATTCTAATAAATGGTGTACCTACCAAGAATAAAACAATCTGGCAAGTTAGTGGATGTTAATAAAGTAAAAAAACGACATTATACCTGGTGCTAAATATTATTATAAAAATGTATTTATTGATAACAAAATTTATAATGCACATGGCTGCCTCAGCGACGAGGCGTCCCAGCGCAACCAGAAACCTAATCAGAACAGGAGGACATAGCAGACAAGGGATGTCACAGTGTGGGGAACAGCCAAGTCTTAAGGGACTTGCGAAATGGCAGAAGATTGGGAATGGCACGAATGCAAACTGGAAGAGAATTCCACAGTTTGGCCGCCAAAAGGCTAAATGACCGGCCCCCCGCCCTTGCTTTCCTAACACGAGGGACACAGACCAGACCTTGATTGGTCGATCGTAAGGCTCTGTTAGGCTGGTAAGGCTTCAACAGGCCCATTAGCCCCACTGGGGCTTGAAGTCGCAAGATTTTGTGCGCAATACAGAGCACCTTGAACTGTATGCGAGCTTCGATTGGCAGCCAATGCAGTTTCACAAGAACGTGGGCCACAGAGTGCGTTTTAGGAAGGGCCACTAACATACGTGTGGCTGCGTTCTGGACCCTCTGCAAGCGTTTGATGCTAGCTTTATTAGCACCAAGATATAGGCAGGGGTCCCCAAACCGGTCCTGGAGGGCCGGATCCATGCCAGATTTTTCGGATATCCCCATTGAGATAAATGTCGTTTTTAAAAAAATCTGGCATGGATCCCGCCCTCCAGGACGGGTTTGGGGACCCTTGATATAGGGCATTGACATAGTCTAGCCTTGCCAAGATGAAAGCTTGCAGGATGGTCTGACGTACACCGGGAGGGAAGAAACCAAGCAAGGGTCTCAACCCTCTCAGGAGCCCAAAACAGACAGATGCTACAGCTTTTGTCTGCTTATCAAAAGTCAGACCGGTATCGAACCAGACGCCCAAGTTCTTCACCGACTCCTTTGGTACCGGTGCGGGCTTTAAATGGTCGGGCCACCATTTCTCTGACCAGAGTCCTTGGTCCTTCCCATATACCAAGATCTCGGACTTGCTGGCATTTAGTTGAAGGTAATTCACCTTCATCCAAGCCGAGATAGCTGTTAGATCCTCCTTAAAATTTTCCAAATTGGTCCTACATTTTTTGGAGAAGGTGATCACCAGCTGGGTGTCATCGGCATACGACCCCAGAGTCAGCCCTCTGTCTCTGGCCAATGTCGCCAAAGGTCCCACATACAAATTGAACAGAAGGGGACTCAAGATAGAGCCTTGAGGAACCCCTCTGCCCAGAGCATGTTCATGCGAGTGGAACGGCGGCACGGACACTTGGAACGACCGTTCAGACAGAAAGGACCGAACCCATTCCAAAGCAGCATCCCTAATGCCAGTCGTCCAAAGACAATGAAGAAGAATCCCATGGGATACCCTGTCGAATGCGGCACTTAGATCAAATAGAATCAAGGCCGCAGATTCATCCGCATCCAACCTACTTCGAATAGATTCTGTAACCGCCAAAAGGGCAGATTCCGTGCTATGGCGGGGGCGGAATCCATGTTGAGGTGGGTCAAAGATGTTATGCTCATCAATGTAGTTGGATAAGATGACATTAACGTGGGCCTCAACCACTTTCGCCATAAACGGGAGCTGTGATATTGGGCGATAGTTGCCCGGATCCTCAGGGTCTAGAGATGGTTTTTTCAGCAGTGGAATGATCTTTGCATGCTTCCTTGCCCTGGGAACGGAGGCTGACTTCAGCGAAAGGTTAACCAGTTCTAGGGCCACTGGGGAGATAAGAGGTAGAATCTGCCGGAAGTGACTTGCTGCCAGCGGGTCAGCGGGCGAGCCAGATTTAATCTTGGCGCTTATAGTCTGGAATTCTTCCAGCGACAGCAATGGCAGGTAAACCAGGCCATTGTTTGTCGCATTAGCTGGCCCTGCTAACTTGACATTTACTTTAAGTATATCCCCAGAAGAGAGGTTTTGGTACATCTGGTGCACTTTACCACAAAATGGAGTGCTAAGGACTCGCACTGCTGATTAGAAACAACTGGAGAAGCTCTAGCCTGACCAGTGGTCTTCATATTTTTAAGCAGTTTAAACATGGTTTTAGTAGGGTTAGAGCTTATCAGAATTTGGTCAGCTACAAATTCTGCCCGGGTTTTCCGGATAAGCTTATGATAATCCTTTACTGCCTTACGGTATACCACTTTAGCCGATGGTTCATAAGAGCGATGCCATGCACGTTCCAACTGCTTGCATCCCTTTTTCGCCTGGGTTAGAAGGTCAGAAAAACAAGGATTAGAAAGAACACGGCCTTTTCCTCTCAGTTTAGCTGGGATGCAGCTATCCAGGCCGGCAATCAGCCAGTCCTGAAAGCACACCTGCGCTTCCCCGATGTCAGAAGGGAGCTGAGATCTGAATTCCGCCAGTCGCTTAGCGAGCTCCTCCTGCTCAAGTTTATGCCATGGCCGTTTTGCCACAGCAGCCGTGCGGAGCACAGCAGCTCTACTCTGCCACAGTAGAGAGAATGGAATGATTGAATTGTCAGTCCACGTTAGCGGGACCAGGGGGAGGATGCTTAGGCAGGTAAGGTTAGAAAAGATGGGGTCAAGCAGATGCCCAGCCACATGTGTGCTTTCTGAGACTAATTGGGGCAACTGAAAAGCTTCTAAATCTGCTAAGAAATGTGAAAGTTTGACCTTATCCTCCAATTCGAGGTGCAAGTTAAGGTCCCCTACAATGGTAAAATTGGCCGCTTTACTAGCCATGCTACCAATTTTATTTACTAGATCTTCACAAAAATTTCCTGGGGACTAGGAGGTCAATAGATTAAAAGGACAGACATAGTCATGTTACAGCTCAACCTTAATTTAAAGAGAGCACTCTCGCAACCCGCGATGTTTTCCTTTACCAAATTGACCGTGACTGTTGCTTTGGCAATTACTGCGATACCCCCACCTCTGCCCCCCCTCTCTATTGGTTTTGTTAAAGATGTAACTTGTGTGGAGGATGAAACATTACCATCAAGTGAACAGATTGAAAAGGGAATCGATCCAGATCAGAAGAAATTTATGAACACTACAGCATCCACCTACTGTGTTCTAAAAAAGTTATTGATCTCTTTCAAATAAACCAAGCAAAAGGAGCTCCCATGAATGTCTGGGAGAAAAGTTTAGAGGCTTGCTGTTTTCCACAACTATTACATACTGAAGCAGGTGGCGGGGATGATGACCATTTGGTAGAAAAACCAGCAGCTGAGTACAGGTGAACCATATTATATTCAGAGTATCCTGGATTTCACCAGTGTATTTCATACATATTCCATTTTCTATTTGAGAGGGACTTGTATGGACTATCATATGCTGTAAATCACATACTGAAGACAGGAGTTATCCTACAAAATGTCTCTGCAAAGGAATTAGTTGAAAAGTTCATGGGAAAGATGAGAAATTGAAATACAACTTGATTACAACTTGATTAATTTGATGGCGTGCCAATATGGCACCAACGAGTATTGGTATCATCGTCATGGAGAACTGAAATGTATGTTGAGAAACCAAGGTGTACCTACTTTGTTTCTGACACTCAGTTGTGCTGAGTACGCATGGTATGACCTGCTTGAATTTTTGAGAGAAGTAAACTCAAACATTAAAGACATCAATGCAAAGACAGAAGGAGAACTTTGCCCTTTGGATCCTGCTGTTTGTGGATATTTTAACCACAGATTTCAAGCAATGCTGTCTTTTGTCCGCAACAAAACAAATCCTCCTCTTGGCGAAGTAACTGATTTCTTTTGCCGTAAAGAGTACCAAGCGAGAAGTGCTCCTCATATTCACATGCTGTTATGGTTAAAACTAACACCGAAATTTGGAACAGACAGTGATGAGTAGGGACTCTCTTTCATGCACCATCCCGAAAGATAGTGGTGAAAAAGGTCTGAGACACCAAGTTCTGCGCTTTCAGACACATAGGCCCCCATTAGGATGGCGGGCGGACTTTGCCCGCCTGCCACCCTTGCGGAAAACGGGACCGCCCACGAGCTGAGCGGCGGTCCCGTACTGGACATTAGGATGCGCCCGCCACAGTGGCGGGCGCATCATGCATTCTTAACATTGTAGCGGGCGGTGCTCTAAGCACCACCCGCCACAATGCTAAGAATGCATGTATGCATTTGCATACACAAAGTGGCAGGCACCACGCGGTGCCTTCCGCATTGCGTATGCAAATGCAGGGGGGTACCCCACCATGTGCACTCCCTACCCCCCTTCACCATGGGGGCCCGCAGGGGGCCCCCAAGGTGAAGACCGCATGCCTTTCCATGGCGGCATTGCCGCCACGGAAAGGCGTCAGATCGGGCCCATTGTAATATGGCTGGCAGTGTCAAACTGACACCGCCACCATATTAAACCTTTTCCACCCCGGCCGCAAGGCGACTGGGGCGGAAAAACGGCTGCCGCCAGCCTGGAGGGGGCAATCCGCCCGACATCCTAATGGGCCCCATAGATGTGGGAAATACTGTTCTTGAAAATACAAATGCAAAGGAAAATTTACTCGAGATGTCAGTTTGGATTTCCATGACCTGACATTTCCCAAGGAAGAGTGAACAGCTTTTTATCTTAAGTCAGACATACACTGTCCCGAAAATCAGCAACAAATACATACAATAGAAGAAGAATAGAGGCCTCCAAGTATAGTAATGAGTATAAGCCTGTGATTCTCAAAATGTGGAATGCTTATATGGATATACAATTTGTTACAGACATATTCATCGCTATTGCTCGCCATGCCACTTCAAGTATTACAAAATCAGAAATGGCAGAGATGAAAGAGATGTGGGAGTAGATTTCAGTAGAAAAGCCTCTAACCAAGAAACAGTACAACTTCAGCTTGACAATGCTTTTCCACAGATATACCGGGTCCTACTAGTGCTGTGATCGGTTGATCTCGGCCAATTTGTTCTTGAAGTCAAGGGGGATTGTTTGTGTAAGTCTAGGCCTAGCAGGCATACAAAATAGGGTGTTGAAGTCTTTCCAGGAAATTCAGAACCTAGCAGAGTTTGACCCGGAAAGTATAGACATTGTGAAATCAACTATGTTGAACAGATCACTGACATAATATCGAGGGACAAAATATAGACTACTGAAAATATCGATGCCAAAATATCGACAGACAAAATATCGTAATCCTATCTACAAACAGGTAAGTACAAAAATATCGACTCCAAAATATCGTTTAAAAATATATACTTTGTAAAAATATCGAATTTCTTAAAAATAATGTAAAATTAAAAAAATATTAAAAATACATAAATAAAATATACTTAATAATACTTAAATAACCCTAAACTGATTAAATAATTAATTAAAGTTATTAAAAAAAAATTATTTGTTAAAACATATATATATATTAACATAATATTATAAAAAAATATACAATATTATTACCGTAGGATAGCGGGAGTGTAAAAACTACTATTCCCACTCCAGAGAGTGCAGCAGTAGGGAAAGCGCTGGATAGCGTAGGGGTAAAAATTACTATTCCTACTCCAGTGAGTGCAACAGTAGGGAAAGCGTTGGATAGCGTAGGGGTAAAAATTACTATTCCCACTCCAGTGAGTGCAACAGTAGGGAAAGCGTTGGATAGCGTAGGGGTAAAAATTACTATTCCAACTCCAGTGAGTGCAACAGTAGGGAAAGCGTTGGATAGCGTAGGGGTAAACATTACTATTCCCACTCCAGTGAGTGCCACAATAGGGAAAGCGTTGGATAGCGTAGGGGTAAAAATTACTATTCCCACTCCAGAGAGTGCAACAGTAGGGAAAGCGTTGGATAGCATAGGGATAAAACTTACTATTCCCACTCCAGAGAGTGCAACCGTAGGGAAAGCGTTGGATAGTGTAGGGGTAAAAATTACTATTCCCACTCCAGAGAGTGCAACAGTAGGGAAAGCGTTGGATAGCATAGGGATAAAACTTACTATTCCCACTCCAGAGAGTGCAACCGTAGGGAAAGCGTTGGATAGTGTAGGGGTAAAAATTACTATTCCCACTCCAGTGAGTGCAACAATAGGGAAAGCGTTGGATAGCGTAGGGGTAAAAATTACTATTCCCACTCTAGAGAGTGCAACAGTAGGGAAAGAGTTGAATAGCGTATGGGTAAAAATTACTATTCCCACTCCAGTGAGTGCAACAGTAGGGAAAGCGTTGGATAGCGTAGGGGTAAAAATTACTATTCCCACTCTAGAG
Source organism: Lissotriton vulgaris (assembly GCF_964263255.1). Taxonomy (NCBI): domain Eukaryota; kingdom Metazoa; phylum Chordata; class Amphibia; order Caudata; family Salamandridae; genus Lissotriton; species Lissotriton vulgaris. The sequence goes on along the minus strand of NC_141699.1, from coordinate 586,270,232 downwards.
AGTGCAACAGTAGGGAAAGAGTTGAATAGCGTATGGGTAAAAATTACTATTCCCACTCCAGTGAGTGCAACAGTAGGGAAAGCGTTGGATAGCGTAGGGGTAAAAATTACTATTCCCACTCCAGAGAGTGCAACAGTAGGGAAAGTAAATACTTCATATATTATTTAAAAAATATATATATATTCATATCTATAAAAAATTAGATAAAAGTAATTACCAATTTAATATAATATAATAATTAATCAATTAAAAATACAAATTAAAATTAATTATTACAATTAGTTACCTATTAAAACAAATTAATTACAAATTAACAATTAAATAATTAGCAAATGAAAATTCATTAATAATTAATTCAAAATAAATACAAATAAATAAATTACATTAATTGATTAATTATAATTAAATTACTTCACACCCTATTCCCCTATAAACCCACAACCCGCGACAGAAAATAAATGAGTAAAATTAACATAATTATCATTTAATCAATTAAATAAAATTAATTGGCAATTCAAATTTAATTAATTACTAAATAAAATTAATTAACAATTAATTAAAAAAATACCAATAAATAAATTGACATATTTAATTAATTATAATTAAATTACTTCCCACCCTAATCCCCTATAAACCTACAACCAGCTACAGAAAATAAATTAGTAAAAGTAACATAATTATCAATTAATCAATTAAATAAAATTAATTGGCAATTAAAATTTAATTAAATACCAAATAAAAATTAATTAACAATTAATTCAAATTAAATACCAATAAATAAGTTTACATATTCAATTAATTATAATTAAATTACTTCCCACCCTAATCCCCTATAAACCCACAACCCGCTACAGAATTAAATTACGCAAAAATTAAATAACACAAAATTCATTAATTAAAATACATTATAACATAAATACACACTTTTCACACATATAATAACATAAAAAATACTATTAAAAAATCGATATTATTAAAAATTCGATAATTTTAATAACCTATATTATATACTTCGATATTTTGACTTTCTATATTTTTAAAATTCGACATTACATTACTTACCTTAAAAACAATATTTTTGATGACTATCAGCCTTATTCATGAAGGCTAAATCGGCTCGCAAAGGGCCGGATTCTGAGAATCCGGCCCTTTGCGAGTGCGATTTTTGCATTTGGGATTCAGCATCCCAAATGCAAAAATCGCTAATCGCGATGTCGCAAATGTGCGAGGAATTACATTTAGGGAATCTCTATTAGAGATTCCTTAAATGCAATTCAACATCCAATTTAAATTTGCGAATTCGCAATTTCTTGCCGCAATTTACCGCGAGGTCAGACCTCGCGGTAAATTGCGAAAACTCAGAAAAATGCATTTAAATGCATTTTTCTGAGTTGCATGTTACACACACACATGTCCTCTGGACATGTGTGTGTGCAACACCTGTGTGAAATGTCATTTGAGGGGTGCTACAGGGTGTCCTGTGGACACCCCTGGCACCCTTCAAATCGCAATCTTATTTGCGATTAGCTAATTGCTAATCGCAAATAAGGAATACTCCCCATTCATTCCTATGGGCCTTTTGGCCCATAGGAATGAATGGCGAGTTATTCCTTATTTGCGATTAGCAATTTGCTAATCGCAAATAAGGAATCAGTAGGAATCGCATTTTATTATGCGATTCCTACATGATTACCGTTTTGCGAGTCCTTAATAGCGAATCGCTATGATTCGCTATTAGGGGCTCGCAAAACGGCCCCTTCATGAATAAGGCTGTATATTCTGTCCATTCTATATTTTGTCCATTATATATTTTGAAGACGATATTTTGTCTGTTTACCATGTTGAACACATAGGGCAGTGTTTCCCAATCTGTGCGCCGTGGCACCCCAGTGAGCCATCAAAACTTGCCAGGGGCGCAGCGCACCAAACACACAGGTTGGGAATCACTGCAGGGCATAACACTACCCATCACTATCTGTATTTTTAGACCAAAACTTCTGCGAACCAGCAAAGAGTAATATAAACAAAACACTGTAAAAATACATGCCCAGCTGCACTTTGACCTCCGAGGGAAACAGGAGTGCAGATGGGCTCTGGCATGAACTTGTGACACTTCAACTAATCATGCGCTCTTGCTTTCATCTCCAGCAAGGGTAAATATGCTCTCTAGTATAGCCAGTGGAAAAGACCTGTAAAATGATGTCATTTATTCAGGGGCTGCAGCAATCCAAATAACATTACAATTTGTGACTGGTGTGTTTTTTGAAGGGCGTAAATATGCAGAAAAGATATGAGCTGTGGCTGTGTTCGTTGAAAACATTTAATACAGGGATCACTCTTTGACACGCTCCTGTATGGTCGTATGGGCAAAGCCAAGAGGGTGCGCTAAGACTTTCATCATCAGGATACAAACTAATATTGAGTATTGTGCAGGCAAAGACTGGAATGTGGGGGGCTGACACTGCTCCTATCACAAAATCAGATTCCCCAAAAATAACGCTGGTACTGGCAGGAGGTCCCACAACAGATTTTTTCACAACTACTGCTCAGTTCTCAATTAGCTTTGCCTTTTGGGCAGCAGACCAGACCCCATGGAGCCCACTATAGCTACTGTTCAGTGGATAGGAGTGTGGAGAAGGTCGCTGGCACCCTGCGGAGCAGCCCATAAGGGACAAAAATAAATTCATAATATATCTCATATAATCACCCCCAATTAAACACAAACTATGATCCATGTGGGCAAAAGAGCAACATGACATCGAGAAGGACGACTACAAATGTGTTTATACTTCAAGAACAAAACAAGGTGATCCAGGAACCCACTGTACATGAGGCCAACAATATGCCACAGAGGTGATACAACCACAAAGGTGATGCACATGTCAATACAATCTTGGTACAAGAACTGAGAGTTGCTACAGCAATCATGCAACAAGAAGAGATTGATGCCACAGAAGTCATGTAACAAGCACAGAGATACGCCACAAGTCATGTACTAATCTCTTTAGTCCACACATAAGAAGACACAGAAGCAGGAACAGGCAAGTCCTGCAGAGAAACTAAATGCCTAGAGTGCTTTAGAACCTGTTGCTTGTTCCCTTGAGATACTTTTCTGCTTCTTCATTTGTTGGTCAGTTTTAGAGATAGTTATCAGCTACTAATATTTCTTTGAAAGAAACTAAAGGCACACAGATTTATCGTGTAGCTGAGGGCACTGGCTGGTGCATACATGTAATAATATACATAGTTCTCATGGAGACATGCACATGAGCTACACAAAGCCAGAAGCATCACACAAGAGTAGGAGTCGAACACGGAGTGATACTCATTTGCCTGCTTCATGTCCTCTACTGATACCCTTCGTGCGCGGCGCCCCAGGCTAGTTTTGATGGCCCACCTGGGTGATGCGGCGCACAGATTGGACACCATTCTGTAACAACATTCCTCTTTCTATTGGGCTCACAAACCCTGCTCACAAATGAGCTAAAGATACACCTCTTTTAAAGAGCTCTACATGGCAATGAGGTATACATTTACTTCTTTGAGATCTCAGTATTCCTCCAATCAGTCATTGACACTGCATGGGGAGAAAAATGGAAGTACTGCAGGGGCCGGGCTTACATCCCCACTACCTGCCAAACAAAAGTAAAATATTAGGGAGCCAACGCCAACAGCCAACAGGTCAAGGGAGCCGCGGGTCAAAAAAGTTTGGGAACCACTGACATAGGGGGTCATTAGCATGACGGGCGGACTTTGTCCGCCCGCCATCCTGTCGGAATTCGGGACCACCCGCCATAAGGGCGGGGGTTCCGTGGGGGTTATTAGGATGTGCCCGCCAAAGCGGCGGACGGAAAGACCGTCCGCCGAGGTCCCCCCCGCCATACTAATGAGGCGGGAGGAGGAAACACGTGTGGATGTCGGGCGGATTGCCCCCGCTAGGCTGGCGGTGGCTACCGCCAGCCTGACGGGGGCAATCCGTCCGACATCGTAATGGGCCCCATAGTATCCAAGAAGAAGTCCTTATCTAGAAAACATGTGCCTTTATGAAGTACTTCAACACTGTAGATAGAGAAGCAATGTAACAGAAAACACAGAAGAAGGAAAATATGCAGTAGTTGGATGTGATGGTTGTTTGGTCAGACAAGCAAAAGGAAATCTAATTAACCACAGAACACTTATGCCAAACTGCAGACAAAAGAGAGTTTTCTATTTGGCTCTTCTACAACTCTTTAAGCTTTGCCAATGCTGAATTGGAATTACTTGGAGACTATAACTGCTACGAAGATTCTTTCTATGCGTGAAATATAGCATTTAGTGTTCAATCTTTCTAAACTATTTGCAAATGTTAAATGTTGAGACTGAACAGGAAGAAACAATTGCTGCTGAGACAGCTAAGGAGAGTTCACAAAGCAGCCAAAGTACTTAACACTGAGTCAAGATAATCTTGGACAACCATTTATTGAAAAGGAAGCATCAATAGCGATGAATGAAGTAGAAAGTGCAATTGAACAAGCGAGATAGGAAAGTGTTTCTTTGGAACAGTTAGTTGAACAACCAAACGACCAACAGAAAGAAACTTATATGAGGTAAAAGAGAAAATAGAGCATACATGCTTGTTGTTTAAGCCAAATTATCATACATTGGTGGTCAAGCTGGTACCAGGAAAAGCTTTTTAATTAAGGTTTACATTGCTTACCTACAGAAGACTACTTAATCAACTGTATTGTGTGTAATAACAGCACCAACTGGATTAGTTACACACAGCATTAAAGGAATTTCCTTACATTGACTACTTATGCTACCTGTTGAACATGACAATATACTGAAATACCAGAAGTTATCTGGTGAAGTTTGTCAGGCAGGAGGCACTGGAGGGCAGACAACGGAGGCACCGCGGCCGCGCTGTACAAGGCGTACCAGAAGACGGCGTCCTGAGACACAGAAAACTTCCTCAACACAGACGGAGAGATCGGTGGCACTGCAGGCCATGACAGAGATCAACCAGGCGAGCAGCACAACGCTGCTGGGAGTGACCGACTCGGAAAAGGGGTCGGCAGGGACGGATTCTGATGGGAAAGACGTGGGGAGTGTCACTCTACCACACATCACTCCAGGGACAGCGGACGAGATCGTTGATGCCTGAACTCATGCAGTGTCTCAAGTGATTAGTAAGAGGGGTCGATTGGTCCTGGTACTGTAGTCCTTTGTGGGGGTGATTGGGAGAGACTCAGTGGTTCGCAGGCTTGGACGGGAGGACATTCGCACTGTGCAGTTGCCCAACCATCTGGGGGCCCTTCCGAGGGAGATGAATTTTTGTTTGTTATAGTGGGGTTTGGGGTTTGGATACAGTGAGGTTGCAGACCAGATCTTCTTGGCACTAGGGTTCCCCCCTTAGTTTCGCTCCTAGAGTGAATCCCTGGTAGCTACCAGAGGGACTGTTAGTGGATAGTTTGATTGGGTACTAGCTGTTTAGAGCCTGTTCTGAGGAGGGGAGGTGGGGAAAATTTGAGGGCTGTTTTTGGGGTAGTTAGAGCCACCGGTGTGCCAATGCAGGAAGTGCAGTTATGGAACTGAGATAATCCGTACCATGGGGACATCACCTGAGTTCAAATGCATTACGTGGAATGTACGGGGGATGTATATGATGTTGAGACACCACAGAGTCCATGCTTATTTAGTGCATAGAGGGGGCAGATAGCTTTTCTCCAAGAAACCCATTTGGACCGAGGTGAAGGCCAGGCATGGCAGAGCCGGTGGAGGGGGCAACTTTTTTATACAACGTATTCTGCTTTTGCTATGGGTGCACTGGTTTGGGTGAGGGCGGGGTTCCCTTCCAGCCGACTCAGCTGATTGTGGATCCTGAAGGGAGGTTTGTGGCTGTTATGGGGAGGTTGGATGGGAGAGACGTGACATTATGCAGTGTGTACGCCCTAAAGTGGCACAGATGTCTTATTTTGTTTGGTTATCAGGGAAATTGGCGTCATTACTGACTGGTTCAGTGATCTTAGGGGGCGATTTTAACTCTGTCACAGATACTGAGATGGATAGGTCACATCCACTGCTACCCCAGGAACCCATACATAGGCTCTCAAAGCTACAGAGGGATTGGCAGGCCGAGTGGGGGCTGATAGACACATGGCGAGCGCAACATATAGGGGCACAGGACTTTTCTTAATATTCTACCCTACATGACTTGCATGTGCGTCTGGTTGCAGTGTTGTGTCCCGGACGTTCATGCGTTGGTCCAGCATAGTGAGTACCTGGCGAAGACAATATCGGATCATAATCCGCTGCTCTTGGCATTGTGGTGGTCTCGGGGATGGCCTGCAATCCCTACCTGGCGATTACGCCTGATTAAAAAAAAAAGAAAAAAAAAGAACTCTCAAGAGTACTGGAGAAATTGACGCTTTTAATCATCAATAAGTTGAGTATGGTACAAACGTAATGCTTGCCTTCGTACACTTGATAATGCAGCAGATTTTAAAAACAAAGTATGACGTACTGTTTGGAGGAAGGCATTTAATTGTCTTTGATGACCTACTACAACTTACCCCTGTAAAAGGACAGCCTGTTTTCAAGACACTTCTCCATGATGAACCTCAGCATTATTTTGGAAGTATTGGCAATGTAAACATTTGTATAAACTTGAAGTACAAGGAACTACTTAAAAATATGCGTCAGACATCTGATATGGAATACAGAAATATTCTGAAAGACATTAGAGTAGGAGTTCTGACAAAGAAGGGGAAACGTTCCTTAGAAAGTCATCTTATCAAGAAACTAATTTCCTCTAACCACACAGCAGCACTACTAATGTTCAATTTCATTGAAGAAGGGAAATCCATAGTCTGTTTAATGTTTACACTTCAGGAATGCTCCAATTTTAACGAAGAAGGAGTAAAACTGGACAATTTTAGAAATTGCAGCACTCGATAAAATGGAACACCAGGGGGTGACAGCCCTGCTAAGTGGAAAATTACAATCAAAATTGGATTAATTGAAGAAATCTGTATGCACGACTGCAGAACTAGAAAAGTGGTTACTCATAGCAAAAACTGTAGAGTAATTTTGCAGCATAATTTAAATGTTGAGGAAGGATTAGTAAATAGTGAAATGGGTAAGTTAATGATTTCATACATTTTCCAAATAGGGTTGTGGTTGAAAACTTAGCCATACAATTTGATCAGATTGATGGCATGAAGCAGATTGGCTGATGTGTTGTACGTTTTTTGCTTGTAAAGGACTTATATGTCCGGCAGCAGCAGTTCCCAGTGTCTCTAGCATATGCTGTAACTATCCATAAATATCAATGTTTAAATGTAGACACAGTTTTATTAATATTGGTACTACTGTATTTAAATAAGGTATGTCATATGTTGCATTGTCTTGAGTAAGAACATTGTCTGGTTTGTTTTTGGTTAATTTTGATGACAAGAAAGTTAGTGCCGATGCATGATGTGTCAGAGACTACAATCGGTTAGGAAGTGTATATGCTTCTAATTTAGGACAGTATCCCATTTATGAAAAATGGATAATCTCTCCAAAGCAGAAGCTTACAAAAGAATACAAAAGAATCTATTGATGTTGTTGAAAAGAAGAAAAAAAGGATAAGAAAGAAGGTGCTAAGAAGAATAAACTGGAGAATGAGGGAGATATTGTGGGTTACCACTTGTCAAACCCTTCTAGTGTCAACTACAATGCACATGTTGTTCTCAGTGCACTCTTTTATTTACCACATCTTATAAATGCAATTGAACATAAACCACAGAGGAGATTATTTTCTGCACTGTGTGGTTCCCTGCAACGTTTACATAGTGATAGGACTGAAATGCATTGTGCTTGAGGCATTCAAGATCTAGTATATATACATAGTGGGCCAATACTATTTACTTAGAACAGTCAACAAGATGCACAGGAATTTCTAATGGTCATCCTTGGAGTTTTAGAAGAAGAAGAAATAAGTATTGAAGTCTGAGTTACACATGGAACCATGCCTGTGAAGATTGCTCTTTTATATCTAGCACTCAAATCTATTCTGAGCGGTGTCTACTTAACACCACCAGAAGTGTACCTTTTGACAGATTGATCAAAAAGGCTAACCAAAATATACCCGGCCCAAATTGTAGATCAGCCATTACAGAAATGGGGTTACCCAAATGGTCCTGGACCTGGGTGTAGTCTAGCACAATAAACAATGGTCCTAAAACTTATTTAATTGCCAAATCAATCAGAATTCTTAGTATATTTAGTACATGGAATTAGGAGCATGATGGGGAAAAAAAGAGTCAAGCCAGCCCAAAGTATTCAATACATCATTCAAGATACAAGGGAAAAAGCAACAACCAGATACTGAGTACAACCGCAATTTATTTATTGCGACGCAATGCGTCTGTGACGCCGACTAAATGCAGCACACGCCTTGAATCTTCAAGCAATTATAAGGAGAGTAACAATAATTGGATCTACCTCCCACATTCCTAGTTATCTTCCTGGGACTTACAGATACCACATCAGTGATCTACTACACTGGCCCTCCTAGACATTGGATTCAACTCAGTCCGTGAATCACAGAGGGGGGTTATCTACAGCCTTGCAAAAGAATTCTGGGTTGCCCCATTCTGTCCTGATAAAGACCCACACGGCCAAGGTCTAACCTACCCACATGGCCCTAAGACGGGTCAAAACGTCGACACCCATTTAAATACACGGCCTGGACCCTCATCTTCCATACCTAACGTACCACATGGGAATATATATCCCGATGTACAGAATTGTGTGAAAATATCATTTAAACTGCAACCTGTTGCCAGGCCATCAAGGGTGGTGATTGACAACCAGTCCGCATTTTTAGAACTGTATTATCTTTTATGTCACTACTCTAAATACCCTCCTTCCCTCACTGCTACATACTAGTACACTCAAAGTTCAAGTTAAAAAAGTAAGTTATTCAGTTAAAAGACAATAACCATAAAAGCAACAACATGAAATTACAATTTACACAGGGAAATTTAAAAAAGGAGAGATCTATTATATTTCATCAACACCAATTGATTTCCGTAATTTAAAAACATGTTTAAAAAAGCCTAAAACTACTGCAACAGTTAAAACAGTATCCATTCTCTGAAGTTCTAAAAAAGCTGGGCGACATCTATTTAAATTCATTTCTTTGAGGATTGGGATAATGAATTTCCTACGTGGTAAAATATAAAATTTACAAAAAAAATAAAATATGGATATCAGATTGGGACGAAGATTCATCACACGGGCACATAGGCAAATTTCGCAACCATGAATTCATTACTGGGAAGGACAAGAGTCTAAAAAAAATATTTAATCTAAAACGGGTCAAGAGAAATCGATCATAAATAGACATCGGCAGGGTTAAATACGGCTGTATTTTATCAGGAGTTAATAACAGGAGATGCGAGGTAACTGTCTTTTTCTTCATTTCATCTCGCCTTCTCTTCTCCTCGAGGTAATCCATACACAATTTTCTCAACAATTTTCTGGATATATCAACCATTGTAAGTGGATCATCATAATATTGTTGGCAACCAATTTCAATAAGAAAACGTTTAACATAATCTAGCCAATCAAATCTACCCACATTTTCCAATTTTAACACATCCTGGAACATAGCCCGGTTCATAACATACTCATTTGTTGTCCATACCCTATGCCACAAGAGGATGGGTTGTGTTTTAATTATATCTGATATATGAGGTTGTCCAAGTTCAGTGTGACAGATATAGGTCGCAACACTTTGTGGTACTGCCAGGACATCCCTTCCTGTATTTCTTCCACATGGATCATGAGTGTTTAAGACATAGTTCAACCTACAAGGGGTGATGTTTTCAAAAGGATCTAAAAAAATCAAGTGTTCTTTATATCTATTAACAGTATTGTACCAGTTATAATAATAAAATAGTTATTTTTAACATATGTTTGTTTAGATTAGCTCAGTAACTATTGGTACAACAATTGAATAAATAATTGTAGTGATTGCAATGTATAGTGTCACTTATTTGTAGTGATACATTGTGCAGTTTTTTTCCTACAATCATTGCAGATTTTTTCTACAATCTATTTTATCATTGTTCAAGAATGAATTTTTATACAGTGCAACGTTTATTGTAATTGCATTTATATAGCACTTACTACACCTGACGAGGCGTCAAAGCACTTTATCTGCAAGTAGCACACTACTCTAGAACCCAAAAGTGATTAGTGGTGAATTAGTATAGTGAGATATTAAATTAATTTCAGCGGTGGACATATGAGTTTGTTACTTCAATTGTAAAAGGATAGTAGAGGGGTAGAAGAGGGAAGGGTTTGCATTTATATAGAGCTTGTAGCAAGCTACTTCGGAACCCAAACAGGAGTAGTGGGGAATTAGTATTGTGAATATGAAATTAATTTCAGTGGTGGACATGTTAATCTGTTAATTGGATTGAAAAGGATAGTGGAGGGATCGAAGAGGGAAGGGTCTGGAAACGATTTTTCTTTGGAGCTCATTGCAGTAGCAGGAGGTTTGGGATGAGTAAAAGGGGAGGGGAAGTGTGGAAGAGTTAGAGGAAAAGGTTTAAAAAGGCTTGTTTGGGAGATCAGAATAGTAAAAGAGGTATGAGATGAAGCAAGGAGGTGTAGAGGATCATAGTTGCAGAATGGGCTTTGGAATGAGTCAGTGAGTAGAGGTATAGGATATATTGAGAGAGGTATAGGGTGAGATATAGGGTAGTGCATTGGAGATGCTGAATGTGGGAGCGCAGGCCGGATAAACAGACATGGAGGCTGTATGTATTTATTATTGGAGATGGTTTTATTAGGGTTATTGAAGTGTCCAGATATAGGTGGGGTGTGTGTTTCTCCGACCCTCAGGTTTTCCTCCTCCGGATTCACTGGTCTTGCGTCCTTTGTCTCGCCTTCACTCACTCTCTTCAGTGGTCTTCTCGGGAGGCTCGAGATTAGAGAGAGAAAGGAGCGGTCAGTCAAGGTTTGTGAGGGCTCAGAGAAAAGAGCACCCTTCACCTCACCCGTCTGGTGTCGCAAGTCAAATTGAAGAAGAAGTGGAATATCACCAAACGAAGGAAAGGGAAACACAAGAAACCAAAAATAGAAATAGGAAGGACAAAAACCTGGAATGTTTCTTCACAGGTTAGCCTGATACGGCAATTGGGGATCCTGCTTCCTGAATCAGCAGCTCCCCTTTTTTGACAATAGGGATGGGCGTCAGCCCCTCTGTTGTGGGTCACAAGATAGTATACCACAGTGTCTCAGGGAAAGAGTGTTATGCGGGTGACCAGCGTTTCATGCACAGTGCCCATGATTGTACTCTTGTTCCCTTCCCGCTTCCCTCTGTCCCTTCCCGTTACCCTCAGTCCCTTCTCCCTGCTCACTCCTCCCATTGTCACTCACCAGCTCGTTGCGGCTGCTTTCCTGCATCCTCCGGAGGATACCACCACTCTTCACTCCACCGCTAGTCGTCCTCCTCGATTTTGGCTTCCTCGTCTCTGGTTCCGCCTCCTTAGTCTTCCACTCGATCTGCTCCTCTCTCGTGCTCTCTACCGTTCCGACTGCCTCCTCTCCTCTCTGTACAAACCTTTTTCTCTTGTGGCTGGATGGTTTTTCCGGGGTCAGCTCCACCTCCTACCACCGCGTCACACCAGTGTCTCTCCCACTGTGTAAACACATGATATGGGGGAGGGGTTATCTTCCCGTTTTGCCTGTAATCGTTGTTCCGAATCCGGGTCCCACTCTGCTGTTGGACGTTGGATTGAACAATGTCATCTGGAGGGATATGTGTATCCCGTGGTTGGGTTGGGGCGCACTCACACTGAAACAAAAGTAAAGTGACACAAATAAAGATTCATGAGTACATGGAAGGTATATATGTAAAGAAAGGTAATATATGTATAATTAATTTATGTTTAATAAACTCAGACTTTCATGTTGCTTTACTTTAAAATGTATTAATTTTGTTTTTATATTTGTTTTGTAATTCAATAGTGAAATAATTGTCGATAAATAGTTATGGTAGGTATATGTAGATTAAAGATGTTTATAGAGGTACTGTTGTAAACGTATCTAGGGCTCTAGTGTAATTTTCCCGATTCATGCCCTTATATAGGTATAACTTATCATATCCTTATATAGGCATAAGAATCATAACCATATTTAGACACAGCCAATGCAGTCCAAATACAGCATGGCTACTTCCACTAAGCTCCTAGAGTACCACGAGTTCTTGAAGACAACCAGCCTTCACCAGTACGGGACTTCCCCCTGCTTCAGTATTGATTTGTCCCAGAACTCCTGGAGCGTGTAAAGAACTTCAAGTTCTTAGTGACGTTATTATGCCCATCCTTACGTCAAACTCGGCACCTTCCAGGTATAAATATACCCACATCTGCCCTAGCAAACACACGGGGGTTTGGAGCAGATCGACTAACTACTTGCCTGACGCCCTGCTGTAGCGAGTGCAGAAGGAAGCCGACCCTCCAGCTGACGCACTGAGAGAGACGCTGTCTTTTCTCCTGCCGAGAAATCCAGCTCCAGTGTTTCCCTGCTACCCTTGCGGGTTACCGGGAGATCAAGTCCTGAGAGAGAGATACAAGACCTCCTTCATTCTATAACCAAGGTACGGAGCTAATTAGACCCTTAGAGAATTCTTGGATAGATAGATAGATTCTTGCCAAAAACTATTTAACTCAATCTACACCTCACTTACTTCTTCCCTTGTACTAAGACTTAGGTTAGGTACACCGGGTAGGCGTATTTTATATGCACCAGTTGAGTACTTTCAGTCATTATTTATCATTGTATGTATTTTATCTATCTTAAGTATATTATGGCTTATAAACCATATCATGCTTTTACAGTATTATTTCATAATACCCTTTTTAGTGTTTGCACTTTATTTCATAGCAAGTATTACGATTGTTGCAATTAACTTCTCTTGCATGAGAAAGAAGACTGCTCAATAAATAACCTTTTTATTGAAAACGGCCGTCTCTCTACTTCTCTGCAAAAACCCTGGTGAAACGAAGCATGCACAATTGACTGAGTGAAATAGCCATCTATTGTTTTCGCGACTCTGAAGATATATTTCTTATTCTTGGGGAACAAAGTTGTCATGTTATATGGTTGTCAGAAACAAATCCTTTCTTGTTTATTCGAGAAAGTTTCTAGTGACCTCTGAGCTAGCTGGCATTCACAATTAAGTCTAACATACTCAATAGAGACCTAGTCGACTCTAGTCCTATGTCTAAACTATTGTTTATGTTATTCCAATGCGCAGAGCTCATTAAGCAATCCTTTTCTTTAGCTTTTGATTTTCATGATTCCCCGATTCCTAAATGGATTGCTTTTGAACGATCATTACTACAAGGTTTTTCGTTTCAGCATACGGTTTTTATGTCCAATTGCTCGTTTTTATCTAAACATACGATTTCCAAATACTCACAATCTCTATTGCATGCCACATTCACTAAAGATTTGTTTCCAATCCAATGTTTTTTGTCATCTTGTGTATGGTATAATGAATTCCTCAAATATAAGGGCAAGTCTTTCTACGACAAGTATTGGAAAGAAAAGGATATTGTATTTGTACATCAATTTTTCAACAATAATGTCATTATTTCTTTTGCCGAGATGCAAGTGTTATACAACCTACCCATGTCTTGTCTCAAGGAATATACCATTATTACTAATGCCATAACTTCGTATTTATCAACCCTTCCTTCCTCTGATTCCTTACCCTCTTTTTCTCCAATCTCTCCCCTTTATCCCTTATTTTCCCTTCACCAACCTAAAGCTGCCCTTGTCTATAAATTATTGTCTACCAATGTTCTGGAACGGTCTAAGTCAGCTACTGAAATTGCTTGGGAATCTGACTTGTCAGTTTCTCTCTCTGTTGATGGATGGAATTGTTTATGGAGCAAACTGTTTAAGATTTCTGTTGCAGCCCGCATTACTCAATCATTATATTTTATTTATCATAGATCGATTCTCACTCCTCTTAGTATTGCCAAGTTCTCGCTGACCTCTCCTACTCTTTGTTGGTCATGCTCCTTACTCCCAGGTTCCATTAAACATCAATTATATGATTGTCCCTCGGTTTTAGCTTTTTGGAACTCTGTTTGGGATATTTGCATGCGCATGTTTAACTGTTCTGTTCCTTTATCATTCTTAAATGTGTTCTTAGGCTCTGGTTCAACTGATATTGATATTGCTCCTTCTAGTGCAAGATTACTGGACTTGTTCATTGCTATTGCATTTAAAGTTATTTTATCTTGTTGGAAGGACAATTCTAAATTATCTATTCTTACTTGGTGGAACTTCATATGTGATGAACATAGAATTGCTATTGCTTCCTCCTCATCTGTCTCCGCTAAAATCAAATCTGATATTCTTTGGCTCCCCTTTTCCAACTATCTTTCATCTCCCCCTTCTAACTGATTTTTGGGCCTTTATATCCTCAGGTTTTCCTTCCTTTTGTTTTCTCTTTCTTCCTTCTTTCCTTTTTCCTCTCTTCTTTTCTCGCTTCTTTCCCCCTTTCCTATTCTTTTTTCTTTTCCTCTCACTATCTTTTCATATCCCCTTTTATTATTGAACCATTACTTTATAGTTTGTTACTGCCTCACATGTGCTTCACTTGGTTCTCATGTACTTATCTATTGTTTTTTGTATTTGAACTTTATTTTAAACAAAATAAAAAAAATTATTAAACTGAAAAAAAAGAAAATAACACAAATTGAAACTGCTGAAAAAATACGAGAAATTGATCGTATTAATTTGGAAAAATCACTGTCTGTAGTGGACAATGGGTTAACGACTCTGTCCTCCAGAATTTATTATTTGGACAGCATTGTATCATCTGCTATTGATATAATAGAACAGGATCTGCTAATGTTACAACAAGGCCAGTCCCAATTACGTTTTATTGTACAGTTAGGCTGGACGTTACAAAATCTGCGTTCAGGCTACGTGCCTTGGCTTCTAATCAACACAACGTCATTATTTTCTATCTTTAACCTTACAGATAAACAAATCTCTTTGGCACAAAAAGGAGCAGACTATACGGTGCTGAGCATTGAAAAACTAGAAAAATTACCATTAACAGTTTCGGAGAGGCCTGTCATTGAATGGATAATACATGGTACCATAACAATACCAATAACAACATTCCAGTTTCAATACAGCCTACAGCATATACCAGCGGGCCTGTATGAAAGGTTGGGTAAAGGATACATTAAGTCGACCTGGAATTTACCTTACACACATAGATGTTTGAGTGGGCGTAACAAAGAAGTATTTCTTAGTGGGAATAATTGTGAAAACTCGCTAAGCGGTACACTTCTGTGTCAAGAAATTAATTTACATGGAGCCTGTGAGGGTTCATCTAATGACCTTTCTTGCCACTTGCACGGCACCCCAGCCACACAAATAGAACCTGTTCTCAGGCAGCTTTCCAACGGCAGCTACGTTATGTTAAGTGACCACAGTTGTTGTGGCATGTTGCCAGGATCGGCCTATCTAGTCAGTGTTACATCCAGGGTCACTTGTTGTATGCAAGTATTGTATCCAAACAGCAAGCCAGACAAGGAAGCAACAATTTGGCCTTCATTGAATATCTCTTCTATTCGAATTGATACATTAAGCAGAATGAAAGCCATTCTTTTACAAACAACTGTGCCTTTGACCTCATCTAGAGAAACGTATGATCTGCAAGTTGCAAGAACCTCAGCAGAGATACATACATTATTATCAACAAACTGCCCCGTACATTTCATAGAAATGTTAGGTAAAATTTTAAACATGTCAGATACCAGTGGCATAGCACATGTATTTAAGACAATTTTTTCGGGACTGTTAGCACCCTTTGAAGCAGTCCTGAGCATTTTCCCGAATTTTGTGCACTCTGTGTTCGGCGGTCTGCCTCTCATTTTGGGACTCGTAGCAGGAATTCTATTTTTGTTCCTTCTGCTCCGATATGGCAAGTCCAGTCACCAGCGATGCCCAGATTCCCATGGAACAAATGATCCAGGCAATTCGGTACCGAAATACGATAACACAGGTCCTCGGCTTGGCTCGTC
Source organism: Lissotriton vulgaris (assembly GCF_964263255.1). Taxonomy (NCBI): domain Eukaryota; kingdom Metazoa; phylum Chordata; class Amphibia; order Caudata; family Salamandridae; genus Lissotriton; species Lissotriton vulgaris. The sequence goes on along the minus strand of NC_141699.1, from coordinate 586,254,138 downwards.
TAAGAGATCTGAATACCACATGGTTTCTATCATTCAGACCAATCTGGCAAGATTGCATCTTACCTGTTCTACGATGCCTGCTCTGCAGAGAAGAATGCGTGTTAGACATCTGTCTCTCCCTTCCATCAACAGTACCTATGGATGTCGATACTTTGCTTGGTTCGGTAACGGCTCATGCAACGTGTTGTCCCCAGCGGCTACCAATTCTGATGACAGCATTCGTTGAGACCTCACCATTACGACTAGGTGGCGGTGAGGTACGAGATGAAAGCAGCACACAGGTACAACTTTCTGTGAACATTACTGATCCAGATCACGGTGACGGTAATACATCTCACATATGCACTATTTCTACTTTTTCGGAAATGGCCCAACTTTCACCTACTGTGGTAGACAAATTCTTTGCCAGCCTATCTGAGTTAATGTTTTCTCCTAACAACGAGAATAACTCTTGAAAAACAAGCACACAGCGTTCCCTGAACTTTGATTTCGGCCTTCAGTTTTGATAAACAGAACTTCTAAATAATTTGGAACAATTTTTTACTACAACAAAATTATTTTTCTCATTACCAAAATATTTACCTTTTTTTGGCACAGAGTAATCTGCTTAATGTAGAACTATTCTTAGAGAACAAGATTTCTATTTTTGAAACCTAGACACAATATTTAAACTTAGCCTCTAGCACATGTACAGTATTATATGAATCTGTGATGAAATGGTCTCGACCTTCTCTTCTGTATTAAGAGCCATTTCATAAATGTAATTTCGTGAATCATTCAGCCAGCATTTCAAATGTAAAACTATATGCATTGTTTGAATGATACCACTGCTTAGAAAACGTACAGTACAATACTAATTTTTCATGTACAAACCATTTCAAATGCATTTTTTATGTATTTTTGGGGTGGGATTGTAAACACATGCTTAGAAATGTTATAACTGCTTAGTATTTAGTAAAGATGGACATTCTACGTGGAGTGGGTGTTGTAAACGTATCTAGGGCTCTAGTGTAATTTTCCCGATTCATGCCCTTATATAGGTATAACTTATCATATCCTTATATAGGCATAAGAATCATAACCATATTTAGACACAGCCAATGCAGTCCAAATACAGCATGGCTACTTCCTCTAAGCTCCTAGAGTACAACGAGTTCTTGAAGACAACCAGCCTTCAGCAGTACGGGACTTCCCCCTGCTTCAGTATTGATTTGTCCCAGAACTCCTGGAGCGTGTAAAGAACTTCGAGTTCTTAGTGCCGTTATTATGTCCACCCTTACTTCAAACTCGGCACCTTCCAGGTATAAATATACCCACATCTGCCCTAGCAAACACACAGTGGTTTGGAGCAGATCGACTAACTACTTGCCTGACGCCCTGCTGTAGCGAGTGCCGATCAAAGCCGGCCCTCCAGCTGACGCACTGAGAGAGACGCTGTCTTTTCTCCTGCCGAGAAATCCAGCTCCAGTGTTTCCGGGTTACTGGGGGATCGAGTCCTGAGAGAGAGATACAAGACCTCCTTCATTCTATAACCAAGGTATGGAGCTGATTAGACCCTTAGAGAATTCTTGGATAGATTCTTGGCAGAAACTATTTAACTCAAGCTACACCTCACTTACTTCTTCCCTTGTACTAAGACTTAGGTTAGGTACACGGGGGTAGGTGTATTTTAGATGCTCCAGTTGAGTACTTTTAGTCATTATTTATCATTGTATGTCTTTGATCTATTTTAAGTATCTTATGGCTTAGAAACCATATCATGCTTTTACAGTATTATTTCATAATACTCTTTTTACTGTACGCACTTTACTTCATAGCAAGTATTACGATTGTTGCAGTTAACTTCTCTTGCATGAGAAAGAAGACTGCTCAATAAATAACCTTTTTATTGAAAACGCCCGTCTCTCTATTTCTCTGCAAAAATCCTGGTGAAACGAAGCATGCACGATTGACTGAGTGAAATAGCCATCTATTGTTTCCGCGACTCTGAAGATATATTTCTTATTCTTGGGGAACAAAGTTGTCATGTTATATGGTTGTCAGAAACTAATCCCCTCTTGTTTATTCGAGAAAGTTTCTAGTGACCTCTGAGCTAGCTGGCATTCAGAATTAAGTCTAACATACTCAATAGAGACCTAGTCGACTTCAGTCCTACGTCTAAACTATTGTTATGTTATTCCAATGCGCAGAGCCTATTGGGAATATAAGAACTACACTACAGTACAGGATGAGAAATAGGGTAGTGTATTGGATATGTTTTTCAGGAGGAAAGTAACAAACACACAGATCCAAGTACATGGAAGGTACATAGATGCACATTGGAAGAAGAACATGTAGACCAAAGATGCACCAGATAAACTCCAGTTTTCAAGTGTTATTGTACTTAAAAAATGTTGTTAACATTATTCTACATGTTTATACAAAGCAGTACACAAAGATAGGTAAACATATATAGTCCAAATGAATGCTTACATAGAGAGGGATATGGTGTATATATCTGTTTGAGTATGGTAGTTATGTGGTAAAGAGCCAACTCTTGAGTAGTCTTCTGAAAATAAGGTAGTGATCTGTGGATCTTATGTTTGAGAGTAAGGAGTTCCATAGTTTGGCTGCTTGAACAGAGAAGGATGTGCCACCTATGGATGTTTTCTTGTATGATGGAATTCTGAGGCGAAGTGCAATCTAGAGCGGAGGTTCCTTTGTTCAGACCCCCCAGGATATAGCGGCATGGATTAGCAAATTTAGCGGCACAAAAATGGAAATTTAGCGGCACAAATATGGAAATTTAGCGGCATTTTATTTGGCCATTTTTCCTACAACAAACACAGATATCTTCGTTTTTTTAGTTATTTAACAACATGAAGCTATGTATGTATACTAATGTAAGCATTCCTCCATAGAAACACTCTTGATTGTGGGTTTAAGTAATTCCCTTTTCCTACAGCTTGAGGCCCGCATAAGGCTCGAGTGCCCCCTTATACATGGGCATGCCATTGAGGTTCCGTGACGATTTGAACCCGTGTTTTCAATATTGTCGGAAATACATAATATTGGTATCAGCGAACCGCAAATGATCCATTTAGCATATCCTGGTGTTTTCGCTATGCTACGAGCAAGAGTACTCCTGTTATGAACACATTTCTGATCTACCCACGGCATCCATCTTAGATCATGGCAGCCATTTTGTGTTTCTTGCCCTCACATACGCAATAACCTCTGATCACTTCATTTCGATTAAGGACACGTAGCCTTAGCCGGAGATTCACCTCTTTCATGACACGTGCACCTTAAACCAGATCACGCTGTAGCTACATGACTCGACAAAGGCTGCCTCCTCTGCCCGAGGCCAGCCCAACTGAACTGGTTCTCGTGTCCATTGTCCCGATCATGATTAGGCGGCCGAAGCCGGTAGCCTTGCCCATTTACAACCCACAAACATCTCTTATCCCGCTTTTCTATCTTCCACACCTGGCTCCGTTCCTTTCTTTCTGAATCTTTATTAGGGGGAGGTAACGAAATTTACGATGAGGCGGTCCGGCTCCTGAATACAACATTGACAAGGGATTGTGATGAACTAGTGGGAACCCCTCTTCGTAATGTTTGGCATCAGATATTATCGATGGTTCCTGTGTAACGCCAAATATTTATTGTTTAGGACCCAAGGGTTTTGGGAATGTACCAACATGTGAAGAATTCGCCTGAAGGCCAAAATTTAGTATATAAGGAGCAACCCTCTTTGTACAATTTGAACAGGCTCCTAGATACTGCCCATGCGTAGTTTCTGTGACTTCTGTGTCCCTGCAGTAATAAACCTTTGGTCTTTGACGCCACCATCGAGAAGCCCGTGTTTCTGTTCATTTGCGCACCAAGGCAGGTGGAACTCCGGGGTCTTTGGGTGTTGTTCCCTGACACCTCTGGACGGAACCAAAAAGTCCAGAACTCCAATTGGCGCCCAACGTAGGGCGACGTCATTCGGTACCGGTCCAAAAGCCTGAAGAGTTCGAGAAGCTTCGTGTGAAGATTCCTGAGGGAGGCGCCCCACTTCATCGATCCCGGCATATCGCAAAAGTGGCCCGAAGTTCTCTTCCACGAGGGTTCCCGTTCAGGACGGCTGCAGTGGGCCGTTGCCTTGACCGTCGCCCTGTCTTGGACCCGAGGTGCAGTCCTTAGTACAGCGAAACGTGACGGGTTTCTCCTTGGTGACGTCTTCAGTGCCTTAGTTAAGTATTTAGTGGTTGCTAGCTAGTTGGTTACTTCGTGAGGATTGTTAAAATCCTTTTTGGTTCTTGGTTTGGTTTAGTTTCGTAAGATTATCATTGGCTGTTCTAGTTATGATAATCTATTTGGTTCAGTTTGGGTATCGATACATCAGTTTGTTTTGGTAGGCCTAAAAGTTCTTGGTTCAGGTGCACATATCTGTTTCGTGTTTTGTTTGTTCTTGTGATCCGGACTGAAAAATGGTAAGTCGGAGAAATTGTATGTTGTCGTGCTTTGGTTGTAACAGTGACTCACGATTGGAGGACTCATGTCTGGTTCCTCCGATTGGGACTCCCCTATATGACTTATATTGTAAACATGGTGTGGGTCCTATATCTTATAATGAGGTGTGGGTCCGCTACACAGAGAAAGATGGTGTCCTTAGTTGGCCAATGCATGGTAGTTTTGAACCCGAAATTCTTGATAATTTAGAAGCGAAATTGTTTAGGAAGAAAGCCCGGCCGGCAATGTTTGATTCTTTCCGTTACTGGCGAAAAGAATCCAAACAGAGAGAAATGAAGAGATTAAAGAAAGAACAGAAAGAGAAAGAAGAGTTGACTCTAGAGCAAGCAACTAAACAGTTGCAAGATAACGAGTGTGAGAAGGCCGTAGAGGTGGCCATTAGAGAGCATAATTTGGCGATCGACAAGTGCTATCCTGCCTTGCCATCGAAAACAGCTAAGATACTAGAGGACCCCGAAAACGATCCTCTGTTGTCTTATCTGTTACGGTCACCTCCACCGTATGCACAAGGTGCTACGGCTCCACCTGTACCGAATGTTCAATTGCCGGTTGCTGGACAACCTGGTATTCCTGCTCCTGCCCCTCAGAATCAAGCTCCCGTACCTCCTGTAGTTAATGTGAATGTTCCTACGGCTCCTCCTCTTCCTGGGTTGCCGACTTCTATACCTGTATCTGTCTCACTTACACCTACTGTTCCACAAACTATTTTTCTCGATACTCCTACTGTTCCGCTATCTGTTCCTACTTCTACTGTGTTCTCTACGTCTGCGAGTGTATTGACTCCACTTTCTGTTCGTCGAAGAATCACTGATTCTATTTCTAACATGCTGTCTCCTTTCTATAAAACTCTAATCAAGACTCCTACTTCTGACTCTGTTCAGAGACGTAGTCAGCATCCAAGCACTGAGGAACGGGGAATTTTAGATTCCACGGCTCTCAGATGGATTTCGAAGAGTAGGAGATATAGTACGAGAGATGTGCTAGATACGTTTATGCAGTGGAAGGAACCAACGCAACGGTATGTCTTTGATGAGATGTGCTCGTTGTTAGGTGAGGAGATAGAAGAAGATGATGTTGAATCGAATTTAGAAGACTTAATTAAGGTTCAGAAAGAGTTTGTTGCTGGTATGATAGTAGGTGAAAATATAGAAGAAGCGATGGAACTGATCTTAAGTTTTAGAAATGATCCATCTCTTCGTTCACCGAGAGATTTAGACAAAGGTAAGACGAAGCTGAATCGCCAATATCCAATGAGGGAGGTTCCTCCGATTTGGCGCGAAGCTGTGCAAGCTGATGCTCCTAATGGTGTTGTAGCCGCTCCGGCGCAATTCCAGAGAGTATGGATACACATTCCGTGGAAGCGAGCCGAAGTGCTAGCAGTGAAGCAGGCCTTGCCAGATCCGCATAAGAATCCTGCTGGATACTATAAGGAATTAACACAGACAGTTGAGGCTTGTATAATGAACCTAGCAGACATTGACATGTTATTTGGAAATGTAGTTCCTCAACCAGTGTGGGCTAAAATTCGTAGAGAGGATCATCAAGTTGCCTTAGGTGGTGATTGGGCAGCTATCACTGCAGCGGATGGTCAGCAAACGGGTGGTGCAAAACCTGAACCCCTAATTGCTAATCTTCCAGGTAGGATAATCGACTTAATGAAGACTCTGATGCCCGCACTGCGTGTTAATTGGGACAAGTTATCCGCATGCAGGCAGAAGAAAGACGAAAGTGTCTCCGACTTCTTCACGAGGTTCGAAGAGACTTTTGTAGATCATAGTGGTCAAGATATGAGCACAGAAGGAGGACAGAGACTGTTTGTCGATAAATTTGTGCATAATTTGTTACCTGAGTTATGCAATAAATTAAAGGATTCAGAGAGTGCGTGGGCTGTTTCTACAACTGCGCAAATACTTGCAACTGCACAGTATTACGAAAATAGGGATAAAGAGGAAAAAGAAAAATCAGACAAGAAAACGAAAGATTTAAAAACTAAAGTTCTGTTGCAACAGGCTTATCCGCCTCGCACAAATCAGACTAATATGCAACAGAATTCATATCAAAGGACAGATTATAGTTCATCGAGGCCTCAATATCAGTGGAACCAGTGTGCGTACTGTAAGAAAGAGGGTCACTACAAGAATGAGTGTCCGATCTTAGCGCAAAATAATGCAGCAGCAGCTCAGAGAGGTCGTGGTAGTTTTGTGCAGAATTCTAGAGGTCGAGGGCGAGGTGCTATGCCTCCACAGACGAATGATCGTCCTTCCAATCACTTTGATCAAAGAAATGGACAGTCAGCCCAGCAAAATAGATCTCAACAATATCTTGTTGAAGACTATTGTGAAGCGGATGAGGGATTTCAGCAAAATGGGTACTAGGACAGCCATGGACAGAGAGAGGGAGTAGTATCAGTTCCAGTGGATCAGAGTGGGCCTTATGTCGCAGTAGCAACATCAGGTGTAGTCGAACCGTTTCTGTTGGATACTGGTGCCGCAAAAAGTTCTATTATACATGCGAAACTCCCTGGCGCACCTTTGTCTGGCTCAACAAATGTTTCTGTAGGTTTTTCAGGCGCCCCTGTTTACAACCCCATATCTGGCCCCTTGTCTATTTCTGTTGGACCGTGTCAATTGAAAGCACCCCTGATTTTGACGACAGGTTGTAATGAAAATCTGCTTGGTTTAGACTTGTTAAAACGACTATATGCGACATTGTACTGTTCTCCGGAAGGGGTACAGCTTACATTGGGTAAAAGAATCACCTCTCCGATGTACTTGTCAATGGATGCACTCCCGCCAGAGCTGCATTCGCTCCCTGATTCTCTTTGGGCGACTGGTCCTAATGATGTAGGCCTTTTAGAAATACCACCATATGTAGTAACTTTGAAAGCAAATGTGAAATTTCCAAGAATTCCGCAATACAAAATATCTAGTGAAGGTGAGCGTGCACTTTTATTGATTGTGCAAGATTTGATTAAGAAAGGTGTGGTTGAAGAAACTAGAGGAAATGTTTGTAATAGTCCTGTATTACCGATTTTGAAACGAACTGATCCTACAAAGCCTCCAGTGTATAGGTTTGTCATCGACCTCAGAGAAGTCAATAAGATTGTGGTACCGCAGTTTCCTGTGGTTCCAGACATTACTGCCTTATTAACATTGATTCCTGCTACAGCCACTTGGTTCTCAGTCATCGACTTGAAGAATGCCTTTTTCAGCATTCCGATAGCCGAGGAAAGCAGAGATATTTTCGGCTTCTGTCTAGGAGGTCGCAGTTTCAGATTTAAACGCGCTCCACAGGGCTACTGTGAGAGCCCATCTATCTACAGTCAAGCATTAAAGAGTCAGTTAGATTCCTTTGTCCTTCCTCCAGGTTCTGCTCTAGTGCAGTATGTAGATGATCTTCTAGTGGCTGCCGATGACAAAGAAACTTGCAAAGCAGCTACGGTTTCGTTATTACATCACTTGTCTAATTTGAATCACAAGGTATCACCTTCAAAAATGCAATACTGCTGCCAAGAAGTGACCTACCTAGGTCACCTCTTATCAAAGGAGGGAAGGAAGTTGACCCCAGAGAGAATAAAAGCAATTACGCAGATGAGTGTTCCACGTACACAGAGAGAAGTACGTGCCTTTCTAGGTATTACCTCTTACTGTAGACAGTGGATCCCAAATTTTTCTCTTTTAGCAAAGCCATTGGTAGCTTTGACTGGGAAAAATGTTCCGAGTCCGGTGCCATGGTCTGATGAATGTCAGGAGAGTTTTTCTGAGTTACGAAAAGCACTGTGTTCAGCTCCTGTATTGGGTACACCCGATTACAGTAAGCCATTCACGCTCTACGTTCACGAGAGAGAAGGTTGCGCGTTGAGTGTTCTGACACAGAAGTTTGGTGATAAACAACGCCCCTGTGCGTATTTTTCATCGACATTGGATCCGGTAGCTAGAGCGTTACCTAGTTGTTTGAGAGCTACAGCGGCAGCTGCGGCTTCCATTCGACAATCTGCTGGTTTGGTGATGAACAACATGCTAGTGGTCATGGTTCCTCATGCGGTGGATACACTCATGAATCGAACGAAGACACAACACCTTACTAGTGCGAGACTATCTGGTTATGAGCTGACATTACTAGCGAGTCATATTCAGATCAAAAGATGCAATGTATTGAATCCAGCAACGCTGTTGCCGGCTAACCAAGAGTCGAGTGATTCCGAACCACATGATTGTTGCTTTAGAACGGAGGAAGAGACAAAAGGACGTATTGACTTAAAGGATACTCCATTACCAGATCCAGATGGCACGCTGTATGTGGATGGGTCATGTTTTAAATTGGAGAATGGTGATGTGACTGCCGCTTACGCAGTAACGACTTTGAAGACGATTGTGGAGACTGCAAGAGTGAGTCAGAATTCTGCCCAAGCTGCAGAATTAATAGCTTTAACCAGAGCGTGTGTTTTAGCTAAGGGAAAGAGAGTGAATGTCTTTACAGATAGTCAGTACGCATTTGGCGTGGCCCATAGTTTTGGCCGTTTGTGGAGAGAAAGAGGTTTCATTACGTCCCATGGGACTAAGATTCAACATGGTCAGCTAGTTAACGACTTGTTGGAATCTCTAACCTTGCCGACTGAAGTTGCGATTGTGAAGTGCAGTGCTCATAAAGCAATCACGGATGATGTTGGTCGTGGAAATGCTTTTGCTGATGAGACCGCTAAACAGACAGCTAGAGACATGATGAGCAGAATGTATGTTGCTACGTCTGCAAGATGGATTGCTGAATCTGGAATGTGTGAGGATACAATGGAAAGTGTGAAAGAGATTCAGAAAGAGGCAACTGAGGAGGAAAAACGTGTATGGAGAGAGAGTACGGGCAAGTTGGATTCGAATGGGTGTTGGATTGATTTGACAGAACAGCAGCGTTGGATGTTGCCTGATGCGTATGTGCTTGCAGTGGTGACGATGGCGCATGGAGTAGCGCATATAAGTTCTAAAGGAATCTGTAAGATGTTGGCTCCAGTCTGGAAGAATGATGGGATCAGTAAGTGTGCAGAGAGAGTGGTGAAAAATTGTATGGTATGCCTGATGCATAATCCCGGCAAGGGAACTCCAACCCTGCTGGTCACTTCGCTCCTCCTTCCTGCCCCTTTGAAGTGATTCAGTTAGACTTCATTCACATGGATCGCTGTAATAATTTGAAATATGTCCTGGTGGTAGTTTGTGCTTTTTCCAGATGGATCGAAGCATACCCACTAAAGGACAACACTGCCCTATCAACTGCCAAAATTCTTCTCAAAGAATATTTTCCTAGATTCGGTATGCCACGGATTGTATGGTCAGATAACGGAAGTGAGTTTATAGGGAAAGTTATGCAGAGTGTGTGTGCCGGTCTAGGTCTGAAACAAAAGTTCCACAGTGCAAACCATCCCCAGTCTGCTGGTTTAGTTGAGGGTTACAATGGCACCCTCAAACTAAAACTAGCCAAAATTCAAGCTTCCACAGGTTTACCGTGGCTAGACGCACTTCCTTTGGCTTTGTTATCCACGAGAGCAACTGTACATTCTAGAGTGGGGCTTAGCCCTTATGAGATAGTGTTTGGCCGCCCGGCAAATATTTGGGGTGTGCCGAGACCTAAAGAATTTTGTTCTCTAGAATATCCTATGTTGATAGACTACCTTTACGACTTGACTGCTAAATTGAGTCTTATTCACCAACAGGTTTTCGATGCTTTACCAAAGCCTCCGGAGAGTCCAGGGCATCAGCTGAAACCAGGAGATCAAGTGGTTATAAGGAACTTCGCGAGGACGAAGAATCTTCAGCCCAGATACATCGGTCCCTTCCAGGTCCTGCTTGCAACGAGGACAGCAGTTCGTGTAGCTGGACGCAAGCATTGGGTGCACGCATCCCATGTTAAGCGTGTACCTTTGCCACTTCCTTACGACGACTGGGTGAAGAAGGGAATTGGTGCCTCCGAGTCTGAACGCATGCCAAAGTTCATCCCTTTCAGCGATGCCGAATTGATTACTGACACTCCGAAATCTGACTCTCCTCCTGAAAACACTCCTTTGAACTCTGAACATTTGTCCCCTGCATTAGAAGAAACTCTGTTATCTGCGAACTTAAACACTGCAACAGCTACCAGTGATACGCTATTTGCCGATCAAACAGTACCTGCGAAGCAAAGATATAATTTACGAAATCGTAAAATGGACAAATAAAGCAGGCAACTGCATATTGTGATATTTTGAAATATTGAACTTTTGCCTTCAGCCAGGAAGTTTGCTATTGTTTTATTGTTTTTAAAATTGCCTTGCCGTCTGGGTAGCCGTAGGGTCGTGGCTGTGTGCCTAGTTGAATCTGCGGGGGTCTGACACAAGGTCGATCTTTCTGTTAGTTCTGGGAACTCCCAGGGCTGATAGAGGCATTTTCATCTACGTACACATCATCAGTGGTCGCGAGCGGATTGTAGAAGATGGAGCTTCCTGCGCTGCAACGAGAAAATGTGATTTATGTTCGCAGAAACAGACTTTACAGAATTCTTCACAGCAAATGCTTTTTGATGCAATGTGCCATTACATTTTTAATTGTTTTGATAACGTTGGTGGGTGGAATCGTTTTCGGTATAAGTTTGATTTTTGTGCCAGTAACTACAGTACCTCCCCTTAATCCTGTTACTTCTACTGTTTCCTCTATACACTCTTTTCATTCGTTTCCTGAACATGAACAAGCTCGACGCTCAGAATTCATTAACAACACTTTTGTACAGCTCTTGCATCAACACCAACTGGTAGTTAACACTACAGACTGCTGGGTGTGTGGCTTGATACCCCACACTATGGATAAAGGCATTCCCTATCTGGTTTTGCCTTTCAGCTACAATGGATCATTTCAGGCCCTTCAAACCATCTTTGCTTATGCCCTTGAAACCTATCCTCCGCGTCCACCACGTTCCACTAAATATAACTCTGCCAACAAAGCCTTAGTCCAGGGAATTATTGACATGATCAAGGACGTCAATAATACTCCATCTTACCCTAGAGACGAATTGCGAGTATATTTAAGTTGGAATTCTTCAGAGTATCGCCTTAGTTTGGGAGAAAGCAAGCGTAAAAGCTCAACTCCAATCTGGGTCGTACCTCACCGAGGTCAGGTCTGTCTGCAAGGTAATGGGAGAAATCCGAGAGCTCAGCTAGGGAGGAGTGAGTGCGTTGAGACTTATGTGTTTCCGGCTAACTCTTCCCCTGCCTTCCTTACTGCTAGGGGTACCTACTTCATCTGTCGAGACCGAGCATATACATGGTTACCTGCCGACTTTTCAGGTTCATGTTACATTGCTCGATTGTTGCCTCCAACATACACTGCTTCATCTGAATACCACAAGACTAGAGTAGCGAGAGGTGTCTTCAGCAAGGAAGATACCGCTGGTCAGGAAGCTGGAGACTTCTTCAAAGGCTTCCTTCCGTTCTGGGGGCCTATGGCCAATAGTAGAAACATACGTCAGCTAACACGGGTAGTTGAATCTACTATTACCGAAACTGCTGGTGCCCTTAGCAATTTGACAGCTGAGCTGCAGGCGGATAGACTCATGACGTTGCAGAACCGTATGGTTCTAGACGTTATACTTGCAGATCGAGGTGGGGTATGTAGAATGATCCAATCGAGCTGCTGTGTCTTTATTCCCAATAATGCTCCAACAGTCTATGAGGCGATCTCTAAGCTACACAAGATTTCCGACTCTATACATGTAGACAAGGGAAACTGGTCCTTCATGGAGTGGTTTTGGACTCTGATCTCAGCGTGGGGATGGACGGTTCTAATGGTCATTGGTGTCATCTTAGTATTCCTCTTCTCATGCTGCCTGATTATCCAGTGTGGTCCAGCCCTGTGTAGTCTTTGTGCTGCAGCCTGTTTTAGGAAACCACCTGCGTTTGGAGAAAAGGCACGAGAAAGGATGATGATACAACAACATGTCACTGACCTGATGAGCATAGAATTAGATTCTGACATAGACTGAGTAATTGCCTATGTAAGGGCAAAAGGAGGGCCTGAGGTTCCGTAACGATTTGAACCCGTGTTTTCAATATTGTCGGAAATACATAATATTGGTATCAGCGAACCGCAAATGATCCATTTAGCATATCCTGGTGTTTTCGCTATGCTACGAGCAAGAGTACTCCTGTTATGAACACATTTCTGATCTACCCACGGCATCCATCTTAGATCATGGCAGCCATTTTGTGTTTCTTGCCCTCACATACGCAATAACCTCTGATCACTTCATTTCGATTAAGGACACGTAGCCTTAGCCGGAGATTCACCTCTTTCATGACACGTGCACCTTAAACCAGATCACGCTGTAGCTACATGACTCGACAAAGGCTGCCTCCTCTGCCCGAGGCCAGCCCAACTGAACTGGTTCTCGTGTCCATTGTCCCGATCATGATTAGGCGGCCGAAGCCGGTAGCCTTGCCCATTTACAACCCACAAACATCTCTTATCCCGCTTTTCTATCTTCCACACCTGGCTCCGTTCCTTTCTTTCTGAATCTTTATTAGGGGGAGGTAACGAAATTTACGATGAGGCGGTCCGGCTCCTGAATACAACATTGACAAGGGATTGTGATGAACTAGTGGGAACCCCTCTTCGTAATGTTTGGCATCAGATATTATCGATGGTTCCTGTGTAACGCCAAATATTTATTGTTTAGGACCCAAGGGTTTTGGGAATGTACCAACATGTGAAGAATTCGCCTGAAGGCCAAAATTTTGTATATAAGGAGCAACCCTCTTTGTACAATTTGAACAGGCTCCTAGATACTGCCCATGCGTAGTTTCTGTGACTTCTGTGTCCCTGCAGTAATAAACCTTTGGTCTTTGACGCCACCATCGAGAAGCCCGTGTTTCTGTTCATTTGCGCACCAAGGCAGGTGGAACTCCGGGGTCTTTGGGTGTTGTTCCCTGACACCTCTGGACGGAACCAAAAAGTCCAGAACTCCACCATCAATATTTATATATAGGTACCCACCCTCACGTGTCCGCGCTCGTCAAACCGGGCGCCTTGGAGTACAATACTCGAGGTGCTACAAAGCAAAAATACTTTATGGCACCTCGCACATCTTTACAGGCGCACGGATGGGCTCGGGTGTCATAACTTTCCTTCCGGTCCGTTTCCGATGAAATTCAGAGTTTTCCGTGTTTTGGCTTGCCTGGAAACATGGAGCCACGTTTGCCCTCGCAGTTTCTCGTGAGCAGTGCACCCGAGCATCACGCGATCTCTGGCCTCTCTAGGGCAGAGGCCAAGACTCGCCTCCAGGGTGGGCACACTCTGCCCATTCTCACACCCGGAGCGCACGGCCCAGGATATGCTGCCAGGCTCCGCGCAAAGCAACGCCCCAGACCAGATGTGCGGAGAGCGTGGGGCCAGCCTTTATGGAATTGATTAATAAGAGTTCACAATACTTAATCTTCTTTTTTTGTACCAAGATGCTCATTTCGCACTCCTGCTGTTCCCAGGCACTGAAAATAACCACCCCTATTACGGAATGTTTACTAACATTGCACGGGGTGAAAGGTCGAGTCTGTGAGTTACTCCTCCCCCCTTTCAGAGTATAAATAACACCCATCTCAAGAGATGTGCTGAGCAGAGGGACATTCACTAAATTGGAAATCGCCCTTTCTTTTGACCCTCGGCTCCAGGGGAGAGGGCGGGGCCTCACCCCAGTCACCGGGAGGGTCTCCAGCGGGGAGCCAGACGCGGGATGGGCACTTCAAAGCCCGTCGCAGTGAGCTGCTAATGCCCCATTAAGCCCTGAAAGTTATTCTTTCGTGCTTCTGTGTCCTTCCCGCCCGCCCCAATAAACAACATAAGTCAGACCCCCTCAGGATATAGGCGGCTTTTTTAAAAATGCTGCGATTCCTACAAAGTGCCGATTTCGCAGGCACTTCTGTAGAAATCGCGGCATTTTTACTAAAGTGCCGATTTCGCGGCAAATCGCGAAATTCGCGATATCCTGGAGGGTCTGTTTGTTGAATGTATTTAGTGATTTTATTCCTGATGAAGAGCGGTCCTGTTCCATGTATCACTTTGTGGGTGATACAAAGCAGCTTGACAGAATCCTGTCTGAAAGTATGGAATTATCTTCAATGAATTGTGACATCTGGGTGAAGGCAGCTCATTCTATTAGTTTGCCCAGGAATGGTCCATTTGTAATTGGTTTGTGGTTGTTGAGGTTAAGAGGGTTCAGGTTTGTTTTCTTCAGTAATGGGCGTATGTATGACTTTTTCAGATCTTCTGGAAATATTCAGGTAGTTAAGGAATTGTTGATGATTCTTCTTGCTGGTGTGGAAGTTGAGGTAGTTTGAAGAATTTTCTTGAAGTTTTGTGGTGGACGTGAGCCAGAAGGGCTGCCAGCAGGCCTGCTTGCTTTGGTCAGGTCCATAATTTCATCATGTGATATTCGTTGGAAGGAATGGAGAGGCTGGGCTTGTGCACTCTTGGAGTGTTTTCTTAGAAAAGGGTTGATGCTGATGTTTTAAATAAGTGCAATTTGGTTTACAAAATTCAGTGAGAATTTTACAGAATTCTTTATTTGCACGATTAGCATTTTTAATTCTGTTTGAATAGTATTTTTCTTACTTTTTAGGTTTTGCCCTGGCCGTAGCACCTGCGAAGCAGGTGCTCCGCCCAGGGCGAAATCTTATGATCTCCAGTATGGGGCTTCGTCCCGCCTCTGTCTTCTATTGGCTAGCTCCATAAACCGAGGCTAGACATTGGAAGAGATTAGCTGTCAATCACGCTTTCCCCGTGAAAACACGATTCGGGGGCGTTTCTGGGTCTTTTTTTAAGTCCTGCCCTCTCCTCTTCCCATTGGCTGGAATTTTACCTTCCAGCAAATGGGAAGGGGAGAGCACGCCCCCGAATCCCTACAGGGCGCTGTGCTTTCCGAGCAGCGTCTCAGCACGCAAGTGCACACGGATGTGTACTTGTTATATTTTCCTGTTTCTTCTTTAAGTACTGTGATCAGGATAATGCATTGGATTGACTGTTCTTATGTTAGTTGACCCGGTAGCTTTGTATTCACGAGAATCTGTACTCTCTTTCTCTCTTTCAATGAGCCCCATGCTTCTTGTTACACATACGTTGGCCACACCCAAAAACCTGTCACCATAATAAACCCCCCACTTTTCCTGTCAGTGTAGCGTAGAACACGGCCTAATTTCCCGTCAGTCACATTGAAAGTCCACGCCCATTAGCTGGTCAGCGGGGGCTTAAGCCACGCCTACGGTCATTGTGCATCCGCTCTAGGCCCTCCTCCTCTCAATCAGCTCCGCCCAGCTGTGACAATCAGCTGTCTGCGAGCTGCCAGCAGCCGTTTACATTTGTGCGCGCCATCTCTGTAGCCCCCCCCCCAGCTCCTCCCCTCGCGCTGATCGTGGTCGCAGAGAGTGCGGGCGGGCTCACTGGGGGCTCCCAGCCATAGGCAAGCTTAATTTCCTGATAGCAGAGTAAAGCAGCGGCGGAGGCCTGGGTTTGTACAGAGTGGACTGATCTGTGATTTAACCGGGTGTGGAAGCGCGAGGTGAGTGCCAAGTTTGTTTGTGGAAATAGGAAGGAAGTAGCTCGGAGTCTTTGCGACTCCACCCCCAGCACACCGTGCCTGCGGGAAATCCCACGGTGGGTAGGGTGCGGCCCCCCGGGGTATGCCCCCTCCCCTGCTGCTGAAAAGGCTGGCTGTGCTCCTCCTACAGGGGGAAGGACGGGTGGGTGTTTAGGCCAAGCACTAGTATATATAAATCTGACTGGCGCACCGCTGGTCCAATAGTCTATGCCCACTTGCATGTGGGCGGGCAGAGGAGTGGGGTTTAGGATCCAAGGCCTGACACATTTGCAGACCTTGGGAGGGTTCAGGGAACGCTTATGGGATGGGTGGGTGGGTGTGTAAGAGGTCAGAGGGTTTGGTGAATAGGAGCTATAGGAAGAAGAGACTCGCTGATCCTAGTGGTGAACGCCATCAATATCCCAGAGATAGTAGTGGGTGTAGTTAAGGTTGTCAAGAGTACAGAAGTGGGTGTTGTAGAAGATGCCAGAGGTCGGGTTTGACGATCGACCTTATTGCGGTGTACAAAATTACATGAGAGGGAGTGCCAAGAGTGGAAAGGTTTTACCTCTATTTCTACAACACTTTACCTTTTATTTTTCTAATCAATGGTACTCACCCCGTCTTCGTCCATGGCATTTGTCCCCAAAAATCTACTGGGCGGGCGAATAAAAGATCCAAAATGACATGAGTGAGGATGGATTATCCTGATTGTTTTAGCGAAAGAGGTCCAGAACAAGTGGATTGGTGTGCAAAGGGACAGGAGGAAAATGTATAATTGGTATTCATAGGATTGAGATGTGTGGCCTATAGGAACTTGAGGGCTGCCCCGGGACAGTGGGGTGTCAGAATGGATTAGCAACCAATTTGTTATGACACAAGGTCCATGGTGTTGATCTTTCGGTGTATTGCTGAGGTAACTTTACACCTTAGTGGGCCATTTTCCTAAATAGGAAGTTGGGAAGCAGGCTGACAAAATCTTTTGTGGTTCCAAAGTATTAGTGAACAGACAATCAGGTAGCGTACATTAGACCGTAGCTTATTAATGCAAACAACTGCATTTGGTAACATGGGTATATGAAAGGAATCCCTGAGAAGTGTAGACGGCAAGAGATTGGCGTATCTAGAGTAGGCAAAGTCTAAATGCTCTTTGTTAGGTTTAGCAAGTCAAACAGATGTAGATAGTAAAGTGACCATATTGGTCTAGTGCTTGGTCAGTCGACCAAGTGTAGCTGCTTAGAAATCAAGATGTATGAATAATTATTATGCGGAAGTACCTTGTCTGGGTGGCCCCTCCGTCTCCCCCCGCCCGGTGCTTCTTTCTTGCTCTGCCCAGGGCAGCTCTCCTGGGCTCCCGCTGTGTGAGCTCGCAGGGCTGCCCGGACCGCCCCCTCATAGCTCCTCTTACTGGTGTACACACAGAGCACAGGCAGAGGGAGGATATTTCATTTACAATGCCAACAGCTCTAACTTTGGCAAAGGCGAAACCGTTGCATTGTAAATGCTTGTTTGGATTGCTGACTGTTAAGTTTCTGTCGGTGAAGTTTGTCTTGATAGGTGTTTGTTTTGTGCAAGGTATGTTGCAGCTTTCTAATTTGCTGTTTTATCTCTGCATTTCTCTAAGGTGCCTGTTTTCCTTTATTCTATTGTGTTGTTCTTCTTGGTATTAGGATTTCAAAAGCTTTGTGTAGCCATTCATGTAGTTTTGTAATGGAATTGTGTCTAGATCTGTACTGGATGTTAGTTGTTTTTCTAAGAGTTCAAAATTGAGTTTGTTCCACAGTAAATAGGTGGAAGCATGTAAAGTAGTTGTAGGCGGGTTGTTTTGTGTTGTTTTATGTTGGAAAGCAAGCAAATGGCTGTCTAACCATGTGACTGGAGTCATTGTTTGAAAGGTAACTAGTTCTGTATTTGCAAAAATGACATCTACAATGCGTCCAGTGATGAGTGTGGGTTTGTGGACGATCTGATGTAGGCTCAGTGTGTCTAGGCCAGTGATTGCTTTTGGATGTAGCATATTGGGACTGTCAAACAAATGTTTTGGTCACTCAGAATGCATAGATTGGAGTGTAATGTTATACGGTTTGAAACTGTGTCAAGAAGTGTGTCTGGGAATGTTGAATTGCTAGGTGGAGGTCTGCAAAGGTGGAGGAAGTTACAGGAGGAAGATGGTGTAGTGCTGAATCTGGTACCTTGTATGGAGATGTTGTCAGATTTAGTGTATGTAATATTTACTGGAATACAACAGCGAGGCCACCTCCTCTTTTGCCTATACGATTTTGTGTGATTGTTTGATAGCTCAGAGGATAGGCTTCATGAAGCACTGGAGCCATGTTATCTCCCAACCATGATTCAGTTGTGAAGAGTAAGTTGGGTTGTGTGTTAGTGAGACTTTTGTAGATGTGATGCTTGTTTTTAGAGAGTGATTGAGCATTTATTAGTAGGCAGTTTAGAGAATGTGCTTTGGTGATAGTATGACTTTGTTTTGTAGAAGAGAGACAAGTATTTTGTGGGCTTGTAGCAGGTTTGTCCTTAGTGATGGTATTAGCTGTATGAGGATAGCAATAGTGTAGCTGTTCTGTATCGTATACCTCGTCCAGCAGGCTAAGAAGGCATTCTGATAGGTCTGCGTGTGTAGGTGGTGAAGATGGTGTTTGAGAGTGAGCTAGTGAGCTGTGTTGTTTTTATAGAATAGCCTTGTTGTGCAGTAGATATGGAGATGAGAATTTGTGAAGAGTAGCATGTTGCTTATTTTGTTTTCGTCCGTTTAGGGGGAAGGTGTATGAGTAAGGGGTGGTGGTGCAGCATGTGGTTCATGTTGTGAGGTTCTAAACTGACCAATGGATAAGAGGAGGTTAAAAGAGAGTTGCTGTATTTCTGTATATGTGTTAGGTGTAGGGGAAGAGAGAAGGTTTAACAGTGGAGTTGGTTTAGGGTGTATGTTATTTGTGTTGTCAGGAAGATGGGAGAGGGTGTATGTTTCTAGTTTGTGACTGAAAGTATTATGAGGGGTTGTGTGTGGGGGATTATTTTTGCTGGTGTGTTTGTCATGTTTTTTGTTTCGAGGAGTAGTGAGAGGAGGTGATGATGTATTTGTTTTCTGTGAAAAACTTGAATGTAAAGTATTGCTTTTTTTGTTGTTTTTTTAAAAATGTTTTTATTGTGGTGGTTTCGTCAAGAAACAAATGCTGCAATCACGTCCGTGTACATGCAGGTATAAGACGAGGCACAATAAACAGGTTAAATTGTATTCCACAGCCATTCAGTCCACAACCCTGAGGTCGGACGGCGTACCGATAGAGCAACAATAGTAGAAGCAAAGCAAATCCTGCATTGGACACGGAGAGGGTAGTTACACCACTTTTATAAACAGAAACAAAACTCAATTAAATAACTTCAGCAGACAGAGTCAAATAGCCTATATTCCGTCTGAAGGGTCCTGTTTGGACAGTTGGTGTTGCGTCATCCCCGGCAGTCATTGGTATACAACAAAATCAGGGGGCAATCATAAGTGTCACAAAAGCATTAAAAGATCGCACGGAGTCGCGGTGCGCCCCCCCTTAGCGTGTAAACCCACCTCTGGATCCTCCACGGGGCATTGCCAATTCTATCATAGGAGAATCGCACAGCTCGCCTCTGCATGCGTTCCAGTGTCCCCATTTCTTGTCCCATACTTTTGGGCACCCTCGTACTTTATACACCGTCTTCTCGGCTATCGTGCATTGATCCATTGCAGCCAGCCAGCCCCCCACCAGTGGTCTGTCCGGGGAGCCCCACTTCTTTGCTATGGAGCGTTTGGCTAGCAGATAGCCCAATGCCGTCCATTGCAACTCCGGAGCATTCAGGTCGTTGGGCCCCCAAATGTTGATGACATATTCCCTAGGTGACGTGGAGAGTGGTTTGCCCAATGATCTGCTCATTTTATTCAGCGTAGCCGTCCAGAACTGCTGTATCACTGGGCACTCCCATTAGATGTGGTAAAAGGTACCAGGGAGTCCACAACCCCGTAGGCACAGTGTGTCTGGGCGCCTCCCAATTCTAAACAGGGTGAGGGCAGACATGTACACCCTGTGCAACACTTTTAGTTGGATCAGTCTATACCTATGACATATAGCAGATTCCCTCGGGGACATTAGTGCCGACCGCCAGTCCTCCTCAACTAAGGGACCCAGGTCTGCCTCCCATTTGGTCCGTAGCGACAGGAAGGAGTCGGGGAGATTGTTGCAGGGCTTACGGTAGGTAAGAGAGATGGCTTATTCGGGGAGCGGTTCTGACAGCAACCTGTCCTCCAGAGGGGAGGTATCAGGTATGGAGGTGAGGTCTGGAATAGCGGCCTGGATAGCATGTGTGATTTGCAGGTATCTGAAGAGCTCAGTGGATACGAGGGCATGTTTAGCTTGGAGGTCACTAAAGGTCAGCAATTTACCCTTGTGGACAAGGTCTCCAACCTCAGAAATCCTGATCGTGTCCCACCTGTCGAAGCCCTGGGAAAAGCTGAGGGAACCCAAGCGTTGTGTAAACCACAGAGGCGAGGCTTTGGTAAGTCTGTCAGCCCATCCCAATCTTCTATTGGCTCTGTGCCATATTTCCACCGTATTTGCTATAGGTCCAACGTACCTGGTTTTGGTTGGTTTACTATAGAGGGCCCCCAGATATCCCTCTCGCCCAGTTTGACTTTTATCCAGTAAAAAGGCCGTATTCAGAGGTGAGCCGTGTACCCAGTGATTGATCACCACAAGCTGAGAGGCCCAGTAGTACAGACACGGGGGTTAGGGAGGGCAATTCCGCCATCATACCAGCCCTGGAACAACTTGCAGAGGGCAATCCGAGCGGCCCCGCTGTCCCAGAGTAGCAATCGAAGCTCGCTTTCCACCGCTTTGAAATAGGAGTCTGGGATGGGGAAAGGGCAGTTCTGCAGGACATACAGGAAACATGGAAGGGCCAGCATTTTAAAAAGTGCCGCCTGGCCCGGGAGAGAGAGCGGGAGTGATCGCCAGTGAGTAACATCGTTACAAAGCCTGCGTAGTGGGCCTAGCAGATTACGGTCATGGAACTGTTTGGAGTCGGGCATAATAAAAATGCCAAGATATGTAAAACCTTTGGTGGCTATTGTGATAGAGAACCCTCTAGGCAGGTGAGGCGGCGGGCCATGAACCATATACAGCACCGATTTAGTCCAGTTTATAGCGTATCCTGAATATTTTCCAAAGTCAGGAAGGACGTGAAACAGGCTGTTAATGGAGGATTGTGGGGACGACACATATATCAGTATGTCGTCGGCATAGAGAGAGATCTTGTCCACAGTTTCGTTGCTCCAGCATAAGCCTCTGATAGAGACATCTGTGCGGACCCAGTGAGCCAGAGGCTCCAGGGTGAGGGCGAATAACAGGGGAGAGAGGGGGCAACCCTGCCTGGTGCCCCGATGGAGAGGAAACTTCTGGGATGTGAATTATTAACCCGGACCTGGCCCACAAGGCCTGTGTATAGAAGACGCACCCATCTAATGAATTGGGGTCCAAAGCCAAAGCGGCGGAGGACCTCGAACAGGTATGGCCATTCGATCGAGTCGAACGCCATCGCTGAGTCAAGAGATAGGATGGCAGCGTCCTGCAGCATAAGTGGCCGGCGGCTCATCACATTGTGAACTCTGCGTAGATTCAGCGCTGTGTTACGGCCCGGAAGAAAACCAGACTGATCGTCATGTATTAGGGAAGGGAGTACTAGGAGAAGACGAGTAGCTTGTAGTTTAGCCAGGACCTTGGCCCCAGCGCTAATTAGGGATATCGGCTGATAAGAGCTGCAGTCGGTGGGAGGCTTGGCAGGTTTTAGTATGACCGCGATCGAGGCCAATCGTTGGTTGCGGGGAAGAACCCCGAGCTCCAGGCTCTCCGTAAACATATTTAAGAGATGGGGAATAACATCAGGTACCATTGCTTTCAGAAATTCAACTGGGATTCCATCGGGGCCAATGGCCTTGTCGGAATTCACAGCGAAGAGCACCGTAGTGAGCTCCTCCGCAGAGATATCTGCGTCTAAGGCAAGTCGGTCCGAGTCCGAAATGGTCGGAAGGCGCATCTCCTCCAATAGTTGTCGGGATTCAGCGGACAAATAGCCAATGCCCGCTGTATAAACCGTTTCCAAATGGTCGGCGAAATGCCTCCGCGATATCGTGCGGGTCCACTACCACAGTTCCATCAGGTCTAGTAATGGACGACACCCATCTAGAACCTTGGTCCCGTCGCTCCAACCATGCGAGCATCTTGCCTGCACAGTCTCCGAACTCATAGACCCGATGACGTGTGTGGAGCAGCCGTGCCTGTGCCTTTTCCTGGGTTAGCGCCTTATAGGCCGTTGTTGGGCACGGAGACGAGCTGCAGTGAAATCGGATGGTGCCGCATTATGGAACGCCTCAAGCCTGCTGAGATCAGTTTCGGCCTGCGTAATTTGTTCGGCATGCTTGCGCAGATGGCTCGTCTTAAGGGCCAGTGTCTCTCCCTTCACAACCGCCACGTAGGCCTCCCAGAGCATAATGGCCAAATCCACCGAGCCAACATTTTCCTGAAAATAGAGTTCAGTACGCTCTTGCAGCGCCTCTCTTATGTCTGCGACCTGTAGTAGCCAGGGATTAATAACAATAGGTCCCCGCACCACTTGACGATTATAAGTGAGGTCTACCATAAGTGGCGAGTGGTTGGATATTCCACGAGGGAGACCTCTCGGGTGGACAAAGTAACCGACGTCTGCGTTGGGGCAGAATAAATAATCGATTCTGGACATACTATCGTGTGCATTAGAATAATGCGTAAAATATGTTGTGTCTGGAAAGTGAAGGCGCCAGATGTCAGTCAATCCCATAGCATGGGCGAAGTCAGCCAAATCCGAGCTCTGACGGTGTGATCCTCTCTTGGGCCTCTGGTCCAGGTTATCACACATTGTAATGTTGAAGTCCCCCCCCAATTATGAGTGTACCTGGTGAGAGGCTCAACAATTGAGTACCCAGTTCCTTAAGGGAGTCTCGTACTAAGGTTGGCGGGAGGTATGCAGAGATGATGTTCAGGGGACGCCCCTCCCAAGTAGCTTCTACTAATGCGAAACGACCTAGAGGGTCAGCCCAGCACCGTGAGTGAGTGAGTGCAAGAGTTTTCGTAACCAAAATCCCGGTACCTCGGGACCCAGAGGTAAACTCTGCGTGAGTCAAAAGCTTGTATCCCCCTCTCTGGAGCGCCTGACAAGTGTTACCAACCAAGTGTGTCTCCTGCAATAGAACAATGTCGGGAGAATGGCGCCTGAGGAACTGAAGAACCACACTTCTTTTTATTTTGTGACCTAAACCATTGACGTTCCATGAGAGGATAGTAAGAGATCTAGAAAGTAGCTGTGTCATGACTGTGAGAGTGGGGGGTCAGATAGACGGGTCGTCCGGGAAGGAACCACCTGTGGCAGCTAAGCCGCGGGATCCCTCGGAACATGGAACCGGATCGAACCTGTGTTTCCCAGGAACTTGGTAGCATCCAAGGCATTAAGCTATACAATCTGGGACCCTGGATAGGCGAAAAAGCAAGACTTAAGACGACTCTGCTGAAGACACAAGGATAAGTGAGTAAGACTATTTGACCATAGGAGACTCTGCTGAGGACAAAATTGAACAATATAATAGCAACAAGACAACGCAAGCCCCCCCCCACCCCCCACCCCTTCCCCCCACCCTGCTTCCCTGACCGCGGATTCAGAACTATCCACACCCCAACTAGGCAGAGTGCCTGTCGCCCTCCCACCACTCGTAATTGTGGTAGTAGGTGAGCCGCCGGTGCCACTTGCTCGACTCAAGAACACGTACATATAATATACTTGTAAGAACATATCATAAGACTTGTGCTACATTCACATAACAGAAAAGTTACTTGTTAGTCAGCTGGTGCGGCCCGATCTCGGCCGAAGGAAACAGGACCCAGGAACATCAGTCAGTACGAAAGATGGAAGCCAGTGGCCCCGGGCTTCTGCAGCATCCGCCCGGGAGACATGTATCCGAGTTCGCAGCTTTTTTGGAGACGTTCCGCCCCAGTAGGGGGAACTCACTCCACTCCAACAAGAGGTCCGGTGAACAGTTCTTGACTCCCTGGCATATGTCCTTCTCGTGAGAGTTTGTCCGGCGTTGAGCGGTTCCGCGGAGATCCTCCGACCCTACGCCAGCCATCTATCCAGTCCCATACCTCCTCTGGCGAGAGAAAGAACCATGCTTTCCCGTCCATCTCGACGCGCAGTTTCGCATGGAAAAGTATGGAGTATTTGACGCCCTTGTCTCGGAGCGCCTTTTTGACCTCCAGGAAGCTGCGACGCCTCGCCTGCACCTTTACCGTAAAAATACGGGATCATGGAGATTCAAGTGTTTTCTAGAAGCAGAGGTGGGCCGGACCTAGCAGCCTGAAGTATAGTGTCGCGGTCTCTAAAGTTGATGACCCTCGCGATGATGGGGCGGGGGGGGGCCTGGCTTAGGCCTGCCGCCCGGGACCCTGTGCGCTCTTTCAATGGAGAAATAACTCGAGAGCTGCTTTGGTTAAAGGTGCTTCGTAACCAGGGACTCCACAAATAAGTCAGCTGAGGGCTCCTACATTCTCTCCGGAACCCCTAGGATGCAGATGTTATTCCGTCTCGCCCTCCCTTCATAGTCGTCCAGTTGTGCACTCATCTGCTTCTGCTGTTTCTGAAGCTGGGCGACTTGCTGCTGGAGCGCAGATGTATCATCTATCAATGCTGCTGATAGGTTTCATTTTCCGATGCCCCGCCCAATGCCATTCACATATGCGAGTTAGCATCATGTGTCTAACTAATGACGTATTCACTTGTGCCTTTTTGCGTTTCTACTATTCATAGTATTATTCATTTATGCGTGTGGTGTTGTTTACTTTTCTTAGCTTAGCTTGTGTGCCACCATTTTGGATGTTCATCTGTGTGTGCGAGTCGCACTCGCTCATCCCCCCTCCCGTAGGAATAGGAAAAACCCTAATGCAGCAGTTTTTCGTTTCTTAGCTAATTGTGGCCGAAACTAGCAAGTTTCTTATCTGTAATGTTCTCATGCTCTGGAGACGCTGAGGCCCGGCTCCGCAGCCTTGGGCAGAGATAACCAAATATTGCTCTTGCATGTGCAGATGCCTCTTGTGTGAGGCCATTGTTCCCCTCTCTGGGGTTCAGTACTTTTCCAGTATGGGTGTGTTTTACTTTGCTGTACCATGATATAATGTATTACTGTGATGAGATGAGTCAGTCCTCTCGGCGCACTCTTAGGGGTGAGGTCGGACAGGGCCATCTCATATGGGAGTTTGTGGCCTAATAAAATTACCTTGTTTATTCTTCTCCACTGTCCGGCTGACTTCTTACTGAGTAACTATACTATAGGTGAGTGTGGTAAGTCACTCGGGTGGATTTGAGCCACACTTATCACTGCCGTCTTGACCTCCACGGCTTTGTCTTTAGTGTCCATTTTACGCAGGTCGACATGCAAGAGAGTCACCTCAATGTTCACGGAATCAATTCGGGTTTCAAGAGAGGAGCGGACTCCAGCGATGGCTTCCATAACGTCCTCTAGGGTGAGTGTCTTTGCCCCCTGCGAGGGGGATGCGAGCTTCGGTTCTCCTGGGGGGCGGTCTCTCTGTTATCCCCTCTATTGCCCCAGGAGTTCTTGGTGATCTGTCTCTGAGTCGGGGGCTTCGACCCCTTGCCGGACGCCATCTTACTTGCCGGTGGAGTCCCAGATCGATCAGGTCGAGGTGGAACCGAGACAGAGGATGGAGATCAGCACTCTCGCACGGCGCTGGATCTTTTCAGGAACACACTCCATAGTACCCCCGGCTCCACTCGCCGCAGTACCAGTAGGGACCACATCGCAGACGTCTGCGGACACAAGCTGCCTCAGTGCCAGAGATACGGATGTGGGTCGCAAGATAGTTCAGGAAGATCCACCGGGCACTTCGGGCGGCCTTAAGAGGGTTTAGCGTTGACGAGCTTCTGTGCGCAGTAGGTCGCCGCGGGGCCCCAAGGTGATAGCAGGTTCAAGAGAGGGAGGGTCACCACCCAAGCGCAGAGAGGAAGCACTGAATTCCAGGGGACTGAAGGGCGCACCACATGGAGCGGGACCACTGCGACAGCGTAGGGACAAGTGACGGGGCAAGTGCGACGTGCACCGTAGGTAAATGTCCAGCGTGATTCAGTAAGCCCCTATACAGACTTGGTACCCAATGGGCTTTCCGACGTCAGAGACAGAGCTGCAGACCAGGCAAGGTCGGTAAGGGGCAATATGTTCCAGGGCAAGCCGCCTCCGATGTCGAGTCAAGGCCAAGCTGCGGTCAGCAGGCGAGGGGGCCACAAGGTCACACGGATCAAGGGAGAGCGCACCAGAGCCCCAGAGGTAGCAGGCCCCCAAGCCGGGGCTTGCGTGAATGGCACCCCGTGCTCCAGCGACTCCCGCAGCTCTCATCCACTCAGGCCCAGGACCCCTATAAAATCACTCACGGGGGTGCAGCTTGTCCCAGCTGGAGGAAAGGAGGTCCGACGGGTGGCGGCGAGGCACGATAGGGTCCGACCCAGATCCGGGCCCAGCCGGCAGGATGAAGACGGATCAGAGCTCCGCAGACGGCAGGCCTCAAAGCAGGGGCGTCTCGTGACTGGCGCCCCGGCACGCAGGAGACCCCTACAGTCTTTCCCCACTCAGGCCAGGGGCAGCTTCCCAGATGCGTTCAGGGGGTCCGCTCCACTCCGACAGGGTGGGAAGCAGGTCCGGCGGATGGTGGTGAGGGCAAACTGGTATCGACCCTGGTCCGGATCCAGCCATGTCCAGCCGAGGCCGATCAAAGGCTAGTCGGAGCTACGGGATGGCCGCCATCTTGCGGGCCCCGGGGGACCACCTCGTATCTGGTTCTATCTTCCTTCGGGTAGCATCGACGGGGCCAGCACTGCTCCCAAGTAGGCACAGTCGATTCCTGACGGGGTTCTCCCTAGTGGCAGAGGAGTCCCCGTTCTGTAGACGGATTAGTTAAGCAGATCGTCGGGCAAGGGTCGGGAGTCGTGCTAGCAAGCGACCATTCCCGTCGGCTGTCGGCCTCGCCCCTGAATGTAAAGTATTGTTGATGAGTGGAAGTTGCAAGGTGAAGGAGGTAGTGATGTGTTTTTGGACAAGAGTGTATGTGGTGTATGAGAGGGGATGAACAAGAGTTAAGAGTGTTTGTGTTGGATTTGATTGCTGAAAGAAGAAGTATGTGTGGTGCCTCCAAGTGTAAGGGTTGTATGGTTGTCTTTTTGTGGTAAAAAGAAGAGGAGGGTGTTGGTGGATGAAAAGATGGTAGGCTGAGTATAGGTTTGTTGGTGACAGAAAGGGGTCTGTTAGCAATATTTAGAGCAGGGAGTGTGTGTCTGGATGGAATATAGTTAAGTATGGTGCGCATGTGGGTTGTGTTCGTGATGAGGGGATTTATTAGTAGTATAAGATAGAGTGGTGTTTTCTGTGTGAGTGACCGTGCCATTGTGTAGTAGTTGGGGGAGAAGGGTGTAAAGTTGTGGGTTGTGGTATTTCATAGTGGCTGTTGTGACATTGAAAAGTGTGTAGGGTTTGTTACTAGTAAATGAGTATGGTATATTTGCTGTGAGTGTGCTACTCTGGTTGTGGATGTGGATTGGGTAGGGTGGGTGTTGGTTTAGGAGAAATAGGCAGCATCTCTGGACCCTACGGCCAACCTGTCCCTAACAGGCAGCTGCCCTAGTCCTCTCAGCCCTAGCCTTGACGCCCAGGCTGAGACACCCTGAATCATGACCTTAAGTAGCCATAGTGGTCAGGTGACCCCTTAGGCCAATGGGAACCCTAGCCCTAACCCAAACCAATCACACAACTAGCCCTATGCCCTAGGACCAATAGGAGACCAAGACCTTAAAGGCAATCACTGCCCTAGTCCTAATAACCAATCAGAAATGAAACCCTAAGCCTTCTCTCCAATAGAAACCCTAGACTCAGGAGCTAATCAAAATCCCTAAACGTATCCGCCAATCAAAAAACACTTACGATAAGCCCTACATCTAATAGAATCACTAACAAAGGCACCAATCAGAACCATAGATCAAACAGCCAATCAGAACACTGCCCTTAAGAGCAATAGAAATACCAGATAAGGCAGCCAATCAGAGCACTGATGTAACATCCAATAGCAGCTTATATTAGTGACGTGTGGCCTCAAGCTCAGACTGCTAGGCAGGGGGCTGGGAATTTCTCCTCAATTCAGAATCTCCTTGTAGTCAGACAGGATTAATCCACACTCTGGAGTTCTGCAGGTAAGGGCCGAAACTAGGCCTCTAACAATACTGCATTTGCCAAAGTTAAACAACTCACTCTCCTAGCCAGAAAATGAGTGCTCTGTACACTTTCCAAACTCAGTTTACACACTAAGGCCCCCATTAGGATGGCGGGCGGATCGCCGCCGCCGGCCTGGCGGGGGCGATCAGCCTGCCATCTTAGCCGGAATGACCCCCTGCCACATTAGTATGGCTGGGGGGACCGTGGTAGACAGAAAGACCGTCCGCTGCTTTTCCGCCCCGGTCGGAAAAGGGTTTATATTAGGCATGGGCGGAAAATCCGTTCCGCTCGCGGATTTTGCGGATTTTCGGGAAATCCGCAATCCGCGAGATTTGCGAATCTCCCGCAAAATCCGCAAATCCGCGAGCAGCGGATTTTGCTCGCACTGCTCGCACTGTTCGCGTGAGTTCGCGCCCCGCGAATAAGTGCAAAATTGCAGAAATACGATCTTAGCAAAACTGAAAGTAACTACTTACCAGGTTCAAAAGTTCAGGCTCATCATTAGTAGCCATTTCCTGTAGTGCTTCCTGAGGGGCCCCTCCAGAGTTCAGTTGCCAGTTGAAACTATTATGTGACCCTGCTCTGAACCTCAGAATAGTTACACATATGCCACAAAGGTCCTGAATTACAGCTAAGGGAGACAAG
This sequence comes from Lissotriton vulgaris, assembly GCF_964263255.1. NCBI lineage: Eukaryota > Metazoa > Chordata > Amphibia > Caudata > Salamandridae > Lissotriton > Lissotriton vulgaris. Next base: position 586,225,079 of record NC_141699.1, on the reverse strand, counting down.
CAGGAGCCAGGCTGGAAGTTAAAATCCATTAATCAGCCCCTAATTCATTATTGTCAGTTGGGGCAGGGCAGGTGTTGTAACTAATTTTGCAACAATGAAAGCACTTAGCAAGTGCAAAAGATCACTAATCAGGGCGCACTAAGGAAGCAGGTGCCAGCTAAAAAAATATTCTGTGACACATTAATCAGCCCCAAATTAATTCAGGTCACTTGAGGCAGGGAAGGTGTGCTTTGCTTTGCCGAAAATAATGTACACTGGACAACCAGAGGGTGTGGTGATGAAACAGAGGGTGGCATGGGTGGGCCAGAGGGTGGCATGAGTAGTCAGAGAGTGGCAGTGGTGACAGAGAGTGGCAGTGATGAAGAAGAGTGTCCCAAACAGGCTGGACACGTAGAAACAACAAGTTCGCGAAACTTGCGACCCGACAGGTAAGTTCGCAATTTGCGAAAGTGTACAAAACCCTCGCGAACTGGCAGAAACACGGGCGAACACAAAAAAAAAAAAATCCGCAAATTCGCGGGAATTTGCGGATTTTGCGGATTGCGAATCCGCAAATCCGCAAAATTCGCGAACGCGAGATCCGCAAAATTCGCTCATGCTTAGTTTATATGGTGGTGGTGTCTATCAGACACCGCCAGCCTTATTACAATTGGCTTTTTCAGATGCCTTTCCGTGGCGGCGAAAGGCATACAGAGTCTGCTTTGGGGGCCCGATGCGGGCTCCCATGGACTCCGGGGGGGCCCATGAGGGGTACCGTACCCCCCAGCAGTTCCATGCACAGCATGGCAGGCACAGCGCGGTGCCCTCTATGCTGTTCATGGAAGTGCACAGCATGCCTTCCTGCCATTGTGGCGGGCGGTGCTGAGTGCACCGCCCGCCACAATGGTAGGAATGCAGGATGCGCCCGCCACTGTGGCGGGCACATCCTAATGCTAGCCATGGGACCCCTGCCCTTATGGCAGGCGGGGATGTATGTAGTTACAACGCATGCTTTTAGCACGCATGCTGTAACAACGCGGTTTTTATACCGCATTCTTTTACAACGCATAACAGAAAGGGGTGTTGGATAGTGAATATTTTAATTTACTATTCCAACACCAGTCCCCGTTGACACTAGGGAAGGTGTTGGAAAGTAAATTAAAAGTATTCCCTATCCTTGAGCGCCCCCCAGAGTCATGCGTTGCAATAGAATGTGATTTAAAAACCGCGTTGTAATAGCACTGCGTGCTAAAAGTTGCGTCGTAAACGACATTCCCCGGCAGGCGGTCCCTTTCACCAGTAGGATGACGGGCGGACAGAGTCCGCCCGTCATCCAAATGACCCCCTAGAAGTAGATTACTGCAGTCTCAGAGTACACTCTGCTTAGCCTCTGAGTTATAATATGCCTGTTTCTTGGGCGGGGGTAATCTTGTTTAACTCACTTACTAAGACAAAAGGGAGCTGGGGTGGATAGTTTACACACAGATCTGAGCAGATATTAGGGGAGAAACCAGGAGGGAAAATTAAGCAGTCACAGGCAGTTAAAACAGCAGATTTTAAGCTATAAATCCCACAGACAAACAAGTAAATTGAGGTAGTCACTGGCAGGTGAAACCCGCAGTTTTTGAAATACAAAGACCACAATGTAACAAGTAAATTGAGGCAGTCAAGGCAGGTAAAAAAGCAGATATTAAGCTACAAGGCCCACAAACAAACAGGTGCAAATTAGGCACTCACTTGTATAGGTAGTACTGCATTCCAGAGTGCAATAAATTAATTTTATTTCTTTTAAAGATAAGTACTGGCCTGGATGTTACTTTATTGAACCGTTGATTGGTTGTTGAGCTATGAACTTAAGCATGCCTACATTGCCGACCTGAGAAGCCTATGACTGCTTGCCATGGCTACCGCTGAGAGCCAAGTGTGGAAGGGGTGGGACTTGGCCCAGTTTGCAAGTCACAGTAGGGAAGTATCTGAGCCCAGCAGTCTCCAATTGCCCTATGGCTTATCGAACATGGTTTAACGGAATGATTACCAGGTCTGATCGAAGACCAGGCGATATGGCTAGTACTTGCTGACAATGGTAAAAAGCTGTATTCAAAGTGGAATCCAGGGGTGGCATGGAATGGGTGCAATACATGGTCAAAGGTGATACGTGTTAAGCACTCATGCTCTGCCAAGCAGGTCATTTGGTATGGCTTCTGGGTACAGAGAGTAACCAAAGGCAGCATTTTGAGCTCAGCAAGTAAATCAGTGAGGAAGCACATGCCCAATACCAATAGGCATGGTTGAACTGCAGTGGGGAGCAGTTACTGGGGGCGTGACGACTGAAGCAAGGCAAGACCAAGAGCCTTGTTCTGCATTCAGCACTGGGTGCAGGTATTAGGTGCAGGGAGTGGCTGGAAGCCAAGCCCTATGCCCAGCACCACATGGAAACAGCCAAATTATGCTGTCCGTGGGCTTCTACAGCTAGTAGCAGGGAACTGGGTACAAGGTTAGTCATACTCACACATCCTAAGGTCAAATCAAGTTGTGTATAGGTAAAGCCCAAGTTGAGGGACAAGAAACCCATCATGAGCTCACAGTGCACTGAGAATGGTCACAGGTATGTGGGGTTTTGGGCAGGTGGACTAGGTACATTTCACTGCCAAAAGCCAAGCCTTGAAATCGTAACTTGCAAGACACAGCTGAAGCCTATGCCCAGTGGGCTCTGGAGGCCAGGTGACAAGGTGCATGACATGTTCACATCCTGAAACCACTATCTGTTGAGCTATGCCGCAGGCCATGTCTGGGACAGGTGGTTCTTCTAGGGTCTGGGGAACCGTGTGCACAAAGCTAGTACTTAAACTCCAATCATCATTTCCTAAATGCTTTGGGAGACAGAAGGAGTAGTCTGTGTGAAGGTTGTGTTCGAAGGCCACACTCTGTACCCTAAGCTCAGTTGGGCCAGCTAAAAACTATGACCAAAGGAGGAGAGGATTCATGGACTGGCTGGGACTATTCCTGCACCCTTACCTACTGGGCATGCCTACTGAATGTCGGACTATTGGAATGGGATGTAACAGAATGCCCTGTACTTGGAGAATTTACAGGAATGGCTGAAGCGCAAATCTTGAGGAGAGTGGGGGAACATGGTTTAGGAATGGGCCAAAAGCCACTCCTTGTACATTATACCATGACCCCATAAGGCAAGGTTGATCCTTGCCCTTTAATTTCTGGAAGAGTCAGATGGGGTACATGGAATTGCTAGATGGGGTGCAGGCTATGGACAACTGTGTGCAGTATACAGAGCTAGCTTTACTGAAGGCTCTCGGAACAGGGACACCCAGATTCAGTGGTACACAGGCACAATAAATAGTGTGATATACTGGTACAGGATAAGCAATGTGTACTATTTTGTTTCAGAGAATTTGTAAATATAATACTAAGTTATATGTATGTTCTTTTTCAACAGTGGTTGGAATTATATGTCTTTAGATGTGTCAACATACTTGTAGTTGTATATAACAAGGGTAGGGATGCACACCTGTAATGTTCACTTTGTTCATTTTTCCATGTTCCAAAATTGCGTGCTATTAGGCAGGGTGCCATGCCCCAGCTGCACCAAATAATGAAATGACAACTGTAGGAGCGAAGATACGTCCCAGCCTAATGCACATTAGCGATTGCCCGATAGGCTGTCATTCTTTTAAACCAATATATCACGTTATTGCAATGTAATCCGTATTTCCAACGCCATCCTGCTACACTTTCACCCCAATTATCTTGTTCCACAGGCGGAATTATGTTTGCCAAGTCAGCAGTACACAGGCACAATAAATAGTACTAAGTTATATTTATGTTCTTTTTCAACAGTGGTTGGAATTATATGTCTTTAGATGTGTCAACATACTTGTAGTGCCACACAGATATTTCTTAGATGTACCCCTGGAGAGAGTCTTAACGCATAAAGATCACTTGACATGCTTTGCCACCATATTCTTTTATCCGGAGGGAATGGTGAAAAACTCCAATGGAATTGATTGCCGTTCTGCTAGCTGTTGCTCCTCCGAAAAATTCTGTTCAACAGGGTGTGGCTGCTCATCCTCATCATTTTTTTTGCAAATTATTTAAAAAACATAAAATATTGAATTTTGAATAAGAAAAAAGCACAGGGTTTTTTCTACAATCTTTATGCTTATTTTTACCCCACTGTTCAAGGATGAATCTTTAAACAGTACATTGAAATACTTTTACTGTACTGTAATTAGGCTGTCGGGTTTTAGGTTTAACCTATAATAACTGATGAAACCCCACTGAAAAAGAGAAAACCCTCACCAGAGAAAACATATAAACACTGAAAAACACCTGCACAACCACAAACTAAATATCATTCAAAGAAAGGAAAAAAGAGTGAAAGAGTAATTTTTTCTGCCTGAAGAGGCCAATACAATGTAACTTTGTTATACAAGCTAGCCGTAAGAAACACTAGGGTAACATTATTCTGCTTGAGTTTTGTTGTTTAGGGATGCCACTAAAATATTGCTTGTTCTTCCTTTTGCTTTTTTCGGTTTTGTAGCCTTGGTCTAAAGATGCAGGGTTTAGACGCATGGTTTAGGTCTCGCTTGATTATATTATAAACTGTAGAGAATCAGGAAATATCAAAATCACATTTGATATTTTGGATGTGTTGGATTCTTTCACTGATAGATAAAAAGGAGCAGTTTATAAGAATCTTTCCTAATATGTGTCATCACATTTACCCACAGAGAATGGGTAAAAACCCTTAATACATCAGCACACAGTTTCTAGTGGGTCAGTATTGATAGTAGGTGAATTGCCAACACCTCAGGCTTTAAACAAGCATTGCAAGGTATAGTGCAAGTTTGTGTATAAAGAGTGCTATCACCAAGCATCTGGGATAGTGGTAAAACATGACACCAGAATTTTGAAAAACATGGAACGCACTGTCACTTGGAATTCTCTGCAAAAAAGGTTCTTTCCCAGTTCAATTCTATTGTTTGTATTTGCAGTGATTCAGCTACGTATATGAAAAGGTTGTGTGATGACCTGTCAAAATTGATACACGAGCTGAAGTGATTGCCAGTAGGAGATCCTTGCCACTTGTTAGATGGTATGCTGAAAGTATCTTTACAATCTTCAGAGTTAATGAGGGATGCTATTAACTTTTTAGTCCATTCTGGTGCACTGGTTTCTTATGCACAGGAACTTAAACGCAAATATTTATAATTTTGCGCTTTGTGTGGCATCAAAGAAAGTCAACTCAACTATGCCCCTTAGCTGATGGTTCTCAGTCCAAGGGGCTATGAATGCAAGATTATCCATGTGGCAACCATTTACAGAATTTTTGCTGAGTGATGATGCCAAAGGCAAGAAATGTGAGGATCTTTGGTCACCTAAAGATAGTGATGTGAAAAAAGTGCACTCTACTGCATTATTAGATTTTTACAGGAAAACATAACTGCTGTAGTCGACATAATAAAAAAAACTAGAGTCTGCAAAAACCCTTGTCTGCCAAGTGTTCAGCATAATTGGTGTAAATGTGCAACATCTCCTTGAGAGCAGGCTGGGCGACACCTTTAGTCACTTTGGCACTGCAACATGTTCCAAGTAAGAGTGCTTGCCACTTGGTAAGCAAAGAAATGTTGGAGAGCAATTCAGGAACGTTTATTTTACAATGTATGAGAAATGCCTTGCAATGATGCATAAAAATGTCCCTTTACCACCAATGGCATTTGAAGTCAATGAAACCTCACTGTGGTACTCTGTACAAGTTCTAGATCCCTTCAGTAAAGAGGAATTTCATCTGTAGTTTCAAAAGTGCTGCTTCATTTTTGACCGCTTCAATAACTTTGAGGGCATAATCTCCCAGCTCAATGCAAATGTTGCAGAACCTGCCCTAAGAATCACAATCTTAAAGTGCACCAGTATTGGCATGGAAAGCTATGTCAGTGGCCAGAGTTAACAAATTGTGTACTGGTTGTTTTAGTGTTGCCCGTCTCAAGTGCCAATGTTGAGAGGGCCTTTTCACAGAAGTTTACATGGGAAGGAATGAGCGAGCGCACAAGACGAAAGACTTACTGAAGAAATATTGTATGGAGTCCTACAATGACCTTAATTTGCAAAAATGTATTTGGACTGTCTATATTCCATTTTCTATCAGTGCAGAAAGTAATCAATAATAAAAGCAAAACATTCCATAAACACCAGAAAAACACTTTTCAGTTGTTTTTAGAGGCGCGAAAATGTGTAACCACTGATAACAACTGTTTTTTTTTAAGGTATTGAAATCACTTCAAAACACCGGAAAAAAAACACCAGGATTTGCCAAAAATAGAAACTGAAAACAGGAAATCCTATTCATAATATGAACTTATGCATTGCAAGAAACTAAAAGTGTATTGTAGAATATTGTAAAAAGTAATATTAACTTATATTTTTGTTCTTTTTCTTTAAACAGATGAATAACATGATCTATTGCAGTAAAGTAATTTCCTAATGACTTCTTTCTGTGTAGTTTAACAAACTTACTTAGTCAAGGTACACATCAAGGGAGAGCCTGATACAGCCACTGAGACATCCATATATACACCTGTACAATTGCAATTACACTCAGTCTCTCTCCCATGTAACCAGTGACACACCTAATCACTCACTCAAACAGTTGCATACATATCCACGTATTCACCCAAGCAGTCACTCATACACCCAGTTAGTCACCAATACGGCTACTAACACAGCCATTCAGTCACCCATACAGCTAGTGTCACACAAACTCAGTCTCTCATACAGTCAATGTCACTAGCCCTCACACAAACTCACTCACCCATATAGACACTGATGCACAGAGGCACTTGCCCATACAGTCACTCATACATCCACTCAGTCACCTATACAGCAAGTAACACAGCCAGTCAGTCACCAACAGAGTTAGTGACACACACCCTAAGTCTCTTATACAGTCAGTGACACAGGTATTCACCTATACAGTCACTCATACATCTACTTAGTTATATACACAATCATTAACACACCCAATACCTCTCACACATAACCACTGACACACCCAATCGCTCTCCCATATAAACACTGATGCACCCACTCACTCACCCATGTACCCACTCATGCGTCCTCTCATTCACCATTTACACCCACGCACTCACACACCCACTCACTTACCTATACAAACACACACAAACATTCACAAACCCATAAAGCCACACAAACAACCATTAAGACCCTCATACATCCACTCACTCACACACCCACTCAGTCACCTATTTAGCCACTCATGTATCTACTCGCTCACCCATACAGCCACTCATGCACCTATTCACGCACCCAAACACTGACTTACACACTCACTCACTCGCTATACAGCCTCTCTTGTACCTACTCACTTACCTACAAAAACACACACACTCATTCATGAACCCATACAGTCACTGTCATACCCACTCATTAAAACACTCACACATCCAGTTACTCACTCATGCACCCATTCACTAACAGAAACTCACTCATTCATACTCTTTCTTATATATAAACACACATACAGTTTATTTATTTTTAACCAAGAAAGGTGGTTCTAACGAGAACATTTTGTTTTTGTGTGTGATTTTTTAGAATGTTTTCTTGTTTTTACCAATACAATGGCGACTGGAAAAAGTATTACGTGAAAAAACTCAAAACTGGAGATACAAGTGTCATTCTAGAAAAAAAGGAAAAAAATAACATATGGTGTTTTTCTGCTTCTAGAACTGCAGCAACTGAATGTTCCCCTCCACTGAACTTTTTTACAGTCCAAACAAAATGCTTTGATTCTCAGCAGCTTCGGGGACTCCTCTGGGAGTTGTTGGTCAACATTGGTAGGTATAGGGTCCCCTCATGCAATTGCTGTCACACTTGAAGTGGATACATTTTGTGCTCTGCGCTACCTCTCTGCACTGATGAGGTGTTTGGAGTGGCACGTCTTTAGGTGTGGCAGCAGACTCATTGTATCACACAAAGATTTCTTCAATTTACCCCTGGAGAGGATCTTCTTACAAGGAGAGCACTTCACATGCTTTGCCACTGTTTTTTCCCCCGGAGGGTATGGTTCGACACGGTCTCTAATCAAATCTTGCTCAGGAGACTGGAGGAGATTGGACTCAGAGATTCTGCCCTCCAGTGGATGACAAACTTTCTCTCCTCCCGCTCCCAAACCATCATCTTAGGCCCTTACCGCTCTGCAACTATAAAACTGACCAAGGGAGTACCACAGGGCTCCTGTCTGAGCCCCACTTTGTTCAATTTCTATGTTGCCCCCTTGGCAAACCTCCTTAGGACATGTGATTTTATTCCCATATCATATGCCGATGACACTCAGCTTTTATTCCCTTTCACCAAATTTACTCCTTCTGGTCAGTTGGCTTTTTCCGCTGGTGTGAGGGCCATTTTCAACTGGATGAGATGTAACTTCCTCCATTTCAATGTTGTAAAGATGAAGATCATGCTTTTCGGAGAGGCCCCTCTGCTGTGGACTCCTGAATGGTGGCCGGTGGACCTCGGTACACCTCCCGCCCCCAAGTACCTTGTCAAGAACCTGGGCATGCACTTGGACCAGGCACTCACCTTGAAAGATCATGCTGCGCAGACTGCCGGCGCTTGTTTACACACGATGGGTATCTTGCTCTGGGTCTTTCCCCTGCTCCCTGATTCTACTCGTAAAACTCTGATGCAGACACTTATAATGAGCCGCCTGGAATACTGCCATGCCTTATTGGTCTCAGCCAATGAGTCCTCATTATGTAGATTGCAGGTTGTCCAGAACACTGCGGCACGCCTGGTCTTGAACGCCCCTCCTAAAACGGCCTCCCTTCCCCTCCTCTGTCAGCTGCATTGGCTCCCAGTTCGTAAGCGGGTTAAGTTCAAAATCTGCTGCATTGTGCATAAGGCACTACATAATATCGGCGCTTCTTACCTTGCAGAGAAATTCACTCTCTATGTGCCCTCCAGATCCCTCCGCTCCGGAACCAAATCCTTTCTCGTGGTCCCCCGAGTCAGAAGAGCCAGGTTGGGTGGTAAAGCATTTTCCCACCTGGCTCCTCTTTACTGGAATCAGCTCCCCATCAACCTGAGACTATGTTCGGATCATCTTCTATTCAGGAAGTGCCTTAAGACCAGTCTATTTTGATCCTGCTCTTCAGCTAACCCTGCAGCCGTGTCCACAGCACTGAGATACCCCTTCAGGGGTCGATTCAGGTGCTATACAAAATAAATAAATAAATAAATAAATGGGGAAAAATTCCTACACGATGGATTGGCTCGTCACCTGGGGTTCGTCCCCTGATGAAATATATTCCGCAGGGTGTGGCTCCTGATCTCCACTGTCACCAGGTGCCATTTTATTTTTAAATACAAACCAAAAAACTCCCAAATGATTTTCCAATAGGAAAAAAGCAGGTGCTGAAAGTTGAACCTCCAATAAAATTCCTTTAATTCATAGTCAGGTGACATTTGCGAATGCCAACGTTGTTGCGATAACGAGAAGTGGAATAAAACAGTGTTGAAACATAAAATGACTTTTGAATATAGCACTTGATATGTTATATTATTAAACTACTGATCTCAAACATTATTTAGAATATGTGTCTATATGTTTTTTAGACTTCCTAAAAATCACGCCAAGTTTGCGAATAACTGCGGTAGCGGACTATACATATTGCAACTTTTCACGACAAATTTTCAAATATAAATTTTAGAAAAAAGCCTTATGGCCACATCTATTTCTTGATGCCAAAGAAAATGATGTCATGGTCTCGATACCCAAGAAAATTAGGACATCTCCACGAAACAAAGAAGCACTTGCTTCATATAGTTAGGAGAGAGTACTCTTGTTTGATGGAGATTCGCCTCTTTGTAGTCTTGTTGTTTTCGCTATAGGAAGGTTCATGTTATCACAGATATCTGGATGAAGACACACAAGGAACAATAACATTGCCGAAATGAAGGGAAGGGTGCTGGAGACATTTCCTCATGATCCATTATGCAGCTATTGTGCAGAATATGCATCTGGCATTTACCAAACGAGGTAGCACTTACTAATTAACCAGTATAAACAATTTCAGCTGGGTAGACATTTTGTGTAAAACTGAGGACTTTTGTTGGATATATGATAAGGGGATGTTCCTTTCTGGCCCTGATACTCAAAAAACAAAGGTTACAGGGACATTATAGTTAGGAAATACCATTACAAAAATAGAAATAGATTTTTTTTAAACAGAGAAGTAAAACTCACAATCACTGGATGATGAAATCAGCAATTTCATCAATGATATTACTTTTTCAAAAAAAAAATCTTTACATCTCTAAATCATGAAAACAATCAAGTTACAGCCATACATTTGGATCAGTGATGTCACTTGAGATATAATTAATGATGTCATCAGTGATATTACTGACCACGGTTTTTGTGATTTAATATGCATTGCAGGGGCATAAGTTATAATTAGCTCAGGTAACTATAACTGCTGAATTTAAATGGTTTTGAGGGAGTGAAACATGAGCCTAACGATAAAGTCCCTGTAACCTTTGTTTTAATCAGTGAAGTTCTTTGTTTTTTTTAAAATTCTGTTTCCTAACTATAACGTTCCTGTAACCTTTGTTTTTTCTCCAGTGAATATATATATATATATATATATATATATATATATATATATATATATATATATATATATATATATATATATATATATATATATATATATATATATATATATATATATATATATATATATATGTATTTATTTATTTCATTTTTGATATAGTGTGGGATGATGATATGTTAATGACGACTCTTGATGTTACCTCCTTGTACACAAGTATTAGACACAGGGATGGCCTGAAAGCCACGCAGCACTTTTTGCGAGCTGGAGCCATCACATTTTTATAACCATAACAAAATGATCCTATACATGATGGAGTGATGATTAAAGTACAATATATTTTGGTACAATGGTGAACGTTTTCAACAGCTGCAAGGGACTTCTATGGGCACCTGCTTCGCTCCCAGCTTTGCTAATCTACACATGGGTTGGAGGGAGGGGCAGAAGCTCCATGGTCAAGACTTAAAAGAGTGGGTTGAACCCCTAATTCTATGGCTGTGATACATAGAGGATGTGTTCACACTCTGGAAAGGGAGTGAAGCAACAACCAGAGCGTTTGTAGAGAGTATCACTTCTAATTTCCTCTATTTTAAATTTCACATGGGAAATAAGCAGCACAGAGATGAACTTTTGGATGTATAGATCAAAGTTAGAGATTCACAATTATTAACAACTACACTCTATAGAAAACCTACTACGGAAATAGCATACTACATGCGCGCAGTTTCCACCCATACACCTTGAAACACAGTATCCCTTATGGAGAATTTTTAAGGGCAAGACGTTTTTTGCAGTACAGATGAGAATTTCCATCAAACACAATCAGGTATGGCAACAAGACTTCAGCAAAGGGGTTACCCCACTTCTGTAATAGAAGAAGCATACAAAACACGTGTTTTTCAATTATTCTATAATATATGCCTTTTGTATTTTAATGTATAAATACTTTTTCCTTCAAGTTACGATTGTGTTTTGAATTTTGTAATATGCGACTTTTGGAAAAGAATCTGCCAAGTGTGGTTCTTTTTTTGGACTGTTCTCAGTGAATGTGAGCAGAGAGTAGGGCAACGCCACAGGGAGGTAAGTTTTTTGGTTTAATGTTTAGCATTTTTTTTAGCTATTACAAATGTGTTATGCACTTTTTTTAATGAATCAGCAAACTTTGTTTTTTTTCTGAACTTTACTTGGCGAACGCGAGCAGACAGCAGGGCGGAGCGCAGCTACAGGGAGGTCGGAGTATTTTTTATGTTTAACATTTGTTTTTGAATGTATAGCATTTTTGAATTTTTACCGTGATATACGCTTATTTAATCCATTTTCCTTTTGTAATTTTTTTTTTTTTTACAGGATTGTGGTGAAGTTGTAGTCCGTCCCTAAGCAAATGGAGCACAGAGTATGAAGGAGCACCTAGAATCGTATTCAGCAACGTCCCCCGTACGTACGACGAAGTACGATTCGACCAGGAGCTAGACTCCGTATGAATCGTACAGAGACCGTACAAATCAAATCCCCGTACGAATCTCCCTCAGAACCCGCTGTACGCGACATCTGTACGGTTCGCGGCTTTTTTTTTTGACCCGGCAAGTACGATTCGTGTCGAGTACGCACCGTACGACCCTTTTTCTACGGGAGCTGAAAACAGCCGTAAAAGCAAAGTTTGCCCTGAAACAGGTACGGAACGGCCCCTCCGGATACTGTGCGTACACCTCATGATCGCAGGGGTACGGTGCGTACCCCTGCAATCACGGGGTGTACGCACCGTACCCCACGATCTTGGGGTGTATGCACCGTACCCCATGTTCGCTGGGTGTACAGTGCGTACACCCTGCGATCTCAGGGTACGGTGTGTACACCCCATGATCGCAGGGGTACGGTGCGTACCCCTTCTATCATGGGGTGTACACACCATACGGTGTGTAAGTGATTGTGTGCTTTTCCGTACGAATCGCCCTTACCTGACGTGGACCGTACGAATCTTGTCCTCATACCCCGGTCTGGATCGTACTCGTCGGGTCGTACGGCATGTGTACGAGTCATACGGTTATCTGTTTCAGCCTTGCAATACGTACGGATCGCGACAATTCGGACGGATTGACAGAATACGGATCGTACTACGCGACTCGGACGGACGGGTACGAATCGTACGGCGATGGCTCCGGATGAAAATCGTACGGACATTTTTTTTCCAGGATCGGAATTGGCCCATATGTTTTTTAGATGTTACAAATGTGCTATATGTATTGTAATATATACGTATTTTTGTATTGAATCTGTTTACTTTAGTTTTCTAGACCTTTCATGGGTGAACGGTAGCAGATATCAGTGCGTAGCGCAGCCAAAGGGAGGTAATTATTTTTTTTTCGTTTAACTGCTGTTTTTTTTATTGTACAAAATATGTGCGTTTTCTATGTTGATGCGGAAATACTTTTTTTCCTTTTCTGTTTTAAATGTGCTTATTTTGTATTTTATAATGAACACATTTTTGTTGCGAAACTGTAAACTTCGGTTGGGTTCTCGAACTTTCCTTAGTGAACAGCAGCAGATGGCAGGGCAGAGTGCAGCTAGAAGGAGGTAAGATTGTTTTTTATGTGTAACGTGTTTTTTTATTTTTCTACAATATATGTCTTTTGTATTTTATTGTATAAAGATTTTTTTTTCTTGAAGTTACGATTGTGTTTTGTATTTTGTATTATACGTGTTTTTGAATCGAATCTGCCAAGTTTGATTCTTTTTTCGGACTGACCCCAGTGAATTTGAGCAGAGAGTAGGGCGCAGCCACAGAGAGGTAAGTTTTTGGGTTTGATGTGTAGTATGTGCTTTTATTAGTGTACAACATATGCGTTTGGTATCTTAATATCAAAATAGTTTTTCTCTCTTTTTGTTACAAATGTTCTATATGTATTTTATTTTATACACGTTTTTGTATTGAATCTGCCAACTTTGGTTGTTTTTTTACCTTTCCTCTTTGAACGCTAGCAGACAGCATAAAGGAGCACAGCCAGAGGGAGGTAAAAAGAGGTTTATAATGTTTAACATGTCTTTTTATTATTGTACAATATATGCGTTTTGTATTTTTATGTATAACTACTTTATTTAATTTCTCTTACGATTGTATTTTATAATAAACGTTACGAATGTGCTTTATTTATTGTGATATATGTGCCTTTTTGTATTGAACCTACCAAGTTTGGTTGTTTTCTCGAACTTTCCTCAGCGATCGCTAGAAGGGAGCAGGGCGGAACACCGCCAAAGGGAGGTATGTTTTTTTAGGGGGGTTTATCATTTTCTTTTTTGTACAATATGTGCATTTTGTACCTTGATATGGAAATACATTTTTCCCTTTCTGTTTCCAATGTGCTTTTAGTGTGTTATAACATGCCCATAATTTTAGTTATTTTGTCTAACTTTCCTCGGCGAACCGTAGCAGATAGCAGGGCAGCCCGAGAGAGGTAAGTTTGTTTGTTTACTGTTTAGCATGTTTTTTTTATTAGTATACAATATATACGTTTAATATCTTAATGTTGAATTTTTTTTTCTCTATCTGTTACAAATGTGCTATTTTTATTTTACTATATGCACGTTTTTGCATTGAATCTGTCAACTTTAGTTGTTTCCTTGAACTTTCCTCTTCGAACGCGAGCAGCCAGAGAGAGTTAAGAAAAAGGTTTATAATGTTTAACATGTATTTTTATTATAATTCAATATATGCGCCATTATTTTTTAAGGTGTATTTCTAAATATGCACCTTTTTGTATCAAATCTGCCAACTTTGGTTGTTTTCTCAAACTTTCCACGGCGATCGCTAGCAGAGATCAGGGCGGAGCGCAGTCAAAGGGAGGTGAGTTTGTTTGTTTAATGTTTAATATTTTTTTTATTAGTATACAATATATGCTTTTGGTATAATAATGTAGAAATAATTTTTTTCTGTTACAAATATGATACTTGTATTTTATTATATGGTCGTTTTTGCATTGAATCTGCCAACTTTGGTTGTTTTCTCGAACTTTCCAATTCGAATGCTAGCACAGAGCATAACAGAGCGCAACCAGAGGGAGGTAAGAAAAAGTTTATGACCTTTACCATGTGTCTTTCTTAATGTATAATATATGCTTTTTGTATTTTAATGTAAAACTACTTTTGTTACTTCAATCAATCAATCAGTGACACTTATAAAGCGCGCTACATACCCGTAGGGTCTCAAGGCGCTGGGGGGAGGGGGGGGGGTGCCGCTACTGCTCGAACAGCCAGGTCTTCAGCTTCTTCCTGAAGGAGAGGTGGTCTTGGGTCAGGCGCAGGTCGGTCGGGAGGGAGTTCCAGGTCTTGGCGGCCAGGTAGGAGAAGGACCTTCCTCCTGTAGTCGCTCTTCGGATGCGGGGGACGGCGGCGAGGGCGTGGTTGGCTGATCGGAGGTGGCGTTTGGGAGCGTAGAAGTTGACTCGGCTGTTGAGGTAGCTCGGGCCTTGGTCGTGTAGGGCTTTGTGTGCGTGGGTGAGGAGGCGGAAGGTGATTCTTTTGTTGACGGGGAGCCAGTGAAGGTCTCTCAGATGTCCGGAGATGTGGCTGGTTCGTGGGATGTCGAGGATGAGTCTGGCTGAGGCGTTCTGGATCCGCTGGAGTCTCTTCTGGAGCTTGGCGGTGGTACCGGCGTAGAGGGTGTTGCCGTAGTCCAGTCGGCTGGTGACGAGGGCCTGGGTGACGGTCTTCCTGGTCTCGGTGGGGATCCACCAGAAGATCTTCCGTAGCATGCTTGCTGTTACAATTGTGTTGTATAAATACTTGTTTTATTTTTGGTTACAAATGTGTTTTGTATTTTGTATTATGCGTGTTTTTGTATCGAATCTGCAAAGTTTAGTTGTTTTCTTCAACTTTCCTCGGCTAACATGAGCATAAACCAAGGCAGGGTGCAGCCACAAAAAGGTAACAGTCTTTTTTTTTTAGGTTTAGCACGTGTTGTTTTATGTATCACATGCGTTTTTCACCTTGGCATAGGTTTACTACATGGATATGCTTGCAAAACAATTAAGTACTTTCCAATTTTTTTCATTTTATGTGTATCGTGGAGCACGTAACATTTTGCATTAATGTGACACTTTGCTTTTCTGTATTATCAATGGGAACTAGCCTCAAAGGGAGATTTGATGCATACCAAGTAGGTGCCGACGCGGGGACCGAGCTTCAACCAAAATGCGTTTTTTAACCAGGCCCCAATGTAGGATAGTCATGAAGCTTTGCTCTGATAATCTCATGAGTACAAAGCACAGAGGGAAGCACCCTCTTACACATATTTCACCTTAGCGATTTCAACACATAGCGGGTCACTTACACTCAATTTCTGAACCTGCCTTTTTTAAATCACTTCACGAGCACCTCACAAACTTACAGGTTCCGAAGAAAGCCAGCTCATTACCAAGGCCTGGCTGAAACCTATTGACCACACAGAGTGTGGGAGACCATAGTTAACTCTACAACAAATTAATTGCCTTGTTTTTAACACTGCCAAAGTCCTGCTAATAAAATTACCTAGTATAGGAATTGGGACCCGTGGAGAGTTTTTTAATTCACACTCTATCACTGCATTCACCATGAAACCAGCTCCGCTGTAATGAGGCGTTGAAGCACTCCCAGGACACATCCGTGTCACCGGGTGGAGCCCGATGACGAAGCATGCCACCAACTAGGTTGGTGGGTGAGGGCTTTCAAAAGAAATATTTATTTCTTCTGTACAAACACACTCTCCCTATGCCCTCTGAGGCTAGTTCCCATTGATAATACATATATTTAAGGGGAAGTGAAATAGCCCTGCTGTTCCTCCCTCTACCCGTGACCGTACAACTCACAAATCCGCACAAATCGCATTCGGAACACGCAGTACACGATGTCAATACGGATCAAAGCTGCATTTTCCGACCCAGCAAGTACGAATTGTATCGACAACACTCCTTATGACTCTTTTTCTATGGGAGCTTAAAACGTCCGTAAAAGCAGATTTCGCCTCGAAATGCATACGAAACGGACCCCCCCCGGGTACGGTGCATACACCCTATGATTGCAGGGGTACGGTGCATCGGGGTACGGCACGTACACCCCTGGATTTCAGGGGTACGGTGCGTATGTCCCCGTGCGTACACCCCATGATCGTAGGTGTACGGACCGCAGGGGTACGGTTCGTATACCCCAAGGTCGTAGGTGTACGGTGCGTACACCCCGTGCATACACCCCGTGTGTACACCCCTTGATTTTAGGGGTACGGAGCGTATGTGATAGTGTTGCCCTCCGTACGAATTGCTCATAAGCGTCGTTTACCGTACGGATCGCGTACTCATTCCCCTGTCCGGATCGTACTTGGCGGGTCATACGGCATTTTTACGAATTGTACGCTTCACTGTGCGGGTCGGTGTCGTACAGAGTTACCCTTCATTTTCGTACGGTTCGCAATGATTCGGAAGTATTTTCTCGCAACGGATCGTACTACGTGATTCGGACGGATCCTTACGATTTGGATGGAAACGGCTACGAATTTGAATCATCGTACGGATTCGTTTCGCGAATCGGAATCGACCCCTATGTTGCAGCTTAGGGCAGGGGCACCTACAAGCTTTGTTTTTATGTAGCAGGTTGTGCTTACATGTGTGCTTTTATTAGCCAGCTCAAACATATAGGACTTAAAGTTAATTTAAAAAAAAATAATATTACCTTCCATTAATTAGGATGTTATATCTGGATGTAGTTCCCAGTACTGAAGACGGGTACAAACTAAAGTGATAATTATTTAATTTTTCTACAAAGTAGCTTTGTTCTGTGTACTTTTCAGTTGCAAACTGTGGCAACAGCATTGTGCGTTGTTGTGAGTGCATAGAGGTTAGGTGTTTTACTACCTCTTTCACAATCTATTGTTAGCAACTAATTTGCGCCGTAAAGCAAAGTGTTCTCTGCTTTCGAGCACATGCTGTGAGTTTTTGCCACCTTCAGAAAGTTGCAGGAAATGTCCTTATCAACGGCGCCATCAATTTACCACTTTAATGCTGTTTGAAGCAACAGTTGGGCACACCTTCTAACCATTCCTAAGCTCACTCCTAGAAACCCCGTCCGTTTTATAACAACATGTGCGAGATTTTTTTACATCTTCTTTTCACAGCAGGAAAGGACCTACTTATCAATGTCGCCATCTAGTTGCCTCTCGCTTTATTATTCAGTCCCGCACAAGTAAAACATACAGTCTAATTATTCTTTGGGACACTCCTAGCCAACCCTTTCATCGGGAAAGGCGGGATTTTTGATCTCCCGATCACTCTAGATCTAAATCCCCAATCAGGTCGACTGAATCTTTGTTGCCTGTCATAGAGTAAAGGCAATCTACTACCAAGTTAATCAAACCAATAATTGGCACGACTCTGAAGAACCACTTACCACAAATCAGTTTTAAAGATTTATTATAAAACCAAAGTTAACTGGATATACAAACATCTCAATAAAAGGTTCATCAGGTATAATGCACCAAAACGAACATAAATTCTCTAAATGATCTTAAGCGACTGAAGAATATTACCAGGACCAGCTCAAAGATCAGCAAGTTCACAAGAATAGACACAAGTTGTAATTTGAGTGTCATTTACAGAAAGAAAAGAATCAGGTTAGACTATCCCTACACTAGACTAAGTGACATCCCTACTTAACACAACCCTTTAGCTAAAAAGGTGTCAGCAGTGGTGACTTCCAAAGAAGTTCACTCACTTTCCCTAGTCTCTGATGTAATTCTGTGCATTGAAGTCGTGCCCTCTCTGCCTACCCATCCGCTCTCTAAGGGTCCTCAGGCCATCTGCTCTAACTCCATCCCAGGGTGCTGTCCCTAATACAAAATCACAAGCATTGTCGAAACGCCCCTCAGAGACGCCCCTCACGTACACACTTCACGTGGTTTCGATTCTGGTTTCTTCCATGCTGATACTCCTCTGGGCCTCTTGTTAGCGTTGACCTTGCTTCCCAGGCTTCTTCTCTGCTCGCCGGTACCCCCCATTACATTCTTGGAACCTCCTCCAGGCCTGTGCCTGTCTCCCCGGACAGAGCTCTATTCATCACTCTCTTGATTGGAACCCCCTCACACCTGCAACAGATACCCATGAATAGGGCCCCAAATTCCACCCTCCAGTTATCTGGGTTAAGCCATAAACTTTGAACAAGAATGACAATTTATGCTTTAACGAGACTCGATTCTAACTAACACGTGCAGATCAAAGAAGCAACTTTATCTTTCCAGGCCTACTAAATTACTTTGCAAGAGGCCTGCACTCTGTGAACCTTTATTTCTTAAAACTAAAACAATTCTATTTAATACACTCCGATTATATGAAAACACTTCTTCAAACATGATTTCTAACGCATGATCAATAATGTTCTAAAATAGCAATGAAAGTAATAATCCGTTGAATGTGAACTGCAAAACCATGTTTTTGTTCTTCATATATTGCCATGAGGCCTGCATTTCTACGTTTAGCAGCATTACATTTTCTTCTGCAGCAGTCACATAACATGGAGTCTTAACAGAACTCTAACATTTCTAAACATTACTACATTAGCTTCACACTCTATAATATGCACTCTACATTGAGTAAACACTCATTAGTATATGTAATTCTTATGTATTTTCAACACTTCTGCGTGCTTTAACTATTTCATGCATCTAACTAGTAAATATGGTGCACTTATACATTTTTCTCAGTTTTGCGCTCTCTCAGTTCCCCCCTTTGATGACCTTCAGGGGTCATCACTATTTCAACACCATCAGTAAATCGTGTCAGACAGAGCTCGTTGCAAGGCTCCCTCGCTTTATCATTTCTAGAGCCCTCAGACTCCTGTACTGGTTGTCCTGCATCGCAGCTAGTCTCTGCTCCTGTTCTCTCATGGATCTTTGCAATCCATTTGCTCTGTACCATTTGTACAACCTCACTAGTCCCCACAATATGTTCACACAGGTCACTATTATGATGATAGGTTTTAGAATGTACCATACAAAGCTCTTTCCTAGGTTGGCGAACCAACCTCCAACTTTACCCATTCCGTGACCCACTTTTTCCCACACATTTACTCTTGTCAGATCTTCAATTTCTTGGTGTATCTCAGTTATATTTCGTATGTACTTCTCAAGAGGTTTTGAATTGTCTGGAATGTAAGTGCAGCATTCCTGGACCTTCAAAGCCTTACAGACTCCGCCCTCTTTGGCTAACAGAACGTCTAGAGCAAGTCGGTTTTGAAGAACCATTGCCCTTATCGATTGCATCTCTCCCTCCACCAGCATTAATGATCTAGCAGTACTGGCAGATAATCTATCTACAACTGTTGCTAGTCTCCTGATCTTGACATCATTGAGTATCAATCCTAGAAGAGGGAACATAGCGCCGAATACATCTCCAACTACCTCGGCATCGCCTACATCCCTTTTCCCTCTGACTTGAGTTTTTCCCTCAATGATCTCTAAATCCTTAGCATGGTAAATTTTGGGGAAGACAATTGCCAAATAACATGAACCGTACCAATTGTCTGGTAGTTTCACGTAGGCATTTCTTCCACAGACAAAATACACATTTGGGATCACTTGCATCCCCTTTAAGAAATCCTTCGAGTAGTATTCTAATTGGAAGGCATGTTCACAACTTACTTCTCCCACGAATACAGTTTCATAGTAAGTCTTACTTCGATGTATACATTACTTCCCTTTTTGTGTTCGATCTAAAGCTATTGGACCGTTACTACCCTTTCTTTTGTGTGACTTTTCCTCCTCAGTCCAATCTGTTTTCCATTGGCCAGAAGCCTTTAGAATCTTCTGCCTCCTGTATCAATCATCCACCTGCCCTATAAACTTTTTCTCAATTTCTGATACCTTACAAGTCAAATTATTTCTTCGGGCATGTGAAGTATCTAAAGTTCTCCAAGGAATGAAAAATTTCCCTAATCGATCCTCACTTTTATAATAGTCCCACTTATTTAGATGCTTATAGTTCGGGACTTCTGGTAATACTGCGTCAAAATTTGAAAAATAATATTCAAAGCTATCTCGTCCATAAAATACACTAAGCAACAAACTACATGTAATCCCATATGTCAATGGAAGATGATGATATCTAATACCTTCGTCTACAGAGGCTGGTAACTGCATGCAAACGTAACAATCTTTAGCCTCCATGACATCAATGTACTCATATAATAACTTGGCATAAGCGTTTGATTTGAAGTTGCCTTGTGACTCATCCACATGTAACCTACGAGCTTCTGCTGCTAGTAAAGCCTTTTCCTGTATTGCATTGTCCTTCTTTTTACTAGCAGTAGTAGGTTTTGATGTTACCACAACCTTTGCTTCTGTAGCTTTCGCTTCGTTCTCATGTCCCACTATGTATGATACAGTGACTACTAAAGCTATAAGAAAAATAACTCCTGCTAAAAGTGTACCTATTATGCATTTTGCTTTGCGGTTCGAATTACCGGCCTCCATGTTCCTCAGACAGTGTAGCTTTTAGTCTCTTTTCCAAAGCAAAGTTCTTTCCCTTTATTTTCTTCTACAGTCTCTTTTTGTTCATTCAGTCTTTCTTGAACTACACGTTGGGAAGCTGGCAATCTCTTTTTGAAATCAGTCTTTTGAACCATAACGACAGACAACCCTAGCCCTTCTCCGTCAACTAAATGGAAAGGTCCCTAAATTTTCTCTTCTTCCACTTGGCGCTAGGTTATCTTCTCAATCTTGTTTATTTACAAAGTCTTTAAGTGTCTACAATGGTGCGGGTTCCAGCGGCTCTAATAGCATATTCCAGTATTTCTAGACGAAGGATGGTCTCCTCGAGTGCTGATACTGATGTACCAAAAGTTGGAAATTCTACTCTGTTCAAAACTAATTCTCTAATTTGGCTCAGGTAAGGAGGATTGGGGATGGTAAGTGTCAGTAACCCTTCAGCTTCAACTCCGGGCACCAACAACGCTACTTCCACCTTGATGATGGGGTCAGTGCTGATCACTGTCACCTCCCTCACCCTCCCGGATTTCTGTGCACACGACATCTGCTGCTAGGTAGGTCCACTCAGGAGTGGCGTATCTTCTGCAGGGTACACGCACTCTCCTTGATCTCCTTGGACCTTCCGCTTCTGAGCTCTGTGCACCTTCGTCCAGGTCTGAGTCTTCAGATATGGGAGCAAGGGTTCTCTCTGGAGTTGATTTTAGATTCGGCCTCCTTCTTCTTTCAGGCCACCTGATCTCTCCTCGTCTTGCTCTCCTTCCTCTTGTCCTCACACCCGACTCCAGATCACTTGCAGCTTGATCAAGATCTGTTTTGTACTCACAGCTGCTTTCTCCTTCTGTGGCAACGTCAGTTTCACTGTCGTCTTGCCCTTCTTCCACTTGATCCGACGCACTCCCAGCTTCCTCCGACACCCCCACAGCTTGACTGGTCCCCTCTGTCGATTCTTCGTCCACAGCTAGGTTTTCATCCGAGAGAGGAGCTGTTTCTTCCAGGGGTGCTGGAACTCTCCGCGTATGGGAGGCGTGTATCCAATTGGGCAGCCCTCCGACCTTAACAGCAGTATTCGATGTTAGGATGATTTGGTAGGGCCCTCTCCAGCGCACGTCTAAGCAATTCTTTCTGACGTGTTTCTTCACCATGACCCAATCCCCAGGGCACAGGTCGTGGCACAGGTCTTGAGATGATGGGATTTCAGCAGCCTGCACCTGAAGAGACACAGAATGAATGGCGTCAGAAAGTCCCTTGCAATAATCCAGGATCAGATCATCTGTGATATTCAACAGAGCTGCTGTTGGAACTGATGGCAGTCTCATAGCCCTCCCCATTAACACTTCATGAGGAGAGAGACCGGTCCTCCTGTCTGGTGTGCTACGTATGCTCATAAGTACTAGTGGCAGTGCATCGGGCCAACTCAGAGATGTCGATGAGCACACTTTAGCAATTCGGGACTTTATCGTCCCATTGATCTGCTCCACAATTCCTGAAGCTTCTGGTCGGTAGCTACAGTGCAGTTTCTGATCGATATTCAATGCTGAGCAAAGCATCTTCACAATTTCGCTGTTGAAATGTGTTCCCCTATCTGATTCCAAAGAGGCCGGCACCCCGAAGCGCGGTATTAACTCCCTAAGCAATAACTTTGCTACTGTGAGTGTGTCACACCTGCGTGTAGAGTAAGCCTCGACCCATCTGGAAAATATGCAGACAACCACCAGAACATATCGGAGGCGGTTGCATCTTGGCATTTCAATGAAGTCTAGTTGCATCCGATTGAACGGACCCCCAGACCTCCCTATGTGACTCAACGTGACTGGTGTTCTTTTTCCTACGTTCAGCTGTTGGCAGGTCACACATCGCTGACACCCTGGTTCTGCGGCTACCCTAAACTTGGGGTTATACCATGTCTGTCTAAATACCCGAAGCATAGCATCTCTGCCTAGATGTACCGGGCCATGAATCTGTCTCGCCATTGGACTCACTAACTCATTTGGCAACACTGCCCTTCCATCTGCTGAAACCCAAAAGTCCATTTCACTTTTCACACAACCTGCGGTTTCCCATGTCTTTTTCTCAAAATCGGTTGCATTCTCTTGTATGCCTTTTAAGTTGTCCCAGGTGTCTACAGTTTCCAACATCATTGCTAACTCTGTCCTTTGCTGTGTCCCTCCTACTTCTACCTCTGTAAAAGAGTATCCTTGCTCTGCACAATAGCGTGCAACTTCGTCTGCGTACCTGTTTCCCTGAGACACAAAATCAGTTCCTTTAGTATGAGCTGAACATTTAACAACGGCAATAGCTGCCGGACCTTGTAATGCTTCTAACAACAATCGTACAAATTCCCCATTTCGAATAGGTGATCCTGAAGAAGTCATATAACCTCTTTGAGACCACAATTGCCCATAGTCATGAACTACCCCGAAACCGTATTGGCTATCGGTGTAAATGGTGACTCGAATTTTGCTGCCTGCTATACAGGCACGAGTCAATGCAATGATTTCAGCTACCTGAGCGGAGTGTACTCCTTCCAGGCAAGCGGCTTCCACAACTCCAGTGATGGTACAAACAGCATAAGCTGCTCTCAATTGACCGATATTGTCTCTTACACATGAGCCATCAACAAAGAAAATTTCATCAGGGTCAGTCAATGGCTCATCTACAATATCTGGTCTCGGTTTTGTGCATAGTTCAGTCACATCAAGGCAATCGTGATCTTCACATTCTTCATCTTCTATATCATTTGGAAGTGGCATCAAAGTGGCAGGATTCAAAACAGAGCATCTCTTAAGGGTCACGTTCTCTGCGGCAAGAATGACTTGCTCGTAGCGCATGAGCCTGTTATTTGTCAGATGCTGTGTCTTGGTCCTGGTCATCAACAGTTCCACAGAATGAGGTACATACACCACTAACTGGTGTCCCATGACTATACTTTCGCACCTTTCAATGCTGACACCCGTTGCAGCAACGGATTTGAGACATCCGGGCAACGCTGCGGCTACTGGGTCTAAAGTAGCCGAGAAATATGCAACTGGTCTACGGGCATTTCCATGGATTTGGGCCAAAACCGATAAAGCACAACCTTCTCTTTCACAGCAGTAAAGTAAGAATGGTTTTTCATAATCCGGCATTCCCAGAGCAGGAGCACGACACAAGTCCTCTCTCAGCTGCATGAATGCCATCAAACAATCCTTGTCCCATGGTACCGGATCACTCACCTCCTTGTGCGTCAGTTTTTGTAAGGGTTTTGCTTTCAGTGAAAAGTTAGCTATCCACTGTCGGCAATACCCAACCATTCCTAGAAACATCCTGACCTCTCTTTGTGTCGTTGGCGAGTTCATTTTCATGATCGCCTCTATCCTGTCTGGCGACACTTTCCGTTTTCCTTTTTCAATCCTGTGACCCAAGTACTGTATTTCCGTCAAGCAGTACTGTAGCTTGCTCGGTGACACCTTGTGTCCGTTCTCAGCTAAGTGATTCAACAAGGTGATGGTGTCTATCTTACAAGCTTCCTCGGTTTCTGACGCAACAAGCAGGTCGTCTATGTACTGGACTAGAACCGAGTTCCGTGGCAGTACTAGACTTTCAAGGTTTTTCTTCAGCAGCTGGTTAAAAATCGATGGGCTTTCTGTATACCCCTGTGGGATACGACACCATGTTAATACGCGATTTTCCAGCTTAAAAGCGAAAAGAAATTTGCTCTCCTCATCTAATGGGATTGAAAAGAAAGCCTGGCAAAGGTCTATCACTGTGAACCACTCAGCTTGGAATGGTATCTGAAACAATATCACTGATGGATTCTGTACCACTGGACAACATGAAACAACTATGTTATTAATCTTTCGGAGGTCCTGCACTATTCTGAATTTCCCACTAGGTTTCTGTAAACCCATAATCGGGGAGTTACATGGACTACCCACGATTTCTTTCAGTATTCCCTGCTTAATCATGGAGTCAATCACGGGCTTTATCCCTGCAATCATCTCCGGGGTCAGTTTGTATTGTGGCGTTCTTGGATATTCGACATTTGGTTTTACCATGATTTTCACTGGCTCCACTCATTTGATCAGCCCTATCTCTTCCCCAGTGAAATCCCACACTTCAGATGACACCGTATCTCTTAGGTCCATTGGAAGCTCTTCCACTGTCAAGGTAGGATACAGCTCTACACATACCCTTGAGTTTGCAACCTTAAAATCGGCATCATCATCGTTAGTCTGTACTTCCACTCCCTGAGGTGTGCAATATATCGTACAATTCAGTTTGCACAATAAGTCTCTTCCTAACAGACACACAGGGCTGGAGTCACAGACCACAAACTGGTGCTCATCACTGTATTTCCCTATTTTCACTAATACTGGCTCCGTCAAAGGACTAGTTATTCTTCTGTTTGCGACTCCTACCACTTGAATGGTTTCCCCTGACATTGGCAGGTCCGGAACCACTGCTGATCTTATAGTAGATCGAGTGGCTCCCGTGCCCACCAAGAAGGTCGTAGGACACCCTGCTACTTCAGCCTCTACATACGGTCCCCTTTGGTCCACCTCTAGAACTGCCCCGAGGGTACAGTCCTCTATGTTACTCACACGCTGTCCAGTCAACGGATCAACGTAATAACACTCCTCTCCTCCTACGAAAAGTGGCATCTGTCTATAGGTCTTTCCCCCTGTCGCTATTCTGGGTGGTTGAGGGAACTGGGCTTGAGGAGCTGAGGTCCCCCCTTTGACCACCTTTCCCTTGGGTATTATTGTCCCTTTCACTATGCTACTCTGTGTTTCCTCGTCCTCTATTTCTAGTTCTCCATTTTCAGGGTTATAGGGACACTCGCGTTTCCAATGTCCCACCTGGTGACACTGGTGACACTTTGTTGTCTTTTTCAAGGTAGCCAGGTCTACTCTAGGTCTAGGATTTTCCTCATTGTCCCTATTCTGGTTATTCGACCTCCTTCTCAAGGTCCCTGTTCCCTGTTGTTGTTGTCCACCCTTTCCAGCTGACTGCATCTGAACCAACATCAGCTTCTCCTTAAGTTTTTTTGCTTTGGAATCAATTTCATCACTACAGTATCTTGCATATCTCAAAATTTCATCTAATGGTTTATTTTGCCAACAAATCAAATGTTGCTGTATCATCAAGCAAATATCAGGTCTCAATCCCAACACAAACTTTGACACGAACTGTCCTATATCCTTGGGATCCATTACATCTAATCCACTGTATTGTTTGAATGTTTTCAGCAATCTCTCATAATATTCATGGACTGTCTCCTTGGGTTCCTGTCTAGTTCGGTCTATCTTCACCCAATCTATGTCCTGCGGTGGCACCTTATCTTTCAGCCATGTCATTACCCTTTCGTACTTCTCCATGACTTTTTCAGATGGTCCATTGGTCTGAGCATCCCTCTCTGGTTCAGATGTGGGCCATTCTATACTAACCTTGCATGCAGTCCATAAGTCTCCTGGAACTACGATATCAAATAGGGTGTTCAAATCAATCCACAGTACTTTAGAGATTTTCACAAACCTCTCTACCTGCTTATACCACTCCATGGGGTTCTCTCTCAATTTAGGAAAGGAATTGGTAAATGCAGCTAAATCTCCCCTACTCCATGGCACATGCACATAGCTCCCATTCGCTATTTCTCGCAAAGGGAAAGCTTCCATTCTCTGTAGCCCTCCCTCTGGGGACATCACAACTGTGCTCCGTCTAACGGTTCCTTTCTTGGACCACCTTTCTTCCCACTTATCCAGATCCCTCCATGTCCTTATCCCTGTAATCAGTTCTCTGATGTGTGTTTTTAATCCGATTGTTCTCCTCTCTTCGAGGTCCTGGTCTGAATAATGCAACCTATGGTTACCCTGTAATGCCTTTGTTCTCGACAAGTCTACCATGTACTTGTCTGCTAATTCAGATAATTTCTCATGTACTGCTCTCGCTTTCCGAGTGATATCCTTTGCTATGAACAGTACCTCATCTTGCTCGTACATTTCAATCCTCTCTAAAGGTAGCGTACCATCTATTATTTCATCTAAATCTGATTTTAAACTGGTTACGTCTAACCTTTTTGCCTTTATCTCAGCCCTTAGTGTGTCATTCTTAGAGGGTCCATTCACCTCTCTCCCATCCCAGCTCCGAGCCCTTCGCCTGGGCTCAGGCGAGTTATGGGGAGTCCTCCCATGTTCCCATCTTTCGAGGTCCCATGCAGTTCCGTCCCCTCTTGGCATGTGATGAAATGATACTCTATTTCCCACAGTCCCACTTTGTCTGTTCTGCTCATTTTCCCTGCATGTATGATAGGACCTACCATCGTCCTCCCTGCTTTCACAATTCCCTTGCTGCCTAGTATCGCTCAACACGTGGTAAGACCCTTCACAACTCCCCATGTTCCCGCGATCCCAGTGTGGTCTATTATCGCCAGGTGCATGGTGAGTGCATTTAAAACTATCACGATACTCTTGTGTCCTTCGGTCTCCCCCGCTGTGAACGAGACGAGACACCCTTCCACATTCTGCACTTCTATGCTCTTGGTCCTGTCCATCTCCATTAAGGGAATGATACGTAGCCCCTCTATTCTCTTGACTTTTGCCGTCGCACTCCTGGCTGCTTTCGCTAGCCCCACAGTGAGACAATGTTCCGTCACCTCGACTTCCCCATTCAGCTTCCGCTCCTGACCTATTACTCTGGGTTCCCGTGCTGGCATCCCACCTTCTCAGGTCAGCCCTCAATTCCTTAAAGGACTTCGGCCGTGGTCCCCTTAGATCCATCGGTCCTCTCTGACCCCCCCTGATCTATTATGGGATCCCCTGTTTGATTTAATGGAGTGCTCCAATCTCTTGGTCCGGACAACTGCCTTTGAGAATTAATCATGTTGTTCCTATTCTCAATTTCTGCTCTCTCCCTGTCCAACCGTGCCTGTTCCTCTGCTCGTGCTTTCTCTGGGTCATAAATCGACACTATAGGACCTATAGTAACAGGTACTTGGAGAGCGTCTGGCAATTGGTAGGACTTAGCATGCTCCATTTCTGGCACCTTTTGTACCACGAATCTTCCGACTACCCTCTGTACTGGACTAGGCTGAGATATCTCCTCACCTTTGGCGTATTCTCTATCTGCTATAGGAGGTGGTCTATTTTCTTCTGTACCAGCCCCGTCCCCCCTCTGGAGCTCGGGACCTTCCATCTCTCTATTGTACGGAGGTGGTCTGTCCATCAATAACCTATTTATCAGACTGTCTTCTGTCTCGCTCTCATCATCTTCTTCTGGTGGTTTCTTTTCTCCTGTGACTTCTATCACTGGGTACAGTTTATCCACTTCGATTCTCTGCACTCTCCACTTTTTAGCTTCCTCATCCCATTTGGCATCCTGCACTGCTCTTACCGATCGTCTCCTCTTTCTTGACGCCTGTTCAGGCTCCGGTCATACGCCGCCCTGAACCACGCATTAAGGGCTTCAAACTGTGTTGGTCTGGGCAGAGGTCTCGTTGCAGTCATAACTGCTTTTAACTGGTGTAATGCTTCTAATCTAAAGGTTCCGTTTTTCGGAAACGTCAATTCCTCGTTCCCCTCTGTAATCTTACTCCACTCAGAAATCCACAGTATAGTATGCAGCCCAACATTCGTAGCCATGTAATGAGCTGGTGTACCCTCCGGCGGGGCCTCATCCCCGTCCACCGATTCTCTATTTTCTCTCTTAAAGATCGCTCTCAAGCGCCTAAAACACTTCATAATCAAATCTACAATTTTCTACTTCGCTGCGTTTGTTTACTTCCTGATGACAATCCACCAATCCTAGCGCGGTTTTTGCTAACTGGCCTATCACAGCGCGGCTCTTTGGCGACCGGCCTATCCCAGCGCGGTCTTACACCAACCGGCCTATCACAGCACGGCTCTTTCTGACGTCACTCGTCTCCCCTTCACAGCAGTTCCCCTCCTTTCTCAGCTCGTATCCCGGTCATGCATGCGTCCCATTCATACTCTGAAAAATGATTACTTCCGACCAAGCGATCACTTTTCTTGACTGTACGCCCACAGTCTAACTGTAATTGTCACCTCAACTGACGAAATGTCCTTCCGTAAACGTCCAGACAATCGTCTTAACTGATAGGTTACTCACACACAGTAACTTCCGACCAGCGTCCGTTACTCATACACTCACTCTTGCATTCCCCCTATCACGGTCCTGCAGGCGATCAATGGTACCTCATGACCCCCTTCACAACGGTTGACTATTACTCTGGATGTCCGATACACCCGAACCACTTAAGCTCTTCTCTGAACTTAAGATTTTCACCAGGTTGCGCGCGCTCACAACCCTGCCTCAGTCACACTACAGGCATTCAACTCCGCATGACATTACAACACAAATACAACACAAAGCACCGCAATCTAACAACGCATGACCCTTTATACTCACTCTCGACCGTTTCTGCTGCTTTTTTCTCTTTCGCGCCGTCAGCACCTTCTTCGGCAGGCGATTCTTCCTCTGGTCATCTCTCGATCTCTAGGGGCCTCGGGGTAATCTTAACCTAGTCTAGATCACTTTCCTCAAGAAGGCAACCATCCTATATTGCTACCAACCGGAAAGGCGGGATTTTTGATCTCCCGATCACTCTAGATCTAAATCCCCAATCAGGTCGACTGAATCTTTGTTGCCTGTCATAGAGTAAAGGCAATCTACTACCAAGTTAATCAAACCAATAATTGGCACGACTCTGAAGAACCACTTACCACAAATCAGTTTTAAAGATTTATTATAAAGCCAAAGTTAACTGGATATACAAACATCTCAATAAAAGGTTCATCAGGTATACTGGCACCAAAACGAACATAAATTCTCTAAATGATCTTAAGCGACAGAAGAATATTACCAGGACCAGCTTAAAGATCAGCAAGTTCACAAGAATAGACACAAGTTGTAATTTGAGTGTCATTTACAGAAAGAAAAGAATCAGGTTAGACTATCCCTACACTAGACTAAGTGACATCCCTACTTAACACAACCCTTTAGCTAAAAAGGTGTCAGCAGTGGTGACTTCCAAAGAAGTTCACTCACTTTCCCTAGTCTCTGATGTAATTCTGTGCATTGAAGTCGTGCCCTCTCTGCCTACCCATCCGCTCTCTAAGGGTCCTCAGGCCATCTGCTCTAACTCCACCCCAGGTTTGCTGTCCCTAATACAAAATCACAAGCATTGTCGAAACGCCCCTCAGAAACGCCCCTCACGTACACACTTCACGTGGTTTCGATTCTGGTTTCTTCCATGCTGATACTCCTCTGGGCCTCTTGTTAGCGTTGACCTTGCTTCCCAGGCTTCTTCTCCGCTTGCCGGTACCCCCCATTACATTCTTGGAACCTCCTCCAGGCCTGTGCCTGTCTCCCCTGGAGTTCTGGACTTTTTGGTTCCGTCCAGAGGTGTCAGGGAACAACACCCAAAGACCCCGGAGTTCCACCTGCCTTGGTGCGCAAATGAACAGAAACACGGGCTTCTCGATGGTGGCGTCAAAGACCAAAGGTTTATTACTGCAGGGACACAGAAGTCACAGAAACTACGCATGGGCAGTAACTAGGAGCCTGTTCAAATTGTACAAACAGGGTTGCTCCTTATATACTAAATTTTGGCCTTTAGGCGAATTCTTCACATGTTGGTACATTCCCAAAACCTTTGTGTCATAAACAATAAATATTTGGCGTACACAGGAACCGTTGATAAAATCTGATACAAAACATCTACGAAGAGGGGTTCCCACTAGTTCATCACAATCCCTTGTCAATATTGTATTCAAGAGCCGGACCGCCTCATCGTAAATTTCGTTACCTCCCCCTAATAAAGATTCAGAAAGAAAGGAACGGAGCCAGGTGTGGAAGATAAAAAAGCGGGATAAGGGATGTTTGTGGGTTGTAAATGGGCAAGGCTACCGGCTTCGGCCGCCTAATCATGATCGGGACAATGGACACGAGAACCAGTTCAGTTGGGCTGGCCTCGGGCA
The DNA here is from genome assembly GCF_964263255.1 of Lissotriton vulgaris. NCBI lineage: Eukaryota > Metazoa > Chordata > Amphibia > Caudata > Salamandridae > Lissotriton > Lissotriton vulgaris. Next base: position 586,193,982 of record NC_141699.1, on the reverse strand, counting down.
GAGGAGGCAGCCTTTGTCGAGTCATGTAGCTACAGCGTGATCTGGTTTAAGGTGCACGTGTCATGAAAGAGGTGAATCTCCGGCTAAGGCTACGTGTCCTTAATCGAAATGAGGTGATCAGAGGTTATTGCGTATGTGAGGGCAAGAAACACAAAATGGCTGCCATGATCTAAGATGGATGCCGTGGGTAGATCAGAAATGTGTTCATAACAGGAGTACTCTTGCTCGTATCGTAGCGAAAACACCAGGATATGCTAAATGGATCATTTGCGGTTCGCTGATACCAATATTATGTATTTCCGACAACATTGAAAACACGGGTTCAAATCGTCACGGAACCTCAGACCCTCCTTTTGCCCTTACATATGCAATTACTCAGTCTATGTCAGAATCTAATTCTATGCTCATCAGGTCGGTGATATGCTGTTGTATCATCATCCTTTCTCGTGCCTTTTCTCCAAACGCAGGTGGTTTCCTAAAACAGGTTGCAGCGCAAAGACTACATAGAGCAGGACCACACTGGATAATCAGCCAGCATGAGAAGAGGAATACTAAGATGACACCAATGACCATTAGAACCTTCCATCCCCACGCTGAGATCAGAGTCCAAAACCATTCCATGAAGGACCAGTTTCCCTTGTCTACGTGTATAGAGTCGGAAATCTTGTGTAGCTTAGAGATCGCCTCATAGACTGTTGGAGCATTATTGGGAATAAAGACACAGCAGCTCGATTGGATCATTCTGCATACCCCACCTCGATCTGCAAGTATAACGTCTAGAACCATACGGTTCTGCAACGTCATGAGTCTATCCGCCTGAAGCTCAGCTGTCAAATTGCTAAGGGCACCAGCAGTTTCAGTAATAGTAGATTCAACTACCCGTGTTAGCTGACGTATATTTCTACTATTGGCCATAGGCCCCCAGAACGGAAGGAAGCCTTTGAAGAAGTCTCCAGCTTCCTGACCAGCGGTATCTTCTTTGCTGAAGACACCTCTCGCTACTCTAGTTCTGTGGTATTCAGATGAAGCAGTGTATGTTGGAGGCAACAATCGAGCAATATAACATGAACCTGAAAAGTCAGCAGGTAACCATGTATATGCTTGGTCTCGACAGATGAAGTAGGTACCCCTAGCAGTAAGGAAAGCAGGGGAAGAGTTAGCCGGAAACACATAAGTCTCTACGCACTCACTCCTCCCTAGCTGAGCTCTCGGATTTCTCCCATTACCTTGCAAACAGACCTGACCTCGGTGAGGTACGACCCAGATTGGTGTTGAGCTTTTACGCTTGCTTTCTCCCAAACTAAGGCGATACTCTGAAGAATTCCAACTTAAATATACTCGCAATTCGTCTCTAGGGTATGATGGAGTATTATTGACGTCCTTGATCATGTCAATAATTCCCTGGACTAAGGCTTTGTTGGCAGAGTTATATTTAGTGGAACCTGGGGGGCGCGGAGGATAGGTTTCAAGGGCATAAGCAAAGATGGTTTGAAGGGCCTGAAATGATCCATTGTAGCTGAAAGGCAAAACCAGATAGGGAATGCCTTTATCCATAGTGTGGGGTATCAAGCCACACACCCAGCAGTCTGTAGTGTTAACTACCAGTTGGTGTTGGTGCAAGAGCTGTACAAAAGTGTTGTTAATGAATTCTGAGCGTCGGGCTTGCTCATGTTCAGGAAACGAATGAAAAGAGTGTATAGAGGAAATAGTAGAAGTAACAGGATTAAGGGGAGGTACTGTAGTTACTGGCACATAAATCAAACTTATACCGAAAACGATTCCACCCACCAACGTTATCAAAACAATTAAAAATGTAATGGCACATTGCATCAAAAAGCATTTGCTATGAAGAATTCTGTAAAGTCTGTTTCTGCGAACATAAATCACATTTTCTCGTTGCAGCGCAGGAAGCTCCATCTTCTACAATCCGCTCGCGACCACTGATGATGTGTACGTAGATGAAAATGCCTCTATCAGCCCTGGGAGTTCCCAGAACTAACAGAAAGATCGACCTTGTGTCAGACCCCCGCAGATTCAACTAGGCACACAGCCACGACCCTACGGCTACCCAGACGGCAAGGCAATTTCAAAAACAATAAAACAATAGCAAACTTCCTGGCTGAAGGCAAAAGTTCAATATTTCAAAATATCACAATATGCAGTTGCCTGCTTTATTTGTGCATTTTACGGTTTCGTAAATTATATCTTTGCTTCGCAGGTACTGTTTGATCGGCAAATAGCGTATCACTGGTTTTTGTTACAGTGTTCAAGTTCGCAGATGACAGAGTTTTTTCTGATGCAGGAGACAAATGTTCAGAGTTCAAAGGAGTCTTTTCAGGAGGAGAGTCAGAGCTTGGAGTGTCAGTAATCAATTCGGCATCGCTGAAAGGGATGAACTTTGGCGTGCGTTCAGACTCGGAGGCACCAATTCCCTTCTTCACCCAGTCGTCGTAAGGAAGTGGTAAAGGTACACGCTTAACATGGGATGCGTGCACCCAATGCTTGCGACCAGCTACACGAACTGCTGTCCTCGTCGCAAGCAGGACCTGGAAGGGACCGATGTATCTGGGCTGGAGATTCTTCGTCCTCGCGAAATTCCTGATAACCACGTGATCTCCTGGTTTCAGCTGATGCCCTGGACTCTCCGGAGGCTTTGGTAAAGCATCGAAAACCTGTTGATGAATAAGACTCAATTTAGCAGTCAAGTCGTAAAGGTAGTCTATTAACATAGGATATTCTAGAGATCAAAACTCCTTAGGCCTCGGCACACCCCAAATATTTGCCGGGCGGCCAAACACTATCTCATACGGGCTAAGCCCCACTCTAGAATGTACAGTTGCTCTCGTTGATAACAAAGCCAAAGGAAGTGCGTCTGGCCAGGCTAAACCTGTGGATGCTTGTATCTTAGCTAATTTCAGCTTGAGGGTGCCATTGTAACCCTCCACTAGACCAGCAGACTGGGGATGGTTCGCACTGTGAAACTTTTGTTTCAGACCTAGGCCGGCACACACACTCTTCATAACTTTCCCTATAAACTCACTTCCGTTATCTGACCATACAATCCGTGGCATACCGAATCTAGGGAAATATTCTTTGAGAAGAATTTTGGCAGTTGATAGGGCAGTGTTGTCCTTTAGTGGGTATGCTTCGATCCACCTGGAAAAAGCACAGACTACCACCAGGACATATTTCAAATTATTACAGCGATCCATGTGAATGAAGTCTAACTGAATCACTTCAAAGGGGCAGGAAGGAGGAGCGAAGTGACCAGCAGGAGTTGGAGTTCCCTTGCCAGGATTATGCATCAGGCATACCATACAATTTTTCACCACTCTTTCTGCACACTTACTGATCCCATCATTCTTCCAGACCGGAGCCAACATCTTACAGATTCCTTTAGAACTTATATGCGCTACTCCATGCGCCATCGTCACCACTGCAAGCACATACGCATCAGGCAACATCCAACGCTGCTGTTCTGTTAAATCAATCCAACACCCATTCGAATCCAACTTGCCCGTACTCTCTCTCCATACACGTTTCTCTTCCTCAGTTGCCTCTTTCTGAATCTCTTTCACACTTTCCATTGTATCCTCACACATTCCAGATTCAGCAATCCATCTCGCAGACGTAGCAACATACATTCTACTCATCATGTCTCTAGCTGTCTGTTTAGCGGTCTCATCAGCAAAAGCATTTCCACGACCAACATCATCCGTGATTGCTTTATGAGCACTGCACTTCACAATCGCAACTTCAGTCGGCAAGGTTAGAGATTCCAACAAGTCGTTAACTAGCTGACCATGTTGAATCTTAGTCCCATGGGACGTAATGAAACCTCTTTCTCTCCACAACCGGCCAAAACTATGGGCCACGCCAAATGCGTACTGACTATCTGTAAAGACATTCACTCTCTTTCCCTTAGCTAAAACACACGCTCTGGTTAAAGCTATTAATTCTGCAGCCTGGGCAGAATTCTGATTCACTCTTGCGGTCTCCACAATCGTCTTCAAGGTCGTTACTGGGTAAGCAGCAGTCACATCACCATTCTCTAATTTAAAACATGACCCATCCACATACAATGTGCCATCTGGATCTGATAATGGAGTATCCTTTAGGTCAATTCGTCCTTTTGTCTCTTCCTCCGTTCTAAAGCAACAATCATGTGGCTCGGAATCACTCGACTCTTGATTAGCCGGCAACAATGTTGCTGGATTCAATACATTACATCTTTTGATCTGAATATGACTCGCTAGTAATGTCAGCTCGTAACCAGATAGTCTCGCACTGGTAAGGTGTTGTGTCTTTGTTCGATTCATGAGTGTATCCACCGCATGAGGAACCATGACCACTAGCATGTTGTTCATCACCAAACCAGCAGATTGTCGAATGGAAGCCGCAGCTGCCGCTGTAGCTCTCAAACAACTAGGTAACGCTCTAGCTACCGGATCTAATGTTGATGAAAAATACGCACAAGGGCGTTGTTTATCACCAAACTTCTGTGTCAGAACACTCAACGCGCAACCTTCTCTCTCGTGAACGTAGAGCGTGAATGGCTTACTGTAATCAGGTGTACCCAATACAGGAGCTGAACACAATGCTTTTCGTAATTCAGTAAAACTCTCTTGACATTCATCAGACCATGGCACCGGACTCGGAACATTTTTCCCAGTCAAAGCTACCAATGGTTTTGCTAAAAGAGAAAAATTTGGGATCCACTGCCTACAGTAAGAGGTAATACCTAGAAAGGCACGTACTTCTCTCTGTGTGCGGGGAACACTCATCTGCGTAATTGCTTTTATTCTCTCTGGGGTCAACTTCCTTCCCTCCTTTGACAAGAGATGACCTAGGTAGGTCACTTCTTGGCAGCAGTATTGCATCTTTGAAGGTGATACCTTGTGATTCAAATTAGACAAGTGATGCAATAACGAAACCGTAGCTGCTTTGCAAGTTTCCTTGTCATCGGCAGCCACTAGAAGATCATCTACATACTGCACTAGAGCAGAGCTTGGAGGAAGGACAAAGGAATCTAACTGACTTTTTAATGCTTGACTGTAAATAGATGGGCTCTCACAGTAGCCCTGTGGAGCGCGTTTAAATCTGAAACTGCGACCTCCTAGACAGAAGCCGAAAATATCTCTGCTTTCTTCGGCTATCGGAATGCTGAAAAAGGCATTCTTCAAGTCGATAACTGAAAACCAAGTGGCTGTAGCAGGAATCAATGTTAACAAGGCAGTAATGTCTGGAACCACAGGAAACTGCGGGACCACAATCTTATTGACTTCTCTGAGGTCAATGACAAACCTATACACTGGAGGCTTTGTAGGATCAGTTCGTTTCAAAATCGGTAATACAGGACTATTACAAACATTTCCTCTAGTTTCTTCAACCACACCTTTCTTAATCAAATCTTGCACAATCAGTAAAAGTGCACGCTCACCTTCACTAGATATTTTGTATTGCGGAATTCTTGGAAATGTTACATTTGCTTTCAAAGTTACTACATATGGTGGTATTTCTAAAAGGCCTACATCATTAGGACCAGTCGCCCAAAGAGAGTCAGGGAGTGAACGCAGCTCTGGCGGGAGTGCATCCATTGACAAGTACATCGGAGAGGTGATTCTTTTACCCAATGTAAGCTGTACCCCTTCCGGAGAACAGTACAATGTCGCATATAGTCGTTTTAACAAGTCTAAACCAAGCAGATTTTCATTACAACCTGTCGTCAAAATCAGGGGTGCTTTCAATTGACACGGTCCAACAGAAATAGACAAAGGGCCAGATATGGGGTTGTAAACAGGGGCGCCTGAAAAACCTACAGAAACATTTGTTGAGCCAGACAAAGGTGCGCCAGGGAGTTTCGCATGAATGATAGAACTTTTTGCGGCACCAGTATCCAACAGAAACGGTTCGACTACACCTGATGTTGCTACTGCGACATAAGGCCCACTCTGATCCACTGGAACTGATACTACTCCCTCTCTCTGTCCATGGCTGTCCTAGTACCCATTTTGCTGGAATCCCTCATCCACTTCAAAATAGTCTTCAACAAGATATTGTTGAGATCTATTTTGCGGGGCTGACTGTCCATTTCGTTGATCAAAGTGATTGGAAGGACGATCATTCGTCTGTGGAGGCATAGCACCTCGCCCTCGACCTCTAGAATTCTGCACAAAACCACCACGACCTCTCTGAGCTGCTGCTGCATTATTTTGCGCTAAGATCGGACATTCATTCTTGTAGTGACCCTCTTTCTTACAATACGCACACTGGTTCCATTGATATTGAGGCCTCGGTGTATTATAATCTGTCCTTTGATATGAATTCTGTTGCATATTAGTCTGATTCGTGCGAGGCGGATACGCCTGTTGCAAAAGAACTTTAGTCTTTAAATCTTTCGTTTTCTTGTCTGATTTCTCTTTTTCCTCTTTATCCCTATTTTCGTAATACTGTGCAGTTGCAAGTATTTGCGCAGTTGTAGAAACAGCCCACGCACTCTCTGAATCCTTTAATTTATTGCATAACTCAGGTAACAAATTATGCACAAATTTATCGACAAACAGTCTCTGTCCTCCTTCCGTGCTCATATCCTGACCACTATGATCTACAAAAGTCTCTTCAAACCTCGTGAAAAAGTCGGAGACACTTTCGTCTTTCTTCTGCCTGCATGCAGATAACTTGTCCCAATTAACACGTAATGCGGGCATCAGAGTCTTCATTAAGTCGATTATCCTACCCGGAAGATTAGCAATTAGGGGTTCAGGTTTTGCACCACCCGTTTGCTGACCATCCGCTGCAGTGATAGCTGCCCAATCACCACCTAAGGCAACTTGATGATCCTCTCTACGAATTTTAGCCCACACTGGTTGAGGAACTACATTTCCAAATAACATATCAATGTCTGCTAAGTTCATTATACAAGCCTCAACTGTCTGTGTTAATTCCTTGTAATATCCAGCAGGATTCTTACGCGGATCTGGCAAGGCCTGTTTCACTGCTAGCACTTCGGCTCGTTTCCACGGAATGTGTATCCATACTCTCTGGAATTGCGCCGGAGCAGCTACAATACCATTAACATTGTCAGCTTGCACAGCTTCGCGCCAAATTGGAGGAACCTCCCTCATTGGATATTGGCGACTCAGCTTCGTTTTACCTTTGTCTAAATCTCTCGGTGAACGAAGAGATGGATCATTCCTAAAACTTAAGATCAGTTCCATCGCTTCTTCTATATTTTCACCTACTATCATACCTGCAGCAAACTCTTTCTGAACCTTAATTAAGTCTTCTAAATTTGATTCAACATCATCTTCTTCTATCTCCTCACGTAACAACGAACACATCTCATCAAAGACATACCGTTGCGTTGGTTCCTTCCACTGCATAAATGTATCTAACACATCTCTCGTACTATATCTCCTACTCTTCGAGATCCATCTGAGAGCCGTGGAATCTAAAATTCCCCGTTCCTCAGTACTTGGATGCTGACTACGTCTCTGAACAGAATCAGAAGTAGGAGTCTTGATTAGAGTTTTATAGAAAGGAGACAGCATATTAGACACAGAATCAGTGATTCTTCGACGAACAGAAAGTGGAGTCAACACACTCGCAGACGTAGAGAACACAGTAGAGGTAGGAACAGATAGCGGAACAGTAGGAGTATCGAGAAAAATAGTTTGTGGAACAGTAGGTGTAAGCGAGACAGATACAGGTATAGAAGTCGGCAATCCAGGAAGAGGAGGAGCCGTAGGAACATTCACATTAACTACAGGAGGTACAGGAGCTTGATTCTGAGGGGCAGGAGCAGGAATACCAGGTTGTCCAGCAACCGGTAATTGAACATTTGGTACAAGTGGAGCCGTAGCACCTTGTGCATACGGTGGAGGTGATCGTAACAGATAAGACAACAGAGGATCGTTTTCGGGGTCCTCTAGTAGCTTAGCTGTTTTCGATGGCAAGGCAGGATAGCACTTGTCGATCGCTAAATTATGCTCTCTAATGGCCACCTCTATGGCCTTCTCACACTCGTTATCTTGCAGCTGCTTAGTTGCTTGTTCTAGAGTCAACTCTTCTTGCTCTTTCTGTTCTTTCTTTAATCTCTTCATTTCTCTCTGTTTGGATTCTTTTCGCCAGTAACGGAAAGAATCAAACATTGCCGGCCGGGCTTTCTTCCTAAACAATTTCGCTTCTAAATTGTCAAGAATTTCGGGTTCAAAACTACCATGCAGTGGCCAACTAAGGACACCGTCTTTCTCAGTGTAGCGGATCCACACCTCATTATAAGATATAGGACCCACACCATGTTTACAATATAAATCATATAGGGGAGTCCCAATCGGAGGAACCAGACATGAGTCCTCCAATCGTGAGTCACTGTTGCAACCGAAACAAGACAACATACAATTTCTCCGACTTACCATTTTTCAGTCCGGAACATAAAACAAACAAAACACGAAACAAATATGTGCACCTGAACCAAGAACTTTTAGGCCTACCAAAACGAACTAATGTATCGATACCCAAACTGAACCAAATAGATTATCGTAACCAGAACAGTCAATGATAATCTTACGAAACTAAACCAAAGCAAGAACCAAAAAAGGATTTTAACAACCCTCTCAAAGTAACCCACTAACTAGCAACCACTAAATACTTAACTGAGGCACTGAAGACGTCACCAAGGAGAAACCCGTCACGTTTCGCTGTACTAAGGGCTGCACCTCGGGTCCAAGACAGGGCGACGGTCAAGGCAACGGCCCACTGCAGCCGTCCTGAACGGGAACCCTCGTGGAAGAGAACTTCGGGCCACTTTTGCGATATGCCGGGATCGATGAAGTGGGGCGCCTCCCTCAGGAATCTTCACACGAAGCTTCTCGAACTCTTCAGGCTTTTGGACCGGTACCGAATGACGTCGCCCCACGTTGGGCGCCAATTGGAGTTCTGGACTTTTTGGTTCCGTCCAGAGGTGTCAGGGAACAACACCCAAAGACCCCGGAGTTCCACCTGCCTTGGTGCGCAAATGAACAGAAACACGGGCTTCTCGATGGTGGCGTCAAAGACCAAAGGTTTATTACTGCAGGGACACAGAAGTCACAGAAACTACGCATGGGCAGTAACTAGGAGCCTGTTCAAATTGTACAAACAGGGTTGCTCCTTATATACTAAATTTTGGCCTTTAGGCGAATTCTTCACATGTTGGTACATTCCCAAAACCTTTGTGTCATAAACAATAAATATTTGGCGTACACAGGAACCGTTGATAAAATCTGATACAAAACATCTACGAAGAGGGGTTCCCACTAGTTCATCACAATCCCTTGTCAATATTGTATTCAAGAGCCGGACCGCCTCATCGTAAATTTCGTTACCTCCCCCTAATAAAGATTCAGAAAGAAAGGAACGGAGCCAGGTGTGGAAGATAAAAAAGCGGGATAAGGGATGTTTGTGGGTTGTAAATGGGCAAGGCTACCGGCTTCGGCCGCCTAATCATGATCGGGACAATGGACACGAGAACCAGTTCAGTTGGGCTGGCCTCGGGCAGAGGAGGCAGCCTTTGTCGAGTCATGTAGCTACAGCGTGATCTGGTTTAAGGTGCACGTGTCATGAAAGAGGTGAATCTCCGGCTAAGGCTACGTGTCCTTAATCGAAATGAGGTGATCAGAGGTTATTGCGTATGTGAGGGCAAGAAACACAAAATGGCTGCCATGATCTAAGATGGATGCCGTGGATAGATCAGAAATGTGTTCATAACAGGAGTACTCTTGCTCGTATCGTAGCGAAAACACCAGGATATGCTAAATGGATCATTTGCGGTTCGCTGATACCAATATTATGTATTTCCGACAACATTGAAAACACGGGTTCAAATCGTCACAGAACCTCACCCCGGACAGAGCTCTATTCATCACTCTCTTGATTGGAACCCCCTCACACCTGCAACAGATACCCATGAATAGGGCCCCAAATTCCACCCTCCAGTTATCTGGGTTAAGCCATAAACTTTGAACAAGAATGACAATTTATGCTTTAACGAGACTCAATTCTAACTAACACGTGCAGATCAAAGAAGCAACTTTATCTTTCCAGGCCTACTAAATTACTTTGCAAGAGGCCTGCACTCTGTGAACCTTTATTTCTTAAAACTAAAACAATTCAATTTAATACACTCCGATTATATGAAAACACTTCTACAAACATGATTTCTAACGCATGATCAATAATGTTCTAAAATAGCAATGAAAGTAATAATCCGTTGAATGTGAACTGCAAAAGCATGTTTTCGTTCTTCATATATTGCCATGAGGCCTGCATGTCTCCGTTTAGCAGCATTACATTTTCTTCTGCAGCAGTGACATAACATGGAGTCTTAACAGCACTCTAACATTTCTAAACATTACTACATTAGCTTCACACTCTATAATATGCACTCTACATTGATTAAACACTCATTAGTATATGTAATTCTTATGTATTTTCAACACTTCTACGTGATTTAACTATTTCATGCATCTAACTAGTAAATATGGTGCACTTATACATTTTTCTCAGTTTTGCGCTCTCTCACATCCTTTGAATCTAATGTTCGAACCTACTTGGCAGACAAGGTAACATTAGCAGACCGTCTCTAGCTCACATACCTTTTTTGTAAAACTAAAGCCAAGTGCTAAACTTTTGTTATTTAAAATAGGGTTCCCTTTTTTTAAAAAACAATTTCAGTACTTAAATGAAACAGAGCAAGCTTTTGCAATTACTTCTTGATCCAACGCCATGCCTAAACATCACCAATGCTAAAAGCCCCACTACAAACACATTCATCAGTACAGCTAACAACTGGCAACATGTAGCTTTTTTAGTGAAACCGACGCTTTGTATGTATTATAATCACTTGCCTATTTACTAGACTTCAACAATACAGTTACGTTATCAAATAATCTTTTTAGGGACAGAAACTGGAGGTAACTTCTAATGCATTAAAATATATATAATATGTTTAAGTATTTTTAAATATTTACCCACAACAGTAAAGGAGATGCGAGCGTTAAAAAGGCACAGAGTATTTGCAGCTACAACATTCTAGAAGTGCAAACAAATTTGCGTCCCGGACGCTCTTCCTTATTTATTAAATTAATTTACCACACAGCTAAAGGGAGTCTTTTACAAACACCTTCTCTCACATGCAAACCGTGGGCCACCACCCTTTATATGTGTTAGACATAACTAACACCATCACGGGTGCACTACATTGCCTGTAGGGGTATCACTGGTGCTTTAGAGTACATGTCTTCTACATTCACTTTAAGTGCACCTCGCCTGCAGGTCACTTTAGTTCGTTTGCTGCATATGTGTTTTTTATTGTAGGCCTACTCTATGCATTATGCAGCATCCTATATCCTTCTGCCCATACCTATTTATTTATTACAAAAGTTTGCACAGTAGACAAAGGGAGTGGTTTTACAGCTGCTTTCTCAGCTATGTAATCCTTACTGCACCACTCTCCGTAACATGTATTTCACAAACTAGCACCATCCCTGGCGCTGAAAAATCTGTGGGCAATTTCTGTTGTTCTCAGTGTACATCGCTCCTTTCTTAACTGTTGCTGCACGTCCCTGCAGTTTACTTAAGTGCACTTTCTGTGTGGGTGCTTTTTAGTGTAGTTCGACCTACATACTCCATAGCCTCCTAAGAGATATACCTATATGGTCCCACTGTCGGAAACCCGTGAGGGTCACCAAGTCCTTTAACCATATGCCTTGCCAGAGAGGTGTGTGCTGACTGAGTCGTTTGTCCCAGCGCATGTGTCGCAAGGCCATGCGCCATGCCACCAGGACCTCTCTAGTGATTGGTGGTATTGCATGGGGTATTGGGGTCCCATATAAGTATGCTTGGATTTGGGGGAAGTCCATGTCCCTGAGCTCTGTTTTGTAGGGCAGGATGTACCAGCCCCCAGTAAACCAGTCGTGGATGATGAGGAGACTGGTGACTAAGTAGTTGTAAGCGACCAAACTCTCAGTGCTCTGGGACACACAACTTGGGCACAGTACTTTTAAAAAACTAGTCTGGAAAAATGTTAAATCCCTTTCTTTACTAGAGGACAAGGCATTATTCTCCAAAAGATCGCATGCATGGATGACCCTCAATTCTTACAAATCTCTAACACCACAAACATACTTTAACCAGGGTTACCCAAAAGCAATAAAAATGAAGGGGCATATTACCAAGCAATAGCGATCATTATCGCTATTGCTTGGTTAGAGACAAAAATTTACCGCTGAGCTGCGGCGATTTTTACCGCAAATAAACCTTGGTATTACCAAGGTTTATCGCAAATGCGATAAAAATCACCGCAATGCATGGATATCGCTGAAAAGTCAGCGATATTCATGCATTACCGAGCTAATGCTCTTAGCCATGTTATCCACCTCCCATTGGATAACATGGCTAAGAACTGCTCAGGGCAGGTGTTAGCTTTTGGAGATATTCACGCTTAGCGCGAATATCTCCAAAAGTTGGTAATAGGAGATAGCGATGTTAGCGACTGTTTTCAGTCGCTAACATCTTGGCACGCCCACTTTGCATGTCATTAGTGATAAATATCACTGACATGCAAAGTGGGGCCAAGATGGTCGCTATCTCCTAATAGCTGTCGCTACCTGGTGTTAGCGACAGCTAGGTAATAGGGAGATAATTTTATCTCCGCTTTCTTGGCTTTTGAAGCCAAAAAAGCGGAGATAAACCCCCTTGATAATATGCCCCGAAGTTCTTAAAATACAGACTAGGGCTTTTGCCAAGCACAGAGTACCTTCCACCATGGCTTAGGAAAGACGGTAATGAGGCCTGCATGCTTTACGACTAAAAAAGGGCAATATTCTCCACATTACCTGTCTCTGTGATGAACTACAACAAGCACGCCAACTGCTCCTTAAAGATCAATTTAAGCAAAAAAGGACCAGTACCAGAAGGCAAGCGGTGCTCGCCTGCCTGAATCCATTGAACACTAAATTAAATTGCAGATATGTGAAATTTCTTGCAACAGTCGAGCAAAGAATGCCAAGACTGCTAAAATCGGGGATCAATATCACAGAGACAGGCCAATAAGCGGACAGACAGACAATAGGATGTAAGGAAACTCATTGCTCCACCCTATGTAAAAATGTGCTTGATCAGCCATACTGAGCTATACTTGGTGCAAACAGCAATGTACTTACAATTTTTGCTTATTTTAACGGTTTTAAAAATTTATGTTTTACGATTTTTGTTTTCTTGTAAAATATATTGCACTGGTTTTAATTAACTATGCTTAATAAACTTTTACCTTACCTATCGGCAGTAAACCATTCATGGATGACGAGGAGCCTGGTGGCTAAGTAGTATAGGTGGAGATCGGTCATACCCATGCCTTCGCCGAAGGGTGGGATCCTGCATAGTGTCAGGGCGATTCACGGCCTGCCTCTTCCTCACAAAAACCTTGTGATCACCCCATCAAAATCCCTGAATCAGCTGTAGGGAAGTGAAAGAAGGTGTTCTGAATGATATATAGGAAGCTGGGGAGGACCATCATTTTGAACAGCGCCCCTCTCCCGAGTGGGTTGAGTGTTAGGAATTGTCAGCGCTTGAGGTCGTCTTTGGTTTCCTGAAGCAAGGGAGTGATGTTTAGCACCCACTCCAGCTCCGGAGTAGAGCCACCCAAATCCCAAGGTACTTGAACGATTGTCGTTTGATGGGGATAGTCGATTGCCAATCAAAGCACGCCCTAGAAAGATGGAGGGGGACCACAGTAGATTTAGCTGGGTTAAGTCAAAGGCCTGAAATGTTTTTGAAGGTGTGGAGCACCTCTAGGCATCGGAGACCTGAGCTTTCTGGGTCCGCTATGAAAAGTAGGACATCGTCTGCGTATAAGGCAATTTGTCCACATGGTGGTTACTCCAAGTCCAGCACCGGATTTGAGGGTCATTCAGAATGAGTGATGCCAGGGGTTCCATCGCCAGTGCGAATAACCAGGGTGAGAGAGGGCACCCCTGTTGCGTGTCTCTCTGGATGGGGAATGCCTTCGAGAGGGCTCCTTTGGTAAGTACCCTGGCTCTGCGATTGGAGTACAGAACTCGGACAAGGCGTCAGAAGTGTTGGCCAAAGCCCATCGTCAGGAGGACATCATCCAGGTACCTCCAATCTACCATATCGAAAGCCTTTACAAAATCTTCTTGGTCCGCAAGCTAGATGGTTCCTTCCGGTTCATGTTGGGCTTCTTGTCTCAGCATTTCAGTCTGTCTCTTGCTCCTCGCACCTTCACAGGGGTCTTGGCTCCAGCTGTAGGTGTTTGTGGCTTCGGGGGAATTCTGGTTTTCCTTTCCTTGACTGTTGTTTGCTATGGGTTTCCTCCCTTCCTCATCCTTTGTTGTCTGTAGAAGTTTCCTTTGTTCTGATTCTGCGGTTGCAATTCTGACTGACCCCTGCATGTTCGGCCCCCGGTTTTGGGGTTACATTTATCGCTGCACTCTTTGTTAATCAGGAGGGGTCTGCCTACTGCTCGGTGTGTGGCTCGTCAATATCTCCTGTGGGTTCTCTTGTCACTGCTGTCAGCGCCAGATCAGGGTGAGTGAGTGTCCTGGGATTGGGGGGCCTCCATCACTGTGGTCTGTCCTTGGGCTCGTCCCCATCTGTGTCCTCGCATCCATCATCCATTGTCCCATTGGGCTCCCTTCCTTGCATGTTTTATCTCCCTTTTCTTCCTGCTCTGTTTTCAGGGCTTGAACAGGTGGTTGCTTGTTCCCTTGGAAAGGAATCAGTGTCCACTCCCTCCTCTCTTTTTCCTGCCCACGGTTGCCAGTCTGTGGGGTTGGGGTCACTCTGGGGTCTTTGCAAGCCAGTTGTCCATGGTCCCAGGGGGCATGGGCTCATCCCTCCATTTAGTGGTAGTTGGCTGCAATTCGGATGGTTGTTCTGGTGTTTCTTTCCCAGTTGCAGGGGGGGATATTCTGCTGCCGCTTCCTCCACTCCAGGGGCTAGTTGCTTTTTGTATCGCCTCGTTTCTCTTTCGTTTCCTAGGCCATCATGTCCTGTATGCATCCCTTCCATTTCTCCCTACTGTGGGTGAGGTCGTGGTTTCGGGTGGAGCTGATGTTGATGCTATTGTCTGCCCTTTTTGGCCTCATCGCCTTTGGTCTTCTGTTGCTCCAGCTTGCCCAGGGGACATGTGTCAGGTTGTTGGTGATCCCATCCCCACTTCATTTTCCTTTGCTGTCTTTGGCTGTTTCTGTCGCCTTTTTTTGATGGCTTGGCTCTTGGCGTTGGGTCCACTGGGGTGCTCATCTCTGTTGGAGGCTGTTGTTTGGGAATCCTCTTGGATTCTGCAATTTCCTTTTGTATTACGGACTGGGGTCCCTTTGTCCAGTGGTGTGTGGATCATGGGCTACAGTTAAGTTTCTGTCTGTTTTTGTTCCTTTGGCCTCCTCTGCTTTGGCTGCTCAGTAGGCTGCTGAATGAACTTGTAGGGTTCTGGCATTGCTCTGGCTGGGCTTGCTCCTTTGGTGGGGCATTGGCCACAGGATTTGTGGTTTTGTCCCATGTTTCTGTAGTCCATGTTCCAGTCTGGGTCTTGTCTTCTGTTCTTTGCATCCTTGGGCCTGGTTCCTCCTGTTCTGGTTCGGGGGCACGCTGCCTTTTATGTTTTTGCTCTTGGGCTGAGGCCGCAATGGTTTCTGTCCTAGAATTCTGTGGGACTGTCACCTGGCTGTCGCTTCACACTTGTATTGGAAGATCTCACCTGGATGTGTTCCATGCTTCCTTGATTGCTTTGGCTGTTGTTGTCGTGAAGCAACTTTGTCATAAGCTTCGGTGTTACAGTTTGGTTTCTCACCGTCTTTGTGCCAAGCTTATTTCTTGTTTTGGCTTGTGAAGTCCTCATACTGTAATGACTCACCCATATAGACACTGATGCACAGAGATCTTTTTTGTACCGGAGGGAATAGTAAAAGCAGATGTAAAATGGGTTAAAACCAACTTCCTGAATTTTAAAGAACAGGAACGTGAGGCAGTGGAATTTAAAAAACCTCTGGTTAGGGCACACTATTTGTTGGTAACAACTTTAACTATTCAGCCCTACTTAAAAATTGTCCCAAATCAATTCCATCATTGGTTATTAACAAAATTTCGTTTTAACCAGATCCATCTTATTTTGGGAGATTATGTAGAGTGGTGCAAACCAGAGAACGCTGCTCTCTGTACTGTGATTGTTATTCAATTCAGGATACTGTGCATTTTACTTTTTTTGTACATTGTATGCAGATATCAGAAAGAAGTACATAATTCCACTGTTAAAAGATAAAGGGTTTTTTCAGGTTAAACTGGCCTTACTGTATCTACAATTACTAGATAACCCTCGGAACATCTTTTTTATTGCAAATTTTTTAGTATCTGCCACTCGGATCAAGAAACTAAGAAACACAGGAATGATAGAATTATGAATTTTATTGGCTTTGTATTAAATTAAAATGAATTTGACTCCCTTTGAGAAATTTTGTATTGTATATAGGAGTTAAAAAAAATTTGTATTCATGGTTGTGTTTTAAAGTATACTTTTATGATTTTTATTAATCAAATAAAGTGGTATTGACTGACTGACTGACTGATGCACAGAGGCACTCGCCCATACATTCACCCATACATGCACTCATACATCCACTCAGTCACCTATACAGCTAGTAACACACCAACAGAGCTACTCAGTGACACATGTATTCACCTATACAGTCACTCATACATCCACTCAGTTATCTACACAATCATTAACACCCCCAATAACTCTAACACATAACCACTGACACACCCAATCGCTCTCCCATATAAACACTGATGCACCCACTCACTCACTCATGTACCCACTCATGCGTCCTATCATTCACCATTACCAGTGATCGCTTTGCCCCTCCCTCCAGCTTCCCCCGTTCCCGGCACAGTAAGTTCCACAAGTGGTTCAACTCCACCCTGAAAGCTCAGCACCTCGAACTGCGCCAAACGGAGCGTAGGTGGAGACGCAATTATCTGCCCATCGACAGAGAGCTATATATCGCTGCGAGAAAAAATATAAAGATGCTATTATTGCAGCAAAAGCTCTTCACATCTCGATAAGGATTCTCACTGCTCATAACAAATCTCAGGAGATCTTTTCAATCATGAGGGTGCTTACGTCTGATGCAAGGACTCTTCCTTCTCAGACCCCGACGCAAGAATCTTGTAATGCCTTAAATAATTTCTTTATTGAAAAAATTGCCAAGATCAAGAATACGATTCCTTCAGTCCTCCCTGATGATATGCCAGCATCCCCCCTGAAAACCCGCTCTCCTTGCTTTCTTTCCCTGCCCTCGACTCCAGCACTCTGGCTAAACTTGTTGCTCGAGTCAAATCTGGCTCACCTAATGATTGCTGTCCTCCCTCTGTCTTTCGCAACATCTGCCTGTCCATACCGGACTGCATCTTGCCTTTATTAAACGCCTCATTGGAGGCAGGAGTAGTACCTAATTCCTTCAAGGAGGCTGTCCTTGTGCCCTTACTGAAGAAACCTGGAGCTGACCCGGACGACCTCGCCAATTATCGGCCTATCTCCCTCTTGCCCTACCTATCCAAACTCCTGGAGGCACATGTTACTAGCTGCCTATCTGAATTCATCGAGAGTTCCAACTTTCTCGAACCTAATCAGGCTGGGTTCAGACCAGCCCATTCCACCGAGGCTGTGATCTTGGCAGTCATGGATACGCTTAGGGCTAATGCCGATAAAGGGACATCACAGGCGCTCGTTTTATTGGATCTGTCAGCTGCGTTTGACACGGTGGACCACAACATCCTTATCCACCGTGCCGAGCAAGCCGGCATCCGAGGCCTGGCTTCTGCCTGGCTCAAATCCTTCTTTTCTGGCAGAATGCAGGCGGTCCGGCTTGGTCCCTTCACAGCCGCACAGGTCCCATCCATCTGCGGAGTGCCTCAGGGATCGTCCCTGTCCCCTCTGCTTTTTAATCTCTATCTTCAGCCACTCATTTTTTCCTTGAAGAGGTGGAATATCATCGTATTCAACTATGCAGACGATCTGCAAATCATTTTTCCGCTTAACACCCCCAATGCAGCCCTTGATTGTCAAGCAGTGATGCTACACATCCAACATTGGATGAACTCCCACCAGCTTAAATTGAACCCGGGGAAGACCGAGTTAATCCTTCCACGAAACAGTCTCACTCACTGGGGCCCACAGTTCTGGCCAACTGAGCTCGGCTCCCCGCCCGTCCCGGCTAAGTCAGCAAAGAGCCTTGGGGTCATAATTGACTCGGAGCTCTCTCTTAAGCCTCAGGTTGGTGCGGTTGTGTCCTCAGATATGTTCCAGCTCAGAAAAATCAGGAAAGTTTCCCATCTCCTGACACCAGAGGCCCTGATACAAGTCCTGATTGCCCTGGTGCTCTCCCGCCTGGATTTTTCAAACTCCCTGTACTACGGCCTACCTAAATTCCTCCTTAATAGGCTCCAGATTGTACTGAACCAAGCGGCAAGGCTGGCCTATAAAACCCCGAAGTGGCAATCCACGAGACCACTGCTTCAAGACTGGTTGCCGGTGGAGCAGAGGACTGCATTTAAGATCGGCTGCCTGACCTTCAAAGCTGTATTCGGGACCTCCCCTGCCTTTCTCAAATCACTGGTCATTCCTTACCGTCCGGTACGCAATCTTCGTTCCTCCCATCGCCTTTTGCTAGCTGTCCCTGCTACCAAACACAAAAAAAAACGGCTGTCGAAGATTTGCCTACCTTGCCCTTGCTTTCTGGAACCAGTTACCTCTCCCTCTTAAATCTGCCAATTCCCTTCTGGCTTTCAGAAAACTCCTGAAAACTAACCTCTTCACACAGACTGGCTAGACCCCCGTCTCTTCATCTCATTGGCACTCAGCCAGCACCAGGAAACCTTTCGGTGTCAGTGCGCTATACAAGAATCCCCTAAGTTAAGATAAGATAAGATAAGATTTTCACCCACTCACTCACACACCCACTCACTTACCTGTACAAACACACACAAACATTCACAAACCCATAAAGCCACTCACACAACCATTAAGACACTCATACATCCACTCACTCACACACCCACTCAGTCACCCATATAGCCACTCATGTATCTACTCGCTCACCCATACAGCCACTCATGCACCTATTCACGCACCCAAATACTGACTTACACACCCACTCACTCGCTATACAGCCTCTCTTGTACATACTCACTTACCTATAAAAACACACACACTCATTCATGAACCCATACAGTCACTGTCATACCCACTCATTAAAACACTCACACATCCAGTTACTCACTCATGCACCCATTCATAACAGGAACTCACTCATTCATACTCTTTCTTATATATAAACACACTTACAGTTTATTTGTTTTTAACCAAGAAAGGTGGTTCTAACGAGAACCTTTTGGTTTTTTGTGTGATTTTTTAGAATGTTTTCTTGTTTTTACCAATACAATGGCAACTGGAAAAAGTATTAAGTGAAAAAACTCAAAACTGGAGAAAAAAGTGTCATTCTAGAAAAAAAATGAAAAAAATAACACATGGTGTTTTGCTGCTTCTAGAACTGCAGCAACTGAATGTTCCCCTACAGTGAACTTTTTTGATGTCCAAACAAAATGCTCTGATTCTTAGCAGCTCCGGGGAGTCCTCTGGGAGTTGTTGGTCAACATTGGTAGGTATAGGGTCCCCTCATGCAATTGCTGTCACACTTGAAGTGGATACATTTTGTGCTCTGCGCTACCTCTCTGCACTGATGAGGTGTTTGGAGTGGTACGTCTTTAGGTGTGGCAGCATACTCATTGTAGCACACAAAGATTTCTTCAATTTACCCCTGGAGAGGATCTTCGTACAAGGAGAGCACTTCACATGCTTTGCCACTGTTTTTTCTCCCGGAGGGTATGGTTCAACACGGTCTCTCATCAAATCTTGCTCAGGAGACTGGAGGAGATTGGACTCAGAGATTCTGCCCTCCAGTGGATGACAAACATTCTCTCCTCCCGCTCCCAAACCATCATCTTAGGCCCGTACCGCTCGGTAACTATGAAACTGACCAAGGGAGTACCACAGGGCTCCTGTCTGAACCCTACTTTGTTCAATATCAATGTTGCCCCCTTGGCCAAACTCCTTAGGACATGTGATTTTATTCCCATATCATATGCCGATGACACTAAGCTTTTATTCCGTTTCACCAAATGTACTCCTTCTGTTCAGTCGGCTTTTTCCGCTGGTATGAGGGCCATTTTCAACTGGATGAGATGTAACTTCCTCCAATTCAATGTTGGAAAGACGAAGATCATACTTTTTGGAAAGGCCCCTCTGCTTTGGACTCCTGAATGGTGGCCGGTGGACCTCGGTACCCCTCCCGCCCCCAAGTACCTTGTCAAGAACCTGGGCATGCGCTTGGACCAGGCACTGACCTTGAAAGATCATGCTGCGCAGACTGCCGGGGCTTGTTTACACACGATGGGTCTTTTGCACCAGGTCTTTCCCCTGCTCCCTGATTCTACTCGTAAAACTCTGATGCAGACACTTATAATGAGCCGCCTGGATTACTGCCATGCCTTATTGGTCTCAGCCAATGAGTCCTCGTTATGTAGATTGCAGGTTGTTCAGAACATTGCGGCACGCCTGGTCTTGAACGGCTCTCCTAAAACTGCCTCCCTTCCCCTCCTCCGTCAGCTGCATTGGCTCCCAGTTCGTAAGCGGGTTAAGTTCAAAATCTGCTGCATTTTGCATAAGGCCCTACATAATATCGGCGCTTCTTACCTTGCAGAGAAATTCACTCTCTATGTGCCCTCCAGATCCCTCCGCTCAGGAACCAAATTCTTTCTCCTGGGCCCCCGAGTCAGAAGAGCCAGATTGGGTGGTAAAGCATTTTCCCACCTGGCTCCTCTTTACTGGAATCAACTCCCAATCAACCTGAGACTATGTTCAGATCATCTTCAATTGAGGAAGTGCCTTAAGACCAGCCTATTTTGATCCTGCTCTTCGGCTAACCCTGCAGCCGTGTCCGCAGCACTGAGATACCCCTTCAGGGGTCGATTCAGGCGCTATATAAAATACATAAATAAATAAAAAAATGGGAAGAAATTCCTACACGATGAATTGGCTCTTCACCTGGGGTTCGTCCCCTGATGAATTGTCTTCCGCAGGGAGTCGCTCCTGATATCCACTGTCACCAGGTGCCATTTTATTTTTTAATACAAACCAAAAAAACTCCCAAATGATTTTCAAATAGGAAAAAAGCAGGTGCTGAAAGTTGTACCTCCAATAAAATTCCTTTAATTCATAGTCAGGTGACATTTGAGAATGCCAACAAATTTGCGATAACGAGAAATGGAATAAAACAGTGTTGAAACATTAAATGACTTTTGAATATATAACTTTATATGTTATATTATTAAACTACTGATCTCAAACATTATTTAGAATATGTGTCTATATGTTTTTTAGACTTCTTAAAAATCACACCAAGTTTGCGAATAACTGCGGTAGCGGACTATACATATTGCTTTTCACGACAGATTTTCAAATATAAATTAAAAAAAAAGCCTTATGGCCACATCTGTTTCTTGATGCCAAAGAAAATGATATCATGGTCTTGATACCTAAGAAAATGAGGATATCTCCAAGAAACAAAGAAGCACTTGCTTCATATAGTTAGGAGAGAGTACTCTTGTTTGATGGATATTCGCCTCTTTGTAGTCTTGTTGTCTTCGCTATAGGAAGATTCACGTTATCACAGATTTCTGGCTGAAGACACACAAGGAATAATAACATTGCCGAAATGCAGAGAAGCGTGCTGGAGACATTTCCTCAAGATCCATTATGCAGCTATTGTGCAGCATATGCACCTGGCATTTACCAAACGAGGTAGCACTTACTAATTAACCAGTATAAACTATTTCAGCTGGGTAGACATTTTGTGCAAAACTGAGAACTTTTGTTGGATATATGATAAGGGGATGTTCCTTTCTGGCCCTGATACTCATTGCACAGAAATTAAACTGAAGCACTAACAAATATAAACATAGCAGATGCCCAATTGAAGTTTCACTTCTGTAAAGGACAAATGATCCTAACTTCTTGAGCTTGGCAAAGGCAAAGCATGTGTGTTTTCTCTACAACTCCACATTGAAAAACAATCTGAAATCCTTGATAAAGGTGAAAGCATTGCTTATTATCAGAGCGCAATCTGTATTGACTGTGATGAATGATTTCTTTTTTGGCCTCTCCTGGTGAGAGCAGAGGCCATAATTCTCTCTTCAAATGACTACGAAAATGCAAAAGTGCAGACTCACCCGGATGCATTGCCCATTTGACCCCAACCAACCCACCTTAGTAGTATGTAACTCATATACCCATGCAGGCACTGACACACCCACAAAACCACTCACACACCCACTCACAGACCCATACAGACACTCATACACCCACACACTGACTTATACAGCCATTCACACACCCACTCTGCAAGGTTATAGGCTACAGTTAGGACATAAAAAAAAACTAATCTCCGACAGTCACTAAAAAAAACAAAGGTTACAGGGATATTATAGTTAGGAAATGCCATTAAAAAAATAGAAATAGACTTTTTTTAAAACAGAGAAGCAAAACTCACAATCACTGGATGATGAAATCAGCAATTTCATCAGTGATGTCACTTTTTCAACAAAAAAAATTATTTATTATTTTTACATCTCTAAATCATGAAAACAATCAAGGTACAGCCATTCATTTGGATAAGTCATGTCACTTGAGATATAATAATGATGTCTTCAGTGATGTTACTGACCATGTTTTTTGTGATTTAATATGCATTGCAGGGGCATAAGTTATAATTAGCTCAGGTAACTATAACTGCTGAATTTAAATGGTTTTGAAGGAGTGAAACATGAGCCTAACGATAAAGTCCCTGTAACCTTTGTTTTAATCAGTGAATTTCTTTGTTGTTTTTAAATTCTGTTTCCTAACTATAACGTTGCTGTAACCTTTTGTTTTTTCCCCAGTGAATATATATATATATATATATATATATATATATATATATATATATATATATATATATATATATATATATATATATATATATATATATATATATATATATATATATATAAATATATATATATATATATATACAAATTGTTGGGTCAATGGAAAAGAGAAGGCCTCATCTCTAATGAGGGGTTTAAGTTCCTACAAAATGAATTCCCTAAATGCCCCATTTTGTATCTTATTCCTAAGATACACAAAGGTAGAACTCCTGTCCCTGGGAGGCCCATTATCTCTGCTATGGGAAGCATGGGAGAACATCTTGGTCAATACATTGACTATTTTTTACAAGAGTTAGTGGTCACCTTTCCCAGTTACGCAAAAGACACTGGCGACTTCCTCTTAAAAATAGACAACACAACATGGCCGGACGACCTTATGTTAATCACACTTGACATAGAGTCGTTATATACTAGTATCGACCACTGCCAAGGACTGGAGGCCATTAAATACTATCTATCTAAGCGCCCTATTGAATACTATGCACATAGCAAAGTCATCATTGCATTGATTGACTGGTGCTTGCACAACAATTTCTTTCTTTTTAATGATGCCTTATACAAACAACTTAGAGGAGTCGCTATGGGGGCCTGTTTCTCCCCCAGCTATGCATGTTTACGTGTTGGCTGGTGGGAGGAACAGGTCCTTAGGCGTACTCACAAGACTATATTTGAAGCACATGTCACTGCATATTACCGGTATATTGATGATGTGTTCCTATTATGGCAGGAACACAAGAAGAGGCAGAATCATTCATTGCAGCCATTAATGATAACTGCATGAATTTAAATTTTACCTCCACTACCAGTAAACTACAAATTGATTTCCTTGACGTGAGGCTTCAGGTCAAGGAAGGGATATTATGTACCACGCTATTTCGTAAACCCACAGCTGGGAACATAACGTTACATGCTGAAAGTTCCCACCCGAAACACCTCATAGCGAGTATCCCATATGGCGAAATTTTAAGATTGAAGCGCATTTGTAGTGATAATGCAGATTTTTTGACATGCCAAGAGGAAATGTGCAGGCGTCTCAAAAGCAGAGGATACAGCAATAAAATTATTCAAATTGCCATTGCTAAAGCCAGTGAGCGTCCTAGAAGTACTTTGTTCACCAAGCTTCATACTGGTAAGAATCCAGGGAAGGAAGTTTCTGATAGTCCTAGATTTATCACCACTTTTTCCAGGCAAGAGAGAAGAATTAGAGCCATCATGACTAAACATTGGCCAATTGTTTTGACTGATGTGATGTTACAAGAAAGGTTGCCCAAAGCACCATTAATTACTTTTAGAATAGGTAAATCGATGGTCACCGAACTTGATAAAAACTCTCCAGAAACTAGGAAACCACCACTTTGGTTACACACTGTCAATGGCTTTAGACGCTGTACCTCTTGTCGAGCCTGCAAATTTGGGTGTAATAAGACAAGTTATTGCACACCCTTTGAAACGTCTCCTGTTCCAATAAGAGGCAGTTACAACTGTAAAATCGAATGTGCAGTTTACGTTTTGACGTGCACTTGCGGGCTAAACTACATTGGTAGCACTAAGCAGCCAGTGCACGTTAGAATATTGCAGCACATAAGGGCAATACTACACAACGATCCTGCTTACCCTGTGGCCAGACACTTTGCTAGTTGCCATGGTAAAGACATTAATTGTCTATCATATAATGTCGTTAGTACCATTCCGAAATCTAAGAGGGGTGGTAATAGAGAGCGCCAGCTCAGGCAACTTGAAACAAAATTTATATTAGAGTTTGACAGTAAGTGGCCACAGGGATTAAACAACACAGAAGATATGCACACCTTTCTGTAAGGATATAATATGGTTTGTTGTGTTGATAATCACAATGGTTACAATTTGTGTGTCTTGTAATTTCCTGATACCAACGTAGATATATAAGAGTTTCCAAATAGTCAGCTGAAACCTTTTCTTGACCTCGCCTTGATTATCGCTTTTACAATGTAATGGTTTTTTAGCAGTATGTCAATTTTTGTAATAATTTTATCTATTTTTAATATTTTACCCCGGATGGAGTATTTTTATTAAAGATGGATTATAATACGTGCTTGATATCAACTATGTATATTGTATTTTATAATATTAATCAAGGTCTTAATATATTTAATATTGCACTGCACTTTTTTATGCTATTTTGCACACAACTGTTTGCACTGTCTTGTTAGTTCCTATTTTAGGACCTTTTTGCACTAAGCACTTTTTATTGGGTACTTTGGTTGCCTGGATTTATCCGGTTAAAATTGCAATACACATGGGCAGTGCATGAGTGAAATGTCATAACACAACGCCGATACAATATGGATTCATCCAGAGAGAAATTTTTGTGCATTCATGTACTATTTATATTTGCATCTCAATAACTATAGTTGTTGAAATCGCTACATTTGTTAAAATTAATATTGTGTGCGAAATACACAAACATTTTAAATTAATGTATAGCGTATAAGCATGCATCTGTGTCAGATATAGAAGAAATACTTTGCACACCGTGCTCTTTAAGTCTTTTCACACTGCCGTTTGACCCTGTGACTGTTTCTTTAATGCAACCCAGGTGTGCACTTTCACTATATGTATATAAAGAAAAAAATGGCGCAGTTTAAGCTGAATGTGATCAAGGGCTGCACAGCCCGAAACGCGTCTTCGTGAGGGGTGATTAATAAACTATTTCTTGCCTGAAAACTTTGCTGCAGAGGCCTAAGTCTCCTTCCTCGCCAGGGGCTCTCTGGAAGTGGTTGGGATTATCTTCGGATATATATATATATATATATACCCAATTACCACTCCTGGTGTTGAAATTCACCAACCACGAGAAACGGACACAGGAAATATGATTCACCGCAGGCTGGAATACTTCAAAATATATTTATTTTCATTCCATCAGCGCAACATGCAGGACGGGATGACGCGTTTCGGCCAGCAGGGTGGCCTTCCTCACATAATTGCGTTGCTGGGTAAACCTGATTAAATACACCTGAGTGCCTATCACGTGATAGTGCAAGAACTACAAATTAAGTAAACAGTTTATATATATAAAGTATTAGACACAGGTATGGCCTGAAAGCCATGCAACACTTTTTGCGAGCTAGAGCCATCAAATGTTTATAAACATAACAAAATGATCCTACACATGATGGAGTGGTGTTTAAAGTACAATATATTTTGGTCCAATGGTGAATGTTTTCAACAGCTGCAAGGGACTTCTATGGGCACCTGCTTCGCTCCCAGCTTTTGCTAATCTACACACGGGTTGGAGCGAGGGGCAGGAGCTCCATGGTCAAGACTTAAAAGAATGGGTTGAACCCCTAGTTCTATGGCTGTGATACATAGAGGATGTGTTCACACTCTGGAAAGGGAGTGAAGCAACAGCCAGAGCGTTTGTTGAAAGTATCACTTCTAATTTCCCCTATTTTAAATTTCACATGTGAAATAAGCAGAACAGAGATGAATTTTTGGATGTACAGATCAAAGTTAGAGATTCAAAATTAACAACTACACTCTATAGAAAACCTACCACCGAAATAGCATACTACATGTGCACAGTTTCCACCCATACACCTTGAAACACAGTATCCCTTATGGAGAATTTTTAAGGGCAAGACGTATTTGCAGTACAGATGAGAATTTTCATCAAACAAATCAGGTATGGCAACAAGACTTCAGTGAAGGGGTTACCTCACTTCTGTACTAGAAGAAGCATACAAAAACACATGTTTTTCAATTATTCTATAATATATGCCTTTTGTATTTTAAGGTATAAATACTTTTTTTTCCTTCAAGTTACGATTGTGTTTTGTAATTTGTATTATGCGCCTTTTTGAAAAGAATCTGCCAAGTGTGGTTCTTTTTTCGGACTGTCCTCAGTGAATGTGAGCAGAGAGTAGGGCTACGCCACAAGGAGGTAAGTTTTTTGTTTTAATGTTTAGCATTTTTTTAGATATTACAAATGTGTTATGCACTTTTTTTTAATGAATCTGCAAACTTTGTTTTTTTTCTGATCTTTACTTGGCGAACGTGAGCAGACAGCAGGGCGGAACGCAGCTACAGGGAGGTCAGAGTATTTTTTATGTTTAACGTCTGTTTTTGAATGTATAGCATTTTCTGAATTTTTACCTTGATATATGCTTATTTAATCCATTTTCCTTTTGTCATTTTTTTTTTTTTTCTACAGGATTGTGGTGAAGTTGCAGTAAGTCCCTATGCAAATGGAGCACAGAGTAGGAAGGAGCACCTAGACAAAAAGGTAGGAGTTTCTATTTTATTGTTAGACATGTGTTTTTTAATTGTACAATATATGTGATCTGTTACCTTTATGTTGACATTGTGTTTTTTAGATGTTACAAATGTGCTATATGTATTGCAATATATGCACATTTTTGTATTGAATCTGTTTACTTTAGTTTTCTCGAACTTTCATGGGTGAACGGTAGCAGAGACCAGTGCGTAGCGCAGCCAAAGGGTGGTAATTGTTTTTTCCCGTTTAACAGCTGTTTTTTTTATTGTACAAAATATGTGCGTTTTCTATGATGATGCGGAAATTCTTTTTTTCCTTTTCGGTTTTGAATGTGCTTATTTTGTATTTTATAATAAGCATGTTTTTGTTGCGAAACTGTAAACTTTGGTTGGGTTCTCAAACTTTCCTTAGTGAACAGTAGCAGATAGCAGGGCGGAGTGCAGCTAGAAGGAGGTAAGAGTGTTTTTTTATGTTTAACATGTTTTTTGATTATTCTACAATATATGCCTTTGGTATTTTATTGTATAAAGATTTGTTTTCTTGAAGTTACGATTGTGTTGTGTATTTTGTATTATACGTGTTTTTGAATCGAATCTGCCAAGTTTGATTCTTTTTTCGGACTGACCTCAGTGAATTTGAACAGAGAGTAGGGCGCAGCCACAGAGAGGTAAGTTTTTGGGTTTAATGTGTAGCATGTGCTTTTATTAGTGTACAACATATGCGTTTGGTATCTTAATATCAAAATTGTTTTTCTCTCTTTTTGTTACAAATGTGCTATATGTATTTTATTTTATACACATTTTTGTATTGAATCTGCCAACTTTGGTTGTTTTTTTACCTTTCCTCTTTGAACGCTAGCAGACAGCATAATGGAGCACAGCCAGAGGGAGGTAAAAAGAGGTTTATAATGTTTAACATGTCTTTTTATTATTGTACAATATATGCGTTTTATATTTTTATGTATAACTACTTTATTTAATTTCTCTTACAATTGTTTATATGTTATAATGGATGTTACGAATGTGCTTTATTTATTGTGATATATGTGCCTTTTTGTTTTGAATCTACCAAGTTTGGTTGTTTTCTCGAACTTTCCTCAGCGATCGCTAGCAGGGAACAGGGCGTAACGCAGCCAAAGGGAGGTACGTTTTATTTAGGGGGGTTTATCATTTTCTTTTTTGTACAATATGTGCATTTTGTACCTTGATATGGAAATACATTTTTTCCCTTTCTGTTTCCAATGTGCTTTTAGTGTGTTATAACATGCCCATAATTTTAGTTACTTTTTCCAACTTTCCTCTTCGAACTGTAACTGATAGCAGGGCGGAGCGCAGATACAGGGAGGTAAGAGTATGTTTTTTTGTTTAACATGAGGTTTTATTGTTGTACAATATATGTGTTTTGTATCTTAATGTATCAATATTTTTTTTACTTCCTGTTACGATTGTATTTTGTATTATGCATGTTTTGGTATTGTTTTTGCCAACTTTGGTTCTTTTTTTGGACTTCCTAGGTGAATGTGAGCATAGAGCAGGGAGGCACGTAGCCCGAGAGAGGTAAGTTTGTTTGTTTACTGTTTAGTATGTTTTTTTATTAGTATACAATATATACTTTTGGTATCTTAATGTTGAAATAGTTTTTTTTCTATTTCTGGTACAAAT
Organism: Lissotriton vulgaris; assembly: GCF_964263255.1. Lineage (NCBI taxonomy): Eukaryota > Metazoa > Chordata > Amphibia > Caudata > Salamandridae > Lissotriton > Lissotriton vulgaris. Next base: position 586,164,966 of record NC_141699.1, on the reverse strand, counting down.
GTGCTATTTGTATTTTACTATATGCGCGTTTTTGTATTGAATCTGTCAACTTTAGTTGTTTCCTTTAACTTTCCTATTCGAATGCGAGCAGCCAGAGGGAGGTAAGAAAAAGGTTTATAATGTTTAACCTGTATTTTTAGTATTATTCAATATATGCGTTTTGTATTTTGACGTATAACTGCTTTTTTTACTTTCTCTTACAATTTTTGGGGGTTTTGTATAATATGCCCGTTTTGTTATTGAATCTGCTAACTATAGTTTTTTTCTCCAAATTTGTTTGGCGAACGTAACCAAATAGCAGAGTGTATTGTAGCATGAGGGAGGTAAGTTTTTTTGTTTTATGTTCAGCATATGTTTTGAATATGGTAGAATATATGCGTTTTGTATCTGAATGTATAAATACTGTTTTTACTTTTTGTTACTATGGTGTTTTGCATACTGTATTATGTGTGGCGAAGTCCCAGTCAGCCCTTACACAAGTGGAGCACAGAGAAGGAAGGAGCACCTGTACAGAAAGGCAACAGTTTTTTATTGTATCATATATGCGTTTTGTTTTCTTTATGTCGCCATTATTTTTTAAGGTGTTGCAAATGTGTTTTTTGTATTTCTAAATATGCGCTTTTTTGTATCAAATCTGCCAACTTTGGTTGTTTTCTCGAACTTTCGACGGCGATCGCTAGCAGAGAGCAGGGCGGAGTGCAGTCAAAGGGAGGTAAGTTTGTTTATTTAATGTTTCATATTTTTTATTTTATAAAAAACAGAGTGCCAGCCACACAATTATTTCAAATCCTCTTCTTTTGAGGAAGAAACCAAGTGAAACTCCTGGGTTTAGCTGGGTATTACACTTTTACCCTTTTTCTTTTTATTATAATTCAAATTTTATATTTCTTGTTTGAAAAGAACACCTTGTCGTATTTTTGTTTACATAAAAGACAAATATTCACTTATCCACATACAAAAACACTTATTAACAACACAAAACATTTTGAGACATCTACACATCTAATTGTATATACATACTGATTCACTTTGATATATACACAAAAGTATCTTGAAAAAGACCAGAGTTATGATCGATATGGGTTCGAGATTTCAAGTAGACTATTTTTCCAAAGTCAGAAGAAAATTATTACAAACAGCTTAATAGGATTTGCAATTCATTTCATAATCATAGACCACAAATTAATTCATTTAGTCTATCAACAGACAACTGTCTAATCTCTTTCACGCCTTTCAAACGCCTTTGCAAATCCTATTAAGTTGTTTGTAATAATTTTCTTCTGACTTTTGAAAAATAGTCTACTTGAAATCTCGAACCCATATCGATCATAACTCTGGTCTTTTTCAAGATACTTTTGTGTATATATCAAAGTGAATCAGTATGTATATACAATTAGATGTGTAGATGTCTCAAAATGTTTTGTGTTGTTAATAAGTGTTTTTGTATGTGGAGAAGTGAATATTTATCTTTTATGTAAACAAAAATACGACAAGGTGTTCTTTTCATACAAGAAATATAAAATTTGAATTATAATAAAAAGAAAAAGGGTAACAGTGTAATACCCAGCTAAACCCAGGAGTTTCACTTGGTTTCTTCCTCAAAAGAAGAGGATTTGAAATAATTGTGTGGCTGGCACTCTGTTTTTTATAAAATATAACTTATGGTCCAGCCAACCGCACGTCCCCGGACCTGACTCCCGTTTTTCATATTTTTTTATTAGCATACAATATGTGCTTTTGGTATATTAATGTTGACATTTCTTTTTCTGTTACAAATATGCTATTTGTATTTTATTATATACTCGATTTTGCATTGAATCTGCCAACTTTGGTTGTTTTCTCGAACTTTCCTCTTCGAACGCTAGCACAGAGCATAACAGAGCGCAACCAGAGGGAGGTAAGAAAATGTTTATGCCCTTTAACATGTGTCTTTATTAATGTATAATATATGCATTTTGTATTTTAATGTAAAATTACTTTTGTTACTTGCTGTTACAAGTGTGTTGTATAAATACTTGTTTAATTTTTGGTTACAATTGTGTTTTGTATTTTGTATTATGCGTGTTTTTGTATCGAATCTGCAAAGTTTGGTTGTTTTCTTCAACTTTCCTAGGCTAACATGAGCACAAACCAAGGCGGGGCGCAGCCACAAAAAGGTAACACTCTTTATTTTTTAGGTTTAGCACGTGTTGTTTTATGTATCACATGCGTTTTTCACCTCGGCATAGGCTTACTACATGGATATGCTTGCAAAACAATTACGTACCTTCCAATTTTTTGCATTTTATGTGTATCGTGGAGCACGTAACATTGTCCATTAATGTGACACTTTGATTGTCTGTATTATCAATGGGAACTAGCCTCAAAGGGAGATTCGATGCATACCAAGTAGGTGCTGACGCGGGGACCGAGCTTCAACCAATGCGTTTTTTAACCAGGCCCCAATGTCGGATAGTCATGAAGCTTTGCTCTGATAATCTCATGAGTACAAAGCACAGAGGGAAGCACCCTCTTACACATATTTCACCTAAGCAAGTGCAACTCATAGCGGGTCACTTACACTCAATTTCTGAACCTGCCTTTTTTAAATCACTTCACGAGCACTTCACACATTTATAGGTCCTGAGGAAAGCCAGCTCATTACCAAGGCCTGGCTGAAACCTATTGACCACACAGAATGTGGGAGACCATAGATAACTTCACAATACATTAATTGCCTTGTTTTTAGCACTGCCAAGGGCCTGCTAATAAAATTACCTAGTATAGGAATTGGGACCAGTGGACAGTTTTTTAATTCACACTCTATCACTGCATTCACCACGAAACCAGCTCCGCTGTAAATAGGCGTTGAAGCACTCCCAGGACACATTCCGTGTCACTGGGTGGAGCCCAAAGATGAAGCATGCCACCAACTAGGTTTATTGGGTGAGAGCTTTAAAAAGAAATATTATTTATTTCTTCCGTACAAACACACTCTCCCTATGCCCTCCGAGGCTAGTTCCCATTGATAATACATATATTTCAGGGGAAGTGAACTAGCACTGCTGTTCCTCCCTCTCTCCGTGATACCTAATAACTTTGCTTTTCTGGACATTATGGAGTCAATTCCGATTCGGTAAAATGCCCTCCGAATAGCCGTACGGAGCTTTTTTCCCGTACAAATCGTATGTAGAACCATACCCGTACGTATGTTGTAGTGCGATGTGTACCCAAAGCAGTTCTCCGTACGAATCGTACCGAAGACCGTACAACTCACAAATCCGTACGAATCGCATTCGGAATGCGCAGTACACGATGTCCGTACTGATCAAAGCTGCATTTTCAGACCCAGCAAGTACGAATCGTATCGACAACACTCCTTACGACTCTTTTTCTACTGGAGCTTAAAACGTCTGTGAAAGCAGATTTTTCCTCAAAATGCATTGAAACGGAGCCCCCTGGGTACGGTGCATACACCCCATGATTGCAGGGGTACGGTGCATCGGGGTACGGTGCGTACACCCCTGGATTTCAGGGGTACAGTGCGTATGTCCCCTTGCATACACCCCATGACCGTAGGTGTACGGACCGCAGGGGTACGGTTTGTACACCCCAAGGTCATAAGTGTACGGTGCGTACACCCCGTGTTTACACCCCTTGATTTTAGGGGTACAGTGCGTATGTGATAGTGTTGCCCTCCATACGAATTGCTCATATGCGACGTTTACTGTACGAATCACGTACTCATTCCCCTTGACCTGATCGTACTTGGCGGGTCGTACGGCATTTTTACGAATCGTACGGTTCACTGTGCGGGTCGATGTCGTACGGATTTACCGTTTATTTTCGTACGGTTCGCAATGATTCGGTCGTATTTTCTCGCAACGGATCGTACTACATGATTCGTACGGATCCGTACGATTAGGACGAAACGGCTACGAATACGAATCGTCGTACGGATTCGTTTCCCGAATCGGAATCGACCCCTATGTTGCAGCTTAGGGCAGGGGCACCTACAAGCTTTGTTTTTATGTAGCAGGTTTGTGCTTACATGTGTGATTTTATTAGCCAGCTCAAACATATAGGACTTAAAGTTAGGATCTTTAAAATAATATTATCTTCCATTAATTAGGATGTTATATCTGGATGTAGTTCCCAGTACTGAAGACGGGTACAAACTAAAGTGATAATTATTTTATTTTTCTACAAAGTAGCTTCGTTCTGTGTACTTTTAAGTTGCAAACTGTGGCAACAGCATTGTGCATTGTTGTGAGTGCATAGAGGTTAGGTGTTTTACTACCTCTTTCACAATCTATTGTTAGCCAGTAAATCGCGCCGTAAAGCAAAGTGTTCTCTGCTTTCGAGCACATGCTGTGAGTTTTTGCCACCTTCAGAAAGTTGCAGGAAATGTCCTTATGAACGGCGCCATCAATTTACCACTCACTTTAATGCTGTTTGAAGCAACAGTTGGGCACACCCCCTAACCATTCCTAAGCTCAGTCCTAAAAACCCCTTCCGTTTTATAACAACATGTTGGCTTTAACTTCACTTAAAACAAAAACCAGCAGCATATTAACTGTAGCGCATGTACATTTTTGGAAGAAACACAATGTCTATACTTCTGTTATTACAAATATAGTTGCGTTATAAAGTTTTGCCATTACTTTCGCACTTAAATAAAACAAAAAAAAATGTATTTGCTATTTTTATGCTCTATTTGTGCTTACACATAGGACATTGTCATGCTGCAGTACATTTAATGTATTTGTAGATTATAATATGTGCCAGGGTGATTGTAAAATGTGTTTACATGGGTATTTTATCTGGCAGCTCACACAATAAATGCGATGTTTACTGCTTGCTTTATACGATATCTGGTATTATTACTAGATAGGCACTATTTTTTGTAACTTCGCTGATATATTGTTAGCGCTTTTTACATTTGCTTATTGGTTATGCTTACAATAATTCGCGAGCGTTTGTTAAAACTTTAGACTTGGGCCAGTATTTTTGCTCTACATTAAAACAAACAAGGGTACGCATTTTTAAGAAACATATTTTTGGACAAAAGATCAGTAAAATATCTTATCGCATTTAGGGCCAGATGTAAGTCGCCAAATACCGGTCAGTAACGGCCGATTTCGGCCGTTACCGACCGGTATTTGGATATTGAGATGTAGGGGGCCTGAATTTACAGAATCAGTAAAGTTACAGATTCGGTATATTTACCGATATGGTAAAATACCGAATAGGTAAATTTACCGATTCTGTAAATCCAGATGTAGGTGGCACTGAAAACAGTGCCACAGGCCCTTAGGAATGCGTTACTTACCACCAAATAATACTTGGTGGTAAATAATGACTTTCTGTGTACATGCACATCTGTGCATGTACACTGGTGCCATGTGGCACAAATACATGCCCTAAGGGCATGTATGTGTGTCACATTGCACACAAGCCAGAATCAGGGGTGGTGCAACCGGGTGTCAAAGTGACCCTGTCCCCCTTGTAAATTCGGTAATTGACATTGATTCCTGTGGGCCTCAAAGCCCATAGGAATCAATGGCAATTACCGAATCTTACCGATTCGGTAATTGAATCGGTAAAAATACCTACATCCCGATTGCCAGTTCTTAAATACCGAATCGGTATTTAAGAATGGTAATCTGGGATTACCTACATCTGGCCCTTAGTTCTGTATTGGTTTTTATGATCCAGCGCATATGGAGATTGACTTTTGTAATGTTACGAACCGGCGTGTTTGTAATGTGTTTTTAGCGAACCAGCGCGATACCAAAGCACTACACGTCATAAACTTAAAGTTAACGTTCTGCATTCTGTACATTCAATTTTTTTATTTTGCAGTTATTTGTACTTGGCCGTAAGGTGTTTTACGTTACTTGGCTAACATACAATTTCAGTTTTAAGCCATATACGGGAATATTATTCTGAACTTTTTAGGGAGATAGGGAGATACTAACTATAGCAGTGCACTTTATATTTGGGAAATAGAAGTAATTTGTTTCAACTACTAATTTATTGTATAAATAAGGCTATTGTCTGCTGCACAGCGTTAGACATTTGCTAGCTGTCCCTTTTGTGAGTCTTGCAAAAGTATGTATCCACCATCTTCTTTCCGTTAAAATGAATCGCCTAAAGCAAGGCACCATGTACTTTCACCACATACTGCGAGATTTTTTTACATCTTCTTTTCACGGCAGGAAAGGACCTTCTTATCAATGTCGCCATCTAGTTGCCCCTCGCTTTATTATTCAGTCCCGCACAAGTAAAACATACCGTCTAATTATTCTTTGGGACACTCCTAGCCAACCCTTTCATCCTTTGAATCTAATGTTCACACCTACTTGGCAGACAAGGTAACATTAGCAGACCGTCTCTAGCTCACGTACCTTTTTTGTAAAACTAAGGCCAAGTGCTAAACTTTTGTTATTTAAAATAGGGTTCCCTTTTTTAGGTCGAGGGACCGTAGGCTTGGCCGTAGGCCAAGCCGGAAGTCCTGAGATTTAATGACTTTGAGTAAGGGTGCTTGCACCCGCCTCTGTCCTCGTCTCTCCCCCATTGGCTGGCTTCCTAAACGGAGGCCAGCCATTGGAGGAGAGAGGCGTCCCTCAAAAGAAGCTCCGTCACTTTTGGATTCGGGGCGTACATTTTGCGGTTCTTTCACCAGTGACGTCATCCGTCACTCAAAACAACAAATACACGCCCCCGAATCCGAAAATCTTCGGCGCTTTGCGGCCGCCATTTATTTGGGGGGGGAGCTCCATGTTCACTTTTCTTTAGTGCTTGTGTGTGTCTTCTGCCGTCTGCCCTAACAGCAAGACTGAGTCCAAAGCTGACAAAGAGCCCCAGGAGGAAGAGAAGGAAAGGTAACAGCGCAGGTTTATTTAATCTCATCCCCTCTTTTGTTCAATGCCGTTGCTATCGGAAAGTAGAGCCTGCGGTGAATCCCCTACGCCACGAGGAATTGCAGCGGCTTCTTCTTTGTGCCTCACGCGTTTATTCCTCCATTCTACTTTCTAATCTCTAAACGGAGCAGGCAGGAAATGGCGTCTGACGGCAAAGGCGAGAGCAAAGGGGCCAAGGATGGCATGAAGAGGTGAGGCGACTGAAATGCGGCACGAGGCTAGGTGGCGGAGGGTAGCGGGGTAAATCTAAAGGCCTGTGGCGTGCGGCGCAGCTGGCCTTGTGGTGACGAGGCTTTAACATTTGATGGAGACAGCAAAGGTGAAGCACCAGGCCATTGCCATCCCCATGTGCGCCGTGTATCCCGCCATCCCCGTGTGCGCAGTGCGTCCCGCCATCCCCGTGTGCGCCATGTGTCCTGCCATCTCCATGTGTGCTATGTTGCGCGCTGTGCCTCCCACCATCCCCCATGTGCGCCCCGATACCGTGTGCACCCAGTGCCTCCCGCAACCCTATCCAACGCGTTTGCGCCCAGTGCCTCCCGCCAACCCCTGTGTGCGCCATGTAGCCTGCCGTCCCCCGTGTGCGCCCAGGCCTGCCGTCCACCATGTGCGCCGTGCATACCGCCAACCCTGTGTGAACTTTCACATCCCTGCACGCCATGCGTCCCGCCACCTCCCTGCGCCCTGTATCGTGATCACCCTTTGAAAACTGTAAATAAACGTGTTGTGTTCCCTAGCTCAGTGTGTTAATGTGCCAACGGCCAGGATACGGGTATTCGTGACTTACTGGTCACAAGTTGTAATTTAATAGTTTAGTGAGACCATTTGCATAAGGCGATGATTTGTGTGACGGCCGGTAAGTTGGGTGTGAGGTGCGCTCTTCGGTATGTCTGGCTGCAGTTTTCTTCTCCTGCCCTTCCCTGCTTCCCTCTTCTTCTTTCTTGTCTCTCCCCTTCCCTTTCTTTCTCGCTGCCGGGCTCTAACTATATGTCTCACTCCGACTGTATTCCCTTTCCCGACCCGCCCTTTCTCTCCTTCCCTCTTCCTCTCTGCTGTCTCTCCTTCTCCCTCTGCCCTTCTATCTCTTTCTCGGTGCCGGGCCCTAACTATGTTTCTCACCCTGCTGTCTCCTCGCCATGTCCTTTGTTTGTCTTTCTCTCTCTGCTTGCCCCTCAGTTCCCATTTCTCTCCCCATTCGTTCATGTCTTTGTTAGCTTCCCTCTCTCATTATTTGTGCCCTCTATTTCTCAGGCGCCCCCTCTCTCTTTCTCCCCTCCTCTGCTTCACTCCTCTACATGTCTAATCTTATCTCCCTTTGAAGTTCTCGCCCCTCTCTCTTTCATCTCTTGTAGTGGCGCTCGCTCGCTCTCCCTCGTTCCCACCCTGTGACGCTCACACTCTACCCTCTCTTGCAGGTCCTTCCCTGCACAGGCAGTTCTCGGCTCAGGAGTGTCTTGGCTTACCCGTGCCCTACCCCACACCGGCCCAGAGCTTCTACCCGCCTCCCGTCTCGACGGCTCTGCGCCCCCTCTCCAAGTCCCAGACTCGGGTCACCGCGACGTTGGAGAACAAAGCCCAGTGGGAGAGGTTCCTCGCCGTGGGCACTGAGATGATTCTAACTAAAGGTGGCAGGTGAGTGGCACTGTGCCCAGATGCAGCGGTACCGGGGCTCATGGGTGATAGGGGCCCTCCGCTCACTTTTTATGGCTGTCTTATACCACCCTATTGTCGGCAAGGGGCAATTTTCCTTTCTAGTACTGTGGTTTAAGATATCCTTACTATACTTGCAATTGTACTCCCTTCCTGCTTTGTGGTCTTTAATTTGTTGAGGGATACCGGCGAACCAGCCAATAGCGACGGGGAGACTGGGAAACTGGCGATAGGGACATGGGAATAACTCTGGAAAGGTCCATGAAAGATGGGAAGGGCTAGTGAAAATAGTAACGTGTTAGGTTAACAATTTTTCCACCAGCCCTGTTGGCACTGGGCTGCACTGAGCTAGTAAAGGCGTCTTTACATTTCTCCCCACCTGGGGCGCAACTAGACCCGAATTAGAGAGGTGGGGGCGGGGCCTAAGAGGTCAACCCATGGCGGCGAGGCTAGCACTTTAAACCATGGGACTGAGCTATCCTTGAACCCAATGGAAGTAAAAAGCAACAATAACCTGGGCATTTTAAACATGTTGGACAAACCCCTTGCCCCACCCCTGTCATTGTGCAGGGGTGGGTCTGGGAGCTCCTGACTGGGTCCGGAGCATGGGGGCCCTCTCCGTGGACTTCGGCCGTGGCTTCTGTGCAAAACTTTGGGCCTCATTACTGACACTTAGAGAGCGCCCTCTCTCCACGCGCTCCCCGGGCCCCCTCCTCACTTTCCTCTCCCACTATCACAGCATGATTAATCTCCATCCTTCCCTCCCCTGCTCTCCCACTGTCCCTCCTCACCCATTAACTCTTCATTAAAAGCCCGTCTTGTGCTTTTAATGTAGCTCCCGCTCCCCTTTCCTAATCTCTTGTAACACGTTGTGAGCGCGGTCTCTCTCCCCCTATCCTCTGCCTTGTCTTCCCCTCACCCTCTGCGACGGTTCTCCCTCCTTTCATCTCCTCTTCCTCACTTCTTTCAACTCCTCTCATACTTTGACACCATGCGCGCTCTCTGCTCTTCCCCTCTTCTTTCTCTCTCCCTCTCTTTACTTCCACCACACTTTGACAGCACACCGTCACTTTCTGCTCGTCCCCTGTCCTTCCTGTTTCTCTCTGTTTGTCTCTCCTCGCCCTGTCACAATCTGAGAGTGCGCTATCTCATCCTAATCTTTTATCTCTCCTCTCTCTTTTCACCCCAAGTTCATTGTGGGGCCCAGCGTCCTCCCAACCCCATTTCTTGCATTTTCCCTTGCTGGTCCCCTGCACTCTCGTCACACTGTTGTCAACAAACCCCCATCAGAGTGCGACTGGACTCGTTCCTTTCCTGCTGTCTCCCGACCTCCCATCCGTGACACTCTCGTCACTCCCTGGTATAACCTCTCCCCTTAACTCTCCCCCTACTCTCGTACCAATTTAGCCGGGCGCCCCTCTACTCCCTGCTCTTGCCCTAGCCTACCCCTTCCCGGGATTTCACCCCCTCCCCGCAAACCTTGCCCGCTCTGCCAGAAGCACGACTGACAGGCGGGAACATTGGCAGGCGAGTGAGGGAAACGAGGCGTCGTCGCCACATGACAGCCAGGGACACAAAATCTCCGAGGCTAAGAGACGCCGCATGTTTACACAGAGACACCCAGCACCCAGGTTGGTCTGCTACTTGGGAGAGAGAGCTATGAAAAACATAAGGCCACAAACCGCTTCCGAGCCTTGCCTCCGAGCTGTGAGAGACATGAATTCATGAATGCAATTGCACAACGCTGTGCTGCCTCAAGGCGCTGTGTGGTAGGAGAAGTGAAGGTGGTGAGTCACAAATGGATCAGAGAAGCAGAGTTGTTTCCCTGCCCCCTTGCTGTGCTTTCTCTCCTGTGTGTGTGTGTGGCTCTGTGTGTGTGTGTGTGGCTCTGGGTGTGTGTGTGTGGCTCTGGGTGTGTGTGTGTGGCTCTGGGTGTGTGTGTGGCTCTGGATGTGTGTGGGGCTCTGGTTGTGTGTGTGTGTGGGGGGGCTCTGTGTGGCTCTGTGTGTGTGTGTGTGGCTCTGTATGTGTGTGTGGGTGGCTTTGTGTGTGTGGCTCTGTGTGGGTGTGAATGCAATCGGTCATGCATTTGCGAGTGATTAAGCTATTGGCATTGTAAATGACAATGCCATTTATTTAACGATTACGCTATTGGCAATGTAAATGACAATGCCATTTATTTATGATTTAAAAAAAAAAGTCATGAGCAATGCCAATAGCTCTACCTTTAATAATGCCGAGACCATTGCATTGTAAATGCTTGTTTAAAAACTATTTCAGTACTTAAAAGAAACAGAGCAAGCTTTTGCAATTACTTCTTGATCCAACGCCATGCCTAAACATCACCAATGCTAAAAGCCCCACTACAAACACATTCAGCAGTACAGCTAACAACTGGCAACATGTAGCTTTTTTAGTGAAACCGACCCTTTGTATGTATTGTAATCACTTGCCTATTTACTGCACTTCAACAATACAGTTACGTTATCTAATAATCTTTTTAGGGACAGAAACTGGAGGTAACTTCTAATGCATTAAAATATATATAATATGTTTAAGTATTTTTAAATATTTACCCACAACAGTAAAGGAGATGCGAGCGTTAAAAAGGCACTAAGTATTTGCAGCTACAACATTCTAGAAGCGCAAACAAATTTGTGTCCCGGACGCTCTTCCTTATTTATTAAATTAATTTACCACACAGCTAAAGGGAGTCTTTTACAAACACCTTCTCTCACATGCAAACCATGGCCCACCACCCTTTATATGTGTTAGACATAACTAACACCATCACGGGTGCACTACATTGCCTGTAGGGGTATCACTGGTGCTTTAGAGTACATCTCTTCTACATTCCCTTTAAGTGCACCTCACCTGCAGGTCACTTGAGTTTGTTTGCTGCATATGTGTTTTTTAGTGTAGGCCTACTCTATGAATTTCGCAGTATCCTATATCCTTCTGCCCATACCTATTTATTTATTACAAACGTTTGCACAGTAGACAAAGAGAGTGGTTTTACAGCTGCTTTCTCAGCTATGTAATCCTTACTGCACCACTCTCCGTAACATGTATTTCACAAACTAGCACCATCCCTGGCGCTGAAAAATCTGTGCGCAATTTCTGTTGTTCTCAGTGTACATCACTCCTTTCTTCACTGTCGCTGCACGTCCCTGAAGTTTACTTAAGTGCACTTTCTGTGTGGGCGCTTTTTAGTGTAGTTCGACCTACATACTCCATAGTCTCCTAAGAGATATCCCTATATGGTCCCACTGTCGGAAACCCATGCCTTGCCAGAGAGGTGTGTGCTGACTGAGTCGTTTGTCCCAGCGCGCGTGTCGCAAGGTCATGCGCCAGGCCACCAGGACCACTCTAGTGATAGGTGGTATTGCATGGGGTATTGGGGTCCCATATAAATATGCTTGGATTTGGGGGAAGTCCAGGTCCCTGAGCTCTGTTTTGTAGGCCGGGTTGTACCAGCCCCTTAGTAAACCAGTCGTGGATGACGAGGAGCCTTGTGGCTAAGTAGTATAGGTGGAGATCGGTCATACCCATGCCTTCGCCGAAGGGTGGGATCCTGCATCGGGCCATGGCGATACGCGGCCTCCCTCTTCCCCACAAAAACCTTGTGATCACCCCATGAAATTCCCTGAATCAGCTGCAGGGAAGTGAAATGAGGTGTTCTGAATGATATATAGGAAGCGGGGAGGACCATTATTTTGAACAGCGCCCCTCTCCCGAGTGGGTTGAGTGTTAGGGATTGCCAGCGCTTGAGGTCGTCTTTGGTTTTCTGAAGCAAGGGAGTGATGTTTAGCGCCCACTCCAGCTCCGGGAGCAGAGCCACCCAAATCCCAAGGTACTTGAACGATTGTCGTTTGATGGGGATAGTCGATTGCCAATCGAAGCATGCCCTAGAAAGATGGAGGGGGACCACAGTAGATTTAGCTGGGTTAAGTCAAAGGCCTGAAATGTTTTCGAAGGTGTGGAGCACCTCTAGGCATCGGGGACCTGAGCTTTCTGGGTCCGCTAAGAAAAGCAGGACATCGTCCGCGTATAAGGCAATTTTGTCCACATGGTGGTTACTCCAAATCCAGCACCGGATTTGAGGGGCATTCCGAATGAGGCATGCCAGGGGTTCCATCACCAGTGCGAATAACTGGGGTGAGAGAGGGCTCCTTTGGTAAGTACCCTGGCTCTGCGATTGGAGTACAGAACTCGGACAAGGCTTCGGAAGTGTTGGCCAAAGCACATCGTCAGGGGGACATCTTCCAGGTACCTCCAATCTACCGTATCGAAAGCCTTTACAAAATCTTCTTGGTCCGCAAGCTAGTTGGTTCCTTCCGGTTCATGTTGGGCTTCATGTATCAGCATTTCGGTCTGTCTCTTGCTCCTCGCACCTTCACAGGGGTCTTGGCTCCAGCTGTAGGTGTTTGTGGCTTCGGGGGAATTCTGGTTTTCCTTTCCTTGACTGTTGTTTGCTATGGGTTACCTCCCTTCCTCATCCTTTGTTGGCTGTAGAAGTTTCCTTTGTTCTGATTCAGCGGTTGCAATTCTGACTGACCCTTGCATGTTCGGCCCTTGGTTTTGAGGTTACATTTATCGCTGCACTCTTTGTTAATCAGGAGGGGTGGTGTCTGCCTACTGCCCGGTGTGTGGCTCGTCAATGTCTCTTGTGGGTTCTCTTGTCACTGCTGTCAGCGCCAGCTCAGGGTGAGTGAGTGTCCTGGGATTTGGGGCCTCCATCACTGTGGTCTGTCCTTGGGCTCGTCCCCATCTGTGTCCTCTCATTCCATTGTCCCATTGGGCTCCCTTCCTTGCATGTTTCATCCCCCCTTTTTTCCTGCTCTGCTTTCAGGGCTTGAACAGGTGGTTGCTTATTCCCTTGGGAAGCAATCAGTGCCCACTCCCTCCTCTCTTTTTCCTGCCCACGGTTGCCAGTCTGTGGGGTTGGGGCCACTCTGGGGTCTTTGCAAGCCAGTGGTCCATGGTCCGGGGGTATGGGCTTATCCCTCCATTTACATTTAGGAGTTGGCTGCAATTTGGATGGTTGTTCTGGTGTTTCTTTCCCGGTTGCAGGGGGGGATATTCTGCTGCCGCTTCCTCCACGTTGGGTCCACTGGGGTGCTCTTCTCTGTTGGAGGCTGTTGTTTGGGAATCCTCTTGGATTCTGCAATTTCCTTTTGCATTACGGACTGGGGTGCCTTTGTCCAGTGGTGTGTGGATCATGGGCTAAAGTTAAGTTTCTATCTGTTTTTGTTCCTTTGGCCTCCTCTGCTTTGGCTGCTCAGTAGGCTGCTGAATGAACTTGTAGGGTTCTGGCATTGCTCTGGCTGAGCTTGCTCCTTTGGTGGGGCATTGGCCACAGGGTTTGTGGTTTTGTCCCAAGTTTCTGTAGTCCGTGTTCCAGCCTGGGTCTTGTCTTCTGTTCTTTGGGTCTCCTTTTGCCCTTTTTTGGCCCTTTGTTTGAGGCTACCTTGCTGTGGTTGTCTGTTGAGATGGCTTCTCAGTGGCCATTTCTTCATTTCTGGACATTGGTAAGTTAAAGGCCATCCTGATGTCCTCTTCCTCCCTACTGTTTCTGCCTGCTCGTCTGGTTTTGTTTATGCAATTTCTTTGAAGTTCCATTTGCAACAGGTGATTTCTATCGTCCTGTTTTTTTCTGGTACTGGTGATGTTCTCCTTCAGAACTTTCTGTGGCATACCGGCCTGAGCTGCTGCCTTTGCCAGTGCTTCTGGGCAACTCACTTGATCTCCCCTTCATTCAGTGCCTTGAGAAACTCACGGGTGATTTGACACGCTTTCCATAGCCTGGATTTATTTTCTGCACACTAGGGTTTTTGCCTTGCTCCTATTCTGTTTTTTTTTTTTTTTGAGGGGTTACTCTGGGGTGCTGGGTTGCTACCTATGCTCTGTGTGTGGGGTTGCAGCTGGTCATTTGTCAAGTTTTTGCATCCTTGGGCCTGGTTCCTCCTGTTCTGGTTCGGGGCACGCTGCCTTCTCTGTTTTTTCTCTTGGGCTGAGGCCGCAATGGTTTCTGTCCTGGAATACTGTGGGACTGTCACCTGGCTGTCGCTTCACACTTCTATTGGAAGATCTCACCTGGATGTGTTGCATGCTTCCATGATTGCTTTGGCTGTTGTTGTTGTGAAACAACTTTGTCATAAGCTTTGGTGTTATAGTTTGGTATCCTGCTGTCTTTGTGCCAAGCTTATTTCTTGTTTGGGCTTGTGAAGTCTTCATACTGTAATGACTGGGACGAAGAGGTCCTTGAGGGGGTAATGGGGCATTACGTACCAGTAATCTTCATTATCCTGTTAAAGGTCCTCTTGGTCCCAGTCATGATCCCTCCCCCTCTATTGTTGGATCTAGTCTTGTTGCTAGTAGGCATGTAGGTGGGTGAGAGGGGCCTTTATTCACTGAAAATAAAAAAATACTAGCACGTTAGGGTGCCTGTCGGGAGGCGGGACTGCCTCATACTGTAATAACTGGGGCGAGGAGAACCCTAATTTGAGTAATTAAGATTACCGGTAAGTAATAGCCCATTTTCCTTGCTTGCACCAGGGCCTGTGGCATCTTTGCTGGTAATCTGGGACTGGAAACGCCGGTCCCAGATTTACACCTGCAGTTCGGCACCTGGCGGGCAGGTACTGCTGGCATAGATTCAGGCCGGCCCCCAGTGGTTAATCTTTAAAAAAATAAGCACCAATCCTCTTATTAGCAGGCACCTTGCCCCTGCCCATTTCTCCTGTTAGTGCCGCCTAAAACAGAACCAACTACTAACCATGAAAGTGGAGAGAGGATGTGGCAACAATGGCTAGAGCTGCCGACCTCTGAGCTGCAGAACCAGGTTTGAGTCTGGGTGGCTCAATATCCTGTGATTTTGGACAAATCACTTAAATTCCCTTTGCCTATCATAAATTAATCTGTTTATTATTAAGTGCAGTTGCTGAACCCTGGAAACCACCGGCTGTAATTGAGCCCAGCCGGCCCCCCATTGCACCCCGGGTGGGGGACTCTAGCATTTCAATGGCGAGCTGTGCCCTATCAACCCCTTACTTTTATTATTATTTGAATTTATTAGGCACTAAACTAATCTTCCCCACAGGGATCTCTCAGCGCCACAATATCGGAGAGGTGAAGACAAGGCCACTGATTAATGACTGAACAGCCAAGTTTTGAGACGTTTTTTGAACAGTCCCACGTTAGGACTATCACAGATGTCATCAGGGAGCTTATTCCAGTGGAATGGCGCAAGATAAGAAAAGGAGCAGACTCCCATTCTGATCTTGTTGATCCTCACTGGGCGCAACAACCGCTGACTGCTCAACCTCAGTCGCCGACCCGGGAATATAGGGGATTAGCTTTTTCCTGAGGTGGACTGGGCCATATCCCTGAAGAGTCTTAAATACTAGACATAAAAGTTGGAATACTGCTCGGTTCCTAATCGGCAGCCAATGGAGTTGGAGCAAAAGAGGTTCCGAGGGCGAGCGAGATGGACGATTAAGGGCAAGATAAGGTGTGCATCCGTATTCTGAATGACCTGGAGTCTGGAGAGAAGATCTTCCCTTATCTCTACAAGTAGGGAATTGCCATAATCCAACCTACTTACTAGTAGTGCCTGGATAAGCAATTTTTTTGCAGAGAGGGTTAATCAAGAAAAGACCATTCTGAGCATACGCATCAAGCCAAAGCAGGTGCCCGAGATGCTTTTCACGTGTTGCTCCATGGAGAGTTTATCATCCACCATAATACCTATATTATTCACCACTCACCTTCCTCTGCTACTGGGATACCGGCTAGAATCGGAGATTCTCTCCCCACTGATATCCTTGAACCAGTTAACAAACTACTCATATTGAGGCCCTAAAAGTTGCAGAAAGCCGCAGACAGTAGTCCCGGGTGAAGCTGAACTACATCTTCTTTTCAAACTCGAATCGCCCAAATCTTACAGTGGTTTTACATTCTAGAAACTCTCAAACTAGTTTGAAGGACAGGACGCTCTCCCTCATTCATTGAAGAACTGTGGCTTGCTTTTATTTTCTCTGTTGGCTTGCAGCTGTGAAGACTTCATGTGTAAATCTTGTGTGCTTACAGCTCAATGTCCCTGGAGAAAACATGCTGCATTAATAGCTATGCGGGTTTGCTAACCACAATTCCTTTGGTGATGAGTTCATGAGGTTGTTCTGGTGGGAGAAATGTGAACATCTGACAGGGGATGCAGTACACATTTTGGTCGTGGGGCAAGATTCAGCAGTAAACAGTATTGTTTTTTTTTTGTAGAGAAAGTAGTTCAAGAAGTATGTTTTGCATCCAGTGTTGTGAGGTGCAGATGAATGTATTACCTAGTAGACGAGTGGCTTTGTAGTATTGCTCGTTTTGCATTTTTATATGGGCACCGTTTACTTGCTGTGCTATGGTGAGTAAATATAGGATTCGAAAGTTGTTGCGTGTCAGATGTGAGTAACTTGCAAAGTACATTTCTTTTTTTTCTGGGGCTTTTACCGCTGAATTTGATCTGTGAAAAGCAGATCTACAAATACTAGAATGAAACAGCTAAACCCGAAAACCAACTGACACTTGTTACACACACTGCCAGTATTGGCTATTTACCCCTAATCAGTTTGTGTTCTGGCAGTTTCATGCTCATACTTTTTGCAAGATGAACAACGCTGTAAGTTCCAGAATGCAACATGGTGTTGATTAAAAAGTCATGTGTGGAGGAAGGAAGGCGTAACTCACGACTTGAGCGTGGCTTTTATGCAAACTGTCAGATTCCTATCGTGCCTCACTATGGACATGGTTACGGACGGTGATCGAACTACATTTCCCAGAATGCTAAGTTGCACAGGAGGCGGGGTATATATAGGAAGTCACTTCCTCCATCTGGTGTCGGATATTTTGGATCTTGACCGCCAATGATAATTGACGTCTCTACGTTCGGCAAAGCTCAGCGAGTGTTTGCAGAATTGTTGGTTTCCTTGGGTCCGCCGTTGGCGAGCCTTTTTACACCGGCTAATGCGGAGGACACATTTTGTTAGCTTTGGTCCCGCTGTGTTGTTACCGCGTGTCTCCGTTGGCGAGCCTTCTTGCATCGGCTCTTGCGGAGGACACGATTCATGAACCTTGGATCTTGGTTCTTACTGGTTCCGTTTTCCTCCGTTGGCGAGCCTTCTTTCAACGGCTAGTGCGGAGGAAAGACCTTTGTTTTTGTTCAGTATAACACCCCTGTAATCCTCCGTTGGTGAGCCTTCTTGCATCGGCTATTGCTGAGGACTACTGTTATAGGTCCCAGGCTGGGACGAAGAAATACAATTCCTTAAGGTTACCGAACAACTATACAGGTAGCTCTTTCTTTTCTTTACTTTTGGGTGACGTAACCCTTACATTTTGTTCAGGGAGAGATTGTGTCCCTTCATTTGCGAATAGCATAGACTCCTCATCATCAATACCCACAGTTAGGGAGAATAGGGTATGTGTTTTCCTTTCTTTCCAATAACAGCGTTGCTAGAAACCAATTCCCGTGGGTTGTTACAAGAGTGATGTTAATGTGTTGCAGGGGAAGTCAGATGCATGCCGAAAGTGTATGTTCTCAGTAGAAGAGAAGTATCTTCTGAGTTATCGCTGGCTACTTTCGAGTTACAGGTAGAGAGCTGTTTATATACCGTCAGTATATAGTGATAGGAGTGCTTTTAGTGTTGGCGGCTCTGGTATTGGTGCAATCGGAATTGATTGCATCCAGGCAAGAAAACACTGACTTAAGGAACCGGTTGGATAACATCCAGAGAAATCCCTTCAGTGCAGGGGCTTCAGGGTCTGGCACTCCTAGTCCTGTAGTGGTGGAAATACCACCCAGCATTCCACTGGCAAATCTAGAACGATTTAACAGGGATGCTGGGTCTGTACAAGTGTTCTTGACGCAAGTGATGATGCATTTTACTTGCAAACCCCGATCTTTTCCCACCAATCAGGCAAAAGTAGCATTTGTCATTTCATATTTAGTAGGGGACGCGGCTCAATGGGCAGTTCCGTTCATTAAAAGAAACGACCCATTGATACATGATTGGGATGCTTTTCAGGCCGAGTTCACGAAAGTGTTCGACAGAAGGGCAGATACGTATACCGCTGATAGGGAGTTGCTAGAACTACGTCAAGGGAATCAAGATATTGTGACCTATTTGAACACCTTCAGAAGGCTAGTTACTGAGACAAAGTGGCCAGAGGCTAAGCAAGCATCTTTGTTCCATCAGGGATTAACAGAGGAGATGAAAGACATCATAGCTCAAATCGATCCACAGCCAGTTTCCTGCGAAGACTTGATAAATTTGGTCTTGCGTTTGGATCATAGGATAAAGAATTGTAAGGGAGATGGTAGATCCAAGAATAGAAATATCCCATCCTCGGTGCCGGTTAAAACCAACGACAGTCCTGTACCCCCCAGCCCTGAACCCATGGAAATCGGGGCTGTCCGAGCAGCCTTAACCGCTTCAGAAAAAGAACAGAGGCGCAAAAATGGACTTTGTCTATATTGCGGCAAAAGAGGCCATTTCGTTAGGGAATGCCCTGTCAAACCTAAGTTCTCCAAGTCCCGTTTAAATCGGGGGGTCTCCGCAGCTATGGAAAAACCGGCGGAAAACTGAGGGACTCTGGGGGTGATGAAGGGGTTCCCTGGAGTCGTGTTAGTATCCCTTCTATGTTGAATACAGTTGTGGGAGCACAACATTTATTCATTAATACCGTGTTAATGATCGGCATGATGGAGGTGAATACACAGGCCATGGTGGATTCGGGGGCTACTGGCTTCTTCATGGACATGACGGAAGCTGAGAGACTAGGCATACCTCTGGTCCCTAAAGAGGCTTGTAATGATGTATTTGTGGTGGATGGCAGGAAATTGGATATAGGGCCCATCGGTTATCAAACGGCCAAGACAGAGATGAGGTTTGGGTGTCACAGAGAATGGGTTTCTTTCAGCATAATTAAGGCACCTCAATACGGGGTGATTTTAGGCATACCATGGCTGAAACAACACAACCCCGACATTAATTGGGAAACGGACACCATTGTAATGAATTCCAGACATTGTGAGGAGCATTGTTTTCGATATGCTCAGAGTCCTTCGTTTGCTTTGGCATGTGGGGAGTGCGTGGCCACGGCAGCCGAGAAGGCAGTAACGCTACCAGAGATATATCGTGAATACAAAGGGGTATTCGATGAGGTGTTGGCCGAAGAGCTGCCTCCACATAGGCCGTACGATTGCCAGACTGAATTAATTCCGGGGGCGGTGATTCCCAAGGGTAGACTGTATGCATTGACCGAACCGGAAAACGCTTATTTGAGAACGTACCTAGATAAACTGTTGGAATTGGGGTTTATCCGCCCATCAAGATCACCGGCGGCATCCCCTTTATTCTTCATTCCCAAAGCTAATGGTGAATTGAGAGCCTGCGTAGACTTTAGAGCCCTCAACGCGATAACGGTGAAGAATAGATACCCCTTGCCATCGATTAACGTGCTCTTAGAACAGGTGAAAAAAGCCACAATCTTCACTAAATTAGATTTGAAAGGAGCATACCATCTAGTAAGAATTAGAGCTGGGGACGAATGGAAGACCGCTTTCAAGACCAGGTATGGGTTATTTGAATACCTGGTCATGCCCTTCGGGCTTTGTAATGCCCCTGCGGCGTTCCAGTTTTTCTTAAACGATGTGTTAAGAGAAATACTGGATCGTTATGTCATAGTGTATATTGATGACATTCTTATTTATTCCGAGTCTGAAGAGTTGCATGTACAACATGTCAAATCTGTACTGAGAATTTTACAGCAACACAGTTTGTACTGCAAATTGTCCAAGTGTGACTTCCACGTCACCACAGTGGAGTTCTTGGGTTTCATGCTCACCCCCCATGGGCAGGAAATGGCTGAACGGAAGATCCAGGCTGTTCGTGATTGGCCTATTCCTAGAAACATCAAGGATGTTCAATGTTTCCTAGGATTTGCCAATTTCTATAGGCGTTTTATCAACCAGTTCTCAAATGTAGTGGCTCCCATAACACGATTGCTGAAAAAGGATCAGTGTTTTGGGTGGGATGAGAAGGCACAGGAAGCGTTTGTGACTCTGAAAGAGGCGTTTGTCACTGCTCCAGTATTGACTCATCCTAATCCAGAAATCCTGTTCATAGTTGAGGCCGACGCCTCGGAGGTTGCTATAGGAGCCATACTATCACAACGTCATGAGCTCACAGGGCAATTACATCCAGTGGCTTTTATGTCTCGGAAGCTCACAGGGGCGGAACTTAATTACTGCATAGCGGAAAAAGAACTCCTGGCGATCAAGAGCGCCTTCACAGAATGGAGACATTTCCTCATGGGTGCCAAGCACATGGTGACAGTTTATACTGATCACCGAAACCTCCAATTCATGTCTGCTGCTAGATATCTCACCCCTAGACAGCTTAGGTGGATGCTTTTCTTTTCGGAATTCCATTTTATCATTACTTTCAGGCCGGGAGCGGACAATCGAAAGGCGGATGCCTTGACCCGTCAATCTTCCACGAAGACACCTGATAAAGGGATGGACTCCCCTATAGTGGACCCTAACAAGGTGGTCTGTGTTATCCAACCTGATGCCTTTTTGCAGGGTATACGGAATGGGGTGAGGTTTGGTTCATGGAAGAGATGGTTGCAGGCACATCCCGAATGGCAAATGCGACACGGGTTTCCGGTTAACAAAGGGCGCTTGTTGATTCCTACAGAATCCCTGCGGAAGCAGATGTACCTATGGTGTCACACGTCTCCAAGCGCTGGACATGTTGGAGTGGATAAGACATTAGCCCTGATCAAGCACAGATGTTGGTGGCCAACGCTAGGAGATGATGTAAGGAGGTGGGTTACAGAGTGTGACGTTTGTGCCCGAGCCAAGTCGGATCTCCGTCGCCCTGCGGGGTTTCTGCAGCCCATGCCTACCCCATCTACTCCTTGGGAACGTATTTCATTGGACTTTGTGGTGGGTCTGCCCAGGGATCAGGGGTGTACAGCAGTGTTGGTAGTCATTGATTATTTGACTAAGATGGGGCATTTTATTGCTTGTCCTCAGGTACCCACAGCAGGTCAATTGGCACAACTTCTCATGATTCATATTGTGCGTCTGCATGGCTTACCGGCTGTCATTGTGTCGGACAGGGGCTCCTAATTCACTGCGAGGTTTTGGAAGGCATGGTGCTCCTCCCTTCATATCTAGACGGCCCTGTCCACGAGCTTCCATCCCCAGACTGATGGACAGACTGAGCGTCTCAACCAGACGTTGAAACAATTCCTGAGGTGTTATGTGTCCCAGGGTAAGAACAACTGGGTGGAGTATCTATGGCTGTCGGAGGTTGCGTACAATAATGCAACACACTCTGCCACGAAAGTGTCTCCTTTCTATTGTACCTATGGTCATCATCCCCGGTTTCTTCCTTTTTTGCAACCCTTCGAAGATGAAAAAGTGCCTTAAGCTGCCAGGAGGGTTTCCCATCTCAAGAGACTATTGGAACAAGTTCAGGGCTCTCTGAGGGCTTCAAAAGTGGCATACAAGGCTTCTGCGGACAAAAGACGACGCCCGGGTCCTTTGTATCAGGTTGGGGACTGGGTATGGTTGTCCACCCGGAACTTCAGGTTCAGGCGATACAGCGTGTTCAACCCTAGCTACATCGGTCCTTTTCGAGTGGTGAAGTGCATCAATCCGGTGGCTGTTAAGCTGCAGCTGCCCCTGCATCTGCGTATTCATCCTGTTTTCCATGTGTCCCTGCTCAAGCCTGCGGCTTCAGTGGTGCGGCGCCTTCCTCCTCCTCTGTTGGTTCCTGATGGTCTGGAGTACGAGGTGGAGGGTATACTGGATTCCCGGTGGCGAGGGCGTGGCCTTCGTTATCTGGTGGCATGGAAGGGCTACGGTCCTGAGGAGAACTCGTGGGAACCGGTGTCTGGTGTCCATGCTCCCCGTTTAGTGGCTGCTTATCATCATCGGTTTCCTATGCGTCCTGGCCCCCTTCGGCGCTCTAGGTGAGGGGGGATGTACTGTCAGGTTCCTATCGCGCCTCACTATAGACATGGTTACGGACGGTGATCGAACTACATTTCCCAGAATGCTAAGTTGCACAGGAGGCGGGGTATATATAGGAAGTCACTTTCTCCATCTGGTGTCGGATATTTTGGATCTTGACCGCCAATGATAATTGACGTCTCTACGTTCGGCAAAGCTCAGCGAGTGTTTGCAGTATCGTTGGTTTCCTTGGGTCCTCCGTTGGCGAGCCTTTTTTCACTGGCTAATGCGGAGGACACATTTTGTTAGCTTTGGTCCCGCTGTGTTGTTACCGCATGTCTCCGTTGGCGAGCCTTCTTGCATCGGCTTTTGCGGAGGACACGATTCATGAACCTTGGATCTTGGTTCTTACTGGTTCCGTTTTCCTCTGTTGGCGAGCCTTCTTTCAACGGCTATTGCGGAGGAAAGACCTTTGTTTTTGTTCAGTATAACACCCCTGTAATCCTCCGTTGGCGAGCCTTCTTGCATCGGCTATTGCGGAGGACTACTTTTATAGGTCCCAGGCTGGGACGAAGAAATACAATTCCTTAAGGTTACCGAACAACTATACAGGTAGCTCTTTCTTTTCTTTACTTTTGGGTGACGTAACCCTTACATTTTGTTCAGGGAGAGATTGTGTCCCTTCATTTACGAATAGCATAGACTCCTCATCATCAATACCCACAGTTAGGGAGAATAGGGTATGTGTTTTCCTTTCTTTCCAATAATAGCGTTGCTAGAAACCAATTCCCGTGGGTTGTTACAAGAGTGATGTTTATGTGTTGCAGGGGAAGTCAGATGCATGCCGAAAGTGTATGTTCTCAGTAGAAGAGAAGTATCTTTTGAGTTATCGCTGGCTACTTTCGAGTTACAGGTAGAGAGCTGTTTATATACTGTCAGTATATAGTGATAGGAGTGCTTTTAGTAGAACTTGTACCAATCATTGTGTTCTCTGTCTTCACAGCTCTCCCTCCCCACAGTCCCCTTCCTTTCCTTCCTGTTTTGCCCTCATCTGATCCTTCCTTAGCCCACGGCTATAACAGCAATCGGGGCTTGGATAGATCTGGAGATGGCCTATTTAACAACACGCTGATCCTGAGGACGGAGAGGACAACACAAACATTTATGAATTTGTGAAAGGGTTAAACCACTTATGCTCAATCTCTTACACTATTGTTACTGTTATTGTGTTTTTAAATCTGTTTGACTGTGAGGGCTGCCCCCTTTGTTCAATTGTGCACCTGTTATAGTCGAGATTTCATTTTCATTTTGTGTAGTTTTGTGAAGGCTTTCACGTCAAAAATGGCTGCCAATTTCAGAGGGACCCTATGAACAGCATGTTTAAATGATTTTCTTTCAAATCAAACTTCTAATTGATTTCAAGCAGTGACCTCCTTCAGTGAATTCTAGGCTACGTGCCCAGGTACTAGCTATTTTGGAAATTGATCGAGGAAGATACCACTAAACAGCATGGGCCAATCTAAGATTTTTAATGGAGAGAGTGTGTTTTGACATCAAAGGAATGTTATTGTGGAGAGCCCACATTTTTGGGGGCACACGCTGTCACCCACCACTCGCTTGCCGCCTTCACTTTAAAACAAATAATCCATGGGCTATGGTAATACAAAGTACAAAGACTCACGCATCACACAACAGAAATATTCCACACACAGCACCGTTGTTAAATGGGAGGCATAGGTCATGCATACTCAGGCATCTGAGAACAGAGTTTTCACTCAGGTGACAATGAACTTATAGATTTGGCCTCACACAGCAGAGCTACCTCCCAGCTGAACAGATCCTACAGCTATTAGCTCCCAAACAGCAGCACTCCATCTAAGGTTTCACAAACCAAAACTTGTAGGGTCAGCGATGGCACACCAAATCTGTCCTCTAGGTCATAAAGAAAAGCACAATTCGACCATCTAAAGGTAATAAGGTGTTTGCTTTAGACAGAAGGCTATCTCCCATGCGACACAGATCATCAAGGTGTTGGCAAAAGTAGCAGAGCTATCTCTTTAGCAGCATATACTTTACAGGTTTAAGACTCAGACGTCACATCCCTCCTTTAAAACATAGTGTAGAGCTGTGCTATCTCTTAAGCTCAGACCCCAGGTGGAAGAGCTGCCTATTAAGTTGCACAGATCTGACCACCTGAGAGGTTAGACGGCAGGGACACACCTTAAGTTGCATAGATCAGCTAGTTCTGGCTTTTAGGCAGTATAGGTATCCCTAGAGAGACATAGGGGCTGGTTTAGAGTTTGGAAGACAGGGTCCTCTGACGGAAATGCCTCCTTTTGAGTAGGGTGGACCGTCAGCTTTCCATCAACAGAGTTCCCGTTGGCTCCATCGAGGGATAGTTACTTTCGATAGCCGCACGGAGGAGGAGCTATCAGAAAAAAGCCATCACACTGCCCATTTAATTTAGAGTGGAAAAGCTGATTTTTCGTTCTGTCCGTCACCACCAGGAAATACCAGGTGGCAATGTACAGGAAAAAGAATGACCACCACACGCTGGCAGAAAACTCCCAGGTAGTGGAGGTCATTAATTGTTGTTTTTCAATAAATAACTGCCACTGACAGCAGCCATCCACCAAACCGTTTGTACCTTGAGGGAACTGCTGTCATGGTGGTTCCTTTGTATGTACAAAGATGAATGCTGGCCCGACGATTGTCTCTAAGTAGAGTGGACTACTTGTCCATCAGGGTGGCAAATGGTAAGTCCTCCGCCACTGAGAAAGGCGGTACCCATCTGCCAGGGGCTCAATCCACCCCATAGCACTCACAATATGAGGCCTCACTTAATAGAGATATTCCTCAGGCTATTGTGATCTTTCAGACATTAGCTTCAACGGCAGAGTTATCTGTCAGGTTCTCATATCTTACAAGTGTTTGTTTTTAGACACTAGATTTACATCTCAGGTTTTACATCATTGATGACATCACTGTGCATAGCGAGGGTTTGGCAGGGGGTGGCTAGAGGGCATGGCCTGTGGCTTGGACCTGCAGCAAACCACAACCAGGCAGCAAACCACACACTGCATCCAGCCTTTACACGTGCACTGCAGGGAGTTGCCAACAGGGGCTGTGGGCAACCCACCTGGAGGCAGCCACACTTCCACAGGCAGCCAATTCCACGCTGCACATGGCCTTTCATCATGCGCAGCATGTGGTCAGCTGCAGGGCATGGGTTACACCCAGAACCTGAACCAACTCCCCACAGGCAGCCACCCAGTGGCAGCCAACCCCACCCTGTGCATGGTCTTTAGTCGTGCTTCGCCTGGTGTTAGCCACAGGGCCTGTCTTGCAGTCAGGCCCTGCTTCCATTTCCACACAGGCAGCCAACCCCATGCTGCACACAGACTTGGCCATGCACAACGGCTACAGGATTTGGCCTGCTGCCAGGCCTTGTGGCTAAACCCCCAGCAGGCTGCTAACCCCACACTGCGCACAGCCTTTTGTGTGCGCAGCATAGGGTTCTCCTTCAGGCCTCGGGTCCCCATCCCCTGAGGCAAAATGGGAGGGAGGCATGCAATCCCCTTCCTGACACTTAATTGGCTCCGGTGATCCCTATCTCTGGGGCCAGTCCCAAAAAAAGGGGAGGGAACCATGTGGCCTCTCTCCACAAGCCTTGAAAGGCCCTGTGGGCCCTATCACCTGGGGCCAAATACAATTAAACATGGGAGGAGGACGTGCAGCCCCATAACCATAATAGGTTATGGGGACCTCATCAACCGGTTTCGAATACAATATAAAAGGGGAGGGGACCAGGTGGCCCCTTCCCTTGGCCTTATTGAGTCTTGGGACCCCACCTTAGGGGCCACAATTTAAGGGGACAGGGGTGTATAGCCCCTCTCCATGGGCCCTGATAGGCCCGGGGGCTCTTCCTGGCCCCAAATTTATTATCAAAAAGGGATGTGGCATGCAGCCCACCTCTCTGACCGAAATAGGCCTGGGGACCACATCGTCCCAAGGCCAAATACAATAAAAAAGGGGAGGGGCCTCATGACCCCGTTCCTGAACCTTCTTAGGCTCCGGGGACCCATTCCCCCAAGGCTGTCTGTTTTTTAAAGGGGGAGAGGGGGTCACATAGCCCCCTCCTGAAGAACCGGGTTTTAGAACCCAGCGGCGCCAGGGAAAACGCCCGATGTCTTCGAGTTCCCCTGTCTTGGCAAACAGAGACACGGGACACTTCTAGGTGACGTCAAAGACCAAGTTTATTGGTTGCAACCAGGAACAGAGGTCTACTAAGCACGACACAGGTGGTTCGCTAGAGACTGCACAATTTAGTAAAGCAAGACATCGTCTTTTATGCCAAAAATCAAATTCCTAGCTAGCATCAATTACTTACAAACGGACCAATCAAACAGTGACATTTTAAAAGTATCGCATAACGACAATCCCACTTTCAGTTGTCCAGCCCACCAGAAATGACAAGGCAAAATCCAACATTCCTGCTCGGACAGGCCAACAAACCCATAATAAAAGGACCTCAACCCAAATCATAAATTAAGCCATAAAGGAAGGAACAGAAGCAGATGAGAAGCAAGATAGAAGGGTGTGTGCAGGTACCATAAACTCAGCAATGTCCTGCTCTTTGATCTCTATCTGACCAGCTGCCTAACAAGGAACTGGCTCAACGAGGTCAGCCTCGGGCAAGGGAGTCAGTTTGTTCAGGTCACACAGAAGTCAGCTAAAGGTGTACATGTCCCAAGGACTCGTTCGGCCGCAGTTATCGGCCTATGTGAGGGCAACCACAAAATGGCTGCCGTACACAAAATGGAACCCGAAGGTTTGAACGAAATCCCTAAATACACAGTGTTTCCATTGATCGATTATGACGAAAACACTCGTACATGCCGCACTCGTCATTTGCGGTCCGCTGATACCAAAATTGTCTCGATACGATGACCTTTATTGAACGGTTTCAGAATCACGGAACCTCAGACCCTCCTTTTGCCCTTACATAGGCAATAAACCGAAACTCATGTCAGTCTGAATCCAGGTCTATATTCATCAGATCATCAAGATGTTGCTGTAGCATCATCCTAGTACTTAGCAACTCTCTCTGGACAGGTCTCCTTGCACACGAAGTAGCACAAAGGCCACAAATAGCAGGAGCACCATGCACACAGAGACAGAACAGGAAAAGGATAGCTAAGATCATCCCAATGACCATCAGAATCTTCCATCCCCACGTGGATAACAATCCCCAAAACCATCCCATTAACGACCAATCTCCTTCGTCCACATGTACAGACTCGGAGATCTTATGTAGCTTGGAAATGGCTTGGAAAACTGTTGGAGCGTTGTCTGGAATGAAAATGCAGCAGCTCGATTGAATCAATTTACATACCTCTCCTCTATCTGCAAGTATGACATCTAATGCAACTCTGTTCTGAAGAGTCATAAGGCGATCCGACTGGAGCTCAGCAGTCAAGTTACCAAGGGCACCGGCAGTCTCGACTATGGTGGACTCAACCACTCTCGTCAATTGCCTAATGCTGTTGACCATAGGTCCCCAAAGCGGCAGAAAACCCTTCAAGAAATCCCCCAATTCTTGTCCTGCAGTATCTTCCTGACTGAAGACACCTCTAACGACTCTCGTCTTGTGGTAATCTGCCGCAGGTGTATACGTAGGAGGCAACAGGAACGAGACAAAACATGTGCCAGAGAAATCAGGGGGCAACCATGTGTACGCTCTATCGTAACAACCATAATAGGTACCCTTAGCTGCTAAAAACGATGGGGAAGTCTGGGACGCAAAAACATACGTGTCCGTGCAGACACTCTTCCCTAACTGAGCTCTCGGATTCTTGCCATTACCCTGCAGACAATAATGACCCTGATGGGGCACTATCCAAATCGGAGAGGATCTTTTTCGCTGGTTAACACTCAGACTAACTCCATATCCAGTCACGTTCCATCCAATATATGCTTGTGTCTCATCTCTCGGGATAGTCTCATAGGAACTAATTCCTCTAATCATATCGAGTATACCCTTGACTAGAGCACTAGTCTTTGGACTATCCTTCACAGAACATAGGGGGTAAACTTCACGAGCATAGATAAACATCGTTCTGTATGCCCACACTGAACCATTGTAGCTAAATGGCAGAACCAAGTAAGGAATACCTTTGTCAGTAGTATGGGGCATAAGACCACACACCCAACAATTAGTTGTGTTCACTATTAACTGGTGTTGGTGCAGAAGCTGAACAAAGGAATTATTCACGAATTCCAGTCTTCTAACAGTTTCATGTTCGGGCAGAGGGTGAAAAGAATGTGATGAAACAGTAGGAGGAGGCATAGGTTGTGTAGTGGGCATGAACGTCACTTGAAAAGAGAATGTCACATATCCAATTAAAAACATCATTAAGCTAAACAACATAAACAGACATATTATTAAAAAACGTTTTCTACTCATTATTTTACATATTTTGCTCTTAAAGCTCATTCTTTCAACAGGTCTCTCCATCTCGAAAAACTCCATCCTCTAATCATGCTGTTCGCGGCGGTAGGGTGTTCCGTGCTAGGGAATGCATCTGTCAGTCCAGGGAACTCCCTTAGACCAACCAGAACCGTCGACCTAATGTCTTCGGCTTGCACTCCAAAGACTTGACCCCACGACCTTACAGCTGAACCCGGATGGCGGTTCGACAAACAAAAATCGATCAAAACAGTTTCTAAGAGGAGAGCTTAACCTTAAAAATCAGTAAAGAAAGAATTTATTTTATTTGTCCAACGACGCTTGGCCGCAAATTATAACGCTCTTTGCCAGGTAATGTCTGTTCTCGAAACAAAAGCTCAGGTTCAGAAGTGTCCAAACGACTCGACGGTGGCACAGCTTCTTGCAAAAGATCGTCGCTTTCACGTTCAGTGTTCGTTCCAATCAAACGTGCATCGCTAAAAGGCAGAAAAAGAGGCACGGTTTCGGTCTCAGAGTCAGGAAGTCCTTTCTGGACCAACCGGTTGTACGGCAGAGGCAAAGGGGCCCTCTTACAATGTACGCCTTGGATCCAGTTCTTTTTACCGCGCACTCGCTCTTCTGATCGTGTGGACAAAAGCACCAAGTAGGGTCCAATCCAGCAGGGCTGATCGTTCTTGGTCCGCGGTAGGGTGTTCCGTGCTAGGGAATGCATCTGTCAGTCCAGGGAACTCCCTTAGACCAACCAGAACCGTCGACCTAATGTCTTCGGCTTGCACTCCAAAGACTTGACCCCACGACCTTACAGCTGAACCCGGATGGCGGTTCGACAAACAAAAATCGATCAAAACAGTTTCTAAGAGGAGAGCTTAACCTTAAAAATCAGTAAAGAAAGAATTTATTTTATTTGTCCAACGACGCTTGGTCGCAAATTATAACGCTCTTTGCCAGGTAATGTCTGTTCTCGAAACAAAAGCTCAGGTTCAGAAGTGTCCAAACGACTCGACGGTGGCACAGCTTCTTGCAAAAGATCGTCGCTTTCACGTTCAGTGTTCGTTCCAATCAAACGTGCATCGCTAAAAGGCAGAAAAAGAGGCACGGTTTCGGTCTCAGAGTCAGGAAGTCCTTTCTGGACCAACCGGTTGTACGGCAGAGGCAAAGGGGCCCTCTTACAATGTACGCCTTGGATCCAGTTCTTTTTACCGCGCACTCGCTCTTCTGATCGTGTGGACAAAAGCACCAAGTAGGGTCCAATCCAGCAGGGCTGATCGTTCTTGGTCCGCTGGAAATTCTTTATTAGGATCCACGATCCAGGTTCGATAGCATGTCCTGGATCTTCAGATGCTTGTGGCAAGGTATCATGAACCTGTTGATGCAAAATACACAATTTAGCCGTCAATTCATAAAGGTAATCAAGCAACACAGGGTGCTTTATCTCGCTGAATTTTGTCAGCCGCGGCACTCCCCATATATTCGCCGGGCGACCAAACACAATTTCATATGGACTAAGTCCCATTCGTAAATGCACAGTCATTCTTGTGGACAGAAGTGCTAACGGCAAGGCATCAGGCCATTGTAGACCAGAGCTCGCCTGAATCTTGGCTAGTTTTAGCTTAAGGGTGCCATTATAGCATTCTACCAAACCAGCTGATTGGGGATGATTTGCAGCGTGGAACTTCTGCCTTATTCCTAAACCATCACACACTCTCTTCATCACTTGACCTACAAATTCACTCCCATTGTCACTCCAGACCATTCTCGGCAATCCAAACCTAGGGAAAAATTCCTTAATAAGGGCTTTAGCTGTAGACAAGGCAGTATTATCTTTCAAAGGGTATGCTTCCACCCATCTCGAAAAAGAGCAAACAACCACGAGCACGTACTTCAGGTTGTTGCACCTCTCCATGTGGATGAAATCTAGCTGCAAAGCCTCGAACGGATATGTCGGAGGAGCAAAATGACCAGCTGGAGTTGGAGTTCCCTTACCAGGATTGTACATCAAACAAACCATACAGTTCTTGACCAAGTTCTCTGCACACTTAGGAATTCCGGCATTCTGCCATACTGGAGCTAACAACTTGCAAATCCCTTTCACACTGATATGAGCCATTCCATGAGCCATCGTAACCACTGGAAGTACATACGCATCGGGTAACAACCATCGTTGATGCTCTGACAACTCAATCCAACAACCATTCGAATCCAATTTACCCTTACTTTCTCTCCATTCATTCAACTCTTTCTCTGTAGCTTCAGCTTGGATGGACTTCACACTCTCAATTGTATCTTCACACATACTTCTATCTGGAACCCATCTCGCCGGACCCGCAACATATTATTATTATTATTATTATTGGGACATTTGTAGAGCGCTGCGTTACGCACACCGGCGTGTCCACGCGCTAAAAGTGGGAGAGGCAGAGTGCAGGGAGCACAAAAGCAGAGCGGACAATTATTTAGTGTAAAGGAATGTTTTCAGTTTCGCTCGGAACATACATTCGACTCATTACATCTCTCGCAGTTTCTATCGCGACTTTGTCTGCAAACGCATTACCACGACCAACATCATCAGTAACTTTCTTATGCGCACTGCATTTCACGATCGCAACTTGCAACGGCAAAGTAAGTGACTCAAGAAGTTAATTCACCAACTGACCATGCTGAATCTTAGTTCCATGCGAAGTCAGGAACCCACGCTCTTTCCACAAACGTCCAAAACTATGAGCCACACCAAACGCATACTGGCTATCGGTATACACAGTCACTCGTTTCCCTTTCGACAACACACACGCTCTTGTCAATGCAATCAACTCTGCTGCTTGCGCTGAATTATGTGGGATACGTGCAGCTTCAACAATCGTATGCAAAGTCGTAACAGCATATGCCGCAGTCGTATCACCATTCGGAAGCTTAAAGCACGAACCATCAATCCATAAGGTACCATCACACTCTACAAGAGGAGTATCCCTAAGGTCTATTCTCCCTTTCGTTTCTTCCTCTGTCCTAAGGAAGCAATCATGCTGTTTAGTAACATCTGTCTCAACTGAAATCGGCAACAACGTAGCTGGATTCAACGTGTTGCATCACTTTATGTGCACATGACTCGCTAAGAGTGTCAATTCGTAACCTGACAACCGAGCACTAGTTAAGTGCTGTGTCTTGGTGCGATTCAACAAGGTATCCACTGCATGTGGAACCATCACATTCAATGTATTATCCATCACCAAGCCAGCAGACTGTCGAATAAAAACAGCTGCTGCTGCTGTAGCTCTCAAACAACTCGGTAACGCTCTTGCTACCGGAAACAAAGTCTACGAAAAATACGCACATGGACGTTGCTTATCGCCGAACTGCTGTGTCAATGCATATCCCTCTCTCTCGTGGACATAGAGTGTAAAAGGCTTACTTTAATCGGGAGTACCCAACACAGGAGCCGAACACAATGCATCGCGTAATTCTGAAAAACTTTTCTGACATTCGTCAGTCCAAGGAATAGGATTCGGAGTATCCTTAACAGTAAGAGCTATCAAAGGCTTCGCAAGAAGCGAAAAATTCGGAATCCACTGTCTACAATATGACGTAATACCCAGGAAAGCACGCACTTCTCTCTGTGTCGTTGGCACACTCATTTTCGCAATAGCTTGAATTCGTTCTGGGGTCAACCTTCTTCCCTCCTTCGATAAGAGGTGACCTAAGTAGGTAACTTCTTGTCGACAATATTGCAACTTCGAAAGAGAATTCTTATGATGGAAATCAGACAAATGACATAACAACGACAAAGTAGCCTCTTTACAAATCTCTTCATTATCGGCAGCAACTAACAAATCGTCGACATACTGAATAAGGGCAGCACCATCAGGTAAAACAAACGTATCAAGTTAAGTTTTCAAAGCTTGACTATAGATCGATGGACTCTCGCAATAGCCTTGATGAGCGCGCTTAAACCGGAAACTTCGGCCTCCTAAAGAGAAGCCAAAAATATCTCTACTCTCCACGGCAATCGGGATGCTGAAGAAAGCATTCTTCAAGTCAATCACCGAAAACCACGTGGCTGAAGCCGGAATCAAAGTCAATAAAGCGGTGATATCTGGAACAACAGGAAATTGCGGGACAACAATCTTATTCACCTCGCGGAGATCGATCACAAGCCTATACACAGAAGGCTGTGAAGAATCAGTTCTTTTCAGAACAGGCAAAACTAGACTATTGCACACATTACCTCTCGTTTCCTCAATCACACCTTTCTCAATCAAATCATAGATGATCGCCAAAAGTGCTCTTTCACCGTCACTAGAAATTCGATATTGGGGAATACGTGGCAATCTAGCATTTGCTTTCAGTGTCACAACGTACGGTGGAATCTCCAAAAGACCCACATCATTAGGACCAGTAGCCCAAAGAGAATCAGGAAGAGAAGACAATTCAGATGGAAGTCTATCTTCAGATAAATACATCGGAGAGATCACTCTCTTACCTAATGTAAGCTGTACTCCTGAAGGAGAAAAATGTAGCGTTGCATACAATCTTTTCAATAGGTCTAATCCCAACAAGTTCTCACCACAACCCGTCGTCAGAATAAGGGGTGCTTCGAATTCACAAGGTCCAACAGAAAGAAACAAAGCACTAGAAATCGGATAACTAACCGGGGCGCCAGAAAAACCTACTGAAACATTCGTTAAGCCAGACAAAGGTGCGCCAGGGAGTTTAGAGTGCATAATAGAACTCTTTGCAGCACCAGTATCCAACAGAAAAGGCTCTGACACACCTGATGCAATCACTTTAACATAAGGTCCACTCTGATCTACTGGAACTGAAACAACTCCCTCTCTTTGTCTATGGCTGTCCTAGCAATCATTACCATCCTTATGCTCACCTTCAACATAGTAATCATCTGCATAATACTGAGCCGTCCTACCAGACGCACCATTCTGCTGATGAAAGCTATTCATAGAATTCTGTGGAGGCAAGGGACGCGCATTCTAAGAAAACACACCACGTCCTCTACCTCTAGGAGCTTGCTGAACACCTCGACCTCTCACACCAGAAACACCATTCGTGCGCTGTAACAGAACTGGACAACTATTCTTGAAGTGACCCTCTTCCTTACAATAGGCACACTGATTGGGGGCTACAGGAAAACGCGCCTGAGAAGACTCGAACCTTTGTGAGTTTCTCTGATACTGCTGAGGTTGCTGATAATCACGCTGATTATTACCAGGCGGATACGCTTGCTGCAAAAGAACCTTCGTCTTTAACTCTTTAGTCTTCTTGTCAGCTCTATCTTTCTCATCCTTATCCCTATTTTCGTAGTACTGTGCAGTAGCCAAAATCTGCGCTGACGAAGAAACGGCCCAAGAACTTTCAGAATCCTTCAATTTAGTACCCAACTCAGGAAGCAAGTTATGTACAAACTTGTCAATGAACAACCGTTGACCACCTTCCGTACTCATGTCCTGACCACTGTGGTCGATAAACGTCTCTTCGAACCTAGTGAAAAAGTCAGACACACTTTCGTCTTTCTTCTGCTTACACGCAGACAATTTGGCCCAGTTGACACACATAGCAGGCATCAAAGTCTTCATATAATTAATAATCCTACCAGGGAGTTCTGCAACTAAAGGCTCAGGTTTAGCGCCACCAACTTGTCTAGCATCTGAAACACCAATATTAGCCCATGTATCACCTAATTCCTGCGCATGATCCGTATGACGAATCAGTCCCCATAAAGGCTGTGGAACAACATTCCCAAACAACATGTCTATGTCAGCTAAATTCATAGAGCATGAGTCTGCAGTCTGAGATAATTCCTTATAGTACCCTGCAGGATTTTTACGTGGATCAGGCAAAGTCTGCTTAAGGGCCAAAACTTCAGCACGCTTCCATGGAACATGTACCCAAACACGCTGAAAATGAGCTGGTACAGCTTGAATACCAGCTTGAGCATTGGCCACAACGGCGTCTTTCCACACCGGAGGAACCTCTCTCATTGGATATTGTCGCACTTTTCTCCTAACTGAAGGATCAGGCTCAAACAGTCGCTGAGAAGGAGACTCACTCCTAAACAACAACAATGTCGCAACTGCTGTTTCAACGTCAACACCCACTATAGTTCCCTTCGCAAACTCGGACTGTATACGGAACAACTCAGGCGGAAACTGTCCCAATTCACCATCTTCCCATTGTTCACGAAGGAAAGTACACATTGTCCTAAAAACATATCTCTGAGTCGGTGCTTCCCATTGACGGAAAACATCCATAACACACTCAAAATTATACTTCAAAGGATAAGTAAGCCATTTACACACTAAATGATCCAACACTGTCCGCTCATCGGGACCAGGCAATTGGCTACGTAATTGTTTATGCTCTGAAACAGGGTTCATACCCAATGACCCAAAGAGAGGAGAAAAGAGACCAGTAACAGTATTGGTCATCCTTTGTCGAACAAAAAGAGAAGGTGACGAAAGAACAGGAGGAAAAACGGGATGAGCAGAAGTATGCATAGGAGCAGTAGCAGAAGGAGTAGACAATACAGGCGTAGGAGTAGGAGACAAAGCAGGTAGCAAAGTCGGTGGCCCTTCAGAAGGCTGCGCCAAAGGAATAGGAGCCAACTGAAGAGGAGCTGGCTGTTGTAGAACCACAGGTGGCAAAGCAACCGGAGGTTGCGCAACTAAAGGTGGCTGAGGTGCTGTAGCACTCTGCACATAAGAGGGTGGTGAACTCAAAAGATGTGACATCAAAGGATCGTTCTCAAGGTCCTTCGCTGCATCTTGCTGCTGAGATGGCAAAGCTGGATAGCACTTATCTATCGCCAATTTACGTTGCCTAAGCAACTGTTCACTCTCTTGTTGTTCTTCGTTATCCCTAAACTGTATAGCAGCTTGCACCATCGAAATACCTCTCTCTCTCTTATTTCTCTTCGCTAACTTAATTTCTTTCTGTTTGGCTTCCTTTCGCCAAAGGCGGAAAGAGTCAAACATCGCCGGCCGGACTTTCTTCTTGAAAGGTTTGACTTCTAAATTATCTAAAATCTCCGTGTCATAACTACCATATTGGCGCCATTTTAGGACACCGTCCTTCCTAGTATATCTAATCCATACTTCATTATATGTGATAGGGCCCACGCCATGTTTTAAATAGAGCTCATAGGTCGGAGTTCCAATTGGAGGCACCGGACACGAGTCCTCCAATCGGGAATCCCTATTACAACCACAACAAAATATCTTTCCAAGTCTGCTAAGACCAGGCATCTTCGCTCACTAGTCTAGCTTCAAACTTCAAGGGAATATCGAATACGATAACCTCGCGAATACACGAGCCCTCGGCTTTGGAGCTTGCAAGTCCCAAATCAAAGATCCCAAGGGGAAACCCAAAACAAAACTAAGGACTGGGAGACGCTCCACTCATACTTAACTGAAATATCGATGACGTCGCCAGAAGACCCGTCTATTGTCTCGCTCTACAAATCATCAAAAGGCTCCAAGACAGGGCGACAGGGCAGC
This sequence comes from Lissotriton vulgaris, assembly GCF_964263255.1. Lineage (NCBI taxonomy): Eukaryota > Metazoa > Chordata > Amphibia > Caudata > Salamandridae > Lissotriton > Lissotriton vulgaris. The sequence continues at coordinate 586,128,429 of NC_141699.1, read as the reverse complement.
AGTCCTTCGTAGCCGTCGGAAAGCGGGGAACCTCGCAGCAAAGACTTTCGGACCACGACGACATACAGGGGTCGATGAAGTGGCAGGCCTTCCTCCAGAATTTTCACACAAAGCTCCTCACAATCTTCAGGCTTGGACCGGTACCGCTGAAGTCGCCCTACATTGGGCGCCAACTGAAGAACCGGGTTTTAGAACCCAGCAGCGCCAGGGAAAACACCCGATGTCTTCGAGTTCCCCTGTCTTGGCAAACAGAGACACGGGACACTTCTAGGTGATGTCAAAGACCAAGTTTATTGGCTGCAACCAGGAACAGAGGTCTACGAAGCACGACACAGGTGGTTCGCTAGAGACTGCACAATTTAGTAAAGCGAGACATTGTCTTTTATGCCAAAAATCACATTCCTGGCTAGCATCAATTACTTACAAACGGACCAATCAAACAGTGACATTTTAAAAGTGTCGCATAACGACAATCCCACTTTCAGTTGACCAGCCCACTAGAAATGACAAGGCAAAATCCAACATTCCTGCTCAGACAGGCCGGACAAACCCATAATAAAAGGACCTCAACCCAAATCATAAATTAAGCCATAAAGGAAGGAACAGAAGCAGATGAGAAGCAAGATAGAAGGGTGTGTGCATGTACCATAAACTCAGCAATGTCCTGCTCTTTGATCTCTATATGACCAGCTGTCTAACAAGGAACTGGCTCAACGAGGTCAGCCTCGGTCAAGGGAGTCAGTTCGTTCAGGTCACACAGAAGTCAGCTTAAGGGTTACGTGTCCCAAGGACTCGTTCGGCTGCAGTTATCGGCCTATGTGAGGGCAACCACAAAATGGCTGACGTACACAAAATGGAACCCGAAGGTTCGAACGAAATCCCAAAATACACAGTGTTTCCATTGATCGACTATGGCGAAAACACTCGTACATGCCGCACTCGTCATTTGCGGTCTGCTGATACCTAAATCGTCTCGATACGACGACCTTTATTGAACGGGTTCAGAATCACGGAACATCACTCCCTGACTTTCTTTTTGGCGCGGGGAACCCATCCCCCAGGGCAGTCTGTTTTTTTGAAAATGGACGGAGGCCATGTGGCCCCCCTCCCTTATTATGACCTGGGTTTCCCACCCGACTGGGCTGTATTCCATTATAAAGGGGAGGGGGCTGCGTGGCCTCACTCCTCAAGCCTTATTAGGCCACAGGGATTCCAACCTCCCAGGGCCAAGTAATTAATAGTGGGAGTGGAACGCATAGACTTCCTTCCTGGGCCCCCAAATAGGTCTGGGGACCACATCCCCTTTTTAATATTCGTAAATACAATGTCATTACATACCATGATATATGCAGGCCCATCCAGGCAATACTAATAAATGCAATGCCATAAAATGTGCTTGCATAACAATGTCGATACCAGTAGAAACAATGTCAATGTATGCCATAATCTATGCATGCATAGCAATGTTGATATCAGTAGAAACAATGTCAATGTATGCCATAATCTATGTATCCATAACAATGTCAATATCAGTAAAGACAATATTGATGTACGCTATGACAACTGTATGCACAATACTGAGGATGTTGGTAAACAATGATATCAATGACTGCCATGTTAATCGTACACAGTTTAGCAAACTCATATCACTGCTGTTGGAGTCACCCAAGGTAACTCCTACATCAACCCCAAGTCAGAGATACGTGGTCAGACAGACCCTGCAACCCAAACCGAGCCTACTGATTGACAGGTCACATGCAGGGTTACACTTAGCCAACAGACAAACACCAACCCAGGGAAAACCCTGATCGATCCCACATATAGGCAGTTATTCTACAAAAAGGTCTGAGGAAATTGTCCCCAATAAAGCATGTTTGGCCAAAGGCACACGTTCCCAAAATACCACAAAGTTAGATGCCTCATAAAATTAGAAACACTCAGTCAATCACAACACGGCATACACGCTGCCCACACCAGACACCTGGACACATACACACTGGCCCAAACTAGCTCTTCCTGAGGTCGGGAGCCACATGTGTCTCCTTTTATTAGATGTTTGTACCTGTTGTTTATGACTAGGCCAAGAATGCCAGATCAGTTTATTGTATCTAACAAACTGTATAAATAGTCAGCTAAAAAACCTCTGTACAGTGAGAGGCTTTCTTCAGATGATACTCTGTCAATACTCTCCCAGCCGCTGCATTTAAGTGAGCTAACTTGTTGCTCTTTTGCCAAACACCTCTTGTCTTTTCATTGTTTAAGAGAAATTCATATACAAGCAGCACCCCTGAGACCAAATACAATAAAAAAGGGGAGGGGCCGCATGTGCCCCCCCCCCGAATCTTCTCAGACCTTGGAGCCCCCATCTTTCAAGCCAGCTGTTTTTAAAAAGGGAGGGGGCCACATGGCCCCATCTCCCGAGCCTTTTTTGGTCCTGGGGAACACATCCCACTGGACCATCTGTGTTTTAAAAGGGGAGGGGGCCGCCCCCTCCCTGAGCCTTATTAGGACCTAGGTTTCCCACCCTCTAGAGCAGCATCACATTTTAAAGGGGAGGGGGCCACATGGTCTCCCTCACAAGCCTTATTAGGTACCAGGGACCCCATCCCTCGGACTGAGTAATTAGTCATGTGAGGGGGAGTGTGAGCCCCCTCTAAGAGCCTAATTAGATCCCTGGGCCAAACTTTAAATAAAAGGAGAGGTGGCTGTGTAACCTCCCCTATAGCTCACTATAACTTACGCCCCAGCAATGGTACTGCTTATGACCTCACATGTTACATCACTCATGACATGGTCAGTGAAACCACTGATGAAATCACTGTCACAGGCAAAGGTTAGCTGATACCTGGGCAGGGATCTTCTTTTGTCCTGCCAACTAGTCAGGCCCAAATCATAATGGGATTCTCTTTGTTATTACAGTGTCACATCCTGTTTCACAGGTCTGTTGGGGTTACATATTTCATTTGGGGTCCACTTTAAAGGAGGGAAACAGAATGACAAAACTGTGTAGTTGCGGAAAACGCAGCTTTGTTTTTATCAGACTTTTGTCTCTGAGTTTGTAGTTGCTACAAGGACTGCATCAAACTGGATGTTGGTGTTAGAGGTGGAAGGACACTGGGATTATCATGGAACCCAGTCCCCCCAGCCATCAGAGTTTAGTGTGGTTGAATACTTCAGCCATCTTGAAATATCTAATGTGGCTAGGGTTAGCCCCAAGAACTATTAATCATTGATTAGGGCCTTCCCAGGGCTCATTCCCACTTACAAACCTGTGCCAGGCATAAATGTGGCACATTCAGACACCCACTGCAGAGCACTGCTGGACCTGTGGAAGATCCAAAGAGGACTTAACCTTCTGTCTGAGACCGGAGAAGAGCTTATGAGACTGGACCTGCTCTCCCTCTTGTAGCCAGAACAAAGAAGTGGAGTCCAAGGGAAACAGATTGACCTCCTGCGAAAGCTACAGGGACTGCAAGAGACCTTTCCCTGCAACTGCCCAGATGACCAGTGGTAACTGGACCTGGTCTGGACCCTCCTGGTGTCCTCTGCCTTACACCCAGTGACTCTCTAAGTGCCTCCCCATAGGCCCTGGGGAGGCTTTAGAAGGTTACTCATGTGGTGGATTTGGACTTAAATGACTAAAGTCAGAAGATAATGTCTTTGAGGAAGATGAACCTGATTAGTGTATTCAATTTGTAAGCCATCAGTCAGGGTCCAATTGCACCAAGGACCTGCTCTACTGCGACCATTGCCTATCATTGGCACTTTGTGCTTCTAGGTGCTATTTCTACTTAAAACATTAAAAATTCATATCTCTGATTTCCCTTATTGGATTTTAGTCATTTAAGTGTCATCGTGTTTATAAAATTTTGATTTGTATTGTTTTAATTGTTTTACTTTATTGCTGTTTATGTGCTGCATAAATGCTTTAAGTTAAGCTTACCTGCTCTATGCCATAGCTACCAGAGGTTTGATCTTAGATTTATTTAGCAACTATAGTGGTTCACCCTGGAAGGGATTGTGATTATGACTTGAGATGGGTACTTACCCCTTCAACCAATAACTCAATTTCGTACAGTTTCCCTTTCACAGAGAACAGCAGTCACATGAGCATCACAAGTACAAACATCTCTAACTTAAAAAGAACATGTAAAGGTCAGGCAGGAGCACTGAAAGCTCGCCATACAAAGAAAATTCGCAAAACAAGAGCAACACGAAGATCAATATTGCAAACCTCGCTTGGAGACAGAGCACAGGTAGAATATGTACATTAGAAGTGCGAGCTTCACTCAAACACTCTTTTGTTGCAGCAGTTTACAACTCAAACATATTGTCACGATTCGCTCAGTATGTTCTCGTGTCCACCACCAGGGGGATGAACTGTGGGACTCTTCAGTGTTCTAATTATGCTTCCTGACACTCCCCTGCATGCATATCTTGACTTCCAGCCATTTGGACACTATTTGGGAATTGACATCCATTCCCAATCCATGCCGGGTTTTGTGAAACCCAGCCTGCTTAGACTTAAAGCCAGCCTACTCATGCCTGAAACTCCATTACCCAGAATTCCCTGCTCACTGCTTTGTCTCCACCCCTGCAGGCAAAGGATGGGTGGAGGAATTCAGCTCACCTGTGGCTGGCTGCTGCTAGCCTGCTCACACCAGCTCTATGTGATTACTGTGAGCTCTGTTAAGCCCTAGCTCCCTTCAGGCAAAGGTTGGTCATTGTAGCTGTTTACCGGTGAGACCAATCCTTGGTTCCAGTGTTCCCTGAGCTTTTGCTATTCTTGTTTCCAGTGTTTCCTGAGCTGTAATTATGCCTTGTTCCTGACCTGCTGCTGTTTTCCCTGTTCCTGAATTAGCACTGCCTGCAGTGCTACCCTGACCCCATAGCCTTATTATTTCCTTGTTCCTGAACTGCAGCAGTTTGCCTTCTCCTGAATTAGCACTGCTTGCAGTGCTACCTTGTTTCCTGAGTTCCTGAGCTATAGCTATTCCCTGTACCTGAATTAGCACTGCCTGCAGTGCTACCTTGTTTCCTGAGTTCCTGAGATATAGTTTTTCTTTGTTCCTGGACTTATCTACTTCTTGTTCCTGATTTGCACTGCTTGCAGTGCTCTCTTGGCTCCTTGTTTCCTGAGCTGCAGCTATGTCCTGTTTCCTTGAACCAGTATTGCCTGCAGTGCTACCTTGACTCCTAAGCTCTAGTAAATTCCCTGTTCCTGAACTAGCACTGCCTGCATTGCTACCTTGACTCCTGGACCTTGTTTAGTTCCCTGTTCCTGAGCCAGCACTGTCTGTGGTGCTGCATTGACTCCTGAGCCTTAGCTCACTTCTTGTTCCTGCCCCAGCACTGCCTTCTCTGCTACTTTGTTTTCTTGATTCCTTAACCTGCACTATTCTAGTATACCCTTGTAGCCTCCCCTTCTGTATATCTGTTTCCAGTCCCTGCCTTGCTTCCCATTTCCTTGGTTCCAGTTCTAGTCTGCTGCCTTTCTATTCTGCTGTCTTACTTCTGTTACCTTGTATGTTTGTTACCTGCTTTCTGCCAAGTGTGCGCTGTCATTTCCTTCCTTTCCTGTTAAGCACTCCTCCTTGCTAGCTCCTTGTCTTTTGTGCTTGTGTTTAGTTCTACCCCTTTGCTGTTACTGCCTTGCACGTTCCTGTTTGATCGCCAGGATCCGTGGGCTCAGCTGACTACCTAGGTGGTGTTTCTTGTTCACTGTGAGTTTTGTCTTTGAGTTACATTTATAACATCACTATAGGTATAAGCTCCACAGATCCTGCCTTTGCATGCATATCCTACATGTGGGTATTTGGAGTCAGTATCTGTAACAGCAATTGCGAGTGAGAAACTTACTGAGCTTCAGTCTTACCATGTGGAGCTCCTGAGTGCTTTACCCCACACCCCCCTTTATTGTTAATGTTGTATTATATATATGTCTTGCACGTCCATCCTGGGTGTAGTTAGTCTGAATGCTAAATTGCCTTGTGAGTGCCCTTCCTTTCTGAGTCTTACCCATCTTGTTCACTTGTACAGGCTTCCCCTTTGAATCCCTCTTTCTCCTCTGACTCCCTGTATGATCCTGGGCAGCACTGTACTCCTCCTTTCTGTGTATGTCTTCTACCCAGTTCCCAGTCCTTGTCCAAGTCCTTGACTGTGTTCCCCACATAGTCCCGGACAGTCCCTGACACATATGTATTGAAAACAGGTACAACAAGGGCATTGTTGTGTAAGCTTCTTTTGCACAAGCAGATCAGGCACCAAATGTGCATCAAGAAAGCAGGTTTTCATTTCACAAGAACAAAAAAATGTGACCAACAGAGTTAACCTGTTTTCTTAGCGAAAACCTTGTTTTTAGCCTTGTAGCTTATAGCTTACATTTGGGAGGAATGTTTTACAGTGAATTTATCTTTTGATGTAGGTGTACCAACTGGTCAAACAGCATAGCAGTCTGGGTATAAAAATGTTTAAAAATATAATGACGTTAGTTAAAAGATTTAAAATTAAATGAACCATATCATCATGCACATGGGAAACGTGGATTAAAAGCATTGTCAAATAAATGTTGCAGAAGTTACAAAAAGCTGGGTGGAAGACTTGCCAATGCAGGATGCAGAATGCATCCCTGGAGAACTGGGTCAAAAAAAGTTATTGGCTTACTCACAAGGGGTTGAGTTGTTTGGTAAGAAACATAAAGAAAGTACTTGAGGATCAACATCACTTCAATAGCAGAACTGCCACGAGCCTTCTGCAATTATGAAAAGGTGGGGAGAACCATTGCTTCAGAGAACATTACATCTCTACACTCTACAATGCAGTGTCGTATAGTTTCCACTCTACCGTAGGAACTGCACATTTGTGTAAAGCATAACCATTGGGATGGTGCCAGATTGACTCCAAGCACCCCCTCAGGATATATTGTCCTACAGGCCAGCTCGCTCACAGTGCCACCATAAGCCCCCCAAACCCTAGGCGGGTAACAAATGGTTCTGACAACCGCTGAACATGATTCCCACAGAAATCGTGTTAACAGACCTAGAACCCTTTTGCTCAGCCACTCGGGTTCTCTTTCTCTCAGAAAAATATATAAGGAAGTTGGATGTTTTCAATAGTTTTTGAACCAACGTGATTCTTGTATAAAATATATTTGCCTCAACGATCAATAGACAGAAGGAAATGAAAGTTATTAGAAGCTTTTAAGACAGTGAACAAAATTAAGAGTTCCACCATCCTGCTAAAACAATTTATATATGCAAGCATATAAAACAATATGGAAATCTAGCATCCCCTAAACTTTGGGCCTTACTTACAAGAAAGTGCTGCAGCACAGCATTGCAAGCCCTTTGGCTGTACCACGCTGCAGCACTTTCAAAACACACGGAACACGTCATAGTTACAACAATATGATGCATCCCTGTGCGTTCCCCAGCGCTGGTGAGCAATCAGCTGCCATGCGCTACGCAGGCACCCTTGGCCATGATGCAAGGGTGCCTGCGTTGCTGGGAGACTGTTTCTGTGCAGGAAGTGGTACCTTGCTGCACAAAAACAAAAACAATAAAAAGAGGTGCTTTCCTCTTCCTATGTGTGATGCAGAATGCAGCACCCCTTGAAAGAGGAAAAAATTAGGAGAAATCCTTGTTGCACCTCGCTACGCCAACCCGAGGAAGGCATAGCATTCAGACACATTTCCAGGTTTACAAATTGTCATAAATCTAGAACTGCTGCAGTATACATGGATGTTGCGTGGGAACACTCACAGCAACACCTATGTCACGCCCCTTTCACTTAAAGTGTTGCATGAGAATGGGCCATATTTACAAGGACAGGAAAAGCCACGCAGGATGGTTTTACGTGTCCTTGTAAATATGGGGCAGGAGGTTGCGCCAACGGTGCGCCACAAAAAGTGATGCACCAGTGGCGCAAGGGGATTGTAAATAAGCCTCTAAGTGTCTAGGGCGTGTGTGTGTGTGTGTGTGTGTGTTCTCTGCCAAGGATCCTCATACTGAATGATCCAACCCCCGTTAGCTGAAGTGAAAGAATGTAGGCACCCGTCATGGTCATGAGCAGGACACCCCTCGTTGAGATATCAGCAGGCTGCTGGGCCAAATTACCAGCATGTAGAGACCTCGCCAATGACCGCAAAGCACTATTCTGTCAACACCCAGAAACAGATGTTTATTATAACAAAAGGCATCCTTGCCTTGGGCCGAGATCTTGGACAGGCCAACATTGTTTATGTGTTATCAATGGCTCTGTCGCCATATGTACGAAACAAATAATCATTTTTTTTAAAATTAATATGTTTATTGTACAGTTGTACATAACAATCTTGGTGCACAGCGTAACATCGTAATGACAGCAGATAAATCATATGTCGATCAGTTGGTTACAGTAAACACATAGTACATACAGATCCTCTTGCATATAAATGTATCATTATGGTGGAAAACCTTTGTATTTGAACAGATACTAGATATACAGTCCCTCCCTCCCACACAAGTGTGTTGTGTTGGAAATATAGAGTCAAGGGCTCAATTCCACCCAAGGTTAAGCAGCTGAAGAGGAATATTGAATAAGAAGCTAATGATCAGGAGAGAGGCTGTTGCTGGCTAGCATGGAGTCACCTATATCATTTGTGTCCATTCCCTTAGTGGACAGGTATGTAGTGTACAGTCCCCAGCAGTTCTTGGGTCTACTCCGGGGAGGAAGTAGTTTGCTAAAGTGTTCAGTTTGCATACTGCAGTACAACATGTCGTGCGACCACTGTGCCAAAGTGGGTGTAGGGCCTCTGGACCAGCTAATCGCCACCCTGCGCTTCGCTATGAGCAGTCTCATGTCAACCAGTCGTCTTTCTGTTTTGGGCATCTGCCTGGAATACCCCAAAAGGGCCAATGCAGGGTTCAGGGGCAATGTTGAGTCAGTTATTTTCCCCAATTCGCTGAAAACAGAATCCCAACGTCTATGTATCTCCGGGCAAAACCAGGCTAAATGCAAGAAGTCTGCAGTCTGCTCGCTGCACCTCTCGCAAGCCGGGCTATCCCTCAGCCCGTATCTATGTAACCTCTCCGGTGTATAATATACTCTGTTTAAATACTTAAAATGTATCAGCCTATGTCTGCCATTTAGAGAGATACGTTGAGTACTAGCACAACAATAAGTCCACATGGGGTTGTCTATAGTTAGTTGTAAATCCCTCTGCCAAGCCAGCCTGGCTTTGGTATAATGGTTAGCCTTATATGACATTGATAGCTTGTAAATGTTTGAAACAATCTTGAGGGGAGATTTTGCTTTAATGGTGTAGGTCAATTCCATCAACTCTGGGGGTTCCTGGAGGTTGTCTCCCAATAAATCGTGTAATGCATGTCGCATTCTATGGAACTGGAACTGGTGCAGCAGAGTGTTAGTGGCAGCCTGGTCCTCCAACTGCTCCCATTTTTTGACTACCCCATTGTGGAAGATGTCCCCAGCAGTGTTGATCTTTAGTGAGCTCGGCTCGTGAATGACCCCTCTGTCCCTACATTTGGCACCTAACGAGTCCTTTCGATTGCCATGGCTGGGGAGTACAGGAGAGCTCCTGCTTGTAATTGAAGCAGATGATGCCAAGCATGGCGGGTCGCGTTGATGGAGTCAAGTATTCACGTTCTGCTATCTGGATTTTTGAATATCATGGCAGGCAGCGGTCGTGGGTCAGCGATATTCGATTGTGTACGGAGATGCGGAGCGTCAGGTGAGGTAGTATCCAGTGGTAAGCTTGAGCGCATTGTGCCGCTGTATAGTACGAATTAAGGTCTGGAGCGCACAACCCCCCCATGTGGTATGGCAAAGTGAGTATCTGCCATTTATCCCTTGCTTGTTTGCCCGCCCAGGCCAGTTTTATCATCAGTGTGGTGACCCTGTGGAAAAAGGAGACAGGCAATACCATGGGGATATTGGTGAAAAGGAACAGAAACCGGGGCAACACCACCATTTTCATAATAGAAATCCGAACTAATAAGTCTAGGGTTAACTTAATCCAGGTCTCAACCTTGTCTTCCAGACTGCTGACTGCAGTAGCATAGTTTTCCCTAAAGACCGTCTCTGAGTCGGAATGTGTTTGAATACCCAGATATCATATCGCTTCTGTGGACCACTGCAGAGGGTAATCTGGTTCAAAGGGTGTCGTAGCCGGGGTAAGGTGGAAGGCTATGGACTTAGACCAGTTGACACGTAGCCCTGATAGTGCACCAAAGTGCACCACCTCCCTCAAGACTGAGGAGAGGTTATTTTTCAGATCACGGACATATAGTAATGTGTCATCAGCATAGGTGGATACTATAATCTCATATATCGGAATGCCTTTGTGGCAGTGGTACTCTCTCAGTGTACAAGCCAAGGGCTCGGCCACCAATGCATATAATATGGGGGACAACGGGCATCCCTGTCTTGTCCATCTGTTTATGGCAATGGGATCCATCACCAAATTTCGTATTTTTATTCTAGCAAAAGTTGAGTATATAGCACCCCTGTCAATTGGGGGAAGATTGGACTCAACCCCATTCTGGTCAACACGTGGCACATAAAGGGCCATTTTACAGAGTCAAAGGCCTTCTCCATATCTAGGAAGACCGCTACCGCCCTGGAGTCCTGCCTAATGTGCTGCATGGCCCCAAATACCGTACGGAGAATGTTCCTGTCAGGGACAAACCCAGCTTGTTCAGGGGCAACAAGCAGCAGCGCCATGGGGACTAATCGCTTGACTAGAATTTTTATCAAAGAGCTTGGTGTCAACACTGAGCAGGTAGAGGGGGCGATAAGACCCGCATTCCTCCAGCGGCTTACCTGGCTTGGGTATGGCAACTATAACCGTCTCTCTCATCGACGGCGGCATAGTGCCCGAGACACACGTCGTCAAAGAGCACGGATAAGTGGGGTAGTAAGAGATCGAGAAATGCCTTTTAGAAGGCTACCGTGAGGCCGTCTACTCCTGGGGCAGTCGAGGCTTTCATGCCCGACAGGGCCAATTGGATATCGTCCTTTTCCATAGGTCTCATAAGGAACTCCTGATGTGTGTTTGTGAGGAACGGTAATTTAATGTGTGTAAGGTAGTCTAAAATTTCATCTTCCGTGCCGGTGGAACGAGAGGTGTATAGCTCCGCATAGAAGTCAAAGATGGTGTGGGAGCACCCCGCTGACCTCTCAGCCCGGGTTCGCCTCTGGCTTGCTGGGAAGTGTAGTTTTTCTTCAAGTGTTCAAGTTTTTCGCTAGACTTAGCGCAGGAAGTACTGATCTCTAGACACAGCGTGTGTTTCTGGTTTCTTTACCGTCTTCAGTAGAGAATACAGCCAATATTCAAGGTTTGCTGAGGGCTGCCAAAATGTTCATCAGGTGAAGTGCCTCTCATGGCATGCGGGTGCTTCAGCCACGGACTCGTCAGCCCAAGCACTCGCGAGAGCGCCATTAAATAGTCAAAGATGGTGTGGGAGCACCCCGCTGACCTCTCAGCCCGGGTTCGCCTCTGGCTTGCTGGGAAGTGTAGTTTTTCTTCAAGTGTTCAAGTTTTTCGCTAGAGTTAGCGCAGGAAGTACTGATCTCTAGACACAGCGTGTGTTTCTGGTTTCTTTACCGTCTTCAGTAGAGAATACAGCCAATATTCAAGGTTTGCTGAGGGCTGCCAAAATGTTCATCAGGTGAAGTGACTCTCATGGCATGCGGGTGCTTCAGCCACGGACTCGTCAGCCCAAGCACTCGCGAGAGCGCCATTAAATAGTCAAAGATGGTGTGGGAGCACCCCGCTGACCTCTCAGCCCGGGTTCGCCTCTGGCTTGCTGGGAAGTGTAGTTTTTCTTCAAGTGTTCAAGTTTTTCGCTAGAGTTAGCGCAGGAAGTACTGATCTCTAGACACAGCGTGTGTTTCTGGTTTCTTTACCGTCTTCAGTAGAGAATACAGCCAATATTCAAGGTTTGCTGAGGGCTGCCAAAATGTTCATCAGGTGAAGTGCCTCTCATGGCATGCGGGTGCTTCAGCCACGGACTCGTCAGCCCAAGCACTCGCGAGAGCGCCATTAAATAGTCAAAGATGGTGTGGGAGCACCCCGCTGACCTCTCAGCCCGGGTTCGCCTCTGGCTTGCTGGGAAGTGTAGTTTTTCTTCAAGTGTTCAAGTTTTTCGCTAGAGTTAGCGCAGGAAGTACTGATCTCTAGACACAGCGTGTGTTTCTGGTTTCTTTACCATCTTCAGTAGAGAATACAGCCAATATTCAAGGTTTGCTGAGGGCTGCCAAAATGTTCATCAGGTGAAGTGCCTCTCATGGCATGCGGGTGCTTCAGCCACGGACTCGTCAGCCCAAGCACCCGCGAGAGCGCCATTAAATAGTCAAAGATGGTGTGGGAGCACCCCGCTGACCTCTCAGCCCGGGTTCGCCTCTGGCTTGCTGGGAAGTGTAGTTTTTCTTCAAGTGTTCAAGTTTTTCGCTAGAGTTAGCGCCGGAAGTACTGATCTCTAGACACAGCGTGTGTTTCTGGTTTCTTTACCGTCTTCAGTAGAGAATACAGCCAATATTCAAGGTTTGCTGAGGGCTGCCAAAATGTTCATCAGGTGAGGTGCCTCTCATGGCATGCGGGTGCTTCAGCCACGGACTCGTCAGCCCAAGCACTCGCGAGAGCGCCATTAAATAGTCAAAGATGGTGTGGGAGCACCCCGCTGACCTCTCAGCCCGGGTTCACCTCTGGCTTGCTGGGAAGTGTAGTTTTTCTTCAAGTGTTCAAGTTTTTCGCTAGAGTTAGCGCAGGAAGTACTGATCTCTAGACACAGCGTGTGTTTCTGGTTTCTTTACCGTCTTCAGTAGAGAATACAGCCAATATTCAAGGTTTGCTGAGGGCTGCCAAAATGTTCATCAGGTGAAGTGCCTCTCATGGCATGCGGGTGCTTCAGCCACGGACTCGTCAGCCCAAGCACTCGCGAGAGCGCCATTAAATAGTCAAAGATGGTGTGGGAGCACCCCGCTGACCTCTCAGCCCGGGTTCGCCTCTGGCTTGCTGGGAAGTGTAGTTTTTCTTCAAGTGTTCAAGTTTTTCGCTAGAGTTAGCGCAGGAAGTACTGATCTCTAGACACAGCGTGTGTTTCTGGTTTCTTTACCGTCTTCAGTAGAGAATACAGCCAATATTCAAGGTTTGCTGAGGGCTGCCAAAATGTTCATCAGGTGAAGTGCCTCTCATGGCATGCGGGTGCTTCAGCCACGGACTCGTCAGCCCAAGCACTCGCGAGAGCGCCATTAAATAGTCAAAGATGGTGTGGGAGCACCCCGCTGACCTCTCAGCCCGGGTTCGCCTCTGGCTTGCTGGGAAGTGTAGTTTTTCTTCAAGTGTTCAAGTTTTTCGCTAGAGTTAGCGCAGGAAGTACTGATCTCTAGACACAGCGTGTGTTTCTGGTTTCTTTACCGTCTTCAGTAGAGAATACAGCCAATATTCAAGGTTTGCTGAGGGCTGCCAAAATGTTCATCAGGTGAAGTGCCTCTCATGGCATGCGGGTGCTTCAGCCACGGACTCGTCAGCCCAAGCACTCGCGAGAGCGCCATTAAATAGTCAAAGATGGTGTGGGAGCACCCCGCTGACCTCTCAGCCCGGGTTCGCCTCTGGCTTGCTGGGAAGTGTAGTTTTTCTTCAAGTGTTCAAGTTTTTCGCTAGAGTTAGCGCAGGAAGTACTGATCTCTAGACACAGCGTGTGTTTCTGGTTTCTTTACCGTCTTCAGTAGAGAATACAGCCAATATTCAAGGTTTGCTGAGGGCTGCCAAAATGTTCATCAGGTGAAGTGCCTCTCATGGCATGCGGGTGCTTCAGCCACGGACTCGTCAGCCCAAGCACTCGCGAGAGCGCCATTAAATAGTCAAAGATGGTGTGGGAGCACCCCGCTGACCTCTCAGCCCGGGTTCGCCTCTGGCTTGCTGGGAAGTGTAGTTTTTCTTCAAGTGTTCAAGTTTTTCGCTAGAGTTAGCGCAGGAAGTACTGATCTCTAGACACAGCGTGTGTTTCTGGTTTCTTTACCGTCTTCAGTAGAGAATACAGCCAATATTCAAGGTTTGCTGAGGGCTGCCAAAATGTTCATCAGGTGAAGTGCCTCTCATGGCATGCGGGTGCTTCAGCCACGGACTCGTCAGCCCAAGCACTCGCGAGAGCGCCATTAAATAGTCAAAGATGGTGTGGGAGCACCCCGCTGACCTCTCAGCCCGGGTTCGCCTCTGGCTTGCTGGGAAGTGTAGTTTTTCTTCAAGTGTTCAAGTTTTTCGCTAGAGTTAGCGCAGGAAGTACTGATCTCTAGACACAGCGTGTGTTTCTGGTTTCTTTACCGTCTTCAGTAGAGAATACAGCCAATATTCAAGGTTTGCTGAGGGCTGCCAAAATGTTCATCAGGTGAAGTGCCTCTCATGGCATGCGGGTGCTTCAGCCACGGACTCGTCAGCCCAAGCACTCGCGAGAGCGCCATTAAATAGTCAAAGATGGTGTGGGAGCACCCCGCTGACCTCTCAGCCCGGGTTCGCCTCTGGCTTGCTGGGAAGTGTAGTTTTTCTTCAAGTGTTCAAGTTTTTCGCTAGAGTTAGCGCAGGAAGTACTGATCTCTAGACACAGCGTGTGTTTCTGGTTTCTTTACCGTCTTCAGTAGAGAATACAGCCAATATTCAAGGTTTGCTGAGGGCTGCCAAAATGTTCATCAGGTGAAGTGCCTCTCATGGCATGCGGGTGCTTCAGCCACGGACTCGTCAGCCCAAGCACTCGCGAGAGCGCCATTAAATAGTCAAAGATGGTGTGGGAGCACCCCGCTGACCTCTCAGCCCGGGTTCGCCTCTGGCTTGCTGGGAAGTGTAGTTTTTCTTCAAGTGTTCAAGTTTTTCGCTAGAGTTAGCGCAGGAAGTACTGATCTCTAGACACAGCGTGTGTTTCTGGTTTCTTTACCGTCTTCAGTAGAGAATACAGCCAATATTCAAGGTTTGCTGAGGGCTGCCAAAATGTTCATCAGGTGAAGTGCCTCTCATGGCATGCGGGTGCTTCAGCCACGGACTCGTCAGCCCAAGCACTCGCGAGAGCGCCATTAAATAGTCAAAGATGGTGTGGGAGCACCCCGCTGACCTCTCAGCCCGGGTTCGCCTCTGGCTTGCTGGGAAGTGTAGTTTTTCTTCAAGTGTTCAAGTTTTTCGCTAGAGTTAGCGCAGGAAGTACTGATCTCTAGACACAGCGTGTGTTTCTGGTTTCTTTACCGTCTTCAGTAGAGAATACAGCCAATATTCAAGGTTTGCTGAGGGCTGCCAAAATGTTCATCAGGTGAAGTGCCTCTCATGGCATGCGGGTGCTTCAGCCACGGACTCGTCAGCCCAAGCACTCGCGAGAGCGCCATTAAATAGTCAAAGATGGTGTGGGAGCACCCCGCTGACCTCTCAGCCCGGGTTCGCCTCTGGCTTGCTGGGAAGTGTAGTTTTTCTTCAAGTGTTCAAGTTTTTCGCTAGAGTTAGCGCAGGAAGTACTGATCTCTAGACACAGCGTGTGTTTCTGGTTTCTTTACCGTCTTCAGTAGAGAATACAGCCAATATTCAAGGTTTGCTGAGGGCTGCCAAAATGTTCATCAGGTGAAGTGCCTCTCATGGCATGCGGGTGCTTCAGCCACGGACTCGTCAGCCCAAGCACTCGCGAGAGCGCCATTAAATAGTCAAAGATGGTGTGGGAGCACCCCGCTGACCTCTCAGCCCGGGTTCGCCTCTGGCTTGCTGGGAAGTGTAGTTTTTCTTCAAGTGTTCAAGTTTTTCGCTAGAGTTAGCGCAGGAAGTACTGATCTCTAGACACAGCGTGTGTTTCTGGTTTCTTTACCGTCTTCAGTAGAGAATACAGCCAATATTCAAGGTTTGCTGAGGGCTGCCAAAATGTTCATCAGGTGAAGTGCCTCTCATGGCATGCGGGTGCTTCAGCCACGGACTCGTCAGCCCAAGCACTCGCGAGAGCGCCATTAAATAGTCAAAGATGGTGTGGGAGCACCCCGCTGACCTCTCAGCCCGGGTTCGCCTCTGGCTTGCTGGGAAGTGTAGGTTTTCTTCAAGTGTTCAAGTTTTTCGCTAGAGTTAGCGCAGGAAGTACTGATCTCTAGACACAGCGTGTGTTTCTGGTTTCTTTACCGTCTTCAGTAGAGAATACAGCCAATATTCAAGGTTTGCTGAGGGCTGCCAAAATGTTCATCAGGTGAAGTGCCTCTCATGGCATGCGGGTGCTTCAGCCACGGACTCGTCAGCCCAAGCACTCGCGAGAGCGCCATTAAATAGTCAAAGATGGTGTGGGAGCACCCCGCTGACCTCTCAGCCCGGGTTCGCCTCTGGCTTGCTGGGAAGTGTAGTTTTTCTTCAAGTGTTCAAGTTTTTCGCTAGAGTTAGCGCAGGAAGTACTGATCTCTAGACACAGCGTGTGTTTCTGGTTTCTTTACCGTCTTCAGTAGAGAATACAGCCAATATTCAAGGTTTGCTGAGGGCTGCCAAAATGTTCATCAGGTGAAGTGCCTCTCATGGCATGCGGGTGCTTCAGCCACGGACTCGTCAGCCCAAGCACTCGCGAGAGCGCCATTAAATAGTCAAAGATGGTGTGGGAGCACCCCGCTGACCTCTCAGCCCAGGTTCGCCTCTGGCTTGCTGGGAAGTGTAGTTTTTCTTCAAGTGTTCAAGTTTTTCGCTAGAGTTAGCGCAGGAAGTACTGATCTCTAGACACAGCGTGTGTTTCTGGTTTCTTTACCGTCTTCAGTAGAGAATACAGCCAATATTCAAGGTTTGCTGAGGGCTGCCAAAATGTTCATCAGGTGAAGTGCCTCTCATGGCATGCGGGTGCTTCAGCCACGGACTCGTCAGCCCAAGCACTCGCGAGAGCGCCATTAAATAGTCAAAGATGGTGTGGGAGCACCCCGCTGACCTCTCAGCCCGGGTTCGCCTCTGGCTTGCTGGGAAGTGTAGTTTTTCTTCAAGTGTTCAAGTTTTTCGCTAGAGTTAGCGCAGGAAGTACTGATCTCTAGACACAGCGTGTGTTTCTGGTTTCTTTACCGTCTTCAGTAGAGAATACAGCCAATATTCAAGGTTTGCTGAGGGCTGCCAAAATGTTCATCAGGTGAAGTGCCTCTCATGGCATGCGGGTGCTTCAGCCACGGACTCGTCAGCCCAAGCACTCGCGAGAGCGCCATTAAATAGTCAAAGATGGTGTGGGAGCACCCCGCTGACCTCTCAGCCCGGGTTCGCCTCTGGCTTGCTGGGAAGTGTAGTTTTTCTTCAAGTGTTCAAGTTTTTCGCTAGAGTTAGCGCAGGAAGTACTGATCTCTAGACACAGCGTGTGTTTCTGGTTTCTTTACCGTCTTCAGTAGAGAATACAGCCAATATTCAAGGTTTGCTGAGGGCTGCCAAAATGTTCATCAGGTGAAGTGCCTCTCATGGCATGCGGGTGCTTCAGCCACGGACTCGTCAGCCCAAGCACTCGCGAGAGCGCCATTAAATAGTCAAAGATGGTGTGGGAGCACCCCGCTGACCTCTCAGCCCGGGTTCGCCTCTGGCTTGCTGGGAAGTGTAGTTTTTCTTCAAGTGTTCAAGTTTTTCGCTAGAGTTAGCGCAGGAAGTACTGATCTCTAGACACAGCGTGTGTTTCTGGTTTCTTTACCGTCTTCAGTAGAGAATACAGCCAATATTCAAGGTTTGCTGAGGGCTGCCAAAATGTTCATCAGGTGAAGTGCCTCTCATGGCATGCGGGTGCTTCAGCCACGGACTCGTCAGCCCAAGCACTCGCGAGAGCGCCATTAAATAGTCAAAGATGGTGTGGGAGCACCTCGCTGACCTCTCAGCCCGGGTTCGCCTCTGGCTTGCTGGGAAGTGTAGTTTTTCTTCAAGTGTTCAAGTTTTTCGCTAGAGTTAGCGCAGGAAGTACTGATCTCTAGACACAGCGTGTGTTTCTGGTTTCTTTACCGTCTTCAGTAGAGAATACAGCCAATATTCAAGGTTTGCTGAGGGCTGCCAAAATGTTCATCAGGTGAAGTGCCTCTCATGGCATGCGGGTGCTTCAGCCACGGACTCGTCAGCCCAAGCACTCGCGAGAGCGCCATTAAATAGTCAAAGATGGTGTGGGAGCACCCCGCTGACCTCTCAGCCCGGGTTCGCCTCTGGCTCGCTGGGAAGTGTAGTTTTTCTTCAAGTGTTCAAGTTTTTCGCTAGAGTTAGCGCAGGAAGTACTGATCTCTAGACACAGCGTGTGTTTCTGGTTTCTTTACCGTCTTCAGTAGAGAATACAGCCAATATTCAAGGTTTGCTGAGGGCTGCCAAAATGTTCATCAGGTGAAGTGCCTCTCATGGCATGCGGGTGCTTCAGCCACGGACTCGTCAGCCCAAGCACTCGCGAGAGCGCCATTAAATAGTCAAAGATGGTGTGGGAGCACCCCGCTGACCTCTCAGCCCGGGTTCGCCTCTGGCTTGCTGGGAAGAGTAGTTTTTCTTCAAGTGTTCAAGTTTTTCGCTAGACGGTAAAGAAACCAGAAACACACGCTGTGTCTAGAGATCAGTACTTCCTGCGCTAACTCTAGCGAAAAACTTGAACACTTGAAGAAAAACTACACTTCCCAGCAAGCCAGAGGCGAACCCGGGCTGAGAGGTCAGCGGGGTGCTCCCACACCATCTTTGACTATTTAATGGCGCTCTCGCGAGTGCTTGGGCTGACGAGTCCGTGGCTGAAGCACCCGCATGCCATGAGAGGCACTTCACCTGATGAACATTTTGGCAGCCCTCAGCAAACCTTGAATATTGGCTGTATTCTCTACTGAAGACGGTAAAGAAACCAGAAACACACGCTGTGTCTAGAGATCAGTACTTCCTGCGCTAACTCTAGCGAAAAACTTGAACACTTGAAGAAAAACTACACTTCCCAGCAAGCCAGAGGCGAACCCGGGCTGAGAGGTCAGCGGGGTGCTCCCACACCATCTTTGACTATTTAATGGCGCTCTCGCGAGTGCTTGGGCTGACGAGTCCGTGGCTGAAGCACCCGCATGCCATGAGAGGCACTTCACCTGATGAACATTTTGGCAGCCCTCAGCAAACCTTGAATATTGGCTGTATTCTCTACTGAAGACGGTAAAGAAACCAGAAACACACGCTGTGTCTAGAGATCAGTACTTCCTGCGCTAACTCTAGCGAAAAACTTGAACACTTGAAGAAAAACTACACTTCCCAGCAAGCCAGAGGCGAACCCGGGCTGAGAGGTCAGCGGGGTGCTCCCACACCATCTTTGACTATTTAATGGCGCTCTCGCGAGTGCTTGGGCTGACGAGTCCGTGGCTGAAGCACCCGCATGCCATGAGAGGCACTTCACCTGATGAACATTTTGGCAGCCCTCAGCAAACCTTGAATATTGGCTGTATTCTCTACTGAAGACGGTAAAGAAACCAGAAACACACGCTGTGTCTAGAGATCAGTACTTCCTGCGCTAACTCTAGCGAAAAACTTGAACACTTGAAGAAAAACTACACTTCCCAGCAAGCCAGAGGCGAACCCGGGCTGAGAGGTCAGCGGGGTGCTCCCACACCATCTTTGACTATTTAATGGCGCTCTCGCGAGTGCTTGGGCTGACGAGTCCGTGGCTGAAGCACCCGCATGCCATGAGAGGCACTTCACCTGATGAACATTTTGGCAGCCCTCAGCAAACCTTGAATATTGGCTGTATTCTCTACTGAAGACGGTAAAGAAACCAGACACACCCGCTGTGTCTAGAGATCAGTACTTCCTGCGCTAACTCTAGCGAAAAACTTGAACACTCGAAGAAAAACTACACTTCCCAGCAAGCCAGAGGCGAACCCGGGCTGAGAGGTCAGCGGGGTGCTCCCACACCATCTTTGACTATTTAATGGCGCTCTCGCGAGTGCTTGGGCTGACGAGTCCGTGGCTGAAGCACCCGCATGCCATGAGAGGCACTTCACCTGATGAACATTTTGGCAGCCCTCAGCAAACCTTGAATATTGGCTGTATTCTCTACTGAAGACGGTAAAGAAACCAGAAACACACGCTGTGTCTAGAGATCAGTACTTCCTGCGCTAACTCTAGCGAAAAACTTGAACACTTGAAGAAAAACTACACTTCCCAGCAAGCCAGAGGCGAACCCGGGCTGAGAGGTCAGCGGGGTGCTCCCACACCATCTTTGACTATTTAATGGCGCTCTCGCGAGTGCTTGGGCTGACGAGTCCGTGGCTGAAGCACCCGCATGCCATGAGAGGCACTTCACCTGATGAACATTTTGGCAGCCCTCAGCAAACCTTGAATATTGGCTGTATTCTCTACTGAAGACGGTAAAGAAACCAGAAACACACGCTGTGTCTAGAAATCAGTACTTCCTGCGCTAACTCTAGCGAAAAACTTGAACACTTGAAGAAAAACTACACTTCCCAGCAAGCCAGAGGCGAACCCGGGCTGAGAGGTCAGCGGGGTGCTCCCACACCATCTTTGACTATTTAATGGCGCTCTCGCGAGTGCTTGGGCTGACGAGTCCGTGGCTGAAGCACCCGCATGCCATGAGAGGCACTTCACCTGATGAACATTTTGGCAGCCCTCAGCAAACCTTGAATATTGGCTGTATTCTCTACTGAAGACGGTAAAGAAACCAGAAACACACGCTGTGTCTAGAGATCAGTACTTCCTGCGCTAACTCTAGCGAAAAACTTGAACACTTGAAGAAAAACTACACTTCCCAGCAAGCCAGAGGCGAACCCGGGCTGAGAGGTCAGCGGGGTGCTCCCACACCATCTTTAGCTCCGCATAGAAGTGTTTAAACCTTTCCGTAATACCCGTTTCCTCAGTTAGTGTTTCACCTTCCGCAGATTTGAGTTCCGCGACCGCTGTTTTACTGCGCTTTTCCTTTAATAGTTGAGCTAGGACTGTTCCTGGTCGCTCACCCTCACCATAGACCAATGCCGTGGTGTATGCACCTAAGTGTTTAACCTTTGCATCAACCACGTCTTGGTATTCTCCCAGCAATTCTTTAAGTTCCTGTGCTATTGCATCATCGCCGGACGTGAGCAGGCATTTTTCTAGGTCTCCCAGTTTTTTTTCCAAGTCAACTAGACACCGTCGGATAGAGCAAAGAACCCCTGAGTGTTTGGCTATAGACACACCACGAATATAGACCTTAAAGGTCTCCCAGACTACCTGAAAACTGTCCACAGACCACACGTTGGTAGCAAATAAGGACTCTATAGCTTCAGCTAGTTCTTCCCTAAAGGCCGAGTCTAGCAGTGAATAGGGGGGGAACCTCCAGGTGAAAGGCGGAATGGTTTTCTTTGCTGTAGTAAGGACTAGCAGAAGGGGGGAGTGGTCCGAAAGAGAGCGAGGGAGAACCGAACACTCCCTAATATGATCATTAAGTAGCGAGGTCGCCAAGCAGTAGTCAATGCGGGTGTGTAAATTATGGTAAGAAGAGTAGTAAGTGTAACCTCCCTTAGACGGGTACCGCGAACGCCAGACATCAGAAAGATCCAATTGAACCATAACACCCTAGCCACGGCAGAGGGGCGCCTCATAGGGCCCCCGACCGATCCATACTAGGATTTCTAACCAGATTAAGATCACCTCCCCAAAGGGAATGTCCCCCATGTAGTTACTAGCAGTAGCTGCTAGAGCCGCATAAAATTCAGGGCAGTTGAAGTTAGGGTCGTAAATATTCACTAGTACCTAGTTAGTTTTTCTACAGACATTGTGTAACCCAGGAGATATTTTTAACATTGCATCTTTTCTTGCTGCAGCTGTAAGGCTAAAGAAAAATGGAAACCAGATCAAGAATTCTGCCTAGACAAGATTATTGAGCCATAATTACATTTTTTTAAATTGTGAATATTTTAGCTAGGGCGTTTTTATCTGTATATTGTTTTCATACATTTTGTCTAAATGTCTTGTAATATTGTTTGTGCTTGATGTTTTTTGTACTTTTATGATTTTAATTAATCAAATAAAGTGGATTGACTGCCTGACTGACACTAGTACCATGTCCATGCCCATACCATTGCATCTGGAGATGACATAACGGCCGTCAATGTGCGCGTTCAACGGGACCAACGTATAGGAAGATTGAGGGTTAACCCACGTCAACACCCCACGGGTGTGTGTAGTAAAACCTGAGGCATGTATGTTATCTAGCAATCTTCTGCTGTGGAGTAGGGGGCTATTTAGTGGAAGGTGTGCCTCCTGCAAGAGAGCTATGTTTATATGATGGTTGTACAAATAGTTCAAAACCTTGCGGAGTTTTCTATGATCATTGAGCCTCCTAACATTCCATGTGAGCGCTCAGAGGGAGTCTATTGTCACAGGACCATCAACTTTGTTGGGTCCAACCATGTTGAGCGTAAAGAGTAGTCCACAACCTGATCTGTGCAATCATCTCGTACACTTGAGGTAACCTGGTAAAAAACAACAACCAACCAAAGAAACATTGCAGTACTCCCAACCCAGACGTCAGACCAACTCCAACTTGGTTGCAGTACAGCCCCTTAAACTTTGGATCAACCCCTTCCCCTTCCCCCACTCCGAGGAAACAGATACCCTCCCTAGTGTGATACACTCGTGGGCAGATGTTGCTCGTTCAACAAGGAGTTCTATCTGGACTAACTAGAGCCCCACCCCAAGCACAGTCAATGCCTTAGTGTGCATGTCAAGATCGCGGTAGTACGGGACTACAGTTCCCGGCATTCCCTGGGCCAGAACTACTGTTTCCATGATCCTCCGCGACGGAGCGCGATCTCACGAGAAGAACATTTAAGGAAGTCGGCGGCAGGGGACCGTTGCCGGGAATTCCTATAGAGTACTGGCTTCCCGTGTTTGTGGTTCTGGATCTTCGACGGTGCGGTAAGGGTGCTTCGCACCACTGTGCTTTTCAGCGGGATCGCTGAATTCAGGAAGCCTGTGTTTTTGCTAACAGTAACGACTGTTACTTCGGTGTTGGTTTTGTGACCATTTGAGAGTTGGATTTTGTCTTGGTCGGCATTTTCAGCCGACGGAAGGAAACACTGCTACTGACCTGTGGTTAATTTGGTGTGCAACATAAACGCTAGCGGTTGTGCTTTGAATGTACTGAGGATTATACCCCCACCCATCTAAGAGGCATTATATGGGTCTTTGGATGAACTAAGTGTTCCAGGGGTCTTCAATTGTTTATTTCCGTTGGATTGGATTTCTCTTCCTAATGTGGCAGTGTGCATTGAATTGTGTATTGGTGTTAACTATTGTTTAGATCTCTTCTAATTAACAGGGGTCTCTTGGAGGTGTATTGCTTACACTCTACCCCTGTGAAACATTGTAGAGGTATAATTAGGTAGGTTCTTATATCTGTGATACATGTGATTAGTGTGACATCCTGTGAGGGGTCTGACATATATAATTTGACTATTCCATGCCTTTTTGTATTGCTGTAGTTACACCGCAACAACTCCAATGCTACCAGATACCTCTGCACATCTACGAGGTTTATTTTTCCTTTACAGGTATAAGCAATAGAAGGATGCCTGATATGTAAAATGTTAGTCCTGTTAGTGAAAACGTAGTCTTATGTGTGTGCTCTGTTTATGTCTTTCAGATCTCGCTCCGCGCTGTCCCCTTCCTTTCCTTCCCTGATCATTTCCTTTTTCCCCTCACTTGATCTTCCCAATGCTCTGTGCCATTACGGCAATTCAGGAGTTGGTTCGATCTAGAGGTGGGCGTACTATTTAACAAACCGATCCCGAGGACGTTATCATAACAGTGCAACTGCATAGTTCGGAAATTCTCTGGCCCCATCAACTGTCGGAGACATGTTCCAGCGAATCTAGCTTCA
This sequence comes from Lissotriton vulgaris, assembly GCF_964263255.1. Lineage (NCBI taxonomy): Eukaryota > Metazoa > Chordata > Amphibia > Caudata > Salamandridae > Lissotriton > Lissotriton vulgaris. Next base: position 586,104,610 of record NC_141699.1, on the reverse strand, counting down.
GTTGCGCAATACGCTGGCTAGGATAATAAGAATAACTATTTGCAATAATTCTGGAGCAGTCCCATCGGGGTATAACCTTTAATGTGATTCTGAGCCTAGGTCCCGAACACCCACAGCATCACCCCAAACGACTAATCAAAGCAATAACATGTAGCAGTAATTTTAGCTAGTCCGAGGCCAACACCTCTTAGTATTAATCAAGAAGAGGTGCGCATAGTCTACTATGTACGGCACACAGCTGCCTCACATGTCAACCTGCACACTCAAACCTCCACCCCAAACCCATACTTATCGCCTATGGGAGATGCGCATCATTTAGTCCTGTTCTTCCAGTGGCTGTGGTTCTGAAATTCTGGACCCTGCTGTAATATGGTACCGAGGCCCAACCCTCGTGTCACAAAATATCATCGTACCATGACGAATTTGGTGTCGGCAGACCGGTAATGAGTAGGACATTATCCTTATGCATTTGCGTCGTGATTGAGTGATGCTAACACCCTTAAACCGTGGTTTCCGTTCCGAACCCTCGGACTCCATTTTGTGAACGGCATCCATCTTGTGGCTTGCCCTCATATAGTCAATTGATTGAGGCCGAGCTTGATCTGAAAGGACACGTCCACCTTAGCTGACTTCCCCATGACCTGGCCGAGCTGAATCAACTGCCTCCAGCCAAACCTGTTCGGGCAGTTCCTCGCCCAGTGGCCGAGTAAGATAGCATCAAGGCACAACATGCCATAAACCATTCACTACATACAGACCCTGTTTTCTACACACATACACCTGTCCATGTTTCTTGTTTATGGCCAGTTTTACGATGAGGAGGTGCCCGATTTTATTGGGGTTTCATCGATATCTGATAGTAGTTCTTGGCTGGACTGGGCCATCTATCACCAACTGGACATCTAAAATATGGGTTGGCCGACATGACTTTGCTTTTTGCTTTATTGTGGAAATATGTATATGACCGTATTGTAAACTGAAGAATTCTTGCCTGCAGCTGTTATTTTTGTATAAAAGGAGAAGGCTGGTTCTGTAAAAACGAACAGTCTCCTGAGAATCTACGACCCGTGCTGTTGTACTTCTAGGACACTCGTTACTTGGTTGCAGCCAATAAAACTCGATCTCTGACTTCACCTAGAAGACTCTTTGTTTCTGTGGTCCGGAACAGGGAGAACTCAGAGGTCTTCGGGTGTTATCCCCTGGCACCACCGGGTTCCTAAAAACCCGGCACCTCAGTTGGCGCCCAACTCGGGGCGGTATCAAGCGGTATCGGTCCAAGCCAGATGTTCGTGAGGAGCTTCGTGTGAAAATTCCAGAGGACGGCCAGCCACTTCAGCGATCCCTGTATGTCGACGTGGTTCCGAAGGTCTTTGCTGCGAGGTTCCCCGCGTCCCGACGGCTACGAAGGACTGCTGCCCTGACTATCGCCCTGTTTTGGACCCAGTGATCCTTGGTAGAGCGAAACGATAGACGAGTCTTCTAGTGACGTCATCGATCTTCAATACTTCAGTTAAGTATAAGTGGAGCGTCTCCCAGTCCTTAGTTTTGTTCTTAGTTTTGGTATCTTTGAGTTACACCTTGTTTGGAACTTGCAAGCGCCAAAACCGAGGGATTCGTGTATTCACGAGAATATCATAACTCGATAATCCCTTGAAGTTTGAAGCTAGACAAGTGAGCAAAGATGCCTGGTCTTAGCAGACTTGGAAACTTGTTTTGTCTTGGTTGTAGTAAGGACTCCCGATTAGAGGGTTCGTGTCCGGTTCCTCCGATTGGAACTCCAACATATGAACTCTATATAAAGCACGGAGTAGGCCCTATCACATATAATGAGGTATGGATAAAGTACACCAGAAAAGATGATGTTTTAAAATGGCCCCAATATGGTAGCTTTGACGCAGAAATTTTAGATAACCTCAAGGTCAAACTCTTCAAGAAGAAAGCCCGGCCGGCGATGTTTGACTCTTTTCGCTTGTGGCGCAAAGAAGCCAAACAGAAAGAAATAAAACTAGCTAAGAAAAATAAAAGAGGTATGTCCATGGTGCAAGCTGCCATTGCATACAGGGATAATGAGGAAGAGTAGGAGAGTGAACAAACGCTCAGAAGCAAGAAGTTAGCAGTAGATAAATGCTACCCAATGTTGCCCCATGAAGGACAAGGTTCGAAGGGAACATCCGAGAAAGATCCATTAATGTCCCATTTATTGAATTCACCACCCCATATTCATCGAGTATTACTGGACCCCCGAAGCATTTTGTTATACCGCGCCCCGGCGCACGAAATACAGCTCTTGCACAAGCACCAGCTCCTCTTCAGCTGGTCCCTACTTCTCCGGCGCAGCCTTCTCAAGGGCCGCCGCCTTTGCTACATACTACCTCTACTGTCCCTACGACTTTACCTACGGCTCCAACTGTTCTTTATGATACTACTTCTGCCATTGCCTCGACTCCCTCTGCTATTGCCTCGACTTCCTCTTTTCATCAGCCTGTCTTTTCCGGCACATCTGCCTCTCCGCAAGCTTCTCCTTCTGTTCGACAGAGAGTGGCAAGTACTGTCACTGGTCTGTTCTCACCTTTCTTTGGGTCGCCTAAAACGACCCCTAAGACAGGACGTAGACAGTTGCGTAGTCAACTGCCTGATTATGAGGAAAGAGAAGTGCTGAATGAGTTAGCACGCAAATGGGTTACTGATACTGTTAGATACGATGTTCAGTCTGTTATGGAAGTCTTCCGACAGTGGGATGCACCCACCCAGAGATACGTATTTGAAGAGATGTGTGTATATCTTTGCGAAGATTTGGAGACAAATGATCCCAAACGCAAAATGCAGGAATTATTCCGTATGCGATTCAAATTCTATGAAGGCATGATTGTAGGTGCCGATGTTGAAAGAACAATAGATTTGTTGTTATCTTATAGGAGTAAGGGAAACGTGTCTAGATCACTATATGAGGATGACATGTCTTGTAGGAAAAAGGCGCGACAGTACCCTATGAGAGAAGTTCCTCCAGTTTGGAGGGAAGGTGATGCGAATGCAAATCCACCCATTCCACCACATTTCCAGCGTGTATGGGTACATGTCCCCTGGAAAAGATCTGAAGTTTTAGCACTCAAGCAGACATTACCTGATCCTCGCAAAAATCCTGCAGGATATTATAAGGAGTTATCACAGACTGCAAGCTCATGTATAATGAATTTAGCGGATGTAGACATGTTGTTTGGGAATATTGTTCCTCAGCCCTTGTGGAGTAAGATTCGTCATACAGACCATGACCAAGAATTAGGTGACACATGGGCTAATATTACTGCTGCAGATGCTAGACAAGTTGGTGGTTCCAAACCTGAGCCTTTAGTAGCTGAACTTCCTGGTAGAATTGTCACGTACATGAAGACTTTAATGCCTGAATTGCGTGTAAATTGGGACAAGTTGTCTGCGTGCAAACAGAAGAAAGATGAGAATGTGTCTGACTTTTTCACAAGGTTTGAAGAGACTTTCGTCGACCACAGTGGTCAGGATATGGCTACCGAGGGTGGCCAAAGATTGTTTGTAGACAAATTTGTACATAATTTGCTTCCTGAACTGTGTAATACATTGAAAGATTGGGAGAGTGCTTGGGCTGTTTCCACGTCAGCGCAGATTTTAGCCACAGCCCAGTACTACGAAAATAGGCGCAAAGACGAGCTAGATAAGGCAGACAAAAAGACTAAAGATTTAAAAACTAAAGTTCTTCTCCAACAAGCCTATCCGCCTCGCACTCCTAGTCAGCCCAATTATCAGTACCACAGCAGTATTCGAGAAACTCGCAAGGCAACGAGTTTTCTCATCAGCGTTTACCGTATGGTCCGAATCAGTGTGCGTATTGCAAGGAAGAGGGTCATTTCAAGAATAATTGTCCAGCTTTATTGCGACGTTTAAATGGTGCTTCTGGTGCAAGAGGTAGAGGTGTTCAACAGGCTCCTAGGGGTAGGGGCCGTGGAAATATCCCCCAGAATGCCACTCCTTTTCCGCCTCAGAATTCTATGAATAGCTTTGATCAACAGAATAATGCGTCTTCTAGGTCAGCTCAGTACTATGCTGATGACTTTTACGCAGAAAACGAGAATGAGGGTAATAATTGTTAGGACAGCCATGGACAAAGAGAGGGAGTTGTTTCAGTTCCAGTAGATCAGAATGGACCTTATGTTGAGGTGATTACATCAGGAGTGTCAGAACCTTTTCTGCTGGATACTGGTGCTACAAAAAGTTCGATCATGCACTCAAAACTTCCTGGCGCACCTTTGTCTGGCAAAATTAATGTTTCAGTAGGTTTTTCTGGCGCCCCGGTTAGAAACCCGATCTCTAGTCCTATGCCCCTTTCTGTTGGTCCATGTGAATTAGAAGCACCCCTCATTCTTACAACAGGTTGTGGTGAAAATTTGTTAGGTTTGGATTTGTTAAAGAGATTATATGCAACTTTGTACTGTTCTCCTTCAGGAGTACAACTTACCCTTGGTAAGAAAGTGGTTTCTCCGATGTATCTGTCAAAGGAAAATATCCCAACAGAATTGTCATCTCTCCCAGATGTACTTTGGGCTACTGGTTCTAATGATGTGGGTCTTTTGGAGATAGCGCCGTATGTCATAACATTGAAAGCCAATGTTAGGTTGCCACGTATTCCCCAATACAAGATCTCTAGCGAATGTGAAAAGGCGTTGTTAGCGATCATTTACGATCTGATCGAGAAAGATGTAATTGAAGAGACAACAGGCAACATTTTAACAGTCCTGTTTTGCCAGTCTTAAAGCGTACTGATCCTTCACAGCCCCCTGTGTACAGATTTGTGATTGATCTCAGAGAAGTGAATAAGATTGTTGTGCCACAGTTTCCAGTTGTCCCTGACATTACTGCCCTATTGACTATGGTTCCAGCTTCAGCCACTTGGTTCTCGGTGATTGACCTGAAGAACGCTTTCTTCAGCATCCCGATTGCTGAGGAGAGCAGAGATATTTTTGGCTTCAATTTAGGAGGACGAAGCTTCCGCTTCAAACGCGCTCCTCAGGGCTATTGTGAAAGTCCATCGATATTTAGTCAGGCTCTGAAAACACAACTTGACACGATTGTTCTACCTGATGGTGCGACTCTGATTCAGTATGTAGACGATCTGCTGATCGCTGCAGATACTGAAGAGATTTGGAAGCAAGCCACATTGTCGTTGTTGCGTCATTTATGTGACATGAAGCACAAAGTCTCTCTTTCAAAACTGCAATTTTGTCGACAAGAAGTGACCTACCTAGGTCACATCTTATCGAAGGAGGGAAGGAGACTGACCCCAGAAAGAATACAGGCAATTGCAAGATTGAGTGTCCCAAGGACACAAAGAGAAGTGCGTGCTTTCTTGGGCATGACATCGTACTGTAGACAATGGATACCGAATTTTTAGGTCGAGCGACCTATCTCAATGCGCACATGCGCATTGAGAGCGGGAGCTCGATATAAAGGGGCTTAAACAGATGTTTAACTAGCTGGCGATTTGGTGCTGTGCCCGTGAAATGCTCGTGCACAGCATCAAATCGCCAGCCATCTGCCATCTGTTCGCCAGCAGCTCCGCCCCACAAGCTTCCCCCAGCGTGCGCTCTGGCTCAGTCGAGCCGCACTCCTCCCACACCTCTCACACACAAGTGAAGCTTCACTTCAAAGGCCCCCGCATTTACATTTCACTCGTCTCTTGTATTCTCTCACTCGCACGCTCAAACACACACACATTTACTCTTAGCCTCCGTGGCACTCTCGTTCTCCCTTTTGCATGCACATTTTTTGCTCTCAGCTTTCATTACTCTCTCTGCTGTTCCCCTTCTTTTACTCTTTTTCTTTCAGTCACTCTTTCCGCAGCCTATCTGTCTTCATGACTGTCTCTGTTTCTCTCTCATATTATGCCCCTCTCTCTCTCTCGCTCTGTTTTTCTCTCTCAAACACACACGTACACGCTCAGAAAGATGCTTGTAAGCACACGTGTAACTGCAGCCTGGACAACGAAAAACTTCTGAGTGTGGCCAGACTATGCAAACTTTGTACAAGTGCAGTGAATTTTGCATGAGCTTTTTTTGCATCGACCTTCTAAGTGCAAATATAATATTTTCACAGATGGATGGCTGCACAAAACGGGCTACTGCAGCAATCGGTGCAAATGTGTTTGCATTGCTCATTCTGTGCAGATTTTGGTGCAAGCATTGCAGTGCACGAGTGCCATGGTACTATGTTGGTTGTCCAAGGGTAGATGGGTTCAGATCTTTGTTTCGGTCTGCCCTTTAGTTTTCACAACAAAGCAAAGACAACCCTGAAAATGTCCATGAAGTATAAAACATCTTAATGTATATTGTCCGGCAAATTCCCACGCTTAAAATGTCTCTGAAAAGAGCAACAATTTGAAAGTAAAAACCTGAAAAGAGCATTTTTTCTAGGCGAGTTTCGCAAATGTTTGAACAGTAGCAAAAACATCTGCAGCTAAACCCTGCGTGTAATACGTTTGCTGTGTGGGGAGTGCACATTTTTTTTAACACCACCAACAACGTTTTGAGTAGTTATTTGGCTACCCCTAGTTCGTGGACTTTTCTGCTTTAACTGCATTTGCACCCTAGCATCGTTTAGTTTTTCCAGCGCATTGCCTATATTTCCCACGGATGGTGTTAGTTGGTGCTGAAAAAAGTTTTCTTACATCTTTAAAACTGTTTAGAATGCTGTTGGCCTGTATTTTTGGCCTCACAACCAACAACTCAGAAATGTGAAAGTCCCAACTTTCACCTGAAGAAATCACATGGTGATTTTGTCTACCTAAATCCTATTAATTGCAGTGCTTGCATCAATTGTGGCAACTTCGTGAGATAGAAAGTTTGCACACCCCTAGTTGTGTCCTGGCGGCTGTCGAATCAGCTAGCACCAAAGACTAGCTTACATTTTTTGGGGTTTCAAATGTTTACCATAGTTAAATGTACTAGGCGGATTTTTGCATAAGGGTGGAAATACTTACAAATGTACATTTCTCCAGTGGTCGAACACTTCAGTTTTCACATGAAATGTGTTCTGAATAAATTAAATGTATGAACTCAAAACTTTTTCCCTGAGATGCTAAGTCTCATTGCCCAACCTTTTAAGGGCCTAACTTTGAGTTGGGGGAAATGTGTGACTACACCAGGTGGCTGAAATTAATGATTCCTGCCAGTGCCTCAGCACATATTTCTTCATATTAACAGTTAAAACCCACAGATGGATGGCTGCACAAAATGGGCTTCTGCAGCAATCGGTGCAAATGTGTTTGCATTGCTCATTCTGTGCCGATTTTGGTGCAAGCATTGCAGTGCACGAGTGCCATGGTACTATGTTGGTTGTTCAAGGGTAGATGGGTTCAGATCTTCGTTTCGGTCTGCCCTTTAGTTTTCACAACAAAGCAAAGACAACCCTGAAAATGTCCATGAAGTATAAAACATCTTAATGTAAATTGTCCGGCAAATTCCCACTGAACACCACCACATCCACCATCACCACCACATCCACCGCATCCACCACCACCACCGCATCCACCACAACCACATCCACCACAACCACATCCACCGCATCCACCACCGCATCCACCACCACATCCACCACCACATCCACCACCACATCCAACATCACCACCACATCCACCACCACATCCACATCCACCATCACCTCCACATCCACCATGACATCCACCGCCACATCCACCACCCCATCCACCACCACCACCGCATCCACCACCACCACTGCATCCACCACCACATCCACCGCATCCACCACCGCATCCACCACCACATCCACCACCACATCCACCATCACCTCCACATCCACCATGACATCCACCGCCACATCCACCACACCCACCACCACCACATCCACCACACCCACATCCACCACACCCACATCCACCACATCCACCACCACATCCACCACCACATCCAACACAACCACCACCGCATCCACCACATCCACCATCACCTCCACATCCACCATGACATCCACCACATGCACCACCACATCCACCACCACATCCACCACCACATCCACCGCATCCACCACCACCGCATCCACCACCACATCCACCATCACCCCCACATCCACCATGACATCCACCACCACATCCACCACATGCACCACCACATCCACCACCACATCCACCACCACATCCACCACCACCACCACCACCACCACCACCGCATCCACCACCACATCCACCACATCCTCCATCACCTCCACATCCACCATGACATCCACCGCCACATCCACCACCACCACATCTACCACATGCACCACCACCGCATCCACCACCGCATCCACCACCACATCCACCACCACATCCACCACACCCACCACCACCACATCCACCACCAGGTGCAAATGCAATGTTCTTGGATTTTCGTCACAATAAAATACACTGAACATAATCTTCACAAAATTAAATTACAAACGTTTAAGCTATTGCCATTTATAAATTACAATACATTTTATTTAAGTATTAATTATTTACAAAATTAAAAGCCATTGTTATTTGCAATATCAATACATCTAAGTCACGTAAAGACAACACACATTGCATTACAAATGCTATAGGTGTCACATTTGCGAAAGTTAAAACTATTGACATTGTAACTGACAAAGCTATTACTTTTGCTATTTTCAAAACCAACACATAAATAAAAAAAAGTGTCATTTACAATACCAATTGCTCAAACTTTCCTAATGCGAGACCTATTGCATTTCCAATGCTTGTTCACTATTGGCTAAACCTTTGCTGGCACTAATCTGTAAAGACACACCCGATCCTATGCCTTGGTCTGAAGATTGTCAGACAAGTTTCCACGAGTTGCGTGATGCATTGTGTTCGGCTCCTGTGTTGGGCAACCCCGACTACAGTAAGCCTTTTACATTATATGTCCATGAGAAGGAAGGTTGCGCATTATCAGTCCTGACACAATACTTTGGGGACAAACAGCACCCATGCGCGTACTTTTCAGTGACTCTAGACCCTGTAGCTAAGGCATTACCAAGTTGCTTGAGGGCCACTGCTGCAGCAGCTGTCTGTATTCGACAGTCTGCTGGGTTAGTGATGAATAACACACTGATCGTTATGGTCCCACATGCAGTGGACATTTTACTAAACAGAACGAAGACGCAGCATTTAACTAGTGCTCGACTGTCCAGTTATGAGCTGACACTATTAGCAAGTCACATACACATAAAGAGGTGCGATACACTCAACCCCGCTACGTTATTGCCTATTCCGGCAGAGACAGATGAGGTTGAAAAACATGATTGCTGCTTTAGGACAGAAGAAGAGACAAAAGGGAGAGTAGACTTGCAGGACACTCCCCTTCCCGAATGTAATGATACTTTATGGGTTGATGGTTCATGCTTCAAGTTGCCAAATGGTGATACGACTGCAGCATATGCTGTAACAACATTGCACACGATTGTAGAGACTGCGCGCATTCCCCATAATTCCGCGCAAGCAGCCGAGTTAGTTGCACTTACAAGAGCGTGTGTGTTGGCAAAAGGAAAGCGAGTGAATGTGTATACAGATAGCCAATACGCCTTCGGCGTGGCTCACAGCTTTGGAAGATTGTGGCGTGAACGTGGGTTCCTGACGTCACATGGTGCAAGAATCCAACATGGTCAGCTAGTGAACGAGCTTCTCGAGTCACTGACCTTGCCACTACAAGTTGCAATTGTGAAATGCAGTGCACACAGAAAGATTCAAGATGACGTTGGTCGTGGGAATGCATTTGCAGATGAAGTTGCGCAAGAGACTGCAAGGAACACGATGAGTCGAATGTATGTTGTAGGTCCTGCGAGATGGATTGCTGATGTGGGAATGTGTGAGGACACTATTGAAAGTATGAAGTCTATACAATCTGATGCTACTGAAAAAGAGGTGAATGAATGGAGAGAAAGCAAGGGTAGATTGGATGCGAATGGTTGTTGGGTCGAATTATCAGAGCATCAAAGATGGCTGTTACCCGATGCATATGTGCTTGCAGTGGTGACAAAGGCCCATGGAATGGCTCACATTAGTGCGAAAGGAATTTGTAAGTTGTTGGCCCCAGTATGGCAGAATAGTGGTATCCCGAAATGCGCAGAGAATTTGGTCAGGAACTGTATGGTGTGTTTGAAGTACAATCCCGGTAGGGGAACCCCAACTCCAGCTGGTCATTTTGCACCTCCAACGTATCCGTTCGAGGTTTTGCAGCTCGATTTCATCCACATGGAAAGATGCAACAATCTGAAATACGTGCTTGTTGTTGTTTGCGCCTTCTCCAGGTGGGTGAAAGCGTATCCCCTTAAGGACAACACCGCCTTGTCAACTGCCAAAGCCCTTGTCAAGGAATTCTTCCCTACATTTGGTATGCCCAGAACGGTCTGGAGTGATAATGGAAGTGAATTCGTGGGACGAGTGATGAAGAGAGTGTGCGAATGTCTAGGCATACACCAGAAGTTCCACGCTGCAAATCACCCCCAATCAGCGGGATTAGTAGAGTGCTATAACGGCACGTTAAAGTTAAAATTGTCCAAGATCCAAGCCAGCACAGGTCTTAAATGGCCTGACGCCTTGCCTTTAGCACTCCTATCTACCAGAATGACTGTCCATTCTAGACTGGAACTTAGCCCCCACGGAATTGTGTTCGGGCGCCCAGCGAACATATGGGGAGTGCCAAGGCCCAAGAAACTAAGCGAGATAGAGCACCCTGTACTGCTTGACTATTTGTGCGAATTGACAACTAAATTGCGTGTTTTACACCAACAGGTTCACAGTTCCTCTCTGCCAGCATCTGATGATCCAGGTCACGCAATTGAACCTGGCACCTGGGTATTGGTGAGAAACTTTCAGAGAACAAAGAACGAACAGCCCAGGTGGACCGGCCCATACCTCGTCCTTCTTTCCACGAGATCAGCCATTCGGGTAGAAGGAAAGAAGAACTGGATCCACGGGATCCATTGTAAACGGATCCCTCTGCCTCTTCCATATGACTGGTGGGTCCAGGAGGGAATTGCTGACTCTGAGACCGAGTCCGTACCACGCTTTGCACCCTTCAGCGATGCACGATTGAAAGGAACTGGTACCGAAAAGGAGAGTGATCGTATTCTGCAAGGATTTGTACCACCGTCAATGCAGTTGGACACTACAGAACCTGAAACATTGTTTGAAGACCACACCATACCTGGGAAACAACGGTATAATCTGAGGCCAAGAGAAACAAGAGAAACAAACTAATGAAAACGAACTAATAAGACCTCCCCCCCCCCCAAGAACTATTTTTGATTTTACAGCTCTCTCGCCCCGGGAACTTGCTCATTTTTGATTTTCGAACCGCCATCCGGTTCTGCTGCTAGGGTCCCTTTTGACAGTCTGGGGAGTGCAGCTGGAGACGTTTAGGTCAACGGTTCTGGTTGGTCCGAGGGAATTACCCTGGGCTGAACAGAAAGCACTCTTTGGCAGAATCAATCTCCCACCGCGGGCAGCAACTAGAGGATGGAGTTTCCAAGGGTAGAGAGACCTGCTAGATCCACGAACTTTAAAAAGAAAATATGCACTGTGATGGCCAGAAAAAGATTCTTGATAATATGTATTTTAATGTTGTGTAATATAACGATGTTCTTGATTGGCTATACTTTATTCATATTTCGAGTTACCTTTGTAAATAACACTCAGACCACACCTCCTCCTACTGTTTTTCCGCACTCCTTTCACCCTCTACCTGAACACGAGTCTGCCAGAAGACTAGAATTTGTAAATAACTCATTCATCCAGCTCCTACACCAGCACCAGTCTATAATGAACACATCGAACTGTTGGATATGTGGACTTATGCCGCACACAACAGATAAGGGCATCCCTTACTTCGTCCTGCCATTCAGTTACTATGGTTCTCTGTGGGCTTTCCAGACAATGTTCCTGTTTGCCATAGAACCATATCCCCCGCGTCCCACAGGGAGCAATTCCGGTAACAAGGCACTAGTGGCAGGAATAAGGAACATGAGCAGGGATATCGACACGTATCGAACGATTCCCAAAGATGAGTTTACCCCGTACAGTAGATGGAACATGACTAAGTATGTGATTTCCTTGAGTGAGACCCAGAAAACAAAGAAATCCTCCCCGGTTTGGATAGTACCCCACCGAGGTCACCTATGTCTGCAAGGCATTGGCAGGGATCCCAAAACACAGTTAGGGAAGAGCGTATGCACGGAAACGTATGTGTTTGCATCCCGAACTTCCCCTCCATTATTTATTTTTTTTTTTTTTAATTTTTGAAAACCTTTATTCGGAATCAGAAAACACAGCTATTTAGCCTAACATCCCGGAGGCAAGGCAGCAAAAGCAAAGGAGGGCATTAGCGTTCAACAGTAGGAACATAATCATCAAAGGTTAATTTTTATTATAGAAAAACAACAACTGGCGCCCGTGGGCGCGAAAGTGGCAGTACGTAGAGCATGTCGCTGTGTGTCGGGGATGGGTAGGGAATAGGGCAGGAATACAATCAAGAAAGGAAAAGTTCAGGATAGGACGGAGGGAGGTGGGGGAGGGCATCAGGAGGAAGAAGCACTTCGAAATTCAGTTGGCGTCACAGGTCAGGGGAACGCAGCCTCCTGTAGGTCAATTGGTTCAGGTGGTTGGCAAATATCCCCCCTATATTCATTCCATGCTCCCCAGATTTTCGTCCAGTTCTGCGGCCTCCCCCTGGCTACATAGACCGTCTTCTCACGAACCATACACCAGTCCATGTTGGCCTTCCACTGCACCAGTAGAGGGGCCGCAGTCGCACCCCACCGCTGAGCTATGTCCCTCTTCGCCACCATGTTCCCAAGGGTGACCCACCTAGTCTGTGCAACATTATGGTCGGACGGTTCCCAAACATTTAGGAGGCACCGACGGGCCTCCGCATGGGAGGCCACGCCAGTAACCTCCGCCATCACGCGGTGGATCCTCCTCCAATAGGAGGCGATCACCGGGCAATCCCAGAGGATATGTAGGAAGGTGGCAGGAGCCCCACACCCCCTGCGGCAGAGCCCATCAGAGGAGAAACCCATGCGCATCAATCGGGACCCAGTCACGTACACCCGGTGGAGGATCTTAAACTGCACAAGGCGGAGACGGGAAGAGATGGCAACCTCCTTAGGAGAGGAAACCGCACTCTGCCAATCCTCGTCGTCCAGCTCAAGGCCATCCGCTACCCACTGCTCTCTCAGGCCAAGGAGGAGGTCTGTGCGTGCATTTATCAGTTTCTTGTACGAGAGGGAAATCGCACTGTCTGGCACATGCCCATCCAGGATCCTATCCTCCAGCGGGGAACTTTCAGGAATGGCGCCATCCGGCGGGGAGGCCGAAAGCAGCGCATGTCTCAACTGTGCATAGCGGAAGAACTCCGTCGCGCCCAGCTGATATTCAGCCTGTACCTGGGGGAAGGTCTTAATCACGCCCCTTGCAATCATATCCTCAACCCTGCTGATGCCAATGAGGTCCCACTTGTCAAAGCCTTTGGTGTGCCACAGTCTACCCAGGATGTCGGAATCAAAGAGGGGAGTGAACCTCGTGAGTCTGCCCCGCCATCCCTGCGCCTTGGTAACTGCCTTCCAGATACGAACCGCCGTTAGAGTGGGGCCCGTCAGTTTGCGGTCAAGGGACTTGGAGTATAGGGCACGGTAGTAATTACCGCCTCCCATCAGCCATCTGTCCATGGCGTATCCAGGGTTCTCCACTGGGCCGTAGAATCCATGGTTCAGGGCAGCGAGCTGGGACGACCAATAGTACCGGCGCACGTCGGGGAGAGCTATGCCCCCATCATACCAGGGGAGCGTGAGTTTGTGGAGGGCCACGCGAGGGCGACCCTCCCAGAGGAGATTACGGAGAAGGCCGTCAACGTCGCGAAAATAGCGGGCAGGGACAGGGTCTTGCGAATTCTGTAGTGCATAGAGGAACCTGGGAAGAGCCATCATCTTAAAAAGAGCAGCGCGGCCCAGGAGGGAAAGCGGCAGGTGGCGCCAGCTATCGACGTCACGCCGCAGCCGCTGAAGTGGAGGGAGCAGATTGTTATCATACCTGAGCTTGGCATTACCGGATATGTATATACCCAGATATTTGAAGCCTCGCGAAGCGATCTGGATACCGCAGCCCCCCGGGAGGCGCGGGGTATCCCCTTTAAGGACATAGAGGGAAGACTTGGCCCAGTTAATAACCAGGCCGGAGTATCGCCCAAATAGTCTGATGACATCACAGGCCACAATAAGGGAACTACCCGGCGAAGACATGTACAGCAGTATGTCATCAGCGTAGAGGGAGACCCTGTCCTCAAATCCGGGGGCCCATTCGATACCTCTCAAATCGGGATGGGACCGTAACCTCGCCGCTAGGGGTTCGAGAGCCAGGGCAAACAACAGGGGGGACAAGGGGCAACCCTGTCTGGTGCCACGGCGAAGGGGGAAGGGTGCCGACAGGCGACCATTGACCGTCACATTGGCCATCGGGTCCGCATAGAGGAGTTTCACCCAGCCAATGAAGATCGGACCGAACCCAAGTTTAGCCAGAACCGCCCATAAATAAGGCCATTCCAGTGAATCAAAGGCCATGGTAGCATCCAGGGACGCCAACACCGCCGGGTCTTTAAGAGTGTGGGCCCGGGCCATAACCCCGTGGAGGCGACGCAGGTTCAGGGCAGTGTTGCGGTGTGGGATGAATCCCGATTGATCGGGGTGGACAAGGTCACTAATCACTCCAACCAACCGATTAGCCAGGAGTTTGGCAAGGATCTTAGGTTCCACGTTAAGGAGGGAGATGGGACGGTAGGAGCGACAGACGTCCCGTGGTTTGCCCTCCTTGTGGATAACCACGATGGTAGCAAGACGCTGGTCCAGGGGAAGGGAGCCTCTCTCAAAGGATTCAAGGAACATCTTGCGGAGATGCGGGGAAACCGCATCCGATCGGATTTTGTATAGTTCCACTGGAATACCATTGGGCCCAGAGGCCTTGCCCGAGTTAAGGGAGCGAATCGCAAGGTCGATCTCGTCCGCCGTAATGTCCCTATCCAGGTCCTCCCTCTCTTCCTCGGAGAGACTGGGCAGGTCTATGTCAGCGAGGAAAGTCGTGTTATCCGCCTCCGAGAACTCCGAGACAGACTCATAGATACCACGGAAGTAGTCCGCGAAAGAGTCAACAATGGCGCTGGGGTCCGTGAGGAGCGCACCGTCGTTTCCGAGGAGTTCCGGCACCACTCGGCTGGCCATCTCCCTTCTGTCGAGCCAAGCCAACAGTGTCCCGGCCTTATCGCCCACATCATAGATGCGGCCTTGCTGTTCTTTGGCGAGAACGAGGGCGGCATTAGTGGCCAAGTCATGGTACTCTGCTTGTTTCAGCGAAAGAGTATGGAGGGCCAGGGGGTCCGAATCGGAGCGCAGCTGGGCCTCGAGGTGTAGCACCTCCTGCTCAATGGCCAACATGGCCGAGTCTCTATCCCGGCGGGTGGCCGCGATGAGTGCCTGGGCCTCACCACGGAGCACCGTCTTAAAAGCTTCCCACAGTGTAACGGCCGACTCCACCGAGCCCACATTTTCGGAAAAATATAGGTCAATAGATTTGGCCAAAAGGGTGCGGGTCTTAAAATCTCGAAAGTACCAGGGATTGATCGCTGCCGGGCGGTCCGACAGAGTCACGCCAAAGTCGAAAGAGACCCATAACGGGGAATGATCGGAAATGCCTCGGGCAAGGAAGCGGGCCTCCGACACAGCTAGGGCATCCGAGGCCAGCGTGAGAACATAGTCCAGGCGCGAGAGACTTCCGTGCGCTCCCGACAAAAAAGAGAATTGACGAAGCGTGGGGTGCAAAAGCCGCCACGTGTCCACCAGCCCAGTAGAGTCAAGGAAGGACGGCAACCACATCTGTGGTCCACTCAGGTCGCGAGGCGGTTGGCGATCGAGGAGGCCAGAGCAAACCGCATTGAAGTCACCCCCCACAATCAGACGACCAACCGGCATAGACAAAATGGCAACACCAAGGTCCTGGAAAGTACTAGATTGAAGCCCTGGAGGGACGTACACGGACAACAGCGTGAGGGAACGCCCTTCCCATCTCCCGGATACAGCTGCGTACCTCCCCCTATCGTCTATCATGGTGGTCCCTATCTCTAAGGGAAGGGATGCGCGCACAAGAATCCCCGCCCCCCTGGAGCCGGAAGAGAACCCCGAATGAGCCACCATTTTATAACCTTTGCGATTCAGGGCTTTACAGGCATTGCCCACCAAGTGCGTTTCTTGAAGAAGTACAACATCCGGCATGTGCCGCTTAACCAGTTGAATAACCACCCCTCTCTTGATACGATAACCCAACCCGTTAACATTCCAACTGAGAATTTTCAACACCCTACCCCTCATCCCTCCACCACCCACCCCACCCATCACCCAAAGACACTTGCATCAGGAAAAGTCCAGGATCGCCATTGTCCGTGTGCCACAAAAAGGAGAAAAAGAGAAACAAAACACAAACCAAAAATGTACCCAACCAACCCCCCACCCTGCACCCCTGCGTTAGACTAGAAAGCCCCCCCAACTTGCAGTGTGCCTGTCGCCCCATTAACTACTCTACCGAAGACCCAGAGGAGGAAGGAATCCCCGTGGAATCGTCCCGCCACCCACCTTCAAAGGAAAGGAGAGAATAATCACACCAAAACAGTAGTCCGACGGTCCTTCGAGGCAGGGGTAGCCCCGGCTCCCAGTTCATTCCTGCCGCTCCGCTCCGCCCGAGGCTCCTCCAACATCTTCCTCACACTCCTCCCGTTCTGGTGTGACAGTGTCCAGCCACTCGCTCACGTTGTCCGGGTAATCAAAGAAGTAGGCACGGCCCTTGAATTCCACGCGGAGCTTCGCAGGGAATTGCATAGAGTATGTGAGACCCATATCTCTGAGGCGTCTCTTGACCCCCGCGTAGCTCAGTCTTTGGCGTTGCACCAGCCTGGTGAAGTCCGGGTAAAAATGAACCTCCGCGTTCTGATATTGTAGTGGCCCGTGCGATCTGGACGCCTGGAGGATCGCATCCCGATCTCTGAAGTTAAGAAGGCGCGCCACAATGGGTCGCGGCGTCGCCCCTGTTTTAGGTGGACCACCGGGCACACGGTGGGCACGTTCCACCGAAAAGAAGTTGCTCAGCCCTGAGGGCGCCAGATGTGTCTTAACCAGTTCCTCCACAAAGAGGTCCGCTGCGCCATCCTCGGACCCTTCCGGAACCCCCACTATGCGGACGTTCTGCCGCCTGGCTCGCCCCTCAAAGTCCTCCAGCCGTTTAGAGAACTGATCGGCGGTCGCTCTCAAGTTCCGGACCTCCGTTTGTAGTTCAGAGACATCCGAGGTCAAACTAGTGGTCATAATGTCCAGTGCTCTCACACGGTCATTTGTCTTCCCCAAGTCAGTTCTGATTAGAGCAATATCAATGGCCATGGAATCCACCTTGTGGGACAGAACCTCATGTTGGTGTTGTCCGTCAGTACGGAGGCTGGTGATGGCGCCCATAATGTCGACCAGGGTAGGATCCGAGCCGTCCGGCGGGACAGTCACTGGGGTTCCCTTGGAGACAGCACCCGACGCAGGTGGCGATTTGAGATTGACATACCGCTCCATGCGGTTGTTCTGCGTCTGCGGTTTGCCCCGACTTCCTCTATTTGATGCCCTCTCCGGATCGCCCCTGCCCGCCATGTTGGGTCCTCAAGAACAAAGGACCGGTGGTCACAGGTCAGGGTCCACAGCCAGGAGTCAATCAAGTCAGAAAGACAATCAGGTCGACCAGGGCAGGGGTAGAGCACCGCGTCTTCACCAGGGAGGTGGCAATCAAGGCCCTTGCGGCACGATCGAGCGAAGTGGCGAAGTGACGAAGTCCGGATAGACAATGGCACCGTTACGGAGCGGAGTTCAGCTCGACGTAACTTCGCGCAGGAGCCACCGATTCGGGATCCGATTGCAGCCCCCGCCTCAGCAGGCCGCCAGCTTTACAGTGCCACCAACGTGGACCAGGATTCTAGGCAGGATAATTGCGGTGGATCGGACGGTCCACGGAGCTCCGAGCTTACGCGGCCATCTTGGTCGCCCGCGAAGCTCCTCCTTCCCCTCCATTCTTAGCGGCTAAGGGTACCTACTTTGTCTGCCATGACAAAGCATAAACATGGTTGCCCCCTGACTTCTCGGGCACATGTTTTATCTCGTTTCTGCTGCCATCCACCTACACGGCCGAGGCAGATTACCATCGGACAAGGACAGTTAGGGGTGTCGTGAGTCAAGACGACACTGCGGGTCAAGAGTTTGGAGACTTCGCAAAGGGTTTTCTGCCGTTCTGGGGGCCTATGGTGAGCAGCAGGAACATTTGCCAGTTAACGAGGGTAGTTGAATCCGCCGTGACCGAAACGGCCGGTGCCCTTAGTAACCTGACAGCTGAGCTCCAGTCGGACAGACTTATGACTCTTCAGAACAGGGTTGCCCTAGATGTCATACTTGCAGACCGTGGTGGTGTATGTAGAGTGATCCAATCCAGTTCCAGCATTTTCATCCCTGACAATGCTCTGACAGTGTACCAGGCCATCTCCAAACTGCACAAAATCTCTGATTCCCTGCACGTGGAAAAAGGGGATTGGTCCCTGCTAGGGTGGTTCTGGAAACTGATCTCTGCCTGGGGATGGAAAACTCTGGCCTTCATTGGGATGATCTTAGCCATTCTGTTTATGTTCTGCCTGTTTGTGCAGTGCGCTCCTGCAATATGTGGCCTCTGTGCTACTTCATGTGTAAGGAAGCCTGTGTCAAGGGACGAAGTGAGCAACAGAATGATGCTACGGCAGCATCTCCATGAATTCATGAATACAGATTTGGACTCAGATTAGCATGAGTTATTGCCTAATATGAGGGCAAAAGGAGGGTCTGTGGTTCTGAAATTCTGGACCCTGCTGTAATATGGTACCGAGGCCCAACCCTCGTGTCACAAAATATCATTGTACCATGACGAATTTGGTGTCGGCAGACCGGTAATGAGTAGGACATTATCCTTATGCATTTGCGTCGTGATTGAGTGATGCTAACACCCTTAAACCGTGGTTTCCGTTCCGAACCCTCGGATTTTGTGAACGGCATCCATCTTGTGGCTTGCCCTCATATAGTCAATTGATTGAGGCCGAGCTTGATCTGAAAGGACACGTCCACCTTAGCTGACTTCCCCATGACCTGACCGAGCTGACTCCACTGCCTCCAGCCAAACCTGTTCGGGCAGTTCCTCGCCCAGTGGCCGAGTAAGATAGCATCAAGGCACAACATGCCATAAACCATTCACTACATACAGACCCTGTTTTCTACACACATACACCTGTCCATGTTTCTTGTTTATGGCCAGTTTTACGATGAGGAGGTGCCCGATTTTATTGGGGTTTCATCGATATCTGATAGTAGTTCTGGGCTGGACTGGGCCATCTATCACCAACTGGACATCTAAAATATGGGTTGGCCGACATGACTTTGCTTTTTGCTTTATGTGGAAATATGTATATGACCGTATTGTAAACTGAAGAATTCTTGCCTGCAGCTGTTATTTTTGTATAAAAGGAGAAGGCTGGTTCTGTAAAAACGAACAGTCTCCTGAGAATCTACGACCCGTGCTGTTGTACTTCTAGGACACTCATTACTTGGTTGCAGCCAATAAAACTCGATCTCTGACTTCACCTAGAAGACTCTTTGTTTCTGTGGTCCGGAACAGGGAGAACTCAGAGGTCTTCGGGTGTTATCCCCGGGCACCACCGGGTTCGTAAAAACCCGGCACCTCATGGCCCACCCGCCGCTTCGTCCAGCAGGTGCCGCTCCGGCTGTGACGATGTTCTTTGGACCAGTCTTTCAAAGCCCTCTGCAGGGCCTTGGGGTCGGTGAAGATGTGGGAGCGGCCCTGTCTGTTGACCCGCAGCCGCACGATACAACATCGCGTAGTCTATGCCGAGGTTGGGGAGCTGCCTCTTCATGGGTCTAAACTGGCGGTGCGCCTCCTGCAGCCGGAGTGTGAAGTCCGGAAACAGTGAGATCGTGGAACCCTCATACGCCAAAGGTTGTTTTTCCCTTGCCAGTTTCAGCGCAACATCTCTGTCTCGATAGTTGAGAAATTTTGCGATGATCGGCCTGGGGTGCACCCCCGGAGGAAGGCGCGGACTCAGGGAGCAGTGGGCCCACTCCACAGCAAACATAGCAGAAAAAATAACTTCTCCTGGCAAGGTGACAAGTAATTTCTCAATGAATTGTTCCATGTTACCAGTTGGTGTGGCGAAGGTTGCAGCGTCTAGAGCGCGTCTCCAAGTCTTCAGTTTTATATTGTTAGACCCGCAGGACCCTGCCAAGTTGTTTATATTCAGTGTCTAGGGTGGTGTGCGCTTCCTCTACTTCCGTTATTCTGCTCTCTGACATGTCCAGTCGTTCAGCAGGTTTATCTAGGTGTTCCGCCATTCTGTCCATCCTGTAGGATAGGGCGTCCATCTTGGTTCCCAGCACCGAAATACCACTCTGCAGGCTTTTCTCAATGGTCACCAGCATACTGCAGATATCAGGCTTTGAGTCTTCAGCTGACGGTCCCTGCATTCTGGCAGCATCTTCAGTGGAGGTGTCTTGGGATTTAGCTTTTCTTTGCTCAAATGAAAGCTTCGGCTACGCTTTGTCCACTCTACCCATCCTCGCGGCAGGTAGCTCTTAACGAGCAGGGGTCCAAAACTCTGCTGCGCCCTGAGTCAGGGACAATGTCCGGCAGGGTAGTCAGCCAAGTGATGGTGGCTTCACCAGGTCATGGCAGCAGCACCAAACAGAAAGAGACAGTATGCAGAACAACACAATGCACCCTTTTCACAGCACGTGCCCTAGTCTTCGCCTCCAGATCCCAGAGCCCTGACCCATCCAGGGCCATAGCGCCTAAGTCACTCACCCAGGCAGTCGTCGCAGTGAAATTGCCACATGCAGGAATGGCTGCCTAAGTCCTTTTCGCCGCTATGCCGAGCCTCACATGCCTGTTCAATGCCCCAGCTCACAGCACCGTACGCCCCCAGCAGATTTCAGAGGGGCCAAGAAGCAACCGCAGGCCACAAGCCAGCAAACAGGGCCGTCACAGCTGAAAGGAATGCCAAAGGCCCCGCAACACTCTCTTCCAGGACACAGGTTGCAGTCAGTGGCACCACTCCGAGAGGAATCCCGTGCGCACTCCACTGTCCACAGCGTCGCAGCCCCAGCACCAAAGTACCTTGTCCACAGACGCCTCACAAGTAAATGACGCCAATTCCAGTGTCAAAGCCCCCGGGGAAGGAGCTGTCACCACTCGACCAGGCTGCTCACCTCATGGGCCGCATCACGGCCCGCCGGCGCTCTGCAGCCTCAAAAATGGGAGGTCCAGCTGACTCAGCGCATCTGAGTGCCCCTGGCTTCCAGGGCACAATGCCAGTCAACGCGTTCAGCAGGCAGGCACCCCGCGGTTGTATGTTATTTCAACGAACTCCGTTGTAACGCATGCCTTTACCACGCATGCGTTACTTCGGAATGCTATGTTCACGCGTGTCCTTCTCCACGTTTTTTTTCCGTGGTGACGTCATACCAGGCGCGCAACACCCATTGGGCTCACCGGGCTTCAGCCCCCCCCGTCGCCTCCTCTGCCCGGGCTAAGATGACACGCACTGAAATGGTGCAAGAAGGCTGCGCATCCGATCCCAGAATGTGATTGCTTTAATGATTTCTGAGAGGCCCAGCAGCCCGAGCCAGACAGCCAGCCTCTGAACAGATTCAGCGAGTTAACCCCCCTCTGACCTCTTGTGTTTCCTTTGGCAGAGAGGTGAAATCCTTGCCTGAAGGCAGGGATTTCACAAAAGCACTTGATGGGTTGTGAGAATGGGGTGTGAAGATGTGCACAGCAGGGGGAAGGCATGGCCAGTTAAGGTGATGCTTTTCCTTTGTAAAGGAATTTCTGCTGGCATCTTAACCCAGGGTGTGCTGTCTGTGCACTTGTATAGATGTGTATTCCATACAAAAGCACAGACAGCAAACCCTGTCTTATGACGCCAGCAGGAATTAATTTACAAAGGAAAAGCTTCACCTGCACTGGCCATCCCTTTCCCCCTGCTGTCTGTGCATTTGACCCACATTGATCTACACAGTGAGACCTTCGGGAGGGGCTGGATGCCAGGACACAGTGCTGCTGATCAGCCAGACTCCACAGTATAGTATCAGAAGAGCAGACAGCAGTTTTTTGTGTAAGTTCCAGTAACTTTAATGCATTTTTCAGCACAGCATGACCTACTGCCTGCATATCTAGGTTACTGTGAATGTTGTTCTTGACTTACATACATAGAAACGTCAAAGAGGACAGTCCCCTCCAAATATGCAAATGTAGTGTAAGTTTGTAGTGTTCATTTTTTTGGGGGGGCTAGTGGGTAATTTTAGAGTTCAGGGTGGGCATGGGTTATGGGGTGCCAGGGGGGAATTTATGGTTCAGGGTGGGTATGGGTTATGGGGTGCCGGGGGAATTTATGGTTCAGCATGGGTATGGGTTTGGGGGTGCCATGGGTAATTTTAGGGTTTAGGGCAGGTGTGAGTTTTCGGATGTCAGGGGGCTATTTTAGGGTTCAGGGTGGGTATGGGGTGCCAGGGGACATTTTAGGGTTCAGCATGGGTATGTGTTTTGGTGTGCCAGGGGTAATTTTAGGTTTCAGGGCAGGTGTGGGTTTTGGGGTGTAAGGGGGCAATTTTAGCGTTCAGGGTGGGTATGGGTTATGGGGTGCCAGCGGGGAATTTATGGTTCAGGGTGGGTATGGGTTATGGGGTGCCGGGGGGGAATTTATGGTTCGGTTTGGGGTGCCAGGGGTAATTTTAAGGAACAGGGTGGGTGTGGGTTTTGGGGTGCCATGGGATTAATTTTAGGGTTCAGCGTGGGTATGTGTTTTATAGTGCCAGGGGTAATTTTAGGGTTTAGGGCAGGTGTTGGTTTTGGGATGTCAGGGGCTACTTTAGGGTTCAGGGTGGGTATGGGTTATGGGGTGCCAGGGGACTTTTTAGGGTTCAGCGTGGGTATGTGTTTTGGTGTGCCAGTGGGAAATTTATGGTTCAGGGAGGGTGTGGGTTATGGGTTGCCGGGGGGCATTTATGATTCAGCATGGGTATGGGGTTTGGGGTGCCAGGGGTAATTTTAAGGTTCAGGGGGGGGGTGGGTTTTGAGGTGCAATGGGATTAATTTTAGGGTTCAGCGTGGGTATGTGTTTTATAGTGCCAGGGGTAATTATAAGGTTTAGGACAGTTGTGGGTTTGGGATGTCAGGGGGCTATTTTAGGGTTCATGGTGGGTATGGGTTATGGGGTGCCAGATGGGAATTTATGGTTCAGCATGGGTATGGGTTTTGGGGTGCCTGGGGTAATTTTAAGGTTTAGGGTGCGTTTGGGTTTTGGGGGGCAAGGGGGAATTTATGCTTCAGCATGGGTATGGTTTCTGGGGTGCCAGGGGTAATTTAAGGTTCAGGGCAGGTATGGGTTTTGGGGCTCCAGGGGGGTGATTTTAGGGTTCAGGGAGGTATTGGGTTTTGGGGTGCCAGGGGGTAATTTTAGGGTGTGGGGTGGGTATGGGTTTTGGGGTGCCAGGGAGGGATAATTTTAGGGATATGATGGGTATGGGTTTTGGGGTGCCAGGGGTAATTATAGATTTCAGGGCAGGTATGGGTTGTAGGGTGTGAGGGTGTTAATTTTAGGGTTCAGCGTGGGTATGTGTTTTGGTGTGCCAGGGGTAATTTTACGATTCAGGGTGAGTATGGGTTTTGGGGGGCAATGCATCAAACTAACAAAAATGTGTGCTTTAATTGTTGTCCAGTTTCAAATGCATAATTCACCACATTTTTTTCTCAGCTTGACCTGAGCATTAACCGATCCTGATTATCTGCCATTTTAGCTCCGCCCCATTGATTTACATTAGCCACGCCCCTTCATCTGCCATGTTAGCCCCCCCCGAAATTAAGACCTAGTTGCGCCCCTGCGTCATACGTAGAAAAAAAGAAACGGCCGTTTTCTTCCTCTGCGACGCCGATTGCCTTCCTTCTCGTCTAAAGGTTAGTGTTTTTTTGGGGGGGGGGGAGCCCCCCCAAACCCCCCTTTTTTTATTTGTACCCTTTACCACACGTGCCTTTACTACGTACCTCGTAGTAAAGATATGCGTGGTAAAGGCTGTCGTTGTAACCACGCATGCGTTGTAATGCATGCGTGGTTAAGGTTTTCGTTGAAACGGCCTCGTTGTAGTGGCCGTTTCCCGCACCCCGCAGCGCAATTCTCCGCAGCAGGGAACAACAGGGCAGAGGTGGCAGGGCGGGCCCTGTGTTGTGGGACGCTGCTCCTACCCGCCGCAAGTCCTTGAGACAACACCAGTCCGTGCGGCCCCATCTGCTGCCTCACAGCGCCTCAACGGGTGACACACCTACATTCCAGGGGGGACCTAGCTTCAGGCGCTGGTCCATATCTGTGCGCCGATAAAAATCTCCAGTCTCCGAGCACAGCGCTCGCACTCTTGGGTCACAGGGGGCGGCGACACCGGGCAATCGCCTCCTCGCAGCACCACTTGAGTCTGGGGATCGGGGCCTGGCAGATCGGATTTCCGGCAGACGACGGCTCTCCGCAAATCCGGGTCGAGTCGGAGTAAGTTCTTTTGCCTCCATCAGTCGTCCAGAGACCAGATGTTGCCTCGGGATGTGTCTGCAACTACACAGTTGCCAGATAATTAACAGGTAGGACAATGGTGACTTTGAGCTCACTGCTCAAGCAGCCATCTTGGTTGGGAGCAAGCTTCGCCCCCACAAACAAATAATCACATTTGTACAATGTATGTATTAACCTTGTACATGATGTGTCAAGGTATCATGATAGTGTTCTTGCAAAGCTGGTTTTTAAGCAAGTATAGTTTCCTAGAAACTAATCTGCACTGTTACGGTTGCAAATGTGTGGCATACGTCGTTGTGTAAGAGTGAAGGCAACTTTAGGAAGAATCCTGTGTACAGGTAAAAATAGCAGTGTTTCCCTCTAGGCCCAACTGGGACACATGACAGCAGCACCCACTGTAATTAACTTGCCTCCCTCCTATGTTCACGCTGTCATACTTCTTAGCTACTTTTGCTCCTTACAAATACACATACATACATACATACATACATACATAAATACGTACATACATACATACATACATACATACATACAAATATACATGCATACAAACAACATATATGCATAAACAAATGCAGACATAGGTCATCAGAAATTACTGTTTCAACAGTTAAAAGTATCTTGAAGGTTGTGAAGGTCCCTCGAAACATTCAAACTCCTCAGGATTAAGTTGCCAAATCAATTATGGAAGCTGCAGCTTTCATTACAGCTAGTTTTCTGTTCCAAGCCTCCTTTGGTAGTAGTACTGAGCAGCTCCCTCTGGGCACAGGCTTACCTTAGTTCTCTCAAAACTCGGCGTCCTTGGGCAAACTTCTTTTAGGCGCACTTTTATCAGTTTAGCACACTCAGTCTTCTCATGCAGCTCCCTCCAAGAGGCAGGTGCTTGTCATGATATAAATTCAAATATTCTTGTGGACTCCAAAGACAAAAAACCCGTGCTACCTAATCTGGAGAAAGCTGTTGGGTAAATAGGTTTAAGTCAGAGAAGGAAACGATTATCTCCAAGGTATTGCAAGAGTTGGAAGCTCTTCTACTTTTCTTATTTAGTTCCATGCAGGATCTCTCTATGTAGTGTCTCAAATTTACGACCTACTTAATTATGGCTGGTGATCCCTAGGCCAAACTCTTAAAACTCATGCACTTCTCACTCCCATATTTTCACCAATTTTATGCCCTTCCTGTTCTCTAAATGTGCCTTGTGGCATCAAATTTGTCCAAGAAATCAATGCACCTAAAAACTAAGAGTGCGGAATGTTGTCTTAACTGTGTAGAGTTCTCTGCGGCCTTCCAACTCAACCAATGTCCTTCCCTGTATAGCATAGCAGATATATTTGTATAATTATAAGGTTCAGACACTTTAAACTAACTTACCTGTGAATTAAAGATATGTGATGTAAAAGATCCCAAAACTGAGAAAAGCACGAGGATTAAGGCAGTTGCTGATGCTAATACCGACCATCTTTGCAGAGGTTTGTATTGACAGTTTAAGCCACATAGAATATGGGCCTGGGAAAGTGCCCAGAGATGAAAGGTGCTATTCTCGGGAGGTGAAAACTTGCAACAACTTTGCATTCTGTCCAAGCGTAACAAAGGTCAGTCATTTTACTACCAGTCATCCTTTAGGCCCTGGAATCCACCTAGTAGTCGCATGGAGCAATGAGAAGTGTACCGTGAGCCTTTCTAAATGGGCACTGAGGTGCATTACCCTGAAGTGTCATTGACAACTAATAAGGAAAGAGGAAGCTGACATGGAGGAAATTCTAATAGAGCAGGGGTGTGCCTTCTCATGTAAACTAGAAAGAGTAAGGGACCCTGCAATTCAAAGAAAGTAATGGACTTGAATGGAGGCGTGGTGGCAGAAGGATAACATGGGCGGGAAAAAAACACTTTTGGGCTGTTGCAGAAGCAACTAACTCTCACCCTCATGTTTGCAAGGTGACAGTCTGGCTAGGGTTGGGGCCATGACTCGACCAGGAATCTCCAAACTGGTGCTTGTCTGCCTTCTTGTAGCATAAGTAGGCGGAATTGTACCAAAATTTCACAGAGGCCCAACAAAATTACACACAATTAGGCAGAATTGTGGAGGAGTGTAACCCAGCGTTTAGCGCTATTTTGTTACAACAAAATATACTCTTGCATCTAAAATTGCCTAAAGGATGCATAATGCTCTAAGAAAACAGTGCTAAATGCAACAGACTATAAACAGCAGCAGCCAGCAGCCGCTCGTGCCCGCTGCGTTTGTTGTTCCTGTGCTCCTGTAGTAGGGTTTTTGCCCCAAATACCCTTAATTATTCAATCGGGTGCAATTGCGTAATTTTCAGTAATTCTGAGTCTAAAGAGTAAAATAGAATTACCAAAATAACTTAGATTACTCCGGCATAATTTCTCTTTTTCACCCAGGCCTAGAGTAAGTAGAATTTGGGCGTTTTAGAGACAACAATTACCTCTCAGGTTTCCAACCTTGATTTTTCTTCGACTTCTTCCTTGTATTCATACAGCAGTAGTCAATTGCGCTACCTTTAAAAATGCATTGGCAAAGCCAATAGGTCTGGCATTGGCTGCTAGACTTCTGATTTGCCAATACTTATTTTGTCATGGGTTTTGTAGAACGCTATTGCTTGGGAAACTACTAAACCCTACCCAATCCAAAAAAACAATAAGGTGGCTAAAAGTCATAAAAATGTTTATACTTTTGGTACAGTAGTCCCTGGCATTGAAGGAAACTACTTCTTAGGTGGATTAGCTCCTTGTGACAGGGCTGAATGCCATTACTCACAGTGAAGTTAGACAATGACTGAAGTGGATTGCCCCTCTGCTGTACAGATGAGGAGGCGGAAACAAAATGTGAAGGAAACATTAACAGACCGATGGATAAAAGTGCTGGCTGAAAGCCCACAAAAGTAAGTATATTATGCTTACAGTTTTAGTAAAATCAAAAGATCATGGCTTAGGCCAGATCTAAAAAGGTGCGTTGCTAGTATTCATGTCTCCAACTCCCATTCTTGTGCGTTTGGCATAATTTGACTTTTAGGATCACATCTCTGCCTTGTGCATGCCGCCCTGCCACGTTTCCCAGGTCCATATGTGCCCATCTGCTCCAATCCCTGATATTTCTATGCATTCTTGTACTTAGAGTGTTGTTTATCCTACTATGAAACTATAACTACAAGTACCATGCTGCAAAAAAATAAATAAATAAATAAATAAACTGGACTATTTATTACGCATGGCCTTTAAAAGCTTGGACACTATGCATGTTGCAAAATGGATTCATGGGCCATCTCTATTTATCCTTGAAAACACTCACAATACCCCCACTGCCCCTCTTGCTACCCAGTGTTGAGCAGATGCCTATATGTTTCAGTCCTAACTATAATTAAAATTTGCATGCTTATCTCTCACTCCTTCTCCCTCCAGTCATTCACACATGGTACCCAAATGTCTCCCACATTGAATACAACCAATACAACATTTTGACAACCTTGTACTCCCCACGATGTAACTACTACCCATCTGAAAATGTGCTTCGGCACCACATACCGGTGTATGAAGCCCTATATCCGTGCTGCAATACAATACAGTGCAAAGCACCTGTAACCTTGTACCTATTACCCTCTGTCCATAGCCTTAGATGTACACCATTTGACCTGTAGCCAAAATCATGCACTCTGTAGCCATAGACCTGTGTCTATAACCAATATCCTTGTGTTCATAAACCTGTACACTTATGTCTGCACCTTCAACCCAATATCCATAACCGTATACCCTTAGTGCATCCTTTGCCAACTAGCTGTGACCATGCACCCTGCACACTGTAACTATAATCCTGTGTCTATAACCTTGTGCCCTTTATCCTCTATTTTACACCTAATAAGCCGTTCCTAAATTTATGATACTGTTCCTTTAGCCCTTTACCCACAACCATGCACCCAAACCCTGCATACTCATCCCTTAACCCCACACCCATAAACTTGCATCCTGTGCATTGTATTGTTATCCCTGTACCCATAACTATTAACTTTGTACATTTAACCCTATACCCATAACCCTGTACCCTTAATATGTATCATGTATCCTGTACCCATAACCATTATCCTTATATACATAGTCCTGTATTCTTAGCCTTGCAGCCATAAACAATGATTATCCTTCCACAACCATCTACTCTTTTCCCTCTATCTTCTAACAGCCTGAAACATGTACACATAACCTTCCCCTCATAACTGCATACCCTTATCTCTGTATCCTCAAGCCTGCAATATTATCCCTTCACGCAAAACCCTTAATATTGTACAATTAGCCCTGTACCATTAATCCTGTATCCTTAATCCTGCACACTGTATCCATAGCCCTATGCCCACAACACCCACAACCCACAACCCTTCACACTGTATCCACAGCCATGCCTTGTCATCCTGGCCCTGTGCGATGTGCCCTTTGCTCTCTACTCACAACCCTGCAGTGTATATCCTATATTATAATCCTTGTACGCATACCTTGTACACATAGCTCTGTACCTATAATACTGCTTTCCTAGCCCTGCAAGCTTGCCTCTCTCACCTCTTCCTGCATCACACTGCATGGCACTGAGTCCCAAAAGGAGATAACAGCACCTGTCTAGACACTCACAAACACATAAACTGGACAGTGGACCAACTTACCTGCAAAAGGCACCAACCTCAGAAAGTATACCAGATATTTTCAATGAAGACAAAATGATATTGTGTGCAAGCTTCAAAAGTGACCTCTGTCCAAAGGCACCGCCCTTATCCCTCAGGGTCAATCGTATATGTAAGTTTATTTAAAGTTGCACCACATTCCAATTATATTCAGCAAACTCAGTTCATTTCCAGTCCATTTTAACACGATGATTGAAACCATGGGTGGGAATCGAAAACGCAGAGAAGTCGAGTCAGATGGATATACACCCTCGCAAGGTACGCCATGAGCTGGGTTTGATGCACACACGGTTTGGAGAATTCTGAGTGATTATTACATCACGGTTTCACATTCGACAATCAAGTTTGACTTGTGCATGAAGACGATAAGGTTAATATGCAAGATAAAGGAGTTTATCAATAACAGATATTCTAAAGAGAGACACCTAGCCATCATTCCGGAATTTACAAATGCCCTGAAGAAGTTCTGTTCGCAGAAAGAAACGCGTTGACTGTGGTCTATTTAAAAAGAGAGAAAATAAAGCAATAAAGAAGATATTTCACTCATCGTGTTAAAATGGACTGGAAATGAAATGAGTTTACTGAATATAATTGGAATGTGGTGCAACTTTAAATAAACCTGTCTAGATACTCACTCAGGACTCCAAAATGCTTCTCTCATAGGATCAGAACTGATACCACGCTTCCAATCATGCGCTCTCCCACTAGGGATTCTGCCAAAATATTGTTTCAAAAATATCATGAGACACAAGTATTCTGTCAGAAACATCATGGCATCAAAAATATCGTAGGACAGAATATAGAAGGGTAGAATATTGATGTTTTTTTATGGTGACGCGGGAGCGCGTCAACAAAGATGGCCGCCGCCACCGGAGCTCCGTGAGCACCACAGCCTGAAACGTCTTGTTTACGACGATTCTGACACAAAAAGTCGGCGAAAATACCGGCGCTTGCCTCCCCATGCTGCTCCTCACCTGTGAAGTCTTTTTTTGATGAATTTCTTTGACAGAAGTGTATTTGCTGGCTTCATGGTTCCTGCTCCCAGCTTCACTTCCAGGTACTGCCGGCTTTGAATGCCTAGGGGGCGGAGTAAAATCTATAACAGAGCCTGGCTTGGGCCTAGCCACGCCTACAGCCTAGTTTAGCTGCTGCACCTGTTGTTTTGGAGAGGTTTTTGACTTTTTTGTTCCTATTTACGTCATTTATCTCACTTTTTGAGGTGGTTATTCTTTATTTTACTATTCCTGTTTGGTAGTGAATATTTTTTCACCTCAGAATGGATTCCAAACAGTCCACTACTAATAAAAGAAAGCAGCAGGTTTCTCCTCCTCCAACTAAATCTAAGGTGGTGGAATCCTCAGAACCTTCTCTTGCGCTAATTTTGGAGGAAATTAAGGCATTACGTCTCAACACTGACACTATTGCCTCAGAAGTCAAAAATGTTCGGAAAGATAAGGCTTCCTTTTCAATGAAGGTTTCTGACAATGTCATTAAAATTCAAGATAATAAAAATAAGTTGGACGCTTTTACTCCTTTAACGGCCAAAATTGTTCCAATGCATACTCAACTGTTGGACATGGAAAATCGCAATAGACAATATAATCTATGCATTTTTAATTTGCCTGAAGATGTTGAAGGGACCAATTGCCGACTCTATCTAGAATCTCTTCTACCGGGTCTTTTGAATATTAAGTTCTCCGAAAAATTTGAGATTGACAAAGCCCATAGAGTCCCATCTCACCGGAACCCTCGACATACTAAGCCACGGCAAATGATATTTAAGGTGCTGAGCCATCATCATTTGGTTCTAATTCGGAAAGCTGCCAGAGAAATTCCATCATTGTTGGTGAACGGTACCAAAATCTTTATTCACCAGGACTTTGCTAAAGAAACTGTGGCTATTTGTAAAGAATTTTCTTCCCTTCGTCCACAGCTGAGGAGCCTTGGTTTCAAGTACGGACTTTTTGATCCTTCTACAATGCGTGTGTGGAAAGATAATGTCTCCAAATCCTTTCAGCGTCCAGAAGATCTCCGGTTATTTCTTGATCAACAAGCTCCTCCATCCATGGATACTCAGGACCCTAATTCTTGAATTGGCGTCGTCTGACTTCATGTGTCACATCTCTGCATAATTTTCTTCGTGGGCTCCAACGGTTACTGGCCATGCTTGAGGAACGTGTGTGCGTTTCTTTGTCTCTATTCATGTTTCTTGTTTGTTCCTTTCGATCTCTTTTTTGTTTCTTCCCTTCCTATTTTCTGCATAGAGTTACTCTTTTCACCTGTCTTTTTCTCCCTTCTTCTTGTTCTGATTCCCTTCTTTCCTTCCTCTTAAATCTTAATGGCTAATATTCATAATATTAAGATTGTTTCTCTAAATGTAAAAGGTTCAAGACATCCAGTAAAACGTACAAAAATTCTAGATTATTTAGGTAGTTGTAAAGCTGATATTTGTTTTGTTCAAGAAACGCATGTTGAAGATAAAGTGTTACAATACATGAACAAAAAATGGGTAGATTATATTATCTCCTCACCTGCTAAAGGTAAAAAGAATGGGGTCACTATTTTCTTTGCTAAGAGATTGCACTGTCAAATTCTTAATAAGATTTCTGATTCTGAAGGCAGATATATTATAGTGAAAGTCAAAATACATGATTCTATTTTCTTTTTGTTTAATGTTTATGGCCCTACCGCAGATGACCCTGTTTTTGGGGCTACTGTTACAACTGAAGTTTTAAAGTTAGGCAAAGTTCCCTTGATTTTTGGGGGAGATTTGAATGTTTTTGCTGACCCCCTACTAGATAGATTATCTACCTCTAGGTTTCGACCTTCTAAGATTTTTCATGCCTTTAAGACTTTTCTTCATACCACCAAGTTAGCTGACATTTAGAGATTACACTATCCCACTGATAAGGAATTTTCTTTTTTCTCCAACCCTCATAATTCCCACTCCAGAATTGATTATTTTTTGCTTTCCCCCTATCTCATTCAATTGGCACATAATCCTACCATTGGTACTATTGACATATCTGACCATGCCCTGATTTATTTTGTTTTAAATGTTTCGTCTCCTTTTGTTCAGCAATCTAGATGGCGTATGAATGCTGACATTGTCCTTAATGACACTCATAAACCCAAATTGTTGCAAGCGATTCAAGATTATTTTACATTTAATCCGGAGAATTCTACCTCTGTTATTAATCGGTGGGATGCATTTGAAGCTTATATCAGAGGTTCTACAATTTCTATTATGGCACATGAGAATAAGAAATTTAATTCTAATATCAAATCCTTAGAGAAACAAATAGCTCATTTTGAACGTTTATTTATTACCTCTAGTGATCCTCAATATAAACTTAAATTTCAAAAGCTGAGATATGAATTTAATGCTATTCTTAGTACTAGGGCTGGGCTCCAGCTTTCTAATTCTAATGCTAGATTCCGTTTTAATTCCAATAGGTCTGGTAAGCTCCTTGCTAATTATTTACGTATTAAAAGGGATAAAACGCAGATTACTTCCATTCAAGGTCCTCAAGGTAAAATTGCACTTTCCCACAATGATATTGTGCAAGAATTTTTACATTTTTATTCCACCTTGTATAATAAACCAGATTTTTGTGATGATTCTCTAATTGATGCCTTTTTAAATTACTCTAATTTACCTCATATTTCTTCCTCCGATAAACTTGAGTTGGATTCCCCTATTACTACTGATAAAATACGGGCTGCTATTAAATCGCTTCCAAAAAATAAATCTCCTGGTCCTGATGGCATCCCTGCCGAATTTTATAAAGGATTTCAAAATCATTTATTACCTTATTTACACCAGACTTTTTCTCACTTTTGTTCCTCAGGTACCATTTCGGGCTTTTTTTCAGAAGCCTTAATTGTTGTACTACCCAAACCTGATAAAGACCCTACCCTTGTCTCTAATTACCGTCCCATTTCTTTGATTAATCAAGACTGTAAATTATATGCTAAAATCCTTGCCTCTAGACTAGCCCCTGTCCTTCATTCTATTATACACCCTGACCAATCTGGTTTTATGAAAAATAGATATTCTGCTAATAATACTAGAACTTTATTGCATGTTATTGAACAAAGCCCCGCTCTCCTTGTCCCTGCTGGTGTTATGGCATTAGATGCAGAAAAAGCTTTTGATAAAATCCATTGGCAGTTTGTATTTAAAACTTTATTATTTTTTAATTTTGGCCCATCCTTTATTCGTATGATTTCTGCTCTATACTATGCTCCCACTGCTCGATTGTTTATTAATGGTCAGATTTCTAGCCAATTTTCCCTTTTTAGAGGTACACGTCAGGGTTGTCCATTATCCCCTCTTTTATTTATATTGGGAATTGAACCATTTCTTAATTTCATTCGTCAATCTGAAAATATTCAGGGTATCACTATTAAAAATGTTACTGTAAAAACTTTGGCATATGCTGATGATGTGTTATTATTTATTAGTAATCCTGCATCGTCTGTTCCATTTTTGCTTGACATTATTTCTAAATATTCAGCTGTATCTGGATATAAATTAAATGTTACTAAAACTGAATTTTTTCCTTTAAATATGCTTTGTACTCCTGATATGTTACCTTCACAAGATATTGTTTGGCAAAAGAATAAGTTGAAGTACCTTGGTATATTATTTTCGTCCTTACCGGCTACCTTGAAATTGAATTGTGATTTCATTCTTGATTATATTAAACAAAAAACCTCCAAGTGGTCTCCCCTTCATCTCTCCTGGTGGGGAAGAATGGAATCTATTAAAATGAATATTGCCCCAAAAATATTTTATTCTCTTGCAATGATACCAACTCAATTTCCACTCAAAGTTTATAAAGTTGTTGATAAATTGTTATCTAAATTTCTATGGAATAATAAACCTCCTCGTATTGCTTATAAACAATAGAAAATTCCTAAATGCCGAGTTGGTTTTGCTCTCCTTGATTCTATTTATATCATAAAGCTTTCATTTTAAAACAGAGCTCATTATGGTTTAATAGTTCATCTATTGTCAGTCCCCCTATTTGGTTTCATATTGAAACTTCCCTTGCAAAACCTTTTCCTTTGCCATCTCTATTAACTATGTCTCCTACCTCTAAGATTATACATTCCTCGTCCATACTCAAATCTTCAAGATTAATTTTTAACGATTTGGACTCTAATTTTGCATCACCTTTACTCTCTACGGTGCATTTGTCTTTATGGCATAGTGCTTTAATAAAATTAAACAGAAATGTTTCTTTTTGGTCTTTGTGGATTGCTAAAGGTATTTTCTTTCTTAAAGATGTTTTTTTGATGGTGCATTTATTCCTTTTGCTCAACTCCAATTAAAATTCAATCTGCCAATGTCAGATTTGTTAAAATACCAATTTCTATGTCATTCCATTTTAGATTATTTTCCGGAAGGTATCCCGTCTGTGTCCTCAGCTGATTTTTTAATTTATATCAAAACTGTTTCTGTGTCTTCAAAGGCAGTTTCTGTGTTTTATAAAAAATGTACTATTTCATTAGGTTCCAATGTTGATATAATTTCCACTTTTTGGAATACTGAACTCTCCATTTCCCTGTCAACTGATTCATGGTCTTTGATTTGGACTAATAGTATTTCTGGATGGTTACCAGTTTCACTTTATCAAACCAATGCTTATATTTTGTTTAATTCTTTATGGACTCCATTACGTTTATTTAAAGCTAAATTAGTTCCATCAAACCTATGTTGGCATTGTAATTTACATCCTGGCTCTTTGCGTCACATGTTATTTGATTGTCCTATTATTATGAAATTTTGGTCTGAAGTATGGAATGTTATATTGAAAATTCTGCCTATTTCTGATTTGCTTTCTTATAAATTGTTAATATGTAAATCAATTGCCTTAATTACTCCTCTTGGAAGATGCTGAAGCAAAATTATTTAATTTTTTGGTTTCGGCTGCGTTCAAATCAATTACTTTTTGTTGGAAGGATGCTACTTCTCTCTCAGTTCATGTTTGGTGGTCTTGGATTATCTTTACAAGAAGAGGTGCTCAATTATCTTTACAAGGTGTTCATCATAATTCTTTGCATTTTCAATCTGTTTGGTCACCTATAGATTCATATGTATGGTTATAATTCCTGTTCTTTCAATGTTACTATGTTATTTATTGATTACCATATTGTTTTTGTAGCTATTAGTTGGTAACTCTATTTGGTTAATTTAATATGATATGAATTGTATATTTCCCTCTTCCCTTCCTTCCTCCCCTTCCTTCTTCCCTTCTGTTTTTTGTTATCCTTTCATTGACATTGGTTTTTAAGCGATGTGATTTATTTATGAATGCTTATTTATGACTGTTCTTATTCACTTCATGTAATTTAATGAATTATTTTATCAATTTTCTGTATGTATTTCTGTGTTTTTCCTCTGTCAAAAATTCAATAAAATCATTTTGAACTCAAAAAAAGAACATTGATGTTTTTAAATCTTTTATATTTTTTTATATAGTTGTATAAAATGTTATTTTCTAATTACTTTTGTTTTATTAGTTTTGTGTTATAAGTTTTTATTATTTTTAAGTTAGGTATGTTTATTTATTTTTAGTGTTTTTATATTTGGTAATATATTGTAGTTATTTTTTTATGTCAACTGTTTATGGGGGTTTGTTGCCTTTGTAAGGGAATATGGTGGGACATTTATTGAATATTAATTTTTAGTTTTAAATGGTTTTTATTGAGCCACAGTAAAGCAAAGCAAAGCATCGCAATACAAAGTATATGTAGGCTGTCCGGTTTTAGGTTTAAACCTATAATAACTGATAAAACCCCACCAGTAGGGAAATAGCCCTCCCCAGTGTAAACATATAAACACTGAAAAAAAACCTGCAACAACCACAAACTAAATGCCATTCCAAGAAAGGAAAAGGAGAGTGAAAGAGTCATTTTTATTTCTTCCTGAAGGGGCCAAAACAATGTAACTTTGTTAAATAAGGTAGAAGTAAGAAAGACCGGGCTAACATTATTCTGCTTGAGTTTTGTTGTTTTGGGATGTCACTAAAATATTTTTTTCTTCTTTTTTTCAGTTATGTGGTCCTTGGTCCTTGGTCTAAAGATACAGGGGTTAGAAGTATGTTTTAGGTGTTGTTTATTTATTTTATAACCTGTAGAGAATCAGGAATTATCAACATCATATTTGATTTTTTGGCTACCTTTGAGTCTTTTACCGATAGGAAAAATGTAGGTTTCAGAAGAATCTTTCCCAATATGTACCATCACATTTAACCACAGAGAATGGGTAAAAACCCTTGATACATCAGCCCCCTTTTTTTGTGAGTCAGAATTGATACTAGGTGAATTGCCAAACACCACAGGCTTTAAACATTCAATGCAAGGTATAGTGACCGGTATATTTGAAAATAATGCAGTCACAAACCATCTGGGATAGTGGTGAAAACATGACACCAGACTTTTGGAAAACATGGAATGCAGTGTCACTTGGAATGCTGCTGCAAAAGGTTCTTACCAAGTTCAACAAAGATTGGAGTGATATGGTTTGTATTTGCAGTGATTCAGCTAGGTATTTAAATATTTTGTGTGATGATCTGTTAAAATCGATACCTGAGCTGAAGTGCTTCCCTGTAAGAGATCCTTGCCACCTGTTAGATGGTATGCTGAAAGCATCTTTACAATCTTCAGAGTTAATGAAGAATGCTATTGACTTTTTAGTCCATTCTGGTGCACTTTTTTGTTATGCATGGAAACTAAAACGAAAATATTTCTAATGTTGTGCTTTGTGTGGCATCAAAGAAAGAGTCATCCCAAGTGTGTCACTTAGTTGGTGGTTCTCAGTCCTAGGGGCCATAAATACTGTATTATCCAGTGGCCACCGTTTAGAGAACTTATGCTGAGTGATGATGCCAAAGGCAAGAAATGTGAAGATCTTTGGTCACATATTGATTTGAAAAAAGTACACTTTACAGCTTTCTTAAATTTTTACAGGAAAGCATGACTGCTGCAGTGGATATAATAAAACTTGAGTCTGAAAACACCCTTGGCTACCAAGTGTTCAGTATACCTGATGTAGATGTGAAACATTTCCTTGAGAGTAGGCTGGACAACACTTTTAGTGACTTTGGCACTGCAACATGTTCCATGTTAGAGTGCTTGCCACTTGGTAAGCAAATGTTGAGGAGCAATTCAGAACTTTTATTTTACAATGTAGGAGAAATAGCCCTTCACAAACCATGGCATTTGAAGTCAATGAAGCCTCACTGTGGTACTCTGCACAAGTTATAGATTCCATCCGTAAAGGGAAATTTTCTCCTAGTTTCAAATGTGTGGTCTCATTTTTGACCGCTTCAAACCCTCTGAGGGCATATGTGCCCTGTTCAATGCATATGTTGCAGAACCTGTCACTAAGAATCACAATCTTTAGGCGCACTAGTATTGGCATGGAAAGCTATGTCAGTGGCCAGAGTTAGCAAATTGTGTACTGGCTATTTTGGCGTTGCCTGTCTCAAGTGCCAATGTTGAGAGGGCCTTTTCACAGATAAAAGTTTACATGGAAAGGAAAGAGCGAACATGCATGACCAAAGACTCACTGAAGTATTGTATGGTGTACTACAGTAAGTTTTATTTGTAAAAATGTATGTAAACATTGCCTATATACCATGCACTATCAGTGCAGAATGAAAGCAATAATAAAAGCAAAAAGTTCCATAAACACTGGAAAAACACAGTCCTGTTGTTTTTAATGGTGAGAAAATTTGTAACCACTGATAACCACTGCTTTTTTGAAGTATTGAAATCACTTGAAAACACTGAAAAAACACCACCAGAATTTACCAAAAATAGAAACTGAAAACAGGAAAGCCTAAGTATATGTAACAGGTGATTCGGTCGCGGAGAGTAAACAAGCGTCCATATCGCGCTAAGGGAGAAATGGCATAGGAAGTGGGCATTCAAGAGGAGCGAGGCGATGCAGAAGATACACGTGACAGGCATTTGTGGCCAACAATTTAGAACTAACCCATCCCATAAAACCCCCCCGACCCACCAACCAACTCCCCACCCCCCTCCCCAACCAGTGTGCCATGCGGTAGAGGCCCATTGTCTATGGAGCAGAAAGAAACCTGCCCTGCAGACCTTTGAAGTGATTAGGTGCCAGTGGCCGGGTCTGTAAGGCGCAACAGCCGTAAGTATTTTGGACATGTAATTTCGTTAAATTCCTTGGACAGCAGCGAGATGAGAGGTTGCCAGACCTTTTGAAATGTGGCTGTGGATTGGGAGAGAGTGGCCTGTATGCGTTCCATGCCCAAGGTGTACCAGAGTTTGTGTAGCCACCCCGTGTGAGTGGGCTTGGACGTGGATCCCCAGAGTGAGAGGATATGTTGCGTGGCAGCTTGCATGGCGATGCCCATCTGGCGGCCACGAACCGACTTCAGGGGGAAGGTAAGTGCGTTGGGTAGCCCCAGGATGGCGTATGCAGGGAATCGAGGGATCTCAGTGTCGAAGGTCGCATCAATGTCATCTAGAACTGAGTCCCAGTAGCTCCGGACCTCTCTGCAGTCCCAGAGAATGTGTGTCAGAGTGCCCTTTTCCCCGCATCCCCTCCAACACAGGTCACTTCTAGATGGGTTCCCTTTGTGAAGCCTGACTGGTGTAAGGTGCCAGTAGGTTGCCAATTTCACAGCCGATTCCTTGCTTGCTGTGTTGCGTGTGGTGTGTGACGCTCTGTAGTATACCTGGCCCCATTCTTTAGACGATAGTGTCCTGCCCAGTTCGGTTTCCCATCTCTTCTGGCCAGCGGTTTTGTGTAGCTCCGCTGGAGGTGTAAGCATTTTATATATATCAGAAATCAGATGACGATCAGTGTCTCTGGTCAGGAGCCATTTCTCGAAAGGAGTCATGGGGCGCCCCACCATGGTGACAGTCGCAGCGTCAGTAAGCCAGTGTCGCAATTGAAATTATTGGAAAAGGTGGGGGGCAGTGATGCCATAGTTTTGTTTGATGTTGGAGAGAGTGAGGAAACCCTGCTGATCAAAGAGATCCCCAGCGCATTTGCATGCGGTGCCTCGCCATTGTGTGAAGGCTCGGGGGTCGTTCCCCGGACGGAAGTCCGGGTTATCTAGGAGTGGGGTAAATGGAGAAGGAAAGGTAGTGAGGCCGCGTTTAACGGCCATGGTGTTCCAGACTTCGGTGACCGTGCGAGTAATGGGAGAGTTGGTGAGGTACGTTGGTCTGTGTTTTTTGGGTAGAAAGGGGATCGCCCACAGGGAACGCTGGGCCATGGCCCTGTCTTGGAATAGCCACCTTTTTTCTGACTCGGGCCGGTACCACTCCACGAGATATCGGAGCTGCGTGGCGTAGAAGTATTGTAGTAAGTTGGGGACCCCCAGACCTCCCTCGTCCGTGCCCCGGTGGGCCAACCGTTTGTGAAGTCGCGCCTTCTTACCCTCCCAAATAAAGTGATGCAGTGCTGCCTGGAGATCGGAGATGGTGCCTTTTGGGGGGAAAACAGGGAGAGTCTGGAAGACATATAGGATTTTGGGTAGGGCCGACATCTTCACCGCTGCCACCCTGCCCAGAAGGGACAGAGGCTGCTTAGACCAACGCGTGAGATCCGCCTTGATCTGGGCGGTAAGAGACTTGTAGTTAAGAGCCGCTGTTGAAGTGGTCTAGTGGGTGAGGGTGACTCCTAAGTACGGGAGTGCCGAAGTGACCTGGAGGTCACAGCCATAGACAGAGGTTGGGGCGTTTGGGTGGGTGTTACACCCCAATGGCAAAATGAGAGACTTACCTCTGTTGACCCTGAAGCCGGCGACCGTGCCAAACGCTTCCAGTTCCCTTAGGAAGGTGGGTATCGAGTGGGTGGGTCGGGTGAGAGCCGTTATGATGTCATCAGCGTATAGACTGATGGTGTGTGGTTCGCCCCCGAAGGTGATTCCAGTTATGTCAGGGTTGTCTCGGACCTTCTGCGCCAGAGGTTCGATGTAAAGGGAAAATAAAAGGGGAGAAAGCGGGCAACCCTGTCTCGTCCTGCGTTGGATATCGAAGGGGTCGGAGCGCGTCCCGCCCAATCGGACTCGGGCTTGCGGTCGGTGGTAACAACTGGCTATCCAGGACCGGAAGCGGTCGCCGAGACCGAAGCGGAGCAATACCTGTTGCAAGTACGCCCAGTCGACGCGGTCGAAAGCCTTCTCCGCGTCGATGGCTACGAGGGCCGCATCGGAGTCCTGGAAGTGCGTTTTATCTATTAGATGTAGCATCCTTTTAGTGTTGTCGCCACATTGGCGACTGGGCACGAAGCCCGATTGGTCAGGTTCCAGGATTCGGGGTAGGAGCGGACCCAAGCGGGCCGCCAGCACTCCAGTGAAGAGCTTGAGATCTAAATTGAGTAATGAGATCGGACGGAATGCCGAGCAGTGGGTCGGTTTTTTACCCGGTTTGGGCAGGACAATCACCTCAGCCGCTAACATATCAGGGGGGATAGAGCCTGGACCGTCAAAGGAATTAAAGAGTCTGGTAAGGATAGGGGCCACTAGATGACTGAACAATTTGTAAAATCCCACAGAGAAGCCATCTGGGCCCGGGGATTTCAGCGGGCGAAGTCTGGCTATAGCTGCCGTGACTTCCTCCAGTCGAATGGGGGCGTCCAGCGTATCTGCGCTGTGTTGGGATAACTCCGTGATGGCCGCCGAGGACAAGTACGTGCCTATCTCTCTAAGGGACGGTGTATCAGCTTTATACAATGAGGCATAGTAGGTCCGGAATTCGTTGGCTATCTGGAAGTCCTCAGTGAGAGCGTTCCCAGAGCTGTCTACAAGGTCTGTGATTTTAGTGCGGTGGGTCTTGGCTTTGAGGGCACTGGCCAGTAAGCGTCCAGTTTTGTTGCCTCCAACGTAGTACGTATGTCGGAGGCGGAGTGCCGCAAATTCCGCCCTATCTGTGTCAAGAGAGGCCAGTTGGGCCCTGGCCGCTTTCAGCTGTCACCAGACACGTGGGGCGCAAGTGCGACTGTGGACTTTTTCTAGTTCTTCGACCTGAGCCATGAGTTCGGACCTCTTTTCCCTGCGATCTCTAGTTTCTTTGGCGGCTATAGCGATGAGCTCCCCACGGACCACCGATTTCAGGGCTCCCCATAAGGACGGCAAGGACACTTCCGGAGTGTCATTTGTGTCAAGTAGTCGGTGATACAGGCGTTCAGGCGCTCACGGATCGCTGGCCGTTGCAGCATGGTTTCTCGAAGTCACCATGTGCCTCGAGGGCTGGAGATGACCGGGGCAGTGATAGTTAGCTCTATGGCGTCATGGTCCGAGAGCGCCGCAGGGACAATGTCGACACTGGTTACATTAGGTAGCAATTCAGACGACCCCAAAAAGTGGTCTAGCCTGGCGTAAGTGCGGTGGACATGGGAGTAGAAGGTGAATTGTGCTGTGGTAGGGTGTCCAGTACGCCATACGTCTACCAGGCCTCGGTCCTTCAGCCAGTCCACCCCAGCGGCGGTAATAGCGCCTGAGTCCCCATACCGGTGTCCTGACCTGTCTTTGTTAGTGTCCATGACAAGGTTAAGGTCCCCCCCGATAAGTGTGTGTGAGTTAGATGACTGAAGTGATTCAGAGAGAGCGTTCTTTAAAAAGGTTTCCTGGCCCGTGTTGGGAGCGTAAACAGACCCGACCGTGAGGTGTAGGTCTCCAACTTGGAAAGAGTGTGTGAGGAGACGGCCCTTAACTTCCCCTGACTTGGTCCCCACCGTCCCTCTGAAGTGTCTGGAAACCAGGATGGCTACCCCAGCTTTCTTGGTGGGAAGGGAAGAGAAAAAGTGTTGGGGAAAGGCACGTGAGCGCAGTCTATGCCAATCTTTGGGCAACAGGTGGGTCTCCTGGAGCAGGCATAGGTCCGCCTCAGAGTGTTCCAAGTATGAAAGTATCGTCCGTCTCTTAATAGGGTTGTTCAAACCCTTGACGTTGAGCGTCAGTATCTTCAGTGTGGGGCTAACCATTGTCGTAGAGGGTGGGTCTATGTGCGGTATAACATGTGTGTGGTCTCGGCCTAGATGCACAATGTCGTAGAAACGTCTGCGGGCCGAGGATGAGTAGTAAGGCAAAGTGATAGAGTCTCAACAGTCCGGTAACAGCAGATCCCCTTTGGCACACTGGTTCCCCCCCCAACCTGTCCCCCCGCCTCCCCCCTAGCATCCACAACTGTTCTCCACTGGAGAAGGAAACCATCAACATTTCCCCCCAACTCCCGCTCCCACCCAAAACCCCAACGCCCACGAGTGTGTGGGTATAGTCCCAGTCCTGTTAGTTCGCACAGGGCTGCGGTGAAGTCTTCCAGTTGGGTCATGGCTCGTGGCGGACACGTCGGCCCCCCGCCCAACCCCATCCCCCATGGTAGGGGGTGAATAAGCTAAGAGTGATCTCCCTAGCGTTGCCGCTGTCAGTTTGAGGGAGAGGTTTCTTTGGCCACCTCCGCGACTGTCGTGGCGCGTTCCTGAGTGATGGTAGAGGCGTCTGGTCTCAGGTGCCGCGAGGGTGAGCTTCTGCGATGCACAGTTTGCCATCCATCTTCTCGGGGTCCTCTGGATGGGCTTAGGGTCGGTGCATCTACCTCGTGCTCAAGTCCCAGGAGGGCGCATGTGTCTCTGAGCGAGCGCATTTGGTGCAGTTTTCCGTCCCATTTGAAGATGAGACGGAATGGGTGACCCCAAGAGTACGGAGTTTCGTGCTGTCGAAGGAAGTTCACCACTTTACGGAATTCCTTTCGTTTCTGCAGGGTGATGGCAGAGAGGTCCTGGTAGAGAGCTATTGAATGGCCCTGGAACTGAAGAGGCTGGGCTCGTCGTGCCTCCCTGAGGATTCGCTCCTTTAGGGGGAAGTCGGGCAAAAAGGCCAGTATGTCCGGTGGTGGCGCCGAGGACCGTCTGGGGAGTCCCACCCTGTGGGCCCTGTCAATGCGTATCTCAAAGTCCGCCGCTTCGCCCAGAACGGACCGGAAGAGAGTCTGTAGGTAGCCAGTGATATCGGAACCTTCTGATTTTTGAGGGACCCCCCGGACCCGTATGTTGTTCCGGCGGGAACGGTTCTCGAGATCTTCTGTATGGGTCTGGAGGTCTAGTTGCTGGTCAGTGAGACGCACAATTTCTTGTTGGAGGTGTGTTATTTCCATACTCCTGGATTGATCCGCCTCCTCGATTGCCACCACCCGCTCCCCCAGGCCCTCCACGTCCCGTCGGAGCTCCCAAACCTCGCCCGCCACCTCTTGCTTCAGGGATCGGAAATCATCCCTCAGGGAGTTAAAGAGTGTTTCTAAGAAAGTTCTAGTGATGGGCGAGTGGTCCTCCGCCGGCATAGACGACTGCTTTGCCGTGGGGGGGAAGGAGGGTCTTTACTGGGCTTAGACTGTGTTTTGGCCAGGAGCTCTGGGAGCGTTTGTGACCCTTTTTTCGACCGCTGGCCCGCCATCTTGGCTGTAGGGTCGCACCGGCCCCAGGCGTCAGAGTTCCGCGGTGGAGCGTGGGCGTGGGGTCAGCAGGTTCTGGTCGGTAGGCCCCTCAGCGGTGGTGGGCGGTGGGTGGAAGACCACCCTGGTACAGCGGGGAGGCGGCGGCTCAAAAGGCTTGTATCGGGAGGAACCAGGTCGCGGTGCAATACAGGAGGCGGGAAACCCAATGTGTGGTGGAGGGGCAAGCGGCAAACGCCGTGGAGTCTTCCGTCCGTAAGGACCAGGGTGCTTGTAGGTCTGTGCAGCACGAGGCGAGCAGTCTGTGGCGGGATGTACGGAAAGGAGAGGTCTCTGAGGCCCAGTGCCGGGGGCTCGAGTGTGCCCCCCGAGGTCCACCGCAACGCCCCACCACACTCCTCACCTGTATGGCTGTATTCAATGGCGTCACCAGTATGGTTCGGCAGCTCTGATCCGGTCCACTTATTCCCCCCGGTCACTCAGCTCTCCGCGAGGCGGTGTTGCAGCTCCTCACGAC
This sequence comes from Lissotriton vulgaris, assembly GCF_964263255.1. NCBI lineage: Eukaryota > Metazoa > Chordata > Amphibia > Caudata > Salamandridae > Lissotriton > Lissotriton vulgaris. The sequence goes on along the minus strand of NC_141699.1, from coordinate 586,060,262 downwards.
GCACCAGTGGTCGTGCCTCTAGGAGGTCCCAGTCCCTCACAGTCCACCCCCTTGGGCGACACCAGTAGGCCCAGGACCAAGGCCGGGGGGGGGGTAGGTGTTGAGGTGCCAGCAGTTCGGTGGGCGTCGGCCAGGCCGCAGAGCTAAAGAAACGCCGCCAGTGGGGGCCAGGCCTCAGGGCTGCTGGGCTGTACTCGTGAAAGCCGCGGCGGACCGCGTGTGCAGAGCGGAGCACGCCGGCTCCCGTGCAGTCAGCGCAGCGGCTGCAGACCAAGCTCCGTGTAGCGTCCCTGCTGGGTCAAGGCGTAGGCGAGGGCAGGCTGGGCCCGGGGGGGGGCCGGCAGGATGCAAGTTGGCGAGAAGCGCCGCAGCGGCAAGACGCGCCTTCATCCGGCAGCGCGAGGACCAGGCAGGCAGTCCCCCGGAGCGTGTGCAGGCCCAAAAGCCGGGGAGTCGATTTTCGTGACTCCCGGCTGGCACACGATGCTCCGTCCGTTGCGTCCCCGGGCCAGGGGGGCTCTCGCAGGCGGGAGTCGGGAACTCACAGGACGGCACAGGTGTGCCGGGCACTCTCCGGGCTGGGTTGCGAGAGGCCGCAGGAACCCCGCAGGGCTCCAGGGGTAGAGCACGCCGGCACTCACCAGGCTGCAGAGGTCGCCATGATGCGATAACGGTGATCCGTCCGCGACCTCCCTTGGCTCCGGCACGGCAGCAGTGGCGATGAGCAGGGCACTGGGCGACACAGCAAGAGTCCGGTAACTGGTGGGGTCGATTCGGGCTTGAAAGAGAGATCAGGCTGTGCAACAGGGTGCGAATTGGCGGGATCGGGCAGGGAGCCTCCGGGACCTGCGACCGATCACGCCGCCATCTTGGCCACGCCCCCTGAATATTAATTTTTTATTGATTCTAACTTTGTTATACGTTTTAATTTTTTTAATATAATAATTGTGTTAATTATTTTTTATTGAAAAATAATTTTACATTGTAAATGTGTGTTGTAAATACGTTGAGTATTAATTAGTTATATTATGTTTAAGGTATTTGTATAATAATGAACTTTATCAATATTTTTTACAAATAATGAGCATTTTAATTTTTCTGTTTCCGAAAACAGTGTTTATGGAGGTGCGCTAATTATAATAATATGAAGTTTCTGCATCAATTTTAATTTACGGTATAACTGTTTTTCTAATGTTTGTACAGTTTAAGGACCTGATTCAGATCTTGGCGGATGGGTTACTCTGTCACAACTATGACGGATATCCTATACGCTGAAATATAAATCCCATAGAATATAATGGTATTTATGTTTTTGGGATGGGATATCCATCACCATTGTGACAGAGCAACTGAACAACCTGTCCTCCAAGATCTAAATCAGGCCCTAAGATTGGTTTGTATCAAAAGAAGAAATACAGTTCTAGAAATTAAAGATGGTGCATACATTTATACAATAAAGATATAAATATAACTGTAAAATTTCAAATGTTTGTGTAGTTTAAGTGTGATTTTTACAGAAAGAATAAATACAGTTTTCCTAACTAAAACTAAGGGCCTCATTACAATTTTGATCAGAAAGAATTTCGACCGACTCCTTGTCGGAATGGTTTCCGACCGAATCGGATTCTAGGAGTCTGACTGACCACTTACGATGGTTCCAAACACTGTTTGGTCGTATTCCCATTGACTTCAATAGGAGGGTAGCAGTATAAGAAGTCGCTATATGCGTTGTGTTGATTCTTGTTGCCTATATGTTTATTAGACACAAGAAGAACAAAAGAGTAAAAAGGACGGGAGTAAATTCAGATCAGTCTCTCAAGGCTTCAGTTGTTGGTGATCCGTCACATTTCCTTCAGGAATCGTCATGTCTTTCAGGACTCTAAATTTAAACACACACAATAAAAAGGAAAAATCCAAAACAAGGAATTAGAAGGGATCACTCTTTCTAGGATGTTCACCAGAGTGCCACCTTCACTAGTCAGGTGTATTGAAGTACAAAAGGCTACAACCTTTATGTGATGGGATTCCCCTCCCATCCACATGCATTCCTCTCTGCTCCAAGTGCCTGCTATTTCTTGGCACCCCACCGGGCCTAGCGTGATCATAGGTACTTGCCTCTGACCATGACCCATCTCCTGGGCCGTGGCATGGGCATCTGAGACGTTTGTCTCGTCCCTCGATTCACTGGTAACCGTGATTGGCACAGCGCAACCATCTGTCTTCAGGCTCCTCGGCTCCGGCATCTCTGGGGCACTCGGACACTTCTGTAGCTTGCTCCTCGATGTTGTATACTGGTAAATCCTCCTCTGGAACCCCAGTTGCCGTTTCCGGTTTCCAGCCACTCGCCTTTACATCCTCCCGCGACACAACCTATAGTCTCTCATTCTCGTAATTTTCTCTCCTCGTTTCCCTTCTTGCGCTGTTGTCCATCCTTTCCCAGGGGCGTGGCGAGTCTCCCTCCCCTTGGTCAGGGAGAGCTGGAGCGCTCTTCGTTGTTGGGGCTTGGTTGAAGATGTCAGTCATGTTGGATTTCCGCGCTTCCTCACAGGGGGCCTGTGTTCTGACCGACAACACAGGCTCCCATTGAAGAAAAGGGTGGTTGCAGAAAAACTTGCACCCTGTGGTGGGCACCCCATGGTGCCTGCCACACTGTGCATAGCTGTAAAGGGGGTATACCCATGGCCCCAACCAGAGGATTCCAATGAAGGGGGGCCTTCCACGGGCCCCCAAAATCGGTTTCTGACAGCCGATCCGTGTCGGACAAACCGACTCGGAAAGGCTGTCAGAATCAGACATTGTAATACGTCGTCCGGAAGCGCAGTCCATACACCTGTATGAGTCGGCTACGACCGACTCTGCTTCTCCTAATGACGGTCGGAACCGATTCGGAAAGAAGGAATGGCTTCTGACTATCATAATCGGTCAGTCGGATATGCTTCCTAGCCAGTCAATTCAAGGATTCTTTATTCGATGATTAAAAATCACCATAAAAGCACCTAGCCAGTCTTAAATGCAAGTTCTGACACGGATTCGGACAAACCGAATGCCGTTCGGAGCCTTTCCGACCGACATCGAAATGAGGCCCTAAGTTGTAACCTTTGCTTTTTTTCATTTAATATCAATTAAAAAAGAAAATAATTTTTTTTTTGAAATTGGGCAGTCCATTGTCTTCTAGTGAAGTGTCTCTATGGGGACTGTCGCAGAGTACAGTGGAGGAGAGTGTTGTACAGTGTAGTATCATAGAGTGGAGTGTCATAGAGTAGAGTACAGTGAAATGGCATAGAATATAGTGGAGTAAAGTGGCAAAGAATGGAGTGGCTCATAGAGTAGAGTGGGTGGAGTGCAGTAGAGTGGAGTGGCATCTTGTGGAGTCGAGTAAAGAGTCATAAATTAGACTGCCATCTCGTAGAGTACAGTGAAGTGCTGTGCCATACAGTTATGTTGTAAAGTCTCATAGAGTGAAGTAGAGTATTGTACAGTGGAGTCTAATGGGACAGAGTGGAGTACAGAGTTGCACAGTGGCACATATGTGGCAAGAGTGTAGTACAGTTTTGTACATGGAGTTGCATAGAGTGGAGGACAGTGTTGTACAGTAGAGCAATGCAAGGTGGAGAGTGGGACAGTGGCGTACAGTGGGGTAAAGTATCAAATAGTGGAGCAGAGTGGAGTTGCGCAGCATAAAGTGGAGTAAAATGATATTGAGTGGGGTGTTATGTTGTAGAGTAAAGTGGCATAGAGTAAAGTAAAGTGGCATAGAGTAAAGTAAAGTGGCCTGGCATAGCACACAGGGGAGTTAAGTGTCATAGAGTCGAGTAGTGTCTCATACATGGAGTTGTTGGAGCTTTGTAGAGTCTTGGAAAGTGTCAGAGAGTGGAGTAGAGTGGAGTGCCCCAGAGTGGACTGCAGTATTGTACAGTGGAGTCGAGTGGCGTGGAAAAGAGTAGAGTGCTGTAAAGGTGTGGTAGAGTGGAGTGGCATGGAGTGGAGTAGAGTTGAGTGACAGAGGGTAGTGTAGAGTGAAGTTCGTATAGGGTGGAGTAGTGGAGTGGAGTAAAGTGGAATATAGTAGTGTCCTAGAGGGAGTTGCATAGAAAGTCGTACAGTGGAGAGTCGTATACTTGCATAGACTAGAGTAAACTGTTGTAGAGTGGAGTGCGATAGCGTGGAGTAGTTGAGAGGAGTACACTGTCATAGAGTGGAGTAGAGCAGTATGGCGTGGAATGGAGTGGAGTACAGTAGAGTAGAGTGTCATAGAGTAGACTGGAGTAAAGTGGGGTGTAGTGGCATAGAGGTAGTTGCGTAGTGTGTCCGTGAATGGAGTAGAATGTGGTAGAGTGACACGCAATGGAGTAAAATGTGGTACAGTGTCATAGAGTGGATAAGTGTGTTGTACAGTGGTGCGTAATGGCATAGAGTGTAGTAGAGTGTCGTACAGTAGCACTGAATGTAGTAGAGTGTTGCAGAGTGGAGCGGCATAGAGTGGAGTGTCGTAGAGTGGAGTGTCGCAGGGTGGGGTACAGTGGGATAACGTGTGATAGAGTGGAGTCGAGTAGAGTGCTGAAGCGTACATTTAAGAATCATAGAGTGGAGTGCTGTGATGTACAATAGAGTGCCATGGAGTGGCATAGAGTACAGTCTACTAAAGTATCATAGAGTGGAGTGGGAAGCCATATAGTGGAGTAGTTTAGCGGGTCTTATAGAGTCGGAAACTGTTGCAGAGTGCAGCACAGTGGAGTGGCATTCAGTGGACTACAGTTTTGTACAGTTCCCTACAGTGTCTTACAGTGTGGGAGAGTGGAGTGGCACAGAGTGTGGTTGAGTGGAGTGGCATAGAGTGGTGTTGAGTGGAGTGGCATACAGTGGAGTATTGGAGTAGAATGGAGTACACTGGGGTACTCTGTCAAAGATATGAATGGAGTAAGTTGGGGTAGAGTTGCATAAAGGGAATTGCTTAGAGTCTCCTAGAGTGGAGTACAGTGTTGTACAGTGGCATAGAGAGTACTAGAGTGTTGTACAGTGACACAGACTGGAGTATAGTGTTGTACAGCCGAGAGGCACAGAGTGAAGTAGATTTTCTTAACGCTGAATGTGCATAGAGTGGAGTACAGCATTGTAGAACAGAGTACACTGCAATGGCATAGAGTGGAGTGGAATACCAAACAGTGTATTGCGTAGAGTAAAGTGGCATCAAATGGAATAGCGTAGAATGGAGTGTTGTAGAGTGGAGTACCATATAGTGGAATAGCAGACAATGTTGTGATGTATAATGGAGTGGCATAGAGTGGAATAGCGTATAGTGGACTTGTGTACAGTGGGGTGGCGTACACAGATGTGGCGTACACTGGAGTGGGGTAGAGTGAAATACCATACAGTAGTGTGGCGTAGAGAGGAGTCACGTAAAGTGTAATAGTGCAGAGTGGAGTGGCATACAGTAGAGTGAGGTAGAGTGGAGTGGGGTACAGCGGAATAGTCTATAGTGGATTGGTGTGCAGTGGAGTGACGAAGAGTTGAGTGCAGCATAGTGGAGTGGTGTAGCGTGAAGTGCCATATAGATGTAGGTGACATTTCTTATGAATGGAGATTATGGTGTGCAGACTAATTCAGAGCATTAAATTTGTGCTGACTTGCATTTCTCCATATTTTCCAAGCAACGAAGGGCCACTGATAGTGGGTTTCCTTACTTTGTAAGTATTTCTTTGCCATGCGACATGGTGATGCAAGGGTAACACATTAGAATAATACAGCTAGGCCATAGTTATATTTTGCACAATGGTGTACTTGTGGCAACTTTGTGGTATACCATGATATAAGGCGATGACAAGCCAGTATGTGATTGGGTAATGGCTGTTTTTACAAAATGAAAAGGCAGCCATATGGTTTGTTACACTCTGGCTATGTTGCGGGTTAGAGCCCTAGATAATATTTATGTAGTAGTAAGTATTCTTTTACATATTTTAAATAGGTTTGCCAGGGTAGTATCTAGTAAGTACCATATTTTTGTCAAACGTACCTTTATTTTGATAATTTTAAGTTGTGCAGTATTTTTCAGGTATTTCCATGGTGCTCCTTACATTTTGTTTTACAGAATGTAATATGTAAAAAATATAAATACACTGTGTTACTCTACATTTGTGAACTATAGTGTATCACTGTGTTTTATATTAAAAAAAGTTTTAGTACCACGGTATGCCTTAATTATTTTTTTTAATATATAGAAACATATAATTTTTTTCCCCTGCCTACTACCATTTTGCTAAAGTGGAAGGAAGAAAATAAAATCCAATACTTAACTAGGTCTAAGCCCCTCACCCAGACACAGCTAAAATGTGACTAAAACAACATGGCTGCCTTTAGCTTTTGTTAAAGCTGTCATTAGCCAATCACATAATGGCCTGTTGTTAGAAATGGAGTCTCTAGTTGGTTCCAAGTAGAGACCCTCACTCTAGTCAGGGTAATGGAGTCGCACAGCTAAGATAACCCTTGCTCACCCCCTTGGTAACTTGGCACAAGCAGTCAGGCTTACCTCAGAGGCAATGTGTAAAGATTTGTACACATACATAGTACATAGTAACACAGTGAAAACACTATTAAAAGGAGTCCAAACCAGTTCAGAAAAATACCCACTATTTATCTGAATACAATAAGACCAAAACTACAAAATTCCAGCATACACAATCAAAATATCACTTTTAAAAGATTCAGTTAGTTTACTCCATATAAATCAATGGATGCATTAATTTTAGCACAAAGTACCTTAGATATGTCAAAAATCAAAGATGGTGCAAGGAGCAGGGGAGGTGTGGCACCAGAAAAGCAAAATGATGCATAGGTTCCTCACTCCACAGGGAAGGTGAGGTGCCGGAAAAGCAAAGCGATGCGTCGGCTCCTCACTACACAGGGGAGGTGATGTGCTGGTTACTTACTGGCAGGGAAGTTGATATGTCAGTTCCTTACTGGCTGGGGAGGTGATATGTTAGTTCTCTACTGGCAGCGGAGGTGATGTAGAGGTTTCTGGGCACACTGCCTCGCTTCCTTACTGTGGTGCTGTGTTGATGATGAATGTGCACCCAGGGACGATGCCTCAATAATACAGCCGTGCTCATCGATGTAATAGCAGGCTCTGCGTCAATTTTACAGCTGCGAGGCAGGTGCTGCTTCAATTCCGCAGCAGTGAAGCAGGCCCTGTCTTGGAGTTGGAGCAGGTGCCACTGATATCGGTGACACTGTGCACGGGACTCAAGTTGCAGCAATTTTCTCTATGCACTACGAAGGCATGTTGGAGCCTGCGGTGAAAGCCGTGGTCGGTGCCTCGAGCGGAAACCATACCTTGGTGCAGGCAGCAGTGATGCATCAATCTTTTGCAGCAGTGTGCTGAGAAAACAGGCACTCGGAGTCAAGGCGTGGATTTTCTCCTTAAGATCACCAGGCTACACTTCCAAGAGCTCAAGAACTGGATTTGGTACCACTTGGCAAGTCAGGTCTCTCAGCAGAGGAGCCCAGGCACTGGCAGGTGAAGTCTTTGTTGGCCCTAAGACTTCTTAACAGGTGGCAAGCTCAACTTAAGCCCTTGGAGAACCTTGGAAGCAAGTTACAGAAAGCAAAGTCCAGTACTTTCACTCCCAGGACAGAAGCAGCAGGCCAGCACATCAAAGCAATGGGCAGAGTAGTAGTACCTCCTACAGCGTCCAGCTCTTTTTCCTGGCTGAATGTTCTCTGTCCAGAAGTGTTCTGATTTTAAGGTGTCAGAGGTCCACTACTTAAACCCCTTTCTGCCTTTGAAGTAGGCAAACCTAAAAGGAAAGTCTTTGTAGTGCACAAGACCCTGCCTTTCTCTGGCCTGGCTACACACACACTACTGGGGGGGGGGGAGGGTAAGACAACTTTGTGTGAAGTCAGTTACAGCCCTATTCAGGTGTCAGTTAGTGCTCCTCCCACTAATTTAGCTCAGGATGGCCCATCAGCCTGGTGATGGGCCATCAGGATATGCAAGTCACACCTCAGCTCCCTTTGTGTGACTTTCTGGAATGGATGCACAAGAGCCCAACTATCAGCCAACCCGTATGTGTAGTATACAGACAAGCAGAGGCACAGAATGGTTAAGCATGAAAATGCCAACCTTCTAAAAGTGCAAAAAGAACAATTGATGGACAGAATTCAGAACAATGTCATACATTCATCCCAGTACAGAGATCTGGGCCTAAATCCATCGTTTTTTGTTCCCCATTCTAGTTTGTACCCAGCCATATGCAAATCAGTCTTGACCCTGCACCCAATGGGTACAGTCCAGCCCGAACTGCCAGGCCAGGTCCTCCCTGGACTGGAAACACGCATCCTAGGACCGGTTTTGGTGTTTCACCCCGCAACAGCTAGGATAGCTTGACCCTAGTGGCATGGAGAGCATGGAACCCACGTCTGGGCATACCCATCCCACTCAGGGTGACAAATGCAAAAAGAACAATTGATGGACAGAATGTAGAACAATGTCATACATTCACTCCAGTACAGAGCTCTAGGCCTAAATCCACTGTTTTATTTGCTCCCCATGCCATTCCAGTTTGTAATCAAAGAAAACCCGAGGTCACGGGTTTTGAGACCTAGTCAAAAGGAAATGGCTCCTAATCAATGTGATCAGGAACACCTTGAAAGAAAGAAGAATTTTTTTACTTGAGTCCCCTCACTCACCAGAGTTTCCCCACGGTGAACCCAGAAGTGAGACCCAAACAAGTAGCATCTTAGCTTCTTCAGCGCCCAGACCACAGCAAAAGTTTCCCTTTCAAAAGCGCTCCAGCTCTGTTCCCCGGGAAGTAAACTGCTACTATTGAAGTCTTCGGGTTTATCTAGGCCCTTATTGTTCAGCTGTAAAAGCACGACTTCCACACCATACTCTGAGGCATCATTCTGCACCACAAATTCCTTTGGAGAAGTCAGGAGCATTGAGCACAATTTCCATGCACATGGCCTCCTTTAGGTTGTCAAAAGTGGTCTTGCACGCCACAGTCCAGATCACCTGACGTGGCTGCTTCCTTGAATTCAACTCTCTTAAGGGAGCAACTATGGTACCATGCCCCTTGATGAATCTGCAGTAGTCCCCGGTGAGGCCTAAGAAGGCTCTCACCTCTGTATGTACCCAAGCCAGAATGGTGTCAATCCTGAGTTGTAGGGGCGCCACCTGGCTGCTTCCTACCTGGAGTCACAAGTACACCACAGACCCCGGCCCTATCTGACACTTACTGGCCTTGATAGTGAGGCCTGTGCCAAGCAGGGCCTTCAACACCTCGGGCCTGATTCACAGAACTAACTTAAGACAAAATCCTAAACTTACTACTTTTGGTATTCACAGAAGGAATTTAGTAGTAGTAAAGTTAGGATTTTGTCTTAAGTCTGTCTTAAGTCTGTCCTAAGTCTGTCTTAAGTTTGTCTTAAGACTGTCTTAAGTCCGTCTTAAGTCTGTCTTAAGTCAAACTTAAGACAAAACCCTAACTAGACTACTACTAAATACCTTCTGTGAATACCAAAAATAGTAGGCAGACTTAAAACAGACTTAAGACAGACTTAAGACAATCTTAGGGACAGACTTAAGACAGACTTAATACAGACTTAAGACAACCGTAAGACAGACTTAAGACAGACTTAAGACAAACTTAAGACAAACTTAGGACAGATTTAAGACAGACAAAATCCTAACTTTACTACTACTAAATGCCTTCTGTGAATACCAAAAGTAGTAAGTTTAGGATTTTGTCTTAAGTTAGTTCTGTGAATCGGGCCCCTCCTACGGATGGTAGAAATCGTCTTCCCAGCTGGAGCTGAAGACAGCAATGTCATCAAGATAGGCGCCACTGAAGTTCTCCAACCCAGCCAGGACCTGAGTGACCAACCTTTAGAATGTGAGCAAAAATGGCCCTGCACTCAATTAAACAGATACATGGATAGTAAAAGGATGTTAGTCTCCATAGTCCATCGCATGGAAATGAAGTTGTGTTTTCCCAGATGAAACACTTTAGTAGGCATCTTTGCTGTAAAAAAAAGTTCCATTTATTCTTTTATTCCATAGAAATTCTTTAAAATCCCAGCACACATTTGACAGCCGACACGTTTCTTCCCTCTTGGGACTTCTTCAGGGCTTAGCATGTAAAAGACATATTCCATATGCTCTTTGAAGTTTATCCTTAAAAGAACGAGAAAAGTAGTACGACAAGTGGATGGGATATGAATCTCCCAAAGGTTTGGTTGTAGTGTCCGGTTCAAAACTAAAAGAAACCTCTAGAATGTGGCTGGTGTGTTCTTCAACCCAAAAGGTATAACCTAAAACTGGTAGTGCCCTTCTGGTGTTTAGAATGCTGACCTCTCCTGAGACCTCTAGGTCAAGGCAATCTGCCAGTATATTGATGTTAAATCAAACGTACTGAGGAACTTGGCAGCACCCAGCCATCAATCTTGCTGACAGCATTGAGCCCATGGTAGTCTACGCAGAACCGCAGTTCCGGAGTGACACTGGGGGAGGCAGCCTTTAGAACCAAGACCACTGGGTTGGACCAAGAACTGCTGAAGGGCTCAATCACCCCTAGGGTTATAATTGTGGAAACCTCTTCCTTAAGGCTAGCCTTCACTCTGCCAGTCAGTCTGAAAATCTTGTGTTTCACAAGTGGACTATCCCCAGTATCAATATCACGAGTGCACCAATGGGTGACTCCTGGGGTGAGAAAAACAAAGTTGCAAACTTACTCCTGGGGTGAGTAAAAACAGAGTTGCAAACTGTCCCAGCTACTGGTGACAGTCACTCTGTTGCTCTAGGTTCAGTGTAGGAGAGGCTCACACTTTCCACTGACCCATCCTGCTCCTGAACAGATAGGAGGTCGAGGAGAGGTTCACTCTCCTCTTCCACCTCATCATCAGTAGCCAAGAGCATGGTCAACTCAGACCTCTCAAAGAGTGGTTTGAGGCGGTTTATGTGAAGGACCCTCAAGGGGTTCCTAAGAGTCTGCAAGTTCAACAGGTAGGGGACATCACTGTTGCGCATTTCACATCAAATGGTCCAGACCACTTGTCTTGTAGAGTAATGGGCTCTACTGGCTCCATCACCCACACCTTTGTTCAGGCTGAAACTCAACCAGAGTGGTATTCTGCTAGAACTAACTTTTTATGTCCTCCTGGCTAGCTTCTGGGTTCTCTTGGTTGAGTTTCCTGAAGCATGCAGTCTAGTTCTGAAAGCACCAGCATGGAACTGAATACATTCTGGGGTAGCTTCCTAGGAGCTTGCTCCCAACCGTCCTTTACCATGCTGAAAGGTCCTGTCACAGGGTGCCCATACAGAAGCTCAAAAGAGCTGCAGCCAAATGAGCCCAGGCACTGGCAGGTGAAGCCTTTGATGGCGCTAAGACTTTTTAACAGAGGTAAGTTCAAGTCAAGCCCTTGGAGAACCTTGGAAGCAGGATACAGAAAGCAAAATCAAGTCCTTTCACTCCCGGAACAGAAGCAGCAAGCAGCAGGCCAGCACAACAAAGCAGAGTGGCAGTACTCTTACAGCATCCAGTTCTTCCTGGCAGAATGTCTTCAGAAGTGTTTTGATTTTGCGGTGTCGGAGGTCCAGTACTTACACCCCTTTCTGCCTTTGAAGTAGGTAAACTTCAAAGGAAAGTCTTTGTAGTGCACAAGACCCTGCCTTCCCCTGATCTGTCTCCAGACACACTACAGGGGGCTGGACTGCTTTGTGTGAGAATAGGCACAGCCCTATTCAGGTGCTAGTTACAATTCCTCACACCACTTTAGCTCAGGAAGGCCCATCAGCCTCGTGATGGGCCATCAGGATATGCAAGGCACATCTCAGCTCCCTTTATGTGACTTTGGTGAATGCACTAGAGCCCATCTGCCAGCCAACCCAGACATGTGTTCTACAGACAGGAAGAGGCAGAGAGTGGTTAAGCAAGAAAATGCCAACTTTCTAAAAGTGACATTTTCAAACATGCAATATAAAAACCAACTTCACCAAATGATATATTTTTAAATTGTGAGTTCAGAGACCCCAAACTCCAAATCTCTATCTGCTCCCAATGAGAAAGTACACTTAAAAGACATTTCAAAACATAGTGTTGTAGCGCGTATGCCTACTATTGAAGAAGACGCAGTCATTTTGTCCCTAGATGATCGTATGGCATCCGACCTCGTCGAATGGCCCTTTCTCTTCGCGGTCCTCCGCCACCTGGGTTTCGGGCCAAAGTTTTGCGCGTGGGTGCAGTTGCTGTACACAAAACCCCTGGTGTAGGTTGTGGTAAATGGTCGCATCTCAGCAGTCTTCCCTCTGGGAAGAGGGATGAGACAGGGCTGCCCCCTGTCACCGCTCCTCTTTGCGCTAGTGCTGGAACCACTGGCGGCATGGTTACGACAGGATCCGGTCATCCTGTGTTAAAATGGGCTATGGGATGGGAAGATAGTATTTCGCTATATGCGGATGATGTACCTTTGTAACTGGCATCCCCTGCACGTTCTATTAATTGCCTATTAGATATATGCACGGCATATGGACGGGTCTCGGGCTATACCATAAATTGGGCAAAATTGCTCCTCTATATACTTCACGGTCACCGCTGCGGCTCCCACTTAAATGCGAAATCCAGATTGCTGATAATTGATTCAAATATCTAGGATTATAAATAACGCATCAGAGCAAACAGTTTGTTGAAGAAAACCTCATGCAGCCCCTAGCGCGATTCCGCCGCGATGTCAAACACTGGCAATCACTATGGCTTAAGCTACTGGGAATGGCAGCCCTCTTTAAGATGATGGTAATCCCCAGATTCCTTGTACATCCTACAAAATTCCCCATTCACGGTTTCCCCAGCATACTTTGCAGCGATAAACGCCGAAGTGACCAATCTGTTGTTGGACGGGAGATCTGCCAGTATAGCCATGCATAAACTAGTGAAGGGCTGGTATGAAGGCGGCATTGCCCTCCCCAATATAAAGTATATCACTGGGCGTTGCAGCTCACTGTAATAAATCAATGGCTTCACGCACCTCAAGAGGAACCAGCGTTCCGCACGGAAAGGCATCTCCTGGAAGCCGGGGGGATTATGGGGGCACTATACAATAAATCTAGGAGGTCTGCTCTCACAGGTCCAACAGCACACACCGTCCAAGTCTGGTTTGTGGCACAACGAGCGCTGGGCTGGGACGGGGTCATAACACAGGCCACACCACTATGGGAAACCCGACGATTAGGTAAAGTGCGAAATACCAAGGGACTTAGACAGTGGGATCTGATAGGTATATCAAAGGTGGGGGAAAAAAGGTTAGGTTGTCACGTTTCCCCCGCTACAGGTCACTTACGGTCTGGCACGGATGGAAACTTTCAGATATATGCTGATTAGATGCGCACTCATGGGGGTAATTCCACCAGGCACACAACTGCCAGAGACCTCACCACTAGAGGACAGACTTCTGACGGACCACTTGAGCAAAAAAGCCATTTCCCAAACCTACAGGAAAATAACAAATAATCAACCCGACCCCAAGACAGCCCTTAAGGAGCGATGGGAGGCTGAAGTGGGAGAACTGGATGAGGCAGATTGGCAGGAGGCAATCGCGTCCCCAAAAGAGGTAGCGATATCTTCCAAATTAAAACTAATACAATTGAAAATTCTACATTGCGGTTACTATACGCGAACATTTCTACATAGATTAGGCAGTACAGACACACCACTCTGCCAGAGACAGTGTGGGGCATCAGGCACATTTTTGCACACACTCTGGCACTGCCCGGAAATCATACCTTACTGGGAGGCAGTTATGCGCACGATTTCGCAGATTACTGGAGTTACGGTTCTGCCGGAACCAAAGAGATGTCTGCTTAACATTTGGGAGCCTACAGACTTCAATCTTACGGCTCAAGACTGGGCAACACTAGGTATTGCGTTGGCAAAGCGGAATATAGCTCTGCACTGGGGATCGAGAATGACTCCTAACCATCGCCAATGGTGTCATGACATGAACAACGCAATGATAACAGAGAAATCAGTCTATGTCCATCAGGGATGCCCCAAAAAATGGACTCAGGTGTGGGGCAGATGGAATGCTTTCCGGGGTAATATCTGTGAGCCCGCACATGAGGAATCGTTGTCAGACGTTAGTGAATAAAGAACCGGGGCGAGGGTGATGTAATGTGTAATGTAACTTTCTGCAGCTAAGTTGTCAATGAGTGATAGACAAAACTTACTGACTAAAGTGGAAGGTAAACAACTAATGTACAATATCTTAACACACCGTGTATGCACCATTGAATATTATTGTAATGTATTGATTGTCGTTATTTGAAAAATTCCAATAAAAATGTTTAAAAAAAAAAGATATTTCAAGGCAATCTCCATGTTAACCTATGGGAAAGATAGTCCTTGGAATAGTGTCAATCGAGATTAGAAGTATTTTACTATTAGGACATGTAAAACACACCAGTACATGCCCTACCTCTTAAATACTCCGCAACCTGACCATGGGGCTGCCTTTGGCCTACCATAGGGTGACTTACATGTAGTAAAAGGGAAGGTTTGGGCCTGGCAAGTGAGTGAACTTGCCAGGTCGAAATGGTAGTTAAAAACTGCACACACAGACACTGCAGTGGATGGTCTGAGACATGATTGCACGGCTACTTATGTGGGTGACACTACCAGTGCTGCAGGCCCACTAGTAGCATTTAATATACAGACCATGGGCACACCTGTTGCACTTTACTAGGGACTTACTATGAATCAAATATGCCAGTCATGGATAAACCAATCACCAATACATATTACAAAGTGAGCATTTGCACTTTAGCACTGGTCAGCAGTGGGAAAGAGCCCCGAGTCCTAAAACCAGCAAAAAAGAAATGCAGCATAGAGTCAAAAACAGGAGGTCAGAAGCAAAAGACAGGGGAAATCACACCAAAAAACGCCGGGTCTAACACTTCTCATCACCAAGTACTGCAGTACTTTTGCGAAATTTCCTGAAACTACTGCTGCCTCAGATATCATTAGGGTTTTACACCTTATAACTTAAAAAGAATTACCCTACTTACCTGTAATACCAAAAGGGACCATCTACACACCATAATCCAGTGAAATTTTACTTAATTCCCTCCATGCCTTTTCAAGCCCGTTTTACTTTGCACCCCGTTAACAAAGCACCACAAAACTTTCCATCCTCCGCCAATGTAGAAAAAGAAAAAGGTCTAGAAAGTTTTACTGTGCTTCATCAAACGGGGTAAAAGTATTTGCACGCAAAAATATGAGCAATGTCTATCTCTGAAAACTCTCACTATAACTACAGAGCGGCTACCACCACTCTGTAATATGTACGTGTGTGTATATATATATATATATTCACTGAAAAAACCATAGGTTTCAGGCCTTATATAGTTAGGAATTAGCTTTTAAAAAACCTTTGAAATTCACTCAAAAAACTATACGTTTTAGGGGTGTTATAGTTAGCTGGACATTTCACTCATACAAAACCATTGAAATTGCTCCTATATAGTTAGTTGTACTAACTATATTTCGCGCACCTGCAATCCACTGCTGATGATGTCACATATTACATCATTCATGACATGGTCAGTGACATCACTGATGACATCTCAAATGACATCAATCAAAAAAAAAATCAAAAAATATATATATATATATATATATATATATATATATATATATATATATATATATATATATATATATATATATTTCCACAGACGTCCTCCCCACAAGAAGAAGACTGAGGCAGCACTCGAGGTCCGTTCAATCCTTTTATTTCAATTAACACCATGGGCATTAACGCGTTTCGGGGGTTTGCTTTCCTTTGTCAAAATGCCCCCCTGGTGAGTAAGTCGCCACTGCTGCTAACAACCCCTTCATTTGAAAAAGTTTGTCCTTCCCACCACTGAAGTAGCGTGGGTTGCCTCCAAAACACGGTATGGAGTCGCCTCTGTCTTCGCTGTTGAACCACATTTCCCAGCATGCAACATCATTTCCAAGCTGGCGGCGATCCCATCCATCGGTGTATTTGTTTGGTGAGTGACCGATGGCTTTTGTGTGAGCAGGCAGGGATTGTAGAAAGTTTTCTGGGCATTTCAAAGTCAATCACGGTCCTCTCCCCCTCCCATGCACTTCCATCCGTCGTGGCGCCGAGAACACCGTTAAAGTAAGGGTGTAGTCCCATGAAGTATGGACTGCGCATCCGCAGCCGTGTCCGCTCCAGATTTCGTGCGGGGCAGTCAGGGGATCTTCCATGTAGCGACCCCCTTAACACTTGCGGGGGGTGCCAGCCTTAGCGCGCAGCAACACTCCAAGTCGCGTCGCTAACCACGCCATATGTTTCCATAGACGTCCTCCCCACAAGAAGAAGACTGAGGCAGCACTCGAGGTCCGTTCAATCCTTTTATTTCAATTAACACCATGGGCATTAACGCGTTTCGGGGGTTTGCTTTCCTTTGTCAAAATGCCCCCCTGGTGAGTAAGTCGCCACTGCTGCTAACAACCCCTTCATTTGAAAAAGTTTGTCCTTCCCACCACTGAAGTAGCGTGGGTTGCCTCCAAAACACGGTATGGAGTCGCCTCTGTCTTCGCTGTTGAACCACATTTCCCAGCATGCAACATCATTTCCAAGCTGGCGGCGATCCCATCCATCGGTGTATTTGTTTGGTGAGTGACCGATGGCTTTTGTGTGAGCAGGCAGGGATTGTAGAAAGTTTTCTGGGCATTTCAAAGTCAATCACGGTCCTCTCCCCCTCCCATGCACTTCCATCCGTCGTGGCGCCGAGAACACCGTTAAAGTAAGGGTGTAGTCCCATGAAGTATGGACTGCGCATCCGCAGCCGTGTCCGCTCCAGATTTCGTGCGGGGCAGTCAGGGGATCTTCCATGTAGCGACCCCCTTAACACTTGCGGGGGGTGCCAGCCTTAGCGCGCAGCAACACTCCAAGTCGCGTCGCTAACCACGCCATATGTTTCCACAGACGTCCTCCCCACAAGAAGAAGACTGAGGCAGCACTCGAGGTCCGTTCAATCCTTTTATTTCAATTAACACCATGGGCATTAACGCGTTTCGGGGGTTTGCTTTCCTTTGTCAAAATGCCCCCCTGGTGAGTAAGTCGCCACTGCTGCTAACAACCCCTTCATTTGAAAAAGTTTGTCCTTCCCACCACTGAAGTAGCGTGGGTTGCCTCCAAAACACGGTATGGAGTCGCCTCTGTCTTCGCTGTTGAACCACATTTCCCAGCATGCAACATCATTTCCAAGCTGGCGGCGATCCCATCCATCGGTGTATTTGTTTGGTGAGTGACCGATGGCTTTTGTGTGAGCAGGCAGGGATTGTAGAAAGTTTTCTGGGCATTTCAAAGTCAATCACGGTCCTCTCCCCCTCCCATGCACTTCCATCCGTCGTGGCGCCGAGAACACCGTTAAAGTAAGGGTGTAGTCCCATGAAGTATGGACTGCGCATCCGCAGCCGTGTCCGCTCCAGATTTCGTGCGGGGCAGTCAGGGGATCTTCCATGTAGCGACCCCCTTAACACTTGCGGGGGGTGCCAGCCTTAGCGCGCAGCAACACTCCAAGTCGCGTCGCTAACCACGCCATATGTTTCCACAGACGTCCTCCCCACAAGAAGAAGACTGAGGCAGCACTCGAGGTCCGTTCAATCCTTTTATTTCAATTAACACCATGGGCATTAACGCGTTTCGGGGGTTTGCTTTCCTTTGTCAAAATGCCCCCCTGGTGAGTAAGTCGCCACTGCTGCTAACAACCCCTTCATTTGAAAAAGTTTGTCCTTCCCACCACTGAAGTAGCGTGGGTTGCCTCCAAAACACGGTATGGAGTCGCCTCTGTCTTCGCTGTTGAACCACATTTCCCAGCATGCAACATCATTTCCAAGCTGGCGGCGATCCCATCCATCGGTGTATTTGTTTGGTGAGTGACCGATGGCTTTTGTGTGAGCAGGCAGGGATTGTAGAAAGTTTTCTGGGCATTTCAAAGTCAATCACGGTCCTCTCCCCCTCCCATGCACTTCCATCCGTCGTGGCGCCGAGAACACCGTTAAAGTAAGGGTGTAGTCCCATGAAGTATGGACTGCGCATCCGCAGCCGTGTCCGCTCCAGATTTCGTGCGGGGCAGTCAGGGGATCTTCCATGTAGCGACCCCCTTAACACTTGCGGGGGGTGCCAGCCTTAGCGCACAGCAACACTCCAAGTCGCGTCGCTAACCACGCCATATGTTTCCACAGACGTCCTCCCCACAAGAAGAAGACTGAGGCAGCACTCGAGGTCCGTTCAATCCTTTTATTTCAATTAACACCATGGGCATTAACGCGTTTCGGGGCTTTGCTTTCCTTTGTCAAAATGCCCCCCTGGTGAGTAAGTCGCCACTGCTGCTAACAACCCCTTCATTTGAAAAAGTTTGTCCTTCCCACCACTGAAGTAGCGTGGGTTGCCTCCAAAACACGGTATGGAGTCGCCTCTGTCTTCGCTGTTGAACCACATTTCCCAGCATGCAACATCATTTCCAAGCTGGCGGCGATCCCATCCATCGGTGTATTTGTTTGGTGAGTGACCGATGGCTTTTGTGTGAGCAGGCAGGGATTGTAGAAAGTTTTCTGGGCATTTCAAAGTCAATCACGGTCCTCTCCCCCTCCCATGCACTTCCATCCGTCGTGGCGCCGAGAACACCGTTAAAGTAAGGGTGTAGTCCCATGAAGTATGGACTGCGCATCCGCAGCCGTGTCCGCTCCAGATTTCGTGCGGGGCAGTCAGGGGATCTTCCATGTAGCGACCCCCTTAACACTTGCGGGGGGTGCCAGCCTTAGCGCGCAGCAACACTCCAAGTCGCGTCGCTAACCACGCCATATGTTTCCACAGACGTCCTCCCCACAAGAAGAAGACTGAGGCAGCACTCGAGGTCCGTTCAATCCTTTTATTTCAATTAACACCATGGGCATTAACGCGTTTCGGGGGTTTGCTTTCCTTTGTCAAAATGCCCCCCTGGTGAGTAAGTCGCCACTGCTGCTAACAACCCCTTCATTTGAAAAAGTTTGTCCTTCCCACCACTGAAGTAGCGTGGGTTGCCTCCAAAACACGGTATGGAGTCGCCTCTGTCTTCGCTGTTGAACCACATTTCCCAGCATGCAACATCATTTCCAAGCTGGCGGCGATCCCATCCATCGGTGTATTTGTTTGGTGAGTGACCGATGGCTTTTGTGTGAGCAGGCAGGGATTGTAGAAAGTTTTCTGGGCATTTCAAAGTCAATCACGGTCCTCTCCCCCTCCCATGCACTTCCATCCGTCGTGGCGCCGAGAACACCGTTAAAGTAAGGGTGTAGTCCCATGAAGTATGGACTGCGCATCCGCAGCCGTGTCCGCTCCAGATTTCGTGCGGGGCAGTCAGGGGATCTTCCATGTAGCGACCCCCTTAACACTTGCGGGGGGTGCCAGCCTTAGCGCGCAGCAACACTCCAAGTCGCGTCGCTAACCACGCCATATGTTTCCACAGACGTCCTCCCCACAAGAAGAAGACTGAGGCAGCACTCGAGGTCCGTTCAATCCTTTTATTTCAATTAACACCATGGGCATTAACGCGTTTCGGGGGTTTGCTTTCCTTTGTCAAAATGCCCCCCTGGTGAGTAAGTCGCCACTGCTGCTAACAACCCCTTCATTTGAAAAAGTTTGTCCTTCCCACCACTGAAGTAGCGTGGGTTGCCTCCAAAACACGGTATGGAGTCGCCTCTGTCTTCGCTGTTGAACCACATTTCCCAGCATGCAACATCATTTCCAAGCTGGCGGCGATCCCATCCATCGGTGTATTTGTTTGGTGAGTGACCAATGGCTTTTGTGTGAGCAGGCAGGGATTGTAGAAAGTTTTCTGGGCATTTCAAAGTCAATCACGGTCCTCTCCCCCTCCCATGCACTTCCATCCGTCGTGGCGCCGAGAACACCGTTAAAGTAAGGGTGTAGTCCCATGAAGTATGGACTGCGCATCCGCAGCCGTGTCCGCTCCAGATTTCGTGCGGGGCAGTCAGGGGATCTTCCATGTAGCGACCCCCTTAACACTTGCGGGGGGTGCCAGCCTTAGCGCGCAGCAACACTCCAAGTCGCGTCGCTAACCACGCCATATGTTTCCACAGACGTCCTCCCCACAAGAAGAAGACTGAGGCAGCACTCGAGGTCCGTTCAATCCTTTTATTTCAATTAACACCATGGGCATTAACGCGTTTCGGGGGTTTGCTTTCCTTTGTCAAAATGCCCCCCTGGTGAGTAAGTCGCCACTGCTGCTAACAACCCCTTCATTTGAAAAAGTTTGTCCTTCCCACCACTGAAGTAGCGTGGGTTGCCTCCAAAACACGGTATGGAGTCGCCTCTGTCTTCGCTGTTGAACCACATTTCCCAGCATGCAACATCATTTCCAAGCTGGCGGCGATCCCATCCATCGGTGTATTTGTTTGGTGAGTGACCGATGGCTTTTGTGTGAGCAGGCAGGGATTGTAGAAAGTTTTCTGGGCATTTCAAAGTCAATCACGGTCCTCTCCCCCTCCCATGCACTTCCATCCGTCGTGGCGCCGAGAACACCGTTAAAGTAAGGGTGTAGTCCCATGAAGTATGGACTGCGCATCCGCAGCCGTGTCCGCTCCAGATTTCGTGCGGGGCAGTCAGGGGATCTTCCATGTAGCGACCCCCTTAACACTTGCGGGGGGTGCCAGCCTTAGCGCGCAGCAACACTCCAAGTCGCGTCGCTAACCACGCCATATGTTTCCACAGACGTCCTCCCCACAAGAAGAAGACTGAGGCAGCACTCGAGGTCCGTTCAATCCTTTTATTTCAATTAACACCATGGGCATTAACGCGTTTCGGGGGTTTGCTTTCCTTTGTCAAAATGCCCCCCTGGTGAGTAAGTCGCCACTGCTGCTAACAACCCCTTCATTTGAAAAAGTTTGTCCTTCCCACCACTGAAGTAGCGTGGGTTGCCTCCAAAACACGGTATGGAGTCGCCTCTGTCTTCGCTGTTGAACCACATTTCCCAGCATGCAACATCATTTCCAAGCTGGCGGCGATCCCATCCATCGGTGTATTTGTTTGGTGAGTGACCGATGGCTTTTGTGTGAGCAGGCAGGGATTGTAGAAAGTTTTCTGGGCATTTCAAAGTCAATCACGGTCCTCTCCCCCTCCCATGCACTTCCATCCGTCGTGGCGCCGAGAACACCGTTAAAGTAAGGGTGTAGTCCCATGAAGTATGGACTGCGCATCCGCAGCCGTGTCCGCTCCAGATTTCGTGCGGGGCAGTCAGGGGATCTTCCATGTAGCGACCCCCTTAACACTTAACCCTTATATATATATATATATATATATATATATATATATATATATATTTATGCAAAAAACTTCCCCAAACGAAGAAGCAGGAGCCCAGAGGAGACCGGTTAGAAAGGACTTTATTCACCAATGAACAGCTCAGGCAGCGGCGAATGCATTTCGGATTCATTCCTTCCTCAGCGCCCAATACCTGAAGTAGAAAACAACGTGTGCTAATGTCTGCTGCCCCCTGGTTCCAAAGCCTCTCCTCGGGTCCCCTCGAACCTGCCACTTCCCCCACAGTCAAAAGTCCAATGTTCCAGTTTTACGGGCTAATTGCGGAATGCAGATTGCCACTGTAGAGGTAAGAAACCTCAACTGATCAAGTCCTTCTTGTGAGGGGGCGGGTGCCGGAAAAAATTCCCATGAAGAAAAAACAAGATTGCCGTGCGGCATGCCAGCCTTCTCCGGACCCCTGAGCGTAGCAGTGGCTTCCTCGATGCGCTACTGGCCAGCGCTGAAATGCGATGCAAAAAACTTCCCCAAACGAAGAAGCAGGAGCCCAGAGGAGACCGGTTAGAAAGGACTTTATTCACCAATGAACAGCTCAGGCAGCGGCGAATGCATTTCGGATTCATTCCTTCCTCAGCGCCCAATACCTGAAGTAGAAAACAACGTGTGCTAATGTCTGCTGCCTTTTAAATAAATAGCTCGAGTCCGCTCCTCCCCTTTCACAATGACGACCACCTGTTGCAGTTCGTTGTATATATATATATATATATATATATATATATATATATATATATATATATATATATATATATATATATATATACATATACATATATATATACATTACCTACTGGCGGTCGCCAGTAGGTAGTTATAGTTAGGATTATTTTCAATAGGGAAATCACAACATTCTATTGGGAATAACTTTGGCGCCGGTGGAGGAATCTGCCTGAAAATTTCCTCAATTTTGCCTCACGGTGCTTCGGTCCTTGCCTGAAAGTTTGAGGGGGATTCGTCAAGCGGGGGCCGAGAAAAAAGGGGGGTCCCAAAACGTGTTTTCCCCATGTTAATTTCCATAGGGCGGTGGACCTCACTTTTAGCCCGAACGGCTGAATGGATTTCCACGAATCTTGGCAAAATTGTAGGGACTGGTAGCCCGATGTGCCTTTGCTATGTCTCAAGATATGTGCTCCAGTGGATTTTGAGAAATTTAGGTTAAAAAAAATATATATATCTATAAGCGCGCCGGTACGCGCACCGGGGCGCGAACCAGCGCGCTACGCGAGTTCGCGTGCGGAAAGCTGATTGGCTCTCGGGTGTCTGTAAACATTCCAAACAGTCCGGAGCGACCGCCATCTTGTGTCTTGGTAGGATCGAGACACAAGAGGTGGCAAAAAGAAAGAGGGAAATGACCAAAAGGGGGCAGGATAGACCCCCCTGATCCCCTAGGTTTGATGTGGGGCCATAAAAGGGCCCAGCGGGGCAAAAAAATTATTTTTTTTTTTTCGATTTGCGCGGGGGGAGCGCCCGGTACGTGCACCGTGGAGCGGACTGGGGAGCGTACCATGGGGAAAAAAGAATGACAGAGTTTTAAAAAAATGTAGACTTTTTTTATAAATTGGAGGTAGTTCTAAAAAGAACTGTTTTTTTTCTTCTTTTTGTTGTTTTATATTTTTTTGTTTTTTGGAACATTTTATACTTTTTTTCGCTTTTATGAACAGTTTTATTTTTTTTGTATTTTTTATGGGGACAAACAAAAAACAGGGAATTGTAAACAGCTCAACTGGAGCAAAAAAAAACAGGAAAAAATTAAGGCTTCTTTCGGCACCGGTGGTTGTCTCCAGCACGGTTTATAAGTTTGATGCTCTGCTCCCCATAAGAAATGGTAGTCCCACAAAATATACCAGTAATCTTGTATTCTCCAAACTGGCGTTGGATGCATGGGACCATCTCTCTAGTTTCAGGACCCGATGGAGTGGGTTGTTTAGAGGTGCTCGGAGATTGGGGAGGGTTTCTGGTCAGTTCTCTGACCTCTGCTGCAGAATAGTTATTGGGGTGCTTTCGTTGCATGTGGCGTAGCATTGTGTGATTCCCAAATTAATATTTTTCGCAGGGTTCCCCCTGGAAAGTTCAGCGCCACAGATGAGACAGGTCACCTTTGCAGCCTTAACTTTTTTGAAACCCCTTGGGATTTAAAAAAAACTCCCATATAAAGTGCTTCTTAGGTTTATATGGGGGATTGTCTTCAGGCAGGAACTGCCTTCTCTCCTCCTCCTCCTCCTCCTCCTCCTCCTCCTCTTCTTCTTCACCACCAATGTGATGTTGTGGTGGTCCTTGTGGTAGTGGTGGTGGTGCAGATGCTCCAGCTGCTGCTGCTACTGTAGCCATTTCTCTATCAATAGAAGCAGGTCTTCCTCACTCAAAGAATAAAGTGAGAATGAAGAAAAAAGGTGGGGGCTTTCATCAATTGGAAAACAAAACTGTTCTTAACCAATGAAAAGTGTTATTTTCAGGTCACATGAGCCGGGCTTTCATCATTTGGAAACCAAAACTGTTTTGAACCAATGAAAAGTGTTATTTTCAGGTCACATGACCCGACGCGCTTACGCTACGCGCCCCGGTGCGCGCCCGGCGGCGCTTACGTAGCGCGTTCGTATGCGCGTGGATGCTTTCAGGTGCGCTTACGCCGTGCGTATCACGCGGACGCGGCTACGCGATACGTCACAACGATGTTTTTGTTCGTGGCAATAGCGCTAACGGGACGCTCACCGGTACGCGCCCTGGGGCGCGCCGCAAGACTGCGCTTACCGGTGCGCTCACCGGGACGCGCACCGGGAGCGCTCTAGGGCAAAAAAAAAATGAAGAATATACATATAAAAAATAGTATTACATAAATATACAATATATATAATGGTTTTTTCAGTGAATTTAATAGGTTTTTTAAATGCTAATTCCTAACTATAACTGGTGTGAAACCGGCCCCAAAGTTATTCCCAATAGAATGTTGCGATTTCCCTATTGAAAATAATCCTAACTATAACTACCTACTGGCGACCGCCAGTAGGCAATATATATATATGTATATATATATATATATTACCTACTGGCTTTCACCAGTAGGTAGTTTTAGTTAGGACCTTGTTTCTACTCAAAAAGTGTTTTTTCTTTTGCCAATATCTTTGGTGCGGTTTGACAAATCTTAGTGAAATTCTTAAAACTAATGGTTCCCTCAGGTCAGCTCCGGTCTTGAAAGTTTCAGGGTGATTCGTTGAGCAGGGGCCAACAAAGAAGGGGAGACCCAAAAGGCGTTTTCTCTATGTTAATTTCCATAGGAAACTTTAGACAAAGCTATAGCCAGAACTGCTGATCGGAATTACACCAAATTTTGCAAGAAGGTAGCTCTTGGGTTCAGAAAGGGAGCTTTTTTAAATGGTGTAAATCCGTTCCGTAGTTCCTGAGAAATTCTAAAAATAAAAATATCGATATCTGATGGCGGAGGAGGGTTTACGAACCCTCCCGAGCACGAGCTTTATTTTGATTGGCTGTCAACACTCCAAACCAAGAAGTGTTGGCAGCAGTCACAGGAAAACATAGAAAACAAGAAAAAGGGGCAGGGTAGAAACACCCTGACCCCCTAGGCCTGCTCAGGGGTTCCCACAGGAAACTCCAGGCCCCAAAAAAGCATTAAAAAAAAATTGCCCGAATTCGCGCTGGGTACACTAATCCCGACAAAAAGTTTAAAACACGAAGCGCGGTCTCCCGTGCTTCGTTTAATCATCCCCTGGGTGGGCCCGGTCCCAGGGGCAAAAAAAAATATAGTGCAGCAGCCCGCGAGGGACCCCACAGCCCTGGAGACCACCACCTCCCAAGGGCTTTTTTTTAATTAAAGAAGCCCACTCCTCCCTAGTGCTTCAATAATTAAAAAAATAAGTGCGGAGGGCTCCTGTCCCCCCCCCACTGCACCTGGGACCACCACCTCCGCGAGGCATTTATACATTAAGTTCGGGGGTCCGTTGCGGACCCCTGGCCTTGGGGACCACCCCCCCCCGGGTGCTTTGCACACAAAGGGAGGGGGGTACACGGCCCCCCTCCTGGAGCCCTTCATGGCCCTGGGGACCGCCACCCCCCAGGGCCGACTCCAGCAATGTCCCGGAGTGCCCACCCCCGGGACATTGCAGTTTGTGATGACAGTGCGAGAACCCGGCTGAAAACTATGCTTCTCGTCAAGCAGAAAACCTGCTTCCATGAAGAGAAACAGATTGCTTTTGGACAAGGGGAGCTGCATGTCAGTAGCTCCTCTTGTCTAAAAGCAATGCTGTCTCCCGCAGGAGGCGGGAAGCTGGCTGGGACCGTGGGGGCATTGGGGCTCCCCCTAGATCCCCAACGTGTGGCAGGCCATGCCCCCCTCTAAAGAATTGCTTTTTTTTTAAAGAATGAGGCACAGCCCCGGGGGATGGGGTAGCGGAGGAGGGGGAGTGCAGCCTCTCTCCTTAAAAATATAGATCTATTTTTTAATTAATTATATGGCCCTGCCTCGGGGAATGGGGTCCCCAGGGCTGAAATGGGCCATGGTGGGGTGCCGCATGGCCCCCTTCCCGGTTAAAAAATAAATAAATGCTCAGGCCCTGGGGGATGGGGTCCCCAGGGCCCAAAAATAATAAAGGGAAGGGGGCCACACAGCCCTCTTTCGAAAAGCAAATAAAAAAAAAGCCTGCATCTCACTGGAGACCCCGCCCTGCACCACTGTGCAAACACACTTCCTGGCGCGTTCTGGATTGGGGGATTAATCCCTCTTGAATACTAATGGGTCCCATAGGATGTCGGGCCGTGGCATCACCGCGGTGTTGGCGGGGCGGAAAAATTCATTTTTCCGCCCGCAAGCAGCGGTACTCATGTCATATTAGTATAGCAAAACATAGGTCATTTCCCTTCCGCCGTGGAGCGACGCGCACCGCTATCAAAGTGCGCCCGCCACCGCGGCGGTGGGAGCCAATGGAGACTCACCACCGTGCAGAATGACATCCGCCCGCTCCACAAATTAGGATGGCCCACACAGGCAGACGCACTGCAGCAGAGACACCGCCCAACCAGACACGGCGGAAACTCGACAGCAGAGCGCCATAGCAGAGACCCGGTCCTCTCCACCCGGTCATGAACGCCATGGACCCACCTCTACATATGCATCCTGTGATGTACCTGCTATAGCACTACCATCAAATGGGCCGCCATAGACGCCGCCGCAGGTACGCAACTTCGCAAATACAACACACAACACACGGGCTGACACAGGGTCCAATTCCACCACAGACTCCCTGCTGGTGGTCACAACACATCCACAAGGGCACCCATACATAACCCATCTCCCACCAAGTCACCCCTCTGCATCCGGGACACACATCAACCGTGAACTAGCAGCAACGTCCCGTTCCCCGTCACGTCACCGCCGCGGTCAACACGTGCGCACAATGCAGAAGGCAGGGCCATTCCAAGACATGGGCAGGGCACAGAGACCACAGGGACACACCACCCCAACCACACATCAACACACCCTATCAAGTCACAGGCCAGGTGCCCATCCTGTGCACCCCCATGCACAGCAACAAGCAACAAGCACAGCAAAAAGCAAGCACAATACACGCCCTGCACCACATAACAAACAACCAGGGAGACATCCACTGCAGGAGTCACCAACAAGGGACACACAACACCAGTGCCTCACACACTGAAGGCTGCCAATACTTCCCAGCACATGCACACACAAACAGATTCACACCCTGGGTGTATCCACAAACAAAACACACACACAGGGAAGCATGAGCAGATGCCTGACCAAAAACTACACACAAACACCACAGGAACACACACAGAACCCCAACAGAAACAGACATACCCTGTCAGCCAAACTGTGGAAAGGCAATGGGAGCACAGACACAACATGACTGCACAACATCATCACTCAAGAACAAAACACACACACAACATACCACAAATCACACAAGAAGTGCACCTGCACAGATCTACACTGCCACATCAAACCAACCACAGATGCACATGTAAGCACAAATCAACAAACACCACAGGACATCAGGGAATGTACATCAGGCAATTCCAAGCCCACTGTCAGGTTCTCCGTTGCTAATCCCCAGGATTGTATTGATGCTGTAAAGGGGCCCTCCTCTAGATCGTCCCAAGTCTGGCAATAGTGTTCACAGACTGTTAAGGAGATCAAGCGGGGGAAAAAATAGGTCCGGAGGGGAACAGCTGGGCTGCAGGAACTGGAGACCTGAAAATATACACAGCACGAAATAAGTGGCACTGTCACCCTAGTACTATAACACTAATTCAAACGGAAAGCTATACAATGTCTCACCTGTAATACTAAACAGGAATACAGAAGTAAGAGAGCAATAGATCGGGCTTCTTCTCATTCCCCTGGTTTGCTAAGGAGATAGATAAAGGAGAACATAATCTATCGGACTTCCCTTACACAATTGGTGTTAAGAAATCAGTTAGAGAGAATAGGGGCAGACCTACCCTATTCGGAACGAGGAGGACCTGGATGCCCTGAAGACTACTAGTATGGTCTTCTATCACTCTTCTCCATAGACTGTAAATATGAACTCTAAGAACGTTCTGGTTAATTCACCAAAGGTTATCCATCATCCCCTCCGAGGTAAATAATACTATGGTATATCAGGTATCAAATTCAGTGAGTGCAGATGAATTCAAATACCATATATGAATTAATCACCACCTACTCATATAGTCATGTACTTAATGTTCCTCTGGCAGCCAAAAGAAAAGAAAAGCAGCCCAGCACAAAACAATATAAAGAAACGTCTTTGTTGCAGATAAGCCTCTGTAAAATCAAAGCAAGTATATGAAACCTTCAATTTTAAATAGCACCACTTCTCCCGGTGTCCTGAAGGAAACGAAACCGACCCCAACCTGTCTCAGGTCACTTTGGGAGGTAACCGGAGAGACTGTACACAGTGATTAGTTATCAGATCCACAAAAGAACCCTCCCGGAGAAAACCTGATACGAGGGTTCCATTGACGTGCTGCGGGCGCTTCCGAAGCCCCACCAAGTAATACGAAAATCAGGAAGCACAGACTTCAACAACGCTGTGGGTGTATCCGAAGCCCCACCCGAGTGCTCTGAGGAGGGAAGCACAATGCAGAAACACCGCGGGCGCTTCCGAAGCCCCACCAAGTAATCCGAAATGGAAGGCACCAAGAACAAACGATGTGAACTTTTCCTCAGCCCACTTTCACTGCTAATACCACAACCAGGAACTCAGAACATCATGCAATTGCCAGATACTCAGAATAATCGGCAGCGCGTCTATCGGCTAGTTCCGTATTATACTGTTTCCTGTCGCCTAGCGTCATACCGACGCGACGCGCTAAGGATCATGGGATTAGTAGTTTAGGGCCCGTAAATCACTCGGACTGCAGACAGTGATTTACCAGCGGCCGGGGAATCCTGACACCCACATACCCACATTGTTGTATGCACAACAAGCAGTGTGTGCACAACAAGCATAACAGCTACACATAGACATGACTGACACAACCTCAACACACATGCCACAAATCTGCACATTACAAATACAACAGCACTCCCAGGAAGTGAAGCAATACCACAGCCAACACACATACATTCAACACAACAACAACAAGATGTACCACTCTGGGATACAAGAGCAGAACCATCTACACCAGAGCCCTGAGCAGCACACACAGCTCAAGTGCACATGGGCAATCCTCACTAATCAATAGCTCAAGAACATCACACATAAACCATTGGGGCAATGTCCAGAGTGGAACCTCACTCTTGGCCCAAGAACTGCACCACAAGGCACAGTCTCACAAATGAAGTGATGGTGATGCACATACAAATGTAAACAAAGGGGACACCTGACCTCAAAGTCAACCGACTTGCATGTCAGTAGTAGACATGTAAGGGGTGTACCATACACAAATAGAGGGATTGCAGACCCACAGGCTAGGCACAAGTGGCACACATAGGTGATGGCATTACACCACACACACCATGCCATACAGGAGGTGAAAAGGCACCATGTGCCTGCAATGCATGAGAAACACAAACACAATGCCAGTGAGGAGCAGCAGGGCCACACAGTCTACACAAACACACTCAAGACACATTGATGATCAAACAAACACAACACTGATGTGCAAGTCACACACTTTGCACACTCATAAGTGAGCAAAACAACAAGGAGGAGTCACACAGAACTGCATGGACATACCAACACACTGCACAGTGCACAACAGACAACTCACACAAGTGCATACAATCATGTACACAGGGCAGGACAATCCAAACAACAGGCACACAACTCCTGGGTGACACATGTAAGGCTATCACAACCCAGGTGCACACACACATCCACACCCACTACAAAGTCACACCCTTCACACTTCCTCACCACCCAAGAGCACACATCTCATGTAGGCCAGGGGACCAGCTCTAAGGGCCGAATCAAAATGACCCTACACATACACAGCTGGGCACATATACAGGAATAACACAAATACATCATGATATTGCCCAGCCTGCATGCTAACCTGTGCACAGCATCACACACTGTGCTGGCAGTATACCCCAACCTGACATGGCAACAACGTAGCCAAAAATAGCAAACCACTAAAAAGAGAACTGCATGACAGGCAAAAGAGACAACACAGATAACACAAGTATCAGTGTCTGAATGGACTGAAGACCCAGTCACCCCTATTTAAAAATGTGATGCGGGCAAAGAGCTTGGCAATGTTGAAGTGACACATAGAGCATGAGGCACAGGCAATCACATGCACACACCAAAATAACTTTAATCAGCAAGGACACTGACAAAACACACAACAGGAGTAGCTGTCTTTATTCACTTATTGCACAGATGGGACAGTAAAACAACAGTAAACAAGAGCAAGGCACACAATGCTGACCATTTGCAAGATAATCTGCACAGTCAAACTACAAACAGGAAGGCAGTGGGCATGGCACAGGGGAGAGTCCAACACAGCAGAGAAACAGGGACAGTGTCCATGGCACAGGGGAGAGTACAACACAGAAGAGCAACAGGTCCAGTGCCCATGGCACAGCTGAGAGTACAACACAGCAGAGCAACAGGGCCAGTGTCCATGGCACAGGGGAGAGTCCAACACAGCAGAGCAACAGGGCCAGTGTCCATGGCAGGTGGCACAGCATGTACATGAGAGGCTGCACAGGGGAGAGTACAACACAGCAGAGCAGCAGGGCCAGTGTCCATAGCACAGGGGAGAGTACAACACAGCATAGCAACAGGAACAGTGTCCATGGCACAGGGGAGAGTACAACACAGCAGAGCAACAGGGCCAGTGTCCATGACACAGGGGAGAGTACAACACAGCAGAGCAACAGGGCCAGTCTCCATGGCACAGGGGAGAGTACAACACAGCAGAGCACCAGGGCCAGTGTCCATGGCACAGGGGAGAGTCCAACACAGCAGAGCAACAGGGTCAGTGTCCATGGCAGGTGGCACAGCATGTACATGAGAGGCTGCACATGGGAAAGTACAACACAGCAGAGCAACAGGGCCAGTGTCCATGGCACAGGGGAGAGTAGATCACAGCAGAGCAACACGGCCAGTGTCCATGGCAGGTGGCACAACATGTACATGAGAGGCTGCACAGGGGAGAGTACAACACCGCAGAGCAACAGGGCAAGTGTCCATGGCACAGGGGAGAGTACAACACAGCAGAGCAACAGGGCCAGTGTCGATGGCAGGTGGCCCAGCATGTACATGAGAGGCTGCACACGGGAGAGTCCAACACAGCAGAGCAACAGGGCCAGTGTGCATGGCACATGGGAGAGTCCAACACAGCAGAGCAACAGGGCCAGTGTCCATGGCAGGTGGCACAGCATGTACATGAGAGGCTGCACAGGGGAGAGTACAACACAGCAGAGCAACAGGGCCAATGTCCATGGCACAGGGGAGAGTACAACACAGCAGTGAATGACAATTACAGTGGCCAGAGAGAAATGCAAAGTCAGGACATAAGAAGCTGCACAGGGAGTGTGTTTGACTGTACCCTTCCATGACCAGCAACACACCCAGGTGGCAAACAATGGGCAGGACTAGCACACCTTTATGAGAGACAGGTGTTTGAGGGGGACTGCCACTCACATTTGGCTGTCAGGCAGACTTGGAGCTGGCTGTTTGTCGGGGACAGCAGGAACACTTGAGTGGGGACACAGAGGTGCAGGTGATGTAGGGCTATCAGTCGTTTGGCAAGCTGGAGGGCTGTTTGGACCAGGAGGTATAGTGGCACGTGGAGGTGGAGTCATGCAGACCTGTGACACAGTGTGAGTGGGAGAGGTTGGAGCGGTGCCCTTCCACTTTTTGGGAATACGAAATGACTTCCCTGTCTTGAGGTTTTTGGGAATTGGTGATGACACAACAGGCACACACACCAACTGTCCCGCATCAGGTGCAGACACTGGCACTACCTCTGGTGACATGCTGGATCCTGAGGAATGCTTTGTCTGGCTACGCCTCTGGACCACCTTCCCCTGTTTGCCAGGTGTCCTACCTACAGAGCCATCCTTTGCCGCTTTGCCAGGGGTGGTCCCTACAGTGCCCTCCTTTGCCCCTTTGCCAGGTGTCCCACCTACAGTGCCCTCCTTTGCCTCTTTGCCAGGGGTGGCCCCTACAGTGCCTTCCTCCACCTGCTTTACTGGGCTTGGAATTGGAGTTGATGTGGTGGGGGGATGTGGCCCTGTGCCCTTCCTAGGTGTCCCTTGCTATAGAACACCTCCTCAGTGGGCACAGACACTGCACACCTAGCTCTGGATGTCCTTTTAGGGACAGGAGAGTCCTTTGCTGGTGATGCCTCTGAGGCATGTGAGCCTGATGTCAGCCTCATTGCTTTTTCTACCTTGCTCTTCCCTGACGGGCTCTTGTCCTAGCATTCTTGGATGGCTCTGCTCTTCTGTGGGGATAGTGTCTGTGGGTGGGACCGCTTGGGTTGTGTCTGCTGTGTGCTCCTTGTGCTGTATTGTGTCTTTGACGCATGCGAACCGTGGTCACTGTCATCTGATGTGGCCACTGACAGGGGGGTGGACAAGGGCACCTGAACAGGCCTGTTGAAGGGCAGACGTCACTGCGGAAGACAAAGCCTGGACTGTACGGTGTAGCTTACCCACGTCAGAGTGTATACCCTCCATGTAGGCAACCACCTGGCCTAATTTCTTGTCATGGTCACTGAAGGCGTTGAGCAGGGTGGTCTGGCACAAACAAAGCTGGCGCAGGAGCTCTACAGACTCTGCACTGAGGGCAGCAGGGGGGACAGGTGCAGGTTCAGCGGTGCCAGGTGTGAATGTAACTCGCCCGTTCTTACTGACACGGACACGGGCAGCACCAGAGGAAGTGGACGGGAGGCTGGGCACTGGCCGCTGTGTGGTAGATGATGTTGCGGACTCCCCATCCCCTGTGCCTGCCAACATGGATGCATCACCGCTGGCATCGGATGATGTAGTACTCTGTGGGGCACATGCATCAACCTATTTAGGAAGTGCAAACGGTGCGAATCGGTAAATTCGGCCGTTTGCACTTCCTAAATATGTGTTTGGGATGCATCAAGCATTTTTGAGTAATTCGGTATTTTTACCGAATTCCAAAAATGCGATTGCTTTTAAGGAATTGCAAATTTGCGATTCCTTAAAAGCTATGCATCATTTAAAAAAAAATTGCGAGTATTCAAATTGGAAGTGCAAATTACCACGAGGTTCAACCTCGTGGTAATTTGCGAAATTGTCTAAAAATGCTTAAAAATGCATTTTTTAAACTGTCCAGTTACAGACACACATGTCCTTAGGACATGTGTGTGTGAAACATGCACTTTCAAATGCATTTCAGGGGTGCAGGGGGGGGTCCTTTGGACCCCCCCCTGCACCCATGAAATTTTCTAAGTGCCACTCGCAATTTGCTACTGCCTTCCAATTGACTACATTGATTCCTATGGGCCTCTAGGCCCATAGGAATCAATGTAATGCCATTCCTTAATTGCACTTCGCAATTAAGGAATCGCAATTTCCGAAAATTAAGAAATCCTAAAAACTTTTAGGATTTCTTGATGCATAGCATTTTGCATTTCCTAAATAGCGATTCCTTAATTTTCGCTATTTAAGAAATGCAAAATCCTAGATTGATGCATGTGGGGGTGTGTCTCAGCCACAGATTCCTCCTGCATACTAGGGTCCCCCTCAGATGCGCTGGTGAGCTCTATCTCACTGGCCTCCGGTGTAGCTGTGGTGCTACTCTCACCACCACTGGTTTCTGGCTCCCGTTCCTCCGTGTCCTCTGGTGATTCTGAATGAGAGAGAGATGCAGGGTTGTGTTACTGTCATCATCAGGACAAAACAATCCAATCAATGCAGTACAGGGGAAGCCCAAATCAACATGGTGACCACCACATCCTGAGGGGTTGAGTGCGCTACTGGGGTGTAGGCGCATCCCTGTGGTGGGCACACTTGTATGGAACTGTGTGTAACCAAACAACACAGTGATTTCCAAATAGTTAATTCAAATAAAGTTCCATTGGTTGAAGGTTTCAAAAGTTTTAATCAAATTCTTTCATTTGATGTGTTTCATATTAAATTCATATGAAATAGCAGACTGTAAATTTAATCCATCAGAAACTGTGAGTGGCTCCGATGCATTTCGGACAAAAGTGTCCTTTCGCAAGGAGCACTGAAACAAAGAGGATATATAGAAGCAAATCAATGCACATAGTGTAAAAATGAATAAGGTACATCAATGTTTACATGCGTGACTCAATGTGTACACCACATGCGTCCAGTAGCGGTATGGCGAAAAAATGTGAAAGGAATGAAGTCTCACCAAGGGGGTAAGTGTGTTGTCTCACCAAGGTCCGAGTGTGGGAGAGCATAGGTGAAGAAAGAAGCCGAAGTGGTTTAGGCAAAGGTTAAATACGTAAGTGCTGCGCGTGAGAAAGTATTGTAAAGTCAGGGTTAAAAGCATCCGAGTTAAACATGAGAAAAAGTGAGGCGTGACGGGATGAAAACAAGGTGAATGGTTTAAAGAGCAAGGCGGTTAAATAGTGAAAGCAGCGGCTCAAAAGAGCGTTGTGACAGGGCTTACTTGACAGTTTGCGGTATGCTCAGTGATCCTAGAAGGAAGATCGGATCACCGTTTTTAATACGATGGCAAGTGAAAATAGAGCTGAAGGCTGTGAGGACAGCAGAAAAGCGGGAAACACTTACTGGGTCTGCTTGTCTTGCGGAGCCGCGTAATGGGTTCCGGGAAGGTAGAACTCCGCGTAGCGAATGCGGAGTTTAGGAAGGTGGTGGGAGGGTGAAAGAAATTAAAGAAGGACTAATAAGAAAAAGTGCAGGTAAACCACAGCGTTAGGTTAGGGAAGTGGCCATATTGGAAGGGAGGATAGAACCCCAAAGGTACCAAGGAACGGTTATATTAAACAGAATAATAAATGAATGCAAACGGCAAAACAATGTCATAAAGGTTTCTGTGATTGCAGCCTTTGTTGTTGCAAAGAGAAACCGCTGTTTGCATTCATTTATTATTCTGTTTAATATAACCGTTCCTTGGTACCTTTGGGGTTCTATCCTCCCTTCCAATATGGCCACTTCCCTAACCTAACGCTGTGGTTTACCTGCACTTTTTCTTATTAGTCCTTCTTTAATTTCTTTCACCCTCCCACCACCTTCCTAAACTCCGCATTCGCTACGCGGAGTTCTACCTTCCCGGAACCCATTACGCGGCTCCGCAAGACAAGCAGACCCAGTAAGTGTTTCCCGCTTTTCTGCTGTCCTCACAGCCTTCAGCTCTATTTTCACTTGCCATCGTATTAAAAACGGTGATCCGATCTTCCTTCTAGGATCACTGAGCATACCGCAAACTGTCAAGTAAGCCCTGTCACAACGCTCTTTTGAGCCGCTGCTTTCACTATTTAACCGCCTTGCTCTTTAAACCATTCACCTTGTTTTCATCCCGTCACGCCTCACTTTTTCTCATGTTTAACTCGGATGCTTTTAACCCTGACTTTACAATACTTTCTCACGCGCAGCACTTACGTATTTAACCTTTGCCTAAACCACTTCGGCTTCTTTCTTCACCTATGCTCTCCCACACTCGGACCTTGGTGAGACAACACACTTACCCCCTTGGTGAGACTTCATTCCTTTCACATTTTTTCACCATACCGCTACTGGACGCATGTGGTGTACACATTGAGTCATGCATGTAAACATTGATGTACCTTATTCATTTTTACATTATGTGCATTGATTTGGTTCTATATATCCTCTTTGTTTCAGTGCTCCTTGAGAAAGGACACTTTTGTCCGAAATGCATCGGAGCCACTCACAGTTTCTGATGGATTAAATTTACGGTCTGCTAATTCATATGAATTTAATATGAAACACATCAAATGAAAGAATTTGATTAAAACTTTTGAAACCTTCAACCAATGGAACTTTATTTGAATTAACTATTTGGAAATCACTGTGTTGTTTGGTTACACACAGTTCCATACAAGTGTGCCCACCACAGGGATGCGCCTACACCCCAGTAGCGCACTCAACCCCTCAACCATTTAGGACGTACCAGTGAACAGTTACGTCACCTGTAGGAGCACCTTAAAACTGACACCCTACTTACCTTTTTCACCCACTGTTGATAACTTACGCTGTGCGCCACGCCCAATCATCTTAGTCTATGACCACCACATCCTGCAATCAAATTGCAGCAACACAATACAGAGACCACAACAGTGCCTGTAACACTGAATATCTGCCATGTTGAGGCCACACAGCACAACACCCTGCCCGTGGATGAAGTGCACCAGACACACAACTTGCCCTGCCCACACCTATCATGTCCCAACACTCATTGCCACTGACAGACCTTCAGGGAACAGGAGGGAACAACACACACACCTATTAGGACATGACAGTCCACAATTCCAAGTAGGCCATACCAAGCACCTTGTGGTACTCTGGGGCACCTTGTTGTCAGATGTGTGGGCCTCAGCGATCATGGTGCATGCAAAGTAGGCATACATGAAGTCACACTCAAATAGTGGATCCTGCTGTTCAGCCCCTAATGGATTCTCCACACCATCCCAATGCTGAATAACCATGAGAATCCTTACACATCTGGATATGAGAAAGCACAGCTGGGAGGATCAGCTTTGTAAGGGCAGTTTGGCCCAATGCCTGACACTAGCACACATCCCATCAGCCACTCACATGACACAGCACAGCACCACCACACGAACATCACATGGGTAACCGCAGCCACAGGCCCTGTACACATGCATCCGCTCCCAGCCAAAGTCACCCTCCCCAAATACTCACCCCTGCCTTGCTGGCGATGCTCCTTCAGATGTGCATCCAGCTTCGGATTAGTCACTGCCAATATGCAGACCATCAGTGGTGTTAAGTTGCGCCGTGCCAAACGCCCAGTGCGCGGTTGCAACCCCAATGTCATCTCTGCCACGTTCTTCGCCAGCCGGCTGATGTCGTCCCACCTCTTGTGGCAGTGGGTGCGTCATTGGTTGGATACCCCCAGGGCTCAGACCTTTGCTGCAATGGCCCTCCACACGGCCTTACGCCGGTGTACCTTGAGCTCCAGGTATGGGAGAAAAGAAGGGTAAATGACCAGTTACACAGTGTCATGTACAAACATCTATCAGGAAGTATTGTTTGAGCACCTTTCCGTATATTATGATACATCAGTACTTGATTAATTTTTCATGTAATTTAACACGGTCAATGATTAATCACTATTGACCAGACGCTGGTTGCCTTCTGATGTAACTATATCGCATTATAGAAGGACATTAGGGCCGCTATTATCTGAAGGTAGGATTAGTACATCCTCTTGGTTTGACACGATTCTGATTGGACCTTGGTCATCCTTTATCATTTGGTCAGTATGGCTGGAGTTTTAGGTCCCACATACCTATGTCATCATGTAATGTGTCCACTTGTTATTTCCTTACCTTTTGCTCTATCAGCCCTGAAACTAGACTCCAATTGACTATTTGATGACTTGTATGCTTTAGGAACATATTCGGTTTGATGACCTCTATACCCATCGCTTATTCAAGAGATTTATCGCTGTCTCAGTCTATACAGCTTGGGCCATTTTATAGAGAATAGTGAGTATATATGAGCATAAGAATGTATAAATAGAATGAATATATACATGTAAGGGGGATTGTCCCTAGTACCATCATGACTGTATGTTTCACCCCCCTTTTTTCCCGCCCCCCCTTTAGTGTTTGAGTACGGTACAATCTTGTTTATTAATATATCAAATTGTGTTGGCAACATGATACTACTGTTTCTTTTGGCAGTAAATACTGGGGTTTAGGATTTAATGTAAAACTGTGTTTGATGTGTCTATATCCTTCTTTAAGAAGGTTAAATAAATTGTTTTGATAATTTTTAATATGTATTTCAGATTCATCACTTTTGTGTGGCTCCTGAATAAGGCGTCTTTACGCCGAAACGCGCGTCGAGTTGCACTCGCCACAGTGTAATTTTTATAAATGTAATGATATTGATTTCATATATATATATGTTTATAAACTAATGAAATGTATGTTTTTTAAGCCTTATGTCCATATTGTATGATTATGATTATGTCATGTATGTATATGATTTGTAACTGTCTACATTAAAGTTTTGATTACTTTTTTAAAAACCTTTCTTTACCTATAGTTTTTACTGTCAATTGATAATACTTGTTTTGCCACTGCCTTGACTGCCTAGGGTGTTTGTTCACACACCAACATCTATCAGTACAGTAGCAAGACACAGACTCATGACCTATTGTAATCTCCCTCCATCCCAAACTGGGGGACACCTCACAAGGGAACTCTGCATGGGCTAAACAGATGTGATTGCATGCATACATGAGGGTGTAGAGGGTCCCTGACAATCTCACACACATGCAGGATGACTGCACTGAACCCCCTCAGTGGCT
Organism: Lissotriton vulgaris; assembly: GCF_964263255.1. Lineage (NCBI taxonomy): Eukaryota > Metazoa > Chordata > Amphibia > Caudata > Salamandridae > Lissotriton > Lissotriton vulgaris. The sequence continues at coordinate 586,021,911 of NC_141699.1, read as the reverse complement.
TGAGGACATCTCCAGTCCCATGCTTGTCTGCCCACTACATACATCCCATATCTATCTGTGTCTGTGTCTAGAAGCAATGTGTGCATGACTGGGCAGCATTCAATGAGCATGTCCTGTGAACATATGTGTTTGTAATGTGTATGACCTTGGGGCACGTGGACTCTCCAACAAAATAGCCACCTACAGTAGTGTGTTCGTGTGCAATTGTACAGGGCTGAGATAGTGCATATCTACTATTCAGTGTGAATGAACAGGAGCAAGGACCATGTAACTTTGGTGATGTGTTCTCATTTGGGTGGGCAGGCACTGGGCCTAGTCTCTGAATTCACACTGAGTCGGACAACAGGGGCACACAGAAACATTCACCCGAGCAATTACTGTCCTGGCACCAACATGTCCAACATCCTGTGGCTCTGTATAGCTGACATTGTAACACACTCCACTCACACACCCTCGTCCTGGAGACAGCTTGTTTGACAGTGTATGACACAACCCCACACCCTCAGGCATATACTGCAGTAGCACAACTACCTGACTGACACTCCCTCGCCCTACAGATCCCTTCATGATGGCTTACCACTACATTGGGGCCACCATAGCCTTGTGTACTGTGCCAGCACCTCGTCCACTAGGACCTCCAGCTCTTCACTTGTGAATGGACTGGCACTGATCTTCTCTGTCCTTGCCATCCCTGTGGACATGGAACACCTGTGGTGGAAGTGAGTGGTGAGGGGTCCCAGGCAGCAGGCACTTGAGGCAGCAGCAGGAGAGGGTCCCAGGCAGCAGGCACTTGAGGCAGCAGCACGAGAGGGTCCCAGGCAGCAGGCACTTGAGGCAGCAGCAGGAGAGGGTCCCAGACAGCAGGCTCTGTGAGCAGTGGAAATGTGAGGCTCACTCCCACAGATTTAGAGCCCCTGGGGTCGTTTGTAAGGTGCAAAGCTGCAACAATTGATTGTCCAGGTGTGCCTTATTCAAAAGCATCCAATGACTGCCTCCGCGGTGGCGGAGCACCCCTTACGCGATTTTCAAAACTGCATCATGCCACCGCAATCATCAGTCCCATTGGGTGTAGGCAATGCTCCATGGTGGTGATGCACTGCAGGGGCCCGGGGTGCACTACCGCGATGGTGCATCGTTCAAAAGCATCCAATGACCGCCTCCGCGGTGGCGGAGCACGCCTTCTGCGATTTTCAAAACTGCATCATGCCACCGCAATCATCGCTCCCATTGGCTGTAGGCAATGCTCCTTGGCGGTGTCGCATCGCCATGGCCATGCGGTAGCTACTGCGATTTGGGTGGCTGAGCATGCCCACTGCCATCTACCTATGTCTCCATGCCAATGGCTACCACACTTGTGAAGGAGGGGGTGCTGGTGTCACACCGCCGTTGCCATGCAGTAGCTACAGCGATTTGGGTGGCAAAGCATGCCCACCGCCATCTACCAATGTCTCCATGCCAATGGCTACCGCACCTGTGAAGGGGATGGTGCTGGTGTCACACCGCTGTTGCCATGCGGTAGCTACCACAATTTGGGTGGTGGAGCATGCCCACCGCCATCTACCCATGTCTCCATGCCAATGTCTACCGCACTTGTGAAGGGGGTGGTGCTGGTGTCACACCGCCATTGCCAGGTGGTAGCTACCGTGATTTGGGTGGCGGAGCATGCCCACCGCCATCTACCAATTGCTCCATGCCAATGGTTACCACGCTTGTGAAGGGGGTGGTGCTGGTGTCACACCGCCTCCTGGGTGGGGGAGGCCTCTATCCTGCTCAGGTGTGGGACAGGGGGCATGGTGGGAGTGGTAGTGCAGGACTCCCACCCCCAAACAAGCCTCCCAAGCAAGATAGCTACCTACCTGTAAGTTTGTTTGGTGAACAATGCAATGGCTGACATATGCTCCTGGGTGGGGGAGGCCTCTATTCTGCTCAGGTGTGGGATAGGGGGCATGTTGGGAGTCTTGGTACAGGCCTCCCACCCCCAAACAGGGCCTCCCAAGCAAGATGGCTAGCTACCTATTGGTTGAGGGTGGAAAATGCAATGGTGTTTGGGATGTGCAAAGACGTACATATCAGTGTGTTAGTTAACATTTGTTTGTACTTACCAGCCTCCACTCCCCCGGATACTCCTGTGAGACTCTCAAGATGCAGTATGTCAAGCACCTGCTCCTCCCATGGTGTGAATGGGTTTGATGGAATGGAAGGGCCACCGCCAGTCCTTTCAGCCAGCTCCTGGTTCTTGCTGCTCCTCTCTTTGACAACCCTCTTGAGATCATGCCACCGCTTCATGATCTCCGTCTTGGATTGCTGGGTGGTCCCTACTGCATTGACCCTTTGAACTATCCTTTCCCACATTTGTGTCCTTGTGGCTAATGGTGTCTGTTGTACCAGGCTACCAAACAGTTGTGGTTCCACTCTCACTATCTCATTGACCATGACTGTCAACTCACTCTCTGTGAATTTGGACATTTTATGTGCTGCCATGTTGTGTGGTGTTTGAAGTGTTTGTGGGTGCAGGGGTGTGTGTGGTGTATGTGGTGTTGATGTGTGAGGTGTGTTGTGTGCTGGGGGATTGTTGGTGCTGGTGTGATGGTGGTAGTGGTGGTGGTGTGTGTGCTGTGTTGTTTTGCCTCTCCTGTCAGATGTGGTGTATGGCCTTCTCTTCTGGAGAGTTGCATACTCAGCTGTGTGGGTATGTCCAAATGGGAATTTGCTGTCAGGTGTATTATGGGTGTTGTCCTGGGAATTGTATGGTTTTTTTTGGCATTTGTTTTTTCATTGGAATGTATTTTGTGTATTTGGAGGGCATGGGTACTTTGATTTGTGCTATGTTTGGCATTGTTGCGGTGTTTTGGCATCGTCCACCATGTTTTTCATGTTCTGTCCGCTGTGGTGAGTATGCTGCTGCTCTTCCGCTGTCTCTCCCATTCACTCTTGTGTGCGACCGCGGCGGTCAGAAACAGCTGATCGTAACGCGGGACCATCGGGGATATCCTAATTTCCCGTGCGGTGTCTCCGCTTTGCTTGCGGCGGGCTTTTCCGTTGCGTTTCCGACCGCCGCGTTCGTTTTTTGGACATCACCGCCCGCGTCAGGCGTTTTTTGTTAGCCCGCTACCGTCGTGGTCGGTCTTTTTGGTGGTTGATCCTAATTTGACCGCCGGTTTATCCGTGGTCCCGGCGGGCGGTTGATTCCCGCCTCCATGGCGGTCGAGGTGGTTTTCCGCCCGGTATCCTAATGGGGCCCTAAGGGTCCTGAGGGGCCAACTAGCCCAACAGTACCGGTGCATCCAGTAAGCCCCCAACCAGTGTGGTGGAGAAAGGGGATGTGGCCTCTGTCCACCTCTCAGCAATCCCACTGTGTTGGGCTTACTGGAGGTAACAGGTAGGCTAGTTAGCCTTGAAGGACCCCCAGCAGTGAAGAGGACTTCAATCTCAATCCAAGAGCATGCCAGGGTGCGTGTTTGCAGAGTGGTGGGCAAGGGGGGCGTGGCCTGCTGTGAGAACTTAACAATCCTGCTGTGTGGGACTTGCTGGAGGTAATAGAAGGGGTAGTTGGCCAAAAGAATGTCCTTGGGGGCAACTACCCCTCCTGTTACCTTCAGTAAGTTCCATACAGTGGGATTGCTAAAAAGTCTTCAGAGGCCAGGAACCCCTTTCTTCACTACTCTGCAAACCCACCTCCTGGCACACTACTGGTTGGAAGATGAAGTCCTGATGGACTTTGGGGTCAAGAAACCTTCCTGGTACCTCCTGTAAGTCTTACGCATCCGAATTCCTGAGCGCCGGTCGGAGGTCCAGTCCTCTTTCTCCACCACTCTGCAAATGCGACTACTAGTTAAAGAAGCATTTGGAATGTAATAGGTCTCGCATTTGCGAAAGTTCCGGCTATTGGCACTGTAAATATAAAAGTTGGTGCAGAGTCTAAATATCAAGTTTTAAATATCGACCTACAAAAATACCGAGTTGGAAATATGGAAGGTATAGAATATCGAGGTCAAGAATATCGTTGGACAGAATATCGACCCTAAGGTAAGTAATATTGATTTTTTTTATATCGATGTAAGTAATATCGAAGTTAGTAATATCGATAGCATATATATCGATGTAACTAATCTCGATGTTACTAACATCGATATTTGTTTTATTGTTATGTATTTTATTATGTATGTGTAATATGTTTTTCGTTAAGTATTTTACTTGTTTTAAATTATATGTGTACTATTTTTATATATTAATATTGTTATTTTTAAGTACTTTTTATGTTTTAGTACTGGAGAGGGATTTGGGTTTATAGGGAAATAGGGAGGGAAGTAATTTAAATATACTAAATTAATTATTAATTTTTAGGAATTATAAATTCATTTTAATAAATGTTTGTGTTTATTTATGTAGCAGGTTGTGGGTTTATAAGGGAATTGAGATTATAAGGGAATTGGGTGGGAAGTAATTTAATTGTAACTCATTAATGATTTATTTTTATTTATTGGTATGGATAATTATTTTATTTTTAATTAATTATTAATTGGCAATTAATCATTTTAATTGATAATTAATTTTTTTAATTGTAATTAATGTTATGTTATGTTATGTGATATTTGTAGAGCGCGCTGACACCATGGGTTTCCTGGCGCTATAGAACAGAGGTGAAACACAGGCTGGAAGTTTGCAGGATTAGCAGGGTGGGGGGAAGAGGAAGGTTTTGAGCTGCTTCCTGAAATGAAGACGGGAGATGCTAGATTTGATGGTCAGGGGGAGAGGCTTCCAAAACTTCGGGGCCAGGAGGGCGAACCTGCGGCCACCGAATTTATTTGTTTTGGTTCTGGGTACAACAAGCGTGTGAAGATGGGCAGAGCGCAGATTGCGATTTGGGCGGTAAGGGTTGATGAGTGAAGTCAGGAAAGCGGGTCTGGTGCAGTGGAGAGCTTTGAATGTGAGGCAGCCAAGCTTGAAGGCCACTCTTTGTTCTATAGGCAACCCATGCAGTTTGTGCAGCAGGGGTTTGGCCGATAGCCATTTGGGAGACTTGTAAATGAGGCGAGCTGCTTGGTTCTGGACTACCTGGAGGCGGTGGAGAAGTGATTTAGGAAGTTAGATGGAGTTGGAAAAGTCCAAGCGGGAGAGCACAAGGGAGATGATTACTTGGATCAGAGCAGCTGGAGGAAGTAGGTGGCTGACCTTCCGAATCTTTCGGAGTTGGAACGGGCAAGATGAAATCACGGAACCAATTTGAGATCGGAGGGAGAGTTCGGCGTCGATGGTCACGCCGAGACTCTTCACAGATTTCGCGGGGGTCGGTGGAGAGCCCAGTTCAGTGGGCCAGAACTGGGTTCCCCAGGAAGAGGGGCTGGAGCCCGGGAGAAGGAGCTCGGTTTTCCCAGGGTTTAATTTCAGTTGGTTGCAGTTCATCCACTCCTGAATGTGAAGCATGGCGGAATGGAAGTTGTCCACAGCGTTCGGGGAGTTAAGTGGAAAGATGATCTGCAGATCATCGGCATAGTTATAAACTGTGATGTCCCAGTTTCGGAGTGAATGGATTAGGGGCCGGAGGTAAAGGTTGAACAGTAAAGGTGACAGGGAGGAGCCCTGGGGGACTCCACATGACGTAGGGGTTTTGGGCGCTGTGTAGGGGCCCAAGCGGACGGCTTGTGTTCTGCCAGTCAGGAAAGACTGAATCCAGCTAAGGGCAGGGCCCTGGATGCCAGTCTGTTTGACACGGTGAAGCAAGATGTTGTGGTCAACCGTGTCGAACACGGCCGATAGATCAAGGAGTACGAGGGCCTGGGGGGTCCCCGAGTCGGCGTTCCTCCTTAGCGTGTCGAGGACAGCCAAGATGACAGCCTCAGTGGAGAAGGCTGGCCTGAAGCCGGCCTGATTGGGCTCCAGGTAGCATGAGGTCTCGATGAAGTTGGAGAGGCATCGAGTGGCTTGCGCTTCGATTATTTTGGAGAAGTAGGGTAGGAGCGATATGGGGCGGTAGTTGGACAGTTCTGCTGGGTCCGCGCCAGGTTTCTTCAGTAGTGGGACTAGGATGGCCTCTTTGAAGGTGCTGGGGACAATACCTGTGCTGAGTGAGCCATTCAGCAGAGGTAAGATGCATTCGGGAAGAGAGTGACAGATGCTCCGTAGGATCGGAGGAGGGCAGTCATCATTCGGAGAGCCCGATTTTACCCGGGACGCGAGCTCCATCAAGGAGTCAGGAGTGAGGGTAGGGATATCGGTGAAGACGGAAGAGCTATTGGGGGGAGTATCGGAAGCGGTAGTCTGAGGGGAGGTGGGGATCGAGGCTTTGATTTTATTGATTTTCTCAATAAAAAAGAGATTGAAGGTTCCTTGGGTGGGGGTTTGACCAGGGAGAGTTCTGTCGTCAGAGGTGAGTTCATTCATGATTTTAAAAACTTCCTTTGATTTGTTGTTCGTGGATGAGATTCGGTTAGAGAAGTGGGCTGATTTAACTGAGGAGATTGCGATTTTGTAATCTCTACGGGCTAGGGTGTATTGCAGACTATCTGATTCAGAGTAGTTGCGTCGCCATATCCTTTCCAGCTGGCGTACCTTCAGTTTGAGTTTTTTGAGGTCGTCCGTGAACCATCTGTGGGAGTTGTGGTGTCTGGTCGGAGGGAATTTGGTTAAGGGGGCAAATTGGTCACTGGCTGACTTCAACCAGGTACCGATATTGCTTTCCAGCTTGTCGATGTTGGTTGGCAGGTTGAAGGCAGGCCGGGTGTCGGATAGGGTCGCGAGGAAGCCTTGGGAGTTGTAAGAACTCCTTTTGCGCAAAAGGCCGCCGGCCATCAGATGGGCGGAGGTTCTGACGGTGAGGGTGGTGTCGATTATGTGGTGGGCTGACCAGGTGCAGGGAGAGACGGATGGGAGAGAGAGAGTTAGATTTTGAGTCCAGATCTGGTCCAGGGTGTGGCCCTTAATGTGAGTAGGCGAAGTGATTTGTTGAGTCAGGTTGAGGCTGGTGAGAGCCTCGAAGACCTCTGAGGCGTGGGGCCCGGCGTTGGCGTCGTTGAACCAGTATTTGAGGTCACGGAAGAGGGCGAATCTGGGGTTAGTGGTGAGTAGGTTGATCAGCTGTTCGGTCAGGGTGGCCACGAAAGAGGGCATAGGTTGGGGGGGACGATAAAGGAGAAGGAGTGTTAAGGCTCCTATGTTCGTTTTTAAGCTAAAGATTAGATTGTCTACTCCCGAGAGGGAGAGAGAAGATGTAGAAATGAAATTGAGGCGTTTAGATATTATGGCAGCCACCCCACCCCCAGGGCGGTTGCCTGGGCGGTCGGCACGAAGGATGTAGTAGTCTGGGGGGAGGGCCGCCAGGATGTCAGGAAGAGATTCTGCAGTCAACCAGGTCTCGTGAGCAGGAGTGCGTCCAGGTTCTCGTGGATAGAAGGATAAAGATGTCGGCTTGGTGTTTTACCAGGGAGCGAGTGTTCAGATATAACACCCGGATAGTAGTATCCATCTTAGCCGGTTTGGCGGGGGGAGTGCTCCGACTGGTGGGACGTCGATCGGACGAGATGATGCCGCTAGCGGTGATGCGTCTGATGGTGGTAAATACTATTTTTAATTGGTAATTCTTTTTTTTAAAGGTAATTAATTTTGTTAATTGGCAATTAATCTTTTTAATTGGTAATGAATTTTTATTAATTGGAAATTATTTTTAATTAATTGGTAATAAATGTTTCATAAAAAGTATTATTTGGTATTAAAAATAATGTTATTGTTTAATATTTTTTAATTGTGAATTCATTTTAAATAATCATTTTTTTTGGTAATAAAAATATTTTCTTTTTCAATGTTTATTATTTGGTGACTAATATTTATTAATTAATATTTATTGTAAATTTTTTGTTAATTAATTATTCAATTGTAATTATTTGTTTAATATTTATTGATGGGTATTTGTAAATGATGTAGAGTTATTTAAAAAGTATTTATTATTTTAAAAACAAAAATTATTTATATGTATGTTATATTTAAATTCTATGCTAGCTAACGTTTTCCCTACTGTTTCACTCTCTGGAGTTGGAATAGTAATTTTTACCTCTACGCTATCCAATGCTTTCCCGACTGTTACACCCTCTGTAGTTGGAATAGTAATTTTTACCCCTACACTATCCAACGCTTTCCCTACTGTAGCACCCTCTGGAGTTGGAATCGTAATTTTTACCCCTACGCTATCCAATGCTTTCCCTACTGCTTCACTCTCTGAAGTCGGAATAGTAATTTTTACCCCTACGCTATCCAACGCTTTCCCTACTGTTGCATTTTCTGAATTTGGAATAGTAATTTTAAGTGTTACGCTATCTAATGTTATCATCACTGAAGTTTTTTCGGAACTTTGAATATTTAGCTTTTTAATATTTTTAATATTATTTTTGATAATGTAGTATATTATTAATTTAAAAAATATTGAAAGTATATTTTTTTAACATTTATTAAATATAATTATTCACTTTTTATTTATGTTATTGTTTTATGTGTGTAGATGTATTTTAATTTATAATATTTTGGAATAATTATTAAAACTTATTATTAAATAAGTACATTTTAAACATTATGAAATATTTTAACTATGTTTATTTGGTTTATAAGTATTATTTACTTATTTTACACTTTTTTTATTACAAAAAAACCCCAATATTTTTAATTACGATATTTTTTACATCAATATTTTGGTTTCGATATTTTTGTACTTACCATGTTGCAGATAGGATGTCGATATTCTTTCCTTCGATATTCCAGCGCCGATTTTTCAGTAGGTTGATATTTTGTCTGTCGATATTCTGTGAGTGATCCTTAAAAGTTTTCCCTAATGTTTTTTGGAGTGGAGTGGATGTACATTGTGTGAAATGGAATTATGCGGTATGTTGTGCAGTTAAATTATGTGGATAGAAAGTATGTGGTATTTAGTCTATAGGAATTATGTAGAGTGAGATTTAGGGGCCGATTCTGATTCAGGTCGGAAATCGGTCCGACCGACACATACATGCACTGTACGAGCCTCGCAGTACGATGTAAAGCCAGTTATTTACAACCGAGCCATACGGAAACTAAGCAGTACAACCAAGCCCTACAAAATTCAGCCATCCGTCCAGAAAATGGAGACGAACCGCACTGACCAAACCGAACCCGGAATGAACCCGACCGATACGTTCCTGCGACGTCCGAGCTGCACAGTACGATGCCAAATGCATGAAATCCGAACCAAATCGCACGAAGCCCAAGCCGCACGACCGACCCGGACCGAAAACGTACCTGAAGCGAGGGAGACCACGGCGATAGACTCGCACGCAACACAGAACACAATCAGCGTGAAAGACAAGGAGCAGGCTCGCACAAGCCAACATGAGCGTCCGACTTGGTTAGAAGATTGTCTCCTCCATGCCCACCAAAAACAATGCCAAAAACACACAAAAAAGGACCAGTCAAGCCATGACAAAGTCAATAAATACACAAAAAAACACAAAGACACACCCACAACTTCACCTATAAAAAGGCAAAACTACACTACCATGATCCTTTGCAAATACAACAGAGTATCCAGCACAGGACAACTTGAGACACCAACCACAGACACACACACACAAGTCACCCATCACACAACCTACACATCATCAGCACCCCTCCAAAAGCTCACACACATACACCTACAGAAACAGACAATCACTTGCACCCACACACTCGTCCAACCACCCAGCCACATCACTCCTCACCACCACCCATCATCATACCCCTAAGAAGAATCCACTGTTCACAGAGACAGAGTTAGAAATATTGGTAGATGAGATCCTCAGAGTGGAGCCACATTTGTTTGCCACATTGGTACAAAGGACCCCCATGTCACAGAAAACCAAGATGTGGGACAGAATCGGGGACAAGGTGAACGCACAAGCACCAGTGTATCGCACAAAGACCGACATCCAGAACAAGTGGTATGGCGTGCGCAAGAGGGTCAAGAAGCTCCTCCAGAAGGAACACCCCTTGAGCAAGGTCACTGGCAGTGGCCCTCCTGCCAAACCAGTCTACTTCAGGTCCTGGGAGGAGAAGGTGCGGGACTTCCTACCACCAGAGGGCATCCATGGCCTACCTGACATACCAGAGCCTGGTGAGTACATAACCAATATGCCCAATATTGTGTCGCAATACACACACAGCACCGTTAAGGGGACTGTGAAACCATGCAGTGATAGCAAAGGCATAGGAAACAAAAGTCAATCAGCCCAAGAAGTCTATGCTAGTCAGACAAACACAATAATGGTCACATCATAGTAAATTGTAACTGTGTCATGACATGTACAAACCTACCAACAAATAGGGCAAGGCAGTGGCACTAATCTGAGTTAACACTGTCAGACATCCCTGCCACGACAACCAATAGCTCACAGTGAAGCTGACTGACAGGAAGGAATAATGGGTATGCTTGTGAAGTGAGTGTATACTAAAGCATGATGGGTTCTTGTCGCAGATAATGCCCCCTCACAATTGCACCATCAACAACTCTCTGAACAATGCTCACCTCACAGGGGCTGGAAATGGGCTGGCAAGTACTCTGGGAGTGGGCACTGTTGTGGGCAGCACAAGGCCCAGCTATGAATTGGCCACGACCAAACAACAGAACTCCACTGTCAGCCATCGTGTCAGTACAGGCACACACCCTCACAGGGAAGCAGAGTCAGAAGGAGGGAAGTGAGGGAATGCTGGGAAGGAGGTGTAACCAAGAGCATGCTGGAACTTGCAGTCACTCACAATACCCACCCACCCAAATGGCCCAGCAAGCTCACACTGAACCATGCTCACTTCATGGGGGGACTGACAAAAACTCTGGGACTGGGCACTGTTGTGGGGAGTACAAAGCTCACTGGGAATTGGCCACCAACAAACACCAGGACACCACTGTCAGCCATCTTGTCAGCACAGGCACACCCCCTCACAGGGAAGCCGAGTCAGAAGGAGGGAAGTGAGGGCATGCTGGGAAGGGGGTGTAGCCAATAGAATGTTGGGACTTGCAGTCACTCACAATAATCACCCACCCAAATGGCCCAGCAAGCTCACACTGAACCATGCTCACCTCACAGAGGGGGGGGGGGCCTGACAAGAACTCTGGGACTGGGCACTGTTGTTGGGAGTACAAAGCTCCACTGGGAATTGGCCACCAACAAACACCAAGACTCCACTGTCAGCCATCACCCTCCCAGGAAGCAGAGTCAGAAGGAGGGAAGTGAGGGCATGCTGGGAAGGTGGTGTAGCCAAGAGCATGCTGGAACTTGCAGTCACTCACAATACCCACCCACCCAAATGGCCCAGCAAGCTCACACTGAACCATGCTCACCTCACAGGGGGGGGGGACTGACAAGAACTCAGGTACTGGGCACAGTTGTGGAGAGTACACAACTTCACTGGGAATTGTCCTCCAGTAAACACCAGGACTCCACTGTCAGCCATCTTGTCAGCACAGGCAACACCCTCACAGGGAAGCTGAGTCAAATGTTAACAGGGATCACACTCCTGTGTCTGACACCTGATGGCCCTTGAGTAACCATAACCATGTACATGGAAATCCATACATGAGCCGGGTATGTGCACACATAAACATGCACATTGAAAGGCTCCATGTTGGCAGGAGAATGTGCTACCACATCAAAATCTGTCTGTGACAACTGAAGACAATGCAGTGTTCAGGCATGCATCCTGACGTCACCTTGCAAATATCATGCATATCAAACATTGTTACAAAGATCAAGGAGGGGTGAATGGTCTACTCCTCCTGTGCAACCTTGTTCATAACTGATTATGTTGCCTCCATTGAATGCCACACATATGTACACATGCGTAGTGCGTGACATCATGTTTTTCAGCATCAGTGTACTGTAGCAGCAGCATCATTAGCTCTCCCTTGTTGCAAATATGCTGTGCCTCCACCTGGGGGTAACTTGGCTTGTTCCCCAGAGGTGCCCAGAGGAGACAACTGAGAGTGTGTGTTTGTGCTCAAGTGCTGTGAGTCAAAAACACACACAATACCCAAAGGCAAAGGAAAAATGTTGAACATTATGATGTATGAAGTTACAAACAAAGGTGTTGTGTGTGGATCCAGCTACTGATCCACCGCACCAGGGTTGGTCACTGTTGGTCAACATGTAGCAGCCCCATGTGATCCTAGACCTAATATCTCCTTTGGACACTACTGGGAAAGCAGCCAGTCTACTTCCAGGTGGAGGCACATCATATTTGCACTAAAGGTGAACCAAAGTAAATGCAGCTACAGTACACTGAGGTGGCAATCCAAGTAGCACGTACCATGCCTGTATACGTATAGGAGGGAATTTACTAAGGAATGAAATCATGTACATATCATACGTGGAGTAACAATTGGTAACAAGTTCCTACTAGGGCACTCAGCTCAGTAAAGGGAAAGTAAGCAAGATAAAGATCTTACACGGTGCTTCTAAGGGTGAAGGGTGTGGTTACCAAACACACCCAATCCAGTCCACATAAGTGGATCCTTAAAACACTTGAAAAAGTTCTCCCTGAGCACTCTAATCCAATATATAAACCAGATGTCCTTAAAGTCAATAATTGCCCAATCGACGGAAGTTTGAAATAACCAGTCCATGTATTGTTCCAATCGACAATTCCTTGTATTCCAGATAATTTTATTACATCCAATGTTCACTTCAAAGCGGCAGCCAACACGTGTTTCGTCATGCTATGTGAGGCACAATGACTTCGTCAGTGCTGCAACCCAAACAAACAATACATCAACAAACTGCTATTTACATGAAGGTAATTCTATCAAAAGTGCACTTCACAGTAGAGCACATCACATACATAAAATTAAAGAGTACAAGAATCCCGTGCGAGAAAAGAAAAAGTATAGATCCAAATCCCAAATCACTGAATATGTGGTAAGCATAAGTAACAAGAGCCTCCACCACTCATAATACCAAGATGCCTATAGAGATCTGAAGAAGCAAAAGATTAGAGTACTGTATACAAAATCAACTTTCCTACACTGTCTCAACACATAGGTCTTCCTCAGCTTCTTCACAAAGAACCAGTAAGCGCAATAACCTAAAATATAGTCAAATTTTATTCTATACATATTACCAACCCCACAATTCCCTATTCTCTGTCCCATATGCCACTACTCCATGTAAACATCCAATACCAGAAAGTATATATGTACCATATAATTGTAGTCCATCGCCGTGTAATCGCAATCTTAATATCTTCTGTTAGTAAATCCTTTCAGTAAGTATCTTAACTATAATTGTAATTAGAAATAACATTTAAACTCCTGTCCCATATGGATTCATGCCACTACTCCATGTAAACATCCAATACCAGAAAGTATATATGTACCATATAGTTGTAGTCCATCGCAGAGTAATCACAATCTTAATATCTTCTGTTAATAAATCCTTTCAGTATGTATCTTTCCTATAATTGTAATTAGAAATAATGTTTAAACTCCTATCCCAAATGCATTCATATGTAAACCTATAACACGTACATCTCCTGACTACTCACCCCCTGGTATCCAAATTCCTGAACTTTGTCCTCTCTAGCTCCTCGTCCCCAGATAGCAAACCACCCGAGTACAGGTACCTAAATGTAATGGGGCCATATTAACATAGTGTACATAAACACTGTCATCATTGCAATGACATGCCCCCGTATATACTAAAACATGCTCTTTATCTTATTCACGTAAAAGTAGCCCAAACACTGCAATGATATTCCCCGTATATACTAGATCATGCTCTATATCTTATTCAAGTATAAGTAGTCCAAACGATTGAGGGTCAACCAGTACCTTCATAATAATCTTGAGCAAACCTCCACCCAATACACCATTATTTATTACCCTGCCATATCATACAAAGTTCACATATTCCACCCGTGTTACATAATTGTGAGTGTCCCGTGTCCGAAAAACTCACAGATTACCGCATTCCTAATATCACATGTAGATCTAAGTACATGTTTCCGAATTGCCCCGGTAGAGTACACGGTATACTACTCACCCAGGGTTAATCCAGGAGCTAATCAAAAACGTATCCCAATCTTCTGTAGCCAGCGTTCTACGTTGGCGCCTCCTTGAAATTCCTATTTATATTATGCGCACATGGGCATGTGTACTAATCCTTGGTGGCCGACGTACTACGTCGGCGCCATCTTGGAATTCCTGTTAATAACTTGCGCACATGAACGCCATCTTAGAACGATTACATTTAACAGTCGGTCTACTGTTAAATCTCACATAATACCGCTATTTATAAAGTCATACTTATTTACCGCTTACTAATATATGTCGCGGTAACTAGAGACATTATGCAGTTACCTCCTAGTCATTAGACACCATCAAGCTGCTTCCACGCTATCTTAGTGTTCCCTTAATATTATCCTACAAATTCTCCGCTAGGACATATAAGCGGCGGTGAATAGTTACGGTATAGCCATCTCTGTATTTCCTATATCATAAGTACCTTCTTTGTATAGATTTATGTTCCTGTTCATACCTATCAATAGGATTATTAAACAATTGCAGCCACTCCAATGTTCTTGTGGATACTTGAATTCATCATCTCCATTAATATAATTATCCAGTGGCACAATTAATGTGCACATCCCCCTAAGACGTAAACCGCGTCCACATTTTCCATAATAAACAAGATCTCCACCATTTATGAAATAAACATTAAAGCCATGTGTATCTATCAGATACAATACTCACACAAGCATCTGAAAGAGCCAACAAAAAAACAAGGTCAGAATTGTTACACACACATAAACCCATGAAGAAGGAGATCATCACATGTGTAAGTAAACACTCCACCATGAGTCGGCACTACAAAAGAGTCATCAGAAAACACTGGATGCTACTCAAAACTGATCCAGACTTCAGAAACATTTTTGAACAAGAGCCCATATTTGCGTACACACGAGCGAAGAATTTAGGTGAGATCATAAAACCGGCAACACATTCTATGGAAACACTAACGTACAACGGGACCAAGCCATGATGAAACTGCAACAATTGCAGCAATATCATAAGTGTAGGATATATTACACATCCCATGAACGGATATAAAATAAAATTACAGGTAAACGCCACATGCGACTCATCCAACATTATTTATATGCTTAAATGCCCGTGTGGGAAAGTTTACATCGGTCAAACGGAACGCAAACTAAAAACAAGGCTGAATAAACACAAAAGTAACATAAGGACTCAATCAAGCAAATCAGTAGTGGCAGGCCACTTCTTAGAAGCTCAACACCATATCAGCCAATTGAGGGCATGCAAATTGGAAATAGTGGAGAAAAAAGAAGGAAGAGACAATAAAACCATGCTATTAAGGAGGGAAAACTATTGGATCTATCATTTGAATAGCTTGAGACCCAATGGGATGAATGACAGAACCGAATTTGCATGCTACTTGTAACACAAGTGACTATCAGAACTGCGACATAAAGCGATTGATTTGTATATAATGGTGTAGAAGAATCATGAACTGGCCAAACAGGAACTTTATTTATTTGTATTTATTTGTTTTTCTTTGTGACACATTTCATGCAACATTTCAGGAATTTTAGTCACAATTGTATGCAACAGTCAGATTTCTTTATTTTTCTTTATTTTTCGCTATACAGCTGCATTAGGTTTAATACGAGCCACAACATCATCATCACATAACCACTTGAGGGCATGGCCTTCTATCGTCACATATTCTTTATTGAGAAGTCTAGCGCACAACATGCGGTCTCTTTACAGACGGTCCCTTTAACTGCTGTGCGTGGTACTAACCACTTCTGTCAGTATCACAGGAGATACAGGTATATACATCGACATTCACACGCCACCTAATATCACAATCGGGTTCTTTAGAGGCGGTCCCTACAATATCAGTCAAAGACGTCAGGCACCGCCTTGACGTACTAACCACGAACGATGCAGGCAATACGTTAGGAGCCACAACGTGAAGACATCACGTTACTGGAAATCGGTAAGCTAAATCAAGGTACCAGCTATAGGTAGCGCGTTCACATTTAACACAACTATAGTTTAACCATGACCAAGTGGAATGATATTTGGGTATAGCAGCACTCTTATAACGCACACACACGTGTTTCATCATTCTCTTGGAACTAAGGACTAATGCCCATGTCAGCACCCTTATTACAGCTTCACATATCCGGCCCGTAGATCGTAATTGCGTTTCCATCTGGTAACCTGGCTAAAGCAGCATGCACTTATCGCGTTTAACAGTGTCGTGGATTGGCAGCAGCGCAAGCATACAATACGCCACTAACCTTTGCTCAAGATGTCCGGCAGAAACGATGTCTGAAGAGAAGTTCCCCAGTCCCTTCCAGCTACGAATCCCACAGCGAAAGTATCACTCACTGTGTGAAAGCGTACCCAGTCGGGAAAGGGTAAGTGGATAAAACAAAAAACAGGCAGTGATGATTCTCTGGGGGTCCTTCTGGGTCTGGTCAATATGTTGCGTAGGATAGGAAAGAGCGTCCCACCTGAGTTGAGGAAAAGCAAAGAATATGGTTACAACCACCCTTGTAAAGATTATCATAGATATTCTGAAACCCCTATTCCACCACTCACCAGAATCACACACCACCCAGGCCGGTAAGTAACGGGCAAAGGAACCCTTGCAGGCCAGACAGCACTATAATTGAACACAGTCTTAAGAAGCTGGAGAATGGCTAAATCCACTCGACACAAGAGTTCCTGGCCGTTGAGTACAGCGGTAAGAAATCAAAAAGCTTTTATGGCTGTTAGTATCACAAGCCAAACACTACCACTGTTCGAGTAATCCTGAGTTTGGATCAAAAAAGGAAGTGGAAGTAAATGAGTCACTGTCTCTTTTAGGTTCGCAATCCAGTCAGGGATCACAAAGAAAAACAACGTATTCCAGAACGCATCTCTTGTTAGTTGCGTACGGAGTATCTGCAAACACGTCTTTAACAGCAGACGCGTTCGCACACAGGTACTTTCATTTACGAGACAAAGTCCAAGGAATGTCAATAGCAAGTGTACCAATAAATCACAGGCCCTATCTAACTATGGTACGAACAAAGAACACACGACTTTCGCAACTGAGGCGAGCCCGCTCTCCAATTGCCACAGTACTTATCATAAGTCGTCAGGATTCAGGAGACAAGATTCAGAACGAGTTCCACTCTTCGGCAAACTTCTTTCTTCCAGCTGAAATCCGGCGGGGATCACCATCCGCCATTCCAACAACCTCCGGATTGATTGACAAGCACCTTCCTAGTGGGAGGGAAGTGCTTATATGAGATACGCCCTGTGACTCCGCTAGACAGTCCCTTAGCATGCTGGTTAATGTAGTTCTTTCTGCCTGCCCTGCATATACTCCCAGGCACACACAATCGACGGGGCTCTCTAAGATGACACGGTTCTCGCCTCCTTGACCATGAAATCGCTACAGAACCCCCTCTCGAGGACTGCCGGCTCGGCGGTCGACCTGGTTTACCCGGATGCAGGGCATGGAATCGCTCAACCAACTCGGGACAGTTCAGATTACCCACAGGTTCCCATGTCCTCTCCTCAGGGCCATACCCTTTCCACTCCACCAAATACTGAATCCCACCCCTGACCATCCTGGAATCAAGAATGGATTGCACCTCATACTCCTCCTGTCCATCCACTTCAACAGGAAGGGGTTTCTCAGGGAGTCTCATACTGGGAGGACAAGGGACTAGGAGGGAAACATGGAATACAGGATGAATACGCCACCTCTCAGGGAGCGAGAGTTTGACAGCAACAGGGTTAATAACCTCCACTATACTGTAAGGACCCACATATTTGGGCTTCAGTTTGGAAACCCCTTTGATGTGGAGATTCTTAGTGGAGAGCCAAACCTTGTCCCCCACCCCGTAGATCGGCTCTACCGCCCTCCTCTTGTCAGCGAAGCGTTTCTGCGCGGACTGAGCATCGGCCAGACTACGTCTTGCATCTATCAACACTGCTCTAAGATGCGCATGATGTTCATTAATACTAGGCACAGGGGAGCGAACAGGCCAGTCGAATGGAAGGATATTCGGGTGATGACCATGGAGACAAAAAAAAGGAGAACAACCCAGTGTTGTGTGTACAGCGTTGTTATAGGCAAACTCTGCCATCCAGAGCAACATAGTCCAGTCCATATTGCTTTGCAGTGTGAAACATCAGAGATATTGTTCCAGCGTCTGGTTCAGACGTTCTGTTTTTCCATCCGTCTGGGGGTGGTAACTGGAGGAAAGTCGGGCATCGATGTTCAAAGTGGTGCACAGAGCCTTCCAAAACCGAGACGTGAACTGAGTTCCCCTGTCGGTTATCAATACACAAGGGAGACCGTGAGCCCGTACAATATGTTGGAGAAACACCTTTGCTAGTTCCGCAGACGTAGGTAATTCAGCCAATGGTACAAAATGGCCCATCTTCGTCAGATGATCCACTACAACCAATATCACTGTCATCCTGTCACAGGGTGGCATCTCAACAATGAAGTCCATGGAGAGAGTAAGCCATGGTTGGGGAGGTATGGGCAAAGGCCTAAGAAGTCCCACAGGTCGAGTATGAATGGCCTTTCCTTGTGCACATATTGCACAATTCCTGATGTAATATCGAACATCCTCCCGTAATTGGGGCCACCAGAAGGAACGTTCCATACTCGCAATGGTTTTATACATCCCCATATGTCCTCCCAATACAGAATCATGGGACCAAGCCAACACTTGCTGTCGCAGGGCTTCCGTAGGAATAAACAAAGCTGTACCATGATAGGCGAGGTCGTCCTTTTCTGTACGATGTTCCGGATTTTCCTGGATCCATTCCTGCAAGTTCATATCCACAAGGGCAACCTTCACTTCCTCTAAAAAGTCGTGTGAAGAAAGCAGGGCTACTGATGCGGTGGACATCTCCACTTCCTTGAGAATCAAGGGGGTTTCCATCTCCTCGGCTCCTTCCTGTTCTCCACCTCCGAGACATGAAAGTGCATCCACCTTTCCATTTTGTGGTCCAGGTTTATACTTGATGATAAAATCAAAGTCAGAAAAGAACAGGGACCACCGTAACTGTCTTGGAGTAAGAGCCTTGGCGGTCTTCAAGAATAGCAGATTCCTGTGATCCGTATAGCTCTCCACTGTATGCACCGCACCAAGGAGATAATGACGCCATTCCTCACGAGCTCTTTTTATAGCTAAAAGCTCCTTATCCGTGATAGTATAGTTAATCTCACAGGGCGTGAGATTTTTGGAGAAGAAGGCAACAGGATGCATTTGGCCGGTAACTGGATGTCTTTGGGATAACACACCTCCCACCGCATATTGAGAGGCATCAGTCTCCAGAATATAAGGTAGTTGCGGATCAGGATGAAGAAGGATGGGAGCCTGGGTGAACTGCTTTTTTAGAAACTGAAAAGACGCAGCAGCATCCGAACTCCATACAAAAGGAGTATTTTTTCTCAACAGACTTGAAATCGGCTGTATAATTTTGGAGAAATCCTTTATAAACCTCCGATAATAGTTTGCAAAACCAAGAAAGCCTTGCACTGCCTTAACGGTCCGCGGGGTGCTCCAATTGATTATTGCTTCCACTTTACTCATATCCATTTGAAAGCCCTGTGCGTTAATCACACACCCAAGGAAGGAAACTTCCTGTACGTGGAACAGACATTTCTCAAGCTTTGCATACAGCGAATTCTGTTGTAGTTTGCCAAGCATGGATTTCACATGAGTGACATGTTCCGAGAGGGTAGAGGAGTACACCAAAATATCGTCGATATAGACGATGCAATAGGTTTCCAGACATCCGCGTAATACTTCATCCATGAAAAATTGAAACGCGGCAGGGGCGTTGCATAGCCCGAAGGGCATCAACCTGTATTCGAACATTCCAAACTTTGTTCGAAACGCTGTTTTCCACTCATCCCCTTTTTGGACACGAACCAGATGATATGCCCCACGAAGATCGAGTTTGGTGAAATACCGGGCACCTTTTAGTTGGTCCATAAGTACTGGTATCAAGGGGAGAGGATATTGATTTTTGATGGTGACACGATTAATAGCTCGATAATCGATACAGGGTCTTAATTCAGCGCAATCCTTCTTGGGGATAAAAAACATAGGGGATGAAGCAGGTGATATCGAGTGTCTGATAAATCCTGACGCTAGGTTCTCCTCTATGTAAGTTTTTAGATATAGTGTTTCTTTCTCGGTCATGGCATAGACCCGACTGCATGGAATGTCTGCTCCTGGTATTAGTTCATTTCGGCAGTCGTAGACCCTATGTGGTGGCAGATGGGTAGCCTGTTGCTTATCAAACACAGGAAGGTATGCCTGATATTCCGCAGGAAGTACGGTAGCACAACAATATCGTTCTTGGGAACATGCGGTTGCCAAACACACAGACGGTGATATTTCCGGAATATGGGTGGTAGAGGAATCCTGAGTACAATGTTCCTGACAATAATCGGATGACAGTGTAATGGTGCGTGCAGCCCAACTGACTTTAGGATCATGAAGAGTCAACCATGGCATTCCTAAAATGAGACGAAATTGTGGAGCGTCTATAAGATCAAACTGGATATGTTCCTGATGATTTGGGCTGGTCTGCATTAACATAGGACAAGTGTGGTAAGCTACTGGACCAGATGACAATACGGTTCCGTCAAAGGCTTTCACCAATGCAGGTTTTTCTTTCTTTTCGCAGGCAATACCGATCTTCATGGCAAACTCTTGATCGATATAATTTCTGGTGGCTCCAGAATCTACCAGAGCATCAATGTTCAATGCGTTTTGAGGCGTGACCCATAAGGTGACTCGAAGATTCATGTGCGCCACAGCTGGATGTAAAGTATTAGCAAGTGAAGGGGAGATCGTTAATGGCATACAACCCAAGGCAGAGACCTCCTCCTGATTTGGGTTCTTCAGTTTTCCGTCTGCTTTTCAGACTGTACTAGGGCTTGAGCCCGTGGAACGAAGGGTCTTCCTGATACTGCATTTCTTGCTCTACATTCTTTAATAAAATGTCCTCCTTTTCCACAGTACAAACATTGTTTTAGACGGCGTCTTTTCTCTTTCTCCTCCTGTGACAGGGGACCACGAATGCCACCTATCTGCATGGGTTCGGGACTTTCCGCTGCTTTGGCACATTCTTCCGTTGGGCCTTTAAAGCGAGGATAGAATGGACGATTGTCCCCTCTCGTTCTGTCCCCTTTTCTCTCAAGGAACCGATGATCCAACTGAACCGTTAGGTCTATAAGGTCTTCGCAAGTGTCGGGAAGCTGTACCACTTGTGCCAGAACATCTTTAAGTTCCCCTCTAAGTCC
Organism: Lissotriton vulgaris; assembly: GCF_964263255.1. Classification (NCBI taxonomy): domain Eukaryota; kingdom Metazoa; phylum Chordata; class Amphibia; order Caudata; family Salamandridae; genus Lissotriton; species Lissotriton vulgaris. The sequence goes on along the minus strand of NC_141699.1, from coordinate 586,000,561 downwards.
TTGATAAAACAATGAGATCCGCTTAGCAGGCGGCCAGTCGGTTTCAACCACCAGCCTATTGAACAATGTAATGTAGGATAACAAGTCCTGAGAACCTTGACGTAATGTGAGAAGTTCCCTGTCAAGGGTCAACATATGGGACTTTCTATCAAAAAGCTTACGTAATTCCAGACAAAAAGCAGGAAAGCTGTGCAACACTGGGTCGTTTTTCTCCAACAACGGTATGGTCCAACTTGCGGCATTGCCACCCATATAGGACATCATAAATGCAGTCTTAGCAGGGTCATCTTGAAAAACCCCAGGTTTACAAAGAAAATGTAACCTACACTGATTCAGAAAGGTCTCAAACTTCCTGGGCTCCCCATAGAAGCGTTCAGGTGGAGCTAACGGAATACCCACGCTTTGCACAACATGAACTGTATGGACTGGATAGGTCTGGGGTATCGTAGAAGGGGGGGTGACTGAAGGAGGAACAAAAAACCCACCCGCTTCTGCTCCCAAAGGTGTAGGTGTCGTAGTAACAGGAGGAGGCAATGTAGCAGGTTTTAGGTAAGGACTCCCCCCTGTCCCTTTCCGTGACAGTCCTGCCACCTCTCTCCTCAATGTGCCTACTTCCTTATATAGTGTCTGATTTTCTGTTCTAGACGTATTCACTTCCTGCTGCAAGGCAGCTAGGCCTTCCACCACGGAAGCCAATATAGCCTCGATATTCATCGTCTGGGCCGGCGTATATACTTGGGCTTGTCAATCTGTCATGGATTGGCAGCAGCGCAAGCATACAATACGCCACTAACCTTTGCTCAAGATGTCCGGCAGAAACGATGTGTGAAGAGAAGTTCCCCAGTCCCTTCCAGCTACGAATCCCACAGCGAAAGTATCACTCACTGTGTGAAAGCGTACCCCGTCGGGAAAGGGTAAGTGGATAAAACAAAAAACAGGCAGTGATGATTCTCTGGGGGTCCTTCTGGGTCTGGTCAATATGTTGCATAGGATAGGAAAGAGCGTCCCACCTGAGTTGAGGAAAAGCAAAGAATATGGTTGTAAAGATTATCATAGATATTCCGAAACCCCTATTCCACCACTCACCAGAATCACACACCACCCAGGCCGGTAAGTAACGGGCAAAGGAACCCTTGCAAGCCAGACAGCACTATAATTGAACACAGTCTTAAGAAGCTGGAGAATGGCTAAATCCACTCGACACAAGAGTTCCTGGCCGTTGAGTACAGCGGTAAGAAATCAAAAAGCTTTTATGGCAGTTAGTATCACAAGCCAAACACTACCACTGTTCGAGTAATCCTGAGTTTGGATCAAAAAAGGAAGTGGAAGTAAATGAGTCACTGTCTCTTTTAGGTTCGCAATCCAGTCAGGGATCACAAAGAAAAACAACGTATCCCAGAACGCATCTCTTGTTAGTTGCGTACGGAGTATCTGCAAACACGACTTTAACAGCAGACGCGTTCGCACACAGGTACTTTCATTTACGAGACAAAGTCCAAGGAATGTCAATAGCAAGTGTACCAATAAATCACAGTCCCTATCTAATTATGGTACGAACAAAGAACACACGACTTTCGCAACTGAGGCGAGCCCGCTCTCCAATTGCCACAGTACTTATCATAAGTCGTCAGGATTCAGGAGACAAGATTCAGAACGAGTTCCACTCTTCGGCAAACTTCTTTCTTCCAGCTGAAATCCGGCGGGGATCACCATCCGCCATTCCAACAACCTCCGGATTGATTGACAAGCACCTTCCTAGTGGGAGGGAGGTGCTTATATGAGATACGCCCTGTGACTCCGCTAGACAGTCCCTTAGCATGCTGGTTAATGTAGTTCTTTCTGCCTGCCCTGCATATACTCCCAGGCACACACAATCGACGGGGCTCTCTAAGATGACACGGTTCTCGCCTCCTTGACCATGAAATCGCTACAGAACCCCCTCTCGAGGACTGCCGGCTCGGCGGTCGACCTGGTTTACCCGGATGCAGGGCATGGAATCGCTCAACCAACTCGGGACAGTTCAGATTACCCACAGGTTCCCATGTCCTCTCCTCAGGGCCATACCCTTTCCACTCCACCAAATACTGAATCCCACCCCTGACCATCCTGGAATCAAGAATGGATTGCACCTCATACTCCTCCTGTCCATCCACTTCAACAGGAAGGGGTTTCTCAGGGAGTCTCATACTGGGAGGACAAGGGACTAGGAGGGAAACATGGAATACAGGATGAATACGCCACCTCTCAGGGAGCGAGAGTTTGACAGCAACAGGGTTAATAACCTCCACTATACTGTAAGGACCCACATATTTGGGCTTCAGTTTGGAAACCCCTTTGATGTGGAGATTCTTAGTGGAGAGCCAAACCTTGTCCCCCACCCCGTAGATCGGCTCTACCGCCCTCCTCTTGTCAGCGAAGCGTTTCTGCGCGGACTGAGCATCGGCCAGACTACGTCTTGCATCTATCAACACTGCTCTAAGATGCGCATGATGTTCATTAATACTAGGCACAGGGGAGCGAACAGGCCAGTCGAATGGAAGGATATTCGGGTGATGACCATGGAGACAAAAAAAAGGAGAACAACCCAGTGTTGTGTGTACAGCGTTGTTATAGGCAAACTCTGCCATCCAGAGCAACATAGTCCAGTCCATATTGCTTTGCAGTGTGAAACATCAGAGATATTGTTCCAGCGTCTGGTTCAGACGTTCTGTTTTTCCATCCGTCTGGGGGTGGTAACTGGAGGAAAGTCGGGCATCGATGTTCAAAGTGGTGCACAGAGCCTTCCAAAACCGAGACGTGAACTGAGTTCCCCTGTCGGTTATCAATACACAAGGGAGACCGTGAGCCCGTACAATATGTTGGAGAAACACCTTTGCTAGTTCCGCAGACGTAGGTAATTCAGCCAATGGTACAAAATGGCCCATCTTCGTCAGATGATCCACTACAACCAATATCACTGTCATCCTGTCACAGGGTGGCATCTCAACAATGAAGTCCATGGAGAGAGTAAGCCATGGTTGGGGAGGTATGGGCAAAGGCCTAAGAAGTCCCACAGGTCGAGTATGAATGGCCTTTCCTTGTGCACATATTGCACAATTCCTGATGTAATATCGAACATCCTCCCGTAATTGGGGCCACCAGAAGGAACGTTCCATACTCGCAATGGTTTTATACATCCCCATATGTCCTCCCAATACAGAATCATGGGACCAAGCCAACACTTGCTGTCGCAGGGCTTCCGTAGGAATAAACAAAGCTGTACCATGATAGGCGAGGTCGTCCTTTTCTGTACGATGTTCCGGATTTTCCTGGATCCATTCCTGCAAGTTCATATCCACAAGGGCAACCTTCACTTCCTCTAAAAAGTTGTGTGAAGAAAGCAGGGCTACTGATGCGGTGGACATCTCCACTTCCTTGAGAATCAAGGGGGTTTCCATCTCCTCGGCTCCTTCCTGTTCTCCACCTCCGAGACATGAAAGTGCATCCACCTTTCCATTTTGTGGTCCAGGTTTATACTTGATGATAAAATCAAAGTCAGAAAAGAACAGGGACCACCGTAACTGTCTTGGAGTAAGAGCCTTGGCGGTCTTCAAGAATAGCAGATTCCTGTGATCCGTATAGCTCTCCACTGTATGCACCGCACCAAGGAGATAATGACGCCATTCCTCACGAGCTCTTTTTATAGCTAAAAACTCCTTATCCGTGATAGTATAGTTAATCTCACAGGGCGTGAGATTTTTGGAGAAGAAGGCAACAGGATGCATTTGGCCGGTAACTGGATGTCTTTGGGATAACACACCTCCCACCGCATATTGAGAGGCATCAGTCTCCAGAATATAAGGTAGTTGCGGATCAGGATGAAGAAGGATGGGAGCCTGGGTGAACTGCTTTTTTAGAAACTGAAAAGACGCAGCAGCATCCGAACTCCATACAAAAGGAGTATTTTTTCTCAACAGACTTGAAATCGGCTGTATAATTTTGGAGAAATCCTTTATAAACCTCCGATAATAGTTTGCAAAACCAAGAAAGCCTTGCACTGCCTTAACGGTCCGCGGGGTGCTCCAATTGATTATTGCTTCCACTTTACTCATATCCATTTGAAAGCCCTGTGCGTTAATCACACACCCAAGGAAGGAAACTTCCTGTACGTGGAACAGACATTTCTCAAGCTTTGCATACAGCGAATTCTGTTGTAGTTTGCCAAGCATGGATTTCACATGAGTGACATGTTCCGAGAGGGTAGAGGAGTACACCAAAATATCGTCGATATAGACGATGCAATAGGTTTCCAGACATCCGCGTAATACTTCATCCATGAAAAATTGAAACGCGGCAGGGGCGTTGCATAGCCCGAAGGGCATCAACCTGTATTCGAACATTCCAAACTTTGTTCGAAACGCTGTTTTCCACTCATCCCCTTTTTGGACACGAACCAGATGATATGCCCCACGAAGATCGAGTTTGGTGAAATACCGGGCACCTTTTAGTTGGTCCATAAGTACTGGTATCAAGGGGAGAGGATATTGATTTTTGATGGTGACACGATTAATAGCTCGATAATCGATACAGGGTCTTAATTCAGCGCAATCCTTCTTGGGGATAAAAAACATAGGGGATGAAGCAGGTGATATCGAGTGTCTGATAAATCCTGACGCTAGGTTCTCCTCTATGTAAGTTTTTAGATATAGTGTTTCTTTCTCGGTCATGGCATAGACCCGACTGCATGGAATGTCTGCTCCTGGTATTAGTTCATTTCGGCATCGTAGACCCTATGTGGTGGCAGATGGGTAGCCTGTTGCTTATCAAACACAGGAAGGTATGCCTGATATTCCGCAGGAAGTACGGTAGCACAACAATATCGTTCTTGGGAACATGCGGTTGCCAAACACACAGACGGTGATATTTCCGGAATATGGGTGGTAGAGGAATCCTGAGTACAATGTTCCTGACAATAATCGGATGACAGTGTAATGGTGCGTGCAGCCCAACTGACTTTAGGATCATGAAGAGTCAACCATGGCATTCCTAAAATGAGACGAAATTGTGGAGCGTCTATAAGATCAAACTGGATATGTTCCTGATGATTTGGGCTGGTCTGCATTAACATAGGACAAGTGTGGTAAGCTACTGGACCAGATGACAATACGGTTCCGTCAAAGGCTTTCACCAATGCAGGTTTTTCTTTCTTTTCGCAGGCAATACCGATCTTCATGGCAAACTCTTGATCGATATAATTTCTGGTGGCTCCAGAATCTACCAGAGCATCAATGTTCAATGCGTTTTGAGGCGTGACCCATAAGGTGACTCGAAGATTCATGTGCGCCACAGCTGGATGTAAAGTATTAGCAAGTGAAGGGGAGATCGTTAATGGCATACAACCCAAGGCAGAGACCTCCTCCTGATTTGGGTTCTTCAGTTTTCCGTCTGCTTTTCAGACTGTACTAGGGCTTGAGCCCGTGGAACGAAGGGTCTTCCTGATACTGCATTTCTTGCTCTACATTCTTTAATAAAATGTCCTCCTTTTCCACAGTACAAACATTGTTTTAGACGGCGTCTTTTCTCTTTCTCCTCCTGTGACAGGGGACCACGAATGCCACCTATCTGCATGGGTTCGGGACTTTCCGCTGCTTTGGCACATTCTTCCGTTGGGCCTTTAAAGCGAGGATAGAATGGACGATTGTCCCCTCTCGTTCTGTCCCCTTTTCTCTCAAGGAACCGATGATCCAACTGAACCGTTAGGTCTATAAGGTCTTCGCAAGTGTCGGGAAGCTGTACCACTTGTGCCAGAACATCTTTAAGTTCCCCTCTAAGTCCTTGATAAAACAATGAGATCCGCTTAGCAGGCGGCCAGTCGGTTTCAACCACCAGCCTATTGAACAATGTAATGTAGGATAACAAGTCCTGAGAACCTTGACGTAATGTGAGAAGTTCCCTGTCAAGGGTCAACATATGGGACTTTCTATCAAAAAGCTTACGTAATTCCAGACAAAAAGCAGGAAAGCTGTGCAACATTGGGTCGTTTTTCTCCAACAACGGTATGGTCCAACTTGCGGCATTGCCACCCATATAGGACATCATAAATGCAGTCTTAGCAGGGTCATCTTGAAAAACCCCAGGTTTACAAAGAAAATGTAACCTACACTGATTCAGAAAGGTCTCAAACTTCCTGGGCTCCCCATAGAAGCGTTCAGGTGGAGCTAACGGAATACCCACGCTTTGCACAACATGAACTGTATGGACTGGATAGGTCTGGGGTATCGTAGAAGGTGGGGTGACTGAAGGAGGAACAAAAAACCCACCCGCTTCTGCTCCCAAAGGTGTAGGTGTCGTAGTAACAGGAGGAGGCAATGTAGCAGGTTTTAGGTAAGGACTCCCCCCTGTCCCTTTCCGTGACAGTCCTGCCACCTCTCTCCTCAATGTGCCTACTTCCTTATATAGTGTCTGATTTTCTGTTCTAGACGTATTCACTTCCTGCTGCAAGGCAGCTAGGCCTTCCACCACGGAAGCCAATATAGCCTCGATATTCATCGTCTGGGCCGGCGTATATACTTGGGCTTGTCAATCTGTCATGGATTGGCAGCAGCGCAAGCATACAATACGCCACTAACCTTTGCTCAAGATGTCCGGCAGAAACGATGTGTGAAGAGAAGTTCCCCAGTCCCTTCCAGCTACGAATCCCACAGCGAAAGTATCACTCACTGTGTGAAAGCGTACCCCGTCGGGAAAGGGTAAGTGGATAAAACAAAAAACAGGCAGTGATGATTCTCTGGGGGTCCTTCTGGGTCTGGTCAATATGTTGCATAGGATAGGAAAGAGCGTCCCACCTGAGTTGAGGAAAAGCAAAGAATATGGTTGTAAAGATTATCATAGATATTCCGAAACCCCTATTCCACCACTCACCAGAATCACACACCACCCAGGCCGGTAAGTAACGGGCAAAGGAACCCTTGCAAGCCAGACAGCACTATAATTGAACACAGTCTTAAGAAGCTGGAGAATGGCTAAATCCACTCGACACAAGAGTTCCTGGCCGTTGAGTACAGCGGTAAGAAATCAAAAAGCTTTTATGGCAGTTAGTATCACAAGCCAAACACTACCACTGTTCGAGTAATCCTGAGTTTGGATCAAAAAAGGAAGTGGAAGTAAATGAGTCACTGTCTCTTTTAGGTTCGCAATCCAGTCAGGGATCACAAAGAAAAACAACGTATCCCAGAACGCATCTCTTGTTAGTTGCGTACGGAGTATCTGCAAACACGACTTTAACAGCAGACGCGTTCGCACACAGGTACTTTCATTTACGAGACAAAGTCCAAGGAATGTCAATAGCAAGTGTACCAATAAATCACAGTCCCTATCTAATTATGGTACGAACAAAGAACACACGACTTTCGCAACTGAGGCGAGCCCGCTCTCCAATTGCCACAGTACTTATCATAAGTCGTCAGGATTCAGGAGACAAGATTCAGAACGAGTTCCACTCTTCGGCAAACTTCTTTCTTCCAGCTGAAATCCGGCGGGGATCACCATCCGCCATTCCAACAACCTCCGGATTGATTGACAAGCACCTTCCTAGTGGGAGGGAGGTGCTTATATGAGATACGCCCTGTGACTCCGCTAGACAGTCCCTTAGCATGCTGGTTAATGTAGTTCTTTCTGCCTGCCCTGCATATACTCCCAGGCACACACAATCGACGGGGCTCTCTAAGATGACACGGTTCTCGCCTCCTTGACCATGAAATCGCTACAAACAGTCACTGACGGGCGTTTGAGTCAACACCTTATTTACAGCTTCACACAATCGGCACGCAGCTCACACTTCAACGTTATGTTAATATCGGAGTTTTGAATTTCAATTTCGTTGAGTTTGTAAACACAAACAGACACAGAGTAACCATTATGGTGGAGGTTGTACTTAAGGTAGAGAATCCCAATTATTAATCAGAACCATGATTGTATTACTTACTTACAGAAATTCCCAGGATGAAGGCATTTGATGCCAAAATGCATTGGGAGAGAAATGAATATATTGCAAACATGATGCATTATGGGAAATTGAGTTTTACATTTTATGAAGAAATCCATGTAAAGCAATGAATTGGAGAAATAATATGTAAAATATATGATTATTTGAAAACAAAGAACAACGTGAAGAGCATTTTTTTGTCAATACTGGCTGGAGCCACAGTACCCATCAACCTGTGCCCAGAGAGACACACTGCAGTAGCAGAGGTGCAACGTACTCATTTGATGTACACCCCGAGTGGGGGTGATTCTCAGGAGCACGGAAAAATAGTAAACCCACAGAAATCTAGCAGTGCACGACTAACAACCTTTTTTGAAGGACAGAAATGAGACACAGTCAGAAGCACACCAGAACAGGATGGAAATGCAATAAACATGTCAAAAGAAACGTACACACTAACAACTTAGCATATCAACACCATTGTGGACTACAGACTATCTGACAGGACACATCACGGCACGCTTCGAGTCAAGTACCAGACGGATAAACTCTAACAGCAACTGAGCTGCACAAACACATCACAGGCTCACTCAGGACATTGACATGACGAACCTGTGAACTCACTTCAGATGAAGAAGTTGTTGATGAGCTGTGTGCGGACGTCACCCTCATCATCCTCATCACTGGCCTCGTGGCCCAGGTCAGGATCCTCCACAGGTGGTGGATGTTGGTCGTCCTTGTCCTGGATGAGAGGCACCTCCTTCCGTACTGCCTTGTTGTGGAGCATGTAGCAGACAATGATGATTTTACACACCTTTGCAGGCTCATATGGGAGGGCCCCTCCGGTCTTGTCCAGGCAGCGGAAGCGGCTTTTCAGGGGACCAAAGGTATGCTAGATGACTCGCCTGGTTCTGCCATGTGCCTGATTGTATCGCATCTGGGATGCTGTCACAGGGTTCCTCAGGGGTGTCAGCAACCAAGGCATGTTGGGTTATGCAGAGTCACCTACATACAAAGAATCACACATTAGTTGATATTGTAAGGGGTGGGAGACAACATTGCAAAACACATACAATGGTTAACAGTACACATCAACAAGCCAAGAGCTTGAAGAGCATTTTTTTGTCAATACTGGCTGGAGCCGCAGCACCCATCAACCTGTGCCCAGAGAGACACACTGCAGTAGCAGAGGTGCAACTTACTCATTTGATGTACACCCCCGAGAGGGGGTGATTCTCAGGAGCACAGAAAAATAGTAAACCCACAGAAATCCAGCAGTGCACGACGAACAACCTTTTGTGAAGGACAGAAATGAGCCACAGTCAGAAGCACACCAGAACAGGATGGAAATGCAATAAACATGCCAAAAGAAACTTACACACTAACAACTTAGCATATCAACACCATTGTGGACTACAGACCATCTGACAAGACACATCACAGCACGCTTCGAGTCAAGTACCACACGGATAAACTCTAACAGCAACTGAGCTGCATAAACACATCACAGGCTCACCAGGACATTGACATGACAAACCTGTGAACTCACTTCAGCTGAAGAAGTTGTTGATGAGCTGTGTGCGGACGCCACCCTCATCATCCTCATCACTGACCTCGTGGCCCAGGCCAGGATCCTCCACAGGTGGTGGATGTTGGTCGTCCTTGTCCTGGATGAGAGGCACCTCCTTCCGTACTGCCTTGTTGTGGAGCATGTAGCAGACAATGATGATTTTACACACCTTTGCAGGCTCATATGGGAGGGCCCCTCCGGTCTTGTCCAGGTAGCGGAAGTGGCTTTTCAGGGGACCAAAGGTATGCTAGATGACTCGCCTGGTTCTGCCATGTGCCTGATTGTAGCGCATCTGGGATGCTGTCACAGGGTTCCTCAGGGGTGTCAGCAAGCAAGGCATGTTGGGGTATCCAGAGTCACCTACATACAAAGAATCACACATTAGTTGAGTATTGTAAGGGGTGGGAGACAACATTGCAAAACACATACAATGGTAAACAGTACACATCAACCAGCCAGCATGCTGGTTTGGCATCTGTGACATCATCAACGGTATGCAACTCCTCCTCAAGATGTAGGCATCATGGGCCGTACCAGGGAAACGTACACACACATGTGTAATCACCATGTCCACCAGGCATACCACAAGAGCATTGGTTGAATGGTAATGTTTACGGTTGCGGTATGCCTGTTCCTGTATCTGTGGTGGTATCAGGGCCACATGTGTGCCATTGACTGAGCCAATCACGCTTGGCATCCTCCCCAGTACATAGAAGGCATCCTTGATCTCTGCAAACTCACCCGGTGTAGGAAACTTGATGTAGGAGTCCAGGTGAGTCAACATCCCCTTCAAAACATCTCGTAGCACATGGCTGAACATAGTTTGTGACATACCACCAACACTAGCCACAGTGTGTTGGAAGGTACCGGTGGCAAAGAAGTGCAGGGCTGCCATCACCTTAACCTTTGGTTTCAGTGCTGTCGGGTATGTGCGGCCAGGTACCAGATGCTGCTCCAACTGCTCCGCCAACTCATCGATCATGCTCCTGGTGAAGGGGTACCATTGGATGCTGTCACGTTCCACCATGGTCTCGAGGTCAGGAAACGGTCTATGGTCTGCTGGGGCCCTGCAGTACAGAGATGAGCAAAGTAACATCACATATTAATTTACCCATGTGGCACTCAACTTGCAAAAAATCACATTTTACATCATAGCTATTCACAATTAACTAAGGTGTGTGCGGTTGGTTATGGACACTATGTCACCTTCATGCCCATCATCTCATATATAAATCACACATGTGTACATGAGTTCCTTGGGGTGCAATGGCAAATCATTGGGCTGTGGCACAGTACCCATGGACTGCTGTCACGTTCAAAACACACAACACAGTGACAAGGGAGGACTGATGTTACACAGGCATCACAACTCCATGTCGGAAAAATAGGCATGGTCCCTGTATTGCCACATGTGCACTGGAATGACATGTTGTATGAAGGACATCACACAACCAATAATGAGTCACACAGTTAGTGACCCCTGTGGTCCCTGCAGGCCATACACGGATGCCCCTTACACATACACACACAGCATGAAATTGCATGCACAAGGCACATGGTGGACCCTGTCTCACATTGGGCACATGGAACCACAAACATCAGAGACCCAACATGCACACAGACTGTGTGGGTAGATCATGATTGTAGCCACGGGTCTGGCTGTGACGTACATGGCATGCAACCCTGTACTCATGGTGTATGTGACAAGTCATACACATATCAAAAGTGGTACTGTGTCCATTACTCATGCCCATAAGCCAACACTTTGAAATTACATTTGTGAGGTGCACCACACCAAAACTAATCGGTCCCCATGAACTCCTGCCCAGCCTGGGAGTGGCATGACCTAAGTGCCATTCAAGAATAGAAATGTTGCCCCCCCATACACACACAGGTGATACAGCCTTACATGCCATGGTATGCAGCGTGGGACTTGCTGTGGTGTTGAAGGTGTGGCCATGGCACTTACATTTGTGTTTAAACCATCTGCAAGTCACACCAATGTGATCCGACGCGGCTGACTTGTATGCAGATGTGCCGTACATGAATGGACCGAGTAGTGCTCACACCTTGTCCATTGACTGCACGAGGCGAATGCATTAACAGTCATCCGCATCTGATCACATTGATGCCAATGGGCAATGCGTGTGCACGGCTCGGTTCATGCATGTTGGACGCGTATGCAATCTGACCCGACGCGGGTGACTTGTAAGCAGACGCGTAGTACAGGCATGAACCGAGCTGTGCGCATGCATAGCCCATGGACTCGTATCCGGACGGATGCGTCTTGTTAAAAAAATACGCGTTAGATAGTCAGTTTACCGAGCCGTGCGCACTCATTGGCAATGGGTTGTCATGGAGACGGAGGCGAATTTAAAAAAACTTTCGAGTCATGCGCTGGAAATAAAGTTGGATGCGTACAACAATGTTGCAATCCTAGGGCGTCCTGAAGGTGAGTGATTTGAACGATGCGGAACACGTGTGGGAGTCTTACATTTTCATGGATTGAACAGATTCATAGAATGCAACCGTGTCTGGCCTATCAGTGAGGGGCAATGTCACAGAATCTGCCTCTGCAGCACTGATTTAAGGCTGGAAGGCCCCTAGGGAGCTCATTTGCCTGCACTACATGCTACAGGACCACTTTCCCAAATCCACTGCTGCTGCTGTCTGTGCTTCCTCTGGATCCTGCAATGGCACATACTTTGGAGAGGGCCCCAGCATTCACTGAGGAGGAGAACCAGGCCCTGCTGGATGGGGTCCTCCCAGAGTACAGCAAGCTGTATGGGAAACCAGGGGAGCAGGTGAGTGAGCAGTCCAGTGCCGAGGGTGTAAATCCATGCCTGATCTGTGAACATGTCTGACATGCCATTTGCAGTCTTTTGGCCTGGTCACACTCCCACATTACGTTGGTCTTGGAGTCCAGGACTCGTTTCCCTCAAATGTGTCAGTCACACTCCTCATCTGATCCACAGTTGTGGCCCCTACAGTCTGAGTTTTTTAACTTGGACACTGCGTCCCCTTCATTCAGCTATGCTGGGGTCCTGCACAGCATATGATACTGGGACTCTGATGTGTGCATCGTGGGTGGGTCTATTCTTTGCACTATGCCTGGTCTCTGACATGTGTTCTGTGTGTGCCTTTCATATGTGTTCAAATTGCTGGTGTGGGTCACAACATGTGTAATGGGGTTCTTAAAACACGCACATGCATCAGCTGAGTCCATGTAATGTCCTCAGGAGTATGTTTAGGAAGTATTTCACACTTGCCCAGACACCTGCCTACTGTCCAGGCCAATACACTGTTTTAGGTATACCTGGTCAGTCATGCCCACTCCACAGCATTGGGAGAGTCTGTACTCACACTCACGTGTATGGCCCTACTGATTGTGCTTCCTGAAATGTGCCATCAGGTGTCTGACACAATGTCATTGTGTTGTGGCTTTTTTTTGCGACAACTGGTGTGTTGAGGATTTTAGTGACAGCAGGACATCTGAGTTGTGACAATGGTGATCATACCTGTGCGTCAAAAAATATATCCCTTTGGGGAATTTGATTAGCATACCAGCAATGCATTCATCACATACATCCTACTGAGACACACTTGGTCAATTTATCAGTAAGCCAGTAAGTCAGATCTAAATCCAATTTCTACAGAATTATATAAAAACGTTCTAGATTTTATTAAGGTGGTTCAAGAAATTATATATATTAAAACAGCTTTTCATTTTAGAAATAATACATCATGATACACATCAAAAACACAGTAAATTAAAAAAAGGAAATTTGTTAAAAAAATATTTTGAATAGAATTGCATTCAACCAATTCAAAGATTCAAAAAGATGCATAACCCTAATTACATATAAAAATGGATATAGCACTGCATTTATAAATTTATGTCAGAAAGTACAAGAAGGCATATATTCGTAGGCCAAAGAAAAGTGACGGGTTTCGGAGGGTTTACATAAATCCAACCTCCTTCTTCAGGCTTCTTAGTGTTTGGTTTTGACAGCAGTATCAGGCTATCAGTCAATTCATATACTATATTGATCGTTTCAGTCAAAATATATTCTTCCAAGAATCCTTGTATTCAAACTTGGTGATCGCTACCAGTGTCAATCAATTCCTACTGCATCCATTGATTATATATAGCTTTGGGACAATTTCAATGGTTAAAAGCCTCTTATGAATATTAGGATTTAATCCTTTATAATATTGGACGAATAAGCACTCTGTACTCAGTGAACACTGGCTGTGAGGTTGCATGAGATTTTTTAATCCCGGGCAGACGATAAATTTCCTCTACAATACACCAATCAAAATACAGAGTGCTTAACCATCCAATATTGACGTTGGAGGAAAGCCCAGTGCATTAGATAAATGGAAACAACATACTATTATGGAAAACCCAGTGCATTAGATAAATGGAAACAACATACTATTACGAGTTATAAGAGTTGTGACATTTTATGAAGATGACCATTGAGAGGAAGAAACCTGTATCTGAACTATTTAGTTTACACAGATGTGTCACTAAACATGATGGTTTTGTGCATTGTTTTTATTTTCTGTCCCGTAACCGGGACAATGGGATTTAGATTCGTATAACGACCGAGAGTTGAATCTAAAAGGAAGACTCACATGAGGGGCTTCATCTTAACTGTACCTTACAGCCGGTAGGAGACACCGTGGCTGAGTAAGGGTAAATATGGCATTATAACTTGTAATAATGATTATTTGACAAGGTTTGTATTGATATGGGCATTTCTAACTATAAAAATATGTTACCTTTTGTTGACAGTCTATATGAATGGTGTGTCCAACTTTGATGCAGTGGCGAAAAACTGTTGGCCCTGAAGAATTTGCCAAAAAGTATTCTGGGCAATGAAACATGTTGGCTTATGGTATTGGTATGCATACATAGCAGCCAGCCTTCCCCTTTTTTTTTAGCTTGATAGGTTACACAAAGTAAAGAATAAAGTGTTTGTGAGACATTTATATCCATCAATTTTAACTCAAATTGTTTTATATTTTGTATTACTTCACTGCCACTATAGTTTGTTTCTTTTGGACACATTTATTTTCGGCAAAATGATCGCCAATGATGATAACAATGGGCTTATCCGGTGAGTACCTACTAGGCATCCCGATGATGGTTCACCCGTGAGGGGTCATTTTGCCCACACACATTTTTTTCACAGTATGATTGTTGTGAACTGAGTGCATTGAATATTTATAGGTACATCAGTCACTTCCTTTTTTCTTCGTTTGCATTCAGACAGACTGTCATAATCGGGTTGGATGTTTTTTACTAAGAGGCAGGTAAACGTGTGACACTCTACCCCAAATATATATATATAAAAAATAGGGAAGAGCTTTTGTTTATGCAGAAACTTGTAACAGATTGCACATGTGTCAACTTTAAACTTTTGAGTAATTGCCTCAAAAAACCGTGTCATGTTGTTTTGATTACTGATAAATTGACCCGAGTGTGTCTGAGTAGGATGTGTGTGGTGAATGCATTGTTGGTAGGCTAATCAAATACCCCAAAGGGAGATATTTTTTGAGGTAACCGTCTTTTGTGGTGTCCTGTCCCTTTGGAGTGTTGGACCCCTCTCTTCTTTAGAGGAGATCATACCTGTGCAACATATAGGGGTGTGGTTAGTTGAATGTGCAAAATGCTGTATGCAAGAGTGACTTTCACACAGCTGTGTGTCATTGTCAGCATACTGTGAGGTGCTAATATTCATGTAGTTGTGTTTGCAGTCACTCATATGTAATATGTAAGATTTGAGTGATATAGCTTCATCATAGTCCAAGAACAGTGTGTGGCAGGGGACAGAGTGGGGCACTTGTCAGCTGCAGAGTTTGGTATGGGCCTGACCTATGAATGTGACGCAGCGCAGGCTGATGTTGTCCGGATGTATTGACCCATGACACGTGACAGTGAAGACTGACTTACCATGCATTGACTTGAGAAGAGGGTCCTGCATTGGAGTCAGAGGTGCTCCATGCACCCCATTGTGTCATTAACTTTCAGGACGTAAGGACATCATTGTGTGTTGTGCTGCTAGGCATCACAAGATTGTGAAATGTGAGTCTGGGCATACATTCATCCAGACCCCTGTATTGAGTGATTGGCATTAGATGTGATGTTTGACAATAGTACTGTACTTCCACATGGTCATTTGCATGCTCAACAACCGTGTATGTGGTGCATGTGTGCACTTTTGGGTATCATCAGCCAGCACGCAACCGACATATGGGTACAGGTCCAGGAGGGATTTGTGTGCCATGGTTGATGTTCAGACTGGCTATTGCCCTATGTACACCTCTGTGTGCATTTTGAGCACATATCAGCTAAGGATGCCAGTGCATGGCCTGTGATGTGGTGTATTTACAGTGTTGTGTGCAGTCAGTGCAGGCAACTAATGTGGTCGTTCTTTTCCTACTTATATGCAGATACATCCACAGGCACAGGACACAGTGCCACGGAACAGGAGGAGCCGCAGAGCCAGCCTGGGCCAGCAACTGAGGAGTCTGAGGGACCCAGTGGCACAGAGGGTGAGGGGAGCCACACCGAGGAGTCCTCAGCACCATCTACCTCGGCTGAGGACCACAGCAGCTCGGAGGATGACTCCCTTGTGGGGGCGGGTGTCAGCAGCCAGGAAACAACTGATAGTGAGGCTTTCCACGCCACCACCACTGCCACCACCACCACCACTACCACCCTCCCCTCGGCTCCCATCCCAGAGGTCCATGGCAGGTCCCGTGTTCAGGAGCATGTCTCCTTCCTGCCAGGCACTGCACCCCCTGCCCCTGTGTCCCCTGCTGCCCTGAGTGTGGAGTCTGTGGACTTACTTAAACAGATCCATGTAGGGCAGACATCAATGCTGAGAGTCCTCCATGCACACACCGGTCTGTTGACACAACTGGTGTCGTTCATGGAGGGCATCTCATCTGGCATGTCTGCCCTACAGAGGACCAATCAGTCCGTGGCCTCCTCGCTGACGACAGCAGTATCCCTCCTACAGCAGTCCCTTACCCCTTCAGCCTCAGCTTAAATAACTACTCCTAGCACCATGCCTGTCTCCAGCACACAGACACCTGCACGGTCACCCAAACACACAGACACAGACACCACACAATCACCCTAAAATAAGTCTAAACATGCACACAAGCTAAGTCAGGGGACTCATACCACACACACAGGGGATGGGTTGCATACACACACACAGGCATCCACAACCACTCCGCAGTCCTCAGATCCCTCGCCCTCCAAGAGCCCTTCCCTTGTCTCACCTGCAACCCCATCTCCTAGGAAACTCTTCCTGTGTGACCTAGACTTCTTCCCCTCAGATCCAGCAGATCCTGACCACAGGGGGAGAGGAAATCCCCACACACAGAGAAGAGTGCCCCTCACACCCAGACACCCTTCCCCAAGCGCAGGCAGACTGAGGCCCCACCCACAAGTCACCCCATACCTGGAAGAGCAAGACCCCACCCCCACCCCCATCTCCCAGCTCCACTGCACAGTCTCCTTCCTCCATCCCCCAGGTCAATACACCACAGGTTCCCCCGCCACTCCCTCTCCCAGGTTCCCCCACCCACAAATACATCATCCCCAAAATACTCAGGCCCTCCCCAACTCCCACTTGCTCTTCCACTGACACCACCACCAGTCTGTATGTTGCTGCAACTACTGTGGGGAGTGTGTCCCCCCCAGCTGTCCTGCCAACCTCACCTGCACCCCTTTCCACTCCCATGGTGTTAGGTACTGCAGTGGAGTCCACGACCACCCAGTCTGACATGGGCACAGCAGTGGGGACCATGTCCACTACACCTGACCTGACCACTGCAGTGGTTCCAGCACCCACCCCATCAGACCTGTGCCCCACAGTTGTGACAGCACAACTCATGTCAGACCCCTCCACTGCAGTTGCCACTGACTCTCCTGCACCTAGCACCCCTTCACAACCTCCTTCTTCTCAGCCCTGATCCCGTCCCTGCGGTGCCTGGCCTGCCCCATGTATGCCCCTCAGAGTGGATTTCCCCAGACCTTATCAGTGCAGGCAATTAATGGGTGACAGGTGTCACTCACACCGTCATTGGACTTTGGATTTTCAAAGGGACATTGGACCACATTTTATTGTTGATTTTCCCTTCCAGATGGCAGATTGCTGATTAAAGCATTTTGTTTTCTACTTCTGCATTTGCTTGAGCTGTAGATTTTGTTGATGCTGTTTAGCCTGACCTTGGTGTGATGATGCAGGATTTAAAAATGTCTGTTACTGAGGTGTTGATGTGGTGTACTCCATGTGGCCCATGAGATGTGTTTCATGTTCAGATTGGTATCCATGTCAACCTTTGCAGCTGAGTGGGTGTGTCATGATTAACTAATTTAGCACAGGGATGGTAACATTTCATTGGCATGGCCACATCTGTGGCTTGCAACCATGCACATATGATGTGCTTCAAAATGTCCAATTTGACAGATACCCTGACTGTTGTGCCATCTCTATTGTACATGCAGGTGTGGGCATCATTGGCGTAAAGTCAACTGTGTCCTCTGTGCAACTTGGTAGACATATGTATTGTCTATGTGCAGGTAACTTAAGGGGCAATACCGTACCCAGGCGTATGTCACCAGTGCCTACATTGGGTGGTAGATGAAGGTTGAATGTACAGGTGTTGTGCTGACATGCCCAGGAATCTTACCTACTGTTTGGCATGTGCTGCTATTTCCATGATAACACCTACCTTGTGGTCACTGTGATGATGGGTGATTTGCACCCTTTGCCACAATGCTCAACTTTAGCTGCAGTATGTGTCCACACATATTACATTGGATGTACACACTGATGTGGTGTTTTCACACATTGGCCCAGGGCTATTTCAAAGCTTGACTTGTGTCGCCCACACTCTGGTGTTGTTCACACATGTAATGGTAGTTACTTTGTGTGTCATGAATCAAAATCACTGTTTGGGTATTTGTCAGGCACTACCCACTGTTGGCATGATGTTGTTGTGAAATGTATTTGGCTGACATGCCTGTGGTTGATGTTTGTTGATGTGTGTTGCATCATCCTCCCTATGGGTGGGGGTGTCAATATTGTCTGCCACACGAACCCCTATGGCTGGGGTGGCATCAGTGATAGGCAACATGACACATATGGGTCGGGTGGCATCAGTGATAGGCAACATGCCCCTATGGGTGGGGTGGCATCAGTGATAGGCAACATGCCCCTATGGGTGGGGTGGCAGTGGGGGTGGGTAACATGCCCCTATGGGTGGGGTGGCATCAGTGATAGGTAACATGACACATATGGGTGTGGTGGCATCAGTGATAGGCAACATGCCCCTATGGGTGGGGTGGCATCAGTGATAGGCAACATGCCCCTATGGGTGGGGTGACAGTGGGGGTGGGTAACATGCCCCTATGGGTGGGGTGGCATCAGTGATAGGCAACATGACACATATGGGTGGGGTGGCATCAGTGATAGGCAACATGCCCCTATGGGTGGGGTAGCATCAGTGATAGGCAACATGACACATATGGGTGGGGTGGCAGTAGTGATGGCCATGGGTTCCCTGAGGAGGCGTGGTACTGGTGGACCCCCTGGGCTTGTTTGTAGGGTGGGTGTCCGACTTACCGTCTGCGCCGTCCTCGTCTGTTCCTGATCCGGTCATATATGTACAGGACTGGTATGACCTGCGCAATTGGATTCATGCTCCGTCTCGATCCGTTTCTGGCTGCTCCGGTTCAAATCAGTGGAATGGGTTAATTGCCCGAATCGGAGTTGATATGCAGCTCTTCCGGGAGTTGAGACTTCCTGTACGTGGCGACCCATCTGGAACGTAGGAACTGCGCATCGTACTTGACTGGCCGGAAGTAGCAGTGTTAATGTTGCCGTGCGGCGTGGATTGGGTTTTTCCGGGTCAGACTCAGACGGAAATTGATGATTGAGTCGGAGCATGCGGCTCGGTCGGGAATTTGGCACTTTTCCGCACCGTACTTCCTCGGCAGGACGGTCTCGCTCCTGGTATGGTTCGGCCGTAAGGTAAGGCTACTGAAAAGTCTCGGAGGGCTGACCGAACGAGATCGGAATCGACCCCTAAGTGTTATGGAGAGTAATTATGTGGTATGGTAGTCTATGTTGTGGTGTGGTAACCTCAGGGTTAGTCTTCCTCATTTCCATAGAAGCTAAACTATAAACTCAATGAGACAAAAAAATAAGGAACTACTGAGGGGGCACTTCTGGACCTAGTCGGAGGTATGAGCAGGGCCACTGGAATTATGCGACTGTTTTGCTGCACCGACGTTTGCACAATTATACATTTTCTGCATTTGCCACATATGTCAGATCTGTGTACTCTTCGGGGTCCGGTTGGTGCAATAAGGGGTCCACCCCTTGGCATCCCCCAACTCCAACTGAATGTTACGGAGCAGTAGGGCGATCAAGTGAGGGAAAGGAAAGGATGGGAACAGCAGGGAGGAGAACCTGTAATACAAAGGCAACACAGAGTAAATACACATATACAATATGCTACTCTCATAAAGTCTCGCTAGAAAAGTACATAGATACCTTATACACCATAGTATTATATCAAGCAGGTATAGCCAAGTGAGAACAACCAGTCTCCAGGGGTGGATAAGTCTACAAAACAGAACACAATTACATTAGATCACACATGTATTTACCCCTAAACCCGGGATCCCTCCTGCTCACCTAAACTAGGAAAAAATGCAAAAACTAAATGGAAAAAGACCACAAAATCATGGAAGTCCAATTGAACGCTCTCTCTCCTTGTGCAAGAATGCCAATTTGTGTACTCTCCTTTAAAAACGCCAGGAAAGTTTTCCATTAAATGAACTACACGTGAACTGCTCCCTACACTATGATCACCACAAGGTTCGTAGTCTAGAAATAAAGGCTTTCTTCTAACTCCTGATCTGCAATAGCCTTAGTCCAGTAATGCACTCTTCCTCTTCGAAAGGAGACCTCACGGTTAACTCACCGTGGTCTCAAACCAAAACACATGTTCCAAAGGCAAACAGCAGTGCTTCGCGGTTAACTCAACACCGCTGAAACCAAATCCGCAGTGTTTGGCTGCACACTGCTGAAATGTCGCGGTTACCTCACCGCTCCTTATTAGACCTCCAGACAGCCTTCTAACGGCGTAATCCTCAATGCCGTTGAGATACCTTTCATGCGATTCTCCAAGATTGGGCTCCGACGTCCTGTCGAGCCGAGAAAAAAAATCCCGAAACAAAACAGTACTACGTGCGTCACGTCTACTTGTAGATGCTGGTTCCGCCCCTCCTGCCTCTGGAAAATGTAGTCTTTCAGCTAGGCAGGCATGGAACCACGCAATTACTGACAACATAATCCATCATCTGCTGCATAATCTGCAGATTTGAACAAAAAAAACCTTGTTTCTTGCTCAAACTGCTCAAACACTACCAGAAATGCTGCAACAAGTGTTACAGCGTGGTGGAAGGCCCTTTGCAAAGCTAGAATGGTCACCTGTTAGTTATTGCTAAATGTGGGTTTTAAATTGCTACTAATGGTGAGCAAACCACTCTTTCTGCATTTCTACACCTTTCTTTTTTCTGCACTTCTTTTGCTTCTTTCGGCTCATCTCTTCTACTTTCTACACCTCTCTTGCCTCTTTCTGCACCTCTGTTGCCTCTTTCTGCACCTCACTTGCTTCTTCCTATGCCCCTCTTGCCTCTTTCTGCACCCTTCTTCCCTCTTTCTGAACCTCTCTTGCCTGTTTCAGCACCTCTCTTTCTAAACCTCTGTTGCTTCTTTCTATATGTCTCTTGCCTCTTTCTGCACCCCTCTTGTCTCTTTCTGCACCTCTCTTGCCTCTTTCTACACTTCTCTTGCCTCTTTCTGCGCCTCTGTTGCTTCTTTCTCTACCCCTTTTGCCTCTTTCTTCATCCCTCTTCCCTCTTTCTGTACCTCTCTTGCCTGAGTCTGCCCACCTGTTCTCTCTTTCTGCACCCCTTTTGCCTGATTCTGCATCTCTGTTGCCTCTTTTTGCTGTTCTCTTGCCTCCTTCTGCCACCTCTCTTGCTTCTTTCTGCACCTCTCTTGCCTCTTTCTGTATCTCACTAGCTTCTTTCTGTACCCCCTTGCCTTTTTCTGCACCCGCTTCCCTCTCTGTGCAACTCTCTTGCATCTTTCTACACCTCTCTACCCTCTTTCTCCACCACTCTTGCCTCTTTCTGTACCTATGTAGCTTATTTCTGTACTTCTCTTGCCTCTTTCTGCACCCTTCGTGCCTATTTCAGCACCTCTGTTACTTCTTTATGCAGTTCTCTTCCTTCTTTCTGTACCTCTCCTATCCATTTCTGTACCCCTCTTGCCTCTTTTTGCACCTCTTCTGGTTCATTCTGCACTGTTCTTGGTTCTGTACCTCTTTTGCAAATTTCTGCATCCCTCTTGCCTATTTCTGCACCCCTCTTCCCTCTTTGTCCACCTCTTTTGCTTCTTTCTGCACTTCTCTTGCTTCTCTCTGCACTTCTCTTGCTTCTTTCTGCACTGCTCTTGCTTCTTTATGTATCTCTCTTGCAAATTTCTATATCCCTCTTGCCTCTTTCTGTACCCCTGTTCCCTCTTTTTGCACCTTTCCTACCTGCTTCTGCACTTGTCTTGCCTCTTTCTGTACCTCTGTTGCCTCTTTCTGCACCCCTCTCACCTCTTTCAGCACCTCTCCTATCGCTTTCTGCACCCCTCTTGCCTCTTGTGGCACCCTCTGTTGGTTCTTTCTGCACTGCTCTTGCTTCTTTCTGTACCTCTCTTGCACATTTCTGAATCCCTCTTGCCTATTTCTGCATCCCTCTTCCCTCTTTGTCCACTTCTCTTGCTTATTTCTGCACTGCTATTGCCTCTTTCAGCACCTGTTGCTTCTTTCTGCACTTGTCTTGCTTCTTTCTGCACTTCTCTTGCTTCTTTCTGCACTGCTCTTCCTTCTTTCTGTACCTCTCTTGCAAATTTCTATATCCCTCTTGCCTCTTTCCGCACCCCTGTTCCCTCTTTCTGTACCTTTCCTACCTGCTTCTGCAAGTGTCTTGCCTCTTTCTGCACCTCTGTTGCTTCTTTCTGCACTTCTATTCCCTCTTTCTGTACTTGTCTTGCCTCTTTCAGCACCTCTGTTGCTTGTCTCTGCACTTCTCTTGATTCTTTCTGCACCCCTCTTGCCTCATTCTGTATCCCTCTTGCCTCTTTGTGCACCTCTCCGACCTCATTCTGTACCTCTCTTGCCTTTCTCTGGAGTTCTCTTGCCTCTTTCTGCACCCCTTTTGCTTCGTTCATGTGACCCTGTCAATAAAAAGGGCAGGGCGCATGTGCTGGAGGCCATTTCCATTCTCTCCAATGACTTGCAGTACATAGAGTTGGTGGCAGCCGAGGCACTTTGCCCGACACAGGCCTTCCGCCATGTGGCAATGACTTGAGTTCCACTGATTTAGTGCCACCAGAGCTGAGCGGGTGTGCAGCCTGTGATGATGCGTAGGCCTCGATACACCATCCTGGCAATCAAGACCCGATTTGAATTGTGAGCTTGGCT
The DNA here is from genome assembly GCF_964263255.1 of Lissotriton vulgaris. Classification (NCBI taxonomy): domain Eukaryota; kingdom Metazoa; phylum Chordata; class Amphibia; order Caudata; family Salamandridae; genus Lissotriton; species Lissotriton vulgaris. The sequence continues at coordinate 585,977,450 of NC_141699.1, read as the reverse complement.
GGACCGTGTGTACACCACACAGAGATGACTCCTCTGTGCGGTGTATTGACAAGTTATCGTCCATTGTGATCGCAAGACCGGGAATCAAATGTGCGCCCTTCTGGCTGCTAAGGACATGGACCCCGGAGTTGGAGTTCGCTTCTGCACGTGGTGTGCCTACTTGGACACACGCCGGTGGCGGAATGCGAGCAGAGAGGTTTTTTTGCGCAGCGGTGGGTAGTCACCTCTAGGCGGTGGGAGTGGATGGTGTGCAGCAGCCTGGGTAAGCAGGGTCGGGCAGACACCTCTGGGCGATGGGAGTGGTTGGTGTGCAGCAGCCTGGGTGCGCAGGGGCAGGCAGACACCTCTGGGTGGTGGGAGTGGATGGTGTGCAGCAGCCTGGTTGCGCAGGGTGGGCAGTCACCTCTGGACGGTGGGAGTAGATAGTCTGCAGCAGCCTGGGTACGCAGTGGCAGGCACACACCTGTGGGTGGTGGGAGGGGAAGGGGTGCAGCAGCATGAGTACGCAGGGGCGAGCAGACACCTCTGGGTGGTGGGAGTGGATGGGGTGCAGTAGCCTGGGTGCGCAGGAGCGGGACAGTGATGAAGGCATGTGCAGTTGTATGTACTCTGCCATTACTGATTCTATACTATGTTTCAGATGAGTGAGCTTGAGGGTTGCAGTATGTCCCGGCACGTGGTTGGAGACACACCAGTGGCGGAAAGGTGAGCTGTGAGGGTTTTGTCCGCAGTGTCGGCACTCACTCTCCTTCTCCATCTCTTCTTTTTTTCTCTCTCTCTCACACTCTTTCTCTCTTTCCCGCTCTCTTTTTCTCTCTCACTCTTTCTCTCTCTCTTCCTCTCTCTCTAACTCCTTCTCTCTTTCTCTCTCTCTCTTCCTCTCTCTCACTCTTTCTCTCTTTCTCTCTCTCTCCTTTGATGGGCGCATGGCACACAATCTTATCTTGCTTTTTGTCTTGCAGGCTGTGATTCACAGATTGTCGAGGGATGACACGCCATGGCTGTACCTACTTTTATTTTGTTTAAATAATGTAAATCCATAGATGACTGTGATTCTCATTTGTCCAACCTCACATGCATTTGGATTGTTATAATTGTGCGCATCAGCCGATTTGTTACCTTCCAGATTTTAGAAGGTTGCTGTCACATTTGTTTGTCGAGGGGGTCAGGGGGGATGGTGATGGGGGTGTCGGGGCACTCTTGGATATCCGAGCTGTATGATCACTGGCTCCATGACATCTGTTGCCGTTCAGGTGTGGCTGTGGGCTGGGTACCCTTTCATGTTGCAGGTTGTAGTCTGACTTTACACCAGGTCAGAGCAGGTGCCCCCCCTTCCAGGCCACTTCTGGTCCTGGGGACCCCATCCCCTGGGGCCTGGCCTCTCTGTTGGGGACCGTGGGGGGAGCCTCAATGCCCCCACGTTCCCTCCTGCTCCCCGCCTCCTACAGGAGCCAGCATTGGTTTTGGTTTGGTTTTGGGCAACAGGAGCTGCTAACATGCAACTTTCCTTGCCCAAAAGCAATTCTCCTTTTCTTTATTGAAGCGAGAGGAGGTTTTCCTCCTCTCGCTTCAAAGCAAACCAGGGTTTGCTATCACAGGGTGGAAGCCATGCTCCCGCTCTGTCATAGCAAATGGCAATGTCCTAGGGGTGGACACCCCAGGACATTGCAGGAGCCTGCCCTGGGGGTGGCGGTCCCCAGGGCCATCAAGCACTCCAGGAGGGGGGCCCGCTGCCCCCCTCCCTCGATTTTCAAAGCCCCGGGTGGTAGTGGTCCCCAGGGCTGCGGGAGGGCCGTGTGCCCTCCTGCGCCTAATTTGCATAGCCCAAGGAGGTGGTGGTATAATTATACGATTGCCCCCGGGACCTGGTCCACCTGGTGCCTCATTTAAATGAAGTGGGGGAGCCCCCGCTTCAATTTTTTACAAAAAATGTCATCCGAATTCACGCACCCAACGCGCATTCGAACGTTTTTTTTTTCCAACAAACAAAATCGGGCCTAGGGGTTCAGGGTGTTTCTACCCTGCCCCCTTTTCTTCATTTTTCACTTGCTTTTACTGTTTTCTTGTGACTTGGCTCTATCGAGTCACAAGATGGCTGCCAACACTTCCTGGTTTGGAGTGTTGGCAGCCAATTAGAATGAAGCTCCTGGTCAGCAGGGGTCGCGAACCCACTGCGGCCATAGATATCGATATTTTTATTATTTGATTTTCTCAGCAACTACTGAACGGATTTACACCATTTAAAAAAAAGGTCGCTTTCTGAACCAAGAACTACCCTTTTGCCAATTTTGGTGTAATTCTGTTCAGCAGTTTGGGCTGTAGCTTTGCCTAAAATATCCTATGGAAAAATTATTTTGAAGATTTTTTTTTTAATTTCTCAGCAACTACTAAACAGATTTACACCATGTAAAACAAAGGTCGCTTTCTGAACCAAGCGCTACCTTTTTGTCAAATTTGCTGTAAATCCGTTCAGCAGGTTCGGGCTGTAGTCTTGGCTAAAGTTTCCTATGGAAATTAACATGGAATAAACACTTTTTGGGACCTTCCTTTTTTCTCAGCACCCAGTTGACGAATCACTCCCAAACTTTCGGGATAGGAGCTGACCTGGATAGAATCTTTTTTTAGAATTTCACGAAGATTCGTCAAACGACGCCAAAATTCTTAGCAAATCAAAAAATATATTCACTGAAAAAAACATAGGTTTCAGCCACGTAATAGTTAGGAATTAGCATTTAAAAAACCTTAGAAATTCACTGAAAAAAACATAGGTTTCACACATGTTATAGTTAGCTGGACATTTCACTCATACAAAACCATTGAAATTCCCCCGCTATAGTTAGTTCAGCTAACTATAACTCGCGTGCCCGCAGTGCACTGCTGATGACGTCACATATTACATCACTCATGACATGGTCATTGACATCCCTCTTGACATCACAGATTTTTTAATTTTTTTATTGAGAGTTTATAAAGGACAGATAGACAATACAAGACACATTTGTAATACAATTAATACAGTACGAAGCATATGAATGCAAAAAGCGTCTTCACAATTCATCATTTCAGAGCTTGATTATAAAGTGCAAAGTGCGTGAAAAAACAATCTAGCAGACTAATGATAATATTAAGAAGATGTGATTGGGTTAGATGACAACAAAAAAGTTAGGAGTCAAACACGCTCCAACATTTCTCATATTTTTTAAGAGCCCCTGATCTCAATGCATATTTTCTTTCCCTGCACTGGGTTCGTAATAATTTTGCCTTCCATGCCTGAAAGGTTGGTAAAAGATCTGTTATCCAGGACTGCAATATAAGGGATTTAGCTATTAAAGAAGCTATGAAAAGGGACTCATCATATGGAGTGAGGCTCGAGGAACATCCTAGGATGGGAAATAGGTCATCGAGTACTATAATGGTTTTGAGCTCGATGGAGAGATATTTTTCTATTTCCTTCTAAAATACCTAGATTTTTGAACACTCCCAGACAATATGTTTCCAGGTGCCTTTTTCTTCACACCGAAAGCATTTGTCGGCGACTTGGGGAAAGATATTATGTAGAAAAGAGGGGGTTCTGTATATTAAGCATTTATTATGAAATTACATGCATTTAAAATTAGCTCCACAAATTATGGTTTTATTAAATTCATTTATCTTATCCCATACCTGTTGGCTAATTACAATATCTTCCCTCTTTTTCCACCTCTCAATAATCTTGCTGGAAGACTCCTGCCCTTTATTTTCTTTTAGTATTTTAATCCAAATACTCATCTTCTTTTGTATTTGATTATTCAGAGCTGTAGAGATATTTTCTTTATTAAATACATTTCCTATATCAAGCTCTCTGAGTTTTGGATTTAGCATGAGGAAGGACCAGTTCAAGATTGTATAAGAGTGATGTATCTGACTGGAAATTTCATCCCAAGATTTTGACCTATTACCCAACAGGAAGTCTTCAATTTTCTCGAAGCCATTCTCCTTCCAAAGATTTGATGTAATATTGTCCATGCATCCAACTTCTCCTAGACTGAGATTTGTTAAATTCATTTTATTACTTTAAAAACTGAGTTTTCAGCTTAAAAATCCACTGTAGGGACTTGTAGCGTACTTTCTTTGGGTCTTTCGTCAGAGATTTTTGATTCTAACAGCATCTTCTCCATAAAAAAATTGTCTGCCTCATGAGTTTCTAAAAAAAAAAACCTATAACTGTGGTGTGCAAAAGACGCAAAATAGTATTCTCTAATATTTGGAAGGGACAACCCTCCTTGTATGGATGGTAGATATAAAGTGCTGAGTGCAAGTCTGGGCGATTTTTTTGCCCGTAGAAAAGAGGAAATCAATGCATCTACTTTTTTAAAATAGGAGGCCTGGACTGCGCAGGGTACAAGGGTAAAAGGAAATTAAAAAGAGGTAAAACTGACACACGAACTAATGCTGCCCACCCCATTAGAGACAAGGGTAATAAATTCCATCGATCTAAAAGCGACCCCACCTTTTTTAATAAAGGTAGAAAATTAAGCGAGTACAGGTCATCCAAATTATCCGATATAAATATTCCCAGATATCTATTTGGATCTGTATTATATATCTGCCTAAATTCTGGTACTAAAGTATCTACAGTGCAGTTGGCTAAAATAATTTCCGATTTGTTGACGTTAATCTTGTAGCCCCATAATTTTTGAAAGTCAGAGAACATTTTTTAAATCTTCAATTGACTTGAGGGTTTAGATTCTAATAAAAGGGCAATATCATCCGCATATAATTTTATGTTTGTCATTCCTACTACTGGGGCAGTCTCGGTCTTTATGGGGCACATGCATCATTGTAGGATTTTGCATTTCCTAAATAGCGAAAATTAAGGAATCGCTATTTAGGAATTGCAAAATCCTATGCATCAAGAAATCCTAGAGGCCCATAGGAATCAATGCCGGTTTGCATTTCTTTTTTTAGGAAATCGCAATTTGTTGATGCATTGCAAGGGCGCAGAGGGGGGTCCCCCTGAAATGTATTTTAAAGTGCATGTTTCACACACACATGTCCTAGGGACATGTGTGTCTGTAACATGACACTTTTCAAAATGCATTTTTGTGCTTTTTGAAACAATTTCGCAAATTAACACGAGGGTCAACCTCGTGTTAATTTGCACTTCCTATTTCAAAATTCGCATTTTTAAAAAAAACGATGCATTGCATTTAAGGAATCGCACAAATGCGATTCCTTAAATGCATTCGCATTTTTAGGAAATGCAAAAAAAAAACGAATTTTGAAAAAATGTTTCATGCATCCCAAAAATGTATTTAGGAAGCGCAAACGGCCGAATTTACCGATTCGCACCGTTTGCACTTCCTAAATAGGTTGATGCATGTGCCCCTATATCCCTAATAGCAATCGCCAGTGGTTCAAAGCATAAAACAACAGCACAAGCTCGCTTTCACAGTTATTTATTTGCATGCCTGGGCCCCCTAGTGGGCCTAATTAGTGACGTAGTTTTGTTCGTTTGGCATGATGGAACTCGTAGTCCACAACCCAGCATACAGTATTCCCTGAGTGGGTGTGCTGGATTATGTTCTTTATTACATTTCTTTCCTTTCGTAAGGTCCGGATACATGGAGACACCCCTGGGTACGCCCTGAGCACGGACGCACTTTCAGCAGCTACAGCTACAGCTACAGCTACAGCTACAGCGGCACTTTCCTGGACTTGTGCTACCAATCGCCCCTTGGACACCGGGTTGCCATTGAAGGACTCGAGCAGGCTACCGGGTGAGTGTGGTCAGCGGGGCTGCGAGCGTGCAGGGGACTCCATTGCCCAGGAGTCCCTGCAAGACCATCATCCAACTTCCGGTCCGCTCTCCCCGCTGCCGCCCCCCGCCCCTCTGCAGTATTAAAGAGCCCTATTACCTCTGCTTTTGTGGGACGCCCTGAGCACGGACGCACTTTCAGCAGCTACAGCGGCACTTTCCTGGACTTGTGCTACCACTCGCCGCACCCGCTACGCAGGTGCCGCTTCGCCCCTTGGACACCGGGTTGCCATTGAAGGACTCGAGCAGGCTACCGGGTGAGTGTGGTCAGCGGGGCTGCGAGCGTGCAGGGGACTCCATTGCCCAGGAGTCCCTGCAAGACCATCATCCAACTTCCGGTCCGCTCTCCCCGCTGCCGCCCCCCGCCCCTCTGCAGTATTAAAGAGCCCTATTACCTCTGCTTTTGTGGGACGCCCTGAGCACGGACGCACTTTCAGCAGCTACAGCGGCACTTTCCTGGACTTGTGCTACCACTCGCCCCTTGGACACCGGGTTGCCATTGAAGGACTCGAGCAGGCTACCGGGTGAGTGTGGTCAGCGGGGCTGCGAGCGTGCAGGGGACTCCATTGCCCAGGAGTCCCTGCAAGACCATCATCCAACTTCCGGTCCGCTCTCCCCGCTGCCACGCCCCCTTGTTCGACCCGGCCACCTACTTATTTTTCCAGCACTCCCGCAGCGCGGGACGCAGCGCCGGGGCGAAGACCGGGCAAAGAGCGGGCCGTTCGAGGACGGAGAGGACTGGACTGGCCCATCCATTTTCGCCTGGTTTTTCTGGATTCCATAGATTATTTAAGATCCTAAGACCCACCCTTGCCATTGTGCTCCCATTGCAATGAATGCAATGGTTACTCGCAGTAAAACATCGAAAGGTGGGTCACAGATTAGTGGTCCTATGGATGACTTTATTACACGCACTAATATAGCTATTGACAAAGAGATTTCCAAACTCCAAAACCGGGTTTCACTAGAATTAGATGCTGCTAGACGACTGTCCCAAGTTATTGCACTTTCCAAGAAATCCTCCCTTGGCCACATAGCTGCTTCTGTCACCCCTGAGCGCCCGGCCCATCCACATTGTATAATCACACAGGTCGATGTTCACCATTCCCCGACCCCGGCTACTTGTCAGGTGGCGCAGGTAAATAATGTAGAAATAATTCCGCCCACACAATCTAGTATGCCCATTCCAACCTCAAGTGTTCCGTTTTTGAAAAATGTACCTAACATTACCCCAAGTGGCAAACAACCAAAGAGGAAACGTAATTCTCGCTCTGCTTATTTCCGCAAAAAGGCGAAAATTGCTGTTCCCAAAGACCTACCCTTAACTAACACCATAGCACTTAGTGCTGGCGCAGAGCCTACTTTCAATGTGCTGCCACCCAGTGGGGGTCAGGAAGGGGTTCCATCCATTCCCTCCACTAATATTGTAGCAGGTGCGGACCCTAAAGTAGAAGAGCTATCCAATATTAATAAGGATTTCATAGAGGTGGTATGGGAGACTCTTAAAAAACTATTGTCACCCCTAGATCTAAGACTCTCCAGGATCGAAAACAACTTGCTAGAAATGGAGAAGAGCATTATTGCTTTGGCCACTCTTGGGTTGAAGACTCTTGAGAACCAGGGCATTACTGCTGTTGACCCAGTGCCACAACCCATTGCACCTTGCACCAACCAAACTTCCTCTAATGTTTCCCCTCTAATAAAACCCGTCCCCAAACCTAGGACTGTTACAGTGGAGCAGGCTCGTGAAAAACCAAACGCCCCTCCACGGGTCATTTCACGCCACCAGCAAATTCACAATCCGAAAATACCCAATAGGCCGACTCTTACTGAATCCCGAGTCCCTCCAGTAAAAGATAACTTTAGAGGTGGCTATATCGACCTCCCCCCTGAGACAAATGATTACGCGGTTGTCCTGACGGGTGTTCCCATGATAGGCGATGGTCAGTTTGAAAATCACTGGTCGCTAAAATAATGCACTGGCTAAATGTAAACAGACCAATCCCCAATGGTCGAAGAAGCCGTGTATTAATGGTTCGCAGAACTCCCTGGGTAGGCCCAACCCCAAAAACCATCCCGGGAGACTGCGTAGTAGTGACCTTTGAAGATCCCCACACGGCACATCACATCTGTAATTGGCCAAACAATGATGACTCCCTAGTTATACCCAAACCAGTTTCCTTCTTTTATCCCCCTCGACCTAGTCGAACCCAGGGGGAAAACTGGACACTGGTCCAGCAACATCCATGGCTTAATAAGCCCCGTGGCCAGAAGGAGACCCTCTTACACTGGAACGGTCTCTCCACGTATAATAGATTTGGGTCTCTAGAGGAGGTGGATTGACTCCCAGTGCACCCAGCCAACCAACGTTGCACGGAAACTTTGCCATGGCAGGGGCATGATACCAATGATTGCACTGGTTTAGAGTCGGTAATAAACAAAGCGTCACGACCATCCAGCCTGCGGTATGTAGGGGAACCCTCCATATCTGGTATAAATAAAACTCCTGACAGGGAAGATTGGCGGTACCTACCTTATAGGTCCCACTCTGAACCCACCTCTATCGAAGCATCAGGTCCTTCTTCTTCTGGTTGCCTTGTGCCCCTTATTCAGCAATTTGAGCTACCTGTAAGGTCTCCTAAAAATGGGAATATGTTTGTTTCTCCCAGGCCCACTGCTTTTACCAATGCTTCTCCACCTGGTGACTCCGCCCTAAAAGACTCTGCCTTAAAAATTTTAAGCTGGAATGTGGCTGGCCTTGATCGTAATTTCAGCAACCCTGAATGGAATAGTTTCCTGGATTTATATCACATCTGTCTCCTCCAGGAAACCTGGTGCATGGAGCCAAGACACCGAGTGGGATTTTCTACTTTCTTTATTCCCGCTGCCCAGGAACAAGGTTCCAAAGGTCGCCCCTCAGGCGGCCTAACGATTTGGATCAATGTTGCATTGGACCTCAGAGCGAAAGTAAGAAACACCCAGTCAGCTGATCTCCAGTGGTTAACGATAACCCATAAAGGGGGAAGAAGTTTGGAACTCTTTAATATCTACCTGAGGGGTGCCAAAGGTGGCGCATCCCATCTACCCTCTATAGGCTTAGACCACAAGTTGGCAGCCTGCAGTGCGGACTCATACGTAATGCTCGCAGGCGACTTCAATTGCTGATTTGAACCTTTAGCCAGAGAAGATATCTTGGATACTTTTGAGGAGGATTCTAGGAGAGGCATTCCTATTCTCAGCCTTGACCCGATCCCCAAATGGTCGCAAAATGCCATTGAGATTACCGCTCTTTGCATGGAGCACAACTTGCGTGCCACAAATGGGCGCTCCAAATCTGACCAATCAGGTGCCCACACTTACAACAGGCCAGGCCACACTTCAAGGATCGATTTCGTGCTGCTGAATTACAACCTCTGGCAACATCATCAAGACATGGAGGTTATAGCATCAAGTGATAGTGATCACAATCCCCTATCACTAACTATCTCATCACCTTGGCAGGGTGGAAACCAAGGCTCTCCCGGCCATACCTGGAAATCTACCCACGAACTAGCCCCCACAAACTGTAGTAGGCGCCTGAAGTGGGCAAAAGTTGCAGCCGATGAAACAAGGATGACCCAAGCCGGGTCTATTTTGGAAAGAGTAGAGTCTCAGATGGACACCCCAGAGCAATCTGATACTAGGATTCTACCCCTATATACCGAGACTGTTTTGGCATTGAGTAATTTATTTATTGTTCCTCAATCTACCCGTAGGGGCCCCGCGAAACAATCAGCTAAATGGTTTACAGGCAAATGTCGTGTAGCAAAGAGAGAACTCGTGGCCACATTAAAAACCAAAAATGCAGTCGATATTAGGGCCGCTAGGAAAACTTATAAAAAAACCTTAGCTGTAGCCAAGCAGGATTATGATTCCAATTTTTGGGGAGATCTAGTAGAGGCAAGCACCAGGAAGGATGCCAAGGGGTTCTGGGATCTTTTAAGATCCAGGGAAAGGCCGATTGACCAACAGCTCACTTGTAATATCCCAGGGGGCGTATGGTTCGACCATTTTCTGAAATTATATTCTGCACCACCTTCAGATCCTCACCAGTCAGGGGACCCACTTACGGTTTCATTGCCTAAATCTATTTTTGCGCCCACGTGCCAGGCCGAGCTATTTACTTGCTCGGATGTTGAAAAAGCAATTCAATCCATCGTCCCAAACAAAGCGGCAGGTCCGGATGGGATCCCAGGAGATCTAATCAGGAACTACCCGTCTTCTTGGAGCAGATTAATTTCCTCCCTTTTGAATGAGGTATTACTGGGCGGTGCTTTTCCAGATTCCTGGAGGGGCGCTGAAGTTGTACCCATTTTTAAAAAAGGCTCTAGGGACGATCCAGCGAACTACCGGCCAATTAGTTTATTGGATTCTTCCCAAAAGGTGGCAGGAAAAGTGGTTTTGGGCAGAATTAGTCAGTGGGTCGATGAAAATAATATCCTGTCAGATCTTCAAGCGGGCTTCAGAGCAGGAACAGGCACAATCGAGCAGACGTTCCGTCTTCTGATGATCTATTGGAAAGTGGTGGTGCTGGGAGGGGGCAGTCTGTATATGGTCTTCATTGACCTGCGGACTGCGTTCGACCTAGTACCACGAGCACTTTTATGGAACGTCCTCGATGGGTTAGGCCTTCCCCCCTACCTGCTCTCGCTCCTTGTAAAATTCCACGACAGGAATTTTGCCCAAATTAGATGGGGTACACAGGGTGAGAAAACATCTCGTATACCTGTGGACAGGGGCGTTAGGCAAGGGTGTGTGCTTGCCCCCACTCTGTTCTCTCTTTATATCAACGGAGTGGTGGAGCACTTGCTTCGGCACCCATCAGATGCTCCCACCCTTGCTGGCAGGAAAATTCCGACGCTCCTGTTCGCGGACGACACCCTCCTCATCCCGAAATCCCCAATGGGCATCCAATCGCTGCTCTCCAGTTTTAAAGCCTTTTGTGACGAGAGGGGTTTGGCCATAAATATAGGGAAAACCAAATTTTTGGTTCTCAATCCGCCCAAAAAATCTGTCTTTCCTCCCCTCCTAGATTCAGTTCCACTTGATCGTGTCAAAGAATTTGATTACCTGGGAATACGCATCAGTGACACAATGAGCTGGAAGGCACACCACCACAAAGTGTTCTTGACGCACAAAAGGGTGGCAGGTGCCCTGCTCAAGGAGCAGCGTGCCTCAACATTAAAACCTATGGGCCGCCCTTGGACATCTATAGGGCAAGGGTTGTGAGCGCCGCACTTTACGGTGCCGAACTGTGGGGCACTCATAAAGTCGACACTCTGGCTCGACTTGAGAACAACTTTCATAAAGACCTTCTGGGGTTGCCCCACAGCACACCAACCATCCCATTGTTGCTAGATGCAGGTTCCCGGGCTATCTGCGATCAAGCGAAACTACGTCCACTCCTGTTATGGTCCAGAATCTGGAATGTGCATGAGCTTCGAAGTTATGCAGAAGCTCTGAATGACATTATGTCACTGCCTGGCTCGCAAAAAATCATCTGGCTCAGAGAAGTCAAGAAGTTGTTGCATAAACTAGGACTAGGAGAGGCTTGGGCCAACAAATCTGCTCCCTCGAAACAACAGCTCAAAAAGATCTATTGGGCATGGGTAGATAGTGAGAGGCTCTGCAGTACAAGTCATTGCAAATCTGTATCACTGTTCTTGTTGGTTAAAGAGTCACCATCCAGGGAACCTTATTTGGATACTATCCAGAACCCATGGGACAGATCATTGTATATTAAGTTTAGGGTGGGGGTGCTCCCATTATGCGAGTTTACGTCCACTTGGAAACCGCCGGCCCAAACTGTACCTTACTGTCCTTTTTGTGACCTAAGGATAGAGTCTGTGTCCCACATGCTGTTTGAGTGCAATGTTTATGCTGCCCCGAGACGTAGGTGGTTGAAGCCCCTCTGCAGGTGTCTGGGAACGCGCTCTCATCTAGAAGCACTGCGTATTTTACGTACAGATGCCAGACCTTTTTTTTCTACCTGCATGGCAAAATGTTTGGGCTGGGCCTGGCGCCTTAGGACTGCAAGGAAACTCTTAATCCAGTGACTGAACTTTCACATGTAACATGCTGCTATGAATTGTCCTTATGCTGTCGACTGTTATTTTAATGTTTTTATAATGTATGAAATGCTTTTATGATATGAATTTTATCGAATAAAGCTTATTACTTACTTACCCTGGGTAATTGCAGCGCTTTAAAAATCGCATAAATAAATAAATAAAATAAATAAATGGAGTGTACATCATTAACCGGATGGCAGGCGAGCTGTTGTGCCCCCAAAAACAAGCTCTCTGGACACTTTGTTGGACTATATATATATATATATAACCTCCTAAATGGTGTAACATGGTTTTTCTTGAGCCCTCCCCCCCAAGCTTCCCTGTTTTTTTCTTTTAATATTTCAGCCACCAACATATGAGTTTCTTAAGGGTCAGGGATCTGACTCTTATTTTGGCTGAAACTGCACTTGGCACTTTACACTCTACACAAGGGTTTGCACTTAAGGGTTAGAATCAGTTAGCACTAGCACTTTAAAGGGCGACATTGATTGTACCTGTTGATTTGCACTGTCATCCTACAGACCAGTGATTCGAATATCGAATTAAAAATGTATATTATGCTGTATATAAAGAAGTTATGAATTTAGCAGATTTGCAACTTGTAAATATGAAAAAAATTATTATTTGTATAATTATGGCATTGTATTATACTTAGGCATTTGTTATTTAAATTGTATATAATGATTTTTAACATTTGTAAATATGGGTCTGTTCTCTAAACTGGATGAACTACAATTTAAGTGTTTTTTCATTTGCTATTAATGTACACGCCCCGTTTTTGTGTTAATTAGGCACCCTATATATGCACTTTCATTTGTTCTGTTAGGCATGTGATCAAGGTCACCGTGTAGTGACCGAAACGCGTCATGCTGGCGATTGCGTGATAATAAACCACCTTTGATATCATCTCTTGCGCTGTGGAGTGGTCTGTACCTGTGGGTCCCGTTTGTTTCTTACGGATTTCTTGTCCTTTTGGAATAAACGGAGCAGGACTGTGAATCGTATATATATATATATATATATATATATATATATATACATTCTTCTAATGCCCAGCCAAACGGATGTTACAAACGACCTACTTCAGGAATGGGGTGAACACACTCTAAACTCCTCTCTGGGATTAATAAAAATACTTGTGAAACACATTGACATTGCCCTGGAGAAAAAAAAAGACCAACTACGAACATTGGAGAAGGAATTGGAAAGTCTTAAGCTTAACCCAGAAATGACCAAATTCAAGGAGGATTTAGCCAAACAAATTGAAAAGCATGAGGAGGAGGCGAGGGTAAGAAAGCAAACGAAGTTCGAAAGAGATGCAAATGATTATGCGCAAGGACGCATTTTTACATTTGCTCGAAAATACGACCCTTTTAAACCATCAAAAGCCAGCGCAGCAAGCTCCTCATCAAGTTTGGCATCCTTGACTTCACAGGACTTCAGCGAGGATGATTCAAACCTTGACCCACAACAGAGGGATTTTTTAGGAGACATGCGCCTAGTTCTATCACAAAGGCAGTGGGAACACAACCATGGGGCGCAAAGAAATCCACGTGGCAGAGCAAGAGGAAGGGGAAGAACATGGCAACCCAGACCAAAGTTCACGAACCAACAACAAGAAGAAGCCGCAGGAGGAAACACATCCGAAAAATTGGGCACGGAAACCAGACTAATGAAGCAAAAGAAGGGGAAATAAATGAGGATTTACAAATAATCAATCTCTCTGGAAGACCAATCACAGCCGCGGAGACATCATTACTCAAGAAAGGAATAAATTACTGTCCAACCCAACGGATGGACATGGCGCAAACACGGATTGACCTGTACCTATACATACGAAAAATCAAGTTGGCGAAATTCTTCGAGGAACGAAAAAATAAGCCTAAAATACCGAAGATACAAATAAAACCAACATCAACTCTACAAGTAAAACAAGCGGAGGCATACATGACAGTGCTAAACCTCAATGCGGAGGAAGGTCAGGAAATCAGTATTGACAGCGCCATAACCCAACTAGGGGCTGGAACAAGCAATTTGAAACCCAAATCCAAATTTTATCCTCAGCTAACACCTGGCAACAAGATAGACATCTTTCAGGAAGCAGTTATTCACGACTTGTACAAACTAACCAAAGTTTTTGGAAAAGACAACTTATCCAAACAGGAAAGAGAAGCCCTAACCTCCCTAAAAAATGACCAATCCTTTGAAATAAAAGCAGCGGACAAAGGGGGAAATATAGTTCTATGGAATAAAAACTTATATGTGGAAGAAGCCATGGGACAACTGAACAACTCTACATACTATGAAAATCTCCATTCGAATCCGCAGGATCAAATAAAAAGGGATTTGGACAAAAATCTAATTCAATGGGAGAATGAGGGCCTGCTCGATGCTGACGAAAGGAAATATTTGACAGTGGATTTTCCAAGAACATCAACTCTGTATTTTCTGCCGAAGATACATAAGGATGCCACCAAACCACCAGGGAGACCCATTGTGTCAGCAAACGGGTCATTATTGGAACCATAGTCAAACTTTGATTTCTATTTGAGTCCCCACGTCAAAACGCTGCGATCATATATAAAGGATACAACCGATTTTCTCGGTGCTTTGGAACAACTGACTTGGCAACCTCACTACATCATGATCACCATGTGATCACCCTTTATACTAACATTGACAATAATCTGGGGCTACAAGCTTGTGACCACTTTCTCAGGGAACGGAATATCCATTACCAAAGGCATAATGAGATGCTCCTAATGATGATAAAAATTGTATTGACAAACAACATATTCATGTTCGGGGACAAACTATACAGACAAAAGAACGGGGCCGCAATGGGCTTCTCATTCAGCCCAAACTATGCCTGTACTGCCATGGGGTGGTGGGAGGAGAAAACAGCCTGGCAAGAAAAGCATGAAACATTCACCAAGCATATCATCACTTGGAAAAGGTTTATCGACGACCTGTTTATAGTATGGGACGGAGGAGAAGAAAAGTTCATGGAATATTTCACCATCCTAAATAACAGTACGTCTTGCATAAAGTTCACCTATACTATAAACCACAACCGAGCTGTTTTTCTGGACACGGAAGTGTACATTAACAACAACCAAATACAAACCACACTCCATCGCAAAAATACAGCGACTAATGCCACACTCGAAGCAACCAGCTTCCACCAGCAATCACTGATCTCAAGTATTCCGTATGGGGAATTCCTCAGACTGAGAAGAATCTGTAGTGAAAATACGGAATGGCAGGAACAAAGCACCAACTGCATAAATCGTTTCCAAAGGAGAAAATACAATAAAAAAATTGTACAAAGATGCTGGGAGAAAGCTAACCAAACAACGAGAACAGAGTGTTTAAAAAAGAAAGAAAAAAAGACTTACACGGAGGAAGAACCCATCAGACTAATCCTAGATTACAGTTTGGAAGCCAAACAAATAAATCATATACTGAGAAAGAATTGGAAAATTTTGCAACTGGACCAAACAATCGGTCACAAAATGGGCAACCATCCGGTAATTACATACAGGAGGGCCAAAAATCTGCAGGACCAGTTGGTCCATAGTCATTTCCAAACTACAAACAAAAAGAAAATTGGTTGCAAACAAGGGGCTTCATCAAGTGCTATAATTGCAAGGTATGCGAGATTGCTAAACCGACCACAGAGCTAGCAATGCCTAACAAAAAAATTTGGAAAATCCAAGAATGCATAACCTGCAACAGCAAGTACACAATATATATGATTGAGTGCCCTTGCAACATGAGATACATTGGCAGCCCCATCTGTGAATTAAAAAAAAGAATCTTGGAGCATGTGCGGGTAACAATCCACAAGGACAGGAGTAATGCGGTTGCCAAGCACATGGAGGTGTCAGATCTCATAGCGGAGGTTAGGCGCGAACCCTGCCTTGAGACGCGATCTAACACCTATAAACTACATTTCCCATGATTCCAGGTCCTACGCGCGCGACGCCCGTGTTATGACGTCACACGCGCAGAGAACATTACCAGAGAAGAAACCGAAGACGCCGCCGTTGATTCTGGTTCCGATCCTGATCTGGGTGAGATCGTGAGTTTCCAGCGTATCCTTTACGTGTGTACTCTACCGGCTGGTGAGTACAATAGAAGCCTTCCGCTTCTGACTAGGGGTGGCGTCGGCTGGCGCTTCCCTTTTCCGTGGAGTTCCTGCGTATCCTTTGCGAGCGTACTTTACCGGCTGGTGAGTACAATAGAAGCCTTCCGCTTCTGACTAGGGGTGGCGTCGGCTGGCGCTTCCCTGTTCAGTGGAGTTCTCGGCTGAGGCTCTAGCGTCTCACTGGCTAGTGAGATGCCGGTATCCAGGCAGTGTTTACAGTGTGAGAAGGTCCAAGGATATTATTGGGAACACTGTTTTCTGTGAACTGCCATTCCGTGTTCTGGGTTCAATCTGGATTCAGATTTCCAGGGCTATTGATCTTTCTTACGTCCTATGCATTTGCTTTGTGCTTGAGGGGTGCAAACGAACTTACCTGCATTGAGACATTGTATTCCAAAGGTGCATATTCTGTGGTTCACCAGCCAAACGGATGACATTGTTGGTTTAGCGTCATTGGTGTACCTTTATTACTTCAGGAATCAGGACTTTGATATTACTTCTTGTGTTCAGCAGAGTGTGTTGTCAGGTGATTTAACCGGGCAATCACATTAGGGAGTGAAGACAATAACTGTTGTTTCCGCTTTTCTCCTCTCTGACAACAGGGGCTTATGAGCTTCGCCTGGCAGGCTAACTTCCATACTGACCCCTGTTGAAGCCCCATTCTACATCTTTGTTGGTATGTAGTAATGTGCAATCTGTAATGTATTATTGATCTTGCTGAGTTAGATACTGACCATAGGTTCTTGTGTTCTAGGCATAACATCCTATTCAACCTTTTATGATTGCCAGGCAAAGCCAACCACTTATTCCTACCAGGTATAACTCAGTCAATTCACACAAAGGAGGGGCAACAAGTTGTTTTGCGCATTACATTGCATCTTTAGTCTGTGCTTGTCTCATGGTGCCTTGTTCTCGTTTCAGCTTCCCTTCCCCGCAGTTCCCACCCTTACCTTCCTGTTAATCCCTCGCTCGATCATTCCTGTGCGTCTGTTCCCATTCAGACCCAGGGGCTGTCGAGAGGTGGACCCAATAGAGCATCGTGAGATCCTGAGGACCGTTGGACCTGACAGAATCAACGGCCCAAGACATATTGTCCTCCCGATTTCACGATACCATGTCCACAAACGAGGATATTTTAGCAGCCCTAGCGCTGGTCCAAACAGAGTTGCAGGCATCAAGGGCTGAGACTGCTGCTTTGCAGGCTCAAGTGGATAGGTTGAGTCGTAACCCATTTAGTGCGGGTACTCAGCAGGCCTCCTCTGTAGTAGTGGAAGTTCCCACTCCGATCCCCCTAGCCCCTCCAGAACGTTTCCATGGGGACAGCAGCAAAGTGCAGGTGTTTCTTACACAGGTGTTATTGCACTTTTCCTGCAAACCCAAAGTATTCAACACCAATCACGCTAGAGTAGCTTATCTACTCTCATATTTAGCAGGGGATGCTGCACAATGGGCTGTGCCACTGGTAAAAAAGGATGATCCTTTGTTAAGGGACTGGGAGGCTTTTAAGGCGGAGTTTGAAAAAACATTCAATCGCAGGTCAGCCACACTAACAGCAGATAGGGAGTTGTTAGGACTAAAACAAGGTACTAGAGACCTGATAACCTATCTCAACGATTTCCGAAGGCTTATCGCGGAAACGGATTGGCCGGAAGAAAAAAGACATGCAATATTTTATAATGGCCTCACTGACGAAATGAAGGATGTACTTGCCCAAATCGATCCTCAGCCTACCACATGTGAAGACATGATCAGCCTAGTCCTGAGATTAGATCATCGTCTGAGTGACCGTAAGGGTGACAATCGTAGAAAGGATCGGTTAACCCCAAGATATGAAAGTCCCAGGGGGTCAGAAGGGGCAAGCCAGTCTACACCAGAACCCATGGAAATAGGAGCAGTGAGGTCACCATTAACCACGGAAGAAAGAGAATACCGAAGAAAGAAAGGCTTATGCCTGTATTGCGGTAGAAAGGGACACTTCATTAGGGAATGCCCTAACAGAAACAAAACCAGAACCAATTACAAAAAGGTGTCGGTGGTGGCAGCTGAAAAGGAGTCGGGAAACGAGAATGCTTGAAGGTGGAGGAAGGGAGACCTTCAAGTACATTCATCATCCCTTCATTGGACGGAACGGAGAGACAGGACGGTATGCAATTTTTTGTGGATGTGAGGCTGGAAGTACAAAGGAAGACACTAAACATAAAGGCCATGTTGGATTCGGGAGCCACCGGGTGCTTCATGGATCATGCCAAGGCCATAGGGTTAGGCTTAGCTCTGGTAGATAAAGAGATACCTGAGGCAGTATATGCAGTGGATGGCAGAAAGTTGGATTCAGGTCCTATTCGACTGCAAACCCGAGAGCTTAGCATGACAATGGATGCTGAGCATCAGGAAGAAGTATGCTTTAACATCATTCATGCACCTCAGTATGGAATGATTCTGGGTCTTCCATGGTTGCGTAAACACAACCCCACCATAGATTGGGAAAACCAAACCATACATTTCGCATCAGAGTATTGTCATCAAAACTGTTTCTCTGTGAAATCAGGACCAGCTTATGGTTTAGCTGGAATACATCACATCGCTACCGCGGCGGAACAAAATGTAGAATTACCATTCGAGTATCGCGAATTGGCGGAGGTATTCAGCGAAAGGAAGGCGGAATCATTACCACCACATCGGTCGTATGACTGCCAAATAGAACTGATTCCAGGCGCGAAGATCCCAGCAGGGCGTGTGTATGCACTTACTGAGCCGGAAACCCTACATCTCCGTGAGTACTTAGACAAGCTCCTGAAGATCGGTTTTATTCGAGAATCTAAATCCCCAGCAGCCTCCCCGTTGTTTTTTATTCCGAAGGCTAATGGAGAACTTCGCGCTTGTGCGGACTATAGGGCTCTGAATGCCATTACAGTCAAAAATAAATATCCTCTGCCACTCATCAATGTACTATTAGAACAAGTTAAAAATGCGGTGATTTTCACGAGATTGGATCTCAAGGGGGCTTATCACCTGGTTCGGATGCGTTCAGGCGATGAGTGGAAGACGGCCATCAAGACCCGCTTTGGCCTTTACGAATATCTGGTGATGCCCTTCGGGCTCTGCAATGCGCCGGCCGCCTTCCAATTTTTCCTAGACGATGTACTCAAAAGATATTTAGACCATTTCGTTGTGGTTTACATAGACGACATCCTGATTTACTCCGACAACACCGAACAACATGTGGAACATGTAAAGACAGTATTGAAAACTCTATTGGAACACCAACTCTACTGCAAACTCAGCAAGTGCGAATTTCATTCTACGTCAGTGGAGTTTCTAGGGGTGGTGCTCACTCCACATGGGCAGGAAATGTCTGAAAGAAAGATCCTAGCGGTAAAGAACTGGCCCATACCTAAGTCCGTAAGGGACATTCAATGTTTTATCGGATTCGCGAATTTCTATCGCAGGTTCATTGAAAATTTCTCAGCACTGGCCTCCCCAATGACAAGGTTATTAAGAAAGAAGGTGCCATTCGAATGGACGGAGGAGGCCCAGAAAGGGTTCGATGACCTCAAGAAAGCTTTTGTTTCTGCCCCAGTGCTGGTGCACGCGGATCCTGGCAAACCTTTTATCGTTGAAGCAGATGCTTCTGACACAGCGGTAGGAGCAGTATTGTCCCAACGTCACTCTGAAACGGGCCAGTTACATCCTGTTGCTTACCTCTCTCGTACCCTAAATTCAGCGGAGCAGAATTATGTGATTGCTGAAAAGGAACTGTTGGCTATAAGAACTGCCTTCCTGGAATGGAGACATCATTTAATGGGAGCAAGACATGTAGTAACTGTGTTTACAGACCATCGTAACTTGCAATACATGACTGCTGCCCGTCATTTAACCCCTAGACAGATGCGCTGGATGATGCATTTTGCAGACTTCGACTTCATCGTCACATTCCGACCAGGAAAGGATAACAGAAAGGCGGACGCTTTATCAAGACAGTTCACCAAAACAGAGCAGAGCAACGCCAAGGAGGAATCCATAATAGACCCAAAAAAGGTGATCGGAGTCACCTGTACCCAAATGTTCCTCAGAAGCGTAAACAGAAACATTCAGAATGAAGCATGGAAGAAATGGTTGAGTGAACACAACGAGTGGAAGATGGTTCAGGGTCTTCCAATGAGACAGAGACAGCTGCTGTTGCCCATCCAATCCTTAAGAAAACAGGTGTTCCAGTGGTGCCATAGTACGCCGTGCGCTGGCCATAATGGTTTCGGTAAAACCTTGGAGAGGATTTTAAGACAGTTCTGGTGGCCTAATATTAGGAAGGACGTGGCTGAGTGGGTGGCTGAATGTCCTATCTGCAGTCAAATGAAGGCGCAACACTCTAGACAGGCTGGTTTGCTACAACCCCTTCCCACTCCCGAGTTACCTTGGGAAAACATTTCCATGGATTTTGTAGTGGGCATGCCTATAGATCAGGGGTGTACTGCAATTTTGGTGGTAGTTGACTATTTAACTAAGATGGCTCATTTCATCGCTTGTAAACAAGTTCCTTCAGCTAGTGGGTTAGCCAGACTTATTCTTATCAACATAGTACGGCTACATGGGTTGCCCCGAGTGATAATATCAGATAGAGGCAGCCAGTTCACAGCACGATTTTGGAAGACCTGGTGTACAGCCTTAGGAATTGCATCTAGTACCTCCACCAGTTTCCATCCCCAGACTGATGGGCAGACCGAAAGGGTTAATCAAACTCTGAAGCAGTATTTGAGATGCTATGTTGAGGTCACCAAGGAAGACTGGGTTGATAGATTATGGCTAGCTGAAATAGCGTATAACAGCGCGGTACATGGCTCCACCAAGACCGCGCCGTTTTACTGCAACTATGGTTTCCATCCTAATTTCTTGCCATTTCACCATCCTGCACCAAACACCCATGTCCCAGAGGTACAAGATAGGTTACAGAGCATTCATACGACATGGCAGCATGTCAAGAGCCAGTTAAGGCAGTCCAAAGCGAGGTACAAGGCCTATGAGGATAAGCACAGACGAGCGGGGCCCGTGTACACAGTGGGTGATTACGTTTGGTTGTCCACCAAAAACATACGCTTTAAGCGTTATAGTGTGTTCAATCCCAAATATATAGGCCCGTACAAAATCATTAAGCTCATCAATCCTGTGGTGGTTAAACTGGCTCTGCCATCCTCCTTACGCATTCATCCTGCCTTTCATGTGTCTTTGGTGAAACCCGCGAGAATGCACAGAAAAATGGTGCAGGCTGAGATCGCTGTGGATAACGACGAAAACTATGAGGTGAGAGGTATCGTGGACTCTAAGATATACCGCACCAGATTGTGGTATCTAGTTGCATGGAAGGGTTATGGTAATGAAGAAAACTCCTGGGAGCCTGCCTCCAATGTCCATGCACCCCGATTTGTGAGGATGTTTCATCAACGCTTTCCAACCAAACCATGTCTCTGTCAGTGTTCTTCGGGAGAGGGATGTACTGTCAGATCTCATAGCGGAGGTTAGGCGCGAACCCTGCCTTGAGACGCGATCTAACACCTATAAACTACATTTCCCATGATTCCAGGTCCTACGCGCGCGACGCCCGTGTTATGACGTCACACGCGCAGAGAACATTACCAGAGAAGAAACCGAAGACGCCGCCGTTGATTCTGGTTCCGATCCTGATCTGGGTGAGATCGTGAGTTTCCAGCGTATCCTTTACGTGTGTACTCTACCGGCTGGTGAGTACAATAGAAGCCTTCCGCTTCTGACTAGGGGTGGCGTCGGCTGGCGCTTCCCTTTTCCGTGGAGTTCCTGCGTATCCTTTGCGAGCGTACTTTACCGGCTGGTGAGTACAATAGAAGCCTTCCGCTTCTGACTAGGGGTGGCGTCGGCTGGCGCTTCCCTGTTCAGTGGAGTTCTCGGCTGAGGCTCTAGCGTCTCACTGGCTAGTGAGATGCCGGTATCCAGGCAGTGTTTACAGTGTGAGAAGGTCCAAGGATATTATTGGGAACACTGTTTTCTGTGAACTGCCATTCCGTGTTCTGGGTTCAATCTGGATTCAGATTTCCAGGGCTATTGATCTTTCTTACGTCCTATGCATTTGCTTTGTGCTTGAGGGGTGCAAACGAACTTACCTGCATTGAGACATTGTATTCCAAAGGTGCATATTCTGTGGTTCACCAGCCAAACGGATGACATTGTTGGTTTAGCGTCATTGGTGTACCTTTATTACTTCAGGAATCAGGACTTTGATATTACTTCTTGTGTTCAGCAGAGTGTGTTGTCAGGTGATTTAACCGGGCAATCACATTAGGGAGTGAAGACAATAACTGTTGTTTCCGCTTTTCTCCTCTCTGACAACAGGGGCTTATGAGCTTCGCCTGGCAGGCTAACTTCCATACTGACCCCTGTTGAAGCCCCATTCTACATCTTTGTTGGTATGTAGTAATGTGCAATCTGTAATGTATTATTGATCTTGCTGAGTTAGATACTGACCATAGGTTCTTGTGTTCTAGGCATAACATCCTATTCAACCTTTTATGATTGCCAGGCAAAGCCAACCACTTATTCCTACCAGGTATAACTCAGTCAATTCACACAAAGGAGGGGCAACAAGTTGTTTTGCGCATTACATTGCATCTTTAGTCTGTGCTTGTCTCATGGTGCCTTGTTCTCGTTTCAGCTTCCCTTCCCCGCAGTTCCCACCCTTACCTTCCTGTTAATCCCTCGCTCGATCATTCCTGTGCGTCTGTTCCCATTCAGACCCAGGGGCTGTCGAGAGGTGGACCCAATAGAGCATCGTGAGATCCTGAGGACCGTTGGACCTGACAGGAGGCTCAACATAATGGAGACTGGAAGCAATTGCGCTTCTGGGGTCTGGAAACGATGGCTCTCTCGGACAGGGGTGGCCATACGGAAAAACTCTTGAGACGTAAGGAATCCAGACACATTCTATCCTTCAGAACAATGACCCCACTGGGCCTCAACCAGTCGGAAGAACTTTATATTCACCTATAGAGGACTCAAATGTATAAAATATCGATGCTATAAATGTTCTGCCTTCTCTCTCTTATCCAGCAAAATTCAATTCTTTTAATTTTTCACGTTATTGCAACCTTAATTTAATTATCCTTGCACCTTCACCTTCCCTCACTCTTTGGATTAGGAGCTCACACATCCAGGTTGAAGCAAACTGGTAATTAGCCCACCGGAGGGCAGAATTTTGTGTTTGAAATGTGAAATTATAATGAAGCAGAATAGGCTTTAATTTTCCTCAATAACTGTGGCATTAAACGGGTAATGGTATGGTTGGGGGAGAAATCAATTAAGTGTTTAAAAATGCCTTGGTTGTGTAGATATCCCAAACACTACAAATCCCACAATGCCTGTGAACTGTAGGATAGCCCACCGGAGGGCGGGATTTTTGGTTGAAGATTGTTTGAAATGTGACATCTTAATGAAGCAGAGCATGCTTAAAATTCCCTTACAATTGTGGCATCAAGTTGATAAATTCGGGAAAAGTCAATTAATTGTTAGGACTTCAAAATGCCTTGGTTATGTAAACACCCCAAGCACTACAAATCAAATCCCATAATGTCTATTATGACACACCCAAGTGGGCGGGAATAGTAAATTGAGGAAATGTTTCAAAACAATGTGAGCTCCACACACAAACTAACCGTGAACAAGACAGCGGACGCTGTCGAAACGCGTTGGTTTATTTGTTTTTGACCCCATGGATTAATAAAATCACAGAAGAAACCGAATTGCAGTGCCTTGCTGGATTTTGTTTTTAAGTGCGACTCCGTATTTTCTCCCTCGAAGAGGAGAAATATTGTTGAATATATATATATATATACATATATATATATTCACTGAAAAAAACATAGTTTTTTTTATTAAAATCCTTTGAATTTCAAACCCATATATATCCAATTACCACTCCGGTGATAGATTCACCAAAAGGAGAAAGACACGGACTCCAGAAATCACTTCTTCACTGCTGACTGCAGGGACTTTTTATTTTGCCAGGTGCGAAATGCTTTCAGACAGGATGACGCGATTTGGCTAACCTGTAGCCTTGCTCACATACCTGAACTCCTCAAGCAATAACGTTTAAATACATTGGTGCATAAAATCACGTGATGTAGAAACTACACAAATGATAAAAAGTGAAAACATACTGCATGCACACAAACTACAACAAGCATTGGAAATGCAATAGGGCTCGCATTAGGAAAGTTTGAGCTATTGGTGTTATAAATGAATTATTTTTATTGATGTGTTTTTTTTAAAATAGCTAAATTTATAGCTTTATCATTTACAATGCCAATAGTTATAACTTTCGCAAATGTGACACCTATAGCATTTGCAATGCAACATGTTTTGTATTTACGTGACTTAGATGTATTGATATTACAAATAACAACGGCTTTTAATTTTTTAAAATAATTAATACTTAATTATTTATTTTAAAAAAAGGGGGTGGGGTCGCACACTACTCACACACCGGCGGAAGTTGCCCCGAAGGACTCTGGTAATTGTAGTAGAGTGTTCGCGATGCATCATCTTTCGATCTTGCTATCTTCGCTGTCTTCGCCATCCCTGGACACGTGTTTCGGGTTTTCAACCCTCGTCAGCAGGGATAGGCAGTGTTCTGGGGTCGCCGATGGCTGCCTGTGTGTGAGTAGTGTGCGACCCCACCCCTCTTTGTAACTTAAAGCTCCCTTGAGCAGCGGGCTGACGAGCCTGGGATCCCGCACCTACGCGCCGGGGTGGTACTATACCTGGCAGATATTGGCAGCCATCGGCGACCCCAGAACACTGCCTATCCCTGCTGACGAGGGTTGAAAACCCGAAACACGTGTCCAGGGATGGCGAAGACAGCGAAGATAGCAAGATCGAAAGATGATGCATCGCGAACACTCTACTACAATGACCAGAGTCCTTAGGGGCAACTCCCGCCGGTGTGTGAGTAGTGTGCGACCCCACCCCTCTTTGTAACTTAAAGCTCCCTTGAGCAGCGGGCTGACGAGCCTGGGATCCCGCACCTACGCGCCGGAGTGGTACTATACCTGGCAGATATTGGCAGCCATCGGCGACCCCAGAACACTGCCTATCCCTGCTGACGAGGGTTGAAAACCCGAACCACATGTCCAGGGATGGCGAAGACAGCGAAGATAGCAAGATCGAAAGATGATGCATCGCGAACACTCTACTACAATGACCAGAGTCCTTAGGGGCAACTCCCGCCGGTGTGTGAGTAGTGTGCGACCCCACCCCTCTTTGTAACTTAAAGCTCCCTTGAGCAGCGGGCTGACGAGCCTGGGATACCGCACCTACGCGCCGGAGTGGTACTATACCTGGCAGATATTGGCAGCCATCGGCAACCCCAGAACACTGCCTATCCCTGCTGACGAGGGTTGAAAACCCGAAACACGTGTCCAGGGATGGCGAAGACAGCGAAGATAGCAAGATCGAAAGATGATGCATCGCGAACACTCTACTACAATGACCAGAGTCCTTAGGGGCAACTCCCGCCGGTGTGTGAGTAGTGTGCGACCCCACCCCTCTTTGTAACTTAAAGCTCCCTTGAGCAGCGGGCTGACGAGCCTGGGATCCCGCACCTACGCGCCGGAGTGGTACTATACCTGGCAGATATTGGCAGCCATCGGCGACCCCAGAACACTGCCTATCCCTGCTGACGAGGGTTGAAAACCCGAAACACGTGTCCAGGGAAGGCGAAGACAGCGAAGATAGCAAGATCGAAAGATGATGCATCGCGAACACTCTACTACAATGACCAGAGTCCTTAGGGGCAACTCCCGCCGGTGTGTGAGTAGTGTGCGACCCCACCCCTCTTTGTAACTTAAAGCTCCCTTGAGCAGCGGGCTGACGAGCCTGGGATCCCGCACCTACGCGCCGGAGTGGTACTATACCTGGCAGATATTGGCAGCCATCGGCGACCCCAGAACACTGCCTATCCCTGCTGACGAGGGTTGAAAACCCGAAACACGTGTCCAGGGATGGCGAAGACAGCAAGATCGAAAGATGATGCATCGCGAACACTCTACTACAATGACCAGAGTCCTTAGGGGCAACTCCCGCCGGTGTGTGAGTAGTGTGCGACCCCACCCCTCTTTGTAACTTAAAGCTCCCTTGAGCAGCGGGCTGACGAGCCTGGGATCCCGCACCTACGCGCCGGAGTGGTACTATACCTGGCAGATATTGGCAGCCATCGGCGACCCCAGAACACTGCCTATCCCTGCTGACGAGGGTTGAAAACCCGAAACACGTGTCCAGGGATGGCGAAGACAGCGAAGATAGCAAGATCGAAAGATGATGCATCGCGAACACTCTACTACAATGACCAGAGTCCTTAGGGGCAACTCCCGCCGGTGTGTGAGTAGTGTGCGACCCCACCCCTCTTTGTAACTTAAAGCTCCCTTGAGCAGCGGGCTGACGAGCCTGGGATCCCGCACCTACGCGCCGGAGTGGTACTATACCTGGCAGATATTGGCAGCCATCGGCGACCCCAGAACACTGCCTATCCCTGCTGACGAGGGTTGAAAACCCGAAACACGTGTCCAGGGATGGCGAAGACAGCGAAGATAGCAAGATCGAAAGATGATGCATCGCGAACACTCTACTACAATGACCAGAGTCCTTAGGGGCAACTCCCGCCGGTGTGTGAGTAGTGTGCGACCCCACCCCTCTTTGTAACTTAAAGCTCCCTTGAGCAGCGGGCTGACGAGCCTGGGATCCCGCACCTACGCGCCGGAGTGGTACTATACCTGGCAGATATTGGCAGCCATCGGCGACCCCAGAACACTGCCTATCCCTGCTGACGAGGGTTGAAAACCCGAAACACGTGTCCAGGGATGGCGAAGACAGCGAAGATAGCAAGATCGAAAGATGATGCATCGCGAACACTCTACTACAATGACCAGAGTCCTTAGGGGCAACTCCCGCCGGTGTGTGAGTAGTGTGCGACCCCACCCCTCTTTGTAACTTAAAGCTCCCTTGAGCAGCGGGCTGACGAGCCTGGGATCCCGCACCTACGCGCCGGAGTGGTACTATACCTGGCAGATATTGGCAGCCATCGGCGACCCCAGAACACTGCCTATCCCTGCTGACGAGGGTTGAAAACCCGAAACACGTGTCCAGGGATGGCGAAGACAGCGAAGATAGCAAGATCGAAAGATGATGCATCGCGAACACTCTACTACAATGACCAGAGTCCTTAGGGGCAACTCCCGCCGGTGTGTGAGTAGTGTGCGACCCCACCCCTCTTTGTAACTTAAAGCTCCCTTGAGCAGCGGGCTGACGAGCCTGGGATCCCGCACCTACGCGCCGGAGTGGTACTATACCTGGCAGATATTGGCAGCCATCGGCGACCCCAGAACACTGCCTATCCCTGCTGACGAGGGTTGAAAACCCGAAACACGTGTCCAGGGATGGCGAAGACAGCGAAGATAGCAAGATCGAAAGATGATGCATCGCGAACACTCTACTACAATGACCAGAGTCCTTAGGGGCAACTCCCGCCGGTGTGTGAGTAGTGTGCGACCCCACCCCTCTTTGTAACTTAAAGCTCCCTTGAGCAGCGGGCTGACGAGCCTGGGATCCCGCACCTACGCGCCGGAGTGGTACTATACCTGGCAGATATTGGCAGCCATCGGCGACCCCAGAACACTGCCTATCCCTGCTGACGAGGGTTGAAAACCCGAAACACGTGTCCAGGGATGGCGAAGACAGCGAAGATAGCAAGATCGAAAGATGATGCATCGCGAACACTCTACTACAATGACCAGAGTCCTGAGGGGCAACTCCCGCCGGTGTGTGAGTAGTGTGCGACCCCACCCCTCTTTGTAACTTAAAGCTCCCTTGAGCAGCGGGCTGACGAGCCTGGGATCCCGCACCTACGCGCCGGAGTGGTACTATACCTGGCAGATATTGGCAGCCATCGGCGACCCCAGAACACTGCCTATCCCTGCTGACGAGGGTTGAAAACCCGAAACACGTGTCCAGGGATGGCGAAGACAGCGAAGATAGCAAGATCGAAAGATGATGCATCGCGAACACTCTACTACAATGACCAGAGTCCTTAGGGGCAACTCCCGCCGGTGTGTGAGTAGTGTGCGACCCCACCCCTCTTTGTAACTTAAAGCTCCCTTGAGCAGCGGGCTGACGAGCCTGGGATCCCGCACCTACGCGCCGGAGTGGTACTATACCTGGCAGATATTGGCAGCCATCGGCGACCCCAGAACACTGCCTATCCCTGCTGACGAGGGTTGAAAACCCGAAACACGTGTCCAGGGATGGCGAAGACAGCGAAGATAGCAAGATCGAAAGATGATGCATCGCGAACACTCTACTACAATGACCAGAGTCCTTAGGGGCAACTCCCGCCGGTGTGTGAGTAGTGTGCGACCCCACCCCTCTTTGTAACTTAAAGCTCCCTTGAGCAGCGGGCTGACGAGCCTGGGATCCCGCACCTACGCGCCGGAGTGGTACTATACCTGGCAGATATTGGCAGCCATCGGCGACCCCAGAACACTGCCTATCCCTGCTGACGAGGGTTGAAAACCCGAAACACGTGTCCAGGGATGGCGAAGACAGCAAAGATAGCAAGATCGAAAGATGATGCATCGCGAACACTCTACTACAATGACCAGAGTCCTTAGGGGCAACTCCCGCCGGTGTGTGAGTAGTGTGCGACCCCACCCCTCTTTGTAACTTAAAGCTCCCTTGAGCAGTGGGCTGACGAGCCTGGGATCCCGCACCTACGCGCCGGAGTCGTACTATACCTGGCAGATATTGGCAGCCATCGGCGACCCCAGAACACTGCCTATCCCTGCTGACGAGGGTTGAAAACCCGAAACACGTGTCCAGGGATGGCGAAGACAGCGAAGATAGCAAGATCGAAAGATGATGCATCGCGAACACTCTACTACAATGACCAGAGTCCTTAGGGGCAACTCCCGCCGGTGTGTGAGTAGTGTGCGACCCCACCCCTCTTTGTAACTTAAAGCTCCCTTGAGCAGCGGGCTGACGAGCCTGGGATCCCGCACCTACGCGCCGGAGTGGTACTATACCTGGCAGATATTGGCAGCCATCGGCGACCCCAGAACACTGCCTATCCCTGCTGACGAGGGTTGAAAACCCGAAACACGTGTCCAGGGATGGCGAAGACAGCGAAGATAGCAAGATCGAAAGATGATGCATCGCGAACACTCTACTACAATGACCAGAGTCCTTAGGGGCAACTCCCGCCGGTGTGTGAGTAGTGTGCGACCCCACCCCTCTTTGTAACTTAAAGCTCCCTTGAGCAGCGGGCTGACGAGCCTGGGATCCCGCACCTACGCGCCGGAGTGGTACTATACCTGGCAGATATTTGCAGCCATCGGCGACCCCAGAACACTGCCTATCCCTGCTGACGAGGGTTGAAAACCCGAAACACGTGTCCAGGGATGGCGAAGACAGCAAAGATAGCAAGATCGAAAGATGATGCATCGCGAACACTCTACTACAATGACCAGAGTCCTTAGGGGCAACTCCCGCCGGTGTGTGAGTAGTGTGCGACCCCACCCCTCTTTGTAACTTAAAGCTCCCTTGAGCAGTGGGCTGACGAGCCTGGGATCCCGCACCTACGCGCCGGAGTGGTACTATACCTGGCAGATATTGGCAGCCATCGGCGACCCCAGAACACTGCCTATCCCTGCTGACGAGGGTTGAAAACCCGAAACACGTGTCCAGGGATGGCGAAGACAGCGAAGATAGCAAGATCGAAAGATGATGCATCGCGAACACTCTACTACAATGACCAGAGTCCTTAGGGGCAACTCCCGCCGGTGTGTGAGTAGTGTGCGACCCCACCCCTCTTTGTAACTTAAAGCTCCCTTGAGCAGCGGGCTGACGAGCCTGGGATCCCGCACCTACGCGCCGGAGTGGTACTATACCTGGCAGATATTGGCAGCCATCGGCGACCCCAGAACACTGCCTATACCTGCTGACGAGGGTTGAAAACCCGAAACACGTGTCCAGGGATGGCGAAGACAGCGAAGATAGCAAGATCGAAAGATGATGCATCGCGAACACTCTACTACAATGACCAGAGTCCTTAGGGGCAACTCCCGCCGGTGTGTGAGTAGTGTGCGACCCCACCCCTCTTTGTAACTTAAAGCTCCCTTGAGCAGCGGGCTGACGAGCCTGGGATCCCGCACCTACGCGCCGGAGTGGTACTATACCTGGCAGATATTGGCAGCCATCGGCGACCCCAGAACACTGCCTATCCCTGCTGACGAGGGTTGAAAACCCGAAACACGTGTCCAGGGATGGCGAAGACAGCGAAGATAGCAAGATCGAAAGATGATGCATCGCGAACACTCTACTACAATGACCAGAGTCCTTAGGGGCAACTCCCGCCGGTGTGTGAGTAGTGTGCGACCCCACCCCTCTTTGTAACTTAAAGCTCCCTTGAGCAGCGGGCTGACGAGCCTGGGATCCCGCACCTACGCGCCGGAGTGGTACTATACCTGGCAGATATTGGCAGCCATCGGCGACCCCAGAACACTGCCTATCCCTGCTGACGAGGGTTGAAAACCCGAAACACGTGTCCAGGGATGGCGAAGACAGCGAAGATAGCAAGATCGAAAGATGATGCATCGCGAACACTCTACTACAATGACCAGAGTCCTTAGGGGCAACTCCCGCCGGTGTGTGAGTAGTGTGCGACCCCACCCCTCTTTGTAACTTAAAGCTCCCTTGAGCAGCGGGCTGACGAGCCTGGGATCCCGCACCTACGCGCCGGAGTGGTACTATACCTGGCAGATATTGGCAGCCATCGGCGACCCCAGAACACTGCCTATCCCTGCTGACAAGGGTTGAAAACCCGAAACACGTGTCCAGGGATGGCGAAGACAGCAAGATCGAAAGATGATGCATCGCGAACACTCTACTACAATGACCAGAGTCCTTAGGGGCAACTCCCGCCGGTGTGTGAGTAGTGTGCGACCCCACCCCTCTTTGTAACTTACAGCTCCCTTGAGCAGCGGGCTGACGAGCCTGGGATCCCGCACCTACGCGCCGGAGTGGTACTATACCTGGCAGATATTGGCAGCCATCGGCGACCCCAGAACACTGCCTATCCCTGCTGACGAGGGTTGAAAACCCGAAACACGTGTCCAGGGATGGCGAAGACAGCGAAGATAGCAAGATCGAAAGATGATGCATCGCGAACACTCTACTACAATGACCAGAGTCCTTAGGGGCAACTCCCGCCGGTGTGTGAGTAGTGTGCGACCCCACCCCTCTTTGTAACTTAAAGCTCCCTTGAGCAGCGGGCTGACGAGCCTGGGATCCCGCACCTACGCGCCGGAGTGGTACTATACCTGGCAGATATTGGCAGCCATCGGCGACCCCAGAACACTGCCTATCCCTGCTGACGAGGGTTGAAAACCCGAAACACGTGTCCAGGGATGGCGAAGACAGCGAAGATAGCAAGATCGAAAGATGATGCATCGCGAACACTCTACTACAATGACCAGAGTCCTTAGGGGCAACTCCCGCCGGTGTGTGAGTAGTGTGCGACCCCACCCCTCTTTGTAACTTAAAGCTCCCTTGAGCAGCGGGCTGACGAGCCTGGGATCCCGCACCTACGCGCCGGAGTGGTACTATACCTGGCAGATATTGGCAGCCATCGGCGACCCCAGAACACTGCCTATCCCTGCTGACGAGGGTTGAAAACCCGAAACACGTGTCCAGGGATGGCGAAGACAGCGAAGATAGCAAGATCGAAAGATGATGCATCGCGAACACTCTACTACAATGACCAGAGTCCTGAGGGGCAACTCCCGCCGGTGTGTGAGTAGTGTGCGACCCCACCCCTCTTTGTAACTTAAAGCTCCCTTGAGCAGCGGGCTGACGAGCCTGGGATCCCGCACCTACGCGCCGGAGTGGTACTATACCTGGCAGATATTGGCAGCCATCGGCGACCCCAGAACACTGCCTATCCCTGCTGACGAGGGTTGAAAACCCGAAACACGTGTCCAGGGATGGCGAAGACAGCGAAGATAGCAAGATCGAAAGATGATGCATCGCGAACACTCTACTACAATGACCAGAGTCCTTAGGGGCAACTCCCGCCGGTGTGTGAGTAGTGTGCGACCCCACCCCTCTTTGTAACTTAAAGCTCCCTTGAGCAGCGGGCTGACGAGCCTGGGATCCCGCACCTACGCGCCGGAGTGGTACTATACCTGGCAGATATTGGCAGCCATCGGCGACCCCAGAACACTGCCTATCCCTGCTGACGAGGGTTGAAAACCCGAAACACGTGTCCAGGGATGGCGAAGACAGCGAAGATAGCAAGATCGAAAGATGATGCATCGCGAACACTCTACTACAATGACCAGAGTCCTTAGGGGCAACTCCCACCGGTGTGTGAGTAGTGTGCGACCCCACCCCTCTTTGTAACTTAAAGCTCCCTTGAGCAGCGGGCTGACGAGCCTGGGATCCCGCACCTACGCGCCGGAGTGGTACTATACCTGGCAGATATTGGCAGCCATCGGCGACCCCAGAACACTGCCTATCCCTGCTGACGAGGGTTGAAAACCCGAAACACGTGTCCAGGGATGGCGAAGACAGCGAAGATAGCAAGATCGAAAGATGATGCATCGCGAACACTCTACTACAATGACCAGAGTCCTTAGGGGCAACTCCCGCCGGTGTGTGAGTAGTGTGCGACCCCACCCCTCTTTGTAACTTAAAGCTCCCTTGAGCAGTGGGCTGACGAGCCTGGGATCCCGCACCTACGCGCCGGAGTGGTACTATACCTGGCAGATATTGGCAGCCATCGGCGACCCCAGAACACTGCCTATCCCTGCTGACGAGGGTTGAAAACCCGAAACACGTGTCCAGGGATGGCGAAGACAGCGAAGATAGCAAGATCGAAAGATGATGCATCGCGAACACTCTACTACAATGACCAGAGTCCTTAGGGGCAACTCCCGCCGGTGTGTGATTAGTGTGCGAGTGCGACCCCACCCCTCTTTGTAACTTAAAGCTCCATTGAGCAGCGGGCTGACGAGCTTGGGATCCCGCACCTACGCGCCGGAGTGGTACTATACCTGGCAGATATTGGCAGCCATCGGCGACCCCAGAACACTGCCTATCCCTGCTGACGAGGGTTGAAAACCCGAAACACGTGTCCAGGGATGGCGAAGACAGCGAAGATAGCAAGATCGAAAGATGATGCATCGCGAACACTCTACTACAATGACCAGAGTCCTTAGGGGCAACTCCCGCCGGTGTGTGAGTAGTGTGCGACCCCACCCCTCTTTGTAACTTAAAGCTCCCTTGAGCAGCGGGCTGACGAGCCTGGGATCCCGCACCTACGCGCCGGAGTGGTACTATACCTGGCAGATATTGGCAGCCATCGGCGACCCCAGAACACTGCCTATCCCTGCTGACGAGGGTTGAAAACCCGAAGCACGTGTCCAGGGATGGCGAAGACAGCGAAGATAGCAAGATCGAAAGATGATGCATCGCGAACACTCTACTACAATGACCAGAGTCCTTAGGGGCAACTCCCGCCGGTGTGTGAGTAGTGTGCGACCCCACCCCTCTTTGTAACTTAAAGCTCCCTTGAGCAGCGGGCTGACGAGCCTGGGATCCCGCACCTACGCGCCGGAGTGGTACTATACCTGGCAGATATTGGCAGCCATCGGCGACCCCAGAACACTGCCTATCCCTGCTGACGAGGGTTGAAAACCCGAAACACGTGTCCAGGGATGGCGAAGACAGCGAAGATAGCAAGATCGAAAGATGATGCATCGCGAACACTCTACTACAATGACCAGAGTCCTTAGGGGCAACTCCCGCCGGTGTGTGAGTAATTATTTATTTAATTTGTAATGGCAATAGCTTAAACTTTTGTAAATAACATTTGTGAAGATTATGTTCAGTGTTTTTTATTGTGACGAAAATCCAAGAACAGAAGTGAAATATTAACATCTTTTTGTGATTTGTAATAAAGCGTGAAAGCTTGAAAAATTGAAAGAACATATTTGAACCAGTGATGCTGTGGTTGCGCTGAGTGGTGTGTGCATCGGTGTAGCTGTTTGGTGGGTGCATTGGTGGAGCTTAGTTGGAGCATCGGTGGAGCTGTATGGTGGGTGCCACGTCGGAGCTGTGTGGTGGGTGCCACGGCTGAGCTGTGTGGTGGGTGCATTGGTGGAGCTGTGTGGTGGGTGCAATGGTGTAGCTTAGTTGGAGCATCGGCAGAGCTGTGTGGTGGGTGCCTCGGCGGAGCTGTGTGGTGGGTGCCTCGGCGGAGCTGTGTGGTGGGTGCCTCGGCGGAGCAGTGTGGTGGGTGCCTCGGCGGAGCTGTGTGGTGGGTGCATCGGTGGAGCTGTGTCGGTGGAGCTGTGTGTTGGCTGCATCGCTGGAGCTGTGTGGTGGGTGCATCGCTGGAGCTGTGTAGGTGGAGCTGTGTGGTGGGTGTATCGGTGGAGCTGTGTCGGTGGAGCTGTGTGGTGGGTGCATCAGTGGAGCTGTGTGGTGGGTGCATCGGTGGAGCTGTGTAGGTGGAGCTGTGTGGTGGGTGCATCGGTGGAGCTGTGTCGGTGGAGCTGTGTGGTGGGTGCATCGGTGGAGTTGGGTGGAGGGTGCATCGGTGGAGCTGTGTAGGTGGAGCTGTGTGGTGGGTGCATCGCTGGAGCTGTGTAGGTGGAGCTGTGTGGTGGGTGCACCAGTGGAGCTGTGTAGTGGGTGCATCGGTGGAGCTGTGTAGGTGGAGCTGTTTGGAGGGTGCATCGATGGAGCTGTGTGGTGGGTGCATCGGTGAAGCTGTGTGGTGGGTGCATCGGTGGAGCTGTGTGGTGGGTGCATCGGTGGAGCTGTGTAGTGGGTGCCTCGGTGGAGCTGTGTGGTGGGTGCCTCGTGGAGCTGTGTGGTGGGTGCCTCGGTGGAGCTGTGTGGTGGTTGCATCAGTGGAGCTGTGTGGTGGTTGCATCGGTGGAGCTGTGTGGTGGTTGCATCAGTGGAGCTGTGTAGGTGGAGCTGTGTGGTGGGTGCGTCGGTGGAGCTCTGTCGGTGGAGCTGTGTCGGTGGGTGCATCGGTGGAGTTGGGTGGTGGGTGCATCGGTGGAGCTGTGTGGTGGGTGCATCGGTGGAGCTGTGTGGAGGGTGCATCGGTGGAGCTGTGTGGTGGATGCATCGGTGGAGCTGTGTGGTGGATGCATCGGTGGAGCTGTGTGGTGGATGCATTGGTGGAGCTGTGTGGTGGGTGCATTGGTGGAGCTTAGTTGGAGCATCGGTAGAGCTGTGTGGTGGGTGCCACGGCGGAGCTGTGTGGTGGGTGCCACGGCTGAGCTGTGTGGTGGGTGCATTGGTGGAGCTGTGTGGTGGGTGCATTGGTGGAGCTTAGTTGGAGCATCGGCGGAGCTGTGTGGTGGGTGCCTCGGTGGAGCTGTGTGGTGGGTGCCTCGGCGGAGCTGTGTGGTGGGTGCCTTGGCGGAGCTGTGTGGTGGGTGCCTCGGCGGAGCTGTGTGGTGGGTGCCTCGGCGGAGCTGTGTGGTGGGTGCCTCGGCGGAGCTGTGTGGTGGGTGCATCGGCGGAGCTGCGGGGTGGGTGCATCAGTGGAGCTGTGTCGGTGGAGCTGTGTGGTGGCTGCATCGCTGGAGCTGTGTGATGGGTGCATCGCTGGAGCTGTGTGGGTGGAGCTGTGTGGTGGGTGTATCGGTGGAGCTGTGTCGGTGGAGCTGTGTGGTGGGTGCATCAGTGGAGCTGTGTGGTGGGTGCATCGGTGGAGCTGTGTAGGTGGAGCTGTGTGGTGGGTGCATCGGTGGAGCTGTGTCAGTGGAGCTGTGTGGTGGGTGCATCGGTGGAGTTGGGTGGAGGGTGCATCGGTGGAGCTGTGTAGGTGGAGCTGTGTGGTGGGTGCATCGCTGGAGCTGTGTAGGTGGAGCTGTGTGGTGGGTGCACCGGTGGAGCTGTGTAGTGGGTGCATCGGTGGAGCTGTGTAGTTGGAGCTGTATGGTGGGTGCATCGGTGGAGCTGTGTGGTGGGTGCATTGGTGGAGCTGTGTAGGTGAAGCTGTGTGGAGGGTGCATCGGTGGAGCTGTGTGGTGGGTGCATCGGTGGAGCTGTGTGGTGGGTGCATCGGTGGAGCTGTGTAGTGGGTGCCTCGGTGGAGCTGTGTGGTGGGTGCCTTGGTGGAGCTGTGTGGTGGTTGCATCAGTGGAGCTGTGTGGTGGATGCATCGGTGGAGCTGTGTGGTGGATGCATCGGTGGAGCTGTGTGGTGGATGCATCGGTGGAGCTGTGTGGTGGGTGCATCGGTGGGGCTGTGTGGTGGGTGCATCGGTGGAGCTGTGTGGTGGGTGCATCGGTGAAGCTTAGTGGATGCATTGGTGGAGCTGTGTGGTGGGTGCATTGGTGGAGCTTAGGTAGAGCATCGATGGAGCTGGGTGGTGGGTGCATCTGTGGAGCTTGGTGGTGGGTACATCTGTGGAGCTGGGTGGTGGGTGCATCTGTGGAGGTGGGTGCATCGGTGGAGCTGTGTGGTGGGTGCATCGGTGGAGCTGTGTGGTGGGTGCATCGGTGGACCTGTGTGGTGGGTGCATCGGCGGAGCTGTGTGGTGGGTGCATCGGTGGAGCTGTGTGGTGGGTTCCTCGGCGGAGCTGTGTGGTGGGTGCCTCGGCGGAGCTGTGTGGTGGGTGCCTCGGCGGAGCTGTGTGGTGGGTGCCTCGGCGGAACTGTGTGGTGGGTGCCTCGGCGGAGCTGTGTGGTGGGTGCATCGGTGGAGCTGTATGGTGGGTGCAACGGTGGAGCTGTATGGTGGGTGCATCGGTGGAGCTGTGTCGGTGAAGCTGTGTGGTGGCTGCATCGCTGGATCTGTGTGATGGGTGCATCGCTGCAGCTGTGTAGGTGGAGCTGTGTGGTGGGTGCATCGCTGGAGGTGTGTGGTGGGTGCATCGGTGGAGCTGTGTGGTGGGTGCATCGGTGGAGCTGTGTTGGTGGAGCTGTGTGGTGGGTGCATCGGTGGAGCTGTGTCGGTGGAGCTGTGTGGTGGGTGCATCAGTGGAGCTGTGTGGTGGGTGCATCGGTGGAGCTGTATAGGTGGAGCTGTGTGGTGGGTGCATCGGTGGAGCTGTGTGGTGGGTGCATTGGTGGAGCTGTGTGCATCGGTGGAGCTGTGTGGTGGGTGCATCGGTGGAGCTGTGTGGTGTGTGCATCGGTGGAGCTGTGTGGTGTGTGCATCGGTGGAGCTGTGTGGTGGGGGCATCTGTGGAGCTGTGTGGTTGGGGCATGTGTAGTGGGGGCATGTGTGGTGGGTGCATCGGTGGAGGTGTGTGGTGGGTGCATCGGTGGAGGTGTGTGGTGGGTGCATCGGTGGAGCTGTGTGTTGGGTTTATTGGTGGAGCTGTGAGGTGGGTGCATCGGTGGAGCTGTGTGGTGGGTGCATCGGTGGAGCTGTGTGGTGGGTGCATCTGTGGAGCTGTGTGGTGGGTGCCTCGGTGGAGCTGTGTGGTGGGTGCCTCGGTGGAGCTGTGTGGTGGGTGCCTCAGTGGAGCTGTGTGGTGGGTGCATTGGTGGAGCCCTGTGGTGGGTGCATCGGTGGAGCTGTGTGGTGGGTGCATCGGTGGAGCTGTGTAGGTGGAGTTGGGTGGTGGGTGCATCGGTGGAGCTGTGTCGGTGGAGCTGTGTGGTGGGTGGATCGGTGGAGCTGTGTCGGTGGAGCTGTGTGGTGGGTGCATCAGTGGAGCTGTGTGGTGGGTGCCTCGGTGGAGCTGTGTGGTGGGTACCTTGGTGAAGCTGTGTAGGTGAAGCTGTGTGGTGGGAGCCTAACGGAAATTACAACTCTCAAAACAAAAAAAATCTATCCTTTACCGATGCTGGATAAATTATGACAAGTGCTTGCTACTGTTCCAACAGATACATGCAGAAAAATATGTAGGACGTTATTCTGGAAGGAAAACTAAATCACAGAAAAGAAAAGAGTACGAACCGTAAATGAGAGAGGTTTGTTTGTTAACATCTGCATTGGGAGAAGGTTTTGTTAAACCTGTCGGTGTTTAATTAATACCGAAGCTACACTATATTTTAAGGAAGGACGAATTTTAAAGGTCTGCTTAGAAAATGATAAGTAGCAGGGCAAAATAAATCGCAACAATGTGTGCAGAAAGGAAAGAAAATATATATGAATTTTGTCTGGGCACGGCAACAGCACATGGCAACATAACTGCGCCTTAGCTAGCTACTACACAGTGCACTCAGTACTTAAACCAAAACTCTGAAAAGCCCTCTTAAGAAGCATGGAATTCGTGGTCCTGGATACAGCATGCATTCCATGTTTCTTTTCAAGCAGAGCATAAACAGTTGTTGCAGCAAGGGGCGGGAAGATTAGGAGACGAAACTGAAAATACGGCGGGCAGGCAGTGAATAATTAGGAGGTGACAAATGACCTGGGACGGCTGCCTTTGATGTGGTAATGCGAGGCAGGCAGGCAGATGGCTGGTGGCATTGTGCACGCGCTTTTTAGGGCTTGCGCATGCGCAATGACCTAAAAAGCACATGCACTCAAAGGAATCGCCAGTGGAATCCCCAGGGGTGGTTAAACACTGGATAAGCCCCCATAGAGCTTCCAGCTGTGCGCATGCACACAGCAGGCGAGCCCTAAAAATGCAGTTTCATCCCTCATGACATCACTGATGACATCTCAAATGACGTCACTGATGACATCACTGATGACATCATCCAGTGAATGTGTGTTTCTGTAAAGTTTAAATATTTTTCAGATATATATCTATGCCAAGGTCCATTGAAGAATGAGTGGATGTAGAAGTGCCTGAATGGATTATTTACTAGATGCATGACTGACTATAAGTCACTGATTGAACATATGTTAATGAATGCATGGGTTAGTGACTAAACTATCTGAATGACTATATTAGTCTTTCAGTTGGTGTGTAAGCAGGTGCATGGGTTTGTGAGTAGCTACATAAGTGTCTATATGGGTTATTTATTGATTGTTTGAGTATCTGTATGGGTGTCCGAGTCTCTATGTGGTTGGGTGGGGGGTGTCTGACTCTGTCCATACATGTCTGAAGGGCTGATTCACTGGTAGTATAGATTCAAAAGTGCATCTCGGAAAGGCTGTATGGGTAGCTGACTGTGTGCACAGGTGTGTTGATTAGTGAATTGATATCTCAATTGTATATATGTGAGTAACTATATATGTTTTTAGACAGTATATGTGAGTGTTGGGGTGTATAATTGACTATACGTGAGAGAGAGTGATTGCAAGAGAGTCTACATACACGAATGTGTACTTGTGTTAGTGATTGTATAACAGAGTAAGTATGTGTTAGTATCTATATAAATTAGGGAGGTGGTGTGTGTATAAATAAGTCAGGTGGTGTGTATATATCTGCATAGGTGAGTACATGGGTGTGTGATTGATTTTTGGCATGACTGAGTAGATGTGTGAGTAAGTATGGATCAGTAGCACTGTGTGAATGTATGTTAAGGTGTATGAGTGGATATTATACTGATGTAATCATGAGTGGCAGCATGGATAAGTGAGTGTATGTCTGGCTCACAATATATAGATAGGAATCAGTGGATGGGTATCTAGTATCTGGTATTGATGTGTCTAAGGTTTTGAAAATGGTAGTCTGTATTTTAGAGTGCGTGCATCCAAAATTATGATAGAGTGTAAGGAGGTGTGACTATCACGTGGATGATGTCATCAGTGATATCATCAGTGATGTCATTTGAGATGTCATCAGTGATGTCATGAGTGATGTCACTGACCATGTCACGAGTGATGTTATATGTGACGTCATCACCAGTGCATTGCGGGCGCGCGAATTATAGTTAGCTCAACTAGCTATAACGGGCGAATTCCTCTGGTTTTATATGAGTCAAATGTCCAAGTAACTATAACATCTCTGAAACCTGTGTTTTTTTTCAGTGAATTTCGAAGGTTTTTTAAATGCAAATTTTTAACTATAACATCTGTAAAACCCATGTTTTTTTCAGTGAATTTCAAAGGTTTTTTTTAAATATTGAACTACTATTGTGCTTTTTGTCATTAGTACTGTTTTTTCTAACTTTTCAACCACATAAAATAAACTGCAAAACTGCTATGTAATGTAATATATTTCACAAATTATAGTGAGTTTTTAAATAATACAAAAAAATTAACATTCAGAAAACAATTTTTCTCCCTTTTTTTGCTGTCATCAGCTTCTACTTAACCTCACTAGTCACAGTGATGTCAGTGTAGTTTCATCATAACCAGGAGGGAAAAAAAACAATCAACTAGATTATTAAAAAAAACAAATCCCTAATTCTCGCAAATATAATACAAATTCAACACAAATAACACATCCAAACCTCTTTCCAATCTTCAAATCTTACCTTTACTTTGTAGTTTCTGTTCACATTTTGCTTTGAAATCATTCAGTATGAATTCCTTAAAGTATTTTACGCCTTTCCACTAGGCTGAATGATGTATCTAAAATCTTTGCTTCAGAAATATCAAGTATGAGTTGGTAATTCATAAGGCAATCTCGGTTTAGTTTCCAAGTGTGTATCATTGCAGTGACTCCAACCATTATTACACTTTAAATAAACTGTATAATGTCCACTTGTGGTAGTACGTCCAGCATGGAAAACAATCGCAACTGTTGCAAAAGTTCTTCCAGAAATAGATACTTGCTAGCAATAACTTTTTAATTTTTGGTTTCCACTTTTCTTCCATTTGGTCTAAAGCGTTGCAGCATTATAATCAAAAAAATTCCATATTTTGTGGGCATAATGTAGATAGCATTGTTGACTTACAATGAGAACAGATCCTCTCATGATCAGCTTCTTTTACTAATTTGGAAAATGGTACAGATTTGCAGTCAGGTATTGTTAAATATACAAATCGTTCTCTGTCAACTATAGTGCTTTAAGTTAATGAACACTGTTCACATTAATGTTCCCATTTGTAACTGAACCCAAATAAACTATCAATCTGAATTCCTTCATCTTCTAGTACTCCAAGCATAACCATCAGAAATCCTTGTGCATCTTGTTGTATATTAGCACTGAACGTTAAAGATCAAGTACATGTATCCAACAGTTGGCGAATACCAGAAGCAGAATGGATCTTCTATCAGTTCTCAATTCTTGAAATAAAGTATAAAGTGCAGAACATAATCTTTTTTCCTGACTTTCCATAATTACACCATAAACATCTTCAAGATAAAAAATAACGTTTAGAATAACATTACCATAGCAGTTGACACCAGAAGCATTTTCTAATTGGTATCCGACAACATCATCCCTTGTTTGTATTTTCTGCTTCTTTACATCTTTTTTCTCTTGATTTTGTTTCTGCTTTTCAACCATAGTTAATTCTTCAACATGTTTGCGTTTTGAACACACAACAAACATTTCTCATAAATAGGATATTCACCTAAACTTGGAGCATAAAGCCTTCTCAAACGATTATATTCTCTTACACAGTCAACATCAGCACTAATCTTGTTCTCATCAAAATCAATTAAATACAAACCAGACAACATTCTTACTTGAGATAATGCAACCATTCCCTATTTATACACAGTTCTTCCTACATTTACCAAAGCATTATCTACACTTAAACCTTGAGATTTATGAATAGTTATTGCATATGCTAAACAGAAGCGAAACTGTTTTCTACGAACATACAAGTCTTTTACAAGCAAAAATCATGCAGCAGAATGCACAATCTGTCTTACCTCTGTAATCTGATCAAATTTTACTTTCAAGAATTCAATTCCATTGCTATTTTGATATTTTACAAAATCAACAACTTTTCCACTGCTCCATTCACTAAACCTTCTTCTACATTCAGATTACGCCTCAAAATTACCCGACAGTTTAAACATATATCTAAATTTTTTTCTAAGCAAGCAGTTTTTGATACAGACTTTTGCAAAGAATCTAATTTAGTCTGTAGTTTTTCTGAAAGAAGAATTATTATTCCTTGATGCTCGATTTTATCAATGGGAACTATGTCTTAAGTTTCCAATTTTATAAGCTCTCTATTAAGGGGCCTATTCCGATGTCAGACGGACCTGAGTCCGTCCGCCATCGGGCAGGAGCTGTAATTGACCGACCTGCGCATCCCTGCACCCTGTGGCCGACACCCCAAGGTGCCT
This sequence comes from Lissotriton vulgaris, assembly GCF_964263255.1. Taxonomy (NCBI): domain Eukaryota; kingdom Metazoa; phylum Chordata; class Amphibia; order Caudata; family Salamandridae; genus Lissotriton; species Lissotriton vulgaris. Next base: position 585,935,204 of record NC_141699.1, on the reverse strand, counting down.
GCCACCCGGTGCAGGGATCAACGGAGGGGCACCATAGGTGCCTCCAGGCCATCATCCGGTGACCTCACACCCATGGGGGCCCTGCTGGGGGTCCCCAGAGACAGCTTCCGACTGCCTTTTCGTGCCGGACAGACCGGCAAGAAAAGGCAGTGAAAAGCTGCCATCGTACTACCTTGGTCATACAGAGGTGACCGGGGGAGTCCTGGAGGATTTCCAGACTGCGGACAGGCTCGGACGAGCCTGTTGTCTGCAATCCGGACATCCGAGTAGGATTCCTTTCCGACCGAGCCCATCAGAATGGCTCAGTTGGAAAGGAATCCGGCCGGCAGTGACTGATTTGGTCGGAAGGGCTCTGAACATCGTTCGGAACTCTTCTGGACGAAATCGGAATCGCTCCCTAAATGTATAACACTCTTGCACTGTAGGCATTAAGCAAACTATAGACTTTTTTTCTTTCATTTTCTTGTACATTACTTCTGCTAGTGTGTTTTCATTTGTAAACAAGTTCTTTAGTAGACAACTTTGAAAATCTTGTTTACCATGTTTGCTTAGAACACCAATTCTTACATCTTTTAGGATATTTGCATAATCTTCATCTCTTGCTTGTCGCATATTCTGAGTGATTTCTTTATATTCAAAATGTTACCACAGATTCACATTTCCAATACTTCCCAAAGATTTCTTAGTGTCTTCATGTAGAAGGGTTTTAAACACTGGTTCTCCTTTTACAGGGGTTAGTTATAGCAGATCTCCAAATACAATCAAATGTTTTCCTCCAAAGAGAACGTCGTAATCTGTTTTTAATACCTGTTGCATTCTTAAGTGTACAAAAGCAAGCATTAAGTTTGAGACCATGCTCACCTCATCAATAATTAAAAGTTTTCATTTTCTTCAGCACTCTTGACACTTCATAAGAAGCTTCTCCAGACAACTTCTGAAATTCTAATATATTATCATGCTCAACTGGTAACATCAGTTATTTCTATGCAAAGTAACTCCTTTAACATTGTGTGCAGCTAATCCAGGTGGAGCTGTTACCACACAACATAAATGTGAACCAGTAGTTTTTTTTAATATAACTGGTGAAAACTTTAATTAAAAAACTTGACCACTGATGTACATCAGAAGAGGTTGAAAAGATGAACACCTGCATTCTTTTTTTCATGCAACAAGCCATGTTCTATCTATTCTCTCACTTTTACATATATTTTTTTCAGTTCAACATTTAGTTGTTCTTCTAAGTTTTCCAATGTAATATTCTCCTTGTGTGCTTGTTGCATTGCAGTTTCGACTTAATGCATAGCAATCGCTGCTTCATTTTCTAGTATTGGTTGTCCAAGAGGATCTTGACTACATGGACCACTACTTTGACTACCTTGAGAACTTTCATTAGCTTATTCAGCTGTAATAGTCTTTTCCTGTTCAACTTCATCATTCAACATTTTTAAATATGTAGGGAAAATTGTACATGCAAAGCTAACTTTATATGCATTAAAAGAATCTTCGTAGCAATCAAAGTCGCCAAGTAATTCACTTTCGCTACGCCATGGTTTAAAGAGTTGGAGAAGTGCTAAATAGTAAAATTATCGCTTATCTGGAGTTTCACAACTGAGTTTCTTGTGGTTTATAGGATTACCATTTGCATGTTTTACTAAACAACCATGGCATCCAAGTACTGCATATTTTCCTTCTTTTAAATTCTGTTTAACATTTCTTTTGAAGCTGTAATGTTGAAGTACTTTATACAGACATAGCTGTTCTAGATGTCAACTCCTTTTCGGATAGTATGTGTCCAACATATTACTTTTAAGAATGTCTGTACTGTCTGGTTCATTTGCTGCTAATTCTTCAATTTCTTCCAATGATTTCAAAACTCTATTTCATTTGCAGGCAAGACCTAAACTTACCCAAATGATTCCTCGTGACTTTGAATATAAACTTGAAGAGCACAAGCGGTCTGAACATTAATAGGATCCAATTTCTCAGTGGAAAAGCATTTTCAAAGTAAAGCTGTACAATTTTTTGGTAAGGCTTTTCTCTTGTGCAATTTCTTCCCACATTTGTTTCATCTCTGTTTTTCTGATTTTGTTATATACGATGTAACATAACGTGCAAAAGCAATTGAGTTATCTGCAACATACTGGATGTCCATGATCGCATTCCACATTTTTAAAATGACTGGATTGTAGTCATTGATATACTTTGACACTTCTGTTCTTTTAAGTTGTAGGTGTTCTATGGAGATTTCCGAGTTATTGTGTGCCTTACAGAAGAAAAAAAAGAATTTACTCTTCCTTTACAAATGACTGGACGTGGAAAAACAAACCGAGATTTGGTGTAATATTTTCCTTTAGACTTGTATTTTCTTCGGCAGTACTTTCCACAACGGTGAGTTTGGAAACGTAAAACTTGCTGTCTCAAGCTTCTATCTCCTTCTTCTCTTGGAATCTCACATGTCACATACTGTTCGATGAAAGACAATACGTTTTCATCAGAATCAGTTCCAAATCTAGGTGCATCCTTGATCCATAGTAGCATATGTATATGAGGTGCACTTCTTGCTTGGTACTCCTTTCTCCAAAAGAAATCGGTAACTTCTCCAAGAGGTGGATCCTTTTTATTGCGGATAAAAGACATCATAGCTTGAAACCTATGATTAAAATATCTGCACACATTTATAGGATCCAATGAACACAGTTCACCAGGAGTCTTTATTTCAACATTTTTTATAGTGGAAGCTTCTCTTAGAAACTCAAGCAAATCTTCCAATGCATACTTTGCACAGCTAAGTGTGACAAACCATGTTGGTATACCTAAGTTCCGTAACATACACTTGAGTTCTCCATGACGACGATACCAATACTCATTTGTTCCATGTTGACATGCCATCAAATTGATTAACTGTGCTTCTAAATTTTCATCTGTTTCTTGAACTTTCTCCACAAATTCTTTCGCAGAAAGAAGTGATTGATGAACTCCAGTTTTAAGTATGTGGTTCACTGCATACAAAAGAGAAGACAGATCACTTTCAAACAAAAGGTGAAATATGTATGGATTGCACTGTCGAAATCTAGCATCTTCAGAATATAATCTTGTTGACCTATGTTCTGAAGTTGGAATCCATACAGTTTGATCATCATATCGTCCACCTTCTCCAGTAGGAAACAGCTGTGGAAAACAACAAGCTTCCAAGCTTTTCTCCCATACACTCATTGGAGTTCCCTCTTCTTTTTTCATTTGAAATAACTCAATGCTGCTTCCTATTACTTCTTTTGAATGCAAAGGACATAATGTGTAATGATCATAAATCTCTTCAGTCCTTGACTTGTCCACTTTCTCTATTTGTCCATTTGAAATTTCAGATTCATCATCTAAACTTATTACCTGTTCATCCACATTTACAGTTTAGTAATAAATATTGTTCTCTATATGATATAAGGTAGCCTATTCAACTTTATTAACATCCACAAATTCTTGCCATATTTTCCGACTCTTTGTTGGTCCACCATTTAGTAGAATGACTACTGCCTCATTTTCCTCTTTCTCTCCAGCAATAGTTTCAATATTTTTCTTCAAATCCAAAGGTAAGTACACCACTCTTCCTTTCAGCCCTTTTTGCAAGTCTGTTGGCAGCAGTTTACCTGTTTTAGGCTCCATCCGAATTATAGTTTGAAAAGGATGAACAGATTGGATTAGAACAGACTCATATGTATTCAATTCTGCCAGTTCCTCCGGAATAGCTACTAATTTGAAGTTATTATGTACTGTTATAGCAGGCATTGTGTTCTATTCTAATTTGTTGTAACAATATTTACATATATGTTGATCACTACCTAACTCAAATCGACCTTCCACCAACAAGTAAGTTGCAAATTTTTCCCACTTACCATTGTTTTTCTTTTCACTTTTCAAATACAAATCAACATTCCTAATTTGACTTTTATAATGAGTACGTCGACAACAATCACAAACATAGTTTGGTATTTCAGAGCACACTACATTAAACTTTCCATTTCCTTCTTCAAACTGATCAGTGCTAATCACTTTCCCATCTCCTTCAACATCTGTAATTGTCAAACTTTCACTTTCTATGGACTGCTCTTCTGTACCAAAATATTGCATTTCAATATCATCACACTTTTTTGAACATCTGATAATGAACCATATAAAAGACCTGTATTCAGTTCACTTAAACATAATGCAGGACTTTTTACATAGCACAGCTTCCTTACAAACTTCCGCATTTCTGATCTGGTGTACTGTTAACATCCTCAAGTGATGAAAAACACTTTTCCACACTTTTCTTGAAAGACAAGCCAGAGATTGCCCATGCTTCTCAGTATATTTTCTTACATTACATGGATCTAGTCCTTGTAACAACTTAATCTTTTGTTTAATACTTTTCTGTGTATATTCTCGTAGCAAATGTTGCATTATATCAATAGATTCATGTTGAATACTACAAATACTGCTACAACCCCACTTATACACAGGAGCTTGTATACGTTTCCCTTGCACTTCTTCAGCTATTAACACTTCTGTACTTTTATCAACCATTTCTTCTTTTGGAAGGGGACAACCGTTCTGAACTTCGTCGCAACGACCTCCAGTATCAACTGCAAATGGTAAACTATTTTCCGGGAAGTAACTTTCCTCATTAAAAAAAGGCTCACTAGTAGAAGTATGTTTCCAATGTCCACTAAAGATTTTGCAAAAGTTGGTTCTGTTCACAAGTCTTTTTCTTCTACTTTTCTCTTTCAACACTTTGATTATTTTATCCAACACTTTGATCCTCTTAAAAATCACAATGAATAACTTCTGTTTTAAATAGAAAGTAGTATCCCCTATACTTTCAATATGCTGCTTCTGTTTGAATTGCAGAACTTTCTTTTTATATTTGCAGCATGTTTTCATTAAATTCTGAATCACTCTAGTTCGAAAAAGTCTCTGAAATTGCTTTTGTCTCTGGGTGACAGATACTGTTTCTTTATCATGTTTTCTTTTCCTGGTATTTGAAATTGAAGTCTGCTTCTCCTTACTTGAAAAAATTCTTCTTTTTTGCTTTGTGTGATGTTATTTTCATTAAATGTTCGTAATATTTTTTTCAGAAATGGTCTAGTGTTTTTACCAGAAGAAACTGTTTGTGTAGTACTCTCATTTTTTTCTGATTGAAAATCTTTCCTTTTGTTCAAATATATATATATATATTCTCTTTCCTTGTTTTTCAGTTCTTCTAGGCATTTTCAATCCAAACAAAATAATTTTCTGAAAAACAAAAAATAGATTCAATAATTTTTTACATCTGTTCAATATGTTAAAATAATAACATACAATTACATAAGTTCTACTGGCGGCTTCAAGAAGCACTGCTGCAACGTGATGGAGCACGGGAGGGGAGCAGTAGGATGACGGGTAGTGCTATGGAACATACAGCAAGTATATATTCACTTATTTACATACACCTTTACAATTTATATGTAACTGCGCTATCTCGTATTTTTCACCTCTCGGCTGCATTCCACGACCCCACAACACTCCCTCTGCAACCCACCGCAGACAACTTTATAGATAGTATTTTTTTAAATTGTAATCTATGTACTTAGAATGATATTATCAACCAAACGGCACACACAAAAATTATCATTATTAGCGTAACAATTTTATCTACAACTTTGCAAACATAACACTGCACCCAAAGCTTTAGGTGGGGGGGCTCTGTGGGCGTATGCGCACCGGCAGTTTATTTTTGGGGGCCTCGAAATGGGTCTCTATGGAGCTCTATTTTTGAGCTTCACAATGGTAGTTCGTTGTTTTTTTTTTTATTATTGGACTGCAGTGAGACTGTGAGAGCATGCACATTGCTCACTACTGAGAAGTGGAGAAATCATGCCAGGTGAATCCCATTGTAGGAGAAGGGAAATCTTTTAAAGAGAGCCATTTTCTCTCAGGATTTCCCTTCTCTTTTTGAGGTGCAGGAGCAACATCATTGTGGGGTGATTAGCAGAGAGACCACCAGTCGCGCAACGCTCATTGCCCCGGACTCCCTGAGACAGCTTCCCGGGCACAAACACAGAGCCGCACCCGAGTACTTCACAGGTCTTGAAAAGACCATTTGCTTGTAAATGAGGCTCTGTTCTTTTTCACCCATTTTTAGAGCCCCTACCTCCCCACTCTGCCTATTGCTGAAAGAATTAGCCTCCCCTGAAATTTTGCTCTGGTTGCACCTCTGGAGATGACCACAGGCAGCCAACTCCAGCACGACCCTGCTCTGACCTTTCACAGTGTCTTGTTTTAGTGCTACGAAAACACACGCTTTGCCTGGCTCACTTAGTTCTCACACCCCCTCTTTAATATGAAGATAGAAGCTGTAGAATTACCTTTATATTTCTATACTGTGCTTCACATGGAAATATAGAAGTGCAGGTTCTCACCACCCCAAATTAGCTGTCTGGTATACTCTCTCAAATGTGAGAACTACAGGTATTCAGTATCTGTCAGTCACGGACAGTTTAAAGCAGTGTTCCTATATAGAAAGCCCAGAGTTAGTGGGCGGGGGGGCGGGGTGGGTGTGATTTTTAGAGACACACTTGAGTTGAACGTCATTGAAATTGACGCGTGCAATGGCTGTGAACTTTTTGGCTTCTCTCTCAAGAACTCACAGAGGCTTTTTTTAACGTGCATCATCTGCTATAGACCCCCGGGGCTCTTCACGCTAGCCCAGCAGCAGTTGTTACTGGAATTGTTTCCAATAAGGCGGTTACTCACAGCCATTTGGTGATTCTTGGTAACTTTAACCTGTGGCTGAATGGCACGATGGACACTGGATTTCTTAATATGACTCACTCCTGTGAGGCCATTGGTCTTTCCCAGCGAGTTCTACAGGCTACCCATACAGGAGGTCATCGGCTGGACCTGATGTTTTCGGAGGCCAACCTCCTTACTGTTGGGGATGTGCTACCTATGGCCTGGACCGACCACTCCCTGATCAAGTTTTTTGCGAAGGCAGGCATGCCTTCTGCAGGGACATCTAGTCAAGTGAGGGAGTATGTCAGTAGGGATTGGAAGTCCCTTGTTCAGAAAAAAGGTGCCTCACCCACATTTATTGTTGGGGAATGCTTTGTCTCCGACTTGCAGGTTGAAGGGAACTACGCTGCCCTCCGCTCGAAGATTACCTCGGTACTAGACACCTATGCTCTTTTTAAACATCATAGGAGTAGGGGGAGACCCTCGGCACCTTGGTTTACGGACAGCCTCAAAGATTTGAGGCTGGAATGTAAACAAGCAGAGAGAAGGTGGAGGTACGCGTACTTGGACAAGGATAGGCTTGCTTGGAAAGCTACTATAAGAAGGAGATAAATAGAGTTAAGGCAGCATACTTCTTGAGTGTGATTCTGGATGCCCCCAATAGCTCTCGTAGCATTTTTAATATCTTGAACAGCCTTATTAGTCCTGACTGTGCCAAGAGTGAATTCCCCCCCTCTCAGGAACTCTGTGAGAACCTAGCTGGGTTCTTTCAGGAGAAAATCAAATTGATCATTGATGATCTGGGGTGGAGAAGCAACAACCCCTGGCAGCAGCTGATTGTGGCAGCCTGTCGACTTTCGGGGCAGGTCATGAGCTGGGAGGAATTGAGTCCCTCGTGGAATTTGTGCAGGTGTCTGCAGAGGAGTTCAGGGAAGTGGCCTTTGGTATCACATCTGGGTCTCCGCTTGACCCGATCCCACTAAAAATCTGGAAGGATTTCGAGCAGGAGCTCTTCCCTACGCTCCGGCTGGTGTGTAACCAGTCGCTTACTGCTGGAGTGGTTCCACCTCAGTGGAAACAAGCGGTGGTGACCCCCTTACTGAAGAAGCCCAGTCTTGACCCTGACTGCCTTAAGAACTTTAGGCCCATCTCGCTTCTACCCTATCCAGCAAAAATTGTAGAGCGGGTGGTGGCAGGCAGCCTCTCTAGACACCTTGAACAGCACAAGCTCCTGGAGGATGTTCAATTTGGCCTCCGGCCAGCCCATGGCACCGAGACAGCCCTAGTGACCGTGCTGGCCGAGCTACGTTGGTGGGCAGACAGGGGACAGGCATGGGTTTTGATCCTGCTTGACCTGTCTGCCACCTTCGATACAGTGAACCATGGTATTCTGCTGGACAGGTTGAGAGAGGTAGGGATTGCAGGGAGTGCCCTTGGGTGGTTTGAGTCCCTCCTCCAGGGTAGGGAACAAGCTGTATCCCTCCCTCCCTTCCAATCCTCCTTCTCTACCATCTCGCATGGCGTCCCTCAAGGCTTGGCAGTTAGCCCGATATTATTTAACATCAAACAATATAAGATCGAAATTGTTAACTACGCTGATAACACGCATTTGATTCTATCCCTGGAGGGAAATGAATCAACCTCTGTGGAAGAATTTCACAACTGCCTGCGAGCTACAGCGGACTGGTTGAAAGCCAACTCTCTGCAATTGAACACAGGAAAGACCGAGGTGTTATATTGCCCAAGGCCCAGGGTACAACCTCTTCTACCCAGCAACTTCTGGCCAGTGGATTTTTCTCCACTGGTGCAGCCGGGTAAGGTAGTACGGAAACTAGGCGTAATGTTTAATAGCGACCTTACTTTGGAGACACAGGTCTTAAAGGTGGTAGCTGGTTGCTTGACCATCATTGGCTAGCTATCTTGATTTAGACCACGCCCCTACTTAGATGGCCCACACCCCTTTAAGAGGTTTGCCTCACCCCTTTTAGAGAACCCCCAGTTTTTTTCCCACTTAAAGCCCTGACTGCACCATAGTAACAAAGAAATGGTCAAAGCTTCCATTTAAATCTACAATGGCACCAAGTTTCATAATTTGCCATCAACGCTGGCAGCCTTCTACCACATTGCAAAAGTGTCTATCAGCACGAAGATTTGTTATCCACATAAATGTTGAGTGCTTTGCGTAGCTGTCTGCTGGAACACTCACCATCAAAAGATATTAAAACATGCAAATTTGCGAGTAAAACATATACCATACCATAAAGCGGCTCATAAATGGGCCCACTGCCACTACACCACCCTCATCCCCATCCTTGCTTAACCGTACAAAATCAAAGAAAGAGCCCCTGCAAACCTGGTAGAGCTACTATATCAATACAGGGACTTAATTTCAACAAGTGCCTGCCGGAACGCTCAGCAACAAAAGTTATTAAAACATGCAAATTTCCGGATAAAACATATACCATGCCATAGATCAGTTTATAAATGGACCCAGTGGCACTACATCACCTTTACTAGCTACACATGTGCGTGTTACAAATGTCTGTGTTATAATCAGCAACATACCCACCTCCCCACCCCCACCCCCACCTCTGCCCTTGCTTAACCTAACGAAATCAAACAACGAGCACCAGCACTCCTGTTTGCACCACTATAGCCATACATAGACTTAATTTTAAAAGGTGTCTGTCGGAACGCTCATCAGCAAAAGGTATTAAAACCTGCAATTTTGCAAGTAAAACAAACACCATTCCATAAGGCGGTTTATAAAGAGTTGCAGTACCACTACACCACCTTCACACCCGCCCTTGCTTAACTTTATGCAATAAAACAAAGAGCTCCAGCAATCCTGGAAGTGCCACTATAGCCATACAGAGGCTTAATGTCAACAGATGTCTCCCGAAACGCTCATCAGCAAAACGCTTATCAAAAAGTATTCAAATATACAAATTGACGGGTAAAACATAAACCATCCCATTGCACGGTTTATAAATGGGCCCAGTGGCACTACACCACCTTTACTAGCTAGACATTTGTATGTTACTAAAGTCCTTTAAACACTCTGTGTAGTGTGTAGCAGGGGATGGGGAGAGTAAACAAAGTTGTAATTCCCAAACTTTTGATATATCGTCCCTTTACTGTATGTATATTAAGGACTTTAAATAGAATGAAAAAATTGACGAGCGTCTCAAAGGGGAAAGTGAAGCCTAGCACCGGTAAAACCTGGACCACTTAAACACCTATGCATATGCAGCACAGGGACACAGCCTGACAATTAGTATCCTGTATAATCACATGTAGTTTACTAATGTCAAGAAAGTCATACAGAAAATATACAGACCATTTTCATTTCTTGTTTATCTCTCACACATTTATAAAACATCCCTTCTAAAGAAACACTCCGCAGCCACTTCTATTTCATAAGAACAGACAATCATTAATACGCTTACTACCATATATTTTAGTATATCTACATTTTTATTATTCACTAGTCAGAAAGTACTAAAACTATTAACTATACCCAAATGCAAACCAGAAACCATCTTCATATTATATCTCAACCTATGATCAAATGATTCAAACTATGTGTACATATAAAAGGAAGGTATCACTTTTACTATCTCCACCTCCTCTCCGTGTAATCTCCAAACACTGTAGATGGCCTCACAGTACAACAACCTACCTCAACCTATATTCAAAACATACCTCTCAGTGTCAAAAGTGAGACCACAACCTGTCCACAAAACATTTCTGCGTTTGGTTTTATCGCTTTTAACTTAGTAACACATACATCTCCTACCCCTCACCCCACTATTTCCCCAAAAAGTATAATTTGCAAACGTGTGACATTTTGTTTAGCTTGCCTGAATACATTAGCAAACCCAAATTAACGCTGTACCTTATTTTCAAAACCATACAGTCCTTTAAAGATGACAAACTACACTTCTTCTTTGTGAAAAATTCCTAAACAGATATAAAGTACTTATTTAACAACAGGTCAAACTTTATGCATATTTTATAACCAATATGAAACACCACACTTTACTAACAGAAATACTTTCAAACTTAAAAATATCACCTCAAATACTTAATCACTACTACAGAACACATAACACACCTTGTTCATTTCTACCTCACCTTTGTAATTGGTATGCAGATTTCAAATGTCACACATGCATGCAATTCTTTCTTTGTCACACAGTACATGTAATGCACTGCTTTCATCAAGAATGGAACCAGTAATGGCACAATTTCACTGTCGCTCCACATACAAATCCATGTAAAGAACAAATCTGCATACTTCATTCCTTCATCTACATTCAAAAACGTGGTTATTTTAGCATTTTTTCATATCAAAAGCTTCTTCATATCCTGCACCACATACAGGTTAGAGGTTCAACCTATTTTATCACCACACTTTCTTGAACATTCTACGACACCTGCAAGTTAAAAGTTCATAATTTATTTTCAACATAACGTTTTGTTACCCAGCATATTCTAGAACATTTAACAGCACCTGTGGGTTAAAAGTTCACCATTGTGTTAAGTTCCAAATGTACCTTCCAAATGCAAGGAGCACGACTGGTTGAGCTGAGCACATTTCATCCTATCGTATGTACTCCACGTTTAGACTACTCTTTATTAACCAATGACAAACATGCTTTTTCACGCAACTTATGCACCCTAGTTTTTAGCACCCAAGGCTTCTTATCTTCCAATCAATTATCGTTTTCTGTGGAAAAAAATATTTTTCCCCATCTTTAAACATATCCCTTACTCTACGAAGGAACTGCATGACCTACAGACATCTTCCCGCACCTTCCAGCCATACCTTCAAAATGCTTGTGTGGATCGTAGGACATAGCTATGTTTTCTGGTGCAAGAGGTATGCAGAACAGAGACGTATTGACTTAGACCTAGGTTTACAAAATGTGGACATTAAATGGTTTGCACAGAGAGGATTGAAGTGGCATCAATTGCTACCTTTGGTTGAAACTTCTTTGCATCTTCCACACCCTGACCTCATGATTGTGTATTGTGGGTGGAAATGACCTAGGCATATTGACTGAAGTAGGTGTAGAAATGTTTATGCTGGACACCTTTGGACAATTTATGTTACTTTTGCCTCAAACTGTCTTTGTATATTCTAATATATGCCAAAGACAGAAGTGGAAATGGCCAAACCAATGTTGTCCTCAGATTGAAAAATCTAGGAAGAATGTCAACAAAGCTGTGTCTGCATACCTCAGAGACAATAGAAGGGGTTGATCTACAACAACATATGTTTTGATATGGCTGATATACACAGAAGTGATGGAGTACTGATCAAGGAAACAGAGTTTTTCTGAATAACCTGAAGTTGTGCATCCGCACCCACATGTAGCTCCAACTAATAAACACAAGGGCTCTTTTTAGAGCCACCCTATAACTGACAACGTAGGCCCGCTATTTTAGGGCCAGGTAACGGCAACTCCCGGACCCTCGCCAAAATGTATTCTCTACACAGCTGTGGCACCGCGGCCAGACCATCTGACTTTGGAGCACAGAGCTCTTGCTTTGATCACCGGCTCTAACGACAGCTCAGGATAGCACCATGTGACTCTGGGCAATAGCTCACTTAATTTCCATGCCGGTCCCCAATGCCTGCAGACCCATACGAGTGAGTAGTTTGCATTTTACAAATACCAGATTCATTCAAAACTACAGAATTGAACTTCACACTCCCTCTGTAGCACCCCCCAATCACCCTACAGACATCACACTGTTTAAAACAAAAGTTCCTCCTAGTACGTATGCACACATGCTAACACTACTTGAACAGGTGTGCCGCAGAAGCCAGAAAACATGAGTTCAGAGCACAGAGCTCACGGTTTAATCCCCTGCTCCGGTAGCAGCTCAGCTCAGCACCATGTGACTCTGGGCAATAGCTCACTTAATAGCTCACATAATTTCCACGCCGGCCTCCAGGGCCTTCAGACCCATAGGGGTGAGTAGTTTGCACTTTACAAATACCTTACTGATTTACCTTCGCACTCCCTGTATAGCACCACCGAAGCACCATATACAAGTTACCGTGTTCCAAACAAAACTTCCTCCTGCTCCTTATACAATATTGCTACCACTACTTGGACAGGTGTGGCACAGCGCCCAGAGCACATGACTTCACAACATAGGACACACAGTTTGGGCTCACGGTTTCATCCCAGAGTCCAGCAGCAGCTCAATTTAGCAGCATGACACTCTAGGCAATACCTCACTTAATTTCGGTACCCCGCACTTTCAGACCGGTAGGGATCAGTAATTCAGCAGCTTTATCCTCGAGTCTGGCAGCAGCTCAGCTTACGCCCCCAGTGCCATCAGACCCGTAGGAGTGAGTAGTTTGCACTTTAGAAATACCAAATTGATTTGATACGCACAAATTTACCTTTGAACTCCCTATATAACACCCCCTAAGCACCATACACAAGTTACAATGTTCGAAACAGAAGTTCCTCTGAGTAGGTATAGCTACATGCTGACACTACTTGGACAGATGTGGCACAGCGGCCATAGCACATGACTTCACAGCATATGACACATAGTTTGGACTCACGCTTTCGTCCCGAGTCTGGCAGCAGCTCAGCTTAGCAGCATGAGACTCTAGACAATAACACACATATTTTCCATACCACAGGCCTTTCAAACCTATAGGGGTCAGTAGTTCATCCTAGTGGGTATACACACATGCTGACACTACTTCCACAGGTGTGGTGCAGCTGCCAAGGCACATGAGTTCACAGCATAAGACAAACAGTTTGGGCTCACACTTTAATCCCTGAGTCCGGCAGCAGCTCACCTTTGTAGCATCAGAGTCAAGGCAATGACTCATTTAATTTCAGTAGTCTAGCACTATTAGACCAGTAGGTATCAGTAGTTTGCTTTGCACCCCCTGTATAGCACACCCTAAATACCCCACAGAGGTTACAGTGTTCTTACCCTCCTCTTTCCTACTTTTTTTGCCATTTTTTCCTCTTACTCGCTTCAACAGAATCACAAAATGGCTGCCAACTCTTCCTAGTTGCAACCGCTCACACCGCTCGCAGCCAATAAGCAGCAAGCTCGTGCTCGTAACACCTCAGACAATCAGATGTCAGAATTCCCAAATATCGTTATCTGTAAATGTTGATATTTTGCCAAAACTATTGAATGGATTTACCCCAAATAAACAAAAGCGGGTTTTCTAGACCAAGACCCTTCTCCCTGCCAAATTTGGGGTAAATCCGTTCACCTGTTCGAACTGTAGCTTTGGCTAAAGTTTCCTATGGAAATTAACATGGAGAAAACACGTTTTGGGACCCCCCTTTTTTCTCCCCCCCCCTCGATGAATCACCCCCAAACTTTCAACATAGGAGTTGATATTAACAAAAATTTGTTCGAAAAATTTCATGAAGATTCATCAAACGACGCCAAAGTTATAAGCAAAAACAAAAAAGGCTCTTCCTATGGAAACTATCACTACCTACTGGCAATCGCTAGTAGGTCATATATATATATATATATATATATATATATATATATGTTTTTTTAAATTTTTTGAAATGCTAATATCTAACTATAACGTCCCTGAAAACGATGGTTTTTTTCAGTTTATATATATATATATATCTATATATATATATATATTGAAAAAAACTGTTTTCAGAAATGTTATAGTTAGAAATTAGCATTTACAAAAACCATAGAACGTCACTAAAAAACATAGGTTTCAGGGTTGTTATAGTTAGTTGGACGTTTCACTCGTACAAAACCAGTGAAATTCGCTGTTATAGTTAGTTGAGCTAACAATAACTCGCGCACCCGCAATGCACTACTGATGATGTCAGATATTACATCACATGGTCACTGACATTACTCATGACATCACTGATGACATCTCAAATGACATCACTGATGACTTCATCCCTCATCCAGTGAATGTGTGTTTTTGTGAAAATTAAATATGTTTTATATATGTATATCTCAAGGTCAATGGAAGAATAAATGGGTATATAAGTGTCAAAATGGATGATTTTGTTTGTGGGATATTGATTGTATAACGGACTAAGTGCATCTTAGTGAATACATGGGTTAGTGAGTAATCTTTAAATATGTAAATATCTGTATCAGTCTCTCACTTTGTGTTTAAGTGGCAGCATGGATTGGTGAGTAGCTATATGAGTGTCTATACGAGTTATTACATGGTATTTTGAGTATCAGTATGAGTGTCTGAGTGTGTTTGGTTTGGTGGGGGGTATTACATAGAGCATAGATGCATGAATGAGTGGCTCACTGTATGTGCTGAAGACAGAATGTGTGCAGGACTGTATGGGTGGAGGAGTGTGTGTATGGGTGTGTTGGTAAGTGAATGACTGTCTCCATAGTGTCTTTAGGAGTAACAACATATGTTTTAAACTAGTATATGTGAGTATTGGTGTATATAAGTGAGTATATGTGAGAGTGAGAGATTGGAAGAGTACCTGTATAAATAAGTATGTGTTTCTATAAGTGATTGTTTAAGAGAGTAAGTATGTGTAAGTTTCTGTAGAAGTAAGTATGGTGTTGTGTGTATTACTGTATATGCAAGTAAATGAATGTTTGATACTTTGTTTGCATGTGTGACTATGTGTGTGAGTAACTCTATGGATGCGTGGCGGTGTGTAACAGTATGTATAGGTGTATAAGTACATATGATGAGTGAGTGCATGCATAAGTTACTGTATAGGACTGTTGGTGAATGAGTGGATGTGTGTGTAGATCTTGGAATTACTGAATGGGTATGTTGTAACTGGTATTCGTATGTCCATTGTTTTGAAAATGTTGGTTTGTATTTTAAAGTGTGTGTTTGATTGGTTATATTAGGGTGAGAGGAGGTCTGCCACTCTATCACAAGGATGAACAAATCAGTGATGTCATCAGTGATGTCATTTGAGATGTCATCAGTGATGTCATGAGTGATGTAATATTTGAGGTCATCAGCAGTGCATTCCGGGTGTAACCACAAATTTCATTGGTTTTGTATGAGTGAAACATCCAACTAACTATAACAACCCTGAAACCTATGTTTGTTTTAGTGAATTTCTAAGGTTTTTTAAAAGCTAATTTCTAGCTATAACGTCTCTGAAACCTATGTTTTTTTCAGTGAATTTCAAAGGTTTTTTAAATGATGATTTCTAACTAAAACGTGCCTGAAACCTATGGTTTTTTCAGTGAATCTATCTATCTATCTATATATATATATATATATATATATATATTATCCACCAAATTGTTCATTTGCAAGTGCACACTTTGTACGGCCGGTGCAGGACAGCGGAGATGAACATCCCCACAATTAAATTTTCCACCAAGAAAAGATTAATGTCCGCACTCGCTCAATACATTAAATTGGGTTTATTTAACAAGAGACTGGGATTGTTTGCAGTCTCTTGTTAAATAAACCCAATTTAATGTATTGAGCGAGTGCGGACTTTATATATATATATATTCCCCAACTCCTTCCTACAGAGTAAGCCGTCGCCTACCAGAACAGCGGGTGTGTCGTCGTACGAGGACTTCCGTAGTCAAGTCCTTAACATTAGTAGTTCAAACGTGCAGCAAACACCACGCTTGACGACACCATGTGCTGGCCAAAGTTCTTTTATTTGACTCAAATAAAGGAACTTTGGCCAGCACATGGTGTCGTCAAGCGTGGTGTTTGCTGCGTGTTTGAACTACTAATATATATATATATATATATATATATATATATATATATATATATATATATATATATATATATTTATATGCTAATCGTTATGTAAATATAATATGCCTATGATTTGCGCGTCATTTCAAAAACTCTCCCCTGTGTCCTTAAACAAAAATTTAACCTTTCCCTCTGAGTGAAAGCCCAGGTTTTGTGTTTGCACAGCAACTCTCTGGACTCATTGTCACACGTGAAGTGCGAGAAGCGTGTTCTGGTTGGGTTTCCAGTGAATAGTTGTCTGTGGGCGGGTGGGCGCCGAGCGAGGTGCATGGATCTTGTGACCCGGGCCCTCTCCGCTTAACTCTGTGCTTCTAGGGCCCTATGCTGGAAATAACGCAAGTGCCAGTATTCCATAGCAGCGGTGCAGAGGTAGTGTAACTAGCAGCAATGCTGAAGTGTGTTTTATGGCCGTGGTGCTCCGTGTAATTTTCTGTAGCGAGTTTTGTGTATTTCTATCAGTGGCGCTTTGTGTTTCTGAATTGCAGCAGTGGTTTTTAGGAGAGTTTGTCTGTCCTGTGGCAGTTTTACATACTTGGAATAGTCCTGTTTGCACCAGTGATGCTCGCACGTTGTATTTAGTTGCTGCTTTGTTGTTCTGCAGATGATTCTCTGGCGGTGTTCACTGCTACTTTCTGTACTTGACGTCAGCTCTCGAGCATTGCACACGGCACTCCCTGATCCTCTGCTGGAGTGGGTGGCCCGTACTGAGGTGGGGTTTGGTTATTAAACGCAGGTAGGGGCTCTACGGGGTTAGAGTAAGGTGTAGGGGGTCTAAAGAAGGGATGAAGAATGTTAGCATCTGCTCCCTGCAAAATGGAAAGGGGAGACCTCTCGGTCACGCCGAACGTATGGCTGGGTGCCCCGATCCCCCGGGAAACCTTTGCTGGCGGGGGGCATGTCCCGGCCGGTATGCCCATAGTGGCGTGGTTGGAGCACACCCCCGCCGCTAAAAAGGATTGTCCTAACACTCGCCAGGAAGTCCGTGCACTTCTGGGCGGGATGGGGATGCTGCCCCGCCTTCCCGCTGCAAGATAAAAGGCGCGGGAATCCTGGCAGGCGTCCTCTTGTTCCTGCACTCTGAAGGCTGCACCACTCATTGCTCGTGAGCCCTCAAGGGAACAAGCTACAGTTTTTGAACGTGTAATCGGTGTTTTTTCTCTTTCAGTCGTCAAGGCGTAGCTGGAGTCCGAGTCGCAACTGGAAAACAGGCAGAGACAAAGCTGAACGCAGAGATGCCTGGTAAGAAGAGTGGAAAGAGCTCCGAGATGGAACGAATGCTGCGCACACTGGTGAACCAAGTGTCGGCGATGGACAGGAAATTCGGTACAGTGGACCAGCTGGGTCGCGGCCTAGCGGCCCTCCGGAAACACGTAGAGGCCCAAGCTGGGCCCTCAGGGCAACCTAAGAGAATCGTGGGGCCTGCTTTGCCAAACATTACCCCAGGGGGGATAAGGGAAAAAAGAGGAAGGGGAAGGTGGGTCCTAGCGAGGCCCCAGTCCCGATGGAGGTCCCGGTGGTCTCGGTAGCACCAGCGTCCAGCCCGGTACCCACACCGGATGGGGGATTGCCAATCCCCGTGGTTATCACACCGCTGGATGACGACCAAATGCCCCCTGAATTAGCGATTCAGTTGGCAGCTGTATTACCCTGGTTAAAGAAGGGAGCGGGGGGATCCACGGCTGTGGAAGACCCAGCCGAAGAAGCTAGGCAGATTATCGAGCAACTCAAGCAAGCAAGGGGCGCTGGGGCAGCGAACGGGCCTTCTATTTCTCCGCAGGTGGTGAACCTAGTCGTGGTCGAAAATCAGAATAAGTCGACGGACACGACTGGAGGTACAACAGAAGCCGGTAAGAGATCGCTCCCAATAATGGGGGCGGGCGCTGTACCTTCAAGCGGGAATGCTTGGCGCAACATGTTCCTATGGCAACTAAGGAAATGGTGTTGGCTAATAAATACATAAATATGTTTTCATTGTTGACAGATAATCGTGAGTTAGAATATGCCAAGACTCAGAAGGATTTATGGCACCCCACTGTATGGCGGGCAAAAATGGCAGAATTCAGGGTGGAAGAGTCTATGATGAACTGGAATCAGGGCTTTTTCTGTTTTTGTAGCAATTATCGCTGAGCGAACACCAGAACTGTTGAGTGACCTGGCTTGCTACCAGAGCAGGATCACGGGCTTCCATGAGAAGTATGGAGGATAAGAATGGAAAGGGTATGACATGGCATTTAGAAAAGCGAAAGAGTTTAATGAAACACTGACTTGGGATTGTTTGGATACTGTATCTTGGCATGCGCAGTTCTTGCCGGGATCGGCGGGTGGATCGGGGTTGAGCGCAAACGGCTCCAGGGCCTTTCAACAGAAACATCCTCAGCCCTTTCGACCAACCTACGGGGGGGATACTCAGCCTAGATCGGGCGGGAATGGAAATAAGCGAGGAGTATGTTGGGGTTTTAATAAGGGAACGTGTAGCAGACCGCAGGGAACGTATAGGTTCAGGCTGCCTGCTCTGGTTGTGGTAACACCTCCCACCCCGAAACTAGCTGCCGATCCAGAGGCATTGGTACCGGAGGAAAAGGGGGTACCAAGCAGGATTGACACGGTGCCTCGGAGGTCCAAACAATCGCCCTTGGGTATTCTGGCTTTGACTCCCTGGCTGAACAAATACCCTGATCATGTGTCCGCTGGGATCCTGCGAGATGGCTTCTCATATGGCTTCAGGATCCCGGCGGGTGATTTTCGGGGGGCCCACTCATGTAAAAACGAACTGTCCGTTAAGCACAACCCGGCGGTGGCCGCCACAAAGATCGCAAAAGAGGTTCGCTTGGGACAGGTTGCAGGACCGTTTGGTGATCCACCAATGGCCGATTTTGTGTGTTCCCCATTGGGGGTAGTTCCCAAAGAAGAGCCGGGAGAATACAGGCTCATTCATAATTTGTCGGCACCAAGGGGGGCTTCCGTTAATTAGGCGATCGATGCAGACATTTGCAGTGTGAGGTACGCATCTTTCGATGACGCAGTGGTAATGTTGAATCGCCTAGGCCCCGGTGCATTGTTAGCAAAATAGGATATTGAATCCGCATTTAGGTTGCTTCCGGTATATCCCCAGGATCAGCACTGCCTGGGTTTCACATTTCAGGGGAAGTACTACATGGATATGTGCATGCCGATGGGTTGTTCAATTTCGTGTGCCTATTTTGAAATGTTTAGCTCATTTCTGGAGTGTGTGTTCTCGAAGGCCACAGGGCACCAACATGTGATGCATTATCTCGATGATTTCCTGTTTCTCGGCCCAGCGGGCTCTCAGGACTGTGCACGGGCATTGGAGGATTTCTGCGTGCTCATGCGGGGTTTCGGGGTACCGTTGGCGCCAGGTAAGACGGTGGGTCCAACTACCTCCCTGGAGTTTCTGGGTATCGAACTAGACTCCGTGGAGGATTGCCTCCGTTTGCCGGTGGAGAAGATCGCCAAATTCAGGGCCTCCCTGTGGCAATGTCTTCGGAACGACAAAGTTACACTGCACCAACTACAGCAAACAGTGGGTCAACTTAACTTTGCATTGAGGGTTATACCGATGGCTCGCCCCTTCTCCTGATCGATTGCCCAGGCCATGGTTGGCCTCAAGGAAGGGCACCATCGTACGAGGCTGTCAGCAGAGGTTCGTCAGGACATGCTCATCTGGCTGGCATTCTTGGCGGATTTCAACGGCCGAGTAGTCTGGAGTAAAGCCCCGGCCTCATCAGCAGAATTAGGTTTATAGACCGACTCTGCGGGCAGTGTGGGGTTTGGCGCAATCCTTGGTAACCGATGGTCGGCCCAGAAATGGCCAGCATGGTGGGAAGCAACTGGCTTGACGAGCAACATTGGTTTTCTAGAGCTATTCCCCATCTGGTTGGCGTTGTCGGCATGGCCGGAAGAGTTCCGAAACCACTCAGTGATATTTTGGTCTGATAACATGACCGTGGTTGAGTGCATTAACCAGCAGGCTGCACGCTGCAAGTGGATATTGCGATTGTTGAAAGAAATTGTGTTGAAATGCTTGAGACTAAAT
Organism: Lissotriton vulgaris; assembly: GCF_964263255.1. Lineage (NCBI taxonomy): Eukaryota > Metazoa > Chordata > Amphibia > Caudata > Salamandridae > Lissotriton > Lissotriton vulgaris. The sequence continues at coordinate 585,914,643 of NC_141699.1, read as the reverse complement.
GTGCAATTCAGGGCAAAACATGTGCCGGGAGTACTGAATAATGCAGCTGATGCGCTCTCTCGTTTCAAAATGCAGGCTTTCAGGGATTGTTTACCCTCAGCGGAGCTAGTGGCAGCGCCATTTCCCGAAGCATTATGGCAAATCGGCGCCCCGCACTACAAAACCTTGTGGCAGCCAGTTTAGGGCCCAGGACAAGGAAAGCATATGAAGGGGCGTTCCGCTCGTACTGCGCTTTTTTGGGCCCTACATGGGAGCATAGTTGGGGTCAAGAGGGGTCCTTTACCCAATTTTTAGTGGCACTTCATGAGGAGGGCCGATCGGTGGCAACCGCCAGTCGGTATAAGGCCGCCATATCATTTATGGCTCAGCTCCAGGGGATTAGGGACCCGACAGATTCCTTTATAGTCAGAAAGGCGCTGCGGGGCTGGCGGCGCCTAGAGGGTCGCAAGAAGGATACCAGGCACCCGATAGGATTTGAGAGATTGACCTCCTTATTGGTTACACTAGAAGAGACATGCTCCTCACCTGGTGAGGTCGTCCTATTCCGGGCAGCATTTGCATTGGCGTTCTATGGGGCCCTGCGGGTGAGCGAACTGGTGGCTGCCAACAAAAGGGATACTGAGGAGGGTCTGTGCAGGGACCACACGCAAGTGAGGGGGGATTCCCTGCTGATCACCATAGCCAGGTCTAAGACAGACCAGGAAGCCCAGGGGAGTAGCAATGTTTTGCAGCGCGCTCCGGGTAGTCCCTGTTGTCCAGTGAGGCATATTGAGGCCTACCTAAAACAAAGGTTGGCGACGTGGGGGGGGGGCCTTGCTGCGACATGCTGACGGCACCCCTTTAACAAATTTTCAGTTCCAGAGGGGGCCGGCGATCACGATTGCAGCTACGGGCTTGAACCCGAGTGATTTTGGGACCCATTCATTCAGAATAGGGGCCGCTACAGAAGCAACGGCTGGGGGTCTGCGGGCAGACAATGTTAAACAATTAGGCCGCTGGTCTTCGAATTGTTTCAAACGGTACGTGCGGCTGCACATGTTGTAAGTTACTGTCTTTTGTTTCGATTACAGTTTCACGAGCCTGTGACGCAGGGCGGAAATTGGGACCAGCCCAGTATCCGCTAACCACCACTTCAGGATTAAGGAATGAAAGACGAGTGGTCTGGGTCGTGGGCCACTCATACGTGAGGCGTGCCGCAGACATATTCAAGGCAGGTGATGCGATCCACACATCTGAGGAATATGGTTTCAGAGTGTCCTTCCATGGGAAGGGCAGTTTGTGTATCGACCAACTGCGGTGTTTTGTCGAAGAATTGTCCTCGACAGCGTTGAACCATTCAGTAAAGAGGGTCAACAATAAAATGGAGAAATTGTTTCGCTCTGCTCATCTTCAAAGCATAACGCATGGGTGCATCTGGGGAGACCACTGTTATTCAAATGATGGGGTACACCTGTCCAGGGTGGGGAATGATTTATTGATAGGAGACATGATAGCTTGGCTAGTGGGATTGAGGAGACATGACCTATAGGAGGTGTGGGGGGGCCAGATAGTCTGTCAACTATCTGGCCTGTGGCGGTAAGGTCATGATCGGTGAGCAGTGATTTCAAGGTCCCTAGTGGGGGCGCCACCCATAAAGGATGGGAGCGCCTGGGGGGAGGCGGCCATTGGCCCCTCCCACGGGGGGGCAGCACCCATTACGGATGGGTCGCCCAGGGGGAGACGGCTATATGCCCCTCCCACAAATTTCCCGGGGGCCGGATATCCGCTCCGGCGGAAGAGAGTGCGGGGAAAGGGGGGGGAGTCCACGCTGTCCTTACGGATACCCCGCACGGGAACTCGGATGACCTTAAGATGGCGTCGAGTGAAAGGGGGCCCCCATGACAAGGGAAGTTACAGTTGGCTACGAGGGTAAAGCCCTCTGCGCATGCGCCACTCACACGTGAGGGCGGGAATTTGGTGATAGGGATCTGACACCGGTTAAGACCTTGCCGTTGGCCCCTAACGATAGGATGTACAAAATTCTTATGCAAATGCATTATGTCATGATGTTAGACTCGGTTAGGGAAATCTTTGTATTAGAGATTTGTTAAGGTTAGCCTGGATACCTGTCTTCATCAAGTGTAATGAAAGTTGAATTTTGTACATGATACATAAAACGTTTTAATTTAAAGTTTTAAATTTTGTAAATACGGCCGGGGGGGTCGTGAGGCCCCCCTGCCTCCCAAAAGTTCAAACTGTGTCTGTCTCCTACCATTGGGATTGGTGGTGGAAGGGGTGCTGGGCATCCCTGACCATATGGAAAGGGGAGACCTCTCAGTCACCCCGAACGTATGGCTGGGTGCCCCGATCCCCCTGGAAACCTTTGCGGGCGGGGGGCGTGTACCGGCTGGTATGCCCATAGTGGCGTGGTTAGAGCATGGCCCCGCCGCCGAAAAGGGTTGTCCAAACACTCGCCCGGAAGTCTGTGCACTTCTGGGCGGGATGGGGATGCTGCCCCGCCTTCCCGCTGCAAGATAAAAGGCACCGGAATCCTGGCAGGCTTCCTCTTGTTCCTGCGCTCTGAAGGCTGCACCACTCGTCGCTCGTGCGCTCTCAAAGGAACAACCTGCAGTTTTTGACCCACCCACCAGCCCCTATTGCAGAAGTTTGGGAGTGAACTAAGTTCTAATTTGCAAGCTGATTGTAATGTATAAACGTCTTGTTAGAATCATTTCACTCACCTACAATTGATGCCAAAATGTGCACGCAACTGAATACATGCCTATAGGCCTTTTTTCCCTGTGTAGAAATGTAATGAATTATATGCAATAAAAGCGTTCTCTGTTATAGGCCCTTTTTTTCTTTGTAGCAATGTTATAGTTCATTGAATATATCTAGCTGTAATTTGAGTTAAGCATAGGTTTTTCTCCCTAGTAGGTAACTAATTGTCGTATTTATTTAGTTTTCGGTCGGGCGGTAAGGTCATGATCGGCGAGCAGTGATTTCAAGGTCCCTAGTGGGGGCGCCACCCATTATGGATGGGAGCGCCCGGGGGGAGGCGGCCATTGGCCCCTCCCACGGGGGGGCAGCACCCATTACGGATGGGTCGCCCAGGGGGAGACGGCCATAGGCCCCTCCCAGGGGGAGACGGCTATATGCCCCTCCCACAAATTTCGCGGGCCGGATATCCGCTCCGGCGGAAGAGAGTGTGGGGAAAGGGGGGGGGGGGGGGGAGTCCATGCAGTCCTTCTTACCGATACCCCGCACGGCAACTCGGACGACCTTAAGATGGCGTTGAGTGAAAGAGGGACCCCATGACAAGGGAAGTTACAGTTGGCTACGAGGGTAAAGCCCTCTGGGCATGCGCCACTCACACGTGAGGGCGGGAATTTGGTGATAGGGATCTGACACGGGTAAAGACCTTGCCGTTGGCCCCTAACGATAGGATGTACAAAATTCTTATGCAAATGCATTATGTCATGATGTTAGACTCAGTTAGGAAAATATTTGTATTAGAGATTTGTTAAGGTTAGCCTGGATACCTGTCTTCATCAAGTGTAATGAAAGTTGAATTTTGTACATGATACATGAAACGTTTTAATTTAAAGTTTTAAATTTTGTTACATATTTTAATAAATACGGCCAGGGGGGGTCGTGAGGCCCCCCTGCCTTCCAAAAGTTCAAACTGTGTCTGTCTCCTACCATTGGGATTGATGGTGGAAGGGGTGGCGGGCATCCCTGACCATAGGTGAGGGGCGCAGGACAGGGTCAGCCTGTTTCATGGTCTCGTGGGCTGATTCCCCTGATATTAGCACAAACATTGCCTGCAATGAACAAAGGTGCATGCACGCGCCTATATCGTGCAAAAGGCCCTTACAGTGCGTTTTAAGTACAAAACTAGCCTGCTTTGCAAATGTCGGGCACTTTTTCCAGCTATCTGGACTGCTATTAGGGGCACTTTTATTTCTGCCCCAGTACGACCCTGGGGTTGAGGCTTCCGATGGATTCAGCTGGGTGATGAGGGCCCTGCACTTGTGTGTGTGGGGGGGGGGTCATTCAGGGTGTGTAATTGCAGAACGGATGAAAGGTGAACGCTCTCTGGTCATGAGGGTGTGAACTTGGTTTCGGGGCCTGTTTTCCAGGTGGTCGCTGTATATCGAGGGGCTTCTGTCTGTAAGGGGGTGTTGGGGGGAGCTGTACGGGGCCTGAGCTGGGAATGTCTGCAGCGGGCTGAGGGGTCGGGCGGGGCAGGTCTCACGCGTATCCTCTCCCTCCTCAGGTGAAAGTCTGGTTCCAGTACCAGTGGACCAAGTTCAAGCGACAGAAACTGGAGGAGGAGGGCTCGGAGACATCCCAAAAGAAGAACGGCACGCACCACATCAACAAGTGGCGAAAAGCCACCATGCAGGTTAGCCCCGAAGAGATGGATGTGACCTCCAGTGACTTAGCCCTCCCCAGGCTACCGAGGATGTACTGTACCTACCGCCGCCGCTCTTACCTCCACACAGACACTGCGGAGAGAACAGGGCGCCCAAAATCACACAGCGCGGCTCTGCACTGGGAATATTCGGGGTGAGCAAAACAATGTTTTCTAGAAATACAACTGAACCAATGACAGGGGGAGACAAGGGAGAGAGGCCCAGAGCCAGGTAGCAACGCTTGAGGATGGGTGGCAGACTCACGTACCAAACAGGCACCAACCCAAGGTGATGTGCCAGGATTCAATGTTTCTTGTAGGTCTGCTCATAAGAAAGTAAACATATCCACAGTACATTTTGCACTTGACAGTTTTCCCATATCATCTGAACGAAATCAATTCAGCCATGTCTTCGAAATAACCTAAAATCATAAAACCTTAATTTCAGAAACTTGAATTGCAAGGGAAGTGTATAAAGAAACATTTCAATTTTTTTTATTTGCGCTAGGTTACATGTTCTTTCATTTATTAGTGCGTGTTCGGTTTGACTGGAAATGCACCAAATTATATATATATATTCAAGGGAAAGAGAGGCTGAGAGCAGATAGGAGGTGCATTTTCCCCTACAGTGTGTAGGGTCCAGGAAATGATAATGGAATGTGGAGTTTTGGCACCTGGGCTTATAAAGGACATTCTTTGTGACGTTGCCTTTTCTTTGAGCATCGAATATGTAGACTACCCTGTGGAGTAAAAAAAACCTGAACTTTGTGCCCGATGACCCCCAGGACTGAACTTGTAATGGACTTTGGAGCTTCTCAACCGTGAAAAAACACCAACTGTTTATTAAATATATTTTTACCAGAATGTAAATATTTTTGTGTTTGGGTTAATTTGTTAGAATTTTAACACACTATATACTTCCAATAAGTATGCTATTGTCAATAAAGATTTATCAGTATGCTTGCAGAGTACAAACCTCTGTTTTGCCAAGTTGCATTTTTTTTCCTCAGACTGGACAGCGTTGTTTTGCTGCGGTTTTCGTTTTTTGTCGCCTGCTGTCTACAGGCTATGCTTTACATGGTTTTTATTTGCAGTTTTATATAGCGCAAACTCGACCCGAAGGCATTGGAGGCCTTTACCTGAGCATCAATTACATTTCACAAGGACAAATTCCTTTTATTGTATGCTGGGTGAATTGAAGTGATTTACCCAGAATCACAGGATGGGAAGGTGACGCCAAGACTCAAACCCAGTTCCCCAGTTCGAAAGTCGGCATTTGCTCCCCATCCTCCTTACTTTCTCAGTCTGCAGCACTGGTGGGTTCTGCTAGCCTAGGCCGCACTTTGTCCTACCCAACCCAACCCTGCCTGCCGGATTTCATGTGAATAACTTCCTGAACTGCCGGACATCGAGAATTTATTTGTAAACAAGCTCATTTTGAGCTGTTTGTCTCAACTACACTGTTGTTTTTCCCTTTTGTGACTTTTTGAAAATCGGTAGGCAGGATGCGAGTGACAGTGTTCCATAGCAGCGGTGCAGAGGTAGTGTAACTAGCAGAAGTGCTGACGTGTGTTTTATGGCGGCGGTGCTCCGTGTAATTTACTGTAGCGTGTTTTGTGCATTTCTATATGGCCATGGACTACCGGAACCCCCCCCTTGTGTTAACCAACATTTATCAAAGATGGATATGAGAGGGATTTTCTTTGGAGGCGGGGTCGTACAACCCCCGGCAGTATTTATTAAAACATAAAATCAAATAAAACTTGAATTAAAACAATATTTCCACATTTACGTAGAAAACGTTTCATGACTTTTGATTACAATTGATATATACAGATATCAGATGGCTCACCTTAAAATAATTCTAGTACAAGGTATTTCCTATCCGAATGTAACATATGAACCATAATAATACAGTAATTACTTTTTTGCATATCCTATTTGGGTCTACGGCAAGGTCACTAACTGGTGTCAGATCCTTAACAATTAACCACGCCCTCCAGTTGGAGTGCACATGCGCAGAGGGCCCATTTACCGTGAGGGTACTTCCCCACCGGTTACCCCCGTACGCTCTATTACCTCCATTAAATGGGGCCCTTGCATCTCTGTGTCATTTACTGATGTCATTGTGAACGTGCAGGCTGGACAACCAGCCTAGAGAAAGCGTGACTCCCCCATCCCCCGCACCCATCCAGCCAACCGGCTGTACTGCCCCTTGACTTCTAGGAGAGACCACTTGTCCCTCCCCTTGGGCGACCCCATTCAAGAATGGCGCCGCCCTCTAAGGACCTTAAATTTACTGCTCACCAATCATGACCTTGCCGCCTGACCAAGGAATAGCAATAAATACGACGATTGATGACCTGTAAACGGGATAAAGTTCTAAGGAACAAAACATAATAGTATGACACACTTGTCATCCATTTACATTGGGAAAAGCATATAAAACAACCTTCATATATACAATACCAAATATCTTGCTTCAGGGGAAGGTGGGTGGGGAAAAAGAAATACAGCCTCCTAGAGGCTGGGGGGGAGGGGTGCAGACCGTGGAGCACGGGGTCAAAGAGGTAGACTCCCGCGTTTCACGGCCTTTTAAACACCTCACTGGTCAGGCCGGTTCTAACAGGCCTGACATTTGCTCCCCAGCGACCCAGAAGTGATTCAATCACTTCCGGGTCACTGTGAAACCGAGGGTCCAATCCACGATCGGGCGCACCCGCCGCGTCATTGTGATGCGGCGTGGCGCGCCCCAACCACAGAGAGCGGGTGGGGGGCTGGTGCCCCGCCATACTTGCGGCAGGGCCGATGCCGGCCCCGCCTTTCTTTCTCTATGGCCAGGGACTACCGGAACCCCCCCCTTGTGTTAACCAACATTTATCAAAGATGGACATGAGAGGGCTGTTCTTTGGAGGTGGGGGTCATCAACCCCCGGCCGTATTTATTAAAACATAAAATCAAATAAAACAATATTTACACATTTACGCAGAAAACGTTTCATGACATTTGATTACAATTGAAATCTACAGATATCAGATGGCTAACCTTAACATACTTCTAGTACAAGGTATTTCCTATCCGAATCTAACATATGAACCATAATCATACAGTAATTACTTTTCTGCGTATCCTATTTGGACCAACGGCAAGTCACTAACTGGTGTCAGATCCTTGACAATTAACCACGCCCTCCAGTCGGAATGCGCATGCGCAGAGGGCCCGTTTACCGTGAGGGTACCCCCCCCCCGTTACCCCTGTACACTCTATTAACTCCAATAAAGGGGGCCCTTGCATCTCTGCGCCATTTACTGACGTCATTGTGCACATGTGGGGTGGTCAACCAGCCTAGAGAAAGTGACTCCCCCCTCCCCCGCACCCATCCAGCCAACCCTCTAAGGACCTTAAATTAACTGCTCACCAATCATGACCTTACCTCCACAGGCCAGCGCAGTGACCGACTATCTGGCACTCCCACCCTTCTACACTGAAAGGTCATGCCCTGCCCTTAAAACTCACTAGCCAAGCCATTATATTTTCTAACAGGATTTTATTACATATCCTAGTCAGGTGGACCCCGTCTTTTAAGAAGAATGGTTCCCCCCTGATGCACCCATGTGCGATCGTCTGTAGCTGAGGAGACCTGAACAATTTCCCCACTTTATTGTTGATCCTCCTTACTGAGTGATTCAGCGCTTTCACAGAATCTTCCCCCCTCCATTTAAATCTGGGTACCATCTGTTACCAAACTATGGTGCAGCCCTGGCATGTCTTGGCTAACCACCCCACTTCCAATATTATGTCCTCCATCAAGCCTCTTCTACCCAGATTCACCAGGTCATTCCCACCCAAGTGTAAGATAACTATCCTGGGTGGAGCCCTGTGTCTACTCAACAGATCTGTAACGAAACCCCTGAACTGACTGAGGCAGAGACCCCCTTTACCATGGAAAGATACAGTGAAACCCTCCTGCTCAGCTCTGGGTCTGTAATTACCTGAAAGAAAAACTGAATTCAGATGCCTTACATACTAATGACCAATGACCCAAACAACAAGTGCTCCTGTGTCTTGTGGATGTGCCCGCCGTTGCGAAGTATTTTGCTGCTAGTGCGCCAACGCCAATTTCCCCCTTGTATGACAGGTTTGAGAAACTAGAATGTAAACAGAAGATAGGACAGGCATCAGCACAAATGCATTGCCACACTCACAACATGTGTAGCCGCACATAGCGCTTATAACAATTGGAGGAGCAGCTCCCAATTTTCTTCCCACTGTTGCTGTGCAAACCTCTAGCTGTTGCTTCCGTGGCAGTCCCGATTCTGAATGAATGTGTTCCAAAGTCCTTTGGGTCCAAACCTGTCCTGTCTATCGCCATGTCCAATACCCTTTTAAATTGGAACCTGGTAAGAGGGGTATACCATCAGCATGCATTAGTAATGCTCCCCCCATCATACTATTCCTCTGTCGGAGGAACGCTTCTAGCTATATCACTGGGCAGCATGGATTATCCTGTGCGCGGTGTACTTTCGCGCACAGTACTATCCCTTCGCCACGGGCTTCTTGGTCAGTTTTGGACTTTGTAATGGTTATTAGTAAAGTGTTGCCCTATATCTTTGCATGCTCCAGCTGGAGCCCACCTAGCACATCCTGCTTATTGCGCGCCACCAGTTCCCCTACCCTAAATGCTCCATAAAACACCAATGAAAAAGCGGCTCTGAATAGCAATGCCTCCCCTGCTGTTCTGCAAATGCCACCAAGGGCTGCTAGCAGTGATGTCAGCCGCTCTAATCCAATCGGGCGTCTTGTGTCCGGAGCAGCCCCCTGGAGGCGCCACCACCCCTTCAGTGCCTTCCTCACAATGAAACTATTAGTGGGATCCCTGGTGTCCTTGATTTGCGCGAAGGAAGAAATTGCTGCTACATGTCGCCTGGCTGTTGCCGCAAATGCGCCCTTCCTTATTCACGGTGTCCAAATACCGGAGGAATGCCCCTGCCTCATGCCAGCTATCCGCCCAATCCTGCCCCAGAAAAATGCAGTAAGACCAAAACGCCCCTTCATAAGCTTTCCTGGTCCTGGGAGCTAGGCTAGCTGTCACGAGGTTCTGTAGCTGGGGGCACCAATCTGCGAGAGTACTTCTGGGAAGAGTGTTGGTGTCCCCTCTGCAGAGGGTAGGTGCTCCCTGAAAACCTGCATCTTGAAGCGATAAAGTGCATCAGCAGCATTATTCAGTACCCCTGGGACATGTTAAGCCTTAAACTGTATGTTCAGTTTCATACACAACAGTACTATTTTTTTCAACAGGCGAAGGATCATTTTACACTGTGCAGGCTGCTGGTTGATGCATTCTACCACCGTCATGTTGTCTGACCAGAAAATCACAGATTGATTACGCAGAGGATGCGGCCAAACAGTCAGTGCTACCCAGAAGGTAAAGAGTTCCAGAAAACCATTGTTGGCTGTCACATCATTCTCCACCCACCAAGACGGCCAATGTTGTGCTAACCCATTCGTTCCCATGTATGGCACCAAGTCCTAAACTGCCCGCAGGGTCGGTCCATAAACCTACTCAGCGGAAGTAGTGGGAGGACCGGGCCACACTACCCTGCTGTTGAAACCCTCCAGTAATGCGATCCAAATCTGCATGTCCTGGCAAACCTCAGACGACAGTCTTGTGTGATGGTGTTTTTCTTGGAGACCTGTCATGGCCTCTGAGATGGAGCGGGAGAATGGGCGTGCCATAGGTATGACTCTTAATGCAAAATTCAATTGACCCACCGTTTGTTGTAGCTGATGAAAGGTTACTTTGTCTTTCGCCAAGCATTGCTGCAGTGCTGCTCTAAATGTTGAAATGTTTTCTTTAGGTAACTGGAAACACCTCTGTACTGAATCCAATTCAATGTCTAAAAATTCTATTGTGGTCGCTGGACGCATCGTCTTCCCTGGCACCAGAGGAACCCCGAAGGTACGCATGAGCATGCAAAATTCCTGCAATGCCCAAGCACACTCCTGGGAGCCTGCCGACCCCAAAAAGAGAAAGTCATCAAGATAATGCATTACATATTGGTGCCCTGTCGCCTGTCTAAAAACCCATTCCAAGAATGAACTGAATTTTTTAAAGTAAGCGCAGGAAACAGAGCAACCCATGGGCATGCACATATCCATGTAGAATTTGTCATGGAATTTGAAACCCAGAAGGTGGTGATCCAGCGGATGTACAGGCAGCAGCCGAAAGGCAGACTCAATATCAGATTTGGCTAGCAAGGCCCAGGGCCCAAAACCCTTAGCATATCCACTGCCTGGTCAAAAGAGGCATATTTCACGCTACAGGTTTCCTCATTGATGGCGTCATTTAATGACTTGCCTCTAATGGCTGACAGATTGTGTATCAACCTGAACTCCCCCTCCTCCTTCTTCTGGACCACTCCAAGGGGCGAGCAAACAAAATTGTGCACAGGGATGTGATCAAACGGACCAGCTATTCTGCCCAAGTGCAATTCTTTTTCAATTTTTGTAGCTACAACCCTGGGATTTGTCTTTACAGAAAGTGGATTCCTACACTCAGGTGTCCCTATGTAATTTAATGCAGGAATCCTGAAACCGTACAAAAACCCTTCTTGTATAGTCCTAGCTGTGGCATGATCTGGGTACATGTTTAACCAAGGGATCATCGCCATAACATCAATGGGTGAGTGTTTTACCTGTTGTGTCCTTTCCTCAATCCTGTTTCTTCTTTCTCTTATAATCTCCTTTCTTGAGACATTTAGATTCTGGGTGAGAAGGGTTGTTGCAGATAGAACATGCGTGTCTGAACTTACAAGTGCCTTGGGCCCTGGTGCATGTCCGTCTATTAAAATCCCTTTCCGTCCCCCCCGCCCCTGGACTAGGGGCCGTGCCCGTGGTCTGGGATAGCCAAAAGGGCTGTGACATTTGAAATGTGTGACCCTTGTTCAAATGTTGGACTGTGTTACCTGGCTGCCCTGGCCCAAACTGATCTAACCATGATAGCGTGTCAACTCTGTCCCAGGAAAGTGATGGGCCAACTGTTTTGGCCTTCCTGAAATTCATGTCATAATCTTTCCACCCTGCGCCACCATACTGGTCATGAGACATAGTAATCCTGCTCTGATAAGCCATTTCTGCTTGGAAATTAGGGCAAATCTTAGCTATTATTGCCATACATACAGAGAAGGTCCTAATTCAGTTGCTCAAACTCTCCTCTACCCTGAATTTCAACAGTTCAGCCTGCCATTCACTAGGAAGCATTCAATCTTTGTTTTCTTGAATACTCCATTTCCCTATCATCCACCAGTAGGGAGAAAATATTAATGTAAGCACCAGACCATACCAATTTCTTCACTTCGCGTGTTACATGTCTGGCTAAATGCTCCCTTCCTGTGTGTAGCACACTCGCGTCCAGCAATGGCAATGTCACTTCCTTACCTGTTGCCACCACTCCAGCCGGCTCAGTCACTTTGTCTTTTCTATTGCTGGTCGCTGGCAACTCCTTGTTGTCTCCTGCTAATGGCACTACCCCTGTTGGTTGTGGGTGAGCTGGAGTACCCAGCCCTTGGCCTGAGGTCCCGCCTGGAGCTGCAATAATCTTTGCCACCAATTTCTTTGCCTCTGCCAACGGGTCCTCCCCTACTTCTTTTGCCCCCCCACTGACATTGGCAACATCCCTCCCCCTGCCTAGCCAAGGGAGAACAGCTGCAATCTGTGCCACTAGCTCCTGTGGGACCTGATTGATGTCTGCTGGCAATGTGATGGGGTAGGGTCCACTGGACTCGGAACCGGTGACACTGGACTCGGTGTGGGCACCACCGGAATTGGTGTGAGGACCGCCAGGATTAGTGCGGGTACCACCCGATTTGGCATAGGCACCGATGGGACAGGTGCGGGGACCAATGTGGTACTTGTAGGGATCACTGGTATTGGTGTAGGGCTCACTGGTGTTACTGGAACTCCAGAGGGACCCTCACCCAATGGGATTTCCCCTACAGGCTGACATGGCTTGGGGTCTTTATCCTGATTCTTCCCCTTCCTGGGCCTAACCCGCCTGGGGAGTGGATCTAATTCACTCTTGGGTTGTGGGGGCACTATGGTTTGCTTAGGCCTGCCCACCCCCTGACTCTGGCCATCCACTCTTTGTTTGAGCTCTGCAAGGCTCTGCCCCAGTTTTTCTACCTTTCCCCATCTCCTATCCATTGTCACCACCCTGCGCCTCATTGACTCCAGCATATGTTCCGTGTGGGAACGCTTCGCGCCACGCTTACTGGCCATAGCTCCAGAGCCAACACTTGCAGGTAACGTGTAACCTGATAAGGAATAACACCACAAACACAACGTTATCTCTTATCTAAATAATTTATCAGGTGGAGAGCCTCCCTACAGTTTGCCTGTCCTGGAACCTGTCCAGGTCCTTACCTGAGCACCGTTGGGGGGTACACAAACCGGCCATATACACCACACAACTGGTGCCGCGCCACACCAGCTAACCTGGGTGTTGGGCGAGCAATCTCAAGCCCGGCGGCCCACAGAAGCAGTGAAATGCAGGCCTGCCTCTGTCCTCTTAACGCGATGTTCCTTGCTGTCGCCTCTTGATGCCCTGCCGCGGTAAGTTCCCCCTGTTTCCAGTTCTAAAAAAGATAAGTAAACAGTTTTCTTGCACACTGGGCACACCACCAATAGTGGATCCCGTTATACCTTTGTATTAACTTGAATCCCAACGCAGCGTAAATAAGGCCCGCCCAACTGCAGTACACAATGTGACTCAATGTGCTTATTCACTTTAACCAACATAAAAATCAAAGAGCACCCATTAAATGCTAATGGGGTGCTAACAACAATTATTTATTAACCCCTACAACATTCTCCTCGGCTAGCTGCAGCGCAAATTAATTGTGCCCTGGAATCTGCACCTCATTGTTATCAGGACAAATCTCCGTAACTGTAGCCTACTATACCCCCACAGTGGCATAGGCACGCACTTATTTGCCCAAAAACGAACTACAAAGCCCTCTGATCTAACTGGAAACTTCTTTACCAACCCTACACGTCTTGGCAGTGCTGCACGTGTGCTTTACAAAAACAACCCCTTTCGTAATATGTCTGCCCACATCACCGGGACACCGACACGCCTCCCACACAGGTACCTGGGCTCCAATCTCGTGCGTCTTACTGAGACTAGCTGTCCTCAAAAACTTCCAGTGAGGCCGTCACACCACCTGCTCTCGCTGCCTGAAAGCCCCGAAGACATCCGCTGCCGCTCGCCTGCTGTCCTACACGTCCTAGCAGTGCACAGCTGCACAAACGACCTGAACCTGCAGAAATGGAAAGAAAAGGGAAATCGTCCGCTAGCTTCCACCAACACGTACCGAAGCGATCCCTGCAGCCGACGCGATCCGGTGCCCGTCTTCTTCACCACGACCTGCAATGAAAAATACAAAAGGAATTACAGCCTCCTAGAGGCTAGTGGGGGCAGACCGTGGAGCACGGGGTCATAGAGTCAGACTGATTCTTGTCTTCTCCTGTCAGATACCTTCTGACAGTGGTGAGTTTTTGGATACCGAGGCAATAGCCTCATTACTCCATATTCGTTTGGAATTTTGTAGTCGCTGTGCTCCAATGCCTTTTAAACCCTTCACTGGCCAGGCCGGTTCTAACCGGCCTGACCTGACCTTTGCTTCCCAGCGACTCCGGGTCACTGTGATCCTAGGGTCCAATCCACAATCGTGCGCGCCCGCCAAGTCATTGTGACGCGGGGTGGCACGTCATACCGCAGAGAGCGCGGTGCCCCGTCATACTTGCGGCGGAGCGGGTGCCCGCCCTACCTTTCTCTCAGTGGTGCTTTGTGTTTCTGAATTGCAGCAGTGCTTTTTAGTGGAGTTTATCTGTCCTGTTGCAGTTTTACATACTTGGAACAGTCCTGTTTGCACCAGTGATGCTCGCACATTGTGTTTAGTCGCTGCTTTGTTGTTCTGCAGATGATTCTCTGGCGGTGTTCACTGTACTTGACATCAGCTCTCGAGCATTGCACACAGCATTCCCTGATCCTCTGCTGGGGTGGGTGGCCCGTGCTGAGGTGGGGGTTTGGTTATTAAACGCGGGTAGAAGCTCTACGGGTTAAAGTAAGGTGTAGGGGGGTCTAAAGAAGGGCTGACGAATGTCAGCTTGTGCTCCGTGCAGAAGGTGAGGGGCGCTGGACAGGGTCAATCTGTTTCATGGTCTCGTGGGCTAATTCCCCTGATATTAGCACAAACATTGCCTGCAATGAACAAAGGTTGCATGCAGGCGCCTATATCGTGCAAAAGACCCTTACAGTGCGTTTTAAGTACAAAACTAGCCCGCTTTGCAAATGCCGGGGCACTTTTTCAGCTATCTGGACTGCTATTAGGGGTAATTTTATTTCTACCCCAGTACGACCCTGGCTTTGAGGCTTCCGATCGGTTCAGCTGGGTTATGAGGGCCCTGCTCTTGTGTATGTGTGGGGGGGTCATTCAGGGTGTGTAATTGCAGAACGGATGAAAGGTGAACGCTCTCTGGTCATGAGGGTGTGAACTTGGTTTCGGGGCCTGTTTTCCAGGTGGTCGCTGTATACCGAGGGGCTTCTGTCTGTAACGGGGGGTGGAGGGGCTGTACGGGGCCTGAGCTGGGAATGTCTGCACAGGGCTGAGGGGACGGGCGGGGCAGGTCTCACGCCGGAGGCTTCTCTTTCTCACCCGTATCCTCTCCCTCCTCAGGTGAAAGTCTGGTTCCAGTACCGGTGGACCAAGTTCAAGCAACAGAAACTGGAGGAGGAGGGCTCGGACTCTTCCCAAAAGAAGAACGGCATGCACCACATCAACAAGTGGCGAATAGCCACCAAGCAGGTTAGCCCCGAAGATATAGATGTGACCTCCAACGACTGAGCCCTCCCCGGGCTACAGAGGACGTACTGTACCTGCCGCCGCTGCTCTCACCACCGCACAGACACTGCGGAGAGAACGGGGTGCCCAAAATCATACAGCACAGCTCTGTGCGGGGAATATTCGGGGTGAGCAAAACAATGTTTTCTAGAAAATAAACGGAACCAATGACAGGGGTAGACAAGGGAGAGAGGCCCGGAGCCAGGTAGCAACGCTTGAGGATGGGTGGCATACTCACGTGCCAAACAGGCACCAACCCAAGGTAATGTGCCAGGATTCAATGTTTCTTGTAGGTCTGCTCATAAGAAAGTAAACATATCCACGGTACATTTTGCACTTGACAGTTTTCCCATATCATCTGAACGAAATCAATTCAGCCATGTCTTCGAAACAACCTAAAATCAGAAAACCTCAATTTCAGAAACTTGAATTGCACGGGAAGTGAATAAAGAAACGTTTCATTATTTTTTTATTTTCGCTAGGTTACATGTTCTTTCATTTATTAGTGCGTAATACATTATAGCACGCCCCCGGGACTTGGCCCACCCGGGGGCTAAATAATAATGAACTGCGGGAGACCGTTGTTTTTTTTTCGCCTGAAATTCGCGGTGGGTGCACAAATCTCATCGATTTAAAAAAAATAATGCTTTTTTTTGGCCCTAGGAGTCCTTGTGGGACCTACTGAGCAGGCCTAGGAGGTCAGGGTGTTTCTACCCTGCCCCCTTTTCTTGTTTTTTGCATTTGTTTTTCTCTCTTTTTGTGATTCGGTTCTATGCCGTTAGTCATGTACACCCTCACTGGCTGTCCTGGGGAGGGGTGCCGCAGCACTAGCCCCCCGGGAGCTGACCTCCCGCCCCCCACTGTCGGGCTGCCGCTACGGGCAGCGCAAAGGGCCACCCCTTTCCTTGTTGGAGGAAGGGGGTGGGGGAGGCGGGGGACTCACTCATCGCACAAGAAGCAGCTCCCCGGAGGAGACGTCCGAAACGGCGTCAAGGTGCGGGCCAAAGAGCATCTAGCATGCTGTTGGCTACCTGTCGCACAATGCCAATAAAAAGTGCACCACTAGGAACGTATATTAACCCTTTCCATGCTCATGACGAGCTCAGCTCGTCATGATGCACAGTTGAGCTGTGCTGATGACGAGCTGAGCTCGTCATGAAACAATGGAAATGGGCATCATCCAGCACGGGAGGGGAAAACACCTAGCAGCGAAGGTGTTAATGGAAACCAGACAGCTTTCTGTGACAACTACACTAGGACTCCTTACCACCACTCGCGATTGAATCCCAAACTGCTGCATTCCGGGTAACTTAATCCGGGAATTTAAGTAACCCCAACTGAACCTGTTTAGTACGTTTCCCAGAGCAGCATGTCTGTAGCGAACACAGTGATTTCTCTGAATCCAAAAGCTACCACATCACCTCCAACGACCCTGGGCCAAACGGCAAATACTCAGAGCACCCCACCCCTCAATTTAAAAGCCCCAAATATATCAGAGCAATCTGTGGTCCAGGAACACCCAACCATCTGTACCCGAGTCCGGGCTGTCTCCAGAACGCCACCATATTTGCTACCGGTGCTTGAACTGAAGTATCTGCTTGTGGGATGGCGGACAGGCACGGGGCGGGATGCAGCCAAGGTGTCATGATCGCGACATTACAGGACTACAATTCCCGGCATGCCCTGGGCCAGAACTACAGTTCCCGTGATCCTTCGCGACGGAGCGCAATATCACGAGAGAACACTTAAGGAAGTCGGCGGCAGGGGACCGGTGTCGGGAATTCCTTTGGAGTACTGGATTGCTGTGTTTGGGTATTCGAATTACTACGGTGCGGTAAGGGTGCTTCGCACCACTGTGCTTTTCAGCGGGATCGCTGATTTCGTAAAGTCTGTGTGTTTTGAGCTACTCGGTAACGGCTGTTACCGTGGTACCGGTTTCTTGACCATTTGGACAGTTGGATTTTGCTTGGTTGCATTTTCGGCCGACGGAGGAAAACACTGCTACTGGCTAGTGGTGTTTAGGGTGCACATTAACTCTTGTGGTTGTTCTTTGCATATACTAAGGATTCTACCCTATACCCATCCAAGAGGCATTATTTGGGTAATTGGAAGAACTAGAGTTCCAGGGGTCTTCATATATTGTTTACGTTGAACTGAATTTCACATGAAAAGGTGGCAGCGTGCATTGACTTGTGTATGGGTGTTAACTATTGTTCATGCCTCTTCTAATTAACAGGGGTCTTCTGGAGGTGTATGGTTTACACTCTTCCCCTGTGATGCATTGTAGAGGTATACTTAGGTAGGTTCTTGTACATGTGATACATGTGATCTAAGTGATTCTGTAGGGTTCTGACAATTATCATATTACTGTTACACGGCCTTTGTATTATTATAGTCACACCGCAACCACTCCAACGCTACCAGATACCTCTGCACATCTACGAGGTTTATTTTCCTTTACAGGTATATCTCATAGATGGTTATTTCATATGTATGTTAGTTCTGATTAGCGCAAACATAGTCTTATGCGTGTGCTCTGTTTATGTCTTTCAGATCTCCCTCACTGCTGTCCCCTTCCTCTCCTACAAGTAAGAGGCAAAGCAATTGCATTGCGCGTTACGTTACCACATATGAAACTTGCGCATCAATATGTTAGCGTATTGGTCCTCCTGATGAATGAATGATTAATCACTCCATTGGGTGTAGAAACATTCTTGATTCAGCAACAGGATGTTTGCCACTCCACACCATATTCCCGTGATATTACAGGCCCTCGTTTTAATCACAATTTAGATGAATATTGAAATTTTGTTGAAATGTTTGACCCGATTGAGTATCTAACTGCGGAGCGGTCGCACAGGTTATCACAAGCTTTTTTCAAATTTTCTGTACCATAGAGCGGTGCTCCATTGTCCTGAGCTGCTTGCCAGGTGAGGAGAAACACTTTCCCCTTAAATCGAAGGTGAGCCAAAGACATTTTGATAAATATTTATTTTAAATGCCGTATTAGAACAACACTTCAGTAATTATAGTGGTAACCCATACTAATGATGGCATGTTATCCTATTTTTGTTCTTATGTCTGTCTATGTGTGTTTGTTATGGCGACACGACATCTGGAACTCTTCCATTCTCCTAGGAGGAAATCCAGAAGTGAACAGGTGACATTTACCAATTTTGTTCACTATTATTTTTTAACCTTTCACAAAGAGCAGTAGCAATCAAGTTTATGGGTCCTGAGGAAGCGGCAGGTACCAATGTGGACCTTTAAATGTCGGCAGAAACATGTTGACCAGATAACCCAGTCAGTAGTTATTTGTTTAAACCATCTGACTTTTTTGCACTCTAGTTGTTTTTATAGTTGGAAGTGCACGACTCCAGAATAAAGTTATATTGCGTTCACTATCCAATTTTATTATAAACACATTTCTTTATCACTATTCACTTGTCACACTTGCACTGCTTTCAGTTACAAACAACATCCACCAACCACCCAGTAAATTACACCATCAAAACCCACTGCTTTCAGGTACAAACAACATCCACCAACCACCCAGTAAATTACACCATCAAAACCAACCATCTCCTAACAACAACTTTGGAGTTGGTAAACTTGGACTACCTACTGTGAAGTAGACCATATGATGAATTGGGCGGTACAGGAAGAGTAACTGATGGACACTTACTCACAATAGGTAATTGTCCTGTAGTCTGCTTACATTTGGAAGCCTACATATAGCCATTTCCACACACATAGCTTACTTATAATTCCAGACCCACAGTTATTATTTCTGTTTTTCATCATTTCAGATCTCCCTCCCTTCTGTCCCTTTCCTTTTCTTCCCTGATCAGTTCATTTGTTCCCCTCACTTGATCTTCCCAATGCTCTGTGCCATTACGGCAATTCAGGCTTTGGTTCGATCTAGAGGTGGGCATACTATTCAACAAACCGATCCCGAGGACGTTATCATAACAGAATTCCCGACCTACATATTATAGTCCTCCCGGTCGGGTTGTGCTAGCATTGCCACATTAGAAGATGTGATAGAGGTACTGGCTAACCTACAGTTGGAGGTAGCCGCGTCCAGATTAGAGACCGCTGATCTGAGGGCCCGTTTGGATGGCGTACAGTGCAATCCTTTTGATGTGGGGGCCGCTCTTCCGCCGCCGCCGGTGGTTGTGGAGATGCCTGTGTCGATTCCATTAGCGTCACCTGAGCGTTTTCATGGGGATTCAGACAAGGTACAGGTGTTCCTCACTCAGGTAGCTTTATATTATTCATGTAAACCTAAATCGTTCCCTACAAACCAGGCCAAGGTGGCCTTTCGGATTTCCTACTTAGCTGGCAACGCTGCGCAATGGGCGGTCCCGTTGGTTAATCGCATTGATCCTTTATTGCATGATTGGGAAGCCTTTAAAACGGAATTTCTTCGAGTGTTCGATAGAAGGGCAGATTCATATACAGCCGATAGAGAATTGCTAGAATTACGGCAGGGTAAGAAAGATTTGGTTGTGTATTTGAATGCCTTCAGGCGTTTAGTGGCAGAAACAACCTGGCCACAAAACAAACAGGCTTCTTTGTTCCATCAAGGGTTGAATGATGAAGGTAAGGATGTCATAGCACAGATCGATCCTCAACCCGCTACATGTGAAGAGTTGATTAATTTGGCCCTGCAGCTAGATCATAGAATGGGTGAAAGGAAAGGTGAGAGTCGTAGGAAACCAGTGGTTGAGACACATGTTACCAAGGAAGGGAATCAGGCCGCCTCATCCGAACCTATGGAGATAGGGGCCGCAAGAACGGCTTTGACACCTGCCGAGAGAGAATCAAGGTGTAAACAGGGGCTTTGTTTATATTGTGGAAAAAAGGGCCACTATGTGAGAGAATGCCCAGTGAAGCCAAAAACAAACCGTTTTCGAGGTAACCGAGTGGCTTCCGCAGATACAGAAAAGGTGGCGGAAAAATTATTGACTCTGGGAAACAGGAAGAGGTTTCTTGGAGTCCTATGTATGTCCCTTCTTTATGTGGTGGAATGAATAGGGTAACGAATCATATTTTCGTATCCATTGTGTTAATGCTTGCCGGAGAATCTGTGGTCACATCAGCTATGGTTGATTCAGGGGCAACGGGCATGTTTATGGACATGCAGGAAGCCCAACGTATGGGAGTTGCTCTAGGGCAGAAGGAGAGGCCTGAAGAAGTGTATGCTTTGGATGGGAGGAAGCTCAGTATGGGTCCTATAGGCTATGACACGGAAGAAATTGAGGTGTTACTAGGGGACACACACTCTGAGTTTCTTAAATTGAGCGTTATCAGGGCTCCTCAATATGGTATTATCTTTGGTTTACCCTGGTTGGAGAAACACAACCCTAGTATAAATTGGGACACCAGAACCGTTCAAATGGGGTCTGAGTATTGCAGGAAACAATGTCATAAGGGGTTATAAAACCTGCTCAAGCCTTGTCTGGTGGGTCCTGCATTGCCACAGCAGCAGAAAAATGTGTTCAACTTCCTGCCGTGTATCAGTCCTTTGGCAAGGTGTTCAACGAATTACAGGCTGAGGAGCTCCCTCCTCATAGGCAGTATGACTGCCAGATCGATCTGGTCCCGGGTGCTGCGATACCATGTGGGCGGATTTATGCTCTAACTGAGCCTGAGAACATGCACCTTCGTGAGTATTTGGACAAACTGTTGGGCTTGGGTTTTATGCGTCCATCTAAATCTCCAGCCGCCTCGCCACTTTTCTTCATACCGAAAGCGAATGGAGAGCTACGCGCATGTGTGGACTTTAGGGCGCTAAATGGCATTACTGTGAAGAACAGGTATCCTCTACCCTTGATTAGTGTTTTGTTGGAGCAGGTGAAAAAGGGTACTGTGTTCACAAAACTAGATTTGAAAGGGGCATACCATTTGGTCCGCATGCGTAGCGGGGATGAATGGAAGACCGCATTCAAGACTCGATATGGGCTATTCGAGTACAGAGTGATGCCCTTCGGACTCTGTAACGCCCCTGCGGCCTTTCAATTCTTTTTAAATGACGTGTTTCGTGATATCTTGGACCGGTATGCGCACGTCTACATAGACGATATCCTGGTTTACTCAGACTCGGAAGATCTGCACAGTCAGCATGTGGCGAACATGCTTAACATTTTGCAGTCAAACAATCTTTACTGCAAACTCAGTAAATGTGACTTTCACGTTTGTACTGTAGAATTTCTGGGGGTAATGCTGAGTCCTGAGGGCCAAGAGATGGCGGAACAGAAGGTAGCGGCTGTCAGGAATTGGCCTGTTCCATGTAATGTCCGTGATGTACAATGTTTCATCGGATTTGCCAATTTTTATAGGCGTTTCATCAATCAGTTTTCCCGTTTAGTGGCACCTATCACTCAGCTGCTGAGGAAAGCGAGCGTGTTTGTATGGTCCGAGGATGCTCAACCTACTTTCACGGCTCTCAAAGACGCTTTTGTGTCAGCCCCGGTGTTGGCCCACCCGGATCCAGACAAACCATATGTTGTGGAGGCGGATGCCTCGGATGTGGCAATCGGGGCTATCCTGTCTCAGCGCCATGCGGATACGGGTCAGCTACACCCGGTGGCATACATGTCACGTAAACTGAATCCGGCCGAGAAAAACTACCACATTGCAGAAAAAGAGCTTCTGGCCATTCGGGACTCTTTTCAGGAATGGCGGCATTTCCTAATGGGAGCCCATCATGTGGCCACGGTCTACTCCGACCACAGAAATTTACAGTTCATGTCTGCCGCTCGTCATCTCACGCCTAGGCAGCTCGGGTGGATGATGTTTTTCCCTGGCTTCAATTTTGTCATCACGTTCCGCCCAGGTACGGACAATCGGAAGGCGGATGCACTCACTCGCCAGTCGACGGTTACTCCGTGTGGGGAGAGGGCCGAGGCTAGCATTGTGGATCCGGACAGAGTGGTGTGTGCTATGCAGCCTGATACATTCCTGAGGGATGTCAAGAAGGGGGAGGACTCCTTCGTTTGGAGGACCTGGCTCGGTGGTCACCGGAAATGTAGGTTGCATGGGGGCCTACCGATGTTTCGCAACAGGTTGCTGGTGCCTACGTTGGCCTTGTGGAAACGGGTCTACGTGTGGTGCCATTAGTCGCCTTGTGCTGGTCACCTTGGATTTGCCAAGACCCAGGAGCGTGTTCTGCAGCAGTTCTGGTGGCCTTCTGTGAGACCCGATGTTGTGCGATGGGTGTCCGCCAGTACTCAATGCGCAAGGATTAAGTCTGACCACACTCGTCCGCAAGGCTTGCTACAGCCTCTCCCTACTCCTTCAATCCCTTGGGATCGGATATCTGTGGATTTCATCGTGGGTCTTCCTGCTGACCGGGGATGTACGGCAATAATGGTGGTGGTCGATTACCTGTCTAAGATGGGGCATTTTGTGGCCTGCAAACAGGTACCTTCGGCGGGTTAGTTGGCTGTCCTGCTCATGGCCAATGTGGTTCGGTTACATGGGTTGCCGAGTGTTATAGTCTCCGACCGAGGCTCACAGTTTACTGCCCAGTTCTGGAAGAAATGGTGTTCTTCACTACATATCGACACTGCCCTTTCCACAAGTTTCCACCCTCAAACCGATGGACAGACTGAGTGGTTAAATCAGACTCTTAAGCAGTATTTGAGATGCTACGTGGATAATAGCAAAGAAAACTGGGTGGATTACTTGTGGTTTCTGAAGTGGCCTATAGTAACGCCACGCACAGTTCCACCAAGAACACACTTTTCTATTGTTTGTATGGCAGGAACCCCCGGTTTTTCCCTTTTGTGCATCCAAAGCAGACTCGCTTCTTCCAGCGGTTGCACAAAGAGTGGCACATATCAGAGAGACGTTGTCCAAAGCACAGGATCAGCTGCAGGCTGTGAAACTCAAGTACAAGGCTGCTGCAGATAAGCACCGGAGACAAGGACCGTTGTACTGCAGGGGTGATGAGGTGTGATAATCCACGAGGAATCTGCGTTTCAGGAAACACAGTGTTTTCAACCCTAGGTATATTGGGTCGTATACTGTGTTGAAATGCGTGAACCCGGTGGCAGTGAAGCTAAAGCTCCCTTCCCATCTACGCATCCATCCGGTGTTTCATGTTGCATTGTTGAAACCTTCCTTGTCAAAGAGCAAGCATAGTCCACCTCCCTTGATGGTACAGGGAGAACTGGAGTATGAGGTCGGATGAATATTGGATTCCAAGTATCGGAGGAGTAAGTTGTGGTATCTGGTGTCATGGAAGGGGTATGGGCCCGAGGAAAACTCATGGGAGCCTGCTCTGGGGATTCAAGGCCCCAGCTTTGGTATCTGCCTTCCATCGGAGATGCCCCTCTAAGCCAGGTCCGTGATCTCCTCTGGTTGAAGGGGGGGATGTACTGTCATGATCGCGACATTACAGGACTACAATTCCCGCAATGCCCTGGGCCAGAACTACAGTTCCCGTGTCCTTCGCGACGGAGCGCGATATCACGAGAGAACACTTAAGGAAGTCGGCGGCAGGGGACCGGTGTCGGGAATTCCTTTAGAGTACTGGATTGCTGTGTTTGGGTATTCAAATTACTACGGTGCGGTAAGGGTGCTTCGCACCACTGTGCTTTTCAGCGGGATCGCTGATTTCGTAAAGTCTGTGTGTTTTGAGCTACTCGGTAACGGCTGTTACCGTGGTACCGGTTTCTTGACCATTTGGACAGTTGGATTTTGCTTGGTTGGCATTTTCGGCCGACGGAGGAAAACACTGCTACTGGCTAGTGGTGTTTAGGGTGCACATTAACTCTTGTGGTTATTCTTTGCATATACTAAGGATTCTACCCTACACCCATCTAAGAGGCATTATTTGGGTAATTGGAAGAACTAGAGTTCCAGGGGTCTTCATATGTTTGTTTACGTTGCACTGAATTTCACATGAAAAGGTGGCAGCGTGCATTGACTTGTGTATGGGTGTTAACTATTGTTCATGCCTCTTCTAATTAACAGGGGTCTTCTGGAGGTGTATGGTTTACACTCTTCCCCTGTGATGCATTGTAGAGGTATACTTAGGTAGGTTCTTGTACATGTGATACATGTGATCTAAGTGATTCTGTAGGGTTCTGACAATTATCATATTACTGTTACACAGCCTTTGTATTATTATAGTTACACCACAACCACTCCAACGCTACCAGTTACCTCTGCACATCTACGAGGTTTATTTTCCTTTACAGATATATCTCATAGATGGTTGTTTCATATGTATGTTAGTTCTGATTAGCGCAAACATAGTCTTATGCGTGTGCTCTGTTTATGTCTTTCAGATCTCCCTCCCTGCTGTCCCCTTCCTTTCCTTCCCTGATCAGTTCATTTTTTCCCCTCGCTTTATCTTCCCAATGCTCTGTGCCATTACGGCAATTCAGGCTTTGGTTCGATCTAGAGGTGGGCATACTAATCAACAAACCGATCCGGAGGACGTTATCATAACACAAGGGTAAAAGGAAAAAAGCTCTGCATTCAGACTATTAGAAAGCGTGCCGGTCGGCATGAACATAAACAAAATAACGTTTCCAAGACCAGCCTGTGTTATAATGATCGCACTACAAATGTTGTGTTTCTAGGCATGACATGGTAGCCGGTTCGGTGTGCGGTTTGGCTGCGGCTGGGTGTGCCAGCAGGGGCCTCCATCTGCCGCGGATCCGGAGGGCGCCTGTGCTGCTTGGTGTAAAGAGCTCTGACAGCAGGAAGGATCAGGCACCAAGCGCCCTCCGAGGAGAGAGCATCTTCAGAGGTGCCGAGCTGTTTGTTACAAATGCTCGCCATGACGCCATCATTTTCTCTTTTTCTGCCGTCCCACTTGGACGGCCTGCCTTCCTTCTGGCGTAAAAGGTTTTTATTATCTATATGGGACGATGTGTTTAGCCCCATAAAGATACCAAACCTTTTATGCCAGCAGGAAGTCAGGGCAGTGGGACGGCAGAAAAAGAGAAAAGAGTACGTCACCATGACCTCTTTCCCAATGGCTGGCCCCTGCTTAGCATAAACGGTGACGTCGGCCAATGGGAAAGAGGGGCGGGGCTTTAAGCCCGCTAGAGAAAGCTTCTCAGATCAAAAGATCTCGCCAGGGAGACTGCGCATGTGCGCAGTCTTACGCTAGGCTCCGACCTAAAAATAGAGCGCTTTCTGAAGCAAGCCCTACCTTTTTGCCAAATTTGGTGTAATTCCTTTCAGCAGTTCCAGCTGTAGCCGTGTCTAAAGTTTCCTATGGAAATGAACATGTAAAAAACACGTTTTGGGACCTCCCTTTTTTCTCGGCCCCCGCTTGCTGAATCACCCCGAAACTTTCAGGATAGTAGCTGACCGGAGCGCCCCACGAGTTTTGAAAATTTTGCGAAGATTAGTCATCCGGCGCCAAAGTTATTGGGAAAACAAAAAACGCTTTTCCTATGGAAATGAGGTCTTAACTATAACTATCTACTTTTTTAAAATTAATTTAGGATAGAGAAAATTGAATCTGAGCTTTCTAAAGTTTAACATTTTCCCTATTGTTGCTTAAGCTAGAGCGGGAATGATAAATCTGCCCCCTCCTGAACCTCAAGCTATCCCCACTGTTGCTTACATCGGAGTGCTGAACAATAAATCCCACCGCCCCAAAAGTCAAACCCTTTCCCAACTTTTGCCTATGTACTTTTGCCTGCGTTGGATTGGGAGTAGTAAATCTGACCGTGCTGAAGTCCAACACTTTTCCTACTGTGGGCAGACTGGAGTGGAGACTAGTGAATTTGACCCCTCGAAGCCTAGGTTTTTGTTTCTGATATGTGTTTTTAAATGGTTTCGATATATTTTTTTGTTTTAATTATGAGTTAATTTATTGTAAATAATGTTTCATTTTAATTTGTGTAGTAAGAATTTTTTGTATATTTTTTATTTTCATGTTTATATTGTAAATTTTTGAACATCTAATGCCTGTAAATATAATTATCATTCGCATTTTTATTATGTAGGTTTAAATAATAATTTTGTTCAATAACTATTATGTTTATTCGTTTTTGCAACTATTTTAAAGTATATATTTTTGTTTTATGCTTGTATGTTGTATATTTTTATATATTTATTATAAATATATATATATTAAAGTGCAATACTTTTGTAAGTTAATAGAGATTATAAATTTAATATAGGTCATAAATCATTATACTCCCCTTTCATATGAGGATATTTGTGTCTTTGACATTTTTGTGTTGGACCAGCGCTTCAACACACTGCCAACGAGGCAGCTCCAGGACGCACTACACTGGACAGAGGTGGTGAAATTGTAAAATCCTAAAGTAAGTGTGAGGACAGGAGGTAGGCCAGCCCGTACTTCCCGCCCCTTCTATCCTCCCGCCACCGTCATCTTCCTACCTGAACAGATCCTTGCTTGCATATTTCTGTCAGATGTGGCACCATGCCTTGCTGGATACTCCCGTGACCCCTGACCAATGACCAATGCGCCACGCTGTGTAACATCGGCCCAGCTTCACTGAAAGAGTGAGGAATCCGCGAGGGTCGATGCAGGCCATGGGCGTAGGAAGTGTGGGCGACGCGGGAGATATATCCCCCCCAGATTTTGGAGAGGGGGGAGGAGGGTGGGGGGGACGAGGGGACAAAAGAATTTCCCCTCTCCCTTCTGTTATTCACAGGGCCATTAGCGCGCGAAAGCGCTACCTAATGGCCCTGTACTTGACTTGTGACCTGCCTGCAGTCAAAGAGGCCACCCGCCCTCTTTGTCCTTTGTTATGCTGCAATAAGGCTTGGCCGGTCCGGGGGGGGGGGGGGCAGGGAGGGGGTAGTAGAGAAGGAAAACAAACTCTTGTCTCTTTTCCTTCATGCCCAGAGAAGGCAAGAACAGTGTACCTTCTGCTCTGCCTCTAGCAGCTGTCTCGTCCCCTCTCTCCATCTCTTTCTGTCTCTGTCTAGCTCCTTCTTAAGTGCTGATTTCAAGAGATAGCTGTTACGTACTCTCTCTTGCCTCTCCTGTTCTTTATTTGTTCCCTGTTAAATGGATCCAAAAACGAGAAGAACACTTTGCCTGGAAATGTCCCCATTTTCTGACTGTTTTCTGTTCCAAAGTACAACCTCGGGACGGAGAGAAAAATAGTATCAAAATATGAAAAATAATTAAATAACCAAATAAAGCAATACAGAGTGCTCGCAGACAGGCCAAATTGGTGTTATTCGCACCCACACACATTAGCACCACGTTAAATAGTTTGCCAGTGAAGCGCTACTTTCTTTTTATCTCCTTTCTTTGACTAACATTGTTTTCCCAGGGTGGGGAAGTGGACCATTCCTAAAGGGACTACAATGCCTTGTTGATGGGTGGAGTGGAAAACGTTTAATATTGTCGTTTTCAACTGTTTTAATGATTTTAGCATATAAAATCTGTACCACAGCTCTGTGTTTAGGGATGTGGTCTTTTTTAATCCAAACTGCTTACATTTTGTAAGGATATAAGCAATCGACATTGAAACAGGTCAGTGCCTGGTTGTGTAGTCATGTCCAAAACTTATCAGGCAAAATCACTTACTGATTTCTGAATAATGAGTTTAAAACTGTTACGGTAACCATGTTGTTCCTGCTTACATTCCACATTCTTTGCTCATCCTTTTATTCGCTATGCGTGTTTGCTTTTTTCCGGGTGTTATTACTTTTTTCAGGCAGCATTTTACTCTTGTCTAATGCATAAATTGAATTGAGTCGCAGTACAATTGAGTTGTAGCTGAAGGCAGCGCGAGTTTCTCCCAGTGGGGCAGTATGGTGTTCAGTGTGGGAGAGGATGTGGCACTCTGGCCAGAGCTGCCAAATTTGGAACTGGAGAACCATGTTCAGCCTTCATGACCAGTCCACCAGACCACCGTCCTGACGGAGTACATTCCGATGCTACACCTTAGAAGGCCCGAAAGACCTTAGAAGCCCTGGTGTCTTAGCACCAGCAGGTGGACCCTAACGGTGGCAAGTGTGAGTTAACCTTGAAGGCCTGTCCACCACAATCTATGCAGCTCACCTCCAGTCTTGCGGGCAGGCATACAAAGAAGCACACACTAGAGCGACAATGACTGTCACTGAGGTCACAAGACCTTTTAGGCCAGTCCACCTCACCCATTGGTGCCTCCATTGGCCCTTTTCAGCACTAGTAGTGCAACTTACCAGGGGTTGGCAATGTAGGATTTGCATGCACACCAGATGTATGACGTTACAACGCATACTTTAACAACGCATACCTTTACAACGCATTTTTTACAACGCAACATCAATTACAACGCATTCCATTACAACACATGCCATTACAACGAAATTTTAAAAACTACCTTTACAACGCATTCCATTACATTGCATACTACCTTTACAGCGCATACCATTACAACGCATAACATTACATTGCATGTAAGGAAAGTATTGGATAGTATAGGGGTAAAAATTACTATTCTAACTCCAGGGGGGGTGCAACAGTAGGGTAAGTGTTAGATAGTGTAGGGGTAAAAATTACTATTCTAACTCCAGGGGGTGCAACAGTAGGGTAAGTGTTGGATAGTGTAAGGGTACTATGTGTTGTAATGCTATGCATTGTAATGGTATGCGTTGTAATGACTGCGTTGTAATGACATGCGTTGTAGTGGTATGCATTGTAGTGTCATGCGTTGTAATGGTTGCGTTGTAATGGCATGCATTGTAAAGGATGTTGCGTTGTAAAAGTTTTGCTTTAATGGTAGTGCGTTGTAAAGGTTGTTTCCCATGCATGGCAGTGTAGAGGCCAGCAGTCCTTCCTGCACTTGCATGTGTGCACTGCTGAAGCCTGAGGTCAGTTTAAAAAAAGGCCTGTGTTGCAGGACTGCTTTTAAAATGCAAATTGTGCCCAAACTTCACTTCTAGGTGTGGGGCACTTACAATTTGATAAACTACAATGTTGGGACATATTAGGTATCCCCATAATTTCCCCCAGGTGTCCCAGGGGTGGGGGTCAGGTATCTACAAGGAGGACCCTTATAAACTGAGTTTTATATGCCCTGGGTTTAGTGAAATTGTACATTTCACTGCCTGCATTGTAGGCTGGGTGAGAGCTATGTGGGACCCCGGGAAGAAAAGCTCCAGAAAACTTTCTAATTCAGAAGGTAAAAACTTTGACCGAGACCTACCCCAAGGAGAAGCCCCGCAGGGCGTCATCGCGGTGAGCCTGAAACTTCGACTTTGAGCAAGTCTAGCGGGACCAGATGTACCAAAAGGGGCAGTAGGGATTATGATGTCCTTTACACACCAGCCTATCCATGGTGGTTCGTCCGCCATAGAAAAGTTGGTGGAAAAGGACGTTGGGGGCCCGTAGCAGACCCCTTTACCCCCGGCACCCATACATGGGACCTGAGGGGCACCTATGGTGCCCCCCTACATATCACTGCACCATGTGGCACTGCCACGTAGTGCAGTGATATATGTAAGATGTCCCATTTTTTACACTGGGATGGGTGATGCAGCCAGCATCGCCTGCCCCAATATAAAAGATAGGCATTGCGAACGCCATTGCGGCAGTCGCATTGAAATGCCTATGGTGAGGCCTCCGCTTTGTAGGCGAACGGTCCCATTCCCCAATTCGATGGCAGGTGGACTGAGGTCCGACTGCTATCGTAATCAGTCCCTAAGGTTTGGGTAGAAAGAGGCCAGGGACTTTGAAATGAGGTTGACCATGTGGCCCTTATTTTGGTCATATGTAATGTTTCTGTGCTACGTCATGGGGAAGGGAGAAGGCTTGGGTCCTTGTTGTAGGAATGTGGATACCTGACTATGGTTACCCCAGATTTTTTGCCTAGTGTTTAGCTGGTTTTCGACTTAGTTGGCCTGGGATCCTGCTAATCAGGGCCCCAGGCTATCTGCTCTCTCTGTAAAATGGACTCCATGTACTTTAGGTACATCTCCAATTGGGTATTGGGTCACCTTATGAGCCCCTGTACAGTGTGCTATAGGTACCCAGGGCATAGGTGCATCAAAGGCCTACCAGGGTCTGCAGTATGTATTATGCCACCCCTGGCTGGCCACTCACATTGACACAACTAGCTGATCACTCAGCTGGGGCAAGGACGTGTAATCACCCCTTGCTTAGATATAGTATTCCTATATCTAACCTTATATCTAGACACATATATACCTATAAGTCACTCCTATGGCAGACCTTAACAATCCTGGAGGCAGAGTGCTTGGTTTTATGTGAGATGGTGCTCTAGCATGAGCTGAGCCTATCTGCAGCTTTTGAAACCATGTCCTTATAGCTGTTCTAGGATATAGCCATACCATATACTCTTAAGTGCATTATGAACCTCGCAGTTAAATGCTAACTCTGGTTTGGCTTTATCAAAACATGTTGAGTAAGGTGTTATACGCTTTGGAATACTACCCCCTCGCCAGTTCTGGCGACGGGGGTAGCATTCCACCCTTCTAGAGGGAGAAGACATGTTGTTCCTACTAATCCCGGGTAAAGTTAACCAGAACCTCAGCATCACAAAATCGATGCTGCTGCCACAGACACAAGTCTGACCTCCTGCTGCTGGGAGTCCTTCCAGCGAGGGAGGCTTGGACAATAGGTTTTCTGTCTTGGGAGTCGCTAGCACCACCCCAGACAGGCTCTTGTGTATTAGGGCAGGGAGGGCTGAAAGAAATGAGACACTGCCTGGGGCACACAAGGTGTCCCATGCATAGTCCAGTTCAAACCAGGGCTGGGGCACTCCAGCCCCAGCTCTGGCGCGAACTGGACAAAGGGAAAGGGGTGTAACCACCCCCTTCCTTGGTCCCACCCATAGGAGGGACCTAGCAAGTAATCCAGCCCCTAAATTGGAATATAGGTAGGAGCTGAGTCCCAAGACTTTAGATTTATCCTGACTGAAACTTTGAAACAAAACTCTGGACCTTCGACGATTTACTTTGCAAGAAGACGACTGAAGAATCTCCCTTGTGGTCAAGGAGTGACCACCCTGCACAAGCAGGCAACATCCAGCGATCAACGGCTTACTTTGTCGATGCTCCCGCCAGAGCCCGAGCACAGAGCATGACAAGACCTGGATTCTAGAATTCCTTCAGCCCGATCCACAGCCCCAGCAAAGCTGAGACCCGTGGAGGCGACGCGAGACGTGGGACCGGCCATCTTGAAAAGTCAGCAACTTGCTTACCGTACAGCTTCTGAGGCACCCTCGAAGCAGTGCATTGGGGATTGAGAAGCCCCAGCCCTGAGCATCATCTGCACTAAAGATCAGCCCTGCACACTTCACGAGTTCTGCGTGGGGCCCTTCTACATTTTCCTGCTTGATGAGTCTGCCCGGTCACTTGCCCGTTAGCTAGTGGCTATCTTGGTGACGAATCTTTGAATTTACACCACTGGTCTGGTTGCTCCAGACTGGCCCCTGCTTCCCTGAAAAGAAGCAGCCCATCAGACCTTGCTGGTCTGATTAAGAAGCCAACTTTGAATCCTGCGTGGGTGGCCTTTGCCAAGGCTTGTTGACTCCAATCCGGAAGCCGACACCGCCGACAGCAAGAGCCTTTGTGAGTAAGTCTGTGCCTGACTCCTGGTTGTCGTCGACACCTCCTGGTCCACGTGGCTGCAGAGACAAGCTTCATGACATCACCTGATTGCTTCACAACATCACCTGGTTCCTTCCTGGTCACTGGCTAGTGACCCAGACTCTGTCCCCTCTGCTTTCATGTACTCTTCATCCTCGATCCGCACTTGGATCCAACCGGACACTTCTCTCCTGGTTGCCTGCAGCATATTTCTTCAAGGCTCCATAGGATTCAGCGACGAAACCCGACGCACTTTGACACCTATGCACCCGCTTCCTGTGGGTGAGGTAACGCGAGTACTCCGGTGCTCCTATTGACTATCCAACTGTCTAGTTTTTAAGTAACTTTCATCGAGTCCAGTCAGAAGTGCCCTAAAAGAACTAGTTTCCCTCTTTTACGTTCCCATTAATTCTCTATGGTAACTTGCGTGTGAGTAAAGACTCTGCACATGCCCAACGTGGGCCTGCTGCTTCCTAACTCTTGGTAGTACAGCGCAGCCCCAGCAATTCCCTATGCTCTAGGCCTATTCACTTTCCGTGTAGTGGTCCTTATACCACTATTTTAGTATATGGTTTAGCGTGCCCCTAGGGCCCTACTGTATTTTGTGCAACTTATTGTATTTTTAATTAAGTATCTTGTTATGTGCTTGTGCCTCTGACCTCATAAAGAGTTCAGAGGGATTGTCTAGAAATAAATACATATATATTTTATATATATCCTGTGTGGTGTCCTTTCAATTGGTATTTAAAGTGGTTACATATGGTAAAACAGCTGGCTTCACGTGCCCTCTTGAGTTTAGCCTAAGACTGCTTTGTCCATGCTACCACTAGGATAGCGGGTCTATAAGGTTGACTTTACAACCATCACTTTAAGGGTTGTTTGGACTGGTGCAAGGTGCTCACTAGAATAGTGAGCATCACATACCAGGCCAACTTCTCACACTTGTGTCTTGCAGAAAGGAGAGAAAAGGTTGTATCTGCTTTTCAGGAAGGATATACAATGCAGAAAGGACCAGACTAGCCACTCTGGCATTTCCTTTGTGGGCTGCAAGCTAATGAAGGGTAATTTAAGTTGGTGTCTGCAGGTGGGGCCCAACTGCATTCTTTGTTAGAGACCGGTAGATTATTTAAACCATCAGACTGTAAAACCAAACAAGAGAGAGAAAGGCATCAAGAGTTGTGGGCAGAAGGGGGAAGGGAAATATGGAAAACAGAGAAAAGGGAGAAAGCATAGCTGAGAAAGAACCTGGAAGAGTGAGATAATGTGGAGTTAGAGTATGTTGGTGGATGAAAGAGGCAGGCGCTGAAATCAAATGGAGAGCCTTGGTACTCAACAACCCAGCTTCGCCACAGATTCCCTCACTACCACCCTTTTATAGTGCTGCTCAAGTCTCCATAACCACTCTCTCTGATGCATTTAATTTGTTATATAGCGCCACTCATACCAGTGCAGGGTGTCAGCACTTTACATCACTCACACTACACAGAGGCAGTCAATCATAGGTGTGTAAATCTGTGTATAGGAAATGTTACATAAATCTACAGGGGGTAGGAGTCAGATGTCATCCATACTTGTAGACAGTATTGTTTGAGTGTTTGGTCCGGATGTTGGAAAGTGGGTTAATAGTAGGGACAAATGTATATCTGTCCCCGGCAATAAGGCCACTACCTCGGCTCAGTACAGGTCTTCGAAAATTATTCCCATGCTCAACCCGTAGTAGCTTGACTGTGAGTAGGCAGGCTTAACTTCAAAGACAGGTATGTAAAGCATTTAAAAGCACACATTCAGTAAATAATTAAGACACAACACACAATAAAAATCCAAAAGCAATTTATAAAAATAGGAAATATTTTTCTCTTTAAAAGGAAAAAATCCAATGTAGGGAACCTGGGATGTGACTTTTTAAAGATTTAGCACTATATATAGCACATAGAAACTTATAGCCCCTTTTGGTACATCTGGTCCCGCTAGACCTGCTCAAAGTCGAAGTTTCAGGCTCACCGCGATGACGCCCTGCGGGGCTACTCCTTGCGGTAGGTCTCAGTCAAAGTTTTTACCTTCTGAATTAGAAACTTTTCTGGAGCTTTTCTTCCCGGGGTCCCACATAGCTCTCACCCAGCCTACAATGTAGGCAGCGAAATGTACAATTTCACTAAACCCCGGGCATATAAAACTCATTTTATAAGGGTCCTCCTTGTAGATACCCGACCCCCACCCCTGGGACACCTGGGGGAAACCCTGAGGATACCTAATATGCCCCAACATTGTAGTTTATCAATTTGTAAGTGCCCCACACCCAGAAGTCAAGTTTGGGCACAATTTGCATTTTAAAAGCAGTCCTGCAACACAAGCCTGTTTTTAAACTGACCTCAGGCCTCAGCAGTGCCCACATGCAGGTGCAGGAAGGGCTGC
Source organism: Lissotriton vulgaris (assembly GCF_964263255.1). Taxonomy (NCBI): domain Eukaryota; kingdom Metazoa; phylum Chordata; class Amphibia; order Caudata; family Salamandridae; genus Lissotriton; species Lissotriton vulgaris. The sequence continues at coordinate 585,880,377 of NC_141699.1, read as the reverse complement.
TGGCCTCTACACTGCCATGCCCTAATATATACTAGGGACTTAAAGGTAGTTTCAATCCCCATGCCCTATTATGTACTAGGGCCTTGTAGGAGAGGTCATGCCAATCATAGGGGTAACCTAACCCTGGTGCACCCTAGTGAATGTAGGTGTTTTCACTGTATTTGTAAGTGTCTCTGTCAGCATAGCACTGGCCCTGGCCCTGGCCCTGGTTAGGCAGAGCCCTGGTCAGTCAGAGTCAGGTACCACCAGTACCGGTCAACAAAAGGTTGGGGAGTGCCCAGGACACAGGATGGCTTTGCAACACTAGAGAAGCAAAAACTCAGAATTTACAACATAACACCATGGTTGGGGGTTCTCTTTAATAATCAGAATTGATTTACATCCTAATGAACATATTTTCCAACATTAGGATAATGAAATACTGGGGAAAAAGCATAATGTTCTAATCTATACCTTGCATTTTGTATGCTGCTCTTTGGTGATGTAATAGCTCACTGTTCAATGTTAACTGATAAACTGCAAATAGCAAAAGAACCTCTCAGACAAAAGCAGAAACTCACTGACCTATTTGCATGATATGCATTTTGTGACCTGCATGGTACACGGTCTTTGCAGCAGGCTTATGAACACACGGTGGCTACCTTACCATGAGTCAAAACTTCCACTAGCCAAACCTCTGATCTCTCTCAATAAGAAACATTAATCACGAAGTTATATTCACATTTTTATTGTTGCCTGAAAATTGCTGGTGACCAGAAATGCAGCAGCAGGAACTTTTCAAACCATAATGCACTTGCAAACATGACGCCCTCACCCGATCCGGCAACCTTTGTTTGCTTGGTGCATGAAGATGGAAGATTCATATACATGTTTTCTTAACATTTGGTCTGATTACTATGTGAATGTAAATAACAATAAAGCATACATGCAAACTGTGACTACATGCCTGCTTATCTCAATATTTCACCTCAGATATATGCGATTGTATTTGTTTAACGGGTGGTGATTTGTATAGGGTCACTTGAAAGTCCACATGGTTGTCCCTGTCCGCCCCAGAATTTTAGTGTCTCCTACGCCCCTGATGCAGGCCCATGCCTTTGTTATTATGTCTTGCGGTTATTACTAATTGGTGTCTTCCGCGCGCTGACAGCATAACAGGGCAGAAACACAACAAATGGCACAGTACCCGTGTCATACAATAACATACGCTGTTAACTAGACTTCTTTTAGGAGCGTGGCAGGAATAAGCATGGAAAGTAGGATATTTAGATGGCTGGAGTGTGAAATCACCCAGCGCAGTAAAAATACATAAATGCTGTGCTTTAGATAGGCGTCAAGCTCCGAGCACCTGCTCTCATTTTATTTGATCGGGGAACTTCTCATGAAGGGTTCTTCATCTGTTCTAACACTATATGGTTGATCTACGGTTACCTAGGGTTGACATATGTTGCTCTTTGCTTGTTATTTTGTAACCCTGCATGCCCCTATGCATTCCCTATGGTGACCAACTGGTATAGGAGCAAATTCAGGACGGTGAGCGTAAAAATTCAGGACAAAGGGTCAAAATTCAGGACAAAACTTCAGGACAGGAGGTCAAAATTCAGGACAAAACTTCGGGACAAAAGGTATGTTTTACAGACACATCAGAGGAGGTCGCGGAATAGTATATAAGTAAGCCCATCCATATCCAACCACATTCAACCATTTGTAAACCTATCCATCATGTATCTTTCCATCCATCATTTCACTCATCCAACCCTCCATCCACCCTTTCACTCATCCATCCATCCACCCTTTCACCCTATCCTTCCCTATACTCATCCACCCATTCATCCACCCAGCCATTTACCCTTTCACCCATCCAGCCATCCTTTCACTTACCCATCCATCCACTCATTCACTCATCCTTCCACCCATTCACCCTTTCCGTAATCCATCCATCTTCCCTTTCTGTCTCCATCGACCCTTACACTTAGCCACCCTTCCTTCCTTCCTTCCTTCCATCCATCCACCCTCCCACCCATCCATCTAATCATTTTTTTTTTTTTAAGACCAACGGTCCCAAACTTTATTCAGTTTCACAAATAAGCCAGTAGTTAATTATACAGTGTCAGAACCACGGAGTATTGTTACAAACATTAACCCAGCAGATAGTACATGTCGACATTTCAGGTACACATGAGTGAAAACAAACAGTTGCTGGTGGAAGTGCATCAGTTCATAAATGACGGTGTCAGGAAAAGTCATATGGTGCAGTGTCTATGGTTCATAGCACTGCAACAAGGAACCAGCGTGTCCAAAACGAAAAGCCAACAGTCATTATTTGAAATGGAGTTCCCTGGTCATTGTAGCAGGGGATAAAGGCAGCATCATACCCTCCGGTGTCTAGTGGGTCGCTGGGTGCCCGCTTCCTAGTTCTGAGCACATCTAAGCAGCTTTACATAAGATGCAGACAAGGAAGGGTACTCGGGCGTTATCAAAAGCATAGTATGAACGGCCTCTGTGTCAACCAAAAGAATTAACTGGGTAGCCGAAAACAAGGGGTGGGGGAGGAACATTGCAATAACTGTTAGACTAGCATTCGTGCGTGTGGTAGTGCATCTAGGTTTCCAGCTGTGTGTGGTGTATCCTGTGTGGGCCGTGTAGGGGCAGAGACAATGGATGAGGCGGCGTTGCCGTGACTGTAGGGCAATAGGGGGGGGACTGAGCAGCGGGGGGGGCGAAAGTGGCAGGGGACATCTCCATCGCGCAAGACCCCTGTTACCGGGAGGGGGGGTTGGGGAGGTAAGTAAGCACGCGGGACGGGGGGGGGGGTGGGGAGGGGAAGAGGGGGGGGGGAGAGGGGTGGTGGAGTCTGTGCCAGGTGCGGACAGCAATCAGGTGGGCCCGCCCTGTTCTGTGTCGAGTCGGTACTCTATGCCAGCTTGGGTGCACGCGCGGTGATATGTAATCAGGGCAGCATCCCAATCTTGGGCGATCGGGTATTTCCGTAGACCCGCGGTTTCCTCTCTATGGAGCGACACACTCTCCGCACAGGCCCAGTTGGCAAAAGAGCGGCGCCAATCTGCAGGGCGCGGCGGGGTGGGACTCTTCCATCGCCGTGTAATGAGACGCTTGGCCGTAATTAGGCCCAAGTCCCAGAAGCGTGCCCGTAGCTTGGTCTGCTTGGTTCTCTTGTAGAGTCCCAATAGGCATACTTCCCACGTCGTGGGGAGGGTTCCGCCCGTCGCCGCTGTTAGCATATCCGCGATCGCAGACCAGTACGAGGTAAGATGGGCGCAGCTCCAAAGTGCGTGCAGGAAGTCTGAGTCCAGGAGGCCGCATCTGGGACATGCCGATGAAGTGAGCCCGAAGTAGCGGTTCAGCTTGTCCGGAGACAGATATGCACGGTGGATGATGTAGTATTGGATAATCTTGAAACGTGCATTACGGGGAATGACCATTGCGCCTGCTAAGATAGCATTCCATTGTTTGTCCGTCCAGTCTGAGCCGTGGTCGGTCGCCCATTTTTCCCTCAATTTCTGGGAAGAAAATTGCGTATGGCTGTGCAAGGCTTGTGCGAGCCAGTGCACAATGTGGGACCCGTCTCCCATCACATGCAGGTATTGGATGAGCAGGTGAGCGGGCGGCTCGTGGCTAAGGTCACCCCACGCCTTTGCCAGCTCACGAAGGAGTCTGGCGTGTGTCAGGAATTGACCTACCGGTAGCTCTGTGTCCGCAGCCAAGGTCTCGAATGGCATCAGCTCTCCGTCGCTGTACAGGCCGCCCAGGTCATCCAGGTCTGCTGCAGTCCAGCTGCGCAGCTCAGCCGTGGACAGTATGCCCGCGCCCAGAGGTGTCCCTAGTAAGGGTAGGTTCGGAGCATAGGGCACCGCATGCCTGGTGAGCCGGAGGCTCCGTGCGAAGCATCGCTTTGCCACTGCTACATGGACCTGCGTGGGGGACCGGCCCATTGTCAGTGGGTGGAAGAGTGTGAGCGCCTGTACGGGGGATAGGATAGTATCGGCCGTGGCCGTGTCCGCCAGGTTCTTACCGCTCAACCAGTAGGCAACCCACTGTAGCTGTGCTGCTAAGTAATAAAGCTCCTGATTGGGAACCGCTAGGCCTCCAGCGTCTGTGGGTGCATACAGGGTCCTTAGCGCAACCCAGGGTCTCCCCTTATTCCAGATGAGGCGTCTGGTGAGGGTGTCCAGCTCCCTAAATATGCGCGCCGGTACATACACTGGCAAATTAGTATAATAATAGAGAAGCCGGGGTAGCATTATCATCTTGGTCAGGGCCACTCTGGCTGGCACATTTAAAGGGAGGGAGTTCCAGAATGTGACCTGGGCTGTGAGCGAGGAGATGGCCCTCACTAGGTTCCCCTCCAGGAGATCCGTAGGGTCCCGATACATCAAGATCCCTAGGTACCTAAATACCATCGGGTGCCATCGGAGTGTCTCCCCCATCATACGCACATCGCACTGTGGCAACTCGCCATCGAATGCGTAGGTCCCTGATTTGGCTCAGTTGACATGGAGCCCCGACATGTCTCCAAACGTCCGAAAGGTGTCCGAGAGCGCCGCTGGTATGCGAGTGAGGTCTCTGACAAATAATAACAAGTCATCGGCGTACAGAGACACCGAGTGAATGCCGTCCGCCAGCGGAATGCCCCAGGCGTCTCCGGAAGTGCGGAGCATCTCCGCTAGTGGCTCCATCGCCAGGGCGAATAAGATGGGGGAGAGGGGGCAGCCCTGTCTGGTGCCCCTCCCAATGCGGATCCTGTCCGAGAACAACCGTCCGGTCCGGACCCGGACCTCGGGTGTTTGATAGAGGAGCCCCACCATCTGGACGTAGGTGTCCCCCAGCTCGTACTTCTCAAGGACTCGGAGGAGATCCGGCCATTCCACCGAGTCGAATGCCTTCTCTAAGTCAAGCACGATACATCCCGAGCGTGGCCAGGTCGGGGTCGCGTAACGTTGGACCCTGAAAAACCGGCGTAGGTTGTGGGACGTGCTCCGTGTGGGTACGAAGCCATTCTTGTCAGTGTGTACCAGAGTGGGGACCAGTGGTGCAAGCCTCCGGGCCAGGGCTGCTGCAAGTATCTTATAATCGGTATTGAGGAGCGCTAACGGCCGGTACGAGCCGAGTTCGTTCGCTTCTTTACCTGGTTTCAGCAGGGAGACCACGTTCGCTTCGTTCAGGGACGACGGGAGTTCAGCGTCTTCCAGCGCCGCCTTGTACATTTTCAGCAGTTCCGGTATTAACACCAGAGAGTAGGCTTTGTAGAACTCCGCCGGGAGCCCATCGGGGCCCGGCGCCTTGCAATTGGAGAGGGAGAAAATCACCTCTCGCAGTTCCTCACCAGTGAGCGTGGCTCCCAGCTCTGCTTGTTGGGCAGCAGTAGCGGTCGGGAGCTGCAGTGTCGCCAGGTAGTCTGTGATCTCCGCTACCGTGGCTCGTAGTCGCGAGCTGTACAGGGATTTGTAATGCGATGTGAACGCATCATGGATTTGTTGCTGGGTATAGACCTCAACGCCCTGGGCTGTGCGGATAGATAGGACCGATGCGGATTGTGTGTCTTGTCGCACCAGCCACGACAGGAGTCTGCCAGGCTTATCTCCCGTGCTGTGGGTGCGCGCGGAGTGCGCAGCGAAGTTGATATTCTTGAGGCGTTCCATCAAGGCAGCGTGGTCCGCTCTGGCCGAGACGAGTTGGTAGTCATCACCCCCCATTGCCCCTTGCTCTGCACCCAGCAGTGCCCTTTCCGCCTGTGCCAGGTCTCGCTCTACCTGCCTACGCAGGCCCGCCTGTACACTGAGGCAACTTCCCCGGGTCACCGTCTTAAAGGCGTCCCACTCGATTCTCGGGGAGGAGGTCGAGTCTGCATTGTCCTCGAAGTACTGCAGGATCTTCCCGGAGATTTCCTCTCGGAATGGGGTGTCGAGTAGGAGGTCCGGTTGCAGGCGCCATGTTGGTAGGGGCGGGTGTGGACGCTTCCATCCATATACCAGCGTGTGCGGGTTATGGTCCGAGTGGGTCCGACCGAGGTAGTCAGTGTCGGACACAGAGGGGAGCAGGTCACGGGACAGCATGAATCTGTCCAGCCTGACATGCAGTGAGTGGGCTCCCGAGTAGTAAGAATACACCCGGGCGGTGGGGTTCCTGACGCGCCAGGCATCCTGTAAGTTCCACTGTGTTGCCCAGTCAAGGAGGGCCTTGGAGGTCGCCTGTACCGGGGCGATTGTCGCTGGGAGAGATGAGCGATCAAGGGAGGCATTCAACACGCAGTTATAATCCCCGCCCACCATCAGGGGTACGTCCGGCCATGTCGCTATCGCTGTCGACAGTCGTGTGAAGAATTTCCCCTGTTCTACATTAGGTGCATATATGGAGGCTATGACCATCTGCTGCCCGTCAAGTCTGCCCTGTATGAAGACGTAGCGTCCCTCAGTGTCAGTGTTGCTGTGTGTTAGCGCGAACGGGACCCCGGGCCGGACCCAGATCAGGGTCCCCCTCGCAAACGTCGAGAAGGTTGTGGCAAATATCTGTCCCCTCCATTTACGGCGAAGTGTGGCTACCTCTGTGGCAACTAGGTGTGTCTCCTGTAGCAGTGCAATCTGGATCTGATGCCTTTTAAGATAGGAATATACCTGGTATCTACGTGAGGGTGTGTGCATGCCCCTGACATTCCAGGTACAAAATTTAAACGTAGCTATCACAGTGTTGATTGCGGCCAAGTGTCCACCTCCCCCCTCCAGGCCCCCACCCGCCTCGCCCACACCCACACAATAGCGGTGAATAATGAGCATTGTTACCTCACACCCCTCCCCACAGACCCAAAGATGCACACAATAGCAAGTCAGTACCAACACTAGTCTCAAAAGAAATAACTTGAACATAAACATAATACCAAAAGGGCAACAAGAAAAACAAGTCGTCGCCCAAACGCTCTATCGAGCTCAATCAATCCGTGAGTTCAATGGGGGGTTGACTAAGTACAGCACTGAAAGTAAACAAGGTAGTTCGTTATGCCGAAAGAGCCGAAGCGGCTCCCCTCCACGGGCAGTGGGCCGGAAGAGCACCAAGAGCCAGTGATAGTGTCTGTGGCCAGTTTAGGGTTCCCAGTGTCACTTGACCCAGAACATTGGTCCCACGGCGGGGCCCCATCTTTCATTCCCCCGGAGGAGGGGCACTCACCTCTAGGGGTCCGTCCACCCCTCCAAAGTCAAGGTCCCGGTGATGTTCCAGCAGAGGAGCCCCGGCCCCCCACCCGGTGCCACTGTAGCTCCGTGGCAAGCCGGAGAGCGGGGTTCGGCAGCAAAGCACAGGTCTCGGAGAAGGCGGCGGCCGTGGCCGTCAGGCCTTCAGAAGCATCCATGTAATTCCCCGATCGGGCCATCGATGGGGGGGAGCCGACCGCTCCTCTGTGCGAGTCGCTTTGGTCCAGCCAGGGCTGGGTTGGGGAGGAGCACTTACGATATCAGATCTGATGTTTGGGGGGTGACGTCTGGCAGGCCCCCTGGGTTCGAGTCGTCTGGTAGACCGTACATGTAGTCGTCGTCCTCGCTCCCGCGTGAACGCGGGCTGGCGTTGGATAGCAGTAGAGGCGATTGCGACCCGCTGATCACAGCTGTTATGCGGACGGCTTCCATTTGTTCATTCTGTATTTGCTCCGGGGTTGGGCCGATTTCCGTGTCCACGGTCGGCGACCCGGCCCTCGAGGTGTGTCGCTGTCTCCGTCTGCGCGTGCCTCGATTCCGGCGCTGTTCTCTCGGTGCGGGCTCGGGGTTCGTGTCCACTCCCGAATCCAGCCAGGCCATTGCCGCCTCTGGGGTGTCGAAGAAGTGGGTCTTGTCTGATGCCACCACTCTGAGGCGTGCCGGAAACAACAGCGAGTATTTGAGAGCCAAGCGTCTGAGCCGGTGCTTCACCTCAAGAAAGGACTGACGTCGTCGCTGAACTTGTATGGTATAATCAGGGAAGAACATCACCTTGGCGTTGTCTATCTGTATATTTGATAGTTTCCGCGTCTCGCGGAGGATGGCGTCTCGGTCGCGGTAGTTCAATACCCGCATGAGCATCGGTCTTGGGTTGGAACCTTCCGGGGGCGGGCGGGCTGGTACTCTGTGTGCCCGCTCCACTACAAAGTATGGCGACAGTGTGCCTTCTGGCAATAATTCTCTGAGCCAGGTCTCCATATGCTCCGCTGTCTCTCTCCGCTCCCAGCGCTCCGGTAGGCCCACTATGCGCACGTTGTTCCTCCTGGCCCGTCCTTCCGCGTCCTCTGCCCTATCCTCAAGGAACTCCACCCGGTTGAGCAGGTCCTGGACGTGCTTGTCCGTCTGTGCTAGTTTGGGGGCGGCCTCCGCCATCGTTTGCTCCAGGGTCGTGGTGCGGTCAGACAGTTTCTTGTGGTCTGCCCGGAGGAGTGTCAGATCCACGGCCACCTTGTCGATCCTGTTCTCCAGCGACGTACGGGTCAGCTGCATGGATTCCTCCAGGCGCTCCATGGCCGCCAGCATGGTGTCTAGCTTGGAAGCAGTCTGGTCAGCCTCTGCGTTTTTCACCATTTTCCCTTTGCCGAGGGTCCCTCCTGTGCCAGTCTTTGCCCTGGTCCCCCCTGACATGTGGGAGGCCTTTGCGGCTGGTCAGGCGGGTGGGTATATTCTCGCAATGCGCGGCGGAGGGGCCAGAGCACGTGGGTTTCTCGGTCAGGTTCTCTGTGTTCCCTATTGTGGATGCCGCGTAGCCGTAGGCGGGGGGGGAGGGCCGTCCCACCGCTGGGTTCCGGGGATCTGTAGCACGTGGCCGCCTAGTGAGGACAGGGTGGTTGCGTGGCGGCCGTTGAGGGGACTCCTGAGCGTGGCGGTCAGTGCCGCGGGGGTCCCGGTTGCCGTTCGCCTCCCGTCTGAGCCACTCGGTGGTCCGGCAGGTCGGGGTGGTGGGTCACCCCCTATTCGTCCGTCTGCTGAGCCTGGGAGGACGCGCTCTGCCGGATGATGCTAGGCGGCACCTAGCGCTGCGCGTGGGTCTGGCTCGTCCGGTACAAGTCCGGTGGATGTGGGGCGTGCGAGCTGTGTAGGCCTCGTGGCGCCAGGGCGGGAGAGTCTCTCAGCGTTGGGCTGGGTGTTAGCGGGGCCGGTGCAACGTGGTCACAGTTCGTGAGTGGCGCGCTTTAGGCCTCACGGCGCCAGGAGGGTCCGACGTCGATCCGTGTCGTCTCTTATGAGATGGGCAGGCGCAGAGGTCTGGTAGGAGAGGGCCGTGCAGCCTCCGGTGATGGCCCGCTGAGCTTGGCGGTGACGGTGTCTGTGTGGGCCTCGTGGTGGCCCAACTTGGCAGCTCACAGGTGCCTGTTCAACCTGGTCGGGTGACTCCAGTGCCTGCAGGTGCGGAGGGGCAGTGACACAGACCGCCACGGGCCGGCTCTGTGTGGGTGTTTGCAGCGCTGAGGGCCCTCGGGTGGCCGGGTCGCCGGGGACTACTGGCACCGTGTCGCGGGTTCCCTGCGTGCGTCGTGGGTCGGCAGGGCCCTGGGGCAGTGTTGCGTTAGTGCGGGCCTCCAGCCAGGCTCGCGCGTTCACCCCCTGGTGGTCCCGGAGCTCGGTGGGATGCCCCCAGTGGCGGCGGGCGAGGCGCGCTAGTGTCGCGGCCTACCGTGGGTCTGGGCGTCGAATGTCCGCTGATGTCCGGGGCCCCTGCAGGGTCTGGTCGCTGGTGGGCATCCGGCGTGTGGGACGCGGTCCTGTCCCTCCGCCGGACCGCACGTTGCAGGGCACTCGCTTTGCGGCCTATCCCGCAGGGCCGGATCCCCGGCCTCAGGCAATTGGGCCGCCGGCCGGAAGTGCACTCCAGGCGGCCAGTCTTCAGGGCCGCTGCCGGTCGGAGGATCAGTCGCTCCGATGTGCCCGAAAATCGCCCTGGAGGTGGGTCGGGCGTCCGGGTGCACTCGGTCCGAGTTTGAGCTCAGTACCGTCAGTAATTCAGGATAAAATGCCCGTGGCAGGGGAGCTTCGCACGGAGCTCAGCTCGGGCACGTCTTCCTACATCGCGTGCTTGGCCACGCCCCACCCATCCATCTAATCATCCACTCATGTATCCATCCATTGACCCTATCACTCATCCACCCTTTCACTCCTTCACTCATCCACCCTTTCACTCCTTCACATATCTATCCATCTTTTGTCCATTTAACCTCCCTTTCACTCACTCATACATCCTTACATCCACCCTTTCACTCACCTGTCTATCCATTCACCATTTCACTTATCAATTCATAAATCCATCCATCATTTCACTCATCCATCCACCATCCACCCTTTCACTTGTCCATCCATCCCTTCACTTATCTATCCACCCATTTACCCATCCATCTACCCTTCCACCCATACATCCATTTACCTTGTCTCTCATCCATCCTTTCACTCAAGTATCCATCCATTTATCAGTTCTCTCATTATCCATCCATTCACCCTTATACTAATCCATCCAGCAATCCATCCATCCCTTCACTTACTTACCCGCCCACCTTTTAATATTAATTATGAGCTGAGTCTTTGTCTGCAGAGTTGCAGACAGAAGAGGCCCATCAAGAATTTCACCTTTGCTGTAGTTCCTAAACCAAGGGGTGGGGTGGGGGTAGTGTTCACTGTGCCCCTGCACATAGGCAATCTGAAAAAGTTGAAGTCATGAGTCATGCATGATGCACAGTGCCAGGATGTGAGGTGACTGTGACATAGTGGTGTTTCCAGGGCTTTAAGTGGAATACAAAAACGGAGGGGATCTCTCCAAAGGGGGTGTTCGCTGTAATTAAAGGTGTGGCTTAAAACACTCAAGCTAAAAATCTGTCCATAGTATATTGTGCCTCCCGAGTGGTATTTTGCCAGGGCGAGAGAGAAAGCGCGTGTGCGTGTGTGTGTGTATGTCTGTGTGTGAGAGAGGGAGAGAGAGCATGCATGTGTGCGTGCATGCGTGTGAGAGAGCGAGAGCGCGCATGTGTCCGTGCGTGGGTGTGTTTGAAAGAGATAGATAGTGCACGTGTTTGTGCATGTGTGTGTGAGAGAGAGAGAATGTGCATGTATGCATGCCTGTGTGAGAGGGGGAGAGAAAGAGAGAAGAGTCTGCACGTCTAAGTATGCATGTGTGTGTGAGTGCGAGAAAGAGTTCATGTGTGCCTGTGTGTGGAGGGCTCAGGCGTGCTGACTGCTTATCGACGCGTCCACAGTAGTGGCACACACCTGCTTTAGTTCTTTCTATTCCTGGTGGATGCCTTTTCAACGAGTTAACCCCTTCAATTTCAACTGGGTTGTGGCCCTTGAAATTTTTTTTTTTTTATTAATTGGTTGATCCCCAGGTGCATTTTTTTCTCTCGATGCTGCCGAATAAATAAGGTAGTCATCAGACGTGAGAAATAATTGGCTACCTTGGATGGGTCATCTCAACTATGTATTGATGGTAGAGTGCCAGGTGTCCATGGCAGTGTAGTAGTTCCATATAGTCAATATATATCTTATGAATCAGAAGCTGTTGCGCTGAAAACTAAAACCATAAATTTTTTTTAAAACTTGTATACGCACTGCAGGTCACACATTTATACAGAAGCCTTTATGAATCGGGCCATTAATGTGTTTCATGAGACGCTGTTAATGCTTTCTGCATGTTAGTGACAATGGTGTTTTTACTGGGGATCATTGATTAATGGGGTGTTTATCTGCGATATGTAAACCAGCTGATTGAATCGATTGCTAAATTAAGGGTTTGTTGTACTTTTTTTTGCCAAAAAGGAAGGTTGCGCTAACATCTGCTCGCCAAGTCCAAGCAGCGTTATGTAACAGTCCACGTCATCAACATAAGGTGCTACTCAGCAGTTTTGATGTATGAGAATGTGTAGCATAAAATATATTCACTAACATGGCTTACATCTCTATTCAGATTTCAAAGAGACACATTTGCCATAAAGTTCACAGCCACAAAATGTGCTGATAAAGTATGTGTACCTGGACATGGTGCGCTGTGTCAGGCTGTGCATATCAGGCGGAATGTGTGCCAACATGTACAGCCGTCCCAGGGATGGTGTTTTCAACAAGCGCTTTAATGCTACATCTTTACTAACAAGGCACTACCGGTCTGGTTATAAGTGCCCGTTAAATTGTGATCACTAGGCAAGCACCTATTTGCACAGGGATTGTAATTAGAATAGGAAGGATGATTATCGCACCAGGTAATTACCAGGCGGAGTAAAGTTTGCAACCCTCTAAATTAAATGTCAGTAGGTTAAACCTGCCGGACTGCATTAGGTAAAAATGTTCTACAAGCGATCGCGAAAGAGATTGCTATTGTAAAAAAACACGCCCGCCAGTGGTGTGCGTGCGCGCGCCACTGCGACGCATATGTTTTCAATTATCGGGCCCGTGTTTGGGCACGATAATGGAAAACATATGGGCTTTGTGTGCACGTAACAGACACCAATAGGCCATGGGCGGAGCAATGCGCCCGCCTTTGGCCTATTGCGTGCTCTGTTTTAAAAATACACGCACACAAAGCCCAATAGCGAAACCCAAAAGGAATTACACACGCACGAGTGTGTGCAATTCCAGGGTCCGTTTTCAGACCCCAGACAAAAGGGCTTTCGCCCTGGGGCGAGCCCTAAGAATGCATCAGTTCTAAAATGACGAGGCAGTGACAGAACTCTAGCCATTTCTTCTTAACTTGTTTCACCTTCTTCCATCTGACAGAATGTTCTGCCCTAGTCTAAGGCTGGGGGAGGCCCACGACATGCTTTGCAGCCCTCACTGGACCATTGTCATTTTGTTAGTGGCAATCAGCTGCATACAGAATGACAATGGGCGGGTGGGGCTGCTCTTGCCCTCAGAGGATGAGTGTGAGGCGGTCCCATCAGGGAGCTGAGGCTTCATGAAGGCAACAGCGCTGTTCCCTGCAATGCCTAAAATTACAGACAAAAGGTGTCCATAAAATAGATCATCACGGTCAATGGACGTGAGATCTAAATTACGGACGGTCCATGAAATTTACGGACGGTTTGTCACCCTAGCACTTCTGTCACTGATTTCAGTCGCCTGCATGCAATGCCAGGCCAGACGAGAAACAGGGCCATGCTTATTTGATCTTATTTCCTTCCATTGTCCTTTGTCAGGCCACAGTACCAAGTAGTGAGCTCTTAAAGGGCCCAGGTTGAAACAAAGGGTAAACACTATGCTTTAATTAGAGGTTCTGGGCGGACTTTAAAGAGGAATCTTGTTATTTGCTGGCAGGTGTTTAGGTGGGCTTATGAAAGTTATGATGCCATACGCACAGAGTGTGATCGTTTGTTGAAGAATTAAACATTTGTTATAGAGCTCTGTGTGTGGCATGTTCATTTGCATGCTTCTGGGCTCGGGAAAACACTACAATCTCCAAACTTTCTGCCTTAACCCTCCTGTTTTCGGAAACCCTTTTTGTTGGCTTCTAGGACACTGCACACTTTACCACTGCTAACCAGTGCTAAAGTGCTTGTGATCTCTCCTAAAACATTATAGAGTTGCTAATACCCAATTGGCATAGTCCCTATTAAAGTGGCACTTCATTTGCCCAGGACATTTAAATTAAATGCTACTAGTGAACCTGCAGCACTGATTGTGCCACCCACTTAAGTAGCCCTTAAAACATGTCCTAGTCCTGCCATTGCAGCAGTGTCATCGTACGGATTGGGAGCTCAGGGCATCACACATTTTGGGGGGCCCTGTATGGAACAGCTTTGAATTTTATGACAAATTTTCTGCAAATTCTTGCCATCACGTTGCCAAACAATGCCAAATTATGTCTATCTTTAACAGGGTCACACAAAAACAGGTAAAATATGTATTGCATGGAAGCCCAAAAATTAATAAATGACACAGTACAGACAAACAAAGTCAGAAGTAGAGGTAGGCAGAGAATAGGCAGAGATCAAATAGAGAGAAGGTTCACAATCCCAGGGGGGCCCCTAGAAAGAGGGGCCCTGGGCAATTGCCCACTCTACGCACGCCTTACAACATCTCTGCTTTGCAACCTATGTGTGCAGTACTTAAACTGCAGTTTCGACCAGACAGAATAAACCTTCTACCACGCCCAAACCTTCCTTTTTAATACATATAAGTCACCCCTACGGTAGACTCTGAGCAGCCCAGAGGGCAATATGCAGTGTATTAAAAAAGTTGGATATGTATTTTTAAGTTTTACATGTCCTGGTAGTGAAAAACTCTCAAATGCATTTTCACCACTGCAAGGCCTACCTCTCCCATAGGGTAACATTCGACTTAACTTATTATGTGTAATATGATGTAACTTCCAATTAGGACCAGGTAGACAAGTCAAGTTTGGTGCCTAAAGAATTGTAATTAAAAGCCCTCTTTAATGGTAAAGTCAGGCTTTTAATCACAATTCTGAAAAAGCCACTTATACAGTTACCATTTCTTGTCCTAATCCATTTGGTGCCTGTGGCCTGATCCTTGGTCACGTGACTAGGTTAAGCTAGCAGTCAGTCTTTGTGTATTGCTCCAAGACAGTGGAACAAAGGAAAGATAGATTAAGGCAGGATGGGCCACTCTGAGTTAACGAGGGGAGGAACTGTCCCCTGGCACACTTGTGCATCACAAAGGCTCTGCCTGAGCATTCTCACAAAGGTTTTGTAACTAGGCTATTGTGATCCCAGACAAGCTGTGGATAAGACAGCGAGGCAGGGGATGCTTGACACCTCAGGGGAGTGGAAAACTGTAGAGGCTTCTTCCACTTCATTAGCAGGCCCAGGTATAAATATCAGACCTGTGAATAGTCTGCCAAGAAGAAAGACTGTTGTGCTGTTGAAAGGAATGCCACGTTGCTGGACTGCTCCTCCGAAGGACTGCTGCCCTGTTTATAATGGCCAGCTGCGCTCTTGCCTGGGTGAGAAGGACTGGACCTGCATCTGTTGAATCCAGGACCTGAGAGTGACTCCAAGGGCTAGTTGGCTGGCTTCCAGGCTTGAGCCTCAGGGACAGAAGGCTCCAACAACCTTGACCCCAGCACCTGGACTTTGCCATTTGTAAGTCTACCCTGCCAAGTGGTGCCACCACAGTCCTGGACCCTTATAAGTGGGACTAAGGCACTCTGCTAGCAGCTGTGGACCCCGTGGAACCGACTCATCTTCTCTGCTGCGCTGTACAACCCTGAACCGAACGGACACATTGTTGACACTGTGTGGAACTTCACTGCTGCAAAGACCCACACTTCAGCACGCCGCCTCATTGGAACCGCTGCTGAGGGACACATCCCTGGCACAGGTCCTCACATCCCTCATTGATGGTAGCTTTGACGACTACGCTAGACTCCACATCGCAGCAGTACAGCTCCTTGGGACTGCCACAGGACCTCGGAGCACAGCCTCGCCATATATCGGAACAGATTCATCACCTCAGCTGCGTGACCCATCTTCAATTTGGACCCTCAAAACGCTCCGCACACCAAGTTTTATGGTACTTTGTCCAGCGGGCCTTACTGGGTCCCTGTAGCCGGCCTGCACCCCATCAAGGTTGGCTTGAACGTGTGGCCTTGTCCCAGTCCGGCAAAACCAGATATCCACAGTTGGCACTTTGTACTTTTTGTGGTATTTTCACTGAAATCTTTAAACTTGCCTATTTCTGGTTCTACTGATTGGACTTTTGCTGTTTTCATCTTGTTTTATTTATTACAAATGATCCTGTTTTTCTGACCTGGTGTGGGATACTTTTTGTGTGATGTTCTCACGTTATTACTGTTTGGAGTGTTGCACGCATACTTTACAAATTGTGTTAGACTTGGCATCTTTGGCGTGGTTTCCCCTGACTTTTTGCCTCTACCTCCTGTATTTTTGATGCTGTGCTGGATTTCGTTTTTTTGCTGGCTTAGATGCTTTGGTCACTTTGCTACTGCTGATCAATCAACGTGCAAGTGCTCAGTGTACAAATTGTTATTGCAATTGGTTATCCATGATTGGCATATTTGATTTACTAGTAAAGTGCACTGAGTGTGCCAGGGCCTGTAAATCAAATGCTGCTAGTGGGCCTGCAGCGATGATTGTGCCATCCGCATAAGTAGCCCTGCAAATGTAACTCAGACCTGCCACTACAGAGTCTGCGTGCTGTTTTGAAATGCCATGTTGACCTGGCAAGTTCACACACTTGCCGAGCACTGACCTTCCCTTTTCATACACACAAGACACCCCTCAGGTAGGCCCAAGGTACCCCAATGGGCAGAGTGCAGTATATGAGAGAGGTAGGACATGTACTTGTGCGTGTGACATTTCCTGATAGTGAAATACTGCCAATTTTGTTTTTCACTATTGTAAGGCTATCTGTCCAATAGGATAACACGGGAGATACTTAGTAACATCTTACAAGTATAACTTCCCACTGGGAAAAGATAGAGAAATAAAGTTTAGCCTGTCTGAAATCAGAATTTAATAACACATATTTTAGTAAAGATGGTTTTTAAATTGCTTGTCTGAAAATGCCACTTTTAGAAGGTAGGCATTTTTGTTGTTTAACTATTCTGTGTGCCCCTGCCTGTTTGTGGAATGATTGTCTGGTTTTGGAGTGACAGGGGAAGGGATGGGCATTCATTGTAGACAGCCACTGGCCCTTCCTAGATGACTCAGAGAGGAGCCGAATAGATGGTAGCTGCAGTTAGATTAGTGGAACGAGTTTTCCTTGCACCTGAATAGGGCCTGTCTCCCTTGCACAATGCTATCCCCACCCCCTGTGGTCATACTGCACCAGTGAGGACAGATCTTGTTTGGACTGGGCTCAAAGACCCTGGCACAAAGTAGAACAAAGACAAAATGGGGTATAAGAAGTGGACCTTAAACCCTAGAATTTTAGATCACTTCTGGACTCAAGAGGAACCTTTGCTAAGGAGAAGAGCTGGACAGCTGTGAGGAGGAGTACTGCCCCTTTATTGTATGCTGTGTGGGGTTGGCCTGCAGTTGCTGCTTCTGCCAAGGAAAGGACAAAGACTGAAACTTTGCTGAGAAACCTGCTTGAAGAAGAATCTCCAAAGGCTTGTGTGTGCTGGCCTCCTGTTCTAAAGTCTCAGGGACACAAAGAATTTGCCACTAGCTCCCCTGAACTCTATTTCTGAGAGTTCTGACCTGCCTTGTGGGGCCTCTTCCAGGTTTCTGGAGGTTGTTCTTGCTGTTGGGAGCTGGAAGAAACCTAAGAGAAGCAAGAAAAAAAATCTCCAACGGCATCAGAAACGCTGCCGTGATTTACACCGAGGCCGGGGGACCGCTCGTGAGGTGCACAATGCACTGCCCTGCCTGTATCGCAGCTCCGACGCCCTTCAGTGCCCTTCAACATCTGCATTTATCAGCATTCCCGAAGCCAGCGCTCGCACCGACTCATCACCACCAGCGCCTGCATCCAGTTGTTGCGGCACCAATACCCACTGAGGGTGACTCCACAAACTCACTGACTCCTCATTGTCTCACACGAACCAACACCTCACCATTGACACAACTGACTTTCTCTGTCCTGGATTTGACACATTGCCTCCTCGCTGACACAATGCCTCACTTTCCTCGTGGCAGCCAGGGAGGTGACCTCAACACCGATGCCACACCTCCACGACACAGTGCATCGTCATAGACTCTGTTTTCCAAGGTACTGTTTGTTTGGGGCAGTGGATCCCAAACTTTTTTGACCCGTGGCTCCCTTGACCTAATTGGCAGTTGGCCGTGGCTCCCCACCATTGCTTTACCCGCGCACCGGGGTGCCGCGGTGCACCCTTTGGGAACCACTGGTCTACATGGAGAATCAAGCCTGGACGTGATGAAGGATTCAGAGAGTAGCCATCACTATCATAAAACTTTATTTGGAATCACAAAGCTCTTATAAAGTACATCTCAATGCATACAACACCATCATAGAGTAGTATAAATCCCCCCCACCAAAAGTAACCAGGCTAGAGAAAGGCTCAAGGAGCTCTGTGGAGTTACAAGAAGTTTACGTGAGGTGGGCTCTGATCATGGGCATCCGCAGAAATGTTTTCGGGGGGGGGGGCACATTTTTAACTTCATCACCATCCCCCTTGCACCCTTCTCCCCCTCCACCTTGCACCCTTCTCCCACTCCCCCTTGTACCCTACTCCACCTCTGCCTTGCACCCTTTTCTATCTAGCGCCCTTCTCCCCTCTGCCTTGCACCCTTCTCCCCTCTGCCTTGCACCTTTCTCCTCTCTGCCTTGCACCCTTCTTTTCTCAGCCTTGCACCCTTCTCCTCTCCGGCTTGCACCCTTCTCCTCTCTGGCTTGCACCCTTCTCCCCTCTGCCTTGCACCCTTCTCCCCTCTGCCTTGCACCCTTCTCCCCTCTGCCTTGCACCCTGCACCCATCCACCCAACGCTCTCCACCAGGACCCTGACCCTGCACCCACCCACCCAATGCTCTCCACCAGGACCTGACCCAGCACCCACCCACCCAACGCTCTCCACCAGGCCCCTGTCCATGCAACCACCCATCGCTCTCCACCAGGCCCCTCACCCTGCACCCACCCACCCAACGGTCTGAGGAATGAGAGATGTGCTTGAATTGCAGCCTTATATGTGTCTCTGACATTCCACCTCAGTCCCTTTCGAAATGCTGGGCCTTGTCTTTCAGAAAGCAGGTCTCTGGCAGTACATGAGCCTCGCATGCACGTGAGCCTTGCATGAACGTGAGCCTCTCGCACACAAGAGCTTTGCGCGCACAGTTCAGCTACTGAACAATGTGGAAGGGCCCAGCCCACCCCGGGCTCTTATAAATTATTTGTGGGGGCTTAAGCCCTAATAACCTGACGCCTACGCATGCCACTGAGGCTCAGCCCCTCTGCTTGACTCCTGGCACGCTGGATGAGAGCGGGCAGTGTACCAGTCTTGGAACACTTCGAACCAGAAGCCAACAGGCTCTCCAGGGGTCGCTCCTGAACGGGAGCCCTGCCATACAGATGACAACACGTGAAAGCTTCTTGGGTTCAAACACGTGGCGACGACTGATTCTCCTGTTAGAAAGGGGTATTATTAATAGAGCTTGCTGGACAATAAAACGTATCATATTAACCATTCATATAGCACACCCCAAAAAATGCATGTTTGCAGATGGTCACCATAACCAACCAGAGTTTTGCATTGGAATTACGAAGGGTACGTTTTATACACACACAGTTCAAATGCTGAAAGCCGTTGAAAGGTCCCTTGTGAAAGGCCAGTAGAAAAATACGCAGGAATTGATGCTCGTTCACAAATTATGAAAAACCCTATTATTTCCCTACCTATGAAATAACGGGGGCCAGTTATGGTAAATTGGGAAAACCTGGCCTTACATGGGATTTTAGGGAGCCAATTGGAAAGAGAGCCTGACAGTGAAACTCTTAAACTATGGGTGTGGCAGGGCCAAGCGCTGCGTGAAGCGCCTGTGCTTCGGGTGTGGGAAAACCCTGATTCGAAGTGTGAACCACGCATGCCCTGCCCTTTGTCAGTCACATACTCTGAATCCCACGTGCTCTATGTATGTATGGCAGTGCTTGGCTTTGGACCACTGTAGGTCTGGGTGTCGCCACGGCGGTCCCTGACTCTGAGAGTCAAACACACCACGTCTCAGGAAGAAGGGGTTGGTGCCCCCACTCCGGGTGTAAACGGGGCTCTAGGAAAGCTTCACTTGACTCGGACTCAGAAACCCAGCAGCGCTTATTGCTCCCTGGAACAAGTCAGCGCAACCATGCCTAACTCCGAGGTGGAGCTTTGAAACATGCATGCTGCAGATGTCTCTGTGTGTGAAACATATGCTCTGCGTGGCGACCCTGTCTCTTGAAACATGCATGCTGCACATGTGGCGGTGCCTGCCTCGACGTGATTAAAACATATGCTCTGCGTGTGACAACCCCTGCCTCCGGAAACATGCATGCTGCATATGATGCGGTGGTGCCTGTCTCGACGCATGTGAAACACGTGCTCTGCGTGTGACTCAGAGCCAATCTTGCTCTGTGTGGCGGTACCATGACTGAAACACACGTGTGTGCATCGCGTTTGGTCCCGGGGTGTCGCTCCCATTGGTGAACCAGCTGGCAGCTACAGTGGCATCAGGGCTCAGGCGCCGAATAAGCCCAGTGAACCCGGGTGATTGCTGTACTGTATAATTCAGACAGCAGCCCACTTCCTTTCCTGCACCAGACCCCGTTGCACTGCCTGTGGTGTTTGAGACACGTGAGGGGGTGGCAGCATGTGACTGAGAAACTTGCGTGCTCTTGCTGTGCCAGTGTCTCACCACAACTTTTCTCAGATCCACATCCTGCGCGGCCGCGGCTCCCCTGGCTTCCCTTCACGGCGCACCAGGGTGCCGCGGCGCACACTTTGGGAACCACAGGTTTGGGGGTATGTGTGATTCTATGTCCAGGCCGCGCACCTTGCAGTCGGCACCATACTTTGGATTTCTTGCTGTCATGACCTCATAATAGCCCCAAGAGCTATTTGCTTTCTACAAAAATTATTTTGGAAATAACTGTTCTACAGCCATATTTTACTACATATATTTTGGATTGTTGTCGTTTTTGGTCTTGTTCAATTTAGATAAATATACGTTATTTTTCTAAACTGGTGTGATGTCCATTTGTGGTGTTGCTGTAATTTTTTAGTACAAATACTGTACCCATTGTGTGTTTGCTAAGCCAGTCTGCTAGTGCCAAGCTACGAAGGGGATGAGCAGGGGTTATCTAAAATGTGCATTCCCCTTACCCTGACTAGAAGCAAGGTTCCCTACTTGGACAAAGGTACCTACCTCTGCCAATTAGAGACCCCCAGTCCTAACAGATTGCCTCTAAATAAGAGCACTGCTCTGAGCCAAGCTACCAGAGAATTGAGAACAGATTAATTGGTTGGCTTTTTGCCTCACCCTGACAAGGATTGTGGTTGCTGATTGACTAGGGCTAACACCTCAGTCAACCAATAATCTCCTTTCTTACAGCATTGTATGGCAATTAGATATTTATAGTGCTTGCTACCGCTAAGAAGTCATTGAAGCACATTATGGCAGGTGTCCCGCTGTTGTGTAACTCGAAGGTAGTGGTTTAACCATTTGTAATTAGTTTTTGTACTACATTGTTGGATTTTGGGTAAGATTTGTGCTCTTAGAAAAGTATTAGAGGTATTTCCTCATGCTTTTTGTGGTACCGTATGGTGTGTGTCATTGGCTTTTAGGAGAATTGACATACATGAAGCAGTAGCACATATCAAAGATATGTAGAAAGTAAACCTTTATTTGCCACCTCCCAGGCAGCTGAAGGAGGATGATGCCAAAAATAGGGATGTACAAATTGCACTGCTGCTAATACTGAGTTTTGACTGCAGTTAATTCCTAACAGTTTAACTTTGTTTTATGATAGGTTTTTCCTGACTGGACATGTAAATTTGGCATATGACTTTGCATTGCGAGATTGTACTTTTGCACTAGCATTTATTACTGAGGGTTGGAGAAGTGTGAATTACTAATGTGGATGACTACGAGGAATAACAAACATATTGGTGGGTGTAAGAAGTAACTTGTTCTTTCTTAGAATTGCTCCCTATCAAACAGGGGATCCGAAAAATCTTGTTGTTGGGAGCCATTTTGAGAAACTAGAAAATGTGTTCTAGTAAGTCCCTCTCTCAGGTTACTGAGCATGTGCAGGCCAGTGTAGGGCTATTTGAAGCCACTCACTGTGCATCAAAATTGATCACACAGCAGAGCTATGTGATACTTTAGTCACTTATTTCACAGACAAGGTCAATTTAATTTAAAAATACTTTTTGACCCCCATGGATGAAGGAGAGGATACTTCAAAATCTGTTCATAGAATAGGTGCAAATGACACCACCCAAACCATACTACAAATTGACTCAATGTCGGTCGATTAATTACACAACATCACTATGAGGGTGAATCAGGGTCAAATTTAGATCTGTGTCCTGAAAAGATCTTTCACCTAGCCATGGAAACAATAGCTCTATATGTGACTAACATTGTTAATCATTCTTTTCAGACTGCAACTGGTCCCTTGGACTAGAAAAGAGCCATTGTTAGACCAATACTGAAAAACCCTACAAAATACAAAAGGCAGTAGTGATGGCTAGAACAGTCGCACATCAAATCCTCTCAATAACCCAGCGTTGTTCAGTGTTTGAATGTAAAGAAATTACGGTGCGATTCAAGGTAACAAGGGCATCCCACTATCCAGGAATGTCTGATCCACAGGTATAAAATACCTGTAGTTAAATGTCTTAAAGATCAGTTGAACCTTGGCACTCTAGTAATTAGACTTGAGCAATTTGCAAATTTGGTCATTGAATATCAAACTAAATGGCCAGTGTTCAGAGTCCTACAAAAACATTTGCCTCATACGTAAAAGAACATTATAGTTGTATCCGACAAGAAGATAACATCAGAAAGATCCTGTATTTAACATATTCCATTTAATGTATACTCAAAGGTATTTAGAGATCAAGAGGCAGTACAAGTGGTATTCACATTAGGTACATAGTTCGTTATTTCATTGAGCACTACAAACAAGATCTAGAGTTGCGGCCAAGCAGGGGGTCCTAGTCCTAGGACCTTCCCAGTCTTGATGGTTGAAAAACAGCCGATGACAGCCGACACGTGTTTTGTTACATATATGTAACTTTCTCAAGGCTGTAGATGGAAATGAATAATACAATATAGTGCTCATAACATGTTTGTTTTGTTATGTACAGCCGATGATATATTTCAACTGTATCATGCTTGGAAATTTGTGACCAAGGAGAGAAATTACGTGCAGTGATGTTCTCTAGTGGTGTCCAAAGCAAGCAAAACATAATGGGTGATCCCTTTCTAAGAAAGGGATGTGTGTGGAAAAGAGGATGCCAAGAAAGCCTAGATTATCCCAAAAGGGGTCCAACGTGAAGTGATAAGGAAACGGAAGAGTGATAAAGCGTGAAAAAAAGAAAACAGAGGAAGATTTGAAGATCCTAAAGAAATACCAGATTCAAAGGGCCAGTGGTCCAAAGTGTGATAAGCCATGCAACAAGCAATTTCAAAATAGCTCTCAGTGGCAAACAAGAGACACATTATGTACCTTTACTCTCTGTGTGTTTAAACAAATTGTCCTGCAAAGCACCGTTTGCGTGTTTCTTGACTTAATACTTGATGACGAATAGGATGAGCTCTAAGAGATAGAAAAGAAGAAACCACAAGTAAAATAGACAATAGATGTCCGATCTCCATTTATGTAATCTCCATATACTTTAGAAAGGGTGCTGTCAGTGGCAAAGAAAAAACAATTTGAATTAAACTAGTATCCTTGAAGTCTTGTCAATGAGTGAAAAGTAACGTCCTGGGTTAAGTTTAAGAATAATATCGCCATAAGTTGGATCCAGTGTCCTATTGGGGACAAGCCAAAAAATCTTAAGAGCGACTAAATGATCAAAAATTAAGGCGTGTAGTCTGTACCTGGTACGTGAATTAGTAGCACATCGCCCTGTTATGATTCCCAACTGGTAAGTGGGAGTGTTTTAAAGATATGCCATATGTCCTCTGTAAAAAGAAGCATATATAGAAGACAATCAGAGTTCTAAACAACAAATGTATGTGTAAATACAAGAGATAAGGGACAAATATATGAAAAATAGTTTGTTGCAGCAATTAAATTAATAATGGTTGAGCTACCCATCCTGAATGTAAATGCTTCGCATGCCGAGTGTAACTTATATTAAAGTTTGAAGACTCCCGTTTTTTCGAAAAGGAAACACATCGGAGGTTCTATCTCTAATGTAATATTGTAGACGTATACAAAGTTTGTGTGGCAGTCCGATGTCTGTGCTGGTAAATAGAGAGTAATTTGTTGCAGCAATAAGATTAATAACGGTTGAGTTACCCATGCTGAATTTGTAAGCCTCGCAACCATGGTGTAACTTTTGTGGAAGTTTAAAAAATTCTGTTTGATGGAGAATTAATGTGGAGAGTCTGTCTTTAATCTGGTATTCTAAACATGTCAACAATTGGTGTGAAGTTCGAAACACAAATCGAAATATAGTAAGCCTACCATTTAGTAAGGCATCGGTAAGTGTGCCTGTAATATAGAAATAACAAAGCGAACAGTAAACACTTTGTGCTCAGAATATTGTGAAATTAACTTAACGTATCATACAAAAGTATAACACAAACACTTTCGTGAAAAATATGTTTGTTACAAGGGCTTTAAGTACGTCCCTACGGTGCAAGGAAAAACGGGACGAAATTAGTACGTTATTCTCAATAAAAACTGAAGCATCTAATAACTGGTTACTCTAGTAACTAATCCTCCTATGTCACTTACTTGTGAGAAGAGACTCAGTATGGTCAGACGTTTGGGGCGATCCTACGGGGTATTTGGAGACGGCCATGTTCCGCCCCATCTTCTCTTTTTATTACCAGTGTCATGAAAATAACAAGCATTTGCAATGCAATAGGTCTCGCATTAGGAAAGTGTGAGCTGAGCTATTGGTATTTTAAATGACACATTGTTTTATATGTGTTGGCTTTGAAAATATATAAATTAATAGCATTGTTATTCACAAAGCCAATAGCTTACACTTTCCTAATGCGAGTCCTATTGGCTATGGCAATGCTTGTTCGTAGCAAGCAAGGACAGTGCTGTTGTGGTGTTGAGTGATGATGTCGTTGGGCTGAGGGATGTGGTGGTGTATTAGAGTGATGTGGTGGTGTATTACAGTGATGTGGTGGTGTCCCAGAGTGATGTGGTGGTGTCCCAGAGTGATGTGGTGGTGTCCCCAAGTAATGTGGTGGTGTCCCTGAGTGATGTGGTGGTGCCCCTGAGTGATGTGGTGGTGTCCCTGAGTGATGTGGTGGTGTCCCTGAGTGATGTGGTGGTGTTCATGAGTGGTGCACCTGAGTGATGTGGTGGTGACCCTGAGTGATGTGGTGGTGCCCCTGAGTGATGTGGTGGTGCCCCTGAGTGATGTGGTGGTGTCCCTGAGTGATGTGGTGGTGTCCCTGAGTGATGTGGTGGTGTCCCTGAGTGATGTGGTGGGTGTCCCTGATTGATGTGGTGGTGCCCCTGAGTGATGTGGTGGTGTTCCTGAGTGATGTGGTGGTGCCCCTGAGTGATGTGGTGGTGTTCCTGAGTGATGTGGTGGTGTCCCTGAGAGATGTGGTGGTGCCCCTGAGTGATGTGGTGGTGTTCCTGAGTGATGTGGTGGTGTTCCTGAGTGATGTGGTGGTGTTCATGAGTGGTGCACCTGAGTGATGTGGTGGTGCCCCTGAGTGATGTGGTGGTGCCCCTGAGTGATGTGGTGGTGTCCCTGAGTGATGGGGTGGTGTCCCTGAGTGATGTGGTGGTGTCCCTGAGTGATGTGGTGGGTGTCCCTGATTGATGTGGTGGTGCCCCTGAGTGATGTGGTGGTGTTCCTGAGTGATGTGGTGGTGTCCCTGAGTGATGTGGTGGTGTCCCTGAGTGATGTGGTGGTGCCCCTGAGTGATGTGGTGGTGTCCCTGATTGATGTGGTGGGTGTCCCTGATTGATGTGGTGGTACCCCTGAGTGATGTGGTGGTGTTCCTGAGTGATGTGGTGGTGTCCCTGAGTGATGTGGTGGTGCCCCTGAGTGATGTGGTGGTGTTCCTGAGTGATGTGGTGGTGTTCATGAGTGGTGCCCCTGAGTGATGTGGTGGTGCCCCTGAGTGATGTGGTGGTGTCCCTGAGTGATGGGGTGGTGTCCCTGAGTGATGTGGTGGTGTCCCTGAGTGACCTAAGGAATGCTAGTCAAAAATCATTGGGAGGACATACGTGAGTACATAAGAAGGCTAAACAGTCACTGTTTTGTGATAATACCATGTCCCCTGAATCCTAGGGCGGAGGTAGTCTGGCTAGATTTGTCTGGTGATGCCACAGCTAGGCAGTTGCGAGGTGATCATGAGCTGGTGAGTTCAGAGGAGACTACAAACTTGGCTTGTGTGTTCATGACATAGAACGCAGAATCAAGGAAAAAAGAGAGGAAAACTAGAGGAAGGTGCAAAAAAGACGAATCTGTACATATCGATCGTTGATCGGTGCGATGGCGAGGAGAGAGGTTCTTTCTACAGACGTGTCCTGTGTTGCGCGTGGTGCGGCCCAGCTCAGTTGAGCCCGTCTTGAAATGTAACACCAAGCGTGAGTTCCGCAGGTTGTCAGTAATCGCAGGTCTGTGATGACCGCCTTGATAAGGGCCAAGATCCGCAGTTCTGGAGAGGACAAATGATAAAGGAATGAGAGCGCAAATTCCAAGAAACTCGGAAGATGGTGCGATTAAGGCCGGGTCGGGCGCGACTGAAAAATCAGTGTATGTGCATACTATGGGAAACAGAAGTATAGGGCGCTTGCCTGCCTAAGTAGACAACCCATAAGTGTGGACGTGTCTTCCTTGAGTAGGGGAAAAAAACGGCATGTAAGGCCAGAGGTGTATGGCACATGGAAAACCACAGTAAGTGAAGCCAGAAAAGGGGAGACAAGTAAAGAACTCAAAGGACAAATGAGTTGTCTCGAGGGAAGGGAGCTGTGCGTGCCGGCTTAATGGAGTAAAAAACTGCCTGCGAGTCCCCCATAGACTCTGGGAAAATATACAAGACAATGCGCATAATGTGGAGCTGGGAGAAGAAAGAGAGCAATCCATATGTAAATCAGGACGAGTTATCAGAGAACATGTAACCCAATGTGGCATTGTTAGGTTCCGAGAAACGGGGGAAAACCCTGTGTGTGCAGCACAGGGTTTGATAATAAAGCAGCGAACAATATGTGAACCAAAGAAACAAAAAGTGGTGTGTTTTGAGACATACGTGACATGAACAAAAGGAGACACGGACTCAGTAGGGTCCGGAAATACAGTCGGAACCCTGTGTGGGAAGCACAGGATCAAACGCAGGGATGGTGTGTGCATGAGAAACTCAGGGGGATGACTGATGAGGTTAAAAACAGACGGGGCAGTGTTGGAGGAGGTTGGGAATGGGCGGGGGTCAGAGGCGCTGGTGGGAAAGAAAGCGATTGAAAGTAAATACCTGTGAGAGAAGTACGCCTGGGTGTGTCCCTATCCGGTCAGAGAATGGCCTTGTCTGTCCTCTCTGTTATATATGTACCTCAAACGCGGGAAGCACGTGGGCAAGTGGTCATGGTGGAAAGACTTGAAGGGCCATACATCGCTCACGGAAATGGCGATGCATCCATAAATCCACCGACATGTCGGACCTGTGTAAGCGTCAGCGGTGGGATGTTGCTGAATAAGTAGGCCGGCAGGAACGTGTGTGAAATATAAAATAGAAGCGTGCAAAACCTAGTAAAAAGGCAGCGCCAGCATATGAAGGAAGGTTTAATACAAACGGCTGTAAGAAGATTTCAATATATTCAGAGAGGTGCTCTGTGGGAGACACAATCCCCGAAACTATCGGTCTGCACAGAGGAAATGCATTAGTCTTGTGAATTTTGGGCATAATGTAGATGCACGGTGCTTTTGGTGATGGTGTATAAAAGAATCTAGCCTCTCCGTCAGAGATAAGACCATGTTCTTGCCATACTTTGAGCTTAGATTCTATGAGGCTATTGATTCTTTTTAATGGATTTGTGGACAATTTACAGTAGGCTTGTTGGTCTTGGAGCTGTCTATCAATTTCACTTATATAGTCACTCTCTTGCATCAGTACTATGTTTCCTCCCTTATCAGCTTCCTTCACAATCAAATCTGGAATATTGGACAGTGCTCTCAGTGCCTGATATTCCTGTTTTGTAAGATTGTACTTGTAGGGTCTGTGGGTGCCTCTAAGTTGGTCCTCCAAAGTGTGGAGGTCCTCTGTAACTGCTCAGTGAAATGCATCTATCATATTGTCTGATTGAAGATTCGGAACAAAAACATATTTGACTTTAAGACCACTGTCAGTATGCATATTCGGTTCCACACCCAAATCAATCAATGTATCAGACATAGTTAAAGAACTGTCATTGATCGACAATAGCACATGTGTATTATGAACATCACTGATGGACTTATTACTCGTTGGTACCATTGTGTTAGTGGACACAGTAGGAGTCGGATTTTCTTCAAAGAATTTTTTTAATTTTGCTTTTCTGACAAATTTAAACACATCCACATGTATATTTACAAAGTCTGGTCTTGCAGTAGGGCAAAAACCAAGGTACTTTTGTATGATACGTTACGTTAAATTCACAATATTCTGAGCCCAAAGTGTTTACTGTTCGCTTTGTTATTTCTATATTACAGGCACACTTACGGATGCCTTACTAAATGGTAGGATTACTATATTTCAATTTGTATATCGAACTTCACACCAATTGTTGACATTTTTAGAATACCAGATTAAAGACAGAGTCTCCACATTAATTTTCCATCAAACTGGATTTTTTAAACTTCAACAAAAGTTACACCATGGTTGCAAGGCTTACAAATTCAGCATGGGTAACTCAACCGGTATTAATCTTATTGCTGCAACAAATTACTTTCTATGTACCAGCACAGACATCGGACTGCCACACAAACTTTTTATACGTCTAGAATATTACATTAGAGATAGAACCTCCGATTTGTTTCTTTTTTGAAAAAAATGGGAGTCTTCAAACTTTAATATAAGTTACACTCGGCATGCGAAGCATTTACATTCAGTATGGGTAGCTCAACCGTTATCAATTTAATTGCTGCAACAAACTATTTTTCATATATTTGTCCCTTATCTCTTGTATGTACACATAAATGTGTTGTTTAGAACTCTGATTGTCTTCTATATATGTTTCTTTTTACAGAGGACATATGGCATATCTTTAAAACATAAATATAACAACAGGGGAGAGGTTAGAAAAAGTGGATCTGTTCTCCCTCTACAGATTTAATTAAACAGAAAGAATCCACATCTAGATTTTGTTAGAGTGGTCCCTACAATGGTGGGGAGCACACTGTGTTCTTTAAATATCCCTCACACACCAAAAGGACCCTTGGTGTCATGCTTCATCATTGGGGTCTTTGCACCCCTCTACGGGATGCGGAGTGCTGCTAACCGGTGACTACGTGGGAGCACTTTTATGTTTTGGCTATGTGTGGTGCGTGTGAGGTTTCAGTGTGTATTAGTGAGTGTTAGGGACCACTCTAACAAAATCTAGATGTGGATTCTTTCTGTTTAATTATATCTTTAAAACATTCCCACTTACCGGTTGGGAATCATAACGGGCGATGTGCTACTAATTAACTTACCAGGTACAGACTACACGCCTTAATTTTTGACCATTTAGTCGCTCTTAAGACTTTTTGGCTTGTCCCCAATCGGACACTTGATCCAACTTATGGCGTTATTGTTCTTAAACTTAACCCAGGAGGTTACTTTTCACTCATTGACAAGACTTCAAGGATACTAGTTTAATTCAAATTGTTTTTTCTTTGCCACGGACTGCACCCTTTCTAAAGTATATTGAGATTACATAAATGGAGAATAGACATCTATTGTCTATTTCTAATATCTTTTTATTGACGTCATTTCACAGGCATCAATGTGACGGATCTTGTTTATTCACTTTCTACATTTTATGGTACTCCCAACTTCAAACAAAAAGGAGAATCATATGACTTACGAATACCAGGTACTATTTGTGAAACTTGGCTTATCACACTTTGGACCACAGGCTATTTGAATCTGGTATGTCTTGGGGATCTTCAAATCTTCCTGTGTTTTCTTTTTATCACCCTTCATCACTCTTCTGTTTCCTTATCACTTCACGTTGGATACCTTTTGGGATAATCTAGGCTTACTTGGCATCCTCTTTTCCACACAGAATTTCCTTTCTTAGAAAGGGATCACCCATTATATCTTTGTTGCTTTGGACACCACTAGAGAACATCACTGCACGTAATTTCGCTCCTTGGTCACAAATTTCCAAGCATGATACTGTTGAAATATAGCATTGGATGTACATAACAAAACAAACATGTTATGAGCACTATATTGTATTATTCATTTCTATCTACAGCCTTGAGAAAGTTACACATATGTAATGAAACACATGTCGGCTGTCATCGGCTGTTTTTCAACCATCAAGCCTGGGAAGGTCCTAGGACTAGGACCCCCTGCCTGGTCGCTACTCTTGATCTTGTTTGTAGTGCTCAATAAAATAACAAAGTATGTACCTAATGTGAATACCACTTGTACTGCCTCTTGATCTCTAAATACCTTTGAGTATACATGAAATGGAATATGTTAAATACAGGATCTTTCTGATGTTCTCTTCTTGTCGGATACAACTATAATGTTCTTTTACGTATGAGGCAAATGTTTTTGTAGGACTCTGAACACTGGCCATTTAGTTTGATATTCAATAACCAAATTTGAAAATTGCTCAAGTCTAAATACTAGAGGACTGAAAAAACCCTCTACTGATCCTATGGTCCACATTATCTTTAGCTCAATTACATTACTGCCTTTTATCACTAATTGATGGAGAAGATTCTCAACCTCCAACTATCCAAGTTTATCTTGGATAATAACAGGCTAGATGGCTTAATGGCAGGTTGTAGTGCTTATCATTGAACAGATGTTACGCTTGTTGCAATGATAATCTGTGAATGAACCAGGATAGAGGAGGAATAGTGGATCTCATATTGCTGGATCTATCTGCAGTTTTGACACTGTCATTCCATCCTCATCACAGGATTAAGAGAAATTGGTGTACAGGGCCAGGCATTTTAGTGGCTTTGTCCTTCTTGTCTAACCGCTGAGCTGGTGTTTCCCTATATCCTTTTACGTCCATGGAGGTTGTGGTGGAATGTGGGGCTCCCCACAAGTCATCTTCGAGCCCCACGCTCCATAATGGTTATGTTGCTCTTTTAGTTCGACTAGTAAGAGCATTTGACTGAGAGCAAGCACAATCTAAGTTCACCAGCTGTATGGACTCAATAGCTACCTGGATGAAGGAGAACTGTCTGAAATTAAATTCCAGCAAGACAGAGGTAGTGATACTAGGAAACTATCCATCAGTTTGAACAAAACAGTGGCGGGCAAGTTCCCTAGGAGTTTTTCCAACCCGAATAAATGCTGTTCGCAATCTTAGGTTCATATGTGATGATGAATTTATATGTGTGAGAAGTTGGCCCGATATGCAGCGTTCGCTATTCTAGCGACCGCTATGTATCGTTCCAAACGACCCTTATGGTGATTGGTTGTAAGTCAACCTTAGACCAGCTATCCTAGTAGCGTGGATACGAGCAGTCTTCGGGCTAAACTCTAGAGGGCGTGTTAAGCCAGCTGTTATACCATCACATACCCCTTGAACCCCAAGTGAAAGGACACCACACAAGTGTTATGAAAATAAACAGAATATTTATTAAGAATCACAACAGCCCTGGGCTCTTTATGAGGACAGGGTACTGAGCACAAACCAAAACTCTTAGGAAAATACTTCAAGTGCACAATTTAAACAAGTGTCCGAGGACACGGAACGTTTAGTGGTCTCGGGCGGACCCGATAAGGCAAGTCGGAAGCGAGGGACTCGGGACCCTAGAGTAAGGAGGCTATGCAGGCACCGAAATGCCGAAGTTACCTAGCCACGAGGGCTGCGGCTGCACAAGTCTTACAGGCGTCGGGGTCTTCGCTGACGAGCCAGGAGCCGGAAGAAAAGGAGTTGCTGGCCGGCGACCAGTGCTGAATAGTTCGTAGAGATCCAAGCCTGGATCAGAGATCGTTGATACCTGAAAGCAGAGGGGACCAAGTTCGTACTACTAGCCAGTAGTCAGAGGGTACCAGGAAGGCACCGGTTGGCCGTCACCTCGACTAGGTGAGTGGGCGACGCTAGGCTCTGCAGTCTCACGGACCAGGAGGCGTTGTCGGCGACCAGGATGGAGGTGCGAGCTGTCCCACGAAGGTTGATGCTGTCGGCGTCGCTGGGCCCAGGATTGGGGCAACAAGCCTTGGCAGATTTCAGGGCCACGGGGTGGGCCTAAAATGGCGTCTTGAGTGGACCAGGAGGGTCTGGGGTGCTTCTCTCAAAGATGGAAGCAAGGGCCAGTCTGGAGCAACCAGACCAGCAGCGTTAGTTGTCGGATGTCGTCAAAGAAGGGCACAAGCCAGCGGCTAGTGACCAGACAACGTGCTGAGCAGCGAGCAGAAGGGCCCCACGCAGATCGTGGAGAAGCTGGGAGACTGCACTTCGGTGCTGGAGCGGCTCAGGGCCGGGGCTTCTCGGACCCCAGAGCACTCACCAGAGAATTGCTTCGATGGTCGTGCTGATTAAGAAAGCGTGCAGGTTTTGATGATGGCCGGTCCCTCGAGGTCTCGTCACACCCACAGATCTCAGCTGAGCTGACGACGTGGGTAGAGGTCAGAGGTGCCAGGGAAGCCGGTTCTCGTCGAGCTGGGCTGTCGGATTCCTTGAGAAAGGACTTGCAGCAAACCGCAGAGTTCTTAGATGGTGCCCGCTGGTGCAGGGTGACTACTCCTTAGCCACAAGGGAGAAATCTTGAGAAGAGTCTCGAAGTCCTTTCGTAGAAAGTATTCTTGATTCAAAGATGATCTAATTTGGAAGGGTCCCCGCTCCGGCCTTTATCCTAAAGAAAGGGGTGGGTACATGACTAGGTCCTGCCCTAAGGGTGGGACCAGGAAGGGGGGTAGTTACACCCCTCTCCCCTGCCGGACTGTCCCCAGGTCAGGGGCTGGCGCCCCTGGAACTGGTTCTGACCGGCAGATGCGTAGTGAGCACCGGGGTGCCACTCCGCAGTCACCTTCTCGCAAAGCCCTACCTACCCAGAATACACAAACCCTGTCTGGGACGGTGCGAACACCGCCCTTGACAGGAAACCCTTTGTCCAAGCTCTCCTCGCTGGAAGGACTCCCAGCAGCAGGAGGTCAGACTCGTGTCTGTGGTGGCAGCATCCATTTTGTGGAGCTGAGGCTTTATTTAACTTTATCCGGGGTTCACAGTTACATACATGTCGTGTCCCTCTAGAAGGGCGGAATGCTAACCTCGTCGCCAGAATTGGTGAGGGGGTAGCATCCCGATTCGTATGACACCTTACTCGACATGTCTTGATAACGCAATACCGAAGTTACCGATATGGTACGCGTTATCATGGAACAGCCATTGGGTCTTGGTTCCGCAAGCTGCAACCGGGCTCGGCTCGGGCCAGAACCCAATTCACACGATTCCAAGCACTCTGCCTTCAGGATTGTCAAGGCCTGCCATAGGAGTGTCTGATAGGAACTCGGGTGTCCATTGTATGGTTAGATATAGGGCTACTATACCTAAAGCAACGAGCGGGTACGCTACGTTGCCCCAGCTGTCGTGCAGCCAGTTGTGTCAGATTTAGATGGCCATCCAGGGGTGGCATAATACATGTTTCAGCCCCTGGTAGGCCCTGGGTACACCGATGCCCTGAGTTACAGGGTCTGACAGGGTGGCCCAGTTCCAATTGGGTAATGCACCTAAGGTACACGCATCAATTTAGAGAGAGAACAGCTAGGCTGTGGGTCTGATTAGCAGGCCCACAGCCCGAGAAAGTCGTAAACCAGTGAAACAAAAGCAAAAAGTCCGGGTGATCATAGGATTGCAGACCCTACTCTCCTACATGACCCCCCCCAAACGTTGGGACAATAAGCTAACCTTGACCAGGTGAGTCTTCTTGTTCTAAGTGGAAATACCTGGAGAGCCCATCTGCATTGCCATGATCAGTGCCAGGTCTATGCTCCACTGTGAAGTCCATCCCCTGTAGGGAAATGGACCACCTAAGCAGTTTGGGGTTTTCACCCTTCATCTGATTTAGCCATAAGAGGGGCTTATGGTCGGTCTGAATTTTGAAATGAGTGCCAAACAAGTATGGCCTCTGTTTCTTCAGGGCCCACACCACAGCGAAGGCCTCCCTCTCTATAGCTGACCAATTTTTCTCTCTGGGGGTCAGCCGTCTGCTTATAAAAGCAATGGGCTGGTCATTACCATCAAAATTCAGTTGAGATAGAACAGCTCCCACACCCAACTCAGAAGCATCTGTTTGGACCATGAATGGTTTGGAGTAGTCTGGACTCTTGAGGATAGGTGCCGTGCACATGGCCTGTTTTAGGTCATCGAATGCTTTTTGACAGCTCGCTGTCCACTGAACCTTTTTTGGCATTTTCTTACTCGTCAGCTCATTGAGCGGAGTCACAATCGATCCGTAATTTCTGACGAACGTCCGGTAGTAACCAGTCAGGCCCAAGAAAGCTCGAACCTGAGTCTGGGTGGTTGGAGGAGCCCAGTCCCTGATTGACTGTATCTTGCTCTCCAGTGGCTGAACTTGACCTCCCCCGACGAGGTGGCCCAAGTATACAACCTGTGTCTGCCCTATCTG
Organism: Lissotriton vulgaris; assembly: GCF_964263255.1. Taxonomy (NCBI): domain Eukaryota; kingdom Metazoa; phylum Chordata; class Amphibia; order Caudata; family Salamandridae; genus Lissotriton; species Lissotriton vulgaris. Next base: position 585,846,032 of record NC_141699.1, on the reverse strand, counting down.
GCACTTGGTAGCCTTGATAGTGAGACCTGCTGCTTGCAGAGCCTCTAACACTCTCCGCAGGTGGACCAGGTGATCCTCCCAGGTGGAGCTAAAGACAGCAATATCGTCAAGATACGCCGCACAGAAGTCATCCAGCCCAGTGAGAACGTGATTCACCAACCGTTGGAAGGTGGCAGGTGCATTTTTCAAACCAAAGGGCATCACCACGAACTGGTAATGCCCACCAGGGGTAGAAAATGCGGTCTTAGGCTTGGCGTCCTCAGCTAACCTGATTTGCCAATACCCAGCTGTCAGGTCAAACGTACTTAAGTAGTTGGCCGAAGCCAATCTATCGATAAGCTCGTCTGCCCTTGGTATTGGGTGGGCATCAGTCTTAGTGACTGCATTGAGACCCCGGTAGTCTACGCAGAACCTCATCTCTTTCTTACCGCCCGGGGTGTGAGGTTTCGGCACTAGAACTACGGGACTAGCCCAGGGGCTGTCCGAGGGTTCAATGACTCCCAGCTCCAACATTTTCTGCACTTCGTTCTTGATGCAGTCTCTAACGTGATCTGGCTGCCGGTAGATTTTACTCTTCACGGGCAAGCTGTCACCAGTGTCGACCTCATGGGTGCACCAATTGGTCTGACTGGGTGTTAGAGAGAACATATGCCGGAAGGATTGAAGAACCTGTTTACAATCCTCCTGTTGATGTTCGGAGAGGCTGCCACAAAAGACAACACCATCTACTGATCCATCGTCAGGATTCTGAGTGAGCAGGTCGGGGAGAGGGTCACTCTCCTCCTCCTGTCCCTCATCCATGGCCATGAGCAAACTCATGTCCTTCCTGTCGACATATGCCTTGAGCCTGTTGACATGGAGCACCCTGTGGGGGCTCTGGGGAGTTCCCAGGTCTACCAGGTAGGTGACCTCTCCCTTTTTCTCCAGGATGGTGTAGGGCCCGGACCATTTGTCCTTGAGTGCTGCCGGGGCCACTGGCTCCAGCACCCACACCTTCTGTCCGGGCTGATAAACAGTCAAGACAGCCTTTTGGTCATGCCAAGCTTTTTGGAGTTCTTGGCTGGCCTTAAGGGTTTCGGATGCCTTCTCCATGTACTCAGCCATCCGCGAGCGGAGGCCCAGCACATAGTCCACTATGCTGGTTGCAGGCTTTTTGAGAGGTCTCTCCCATCCTTCCTTCACCAAACACAGGGGTCCTCTCACAGGATGCCCGTACAAAAGTTCAAAAGGGCTGTAGCCAACCCCCTTCTGTGGGACTTCTCTGTAAGCGAATAAAAGGCGGGGGATCAGGACGTCCCATCTTCGCCGAAGCTTTTCAGGTAGTCCGTGAATCATCCCTTTCAGGGTCCTGTTGAATCTCTCAACAAGCCCATTGCATTGTGGATGATAGGGTGTAGTGAATTTGTAGTTGACACCACATTCCTTCCACATAGCAGTTAAGTAGCTCGACATGAAGTTTGCACCTCTGTCGGAGACGACCTCCTTAGGGAAGCCCACTCTGGAGAATACTCCAACTAGGGATCTTGCCACAACAGGCGCTGTAGTGGTCCTAAGGGGAATAGCTTCAGGATACCTGGTGGCATGATCCACTACCACCAGTATAAACTTGTGCCCTGATGCTGTTGGTGGTTCCATGGGACCGACGATGTCAATCCCCACCCGTTCAAAGGGCACCCCCACCACAGGCATTGGTATAAGGGGGGCCTTTGTCGTGCCACCCGACTTACCACTGGCTTGGCAAGTGACACAGGAGCGGCAAAACTCCTTGGTATCTTCGTTCATGTGAGGCCAGTGAAAGTGTGAGACAAGCCTGTCCCACGTCTTCGTCTGGCCTAAGTGTCCTGCTAAGGGAATCTCGTGGGCCAAGGTAAGGAGGAAACCACGCTGAGACAAGGGGACGACCAGCCTCCTGGTCATGCCAGGCTTGGGGTCTCTTGCCTCAGTGTACAGGAGTCCATCTTCCCAGTATACCTTGTGGGTACCTGTGGCGTTCCCAGCAGCCTCAGCAGCAGCCTGCTGTCTGAGGGGTTCAAGAGAAGGGCAGCCTAACTGGTCCTTCCCCAGGTCCTCTCGTGTGGGTCCCCCTGAGCCCAGAAACTCAACTTGATCAAGTTCGAGTTCTTTAGGTTCAGTTTCCCGCAATTCTTGGAGGTCAGCCTCCTCTGAGTCCTGATCCTCGACCTGGGGCAAGGGGGAAGGCGAAGCCTTAACCCGACTGCTCCTCTTCTTGGGAGGTGTCTGGTCCGTTGTTCCAGGATCCAGCACCTGTTCAGTGGGGCATCGTCTGACCTGTGACCTGGTCACAGCAAACACGTGTGCTGGCAAGCCTAACATCTCCATGTGAGTCCGTTGCTCCACTTCTGACCATCGTGATGACTCCAAATCATTGCCCAACAAACAATCCACTGGGAGGTCTGAACTAACAACAACCTTTTTCTGGCCATTTACCCCTCCCCAGGAGAAAGCAACAATCGCCATACTATGACTGGTAGTGACGTTGCTGGCATTGGTCACCAGGAATTCTGTACCTGGCATGATCTGTCCAGGGTCCACAAAGTTAGGCGTCACCATGGTGACGCTGGCACAAGTGTCCCTATAGGCCTGAGCCATTCTTCCATTTATTAAAGGCGTCTGTCGGTATTTGCCCAAAGTATTGGGACTGACGTCAGGGGATATATCCACATCCCCTGTACAGACAAGGACAGCCTGAGTGAGTGTACCAGCTAAGCCGTCACACCCCTCAGAACCCAAGGTTAACCCAACTAGTCCCTTGGGAGGCGCACTACTACTGCTGGCTGTACTAGGGGGCACAGGTGCCGTAGGGGCTGCAGTAGCAGGAGTCTGCCCTCCTTTCTTGGTGCACTCACTAAACCAGTGAGTTTTACTTTTACAGTATTGGCACCACCTTTTCGATTGACCTTCTTGATTCTTCTTTTTCTGGGAAGCCTGACCCCCCCCCCTCTTTGGCTTGTTGGGGACCTGTCGAAGACTTCTGGTCAGTTTGTTCCCCTTTTGAATCTTTACCCTTCTGGTCTGCTTTCTTCTGACCACCCTGGTTCTGGCCCTGGTTTTTCTTAACCCTTGTTCTGACCCATCTGTCTGCCTTCTTTCCCAATTCTTGGGGAGAGGTCAGATCCGAGTCGACAAGGTGCTGATGCAACAACTGGTTCTGACAATTGTTTAAAATCTGTTCTCGCATGATCAAATTATACAATCCTTGGTAATCAGTAACCTTACTGCCCAGCAACCAGCCCTCAAAAGCCTTAGTGGCACAATCAACGAAATCAGACCAGTCCTGAGACTGAGTTTTCTGGGTATCCCTGAACAGCAACCTGTACTGCTCAGTGGTTAGGCCGAACCCATCAATCAGTGTGTTCTTCAGGATCTGGTAATTGTTAGCGTCCTCGACCCTTGTGGTGAGGAGCTTATCTCTACCTTTACCTTCAAAGGAGAGCCACAAGATAGCTGCCCACTGACTCTGGGGGACGCACTGTACAGTGCAGGCCCGCTCCAAAGCAGTAATCCACTTGTGGATGTCGTCCCCTTGCTTAAAGGGGGGCACTATCTTATTCAGGTGCTTAGTGTCTAAACTCCTGGGTTCCCGTGGGGGAATGCTGCCACCAGTGGGAATCGTCCCACTCAACTCTTGCTCTCGAGCAAAGGCGAGTCTCTCTTTGGCTAGGGCAAGTTCTTCCCTTTCGATCCGCAGATTGACTTCCCGCTCCTTTGCTTCGTACATTCTCCTCTGAGGTGATGTCATCCCTCTTCGAGCAGAACCTCGAGAGCCATTGGTTCGAGCGGATCTGTTAGAGCCTCTCGACAGAGACCTAACTCGTCCGTTCCCAATGTTAAGCTGGCCCGAGAGAGGCCCCAGGGGTCTCCTAGTACCAATCTCGTGCCGGCTTAAGTTGTCCTGAGTTAGCTGACTAACTATGACTGGACCTTTGTCTGCCTCGTCCCCAGATGTCTCTGGTTCCTCGTCCTCCTCTTCGCCCTCGGCAGAGAGATGGATAAGGTCAGCGTCACCTCGGGTTCCCTCGAGGGGAGGCATTTCCATTTCGGGATGAGAATGGTCGGTGTTACCCGCCTTCCTGGCATCATAAGTCTCCAAGAGACCAATCAGAAACGGAATGGTAGGGTTTGCACCCTGCTTTATCTTTCGAGACGTACAGATCTGTCGCATCTCATGAAAGCTAAGCGCAGCATATCTGGAGGTGACCTGTGGAAGGTCGACTGACACGAGGGGAGACTCAGAGTTTCCGCCTTTGTCCGACATGCTGTTTCTAGTGTGGTGTAAGTGATGCACCTACCTACACTATGGGTTTACCTACTGAGCCCTTGCTAAGAGTTGCAGCCAAGGTGTGCTAAGCCTTGAAGAGCTACAACAGCTGGTTCAGTAGAACTCAGAGTATTCTAAGCTAGGTTATATGTACCTGGAGTACTTATGCGATCTTTCACAAGATGTTCTTAGGATACGCGTGGTAAAACAACAGCAAGCTCAAATCCCAACCGCTGCTCACCAATGTGAGAAGTTGGCCCGATATGCAGCGTTCGCTATTCTAGCGACCGCTATGTATCGTTCCAAACGACCCTTATGGTGATTGGTTGTAAGTCAACCTTAGACCAGCTATCCTAGTAGCGTGGATACGAGCAGTCTTCGGGCTAAACTCTAGAGGGCGTGTTAAGCCAGCTGTTATACCATCACATACCCCATGAACCCCAAGTGAAAGGACACCACACAAGTGTTATGAAAATAAACAGAATATTTATTAAGAATCACAACAGCCCTGGGCTCTTTATGAGGACAGGGTACTGAGCACAAACCAAAACTCTTAGGAAAATACTTCAAGTGCACAATTTAAACAAGTGTCCGAGGACACGGAACGTTTAGTGGTCTCGGGCGGACCCGATAAGGCAAGTCGGAAGCGAGGGACTCGGGACCCTAGAGTAAGGAGGCTATGCAGGCACCGAAATGCCGAAGTTACCTAGCCACGAGGGCTGCGGCTGCACAAGTCTTACAGGCGTCGGGGTCTTCGCTGACGAGCCAGGAGCCGGAAGAAAAGGAGTTGCTGGCCGGCGACCAGTGCTGAATAGTTCGTAGAGATCCAAGCCTGGATCAGAGATCGTTGATACCTGAAAGCAGAGGGGACAAAGTTCGTACTACTAGCCAGTAGTCAGAGGGTACCAGGAAGGCACCGGTTGGCCGTCACCTCGACTAGGTGAGTGGGAGACGCTAGGCTCTGCAGTCTCACGGACCAGGAGGCGTTGTCGGCGACCAGGATGGAGGTGCGAGCTGTCCCACGAAGGTTGATGCTGTCGGCGTCGCTGGGCCCAGGATTGGGGCAACAAGCCTTGGCAGATTTCAGGGCCACGGGGTGGGCCTAAAATGGCGTCTTGAGTGGACCAGGAGGGTCCGGGGTGCTTCTCTCAAAGATGGAAGCAAGGGCCAGTCTGGAGCAACCAGACCAGCAGCGTTGGTTGTCGGATGTCGTCAAAGAAGGGCACAAGCCAGCGGCTAGTGACCAGACAACTTGCTGAGCAGAAGGGTCCCACGCAGATCGTGGAGATGCTGGGAAACTGCACTTCGGTGCTGGAGCGGCTCAGGGTCGGGGCTTCTCGGACCCCAGAGCACTCACCAGAGAATTGCTTCGATGGGCGTGCTGATTAAGAAAGCGTGCAGGTTTTGATGATGGCCGGTCCCTCGAGGTCTCGTCACACCCACAGATCTCAGCTGAGCTGACGACGTGGGTAGAGGTCAGAGGTGCCAGGGAAGCCGGTTCTCGTCGAGCTGGGCTGTCGGATTCCTTGAGGAAGGACTTGCAGCAAACCGCAGAGTTCTTAGATGGTGCCCGCTGGTGCAGGGTGACTACTCCTTAGCCACAAGGGAGAAATCTTGAGAAGAGTCTCGAAGTCCTTTCGTAGAAAGTATTTTTGATTCAAAGATGATCTAATTTGGAAGGGTCCCCGCTCCGGCCTTTATCCTAAAGAAAGGGGTGGGTACATGACTAGGTCCTGCCCTAAGGGTGGGACCAGGAAGGGGGGTAGTTACACCCCTCTCCCCTGCCGGACTGTCCCCAGGTCAGGGGCTGGCGCCCCTGGAACTGGTTCTGACCGGCAGATGCGTAGTGAGCACCGGGGTGCCACTCCGCAGTCACCTTCTCGCAAAGCCCTACCTACCCAGAATACACAAACCCTGTCTGGGACGGTGCGAACACCGCCCTTGACAGGAAACCCTTTGTCCAAGCTCTCCTCCCTGGAAGGACTCCCAGCAGCAGGAGGTCAGACTCGTGTCTGTGGTGGCAGCATCCATTTTGTGGAGCTGAGGCTTTAGTTAACTTTAACCGGGGTTCACAGTTACATACATGTCGTGTCCCTCTAGAAGGGCGGAATGCTAACCTCGTCGCCAGAATTGGTGAGGGGGTAGCATCCCGATTCGTATGACACCTTACTCGACATGTCTTGATAACGCAATACCGAAGTTACCGATATGGTACGCGTTATCATGGAACAGCCATTGGGTCTTGGTTCCGCAAGCTGCAACCGGGCTCGGCTCGGGCCAGAACCCAATTCACACGATTCCAAGCACTCTGCCTTCAGGATTGTCAAGGCCTGCCATAGGACTGTCTGATAGGAACTCGGGTGTCCATTGTATGGTTAGATATAGGGCTATTATACCTAAAGCAACGAGCGGGTACGCTACGTTGCCCCAGCTGTCGTGCAGCCAGTTGTGTCAGATTTAGATGGCCATCCAGGGGTGGCATAATACATGCTTCAGCCCCTGGTAGGCCCTGGGTACACCGATGCCCTGAGTTACAGGGTCTGACAGGGTGGCCCAGTTCCAATTGGGTAATGCACCTAAGGTACACGCATCAATTTAGAGAGAGAACAGCTAGGCTGTGGGTCTGATTAGCAGGCCCACAGCCCGAGAAAGTCGTAAACCAGTGAAACAAAAGCAAAAAGTCCGGGTGATCATAGGATTGCAGACCCTACTCTCCTACAATATGCTCCAGGCAAATTGCCAACATTGTTTCTACTTGCTTTCTTCTTTCAAAGTAAATGAGGTAAGTTATTTGGGCTACTTTCTCCTGAGTGTAGATTCACTGTCATACAGGTCACTGCAGAATCCCAGCTGGATTACTGTAACTCCCAGAATCTAGGTCTTCCTAAGTATGTAATACACAAAATCCAGATCATTCAAAACATGGCAGGAAGAACCATGTTGAATCTCCCACAGATTATCCCGATCTCCAGATATTTCGCTCAACATTGGCTGGCTGTTGAAAAAAGAATCAAATTTAAACCCTTACAATCTGCCATCAAGCCATCCATAGCCTGTGTTCTAAATGTGCTGAGTACATGATTTAACTTTTTATTCCATTGCGTAATTTACATTCTTTATCTACGTGCCTCCCATTATCAATCCCACCTATAAGAGAATGATATAAGGCAGTGGTGCCCTTGCATGTGCAGCATCAAAAAGATGGATTTTTCTGCCAATTCAGTTATGTGTAACCAATGATCAACTGGTCTTCAGGAATCAATTAAAAAAGTATCTGGTTAAATAAATTTTGTTGTAAGGAGTCAACAACCCGAGGACATGTTATTGGTCATTGTGTGCTCAAAAAATGGTGAACAAGTTAACTTAACAGAAAAGCCTAAGTTGGTCTCCTTCTCGGCAGCCTCCTTCACTATGATCCGAGGCTCTGAGAATTTCTGAGATCTTAAGAAGATGAAGGTGTCTGTCCAGCAGAGGAAGGTGTCTGATCACCCATGGATGTTCTGAGGCATACACACATGGGCCCCTGGCTCAGAGTATCAGCCTCCAAGGAGGCTTCAGCTCTGAGTGACCAGATATCTGCTGCTGCCTGTACTGTACTTCTTCTGTGTATCAACCATAGCGTGTCACACCACTGTCCAATGAGGGATAGCCTTGCCATCCAAAGCTGCAGCCTGTATAATTTGTGTAACCTAACACATGGTGTGGTGCCATAATATCGTTGTTAAACTATCCTTTGCATAAATATTAGGTCTTAGCTATTGTCTTTAAAAAATCACCCCATTGGATTTAACAAAAGGAAATCTACACAACATGGCATAATATATGTGTAAAGGATATTTATCTCAGACGATATTTCTGTGCACAATATTCTGACATACAACCTAAGAGATAGCTATTCTTTATTGTACAGCAGAATATTGAGGTCATACGTATCGGGGGAGGGGAATATTGAGGCCTAAATATCAAAAAGGCACGTGCATATAGGTAAGTATACATTTATTATTCATAACTCAACATCTATGTAGCTTGAAGATATATATTGTCATGGTACACATATCTGGAGTTAAATATAGCAAACCTGTGTTTACCCATATAAACTTACCTTCACAATATTTTGATCCTCTAAATTGTTGCCACAATATTTTAACCTCACAATATTCTGTAGTCGATTTTCTGGTAGAATGCCCTGTTCTTGCAGGCCTGATCAGGGATCACTTCTATATTTTCAGGGATATTTTTCCTGTAACAGGTCAGAATTTGTAAAATGTATGTCACCAGAGGAAAAGCATTTTTTTAATATCTAATCTCTTTAATTACGAGGATAGCTCGGTGGTCCTGGAACCGAGCCGGAAAGGCCTGTGAAACCTGAAAGACTGCTTTGTTTTCAGATACCTGGGGATAGAAAAGCTGTGGACCTCGAAGGATAGCTTAGCAGCCACAGGCACGAGCCTGTAAAATTTGCATGATCTTTGTGGTAGTTTTTGGCATGCTTTCCAGAGCTTTTAGGAGATATGTAGCCTCAGGGAAAGCACTTCCATTAGAGTTCTGAGCATGCATGATCTGTGAGACTGGACTGGTTGTTTTCGTGGGGGACAACTGTGAATGTAAGATCTCTGTAACCTGATTGATAGCTGGGTTGTCATAGGCATGAACCTATAAGAAACTATAAGATATGTGTCAACTATAAAATGGCTTACCTGCCTGAAGCTGGAATTTAGGAATACGTGTACATGTGTTGATATTTCTTCTATATGAGACCCTAGCCTGTATGACCTTTATAACTTGAGGGATGAGCTTGCTGTTCAAAAGCAATCGCTCTAACCAGGGGCTTATGACCAATGGCAAGATTTATGGCCTGACAGTTCAGATCTCTGTCATCTAAGGGGTGCTGCCTGAGTCTGTAAGGCTTGAAATCTAAAGGATGTCTTTATAGCCCAAAGCCTAATCTGATGAGAAATGTATGTATTACAGGAAAATTATTCTGTATGGCATCTTAGCCTGTACGATTTCTGTAACCGGAACCTGTTATATGCAATAGATTTGCTGTTGGAAGTCTGAGAGATGATTGTAACACATTGGATAACTCAACTGTCTGGAGTATGAGCCTGTACCATCCCTAAAGCCTGAGGTTTAATTAATCTGAGCTTATTAGAACCATTTAACTTAAAGGAATGCAGCATGGACCTGGTACATAGGTTTTTATCCTGTGAGATATGTTTGGTTACCGCAGCCTTAGTCAACGAGATCTGTGCTACTTCAATGGCACTCTGTTTTCTGACCCTGGGCCTGTAAGATCTCTAACCTGGGGAAATGGTTTGCTATTCACAGCTTGACACTTCTGTGTAACATTAAATATATAAGCTGCCTATGCAGTTTCTGTAACGCAAAGGCAGACCTACGACAGGACAGGAGTCTATAAAAGCTCGCTGACCAGATGGATTGTTATTTGAGACTGTGAGATAAGTGCAGGTTGAGGGAGTCTGCTTGCACGAAACTTGAATCTGTATCCTGTGAGATGACAAGAGTCTAAAGGTGAAATCTGCATGGTTGTCTAGCCCAGTGGTGGTAAATCTTGAAGCCTTGAAAATGGAAAGAGTAAAAAGACTTCTGTGCTATCGGTAAGCAAGCAACGAGTTTGTGATGTACTACATTAAAAAGCGGCATGCTACATTTGTGAGAGGCCGAGACTTGTGGACATTGATCTACTGTACTACACCTCTCTGCAGAGTGATATTCTGGACATACATCTGTGCATGGTGTGATCTGCCCTGGCACAATGATTTTGATGTGCAGAGGGTGTTTTTCTGGTGCAAAGTCAATGAACGATGTGATCAAATTTTACTCTGTGTCATCTGCTTGTGTACAGATTCATTTGTGGTTTCTAGTCTGTGCGTAGAGCAACGTGCTTGCATTCTTTTGGGAACAATATCTGCCTGCAAAGAAATCGACATATGTGTGTATAAATAATGCAGTTTCGTTCTTCTTGTGCAGCACAGATAGCTAATTGTGCACGTCTGCACAGACCGGTGTCATTGAGAGAGAGTTATGGGGGCACCGAGATTGATGATGTACCTTTGCACAACGTGATGGGTGTGAACGATGTCTTCCTCAGAGTAAGTACTGTGTGATTTGATTGAGAGCAGACGTATTTGCTTGTCATTTGCCTGTGCACACTTCAGTGTTATAGTCTGGTGAACGGACTGGTAACTTGCTTGTGCACAATGGGATACTTGTGAGCGTGACCCGCTACTGAACTTGTGCTCGCACAGTTTGTTTCTCTCTCCTGGGGATAGGACGCCTGGCGTGTGACTGACTGACCCTAGCCGGGAGTGCCAGCCTTTCAGAGGCGCCCTGTCAGGGCGAATGAATCTTCGGATTTCTCCTCAGACTGGCCGGCCTCTGGTGCACAGGTGGGCCCGCTTGTGCTCAGGCACACCAGATCCGTAATTGGAAGCAGGAGCTGCTCTGTTTGAAGTATGGCTGCCGGGGGTGTATGTGAAATTCCGCAAGAGGGCCTGGAGACAGTTTCCTCCCTGAGAGGGAGAGCCACATCCCCGCACATCTCCGCTCCCGTGCAGAGAATGCGCGCGTGCCACCCGTCGAGCCTCTCGCGCACGAAGAAACGCGGCTTTAGAGGAGGCCAGCGTCGTGTCTGACGCAGCTTTTATTCGGCTGCCAGTCGAGGTGCGGCGTGTGCAGGAGTGACGCAAGGCGCGTGACCTTAAATCGACGCTGACAGGCTTCACTTGATGCACCGGGAGCCCTCGGTTGTAGTCTTTTGAGTATCACTCTTGGAATTGACTGGAGACTTCTTGACTTCACTCAAATCTCCTATACTTCTTTGGACGCACCTTTGACGCCTCTCGGGGTGCTTTTACTTCACTTCCATCTCCTGGACTGTACTGGATGCTTCCGGACTTCACAAAGCTACTAGAGTTCATGCATGCGTCAAGAGTACCGTGAAGGAACTCCTTGACTTATTTGAGGGCTCTTGAACTGCGGTGCAGGCACCTGGACCACACTTGGGTCTCCTGGACTTCTGTTGGGGTTGCTTGACTTCATTCGAGGTTTCCAGACCTCAGTTGCATGGCACAACTTCACATGAGGTTCCTAACATTTACTTAAGGCCCTCGAGCGTCACTGAGTTGTTTGGACTTCTTTCAAAGCCGTGCCCTTCAGCCATCGCTCAGGGTTGCTCACCAGCAAATTGAAGGTCTACACCCATCACTGAAGGGTCTGCTCCAGAGGCCTCCTCTTCTGGCTTCTCAAGGTCCGTTCAAACTTTGCTGTTTTCCAAACATGATGGACCACAAACTGGCACTGCTGCTCCTACTGGCGGTGCTTGGAGTCACCACTGGCCTCTCGAAACCTAGTTGGCAGCTGATGGATGAGCTTGAGGGGTGCCACTGTGTGCCTGAGCTCTGTCCACAGCCCACCGCTTGCTTAGCAGGCCTGGTGCGTGACCGTTGCCACTGTTGTTTGGAGTGTGGCAATGTGGAGGGCCAGGTCTGTGACTTGGATGGTGGCCGGCCGCTCCATGGCCGCTGTGGGGAGAACCTGCTCTGCAAAATGGATATTGGCGGCCTGGAGCATGGTGAGATACCTCAGTCTCGCTGCACATGTCGGACCCAGCGTTCCATCTGCGGCTCCAATCGCAAGACATATGCAAATGTGTGTGCATTCAAGGAAGCGGCGCAGGCAGCCGGCGGGGCTAGGAATCTCAGTATGGCTGGCAGTGGACCATGCAGGACGGGTAAGTATGATACATGGTGACACTCTGGTCTGTCGAGAAGGCTTGCTGACAGGAAAATTTAGATCATTTTCCTAATGGACAGAGTCTACTGAAAGTCCCTTACAGCAATGCCAGAGGTGAGCTCAGAACAGAGCACTGGTTGTAAAGCTAGATTTGCTTAGGATAGGGACTGTGTTCACCTACAGATGGCAGCAGGCACACCAGAGCAGCTCTCAGAGGTGGTCGCTGTGCTATGAGGTAGACACATCCTCCTCAGTGACAACTATTCAAATCCCTACTTAGACTATCCTTTCCTGTAGCACCTCTTTATCGCTCCAGCTCTCACCTCTGCTGGAGTCACAGTTCCACCTCCACACTTGCAAACTGCATAATGTCGGGCAGTACTTCTCTAATTCCTTCTGCCACATCTTCAATTCAAATTGAATTGAAATTGAATTGAATTGTGTCACATCCACCTGCTTGTGGCAAGATGGATTTGAGCTGTGGCATATCACATGAGGCAAAATAAATTATGGGGCTGAAAATTGGACCGCGCATAAGCCTGAGATGTTGCAAGGAATAGACAGCATAGCCTAGCAAGACATGACATAGCACGCACAACAATGCTCTGCAGAATACAGATTACCATATCAAAGAATGATATAGCGTGCTTCCGAATCTCATGGCATGCTATAAGATATTGTGGTATGCTATGTAAAGCTTTGTTCTATATTCTGCTAGGCCATGCGTTACTATGCCATAGTATGTTATGATCTTCTGTATTGTAATGTAATTGCATTTATATAGCACTTACTACCCCTGACGAGGCGTCAAAGTGCTTTTTCAGCGAGTAGCATGCTACTCCGGAACCCACAAAGGATTAGTGATGAATTAGTGCGGTGGAAATATGAAAGTAATTTTAGTGGTGGATATGTTAGTTATTTGGATTGAGAAGGATAGTGGAGGGATGGAAGAGGGAAAAAAAGCTTTGCATTTATATAGCGCTTGGTACCGTTGATGGGGTGTTGAAGCGCTTTTTCGGATGTAGTAGCCTGTATTATGCTGTGCTATACTGTGATATGTTATGTTGTGCTATATGTGTGTTCTTTTTCTTTGCCTTGCCTTGACTTATGTGCCTGAAGTAGCACACTGTAAAAATAGTGGCGAGACTGAACGACCATTTCAACTCAGGTATAGCTTTGAAGTTCCGAGGGTATGTGTTAATTTGGGTGAGTAAATTGGAATGCCTTAACTGTAAGACGTTTTTTTTCAATTAGAAGAGGATTATCTGGCAGCTTTCTTTCCCAACTAAAATTACTTCATGTTGGATCACTTCAGCAGTATGACGCATGGTAAATGATTTGATTCAGGAGAACGCTGACGTCAATGGTTATTTTTTATTTAGCTGTATATTTCTGCCTGCCCCCTGTCTCTTGACGCCCTCACATTTTCTCCTTACTAGAAAGGCACTAGCAGCTGTTTCTGCCCTCCCTAACTGCTGTAACATGCTTTCCCTCACTAGACAGTGTACCCAGAGTCACGTGACGTATGATAAAGCGCTGGGGTGCCAACAGGTCATACCTTAAAGCCTATTCTGAAGTCCACCTGCAGCAGTAACCAAGGGGATGCACACCCACCATCCGGTCCTTTAGGCAAGCAAGAACTTCTTTAACAGGGGTGCGAAAACCTGCACATCCTGATGCTGTCATATGCAAATCAGGGAACAGGAAACCACTTCTCGACACAATGTAGCTAGCACATCTGGAAGAACTGTTAATATTGTAATTCTTATCTTATTTATTTTTCTTGCGTTTTTACCTGGTTGTGTGATTAAATACCAAAGTGTGTGTTAATTTAATAAACATACTTTCTCAAAGCTTAGAAGACAATAGTACGCCGTCCACCACTGCCCAGATATACCAGATTGTAAAACTCCATGGGCCGTATTACACATCATCACTGTTTGCGCCCGGCGCACCTTTTAAAAGGTGCACTGGGCACAAACAGTGATAATGCTTGAGGAGGGACTGGACCATGTAGTTCGAATAGGCAGTCGCATGGACAGAAAAATTTGAAGCAGCATAAGAACGCTTCACCGCCCCCTCAACATGCCTATCCACAGCGTCTGCAGGAAGGGCATCATCCGAGAGGACCAAACCTTGAGAGGAAAGACCAGCCATCACATTGTCGATCTTCACAGCCTGAGGGAACTCAACAGCAAAACCCTACAGAGGGTAACGCCTGGACAAGAAGCGAGGGAAGGCGGACTTATCCACCTCCTTCCACTCTTGAGCCAGCACCTTGCACATAGCCCCGTGCAAAGGAAAAGAGTCAGCAGCAGGCTGGACATATTGCATAAAGAAGTCATCCTCCAGAACATCAGCAACAGGAGGAGAAAAACTCAAACTGTCCCGCACATGGGCGGACAGGCCAGAGAGCTCAGCACCCTGAACAAAACACCCTCATCCTCCTCAGGACCCATCTCATCATCAGGAGCAGCCTGCGGATCCACAGAACCATGAGGCACCTTGGGAGGAGGCCCAGCCGCATCCCAAGCCAGGAAAGCACCAGCCACTGCCTCATTAATTAACAGGCGCAGGGCATCAAGAGGAGCAGCAAAGGAAGAGGCATCAGAAGCCATGACTGCAAAAAAGCAAGTCCCAAGAACCAAACAGGCACTCACAGAGGACAAAAGCAGGTATACAAGGACCCCTTTATAGAAGCAACAAAGTCCCGAGGACCCGAGCTCTCGTGGGACCAGAAAATGGGGGCCGGGTTAAAAACACAGCCGGCCGCCCGAGTTTCGCCCCCATGTGCCAGAAAGGAGCATACACGCTGCACAGAACACCCCTTGATTAAACCCAGATCTTTTGACTGGGTGTGAGTGTTTGATTGGTTCAGATGCTCCGTCCATTACCACCCCCTTTTGTACCGCTTTTGGCCGCCATAAGTGTGGCAGGGTATGCTCAGACGTGAGTCCCTTGCTCACTTTGCCACTGGATTCAAGCAAGCCGGGCTGAAGACGGCTGGAATTCCAGAAACCGGTCCTCGGAAGCTTGTTTCCGGTCCAGGGAAGGCATGGCTTGGCAGTTCGGGCTAGACTGTTCCCATGAGGCACAGGGTCAGACGGTATACACCCGTTACAACGCATCTTTTACTCCGCACTACCATTACAACGCGACTTTTACAACGCATACCATTACAACGCATTGCGCTGGGGGGCGCTCTAGGATAGGGAATAAGTATAATTTACTATCCAACACTTTCCCTAGGGTCCACGGGGACTGGAGTTAGAATAGTAAATTATACTTACCACTATCCAGCACCTCAAAGCGCTATGCGTTGTAATGGTATGCGTTGTAATGGTCGCGTTGTAACGGTAGGTAGTTGTAATAGTATGCGTTGTAACGTCATACATCCGGTCAGACTGATTTGCATATAGCCATGTCTGAATTGGGGTGGCAGAGTGGGCTAAAGAACGGTGATGGATTAAACCCAGATCTTTTGACTGGGTGTGAGTGTTTGATTGGTTCAGATGCTCCGTCCATTTCCACCCCCTTTTGTACTGCAGAACACCCCCGCAGCCACCGCCCGCTAAAGCAGGGCGCAGCGGGACCTGGAAACAGGAGAAACGGCCGCTAAAGCAGGACGCGTCCCAACAGGTGAGGGCGCCAGGCAGAGGCGGTCGCTAGAGCGAACCGTGAAAATCACCGGCACAGTAGGCAGCGCGGGAGCATAACACAAACAACAAAGGCAGCTGCTAAAGCAGGCCGCCAAAACACAAGAAGATAAAAACTAATAAAAAAGGGAACTTACCCCCAGCTCAGCCAGGCATCCAAGGCATACTGCGAAGTGTTATGACCGGATTCTCAGACCAGATAGGACCAGCTCACCAGAGCACCACCAACCCGGCCAAAACGTAACCACCTCCCTCCTCAGGACCCATCTATCCAGGCACCTGGGTACCTACCTGAGGATGGGGAACTCGCAATATACAAGCTCATATCATCAGAAACACCACTAAATCTATAGGGATTACTAGGAATACTCACTGATTACTAAGGACGTCCATGCCCTACACCACACTCATACCTCATAGCCTCGCGACCCCATGGGCCCAGACTAATCTACCCTGGGGCAGTTCTGATTATATACCATTACACACTGGCCACAACCAGTGCTCCCCCAAGCCACAATCCGGTGGGTATACATACCAGTCTCCTCCCTGGTACTCGCTAAACAAGCCACAATCCGGAGGGTATACATACCAGTCTCCTCCTTGGTACTCGCTAAACAAGCCACAATCCGGTGGGTATACATACCAGTCTCCTCCCTGGTACTCGCTAAACAAGCCACAATCCTGTGGGTATAACGCCGCATCCCAACGACGATCACTTTCCTATGAATACCTTCAGCTCTCTCTCTCTCTATTGGGAAATTTCTCTCACTATTCACTAGGGGTACAATAATATTATGGAATGGCCGAATTACACGGTGTACAACTTATCCTCTAGTTCAAGGGCTCCTCTCTCCCTAATTATTCAGTTATTACTTACCTGATCAGGGGCAGCATCTGTTCGTGCAGTAACACCAGACTAGAAGAACAGGTTACCTTCACTATATAAGAATAGGAGGCACACACTGTATGCAAAAGTTATTCCCTGATTTAAGCGCTCCTACTTCCTTTTGATCCATCAGTTACTATACAGCATCTGGTTAGAAGAAAGGTTAGCTCTATCATAAGAACAACACATGCACACTGGTTGACTAAGAACTGGGGTATCTTTATTACAATAACAACAATAGCAATATACTATAACACATAGCCTGAAAAGTAAAATGGGAATAGACACATACACAGATCTGCGGGGTCTCTGTAAAGCTTTATTACTATACCACATCCACATGTAACTAACAGGGACTGTAAATAGACTGCACACCCACATGTAACTAACAGGGACTGTAAATAGACTGCACACCGCTGAAAGGAAAAGGATTAGCAATACAGTAGGGGAATTTAGCCTAGGAAATAAAAGACAAGATTAAGGTGTAAGTGTAAAGCAAACTAGTTTAGAATACCTCACCCTATTAGAAGGAATGCTTCTCTCTCTCTCTGGTGGAATCAGGGCTCTCTCTCTCCCTCCGTCACCACAGCTTCACTCCTCTGGCTCAACTGCTCCAGCTGGCAGCTTCAACTCCTCCATCTGACTGGTAACTGCTTTAATGCATCCTGATAAACTGGCAGCTCCAGCTGACAGTTCCAACTTCGTACATCTGACTGCTCTCTCCAGCTTCAGCAATTATCTGCCTTCTCTCTCCATTCCAGAAAACCAATTGAACTGAACTGTTCTCTTCAGCTCCAAAAAACCATCTTACTTCTCTCTCTCTCCAAGAACCAACTGACTGACTGACTCTTCTGCACTTCACTAATATGGAATGCTCTCCCCTCATGGGAATTTCCAACAGAGGGCTGCCTCCCACCGAATTCCTGTGCCAGCTCCAGGGCTCTCCGCGCAAACGCAGTGGCCATCTGCATGTTACGTCTGGGCCCAAGAGACAAACACATTCTTTCGATAAGAACCAGTCTCGGCTGGTTTTCCCCTAGCGAACAACACCTTATAACTAAAACATTACCTTTACCCTGCAAGCATCTCAGTCTGCAGGGACAGAAAGCAAAATGGAGTCTCTCTAGTTCTGGGCCTTGTAGGCCTGAGAAGGATGAAATAACACTTAGCTCTGTCAGAGTACCTACACAAACCATAACAATATGTAATATAAAGTCAGGACTACAGGATCCACCCTCTACTATAGGTAGGATGATGAAAGGACACATAATTATGTCAAAGCGAATAGGCAATAGATGGATTAAAGTCAAGAATAAGGGATCTATCATCATATAAAGCAGCTATCCTCTAGTTTATGCTTCTAGGTCTGGAAAAAGGCCTTAAAAGGACCAACACAAGGCAAGAATATAGATTCAAGATGTTAGCAAGCTTAAAGTCACCATCACTCAGAAATAGAGCCAAAAACCATGTCAGCACAGAAGGCAGAAAAAAAGAACAGGATGTTTCTGTCCTGCACTTCCCCTTTTATTATCACATTATAGTGACGCCATGTTGGGGGAAGTGCAAAAAAGCTCAGCTAGGTAATAGGTTTCTGTGGAGCAGACTAGCTGCTCACTGTTCAGGAGTGGGACGGGGAGACAGGACGAGGAGGTAATGTGGGGGCTTTGGGGGTGCAGGATTTTGTGATAAGCACTGTTTGTGAGCCACCACTACCAACACCCTGACCTCCCAGTTCACTCCATGTAATGCATATCAGCTGTGCAGGTCTGAGCACAAGCTGCAAACTCACTCACTGCAGAGGTTTCAGACCACTTTTTGACTCAATAGGTGATATCAGCTCTTCAGATGGTGTCCATGTGAAGGGAGACGTTATTGTGTGGCACACGGTTGTACTGTGTGTGCTCTGAGGTTTGCTGTTAATTGATGCTTGATTGTTGCTGTAAATGCCTACTTTACATAAACAACATAATAACTCCACATTACTCTGTTTTTTTGAGCTGCGCTTTGAACTCCCATCAATGATTGATAAACAGCGCACAAGCATTTTTTTTCGTAACATTATGTGGTTATGAAAACAAAGAAACTGTGCCTGTTTTCCATTTAAATTATACGGCTGTATCAATTACCTGGTAGTGTGATTGTAACTGCAGCTGCAAGTAGCTTACTTTAAATGAGCGAACTATAAAAAGCAAGCATTGGTAAAGCCAACAGGTCCCACCTTGGAAAAGTGTTAGCCTACCAATTGACTGACTGACTGACTGACTGTTGGTATTTCTAAAGCGCACTAATGCCGAGGCGTCTTGGCGCTGAGTAAGGTAACTAGACGCGTACTAGCCAATGTATCATAGATTGAAAAGCCATGTCTTGATTTCCTTCCTAAACAGCCTCAGATTAGTGATCTGTTTAAGATATAGGGGGGCTGAGTTCCATAGATTTGAGGCCAGATGGGAGAAGCCCTTGCCTCCCCATCGTGATCGTTTGATCATGGGAACATTGACCAGACATTGAGCAGCAGACCTTAAGGAGCGGGTTGGCTGGTACCAGGAGAATAAAGACTGAAGATCTAATGCCCCATCTTTAGATAATGATTTATGAACCAGGCATAATGCTTTAAACTCCAAACGCCGTTGTACTGGAAGCCAGTGTAGTTGCCTGATAGAACGAGAGGTAGCGTGGTGCTTGGGCAGGTTGAGAAGTACTCTCGCTGCTGCATTTTGTACTGATTGCAGCTTGGCCAAGTGAGCAGAGCCAGCTCCCAAATAAAGCGCATTGCCATAATCAATTCTAGAGAAGATAGTGGCAATTATAACTGTTTTCCTAAGGAAGAAAGGGATAAACGGCAGTATATTTATCAGCCCTTTTAAAATAAAAAAGCATGCCGAGGCTACTTGATTAATCTGTGGCCGCCAGGACATGTCTTTGTCGAACATTATGCCAAGATTCCTAACTTTAGCCACTGGGAGCGGGCAAGCCCCTGCTGATCTAGGCCACGAGAGCTGATTCCAGATGGATGCTTTTTGGCCGAACTCTAGAACTTCTGTTTTAGCGGCGTTTAACTTTAAAAAGTTCTGATTCATCCAAGACATAACTTTGGACATGCAGAGGGAGAAGACCGCTGTCTTGGCCTCCACTGAATGAGAACCTGACACTATCAGCTGAGTGTCATCTGCATATGACACTAGCTTAAGGCCTTGCTCTTTAATTAGTTTTGCCAGAGGGTTAACATAAATGTTTAACAAAGTAGGCAACAGAGCATATCCCTGTGGGACTCCTCCTGGAAAGGGGAGGTTTTCTGATTGATAGCCATTCCAGAGGATAACTTGTTCTCTGTCTGACAAGGAGGAAGTGAGAAGATCCAGCGCTATGCCATTGACACCAAAGTTTCTGAGCCTTTGAATAAGTACGTCATGGTTTACGGCTTTCACATTTTTCTATATCAGCTAAAAGAAATTATAGAAGCTACCTGAATAGAATGCTGATGACCATCAGCCAAAGAAAGCTTAAATCCAGCTCTTGCATAATGATGTATATGCACGGACAATTTAGATTTTGTCCCTAGCATGATGATGTGAGTGCCCACGTACGACTGTGCATGAGTGCATACATAATGATGTGGCGGCCAGCTTGGCTTATTTTTAAAAATTCTACGTTTCAACACAGCAGACGGCCATCTTAGAGCAATAAATTAAAATAAAAGTGTGTGAAAGCGCATTTAGAAAATGGAGAATCTTGGAACCCCGCTGTCGGACTCTCCTAAAAAGTAAATTGAGAAAATATATATCTCTTTTTTAAAACATGAAGTTTTTGGGAGCAACCAAGGATCCCAGCGGTATGGAAGGAGCAAGTCAAGGCTGCTGCAAAGGGGCAGTGAGCAGGGAGGTGAGGGGAAGCAACAGAGAAGCCCAGAGGGGGGTGCAAGTGCATTCAAATAAATATAAAAAACTAAGCCGGACATGGATTTGGGGAAGCTACAGCTGAACTCTGAGTAGGAGAGCAACACAATGAGCAAAGGGGGTGGGGATGTGAACGGAAAAAGCAGCACATAGAGGAGAGCGAGAGAAAACAAGAAGACACATTCACTTCTATTGAGTGCTGAAAGCAAACAAAAAATGGTTCCCTGAAGGTAAGCAATGGAAGGATACTAGCCATCCAATCAAAAGAATCATCAACTGAAGGAACTATTTTTACCTGGCCTAATTAAAAGAAAGTCATTTGTTAATCCCTGTTGGGTGGCACCACATGGGCAACTTTGCACTTAACTTCTTCAGCACGCAATAGTTTAATCTTTTGCGATCACCCTGGTCGAGAAACACAGGGGGCGTACTAAGCATGTTCAGAAAATACCAGAAGAGGGACCTTGACAGGCATTTGCATCTTCAAAGGAACCAAACAAAGATTTTGTATATAAATAGTTGGAGACATGAAAATGTGCACTCCAGTTTCTGAAATTGTCTTCGGTGGTTGACATGCTTAAATATCTTAAATAAAAAACATACCTCTTACATGTGGTATTGTAAAGCAGTGGTGGAAAATATGGACCTAGGAAGATGGCACCAAGTTATGTACTATTTTCCATCAGTTTGAAACTTGACCAAATCCATTTGGGGGCTTTGATATGGTCAAGAGAATAAGCTCCAGAGCATGCACGAGGCAAAAAAGGAAGCAGACTCCGCTTACACATGTTGCAATTACTTAAGGATGCATGTAGCAAATACACTGTACTCCTTTTTTCAAAGGCAAAAGATAGCGCTACGTTCGAGGGAGAAATTGAGTTGTTTCATTTCTTTACTATGTGAGTAGGAAACACAGAGCAACACTCATTTGATCCCTTTAAAAAAACTAAATTTACTAATGTGCCAGGAGTTCTTTGTTAAAAACACAACACATGGAATGAATTATAAGCAATAGCTACTTCATTTAATTGTAGCAATGGCTTCAAAATCCCAAGTGCAGCCATTACTTAGGAGTGCAGCTCATGAAGTAATGGATGAAAGCTTGCAAGCAGAAACTCTAGCGTAAGAAGGAGCTCCACGTTGGGCTTGCCTTAATACAGGAAAAGAATGCAATGTTATTATCAGATTAAGCGAATCATGGGGCAGGATGCTTATACTTAGGGAAAGAATTACTAAAGCCATATGCCTGCTTTACTGTGAGTGCTTATAGGTACCAGTCAGCTACATAGTCAGTTTTACAGTGCAGCAGAAGAGCAATGATGCTGATGAAATTAAGGGGAGGCGGTTGGTGTTGAATGATCATATATCTACATACAGATATGCATCGGAAAAAAAGGTATGATTAGGGAAAAATTACAACGCTGGAAAACATAATTGTCAGAAATGTCCGCGCCCACTTCCATTCTAAGGTCAAATCAATCAATAATTTTTATTCGATCATTCCGAATATGATCATAAAAGACAGGCATGAAACAAAGCACACAAATTTGAAAAAGGAACAATATATATAAATATTTATAATACATTTAAACTACATGCCAAGACATAAAAACCATGAAGAGACATAAAATGCAACATTACAACAAATGATTTACACAAAGGACTATAAGGGCTGGGGCATAAAGTAGAGTTTGGGTTGGACAGCCATGAATTAAAATAACATTGCCTTCCTCAAGCGCAGCATACTTCTCAAAAGCAACAAACCAAATTACAAGTATCATAACCATTGAACTGCTGTAAAAAAGCAGAGCTGCTTTACACTTAGTAAATTTATACCTGTTCTACAAAGACAATAAAAATCTCCTAGCATAAGGAAGGTAATAATTACAAAAAAAGACAAAGTGCAATAAGGTCTAATTTAATTGTTCGTCTCACTGGCAAAGTTATTTATTTATTATTTCTTTATTTTAGTGTTTTATAGAGCGCAAACTTGACCCGTGAGGGTATCAGAACGCTTTACACGATATACAGAGGTGAACAAACAAAAAATCTAAAGTACAGAAATATACTAAAATATACTTAAAGGTTGGCAAGGGGCAAGGGTGCTGGGAACATAGGGGAAAAAGGAGACACAAGTGTATGATTAACAGTTATAGTTAGAATCAGTAAAAACAAAAGCCCCACATTTTTTCGGCAGGGTGAATTGGTGATCTGAGGAAGAAGCAATAGCCTTAGATTCGTCAGGCACACTGTGGTGGTTGAGGGCAGGCCTTAGATGAGGAATTTACCCATGAGGAAAGTTTTGGCCTCCTTCTTGAAACGTGCTAGGGAAAGGATTCTCCTGATTGCGGGTGGGAAAGAGTTCCAAATTCTTTGTGCTGCCCCATAGGCGCCCTATTGTAGGTTCTTTTTTTCTGAAAATGGGCAGGTTGGAGCAAGAGGTTTCTAGCGGACCGGGAGTACCTGCTTCCTCCAGATACCACTAGTTTCTGTGCCAGATAAGCAGGGGACTTTGTGTATAGAGCCTTGTGTGTAATGTATGCCAGTTTCAGCTGTATTCTGGCCTCTAGAGGGAGCCAGTTCAGCGCTTTCATATGTGGAGAGATGTGGTCGAATTTCCTAGTGCCGGTGATTAGTGTGGCGGCCGCATTGAGGCAGGCTTTAAGAGGTGCCAAGGTGATCATGGGTAATCCTGTGAGGGTGGATGCTTGGACTGCCATTTTTAAGTCAGGAGCATCGATGAAAGGTTTCAGCTTCCACAGATAGCCCAGGTGGAATCTGGCTGATTTAGCCATTGAGTTAATGTGGTCTTGCATGTTCAGGTTACAGTCGAGGATTATGCCCAGAGATTTGGCAGAGTCCACAATGGTCGGCGGGCAGTTTAAGGCTGTGATGGCCTTGATCCACATCTGAATCTCCGGGTTGGCTTTTGATGGGGAGATTAGGAGAAATTCAGTTTTCTTTGCGTTGTATTTGAGTTGGTTAGCAGCTAGCCATTGGGCAGTCAGTTTCAGGGTCTCGTTCAGGGAGAGGATCTCCTCGAGTGATGAAATATTGATGTATATTTTGGTGTTGTACGTGTACATATGATAGGAGATGTTGGCGGCACGAAGAACTTCAATGAGTGGCTCTAAGTGAAGATGAAAGAGGGTGGGGGACAGGGTTGAGCCTTGGGGGACTCCAACCGTGACCGGGGTGGGAGCTGATAGGTTGCCGTTAATGAGGAATCTCTGAGATCGGTTGTGGAGGAAGGACTTGAACCATTCTAGGACAACACCATCGAAACCCATCCTGAGTTTACAGCGTTCGAGTAGTTTTTCATGGTTGACCATGTCGAAGTTGGAAGATAGATCTAAGAGTATTAGAAGGCAGATTATGCCTTGGTCTAGGGCTTGGAGGGCGTTGTCCACATTTTTTTTATGAGTTCATTATCAAACATAATGCCCAAGTTACGGACCGATTTAACTGGCCGAACGGCGGTCGAGGCGTCAGTAGGCCAGAAATTGCTGGGCAGGACATGTGGAATCCTGTTCCCTGAACAGAAAATCACATCAGTCTTACCCGCATTAAATTGTAGCTAGTTGTCCTTCAACCTTCAACCAACAGGCCGTGTCACGCAGGCGATTGTGAAACACTTCCACTGACGTCGACTGATCTCCCTCAAAGGAGAGAATCAGCTGGGTGTCATCAGCATAATTTAAGATGTTGATATTATGTGCTTTGATGACAGCAATCAGGGGTTTCAGATAGATATTAAATAAGATAGGGCTGATTGCCGAGCCCTGTGGCACACCATGCAAAACATTGGTGAAGGCAGATTGAAAGGGAGGGAGGGACACCGCCTGCTGTCTGCCCAGTAAAAAAGACTGGAACCACCGCAAAGAACAGCCCATCACCTCAGCCTCTCTCAGTCTTCTCAGCAGGATCCCATGGTTGACCGTATCGAAGGCTGCAGACAGGTCAAGCAGAATCAGCACAGCTGCCTGACCCCTGTCTGCCCGCCTCCGAAGTTCGTCCATAACGGTCACCAAGGCCGTCTCGGTACCGTGGGATGGCCAGAATCCAAACGGAACCTCCTACAGTAAGTTATGTTGCTCCAAGTGCCTAGAAAGAGTGCTACTAACTACTCGTTCCACAATCTTAGCCAGGAAAGGCAATAGGGAGATAGATCTGTAGTTTATTAGAACACTCTGGGTCAAGGGAGGGCTTCTTAAGCAGAGGTGGCACCAGTGCTTGCTTCCATTGAGACAGGACCACTCCGTTAGCAAGAGACGGGTTACAAACCAAACAACGTGTTGGAAACAACTCTACCTAAAACTCCGTCCAGATTTTATGTGGTACACAGTGAAGAGGAGAGCCAGAGGAAATACCCCGGGCCATCCTACTGAAGTCCTCTGATACCAGAGGCATGAACTCAGATAAATAGTTAACGGCCACACAAATAGGGGTGGCACCACCAACCTCTGAACCACTCAAAACGGGATCGTCAATGCCCATAGTCGCAGAGGCTACAGCCACTGGTTGCAGATGGTCCCCCCCCAAGTCATCAATAATAGATTTAATTTTATCATGGAAGAACCTAGCCAGGTTCTCACAGAGTTCTTGAGAGGGGGGTATCACATTCTTAGAGCAGTCAGGGCTAGTAAGGCTGTTCAAAATGTTAAAGATACCTCTGGAACTAGTAGAGGCATTACGAATCATGGAAGATAAATACTCTGCCTTGGTCCTTATAATCTCCTTCTTATAGCCCTCAATTTTAGATTTCCACGAAAGCTTGTCTTTATCCTTATAACCTCGTCTCCACCTCCTCTCAACCTGCTTGCACGCTAATTTCAATTTTTTCAGATTATCGTTAAACCAAAGTACTGAGGGTGTACCCCTACATCTATGGTTTTTCAAAGGGGCCAAGGAGTCCAAGACCTAGGTAATCTTCAGGCAAAGAGAGGCATAATTCTCCTCAACTTGCTTATCTAAAGAGAAGCAGTCCTCAACCTTGAACATAGAGACATGACCCCTCTTCCGAAGGAGAACCTTCCAGTCTCTACTGATGTATTCCGTAGTAGAGAGAGCTGCCTGAGTGTTGTGGGTGCTGGAATTTACAAAGAATTTGATCAGGAAATGGTCAGTCCACTCCATGGGCAGAGTTTCCCCAATATACAGAAAATGGGCTTCTGAAAAAATTAAATCAAGAAGGTGCCCGCTGTAATGAAAGATGTTAACTCTTGACATTCTTCACTAAAAGGAACCTGGTGATAAGCTGAAGCCATGTCCAAGGTGGTGAAGTAGCATGCACCATCCAGAGTAGAAACGAATTCCTCTATGTTTGGAAGTGGGAATTTGTCAACAATCACTTCTCTATTCAGTGCACGAAGGTCCACACATAAGCGAATCTCGTTATTAGGTTTGCGAGCTATCACAATTGGAGCGAGCCATTCTGTCGCTTCAACAGGTTGAATTACACCAGTTGACTTCAACAGGTTGAATTACACCAGTTGACCTATCTCCATTTTTACTGCTTCTTGTACACATATGGGAATACGTCTTACCCTTGCCGCAACCAGAGTTGCACCAAGTTTCAATTTTATATGGTGATTATAACCTTTTAAACATCCCAAATTATCAGAGAACAACTCACCAAACTCTTTTACGAACTTGTTACCATCCCCTTCAACCGATTGAACTTGCACAGAAGGATGTCCATTTGGATTGAGAATGACACCTAAACGTGCCTGATGTGACCAGCTCAACAAGCTGTCACCACGTTCAGCCACGTAGATTTTTGCATCAGTAAATCTTCCTTTAAACTCTATCCCATCCTCGTCGCCAATATAATAAGGCGGAATCACACAGGATGCAGATCGTTCAAGAGGTATTTAATATAACCTCATCCAACAGCCAGCATAACTCAACTATCACAAGTAGAACACGGTACAAAAGAGAGACATGGTTCCATGCTGAGCATTCCAGCAAGGAATCATATAACGTCATTACACCCACCTTTATGAGTGGCCTTGGATATCTGTTGAAAGAGGCCAAGGCCTTCACATGAGTCAAGTACATTATAAAAGCCGGAGTCAAGAGAACCATTTAACCACAAATTAAAATCACCCAAGATCGCTAATTTACAGTGCGTAGCTGCCATATTCGTGAAAGTATCCAACAGTGATTGCTGCTGATGCACACTAAAAGCCCCAGGAAGTCTATAACAAATGATCCCCGTTAAAATAAGAACATGGTTGTTCTTAATGGCAAAGCCAAGTAGTTCAAATGCTGCAACCACATCAATATCAATAGTCACCAACTTCATAGTGTCTTTATAAATTACCCCAACCCCACCCCCCCTCCCACTTAGTCTTGGTTGATGATTGTTAGATTTGGGGGTCTCTGATTGGCACAGGTAAGGACTTTGTGACAAGCAGGGACCCTCTCCTCTAGTCATTATAAGGGGATCACCCTCTAGAATAACCCCTGCTCACCCTCTAGGTAGTGTGACGCAAGCAGACAAGGCTAATCCCAGGGCGTCATTTAGTTAAGCATTTATGACCATGTACAACAATATACAGACCCACCACAAATGGACACCAGGCGTAGTTATGTAGAAATACGTCTTCTTTATAAAAAAGATGGCAGTAGATAATGGAAGGCTTAATACAAGACCAATATAACATTAAATGGGGCCACAGTACTTTGGTATCAAAAGGATTCTTTAAAGTTCTTCAGGAAGGTTTCACTCGCAAGTTCAATTAGCTTTTAAAATAGTTCAAGTAGCTTTTAAAAAGATTCCAAAATCTTTAAGGCAAGGCTCAGTTCTGCTTGGCAATGTTTTTCACTGTGGTCGCTTTGTAGCGCTGCTATACGCCTCGTGTGCTTCGTGAGGTTGAAAAAGGACAGATCCTCCCGATGCTCTCGTGCCTCGCGGTACGGTGCATACGGCGCGGCTGGTTTTACCCAGGGGTACGAGTCGTAGCACTCCTGTGCGACTCGTACTCTGTGAACGAACAAAGGCTCTCAAAAGGCTACGCGCCTCTCGAACTCTCCCGTCCCGGGCGCGACGCACAGCACAATGCGCACAATGAGGTGGTTACGTTTAGCAGGTGGTACGAGTCGCAACGTTGCAGTGCGACTCGTTCTCAGCAATTTGTACTTTAACCATGTGGGGAAAACAAATGTTGCGGACCCCGAGTCCGATGCGAACTCCTGCGTGAGTTAGAATGGTACAGTACCTTTGTTTAGTGCTTAGACGCTGCGAACCATGCAGGTTCGAGGCGGACTCATGTGGTGGATGACTCGTACTTCTTCGGTACGCGTTGGGGGTGAAAACATACCTTTGGATCAGCTGCGGCGTAGTGTTTTCCGGGCAGGCAGGCACCGCACAGGGCCTCTTAGTACGGATCGTACCAGAGGCTCGTCAGGGTGAAGCACGGCCCTTTAGGATGCAGGAGGGCAGAGCGGGGCGGCGAAGTATGTTTTAAATGTACAGACCGTCCGGGGCTTTGGAATGCGCCCCGATTCAATTCAGGCGGGAGGGGTGGGGTGCGCACAGCGCGCTCCAGTTTCAGGGGAGGTGATAGGGAAGCGGGCGGCCCGGCACAGCGTAGAGAGCGGCTCAAACTCGAGCGGGGCTCTCAGCGGGCAGGGGCGGCCGGGCTCCGGCGTGTCACTGCCCTAGGAGGGGGCGAGGGCACCAGAGATCACGGCTCCGGCGAGGGCGGAAAATACAACAACTCAGCAGCAGACGGGCAAAGGCAGGATGAGCCCAATGGTCCTGGGGCTCAGGTCAGGGGCAAGCTCATGTCCAAGCCCTTGGAGATCGATTTCAGAGTTCTGCACAAGTTGAAATAAAGAGCCTTTCTGTAGTCTTGGTCTTCTCTCCTTCTTGCAGCAAGGCACCCACTACAGGCAAGTCTCTCAGGCAGAGACAGTAGTCCCCCATGTAGTTTGTCCTGGGTCCTCCTTTTCGGGCAGAGTTTCTTCTTGGTGAAGACAGGATCTAATGTTTAGGAGCAGGGATCCTACTTTTACACCTTTTCTTTTGTTCTTGCAGGCCAGGGGGCCTGAGCCTGGTTCAGCCCAGTTTTGGAGCACTTTGTTGTGGTAACTATGGCTTCTTCTTTCAGTGAGCAGGGCAGAGACATCAGACGCTCCGCAGGAGGTGGAGCCAGCATTGTGGTGGCAGAGCACAGCCCTATTCAGAGTCAAGGGGCACTCCTCCCACCCATCCTGGTGTAATCTCTCTATTCACCACCTGGCAACCCAGACTGTCTCATGGAATTCCCCAGCTCTGTCACTCACAGAAACCAGACAGCAGATACACATCTTAGCAGAGGCGGGCTGAAATGGTCAGGCAAGCAAATGCTAACTTTCTAAAAGTAGCATTTGCAAACACAGGATATTAAAATAAACTTTACTAAAATAAGTATTTTATTATTCTGAGTTCAGCCTACCAAACTTGACTTTCTACCATGTTCCCTGCAGGGATTAAAGGGTGTAATAATTCCAGCAGCCCATTCTGGCCTATGAGAAAAGGTAGCCTTACAATAGTGTAAAACGTAAATGGCTGTAATTCACTATTAGGACATGTCACACACATCAGGGCTTGTCCTACATTATGCTTACAATGCACCCGACCTTTGGGCCTACCATAGAGGTGACTAATATGAAGTTATGGGAAGGTTTAGGGATTGGCAAGTAGGTGCACTTGCGCAGTCAGCATGACAGTACCAGACTGCACGCAGGTTCTGCAGTGGCAGACCATAGACACATTTTACTAGGCTGCTTCTGTGGGTGGCACAACCAGTGCTGCAAGCCCACCCGCAGCATTTGTATTTACCTGGCACTCCTGGTGCACTTTACTGGGGTCTGACAGTAAACCAAATAAGCCAATCATGGAAACCAATCACATATAGCAATTTTACAGTAGGGAGAGCATATGCACTTTAGCACTGATCAGCAGTGGTAAAGGGCCCAGAGTCATTATACCAACAAAAACAGGCCAGCGAGAATATAGGAGGAAGGCAAAAAGTTTAGGGATGACCCTGCAGAGAGGGACAAGTCCAACAATGATAGATTTTGTAGCTGGGCGGACAAGCCCAACCGGGGTCAACCTCAGAATCTTAGTAGGTCCAAGTCTCTGTCATAAACAAAACATCAAGCTCGTGTAGTTCCAACATCAGCTGAAGTTCCACACTATGCTTGGGCAGAGACCTAACATTTAAAAGCCCACAAGCCAAAAGACCTTTGTCTAAAAATTCTCCTATAGGAGCGGCCGACTCAGCAAACCAGAGAACCCCCTTAACTCTACCTAACTCACCAATATGATAAAGCTCATCACTAGAATAACTTATAGGTCAAGATCCCATATCAGATCCCACACCAGCGCCAAAATAGGCAGCGTGGCTGGCGCTGAGAGCGTCCTTAGCGCAGACGGGCAGAGACCGGCTTGCCTTTGGCGCACCCACTGCGCGCATCCGCTGTGCGCTCGCGCCATCGTCGAAATTTATAGAGCCCTGACTTGAGGAGCAGAAAAAGCTAGAACGCTAACTCCAAGATGGCGTATCCGCTCGCACGGACGGACCCCGCAAATCAAGGAGTTGGAGCATAGTAGTTTCAGTGCTGTGCCCCGGTCTGAATCCAGATTGGAAGTCATCAAGTAGGTGGAAGTTGTTGATGTGCTGACTTAGTTGCTGTTGTACACACTTCTCTAATACTTTGGCTAACAGAGGGATATTGGAGATAGGTCTGAAATTCTCGGTGGAGGCTGGATCCAGTGATGGTTTTTTAAAATAGGGAGGACTTGGCCGGCTTTCAAGGGGTCCGGAATTGATCCCTGCTGGAAAGAGGCGTTGATTATTGCAGTCCAGCAAGGAACAATGGATTGGGAGGCAGCAGCGAGGCAGTTGGATGGTAGCGGGTCATTAAAGTGGTTATTTGGGTTTAAGGTAGAGAGGATTTTAGAGATGGAGTCTTCTTCATAGTATTCGAAGTCGGTCCAGCGTGCTTGGTTTTTAGGTGAGGCTAGTGGGGGTAGCATGGAAATATCATCTAAGAAATATAGCCATAGTGGGAAACATAACAACCAATGTATTGTCCCTAGTCTGAATCGAGTTAATAAAGTACGTTCATACACATTCTGCACCAAAAGAAACAAGCATTGAAAATGCAATAGGTCTTGCTTTGATTAAGTTAAAGCCATTTGCTTTGCTAATGGTATTGTATAGCAAAGCAAATGGCTTTAACTTAATGAAAGGTGAAACCTACAGCATTTTTAATGCTTGTTTTTTGTTAGGCACGGGGAGATTAAGTGATTTGCCCAGAATCACAGAATTTTGAGCTCGAAACCGGTTCTCCAGCTTTGAGGTTAGACCACTCTAGCCGTAAGGCTATATTCAGTGAAAGAACTTCTCCCTTCAAGGCCGCCCTTGGCACCAGAAACCGGTGTGTAAAATGTCATTTTGTCATTATGTCATGTGAAGGGCGCGAAGCTCTTGTGCTGTGTGAAAGTCGGCAACAAAATGGCCCTTGAATAAAATGCATTGATCCTAATGCGCAGTAGGAAATCATCAGCCCATTACTGTGAAAACCTCAGAAATTAAAATTCAATATTTATCAGTGCGTGCTCGGGGTCACCACTGCCCGCACCCGCCCCGCTGCAAGTTCGAGAATCATCTTAGAACGTATCAGGTGTAAACAGGCATGGGCATTGATCAGAATGTTACAGGCCCTTTTTGTCTGAAATGACCCAGCAAAACTATTGACTGGTCTTCTTACCTGTTGGTGTTGGAGCCCGACGACAGAGCACAGCACAATTACAATCATACATACAATGAAGTCATGTACACATCATATTCTGGCTGTCAGGGCCATCTTCAGGAATTCTGGGGTCCCAGGCAAGACGCACTTTGCCACCCCCATTCACAAGAAGTTTGAATGTATTACCTGTTATCTGACCATGTGACACAAACAGTGTAAATTACACATGAAACCTTCAGAACTGCAGGCACCAAAACAGGTGAAAGTTGAAGTGGCCCGGTGTGAACGAGAGGTGAAAAGAGAGGGGGTAGGCACAGAAAGACGTAGAGAAAGGCAGAGAATGTAAAGAGACTAGGATGTGATGAAATAAGGAAAAAGTGACACCCAAAAGATTATTTTTTAATTCAATGCCTACATCTGTCTGAAAGCGTGAGAGTTGAAAATGCAATAGGTCTCGCCTTTCATTAAGGTAAAGCCATTTGCTTTGCTAATGGTATTGTATAGCAAAACGGCTTTAACTTAATGAAAGGCGAGACCTATTGCATTTTTAATGCTTGTTTTCTTAGTTGGTAGGTATGCGGTCTCCACCAAGTAGTGCCGACACCACCCACAGATAGAATGGTTGCAAGTTGTGGAGCACTGTGGCTTCTGCAATGGCAGTGTTTGAAGTGGTGCATTTCATTATACAACGCTCGCCCTCCTTCTCCAAATGATGACGTTATTCCAGGAGGACAGAAAGCAGAGAAGGAAAAATCAACCTGAATGAGTCACATTGGAAATCAGTAGGGATTTTTCAAGGAGCCCTCACTCACCACCCTGGGTGGTGACATGCGTCATCATCGGGCCCACCAGGAGAAGCCGAATGCCTCCCTGGTGTGCTACAACGCCAGATTACTGCAGAGCTGGTTATTCGTGGCAATAGTGTCAAAAGAAATGCGAGTTAAAAATGTCAAAGGCTGTACCATACAAAAAGTTTATTCAATGGTCAGTCTGACATAGATAAAATATATGTGTGGGAAATCTACCAAATAATGGTTTGGTTGTTTCCACTTAAAGTGGGGTCGACATGTTTCTGCCCATCTATGTGTAATTTACTGGGCTTTCATCAGGACCATAAGTAGTGTACCTC
The DNA here is from genome assembly GCF_964263255.1 of Lissotriton vulgaris. NCBI lineage: Eukaryota > Metazoa > Chordata > Amphibia > Caudata > Salamandridae > Lissotriton > Lissotriton vulgaris. The sequence goes on along the minus strand of NC_141699.1, from coordinate 585,813,685 downwards.
GGCGGTATGGGCACGCTAAGGCCCACCCTTACCAGAGGACGTGAAAGTTAAAATCAGGTGTGAAAATGAGATTGTGCAAAAAACAAACCATCAAGTTGTGGGTTTTCCCTCAATTGAGAGGAACCTGTATAGTCTGAAAACAAAAGGACATACATACAAAGAAGACAAATAACACATAATTAGTGCAATCCATCTTTTAAGTTTCCTGCAAAAATGATCTCTGCGTGGACGTCCAACCCCACAACTTGATGGTTTGTTTTTTGCACAATCTCATTTTCACACCTGATTTTAACTTTCACGTCCTCTGGTAAGGGTGGGCCTTAGCGTGCCCATACCGCCGAGGTACACTACTTATGGTCCTGATGAAAGCCCAGTAAATTACACATAGATGGGCAGAAACATGTCGACCCCACTTTAAGTGGAAACAACCAAACCATTATTTGGTAGATTTACCACACATATATTTAATCTATGTCAGAATGACCATTGAATAAACTTTTTGTATGGTACAGCCTTTGACATTTTTAACTCACATTTCTTTTGACACTATTGCCACTAATAACCAGCTCCGCAGTAATCTGGCGTTGTAGCACACCAGGGAGGCATTCAGCTTCTCCTGGTGGGCCCGATGATGAAGCATGTCACCACCCAGGGTGGTGAGTGAGGGCTCCTAGAAAAATCCCTACTGATTTCCAATGTGACTCATTCAGGTTGATTTTTCCTTCTCTGCTTTCTGTGCTCATACATTTGTCTTTCACGACACTCTTTTGTTGTTTGAAAAGATTGACCAGGGGGACCAAGAGTGTCCTTTACAACTCCCTCTCTCTCAATTTGTTGTTACCCAGTTATTCCAGGAGGTACACTTCAGAATGGTAGTTTCGATAGCAGCGTCGGTTCTTCTGACAAGCAATGTGGGAACCATGTGTCCATTTAACAGTGGTTTTGGTCTCCTACAGGAAAATTAGCTGCCGACCCTACAAAGATGTGACGATTTCCCACTGCAATAGGCGGAGTCACTCACTGTCTGTCGGTGACTGCAGGGGGGGGCGGCATGTAGCCAGGTTAAATCACACCTGGTATCAGGAGCTGAGGCAAGAGGCATGAATGAATGAATGAATGGAACATCTCTAAAGTGCACTGCCACTTGTAGATGAGCATCCTGGTGCTATACTAAGAAGCGCTGTGAAACCTTGTCAAGGTACCTGAACAGATCAATTACATTAGGGCGTGACAGTGAATATTTTATGCCCACATCTTCGATGCTCAGTGGAAACACTACGTACCTTGAAGGTTGCAATCAACTTTGGCGCAAATCAGTGTCCACAGGCACCCCCTACAAATTTGGGAGTCAAGGCACTAGATGGTTTCTTACATCCTTTTAATTTTGGAAACATGCCTAATTCAATCAAACAAAAGCTTTACATCCAATAGGTTGGACGGCACATAGAGCTACCCATTGGAGAACCTGGGGTAATAGGGCCTTCTTGTTAGCATCCCTTCATACTAATGAGTGCACAATTAGGTCTCTACGGCAAGCTCTTCCCTACACGTGACGTTTTACCTGGATAGGCACAGGCTGTACCAGCAAGATGCCTGACAAGCTCGTCAGACTCTTTATACCTTAGTTATCCCCATACAAAAATGTGCCTGTAACAGTTGAAACTTGCAGGCACGCTGAGCAGCGACACTACAGCGAGTGTGCATGTCAGAGTCAGGATAACAATATAGGCCTTCTTTTCTAATGAACTTCGCAATCACTTTTCCCACTAATTATCTACAGTGCAGGTATTGCAAAACTATAAATACCAGCTCGCATGCTGAAAGCGGAGCTTGCAAAACTTCGTACCAGCTCGCACGCATGGCTCCACATAAAACACATAAACATGCACACAGATCAGGCTGCAAGGGGAAAAAGAACAAGCATTAAGTTTAAAGCTGAGCGCAGCGCCGCTTCACGGACACTGCGCTCGGTTTCTTTATATATTTTGTAACTTTAACACTGAGCGTGGTGTCCTTGAAGTGGGCGCTGCGCTCAGTGTTAAAGTTAAGAAATATATAAATAAACGGATTGCGGTGTCCGTGAAGTGGCGCCGTGCTCAGTTTCAAAGTTAAAGACAGCAGCTGTGTCTCTGAGAGAGACCGAGCGAAGGGTCTGCTCGGAGAGAGAGACGGAGGGAAGGAGAAAACAAATAGTGCTCACCCAGTAATTAAAGGCCATAGTCTAACGCTGCTAGTAAAAGATCAAATCCTGGTGGATGGGGCCAAAAGTGGACAGGGCGGCAACAAGGAGGGACTAAAAAGCCTCCTTAACAATAGAATGCCAGTGTTTAGCCTCAGCTAATATGCGAGCCAATGGGTAGAGCGGCAGGGGCTTCAGGTCCCTTTCCTCAACTGTATTGATTTCAAGAAGCTCTCGAATGCTGAGAGCAGCGCATGCGCGCTACTATCGCCAGCCGAGACCTAAAAATGGGGCAATCCCAGCTGTCTGATCTAAACTATAATCTCTTTCAAATGGTTTCACCACTTCCACAGCCTCCCTCGTAGCCTGCCTTTTGCCTTAAGAAACGGTCCTGTACCCAAGTTATATGTTTTTTTGTCATGGTATCTGGTTCCTCAAACAAATACGAACAGCCCAAGGACAAAGTGGTATCTCTTATGTTCTTTGGCCACAGGATGTTCAATCCATGATCATATAAAAGGCTTTCTCGAACAACAGCCCGATTAGCTCTGCTTCCTTGTTTGTCCAAATTGGACACCAAAGATCCAAAGGGACTGCATAAATGAGGTCCTGGACATACGCAAGGCCTAATTCTTGATGCAAGGAAAAATGAGGGGTCAATGGCGAGACCCCCAACAAGCGTCGGCAAAATCTATTTTCCTCCACTTGGATAGACCCTGCATCTCTGTAGACTCGTATCCCCATACCATACATCACGGTTGGAAGTGACATCCTTTTATAAATTTCTAAAACTAGACCCACTGGTTTTCTATCAATACATGCAGCAAGGAAAAAGGTAGTGCCAACAGCTAGAGAAAAACAAGTCAGTCTACTTCTAATACATTTAGCCCAAGTGCAGGCGTCATTGAATTCCAATCCAAGTTATGGAAAGGAACTTACCCTATCTAATTTTTTTCCCTCCAATAGATAGGGTATGAGTTTTGGTGTTCCTAGGGCCAACACCATAATAAATATTTTTGAGAAATGTGTCTACAGATCTAGGCCCTTCATTAATACTACAAAACTGGTAATCAAGTTCTTCAGGCTGTTAGCACCATGTCATCCGCATATAATAATGCAGTCACAGTCATTTTCTCAACGCATGGCACATCCGCCCGGGAAGTAACCAATGACTATTCCAGATCATTAATGTATAGCAAGAAGAGGATGGGGCAAATGCACAACCATGGCGAACTCAAAGATTAACTTTAAAAGGGGCACTGTACTCGCCAGCCTTCCCAAATCTTACTGAGGCCAAAAGATCCTGGTGAAGTATAGGAGTCTTAAGAAGGAGACCAGATCCGCTTACAGGCCCACAGACTCAAGGGTTGCCCACAATTTAGGCCTTTTTATGCAATCAAATGCACTTGAGAGATACATAAACTCAAGATGATTGTAGTGTCCTTCGCATATTTATATTTTACCACGATAAGATGTAAATTCAATCACTTCTCGATGGTCCGCAGGCCCCTCCTTAAACAATAGTGCACCCACAAGCGGATATTACTCTCACTTCACCAAAAAAGGAGCCGTTTTAATATAACTCTGCCAATTAATTTGGCAGTGGAATCCAACAGGGATATCGGGTGGTAGCACCTTGAATCAAGGGCATTTCCGTTTTTGATGATAGGAACAACAACTAACAAGCGCCAAGAAGGTGGAATCCCCGCTCAAGAAACTGTGTTAAAAGCAGTAGTTAACACTGGTGTCCAAAACCCTGGATACTCTTTAAATAAATCCATGGGGACCTCATCTGGTCCCGGTGGCTTTTTTACTCGGACTGTCGTGAATGGCTTTAAGGACTTCCTGCTCTCTGAAAAACAATCTGGAGCATGGTGACCTCTCAATCTAGGGTCATGGTATTAGAGGAATAAACAACAGAACAATGTTCACTCAAAACTTCAGGAGAAATGTGGACGGTGACTTTATCTGGACAATTCCGGTGATATGCCTGCCCGCACAGCCTTCCAGAACCCATGACAGTTTTTCTTCTCACAAGCGACAGTAATCGCCTCCCAGTTCTTATCCTTGAGAGCTGAATTCCTCTTTTTCTATGCCAGAGCATATGCACGTCTGCAGGCTTCAATCAGGCTCTGTTTTCTGGGCATTAGCTTTAATGCCTTACGCAGGCTGTCATTTGCCGCCCTGCATGCTTTGTCAAATCTTGATTCATCCTGGTGGGGAACCCTGTCTGTGGGTCTAGTCAGCATGCCTTTTACACAGGACATTAGTTCCTGAAAGCAACTTAGGACCACACCAGGATCTTGGGCATCTGAGGAGCAAAAACTCACCAAATCTATGCTGCTACCCTTTGATGTTTTTCATGGCTAACCTCATATTAGCATGTCGCCAGACCAGTATACGTCCAGCATATTGCCTGGTCTCACCCTGGAGATACCCATTAAGGGACCATCTCTCAGGGAAGCCAGGAAGGGTTTCGCGGCGGTCGAAGCGCCTTGGGACCCTACGGGTAAGTAGTGCGCTATATAAATGCCAATACATTTACATTTACATTTTTGTGTTCAGCACTTTTGCGAGCCTAGGGGGTGTTTACTGTATGCGTTCACTCGCTGCCCTTTTCATCAAATAGTATATACAAGAAGTTTACGAAAAGCTGTAACAAGAAACATGGCGATGAAGCAACACTCAGAAAAAATGTGTGATCAGAGAAGGAAGTTGCTCTCTTGTGCAAAATCTAATGGCCATCAACAAAAGAGAGCTAGCTGCCCGACTAGAGGGATACTAACAGGTGAGGCGCAAGAGGAGACGTCACCGCCCCCATGCCCTGGATTTAGGGTTGTCACCCCTTAAAAACTCCACCCCACTCTTTGTCTAACACAGATTGGAACTTGGGAAAGACAGGATGTCCTTTGACCAACATAGAATGCCAGAGGGCTAATAATGCACATTTTGTGTATGGCACGTAGGCATTCTTTATTGTTGAATTATTCAGCCATTAGAAACTTCATATCATGATAAAACAATAAATTATACAAGTTTAAAGGATTCAATACACATATTTTGGGGAACAGAAAAATAAGCTCCTGCTTGTGTATGGTTATTTATATGGCACAAATCGAGCAGAGCTGCAACAGAAGTCTTTACAAGCAGACGCACCGCGTTAAGATATAGGTAAAAAAAAGAAATACAATTTGTACATTTTTATCAGGAGTGAAAGGGATGCAGCAACTGAAGCACCTCGAGGTATATCACATCTCTTAACTAGTAGTTTAAATGCTTCTTGGAGATTTGCGTTTTTATGTCCTTATGCGACGACAAGTGTGACTGGTGAAGAGCACATACATGGAAAAGATTTGTCCCGAAATCTTAAGACTTCCTCTTGCTGTGTCTTGTTTTTTGCTGATGCTCAGTTTTTCAGCTTAGAGGGATGACAAAAACCATTAATGGGTTGTTGGCAGATCTTGAAGATGAAGTGGGCTGGGATCAGGAGCCTTATGGAGTTGGTGATGTGTGTCCGAATTTCAGTGATTTCATTCCCACAATCAGCAGCCGATTGGGAGATGATTTTCATTCATGGAAAGAGTGGGTTAGGGACGCCTGCAAGCAGGTCGTTGCCACTAAACTAACAAGAGAGAATCAGGACTTGCCTGGTAGATCTGGTTTGCTTCCATTTACTCTGGGTTTACTTTACTTAGGAGAGTGGGCCAATGTGTGTGTGTGTATGTTTTTATTTGTTGCAAAGTGCTTTTCACGGATAAGTCTGGGTCAAAGATGAAGCAGAGACATTTGTGTTCTGTCTGAGTTGTGGGGTAATTCCTTCTAGTTGCAGGCTGTTTGAGTCAATCCTGTCACCTAGATGTGGGAGCGGAATTTGGCAATAAGGTTGTATTTCTTTCTTCTAGGATTTAGTTTCAGATATGCACTTGACATTGACGTTTTTTCAGGGCTTTAAGCGGGATGAAAAAACTAGGGAGTCTCTCAAAGGGGCGTGGCCAATGTAATTAAGCTAAAAATATGTGCTTAGCATAGTGTACTGCCCGACTTGTATTTTGCTGTTTCTGTCATTGCATCCTGATATATGATACTAAAAGTAACATCATACTGATGTAAATAATTAATTTACTCTCTTAATTTCTATGCAGGTAAGTAATAACTCAATCGGAAAGAAGGAAAACAGAGTCCGTGGTGTAAGAGTTTCTAAGGGTTTTATTCCTCATAAAGGAATCAGGATATCATGTTCTGACCACCACACAGGATGTCAGAAGGGATAGATGAGCGCGCCGTCGTTTATTGACAATACATAGCTTATATACTTGATTACATCATAATGTTCAATGTAAGAGGCGTAACAGCTGAGAGAAGACAAGATAACAGTATACACGTGGTGCTAGTACATCATCAAGAGGCGTAAACTAGGCGTGAACTAGGGTGTGTGCTAGAAAACGTCACTGATAGGTGACGCAAGTGGGTGGCACCAAGGGGTGGTGCTAACAGAATGTTGCAATGTCAGCAGAAATCGGAAGCTTGGATGCGCGCGCAGCTGCATGACGTGTGATAGACGGGGTGCAGGGGACTTGACATTTACACTGACGGAAAGAGACAGAAGTCTGGCATGTCAGATCAACTTGTGCTTCTATCATATCCGATATCTGATGTTTAGGAACTAAGCTATCTGGGCAGGAAGGTCTCTAGAGCAGAAGCTATTCTATACTTGCTGTGAGTGCGTGTATAAGCGCCTGAGTGTCTGTATGAGAAGCGTGGGGGCATGGGGCCTTCCATGGAAGCATGGCAACAGAGGCTATGAATTACTTGCATAAAGACAGGTCGGCCCTTTAGCCCTGTAGCTGAGGAAGGATGTTTACTGAAGCTAGCAGGCTGGAATGTATCTTCGGGGAGGAAAACAGATAACTCGAAGGTTATAGTCAATCTTTGGCAGGCAGCAGGCTGAGCTGAGCACGGAGGGCCGCGCTAGAAGTAAGTCAGAGTTCACGGGTACGGGGGCTGCTTGGGCAGAGGCCCTCGCAGTCAGAAGCCAGAAAAGAGGCTCGGTGGCAGAGATTCAGGGCCTACTTTCAGCCATGCTGAAAAACGTAGGAGTACACTTCAAAAAGACGTTGGCATAGCATACTTAGGAACGGACCATCAAACCCATTCATGGTGGGTCTGAAAGAGGACAAGTTAACGTTGGACGCAAATGTATTTGCGTCTTCATAGCTGGTACAGGAGGGAAGTTACATGCACTTTTAACTCGTACATGGAGTCGGTGGGGTACTCGCTAGGGAACACAACATGACCATAAAATTTATATTACCTCATTCCCTCCTTGTTCCCTACGGACCCTTCATGATATATCGATCCTCATAAATCGATCGGTTTGTTCTTGTAACATTATATGTTCGTCTTTCTTTCTTTGACTGTTTGAGAGGCAACTGGAATGCTCAATGCAGGATGTGGCACACAGTCCACATATCGCTGGCCCACACTGCAGGCACAGGCAACAACTGAATACTATAACAAGGCCAATGCCTAGGAACGATAAGATCTTCCATCCCCAAGCTGTCAACGTAGTCCAGAACCAACCGGACCAAGTCCAGGTGCCTGGATTCTGATGTATCTGATTTGCAATTTTATGTAAACGGGTGATAGCTTGATAGACAGATGGTGCGTTTTGTGGAATGAAAACACAGCAACTTGACCCGATGACCTTACAAGCTCCACCTCTATCTGCCAAGATGACGTCAATCACAAGACGATTTTGAAGGACAACAGTCCGTATAGCGGACTGCTCCTCTGTTAGGTTACCTAGAGCGGAGGCAGTTTCGTTCACTACTGCTTCAAGTGTTCTCGTTAATCTGCGTATTAATTTACTGTTTTGGACAGGTCCTAGGAAGAAAAAGAATCCTTTATTGAAATCAGTGTACTGTTCCCATGCCGTTTCTGTGTAGTCGACAAGGGGAATATCTCTTTTGGGTCTATTCGGTGCTAGATTCGTATTTCTATGGTAATCAGGAGGAGCTAGGAAAACAGGTGGCAGAAGGAATGCAATGTAACAGGTACCATCCCAATCTGGAGGCAAACGTATGTATGCGGTATGACCACAAACAAAGTAGGAATGACTGGTAGCTTTAAAAGACGATTTACCATGGTCACTGAACTCGACCACAGTAGTGCATTTACTATGACCTACGTGTACTGAACCTTTCTTGCTAACACATAATTCACCTGTGACTGGTAACACTAACATATGGGGCAGAACTGGAGCAGTTTCAGATTCAACAGTGAGGATCATAAGGCTAATTGTGTAATTACCTAATCCATATACTTCATTTTCTAGATCAGTTCCTATTCGAGTGGGAAGTCCTTCTTGATCAGGATAACAGACGTTGAGCAGGACTAAGTTCAAGTTTCCCCAAACCCAGCCCCCATCGAAAACAGCAATATCAGGATCTAAAGAATTAATTATTTTAAACCATGCTCCACAGGAGCCATTGTGAGTGAATGGGTACGGAAAGAGGGGCAGAGCTCCCTTGTAATTCTGGTAGGGAGGGAGTCGGCCACATATCCAACAGTCTGTAGCATTATTTGTCTGATGGGAATGGTGTAACATACTAATGAATGTATTGTTGCGCAGCGCAAGTCTGTAAGAGAGTTCATGTGCAGGAAGTTCACTAAAAGTGTGTTCAGCAGAGACATTGTAAGCAGATTGTTCACGCCTGAAAATAGGCCAGTACATAGGAAGCAGAATGCTGGCAATAATAATTAGAATACTCAGAATAAACATGATTATTAGTGTCACTATGCAGTGACTACGAAGTGATTTGCAATATGTTCTTCTCTTTTCCTCTCTCTCTCTAACTCGATCTAGGGGATACATGTCAGAAACTATTTAACCGATTCACCTAAGGGAGGACTTAAACAATTAAACTGTCTGACTTGCTAGATCGAAGCTTCATTCGGTAAAGTTCTTGAGGAGTCTTTTCTCTCTTAGGCACAGTAACGTCTTGTGCTTCGACACAGTCTTTGGTGGGGGTGGACGAGTCAGAGTCCTGTTTCAGTCCGTTTTTTAGTTCATTGCATAGTTTGATGTGACTCGTGTGGACCCACCCCTTTCTCCCCTCGATTTTCACGGCGGTCCTGGTGGTAAGCAGAACGGTCTTTGGGGACTTCCAGCGGGGCTCCAGCGGACTTTTCCGGTCGAAATTCCGGACGACTACCAGGTCACCTGGACGGACCTCATGCGCCTTTACATCGGTGTTGTCAGGGAAGGCTGCGGCAACCTGTGAACGACATGATTGGAGTGCAGACATCAAGGAGGCAAGGTAATCTGTCAACATGTTACAATCAATATCAGTGATCTTTTTCGGAACGGGCGTCCCCCACATATTCGGCGGTCTGCCAAAGACCACTTCGTACGGGGATAGCCCTGATCTCGAGTGGGCAACCATTCTCATGTAGAATAGTGCCACGGGCAGGGCGACTATCCAGTCGACCCCTTTTTCCTGACAGATCTTGGCAAGACGGATTTTTAGTGTCTGATTATGCCTTTCTACAAGGCCGGCTGCTTCGGGATGTCGGACACAGTGGAACCTCCACTGATATCCTAGCAAGAGGGAAACTTGTCTCATCAGCTCGGACGAGAACGGCTGTCCGTTATCTGAGTACACGACACGGGGCAAACCGTACCGTGGGAAGAATTCACGAACCAACTGTCTGGCAGTGGTCGGAGCAGTGTAGTCTGGGACTGGGTATGCTTCGGTCCAGCGGGACAGAGCACAAACGATTACAAGAACATACTTAAATCCTCTACAGCTATTCATCTGGATATAATCCATCTGGAGGACTTCAAAAGGGTGATCGGGAGGATGAAATCCACCTTGCTCAACAGGGACGCTTTTACCTGGATTGAACTGACAACAGATCATGCAAGTACGCACTTTCTGTTTTGCTGCTGCTCGTAAGTGTTTGTTGTACCAGAGATTCTGTAAACTGTCTAACATGGCTTTCTCTCCAAGATGGGCAGGACTATGTGCTGTATTTATCATGACTTGAACCATTGAGTCGGGGAGAAACCATATAGATTTTCCCTTCGTCACCCAACCTTGATCTGTCTGAATCCCTCCTAGTTCAGTCCATTTCTTTATCTCCTCTGGAGTAGCATGTGTCTGGATATCAATTACATCTAGGGTGGGATCTCTAACTGCCATACACTGGGTCTGGACTATTGTCTTTGTCACATCAGTAGTCTGGGTGTGAGTCAGTGCTGTATGTTTTGCTGTCTGGTCTGCCAGGTCGTTACCCTGGGAAACAGAATCTGTGACTTTAGTATGTGCCTTACACTTCATGACTGATATGCCCGAGGGCAAATGTATTGCTTCTAACAGTGCTTGAATGAGGGGGCCATGTTGTATCTTGGCCCCATGGGAAGTCAGAAAACCTCGTTCTTGCCAGAGGACTCCGAAGTCGTGTACAACTCCGAAGGCATAGCGGGAATCTGTGTATATGTTAACATTTCTGTTCTTGGCTAGAATACAAGCTCGGGTCAGAGCGATGAGCTCTGCTGCTTGAGCAGACAGGGTGTCAATACGATGTGTTTCTTTAATTTCAGTTTCAGTGGTCACGGCGTACGCGGCCACTAATTCTCCTGTACTTGTTCTCATGCATGAACCATCCACATAAAGTGTCAGGTCTGGATTTGTCAATGGGACATCTGTTAAGTCTCGTCTAGGCTTAGTTACTGCATTAATTATTTCTATACAATCATGCGGAGCTGGATCTGTCATAACTGTAGGTAACAGTGTTGCTGGGTTCAGGATGCTGCAACGTCTGATTTCTATGTGTGGCTGGAATAGTGTTAATTCATAACCTGTCAGTCGTGCTATAGTTAAGTGTTGAGTCTGGGTTCTGTTTAACAAAACCTCTACAGAATGTGGTACTTGAACTGTTAACTGATGACCTAAAACAATTGAATCACTTTGTCTTATTGCTAACGCTGTTGCTGCTACTGACTTTAAGCACGCAGGGAGTGCTTGAGCTACTGAATCCAATGTACTAGAAAAATAAGCACAAGGCTTATGTGAACCTGCTTGGTCTTGAGTGAGGACAGACAACGCTGTGCCATCACGTTCTGTAACAAAAAGTGTAAACGGTTTGCTGTAACATGGTGTCGCTAAAACTGGTGCTTGGCATAAAACTTTCTTTAATTCTTCAAAAGCTTGTGTGTGTTCCTGAGTCCAAGGGAGGACAGTCGAAGTCGCTGCCTCCTGTGTCGTTAACTGGATGAGTGGTTTAGCTAGAAATGCATACTGGGGAATCCATTGTCTGCAGTACGAGGTGAGGCCTATGAAGGCCCGCACTTCCTTTTGTGTCTTGGGTTGCGGCATGTTCACAATTAACTGAATGCGATCGGGAGTGAGCTGTCTCCCCACTTTGGACAGTAAGTGACCCAAGTACACAACTTGCTGAACACAGAATTGTAGCTTCGAAGGAGACACCTTGTGTCCCTTGTCGGCCAAGAAATGTAAAACTGTCAGTGATGCTTTTTCACATTCGGGCTCACTTCGTGCGGTGATCAGCAGGTCATCGACGTATTGTAGTAAAGCGGTGTTAACTGGCATTTGAATACAATCTAGTTGTCTTTTCAGTGCTTGACTATAGATGCTGGGGCTTTCTGTGAATCCTTGAGGTGCGCGCGAAAATTTGAAACTGCGTCCATTTAAACAGAATCCGAAGAGATATTGGCTCTCTGGATCAATAGGCACGCTGAAGAAGGCGTTCTTGAGATCAATTACAGTAAAGAACGTTGCTTCTGAATCAATAGCAGTCAAGAGAGATGATATATCGGGGACCACAGGATACTGTGGGATAATGCATTTATTTAATTCTCGGAGATCAATCACCAGCCGATATACTGGCGGTGCATTGGGATCAGTACGTTTAAGAATCGGAATGATGGGTGAGTTACAGATATTGGAGTCGGTCTCGACGACCACTCCTTGGGCAATGAGCTCTTCAATGATTTTCAGTAAAGCCGCTACAGCATCGGGTGGTAACTTGTATTGTCTGATTCTGGGTAATACAACACCTGCCTTGAGGGTAACGCGGTATGGTGTAATGTGCATACATCCTACATCAGTTGGGCCTTTTGCCCACAAGTAATCAGGTACATTTTTCAATCTGACGTCAAACTCACGAAGGACGTAATGACCCTTGAAATCCCGCAGAAAGAGTCTAACTCCCTCCGGGGAACAGCATATTATAGCCCCTAGAGCCTTCAGTGTTTTAATTCCTAACAGATTTTCCGGACATGATTTTGTTAGTAACAGGTCTGTAACGCGTGATAATGGACCCACAGCCAGGGGAACTGGTTCTGAGACTTCATTTACAATAGGTTGTCCTGAAAAACCAAGGGAAACATTTTGTGAGCCTGAGAGGGGTGCCCCTGGAACTTCGTCATGACTTATTGTAGTGCGACTTGCCCCTGTGTCAATTAAAAACTTTCTATCTTTCCCCAATACTTGACTGTGTACATAAGGACCTTCTTGATCTACAGGAATCTCGATAAGAGGCAAGCCACCTTCCCTCTCTAGGCTGTTTCATGTATATCGGGAATATTCGGGGTAAGCAGACTGGGCATACTGATACATCTGTTGTGAGACTTGCTGAGTTGCAGCAATGGGCTGTGGCTGTGGTACTGCTACGGTCTGTGCTGTCTGTGCGGATGCATGCATGGGCTGTGTATTCTGTGTAGACTGATGCTGGTTATGGTCTTGTCTAGGCGGATGCGGTCTCTCTTTAGTTTTACCTGTCGCTATGTTATGTTTCAGAACTGCACATTCGTGTACGTAGTGACCTGGCTGCTTGCAATAATTGCATGTCCCTTTAACAGGAGCTGCAGCGTGACTTGTCTGGGTCGTACCCTTCCTGTGACTGTCGGATGGGACCGTCTGGGCTACTAACATTTTCATTTTCGTGTCTTTCATGCGCTTCTGTTCCTGATCTTGTTCTTCCCTAATTCTATTCTGGTGATATTGTAACATTTGTAACATCTGGGATGGCGTATTTGCTTGCCATGTACTCTCGACTTTATACACTCTATTTTTAACTAACGGTAGGGAATTCTCGACTAACTTTGATACAAAAAGATGGGGGTACGACTCGCTACTTGGCTGGAGGCCACTATTGATAATAAAACATTTCTCGAATCTTGAATAAAAATCACTAGTATCTTCATCATGTTTCTGTTTACAGGACGAGATTGCATCCCAATCCTCCTTTCTAGTTGTCAATAATCTGGGCAGGACCTGTACTATTAAACCTGGTAATGCTTTAGTTTTGTCCCCAAGGCCTAACCCTGGAACCCGTTTCTTTTCTTCATCCTCTATTTCTGCCCAGGCAATCTTTGCGTCTCCCACCTCCCAGTCCTTTTCCTTTAATTTCTCGAATATACCCGTAGGCAATAATACTTTCAACATTTTCATGATATCATCATATGTGTAGTCCCCCATCAGTAACATGTCTTTGAGCTCTCTATGAAAACCTGCAGGGTCTTTATCATGGCACGGTACTAATTTCTTCATTTCTAACAGTTCTAATTTAGTCAGAGGCGTGTGTACATACACGCGTTTCAAAATTTTATCCTCACCCATAACAGGGTGCACTTCCCGTAAGGGGTTCTGACTTTCAATACCACTCCCGCACTGCATATGGTACATTTTCCTTTCTGGAGGTGGGGCGGGAACATATTCAGGACTTACAAAGGTGTCATATCTGCGTCGTTGTTCTAGAATTATTTGAACTAATTTAGTGCTTAGGCCTCTCCATCTATCCATCAGTAGTGCTTCTAGTGTCTCATGTAAGGGACCTGGATCGGAATAATGTTTTCTGTACTTAATGAGAAGGTGCTGAATCATATATATACCTGCTAATTTCTGTTCGTCGGGGGAGAGGTTCAGAAATGTCTGTGCTACCGTGTCATCATTATATATGTCTGCATTTTCGGCCCATGATACCGCTGATCGGGCTAATTCTTGTTCATCCATAGAATTGAGTACATGGTACCCAACTCGATCTCGAAGCCGTTTATCAGTTTCCTGGAACTGATGTTCAGCAGAATTCGGATTCGTTAAGGCAGAGAAGAAAACTCTCTTGCTTTCTGGACGGATACCCTTCCTAAGGTAGTTTCCCCTACCTACATATGCTATAGTACTTGTAGTTGGTTCTGGTTCTTCAGATTCTTCTTCCTCCTCGGAGGGAGCCTTTTCTTTCTCTTTCTCGTGTACTGCTATCACTGCTTTCTTAATCTTTTTATACATGGCCTCTATGCAATTTTGTCTGTCATGTTTTCCATCGGCTATATTTTGACCCCACTTGTTCAATGCATCCAATTCACTCTGCTCTGTTCCGGGCCTGTCTCGTTCTCTTATTAGACAATTTATGAAAAATCGTAGTATCAGTGCTTGCATGGTAACTTTCTGTTTCTCCAGGGCATCCTTAATACTGTCGGGGTCCTTTCCCGTTTGAACGAACTCATATATTCTATCTAGGTGCTCCTTCATTCCTGCATAACATAACAAACTATCAGTAGCAGATCTTAACCGTAAAGACGCTAATACCATTAAGTCGTCCTGTCCAGGTTCTGGATCATATCTACAAACTGACATATTTTCTTTTAGTGCATCAAGACGGGATGAATTAGAAGAACGGGGGGATCTGTACGTAAGAGGACTCTGCAGACCTCTGAGATTTAATCTGTGAGTCGGTGGCGGGGTCTGGAGACCCGCGGTCGCACCTTCTGAAGCGGAAGCTTGGGCATTATCTCTGTGTGTAGTCAGTATCTGAATTTGTCTTTTAGTAGGATCTGATTGAAGTGGTTTCGGCAGATCAGTTTTAGGTGAGGGAAGTGGCGGAGCTGGCGGAACGGAACTAGTCTTTTTCGGTGTCGGCTGAGAGTGATCTTGGGGGGCAGTACCACCCCCGGCCCTGTCAGTAGGCAGGGCACGAACAGGCAGATTGGTGTAAGCTGGCGCTACATCTTCGAGATATGAATTTAGGAATATGTCTTTAGTAGTCTTATGCATTACTTTAGTTGGAACTAATGGTGACGGCAAATTTTTCGGTATTTCTGAAATGGCGTCAGGGGTACCATCGGCCAAAAGATACATGTTGTTCACTTTGCCATTCAGGATACGATCTATTTGTTCTACTTTTACTCGAATTCCCTCAGTAACTAATTCGTTTTCTTGGGCCTTTTCTGATGCTTTAAGCCTGTCTTCTCTACGGAGTGCTCTATCAGCACGCTTACGTGATTCCTTACGCCAAAATTCTATGGCGTCTTTCTGAGATTGTCTAGCTTTCTTTTTCCGTAATATTTCTTCTACCTTTATGATGCACTCGGCATCCCATGTTCCGTTAACTGGCCATCGGTATCTTTCCTCTAAGTGCTTGGTATAATCGGTCCATAACTCTAGATACAGGATGGCGTCTATGCCATGTTTATTATACATAAAATTACCTGGAGTGTCCCTAGGGGGGATTGGAATCTCTTCCTCTAACATCCCTTTCCTAGTTCCTATCTGCTTTAATTTGTTGAAAAACGGCATTGTGCCTACTTGATACTGGAATGCTTGATCCTTGATACTTAATGTCAACTGTAACTATTTATACAAAAACACAATAATGCACAAAAACAATCACATTCATACCACGACATTAATCACATGAAACATTTAAAGACATAGCTAACTTCCCCCTACTCTGAATGTACCGCTCAACGATACAGATACACTGCTGTAACAGTGCAGAAATTCGGAATACTTTATATACTGCTAAACAGTACAGATACACTGCCTAAAAACAGTGCAGACCGGACTTGCGTACCCAAACCCGTCTAGATACGACCCAGCAATGGTACTCACCGGGAAGCACGGAAAACAGAAGGCCTCGGAAACTCGACTGGACTCGACTCGGAACTTCGGAAAACTTCGGAAAACTTCGGAAAACTTCGGAAAACTGGTGGGCCTCTTCACACCTCGGACCTTGCTTCCTTCGGCTGGGCTCTGGTCGGGATCCTCCGCACTCCTCACCGCCTCGTCTGGGCACTGATCGCAGTCTTCGTCACCTCCGTGTGTCAGAGGGGAATGCAGGAAATCCTGCCAGTACACGTGTTGTCCGTCTAACTGATGGCAGGGGACACGGATTGCAACGCACCTTCCGGCGCGTGAGGTGGGGGAGGGGTCCCTGTTCGGGCGCCAAAATGATGTAAATAATTAATTTACTCTCTTAATTTCTATGCAGGTAAGTAATAACTCAATCGGAAAGAAGGAAAACAGAGTCCGTGGTGTAAGAGTTTCTAAGGGTTTTATTCCTCATAAAGGAATCAGGATATCATGTTCTGACCACCACACAGGATGTCAGAAGGGATAGATGAGCGCGCCGTCGTTTATTGACAATACATAGCTTATATACTTGATTACATCATAATGTTCAATGTAAGAGGCGTAACAGCTGAGAGAAGACAAGATAACAGTATACACGTGGTGCTAGTACATCATCAAGAGGCGTAAACTAGGCGTGAACTAGGGTGTGTGCTAGAAAACGTCACTGATAGGTGACGCAAGTGGGTGGCACCAAGGGGTGGTGCTAACAGAATGTTGCAATGTCAGCAGAAATCGGAAGCTTGGATGCGCGCGCAGCTGCATGACGTGTGATAGACGGGGTGCAGGGGACTTGACATTTACACTGACGGAAAGAGACAGAAGTCTGGCATGTCAGATCAACTTGTGCTTCTATCATATCCGATATCTGATGTTTAGGAACTAAGCTATCTGGGCAGGAAGGTCTCTAGAGCAGAAGCTATTCTATACTTGCTGTGAGTGCGTGTATAAGCGCCTGAGTGTCTGTATGAGAAGCGTGGGGGCATGGGGCCTTCCATGGAAGCATGGCAACAGAGGCTATGAATTACTTGCATAAAGACAGGTCGGCCCTTTAGCCCTGTAGCTGAGGAAGGATGTTTACTGAAGCTAGCAGGCTGGAATGTATCTTCGGGGAGGAAAACAGATAACTCGAAGGTTATAGTCAATCTTTGGCAGGCAGCAGGCTGAGCTGAGCACGGAGGGCCGCGCTAGAAGTAAGTCAGAGTTCACGGGTACGGGGGCTGCTTGGGCAGAGGCCCTCGCAGTCAGAAGCCAGAAAAGAGGCTCGGTGGCAGAGATTCAGGGCCTACTTTCAGCCATGCTGAAAAACGTAGGAGTACACTTCAAAAAGACGTTGGCATAGCATACTTAGGAACGGACCATCAAACCCATTCATGGTGGGTCTGAAAGAGGACAAGTTAACGTTGGACGCAAATGTATTTGCGTCTTCATAGCTGGTACAGGAGGGAAGTTACATGCACTTTTAACTCGTACATGGAGTCGGTGGGGTACTCGCTAGGGAACACAACATGACCATAAAATTTATATTACCTCATTACCTACAACAAGTCAGTACTATAGGCTTTGTCAATAGCTGTTAGCTGCATAAGATAAATAAACAGCAACTATGGCTTGTATATAATTTTAAAAAAGCTTCCACTTCAAGCCCTGGTGACCCAACGGCAATATTGCTGCTTCTGGTTTTCAAAAAGAGAAGGAAAATCACTCTATTTAAAGGATTTCCCTTCCCCTACAACCCTTCCCTGGCATGACGTCATGCCGTAACTTCTCCACTAGTGAGGAGTGCACAGTGTGAGCATGTGCACCTCAATGTCACCCCAGTACCTCCTCTGCCAGGGCACAAAAAAGAGCCTGATAGAGACCTGTTTCGAGACCCCCTTCAAACATGCTTTGGCATTGCCAATAGGTCTCGCCTTTGGGACCTTATAAGTATTTAGTTATGCAGCACAATATCCATGGTGCCACAACATGAACTGTTGCATGGTTAAACACTTATAAGGTGCCAAAGACGAGACCTATTGGCTATGCCAATGCTTGTTTTAGTAGCTGGGGCTTTGCATAACAAAACGTAGGTGGTTGCATTGGAATGCCCACTTACAACCCATGGAACACCTCCTTTCTGCAAAGTAGCATGTAGCTCTACTTTGCATTACGTTAGGCCACTATCTAACACAAATCAGCACTCGTGTTGGAAAGAAAATCCCAACACAACACTTTCCTTGTCACTTTTTTGAAGCAAACCTAGTGAAAAGTGTTAGTATATTTCTTCCTAAGTCTGTTTTGCACACTTTGTGGCAGCCTGTCGTATACAGTGAACATCATAATACATTTTTTAAACACACCTATGTATTAGCAATGCTTTCTCTCCCAGGCTGGGGCCCCATAGGTCTATAAACAAACAAGTCACTAGTCCCTTGTGCATCAACCAGTTATACACACAGATTTCTAAAGTAATTGGTGTTAAAACTAAGTTTTCTTATCAGAACAATGCATTTCCACTGATTAGTTTATCTTTCATTTAAGGTGTCTGCATTACATTTCACATGCCTAACATAACATGGGTATTTGTAAAGCGCACGTTCACCCGTAGGTATCTTGGTGCTGAAAACCAGATGTTTATTATTACCCAAATCAATGGTACTATTTTATCAACCTCAGATGGATGAAAGGCTGAGTGGACCTACCGGGGTATGAACCTGTGACCATGAGGTCGAACACGGGGCCCTGCAATGAATGCATTAGTCCACTAAGCCAGCGCCACTGTTTGTGTGTAGCAGGGAGGACCAAATTATGTGCCAGGGATTTCTAAATTATGCAGCAATATAAGACAAATTATTCGGCATGATGGGTAAATGTTTTGATGATAATACTTATTTTGACATTTTTAGAAATATTAACACTGGTAAATGTTTCACATTATTAGAACCAGGTTGACAGCTAAATACAGGAATAAACAACATGGCTTGCTGCAATTTGAGTTTCGGCAGTTTAGGAACTTTCCAACCTTTTGAGCTAGAATCAATTTTGTTATAATCTCTGCAGATGACGAATCAAGCGACAAATGCGACAAATCCAGCAGCTGCAGAATCACATTATTGAAGTGGCCCTGCTTATGGCGAACTAGTCAACATTATGTTAGTAAAAGTCACAAGCTGGCCCCACGCACACTTGTACAAAAGAGTGACACAACACAGGCTGATATTATTTGCCAAGATTGGTTATGCTCCATCTGATGTGAAAAGAAATCACCATCAGGTGACCATCGTGAATTCCAAAAGCAGCACATGACATCTTTGAACAGTAAATGTGAGAAAATGTGGAACAGAAAAAAACAGCTGGTGGACAGTAACACAAAGTAAAGGCTTGAGACAGAAGTCCTGAAGATCATACCGCTAGACTTTTAAATGTACTATGTTTCAGGGAGTGGATTAATTTACTCAAGCCAATCCACCTCTATCAGTGCCGTCCTTGCATATGATTAAATCACACAGGTATAAAGGCTCTTGCTAAGAAGAGTCTAGTAGCTGCTTCTTGAATGAGGCCATGCAGAATTTAAATCAGGAATGAACATGATTAATTCAAGGATTTCTTTTTTGGCTTGGGCTCCAAAATGTTTAAATCACAATATATTTAGTAAATATTTCATAAAGCAGAAAAAAACAGAACCTTGACATTAGGGTAAAAATTCAGCTGAGTCTATAAACAAAACTGTATTCACGAGTTATCTGTAAGTCAAATGCCAGCACAATGATTATATAAGTTTAATGCTTTTTCCACATTTCTAACCCTGCCTCAATTGTACCCAGGATCACAGTTCCCATGCTTTTTATGCACTGAGAAATTAGTGAAGTTTAAACAGTAACTGCAATACTGTTTCTATTTAAACTTCATACGTTGTAGAGTACATAGTTTCACTCTAACAATAATCTATTACCTGGCAGTAGCAGTCTGCAGAATTGGGCTGGGCGGCACAATTATTTCCTCATTTTCAGCATGAAACTCAGCTTCAAAGTTGAAAATGTGGTATGGAGGCTTAGCTGGCAAGTTTCCCAGGTCCATGTGTGCTCCAGTCAAGGTTTGTTTTTCTTTGTATTCTGAGACTGCAGAGTGTGGGTCTGGGGCACATGCATCAACCTATTTAGGAAGTGCAAACGGTGCGAATCGGTAAATTCGGCCGTTTGCACTTCCTAAAACGGTTTTGGGATGCATGAAACAATTTTTCAAAATTCGCTTTTTTTTTGCATTTCATAAAAATGCGAATGCATTTAAGGAATCGCATTTGTGCGATTCCTAAATGCAGTGCATCAATTTTTAAAAAAATGCGAATTTTGAAATAGGAAGGGCAAATTAACACGAGGTTGACCCTCGTGTTAATTTGCGAAATTCTTTAAAAAAGCAAAAAAATGCCTTTTGGAAAGTGTCATGTTACAGACACACATGTCCTTAGGACATGTGTGTGTGTGAAACATGCACTTTAAAATACATTTCAGCGGTGCAGGGGGGGGGGGGGGTCCTTTGGACCCCCCTCTGCACCCTTGCAATGCATCAACAAATTGCGAATTCCAAAACGAAGAAATGCAAAACGGCATTGATTCCTATGGGCCTCTAGGCCCATAGGAATCAATGTAATGCCATTCCTTAATTGCAATTCGCAATTAAGGAATCGCAAATTCCGAAAATTAAGAAATCCTAAAAAAAATTAGGATTTCTTGATGCATAGGATTTTGCAATTCCTAAATTGCGATTCCTTAATTTTCGCAATTTAGGAAATGCAAATTCCTACAATGATGCAAGTGCCCCCTAGTTTCAAAATAAAATAAAGATTAATACATGTCCTAGAATTCAAAGAAGAAAAATCTGGACTGGAACAGCTCATAATACCTTGACCTGAGAACCTTGGCAGAGCTGTTGCTGAGGAGGACCTGGGGCACTAGACGACCCAGAGCTTGGGCCTGCCAGCTAATGTGTGGAGGCCTTGACTCTCATCCGTGGGCAGCCTGACGGTTGTAAACAGCAAGCAGCTTCCATCTCTTCTTTTGTACTCAGCAGCACAGGGCAGTTTGAAACAGTGGTCTAGCAGGTGGATGAACACACAAAGAATAGGCAAAGCCCTGGAGTGTAAATAAAAGTGCTGGTGCCTCATTTTGCGACCTGCAGATTGGTCAAAAATACTAAGGGCAAGCCATAAGGTCAAAAGCAGGATCATAATAATTTAGGGTGACGACATTTTGAAAACCCTCAAGCATTAGCATAGGCAATAGGTCTCACCTATGAGAGAGTTATTGGCTTTGTCAATGTCTTTTAGCCATGTTTTACAGTGCAACATGGCTAAAAGTTAGAAAAAAGAGCTATGACGTGGCCAGCACTGGCCTCGTCATAGCGCTTCTTTTTCTGGCTGGAGGAGCAGGGCAAGCAACACAGAGCTACCCGAAAGAAATTATCGAAAAACGGCCATAGAATTACCCAAAGAAACACAATACCAATTATCAGTACTTTGCAAAAATGGAATAAAAACGTCTTGAAATGTTAACTGTTGTCCAATAAATGGACAATTGAGTTACCGGTAGTCAAAATTACAATGAATTGGGTACACAGGTTTGACATAAGAGCACCATGATTGACAGTAGGATTAAGTACCACGCAACTATAAATACATTTAAAAAAGCCAAAAAGGGATAGTAGTGTTTGACCAAAAGGCCCAATACATTAAACAAAAAGTAAAATGAATGGTAAGTAAAGTGTGGACCCTAAACCCCCTTGAAGTTTAAATTAGCAAAACGCATAGTGCATAAACTGCCTTAGGCAATGCCTAAAACCGGGTCCTCAGACAAACATTGACGTAAGACTACAATTTTGTATTGACTAAGAGCCATAATGAACAAAAAGGAGATTTGTTGAACTAAAGTATTAACCTAGGATCACACAATTTGGTCAAGCAGGTAAGCTGTGCTTGATCCCAGATTTTCTAGTTTCACACTGTGCAATTAGCTGCCAGTTGGCATTTCTTTCTGACATCAAAGGTTAATGCTTTGTTCATAATTCTTAGGGGTTGAGATTAGAGCATGGATGACAGGCAGAATCTACATTTTATTTTGGATAGTTTTAGATAGCACAAATCTCGCTCAAGGACGTAAGTGCTCTTCACAAGAGACAGACTGCAAAATATGCTTTTTTTCAGTACAGTGAGATCTGCCTGGGTTGACAGGATGCAGAGCCAAGGCTGATATACAAACCCTGTTTCCTGTGTTCTGTGGTCAGCAGCTGTAGCCGTGAAGTCACCTCCAGTGAAAGCTTGGCTCGTTCTGGGTATAAAGTTCCAAAAGCTCAGCGAGCTGAGCCAGAGCCAGGAATCTGGCTGGAGCCTGACTCTAGCTTTTACTCATTCGCTCACCTCTTCAGTTAGGTTGAATTCTGTGAAGGCGAGAGGCACAAGGATCCATAAATAATATTGCCTTTTCTATATTATGAAAAAAACGTACATATCTTTTTAAACTTGATTTAACATCAAAGATTTGCCAAATTCTGTTACAATTCAAATGAAAATAGTGCAAATGTGTTTCCATTAAATAGCCCTTCTTTTCAAAAGTTTGTTTTGAAGCTAAGAGGCAATCTCATGAGGCAGATCAGCAGAGGGTCTTCTCCAGGGCTTCAAGTGAAATAAAAAAAATGTGGGGGCTCTAAAAGTGCATGGCCTATATAATTAAGGGTGTGGCTTAAACATGTAAACAATGAACCAGATTTACCAACATGTTGCATTGACCTTGCATCATGCAAGGTAACACAGGGGCAATGCTACACTAAAGTCAAATTTGCAACACTAAAGTCAAATTTACCAAGTCACGCAATGCCACCTTCCACTGCCTTGCGGTGTTTGGTAAATCTGGAGTAACGATAGGTAGCGCAAGTCTCTGCCTTTCATTACCCTGTCCCAGGGAGGCG
The DNA here is from genome assembly GCF_964263255.1 of Lissotriton vulgaris. Lineage (NCBI taxonomy): Eukaryota > Metazoa > Chordata > Amphibia > Caudata > Salamandridae > Lissotriton > Lissotriton vulgaris. The sequence continues at coordinate 585,790,636 of NC_141699.1, read as the reverse complement.
TTCTGTGGGTAGAACGTGGGTGTTCCCATGCATCCGCCAAGGGAGTTTGGAGCATTCCCAGATTTGCCATGAGTGGTAGACCTAGGAATGCGTCAAAATGCTGCGCCTCCCCAAGAGAGGCGTAACAAATAGAAATATCTTTATTTCTCACCTTCTTTTCCTCTTTCTACATGTGCTTCATTCTGCAGCACACTTAGAAAGAGGAAAATGACTTAGGACTTAGGCACCCTTCCTGCAGAAAAAAGTGGGGCAGTGCAAGGAGAGGGCAGGAATGCACCATATATTGTTAAATGTCGGGCTTTCCTGCCCTCCTCCTTTCACGCAGCGCAACAAGGTGTCTTTCTGTGTTGCGCTGCATGAAATATTGACAAATCTGACTCTGAATTTCTGTGATTCCTATAGTGTTCCACCCAGCCAGTTTTTAGGTTCCTTATGGTGTATGTATTGAGTGCTGAGCAGAGTCAAGCAGTACTGTTGGGGCCAGTCGAGTTTAGACTTTGCTCATCACTATAGCCCTGTAACTCAGTTGGTGGGGCTGGTGCAAGCATGGAGATAGTGGACCTATCCCCCTTGTTCTCCTATCCTCAGCCAGACAAACCTCTTGAAGTATTGGCTAGGTTGCTGCCAGAAGTCATGCGCTGAGAAGTCACAGACAAAAACACTAAACAAGTTTAGCCTCCAGCAGACCCAAGAGTACTCACTGTTGTGGCTGAGATCCTTCCCAAGCCTGTAGCCCATATAGATACTTCCAAGGTTTGGGGGGTATCAGGAGCAACAGACACAGATTCAGTTAGAGATCAAGAGAAGGAGCCCAGGGAATCCATGCCAAAGTATCTGTCCACGACCTGGTGAAGGAAGGTCGAACCTCACCCATCATTCCCTTACAGTGAGCAATAACATTCAAAAAGGGGCAGCAAAAGTTCAAGAAGATGAAGGTTCAGATACACTTGTCAAAGACTTATTTAGCAGCTAATCCTGCCTCTCTTCCTGTGACCCCCCTAGACAGCCAAGTCGCCTCTGGTGATATTCCCCATTCTCCAGCACATTTTTCTCTTGAAGAGCTTGAGTTTTTAAATGGGATACCCATATGGAAATTTTGTTTCATGAACACTTCCTGCAGGAAGGACCTGATAATAGATTGTGCAATGGTCATAATAAAGCTGGAGCTGGCCAAGGAATAGGCCATGGCAGGAGATCCACTCCAACAGCGGTCCCTGGGAATACTTATCCTGACTCAGAGAGTGCTATCTTGTTTAAACCCACAGTCTAAATTTTTTTCTGTTTTTTTGTTAAACAAATTTTACAAAGGGGGCGTGGCTGAGCGGTCCAACATGGCAGACATACACTAGGCAAACTCCGCCAGCCCATGACAATATCCACCATCATCCTCCCAGATATTCACTTCCAAGTCGATCCTAACCTCGGGAAGACTGTTGGAGTGCAGTGGGGATGCCCAGGCTGGCCAGGATTGACTGCCATTTTGTGTGGAGTACGCCGGGGCGTAGCAACTGCTGTGCAGTTGAAGCCGCTTTTCCAGGGGCAGGCCTGTGACGCTGTCAGGTGAGCAGTCGCCGGCCAGGCGGGCAGGTGTTGGAGGGCCTAAGCCGCTGTCGGATGATAGACCGGGCAGGAGACCCGCATGGCGAGAGAGACCTGTCGGTGTCACAGCCGGAGTTGGAGGTGGGCTGCATGTCTCCTGTGGCCGAGTCAGCGGCTGAGAAGATAGCCGTGCTGGCCGGGGCTCAGGGCCTGCGTTGGCCGACCGTGTGAGGATTTCTTGTTGAGGGGTGAACCGATGCACGGCTGGGCCCTGATTTGCTTTCACCAGGCCTGAAGACAGCAGCTGAGACCGCGGGATTTCGTGCTTGTGGTTCGCCTGGTGGTGGTCGGGTCCCGCTCTGCTTGCTGGTTCCTGGCTGTGTGCATTACGACCCTGGGCCTCGAGAGGAATTTCCACCGGCCGGTGAGGCTGAGAAAAGATGGTGATGATACAGGAGGCGAGGCACCCGCTGGGGGACTTCTCTCCCAACTGCAAAGGCGGCCGGGCTAAGTCCCGGTGTGGCTTGTGGTGGGGGAAGGGGCCCTCCCAGGCTCGCTCCTGCAGAAACACCATGATTAAGTGTTGTTGGGAGATGAACTGCTTTTGTCTGGCATTCCTGTGAACTTATTTCTATTAAACTAAAGAAACCTCTTCAATCCTCTGTCATTATATTCAAATTCTATGTGCCACATTAAGGACACAGTCCCTAAAAGGGAGGAATAGGCAGCTGCATGACTTTCCCCGGAGACCAAGCCCTTGCTGATGTGGGCAGCTCCACGGGGCATACCTTGAGGAAAGCTAGGCTACAGGAAGGGCCAAGGGTAGGGCCCTCATGGATCTTTAAAGAACAAGAAGAGTTGGAGGGTCTGTGAACCAAAAAGCCGAGTCTGCAGGGTCCTCGATAATTAGCTACACTTTTAGATTGCACTGAACCAGACCAAAGTGGTCACGAGACACTAGGTGTATGATAGATATCCTATCAGCCCACCCACTTGGCGGAGCCTCGTCATGTAGGACGTCTAGAACCAGGATGGTGTGTCCAAGCCTAGATGAATTGGCTAGACAGCACACAACTAAGGTTTCATACAGTGGAAGTGTCCATGCCACTGGGCGGTGCTGGTAAAGTGCAGTGCAAAAAGAAAGAGTGAATGAGTGATGTTAAAATGACGGTCGAGGCAAAAGAAAAACTTTTTATTGATATTCACCTGGACGTCAGATTAAAAAGAGATGCAGGACAGTGTGACAAAATCACTGTCTACTTTGCTGTGTTGTTAAATAGGCCAACATGTTTCTGCCAATAGGTGAAACTACACCGGCATTCTTCAGGGCCACTTATATGGAATGTTGCTACTGCAAAGGTACACTCTAATGGTAGTATAAAAAGTGAAGATGACAGATCAAAAGTATAAGACTGTCAGACTAATGGAGTGGTCACTAGGACCATCCTACCATATCCTCTTGAACCATTTGTTGATAGAGGATGCAGTCCTGTAAACGAAAAACAGAAAGACAAAACTACTTTGTGTTCTACAAACATCACAAGCTTACAGGAGCAGTTAACACCAAAATAAGGGGTTATGTTATTGTGTCATGAGGACCAGTATAAGACTCAGCAAGGCCAGTCCCCATTAGAACAGCCACTCAATTTATTGCAGGTTGCATTTAGAATAAACCACAGAAATTTCTGAATACAAATATTGAAAGCAGTAAAAAAGACTTACCCAGCAATATGTGGGAGTCAAGCCTCACCTCACCCGGCAACGGCTCGGAGATTGAGGCCCCGCTCTATGCACAAACAAACAAATGTAAACATGTAAACCGGAGCGACTATAAAGGTCTGAAAAGTATCCCAAGTCAGTACTATGTTTCACAAGTTTGCGCATATAAACAACTGGTTTTTGATTGCCCACAGTGATCACGGTCCCATGGAGAACAGAAGAAAGGGAAGGCTTAGGTGCTAGTTGGAACTAGTAGAAATACTGACTACCAGGGTAAATCATGTGCAATTACCACTATTTACCCTTAATGCTGATTAACTTTGTAAATACCCAAAGCACTCATACAGCTCCCAGTTGGAAATGTATTGTAGCGCTTAGCAATGGAGTTGAAAGGGTGGTATAGCTGAGTGAGGGTACAGCCTCTGGCTTGACTAAATAAAGAGAAACAACATCAAGCGCTTAAAGCTTCACTGAAACAGTAAAGCAAATGTCAGATGTTGACCCTTGAAGCCGATTTTAGAGTTACTGCATTGACAAGAAAGATGGCTTCACTGTCCCTGAATGTGCATCACAGAGATAACAACAAGGCTAGTTTAAAGCACAGCGCGTCGTCACCACTCACCTCTCCGTCGGTACCTCTCGGCTAAAACCAAAGCCGAAGGGGAGGCAACGAGGAGAGGTGAAACGCGCGTTATATACCTGACCTGATTGGTGGAGATGGCGCTAATGACGAACAGCTGCTCTGCTGCCGCCGGTAGTGTGGCGCGCGAGTACTCGTCCCAGCGCATGCGCGCCGGCGAGTCACATCCAATTGCGATGCAATAGAAGACCGGGGCATGCGCAGAGTAGATGTGGGCGTGCCTCCAGTTAACAAACTGTGTCGCGTCCTAACGCATGCGCGGTTCCCTGCAATCCTGCAATGGCAAGACACTGATTTAGCAGGAACGGGGCCCGCCTCCTTCTTGTGACAGGGAAAACATAGCGTGGAACAGCGAGAAAGGGCGCTGTGAAGTACGTTATGCGCCTAGTGCATGCTTAGTATCCTGCAATCCTGCATGTGACAAGACACTGATTTAGCAGGAACGGGGCATCGCCTCGTTCTTATAACAGGGAATATATAGCGTGGAACAACAAAAAAGGGGGCGCTGTGAAGTACGTTATGCGCCTGAATTTGCAGTATTTGTCAGGAGGTTGACATGTCAACATTGAAGTATAGAGGCGGGCAGATCTGAGCCTCTAGTGATGTAAAAAGAACATACCATAAAAGGGTATTGTATAAGTTACCGATATTGAAGGTAAACAACAAGGCATGTGTACTGGCCACCATGGAGTGTAGGATCATAATCCTATATAAACCCAGCGGACGATACATTGGACTAAAGGAGGATAGAACCATCTACGATGAGTGTTCTACCTAACTTGGTCCATTCTCGGTAATGAGGTGATATTACTTGATTCCTAACGTGTGCTGCACATTTGTGTGGTTACTAGAGAGAACCTAAATGGTATTATGCACAGCAAAACCTTTTTGCAGAGGCTTAGAGTGTGAAGAGTTGACAATTCATGAAGGTCATGGCTCTATGGTGAATCCAAGCTGGTCAAATGGATACCCATGGGATGTTATCATTCAACCCTGACACATCAGTTTTTAATTTAAAAATCCAACGTTGTTCCTTGATAAATAGAAACCGTGAGACATCTGTGATGTGTGCTGGGATGAAGGGTTGTTCTAAGACCACCCACCTCAAGTCATCTGCTTTATGCTTCTTAGTTAAAAAGTGGTTCGTCAGGCAGGTGGACTGTTTGTTACACCGTATCGTGCTCTTGTGTTCACTGATACGCAACTTGACTTTCCTGGTAGTGTGTCCAATGTATGCCAGACCACAAGGGCATGTGATCATATAGATCAATCTCTCCGAGTTGCAGTTCGTATGGTTGATCAATTTCCATGGTCTGGATGTACCGATGTCTATGGAGAGGGTCTTACGAGTCTGTGGGCACACAGAACAGCTACCACATGGGTGGTGCCCCTGGACCGGGGTAGTATTCCAGATGGTGTCGAGAGTAGTAATGGTTTCTCTCCTCTGTGTCTTAGGTCTGGTGTGGACCAGGCTATCTCTGATACTGGGCCCTCTTTTGAAGGCGAACAACGGCCTGGGTATTACACCAGATGCTGTGTTGAGGATCTTCCAGTGCTTCAGTACCGTTTTTTTTACCATATTGGATAGGGTACTGAACGTATGCACCATCGTAATCCTATCAGACGGTGTCTTGGTTCGTTGATGTTCAATCAATGCCTCTCGGTTGTTGTTAAAGGCTCTTTTGTGCGCCAGACGTATCAAATGATTTGGATAGTGACGTTCCTTCAGGTTCAGCGATAATTCTTTCACATGTTGTTCGTACAAGATGTTCGAGGAACAGTTTCTCCGAACCCTCAGAAATTGGCCCACCGGCAGGTTGTCACGTAGTGACTGTGGATGAAAACTCCGGTATGACAGTAATGAGTTCCGAGCCATGGGTTTCTTATATAATCGACTCTGTAGGCATCCCTCTCCCGGAAAGATGAGAAGATCAAGGAATGGTAGCTGCTCTTTGCTGTACTCGATTGTAAACCGGAGATATTGATTTCTAGAGTTCAACCATGTATGAAACTCAGTGACCTCCAAACTTGTGCCTCTCCATATGACAATGATGTCATCTATATATCTGCGCCACAGCAACACCTGACGAAAGAAAGGGTTGCTGTGGTTTAGAACATGGTCTTGCTCAAATTGGTGCATATACAAATTCGCAAGGCTTGGGGCAAAGACACTCCCCATTGATGTTCCGGAGACTTGGAGATAGAGGTCATCCTGGTATTGGAAATAATTCTCCATCATAGCCAATCTGGCGCACTCCATGATGAAAGGTATTGGAGTGATAGTATCCGGTGGTTTGGATTCAAGCAAATGCCTTATGCAGTCCAGAGTCTCTTGTTGCGGGATGCACGTATAGAGAGACTCAACGTCGAAGCTCACCAGTAGGTCGGTCTCGACGTTGAACTCGGTCTCAGCAAGGAGTCGGAGGACTTCACCAGTGTCTTGCAGGTACGTAGGTGTATCTTTCACCAATGGTTTCAGAAAGAAATCCACAAAGGTGGATAATGGCTCGAGTAGAGACCCAATCCCCGAAATGATTGGGCAACCCGGAGGGGGTCTCTTCTCCTTATGAATCTTTGGGAGGCAATAGAAGTAAGGGACCACAGGGTGTGCCGTGCTAAGGTATCTGGCTTCCTGAGATGTGATCCAGCCCTCACAGGATGCTTCCTCAATGAGGCTTTTGATGTCATTGGAGATTCTCATGGTAGGGTCGTCCGTAAGTCGACGATAAGCATTAGAGTCATTCAATTGTCGTTTGCACTCCCTGTGATAAGTGTCAGTATCCTGTATGACAATGGCACCGCCCTTGTCAGCAGGTTTTATTGTAATGTTGGTATCTTTAGACAAGGCTACGAGTGCCAACCTTTCTATTCTGGTCATGTTGGAGAAGCTCCTTCTATCTGTTTGGTCCATGTTCATGATGTCATGAGTGACTGCTTGCTCAAAAGCAATGACCCTCGCTGGCACTTGGTGGTTAAGAGGCGTATATGTGGACTTCGGTCTAAGGCCTGTATTCCGATCCACAGGGTCCTCCGAATCGTTTTTATCATTGGTCGATTTGAAGAAGAAATGTAAGCGGACCTTCCTATAAAAGGATTCCAACTCGCATCTCAAGTTGAAGAGGTCTCCTTCGTTAGTTGGAACAAATCCAAGTCCTTTATTAAGGACAGAAGCCTCAGTGGGTGTGAGTGTCCGGCTGCTGAGATTCACCACTAGATCACTGGTTTCTTCTAGGATTGTTCCCCTCTGTTGTTCGCGGTGTCTGGTGCCCAATTCACTGACTGTTGGCCTCTTCTCTTCCCGCAACTTCTGCCTCGGCCCTGCCATAAAAAAGACTGGTCGTAATAGAAGTTTGGATTGGGTGGATAGCTTGGCATTTGATGGCCCATAGGGGGTCCCATAGGTGGTTGATGATAACCCCAAGGTGCAGGAGGCCACCAAGGCCCTGGATTTGGGTAGTATTGAGCTCCTCGCCCTCTGTTGGGTCTTCTCTGGGGACCCCTCCCTCGCCCTCTGTTGGGTGTCCCTCTGTTTGAATCGCCTTGATCACTAGACCCTGATTCTGAGCCTGAGGAAGAGTAGTTGGACCCATATCGCTTTCCTCTGGTGTTGTAAACGGGGGCTACATAGGAGTCACTGATGTAAGGGTATGTAATTTCCATTGAGAAACGTGCAAGATCTTTCTTAAATTTCTCAACTTTAGTCATAAGAATGTTGTCATAGTATTCTTTATTAGTTTTATTGGTCTCGTCCAAGTTCTTCTTGTAGGGTACCGACCGAATCGCTGCGTTAATTTGGCCCTCAAGAACTTGGATCTCAACCAAAAGGGCATCTGCTGTCTTCTTGGCGGTTTTAATAATCAAGATAAGCCAATCACGCGTGCAGCGCCACGCAATGAGTGCCCAATCCTTTAAGAAACCCTTATCTGTTAAGAAGAGACGTGGTGTATTAGTCACTATTAGGCCTGATGGTGCACACTTGCCATGCAGATATTCGTTCATAATTACGCCATGTATTGTGGTGCAGGAATGTTTTTTTTTCATGTTCAGTAGAGTCACCCAATCATCCTCAGTTGTAGTGGTGGTGGTGGATGTCGAGGACAAGCCATCTAAAATGCTAGGGTTGTCAGTCAGGAGTGTATTGAGATCTTCATCATCAAAAGCCAACCCCCCAAAGTCAGCCATGGTAAGTGATCAGAGTGAGGCAAAACAATCAACCAGTGAGCAAAAAAAGGACAACAACAATGGCGTGTTGTCAAAAAGTGGAGTAGACCCGCAGCGGAAGCTGCTCAGTACTGAAAAACAACTATTTAAGGAGGGTCAAGGGGAATATGTTTATAGACCGTCCAAACTCAGATACCCCTATTGGAACTATAAAGAACAAGAAGAGTTGGAGGGTCTGTGAACCAAAAAGCCGAGTCTGCAGGGTCCTCGATAATTAGCTACACTTTTAGATTGCACTGAACCAGACCAAAGTGGTCACGAGACACTAGGTGTATGATAGATATCCTATCAGCCCACCCACTTGGCGGAGCCTCGTCATGTAGGACGTCTAGAACCAGGATGGTGTGTCCAAGCCTAGATGAATTGGCTAGACAGCACACAACTAAGGTTTCATACAGTGGAAGTGTCCATGCCACTGGGCGGTGCTGGTAAAGTGCAGTGCAAAAAGAAAGAGTGAATGAGGGATGTTAAAATGACGGTCGAGGCAAAAGAAAAACTTTTTATTGATATTCACCTGGACGTCAGATTAAAAAGAGATGCAGGACAGTGTGACAAAATCCCTGTCTACTTTGCTGTGTTATTAAATAGGCCAACATGTTTCTGCCAATAGGTGAAACTACACCGGCATTCTTCAGGGCCACTTATATGGAATGTTGCTACTGCAAAGGTACACTCTAATGGTAGTATAAAAAGTGAAGATGACAGATCAAAAGTATAAGACTGTCAGACTAATGGAGTGGTCACTAGGACCATCCTACCGTATCCTCTTGAACCATTTGTTGATAGAGGATGCAGTCCTGTAAACAAAAAACAGAAAGACAAAACTACTTTGTGTTCTACAAACATCACAAGCTTACAGGAGCAGTTAACACCAAAATAAGGGGTTATGTTATTGTGTCATGAGGACCAGTATAAGACTCAGCAAGGCCAGTCCTCATTAGAACGGCCACTCAATTTATTGCAGGTTGCATTTAGAATAAACCACAGAAATTTCTGAATACAAATATTGAAAGCAGTAAAAAAGACTTACCCAGCAATATGTGGGAGTCAAGCCTCACCTCACCCGGCAACGGCTCGGAGATTGAGGCCCCGCTCTATGCACAAACAAACAAATGTAAACATGTAAACCGGAGCGACTATAAAGGTCTGAAAAGTATCCCAAGTCAGTACTATGTTTCAAAAGTTTGCGCATATAAACAACTGGTTTTTGATTGCCCACAGTGATCACGGTCCCATGGAGAACAGAAGAAAGGGGAAGGCTTAGGTGCTAGTTGGAACTAGTAGAAATACTGACTACCAGGGTAAATCATGTGCAATTACCACTATTTACCCTTAATGCTGATTAACTTTGTAAATACCCAAAGCACTCATACAGCTCCCAGTTGGAAATGTATTGTAGCGCTTAGCAATGGAGTTGAAAGGGTGGCATAGCTGAGTGAGGGTACAGCCTCTGGCTTGACTAAATAAAGAGAAACAACATCAAGCGCTTAAAGCTTCACTGAAACAGTAAAGCAAATGTCAGATGTTGACCCTTGAAGCCGATTTTAGAGTTACTGCATTGACAAGAAAGATGGCTTCACTGTCCCTGAATGTGCATCACAGAGATAACAACAAGGCTAGTTTAAAGCACAGCGCGTCGTCACCACTCACCTCTCCGTCGGTACCTCTCGGCTAAAACCAAAGCCGAAGGGGAGGCAACGAGGAGAGGTGAAACACGCGTTATATACCTGACCTGATTGGTGGAGATGGCGCTAATGACGAACAGCTGCTCTGCTAGGCCTAGAAAACCGGGTGGAAGTCACGGATGGATGTGCCCCAGAAACATTCTCTGCTTCGTAGGCTTTCCTGAAAACTGCGAAGGGAATGGTATGGATACATTCCTGACCAAATGGCTTACCTCATGAATCCTAGCAGACACCCTATCTTCAAGCTTCATGATAGAATATGCCTACAGGGCCCTGCTCCAGCGTCCACTCCGGAGCCTAAACCACAGCCCATTATTGCTAGAATTTTAAACTATCATGACCGTGACATCATCCTAAGACAAGCTATGGCAAAGGGCAAGCTCCTATTTGAATCCCATGGCTTCTGGTCTTCTCCAACTATACTAGGGTGGTGCAGCAGCATCAGTCTTTGCAGACAGCCAAGGCTTGGCTCCTGGATCTGAAAATTCCATACATGCTCCTGTTCCCAGCCCGATTGTGTGTAGTATATAACTCCTGCACCTTGTTCTTTGATACATCAGAGGATGTTTTTACCAGGACAGATGAAATAAGATGCTTGAAGCTGCATACTTCACCACATCAGGACTCATATTCCTAATTGGGGGAACCATGCAGATCGTAAAACCACCAGAAAGACAAACGCAGGCACCGGTCCAGATCGACATAGCGCTCCAGGAGCCGCAATGTGGAGCAAGCAGAAGCCCCGGAAGCTGTGGCCTATAACCCTCACAAATAACTGTTTTGGGAAACTATGTGCAAAGACTCTGGGTTTCTTCTTGTATTCTAAATGATGTAGTATCTTGGTGTATTTTTGTGGGCTGCAAAGATAGGGTGCTACACCTCGACCCTGTCTGCTGACTCCATCATGATGGGGTGTTTGGGGATCCTTTGGACGTGTACTATGTTGACCTCCCATTTAGGTCGTCATGAGACACCATCCGTGACAGACACTTCAGCTGTTTAGAGGTATTGGAGTGGGGGTTGGGGGTAGAGGGTTGTTTGAGTGTTTGAGTTGTTGTTAAATCTTGCAAATCCAGCATTCTGTTTTGTCCTGGGGTAGTGTCCCCATATCTCGGCGGGATATAAATCATGGCCGTTAGATGCATATGTCGAACCAGGTTGATGGACCCCCCCAGGCCAGCTAAAAGTGGTAAGCTGGAATCTTAGAGGTATGCTTAATAAAGTTAAGTTGTGGCGCTATACTCCGTCATGCAAAGCGCATTAAGGCAGATATCTTGCTACTGCAAGAAACGCACCTTATGGGTACAAAAAAACCCTGTCTGGCCCGCTATGGGTACACACATACATTTTATGCTGGAATCGCGAGGGGCTCTAGGTGCATTGCTGTGATGATACACCGCAAAATTCCATTCATAATTGCCCAATCATGGGAGGATCCACAGGGTAGATACATCCTGGTTCATGGGACACTTGCTGAGGAGCACATGATTGGCAGTGTCTTCACCCCCCCCCTTCTTAGTCAAGGCATTATTGTCTGCTTAGTTGATGTCTGGGGGCTTCTACTTGAAAATCTCCTGATCATGGGAGGTGATTGGAAAGATGTGCTATGCCCGACCAGAGATCGATGGCGAATGCCCGGGGTTGTGGGGGGCAAGCGAGGGTCGCATCTGAAATCCCTGGTAGATATGGTGGGCTGGGAGGATACTTGGAGATTCCACGAGACATAGGATATACTCATTACTCCCAGTCCACAAATCCTTCTCGAGGATCGATTACATTTTTGTTCCATGCAGCTACATACATGGAGTACCGGAAGTCATATTAATGCACGGTGGGCTGTCAGAACATTCCCCGACAGCTGTACAGCTCTATCTGGCCAGAGTCGAACCCTATTTCTGTGGAGGCTCTCCTCTTGGCACCTACAGGATCAATCCTATTGGACCCACATACAGAAGGCTTTGATGTAGTACTTTACCCTTAACTTAGAGTCTGTCTCTTCCCTAGAAGTGCTATGGGAGGCAATTAAACCCCCCATCCGTGGGCGGATATCAGCTATTGTGCAGCAGAGCGCAAGCGCTGCAAGCACAACCAACTACAACTGGAAGCCCACATTATAACACTAGAAATGCAGGGGCAGGTAGCAGGTGTGCGTGCGGCACACAGACAACTCTGTTTTGCTCAGCAGCAGTATCAGTGGGAACTGATGGAGGGAGTGTGCTGCATGTGGTTGGCTTGGCAAAGTAGAATCTACCAGTGGGGAGACAAGTCAGGTAAGCTTTTATACAGACTCTGCCGACAGGCTGCGACGCCAATCCAACTCCCTGTGGTTTATGATACCAATGGAGTGGTCCTCACAGATCTGGCAGCAATAGCGAGTTGCTTACTTTGAAATACTGATGCAGTGTTGTCGGAGCTGCGGTCCGGCAAGGCACCTGGCCCTAATGAATGCTACAAGACATATATGTCCCAACTTGGCCCACACTACCTGTCGGCCATCCAGGAAGTGGTCCAGATGGCTTGTATGCCTCCAGACTGGAAGCATGCAGAGATTGTTGTCTTGTTAAAACCAGGCTGACGCCCCAAATATCACACCTCAAATTGCCCGATATCCCTTCTAAACACAGAGGTTAATCTACTGGCAAAAATTCAGGGAAACAGATTAATGCCACATATGTCAGATATGGTCCACCCAGATCAGGCAGATTTTATGCCCTGCCAGGCAACCCGTCATAATATCAGGAGGGCCCACAATGCCATTTCTGCAGTTAATTGCTTGGACTGGCCAGCTGCTCTATTGCTAACAGACGTGGACAAGGCATTCAACTCGGTTAGTTGGACATATCTTTTTGCACTCCTGAAACGGTTTAAATTCGGTCCGCGCCTCCTATCATATATTAGACTACTCTATATTAATCTGACTGCGTCCGTGCGGGTGGCTGGCCGTGCTTCTCCCCCTTCCCACTGTATGCAACAGGGATGTCCTCTATCTCCCCTGTTATTGTGTCTGGGTCCGTAGGGATGGCCTGGTCTGGGGCTTCAAATGAACAATGGAAATTTCTGATTGTTGTGATTTTTATGCAGATGACATCTTGTTCTTCCTCACAGATCCGCATAAATTGGACCCCAGAATCATGCAGATTATGCAAATCTTTTGAAAAACATCCAGCCGATCGGCGGCATCCTGTCGAATGCCACAGAGGGTCTGCAATATCTGCAGATCTTTCTGTCAGACAACCAAAAGATTTCCTGGGATCATAATCTAAGCATCGTGACTGAAACGACAAAGATAGAAATTAGATCCAGGACTGGATTGCCTCTGTCTCTCTATGAAGGTCCGCTATATCTAAGGTGGTCTCTTTCTATCACATTTACTCTATTAATTAAAGAACCACCCCTATTCGATCTCGCTGTCATGACTTCACCAGATTAATGCTATGCTGCGTCAGTTGCTGTGGGTGGGGGGGAGCGTCCCTAGTGGCACCGATATTCAATCCTATCACGCAGCCTTGCACCTCCAGGTGCCCCAACGTCTGGGGTACAGCTCTAGAAATGATCCAGCCTATGCCTCAGAGCACTGGTTATTGGAAGACCCCTACTCTATATTCATACTTACATAGTAGGATGGATGTTGAGGTCCTGCCCCCTGCCACAAGAGTTGTGATACTTACATGGCAACAATCTCTCTGCAGGATGGGGTGGTGGGGCCCTATTACACTTGAGGTGCATCTATCGTGAAATCGGCCGTTGCCCCACTTGGCAAACCTCAAGGGCTTTCGCGGTTGGGACCAGATAGGGATCTCCCTATGAGAGATTTCATGCATGGCTTTACTCTCAAATAATTTCAAGAACTCAGAGAAAAATACTCCATGCCCCATAAAGTGTTACTAATATCTTCAATTCCGCCACACACTAATGCCATACAGAACCAACATTAGGACCCTCCCTTATTTTAACCCATTAGAGGTCGGCATGGCAGGCGGATCTGGCTCCCATTGATAATAATGACTGGACGGAGGCTCTGGAGTTCCACCGGGGAGTGTCCATTTGATCACGCCTAAGATTGATCCAATTCAAATAGTTACATAGAGCCTGCTACACACAATACAAACTTTGGAGAGCTGGGCTGATAGAATCCCTGTGTGTCTGCGCTGCCCAAACAACGAGGACAATTTTCTACGTACGGTATGGGTCTGCAGAGTTTTACATTTTGGAAAAGAAATGAATGCGTGCCTTGCCTAGGTCCTGAGTTGGGAGCTCCCTAGATTTCCCAGAGTGACGCTGCTCCATATTACAGACGTGATAGGCAGTAATGGATAAAAGCATCAGCTTTTATTTTTGTGCCTCACACTTGCTAAATGAGATAATGCTAGATTATGGAAGTCTGATTTGCCAACCCTAGTGAAGGGGGATGGATTGTTGTATGGGGCTGGAGGTGTCTGTTTTTCAAGCATGGGGATGTCCCCAGAAACATATGAAGATTTGGCAGTGGTGGGCTGATTATAGAGGCATCACCCTAGACCCTCCAATGTCGATTGCCAACACCATAGATATAGAAGTACAGTCCTATGGTCGAGATATGTGATGTATTTTTTGGAACGTCTTTCGAGTTCACCAGGCGCTGGCTGCGACAGACTGGAAGTGACACAGACTAGCTTTATCCCAGCACGTTGTACTGTTTTGTTTTTAACACCAATATGCAATGTTATGCCGATGTATGCAACAATATGTGATCCTTTGGGCCGTAAGTTTGCAAGAAATTCAAAACACATTTTACCAACACCCAACCCAACACCTTATGTGACAACTTCTAAAACCTCTCCTAGGAAGGAAAAAAGGGATTCCTACCTGGCTGTGGCAAGAGTGACTCAGAAACCAGGGTCACCTTGGAAATCCAGCCCACACTGAATAGATAATGGATAGGAATGAAAGACTAAACAAGAAAATCGTCTCGAGTCGTGAAAGAGAGAACTCGCAATACAGAAAAGTAGTAAACCCAAATGTTGACCCATTAATTAATTGGCATTAATGGCCAGGAGCCACAGTGACAAATAGCATGTATTCCTGCCCAGACCCGCAAAAGTTTTGCAGAACTAAAGACTATTTAATGGTTAGATAATAGTAAAGGGTGGCAGGAATAGACAGTTGCAGGTATTAGTAAATAAACGCCTTTGTGAAATTACGGACTTGAGGAAGGAACTTAACGATTTTAAGGAGTTAAGACTGATCAGATGAAGAAGAGTAAATGCTGTAGATGCATAAATAAAAGTTCATATGGGGCCTCAATACATTGTCCAATGGCAAATATTCGGAATACTAAATATACCACTCCACTCTCAGCCTAACCAGTCTGTTCCTCCTCAGGAGGTTGGCTAACTCAACATTAACAGATTTCCCTTACAGGATAATCCAGCCAAAGAAGACAGAGGTTTTCCCTGTGATGCAATTGTTCCAGGTCTTCTAGAACAATCTGATGAATTAGGCTACCGTCTAAAGAACATAGTAGGGGAAACAGATTGGCCTGGAACCTCATCCCCAACTATCCCATCAGGTCTTTTTCTGTCTGATAATCCAAGGTTAATAAGCGCAGGCATCTGTAATTTACCTGAAGTGACAAAAAAAGAAAAAAGATATGCACTTAGAAACGACTTACAAATGGCTGTCTGAAAAGTTTGGGGACAATATGGTTAAAGTGAATGATTTTCAATTTGTAGAGAGTCACCAATCCAGCACTGCCAGTAATGTTAGATGCATCTTGATAGGGACCTGTTATACTAACTTAATTCCATATATGATCAAATGGGCACCACTTGCTAATCCATCCTCACGCATCAGAATAGTACTAAGATCACCTGCATTCCTGGGAAAATAAACACTTTAGCTAAATCAATTGCTTCCAACAAGGATACCTTCATTACTAACAGAAACACAATGAGGCGGCAACAACTGCACATTAAAGAAGTACACCCTCCCATGAATGAGGAGAGCCCCAATAGATCAAACCCTTCGTTAAACATGTATAATAACATGGTGACCGCGAAGGCATCACATTGCAGTGGCAAATCCTTGTACTTCACCTGCCCTGGAGATGGCCTACCCCAAAATGGTGATCTGGATTGACTTTCCCAGAGTCTCAGGATACAAATCGAAAAGTGCCACAACCAGCCCCCAAAAGTTCAATTATCTCCTGGAATATTGCATGAATCTCTCAGACATTGGGAGACTTCTAAACTATCTAATGCCTCATGATGTGATTATACTTCAAGAGACTTGGGCCTCCATTGAATAGGATATTCCTGGATATATCACCCACGCTAAGCAGGCAAAAGTGTTGGCGAAGACTAGAAATAGCGGTGGCCTGCAGATATCAGGTAGGATAAATATATGTCTTAACAAAAGCCTGGGAAGATTCCCATAAGGACTTACAAGTAGTCAATATTCAACTCCTAGACAATTTTATCTTGAAAATAATAAACATTTACGCCCAACAGAAGACAATAGAAGGCTTTAACAGCCTCCTGAGGGGCATCAAATAGGCATTTCTTTTAGTAGTAGTAATACTTTATTCGGTTTCCATGAACCATCAAAGTATACATACACAGTACAATACTATAAATCAAAATAAAAATATATAAAAAGCGGCACATGTCCATAGCAGTTTATATTTTTAAAATATTCTGTTCAGCCATAAAATCTAATTAAATACACATTTCCATTCGTATAAATAATCAGTGCGAGAACAGGCATGAGCTAAGTGCAAATAAGCAGGATAATCGGCAGGTTTAAAACCTCATAAAATCCCAAAACATTCCAAGATATTCAAAACAAAACATAGATCAAAAAGCTACTACTTTCACATTGCGCATTTTACTACGCCTACAACAAACATGCTGTAAAAAGTTGCTAACAGTGAAAACAGTAACAGAAGATGTATCACTTTTTAAAATTCTCTGTGCTACAAAGTATCTAGTCAAGTTCAAATTCCGACATATTGAATGAATCCATTTACAGTGAAACCCAAAGTACTCAGAACGTACAAAACATTATACATGTCTCAGTCTCGCAATCCAAACCACAGGCTGGGCAAAGGCTAGGAGTCAAATCCTCATTCCAATTATTGGTAAATGATCTTAGCGGAAGAGTACTTAAGCGAAAAACGAAAGCGGACATGTAAACTTTTGGCTAGAGACTGAAATATTGAATCTAAAAAGTGCTCAAAACATAGGAAAAGTTTGAAATCCAAAAACATATTAGTCAACGAACCATTTCACCCATTGTTTATGAAGCCTTCGTGAATATATGCTCAATAGCAAGTTTTCAGGCTATTAATGTCAGATTTACATAGGGTATTCGATAAATCCCATAACCTTTGTAAACCCAGCCTTTTGAACCAATCAAAAACACATTTGAGCCAATGTACTGCCTTTGTGCCCACTACATTTAATAAGTCTTTAAGGGAGTCTCTGTAATCCCTTAACTCTGGTGTAGACCAAAGGATGACCCAATACACAAAGGGTTTCAGTGCTGCCAAGCCATTCATTCCTTTTAAGTCTTAAGTTAAAGTATAGTGGGATAAGAGGGGTACTATTTGCAGCAGAAAATGACTTCCTTACACATTTATTTACAGCAATGGATATTAAATGGACGCCAGTGCAACCCAAAATCTCGGCACAACAGAGCGCAGCACCTTGTGCTTTAGCACATTATACCTCTAGGGCTGATGAGATAGAGCTTGAGCTTGTTTGCTTATAAAATCTGATAATGGCGTTCTATATGTGTTCAGTTACCATGGCACTCCTTGTAAGTTGCCCTGTCCATTTAAAACTCTCCATTAATTTGACCTCTAGATAGTCGAAGCTGTGAACTGTCTCTAAAGCTTCACCACCTACATGAATGACAGAGTTTTTTGACCATGCCCTTTCGGAAGACCATATATTTTGTCTTATTGACATTGAGTTTCAGACCTGTTTACGTACAAAACCCTTGGAATTTATCAATTAGGAGCTGTGTTTTGGAAATAAGGAGAGAGTCGTCGGCGAGTAAAAGAATGGGAACCTTTCTAATGCTCAGGAGAGTCGTTTCTGCAATTTAACAGTATATCCAGTACATCATTCATATATAGGGTGAATAACGTTGGTGCAGAGCACACCCTTGGCGCACCCCGCTCTCAATCGGGATACGTTCCTTTAATTCACCCTTGCTACCATATTTGATCAAAGTTCTTAGTGTGTAGTTTAATCATGAGCTGAATCAAATTTCCAGAGACCCCCATGTGAGTCAGAACTCACAACAAGTTGTAACATGGAATAAGATCAAATGTGGCTCTGAGGTCTACAAATGCTACATATAGCTTTTCTTTAAGTAATAAAACATATTTCCAGTATAACATGGCAAATCTAAAAATATGGCCATAAGTACTGTTCTTTTCAAGAAATCCAACTTGAAGAGAGGACATAATTCTATTAGAATCAAGCCAATCTAACAATCTATCCAAGACTTGCTGAAATCTTTTGTAGATTATTGATTAGGCTGATTGGCCTATAGTTTGAGGGGAGACATCACACCTCAAATTGCCCGATATCCCTTCTAAACACAGAGGTTAATCTACTGGCAAAAGTTCAGGGAAACAGATTAATGCCACATATGTCAGATATGGTCCACCCAGATCAGGCAGATTTTATGCCCTGCCAGGCAACCCGTCATAATATCAGGAGGGCCCACAATGCCACTTCTGCAGTTAATTGCTTGGACTGGCCAGCTGCTCTATTGCTAACAGACGTGGACAAGGCATTCAACTCGGTTAGTTGGACATATCTTTTTGCACTCCTGAAACGGTTTAAATTCGGTCCGCGCCTCCTATCATATATTAGACTACTCTATATTAATCTGACTGCGTCCGTGCGGGTGGCTGGCCGTGCTTCTCCCCCTTCCCACTGTATTCAACAGGGATGTCCTCTATCTCCCCTGTTATTGTGTCTGGGTCCGTAGGGATGGCCTGGTCTGGGGCTTCGAATGAACAATGGAAATTTCTGATTGTTGTGATTTTTATGCAGATGACATCTTGTTCTTCCTCACAGATCCGCATAAATTGGACCCCAGAATCATGCAGATTATGCAAATCTTTTGAAAAACATCCAGCCGATCGGCGGCATCCTGTCGAATGCCACAGAGGGTCTGCAATATCTGCAGATCTTTCTGTCAGACAACCAAAAGATTTCCTGGGATCATAATCTAAGCATCGTGACTGAAACGACAAAGATAGAAATTAGATCCAGGACTGGATTGCCTCTGTCTCTCTATGAAGGTCCGCTATATCTAAGGTGGTCTCTTTCTATCACATTTACTCTATTAATTAAAGAACCACCCCTATTCGATCTCGCTGTCATGACTTCACCAGATTAATGCTATGCTGCGTCAGTTGCTGTGGGTGGGGGGGAGCGTCCCTAGTGGCACCGATATTCAATCCTATCACGCAGCCTTGCACCTCCAGGTGCCCCAACGTCTGGGGTACAGCTCTAGAAATGATCCAGCCTATGCCTCAGAGCACTGGTTATTGGAAGACCCCTACTCTATATTCATACTTACATAGTAGGATGGATGTTGAGGTCCTGCCCCCTGCCACAAGAGTTGTGATACTTACATGGCAACAAACTCTCTGCAGGATGGGGTGGTGGGGCCCTATTACACTTGAGGTGCATCTATCGTGAAATCGGCCGTTGCCCCACTTGGCAAACCTCAAGGGCTTTCGCGGTTGGGACCAGATAGGGATCTCCCTATGAGAGATTTCATGCATGGCTTTACTCTCAAATAATTTCAAGAACTCAGAGAAAAATACTCCATGCCCCATAAAGTGTTACTAATATCTTCAATTCCGCCACACACTAATGCCATACAGAACCAACATTAGGACCCTCCCTGATTTTAACCCATTAGAGGTCGGCATGGCAGGCGGATCTGGCTCCCATTGATAATAATGACTGGACGGAGGCTCTGGAGTTCCACCGGGGAGTGTCCATTTGATCACGCCTAAGATTGATCCAATTCAAATAGTTACATAGAGCCTGCTACACACAATACAAACTTTGGAGAGCTGGGCTGATAGAATCCCTGTGTGTCTGCGCTGCCCAAACAACGAGGACAATTTTCTACGTACGGTATGGGTCTGCAGAGTTTTACATTTTGGAAAAGAAATGAATGCGTGCCTTGCCTAGGTCCTGAGTTGGGAGCTCCCTAGATTTCCCAGAGTGACGCTGCTCCATATTACAGACGTGATAGGCAGTAATGGATAAAAGCATCAGCTTTTATTTTTGTTCCTCACACTTGCTAAATGAGATAATGCTAGATTATGGAAGTCTGATTTGCCAACCCTAGTGAAGGGGGATGGATTGTTGTATGGGGCTGGAGGTGTCTGTTTTTCAAGCATGGGGATGTCCCCAGAAACATATGAAGATTTGGCAGTGGTGGGCTGATTATAGAGGCATCACCCTAGACCCTCCAATGTCGATTGCCAACACCATAGATATAGAAGTACAGTCCTATGGTCGAGATATGTGATGTATTTTTTGGAACGTCTTTCGAGTTCACCAGGCGCTGGCTGCGACAGACTGGAAGTGACACAGACTAGCTTTATCCCAGCACGTTGTACTGTTTTGTTTTTAACACCAATATGCAATGTTATGCCGATGTATGCAACAATATGTGATCCTTTGGGCCGTAAGTTTGCAAGAAATTCAAAACACATTTTACCAACACCCAACCCAACACCTTATGTGACAACTTCTAAAACCTCTCCTAGGAAGGAAAAAAGGGATTCCTACCTGGCTGTGGCAAGAGTGACTCAGAAACCAGGGTCACCTTGGAAATCCAGCCCACACTGAATAGATAATGGATAGGAATGAAAGACTAAACAAGAAAATCGTCTCGAGTCGTGAAAGAGAGAACTCGCAATACAGAAAAGTAGTAAACCCAAATGTTGACCCATTAATTAATTGGCATTAATGGCCAGGAGCCACAGTGACAATTAGCATGTATTCCTGCCCAGACCCGCAAAAGTTTTGCAGAACTAAAGACTATTTAATGGTTAGATAATAGTAAAGGGTGGCAGGAATAGACAGTTGCAGGTATTAGTAAATAAACGCCTTTGTGAAATTACGGACTTGAGGAAGGAACTTAACGATTTTAAGGAGTTAAGACTGATCAGATGAAGAAGAGTAAATGCTGTAGATGCATAAATAAAAGTTCATATGGGGCCTCAATACATTGTCCAATGGCAAATATTCGGAATACTAAATATACCACTCCACTCTCAGCCTAACCAGTCTGTTCCTCCTCAGGAGGTTGGCTAACTCAACATTAACAGATTTCCCTTACAGGATAATCCAGCCAAAGAAGACAGAGGTTTTCCCTGTGATGCAATTGTTCCAGGTCTTCTAGAACAATCTGATGAATTAGGCTACCGTCTAAAGAACATAGTAGGGGAAACAGATTGGCCTGGAACCTCATCCCCAACTATCCCATCAGGTCTTTTTCTGTCTGATAATCCAAGGTTAATAAGCGCAGGCATCTGTAATTTACCTGAAGTGACAAAAAAAGAAAAAAGATATGCACTTAGAAACGACTTACAAATGGCTGTCTGAAAAGTTTGGGGACAATATGGTTAAAGTGAATGATTTTCAATTTGTAGAGAGTCACCAATCCAGCACTGCCAGTAATGTTAGATGCATCTTGATAGGGACCTGTTATACTAACTTAATTCCATATATGATCAAATGGGCACCACTTGCTAATCCATCCTCACGCATCAGAATAGTACTAAGATCACCTGCATTCCTGGGAAAATAAACACTTTAGCTAAATCAATTGCTTCCAACAAGGATACCTTCATTACTAACAGAAACACAATGAGGCGGCAACAACTGCACATTAAAGAAGTACACCCTCCCATGAATGAGGAGAGCCCCAATAGATCAAACCCTTCGTTAAACATGTATAATAACATGGTGACCGCGAAGGCATCACATTGCAGTGGCAAATCCTTGTATTTCACCTGCCCTGGAGATGGCCTACCCCAAAATGGTGATCTGGATTGACTTTCCCAGAGTCTCAGGATACAAATCGAAAAGTGCCACAACCAGCCCCCAAAAGTTCAATTATCTCCTGGAATATTGCATGAATCTCTCAGACATTGGGAGACTTCTAAACTATCTAATGCCTCATGATGTGATTATACTTCAAGAGACTTGGGCCTCCATTGAATAGGATATTCCTGGATATATCACCCACGCTAAGCAGGCAAAAGCGTTGGCGAAGACTAGAAATAGCGGTGGCCTGCAGATATCAGGTAGGATAAATATATGTCTTAACAAAAGCCTGGGAAGATTCCCATAAGGACTTACAAGTAGTCAATATTCAACTCCTAGACAATTTTATCTTGAAAATAATAAACATTTACGCCCAACAGAAGACAATAGAAGGCTTTAACAGCCTCCTGAGGGGCATCAAATAGGCATTTCTTTTAGTAGTAGTAATACTTTATTCGGTTTCCATGAACCATCAAAGTATACATACACAGTACAATACTATAAATCAAAATAAAAATATATAAAAAGCGGCACATGTCCATAGCAGTTTATATTTTTAAAATATTCTGTTCAGCCATAAAATCTAATTAAATACACATTTCCATTCGTATAAATAATCAGTGCGAGAACAGGCATGAGCTAAGTGCAAATAAGCAGGATAATCGGCAGGTTTAAAACCTCATAAAATCCCAAAACATTCCAAGATATTCAAAACAAAACATAGATCAAAAAGCTACTACTTTCACATTGCGCATTTTACTACGCCTACAACAAACATGCTGTAAAAAGTTGCTAACAGTGAAAACAGTAACAGAAGATGCATCACTTTTTAAAATTCTCTGTGCTACAAGGTATCTAGTCAAGTTCAAATTCCGACATATTGAATGAATCCATTTACAGTGAAACCCAAAGTACTCAGAACGTACAAAACATTATACATGTCTCAGTCTCGCAATCCAAACCACAGGCTGGGCAAAGGCTAGGAGTCAAATCCTCATTCCAATTATTGGTAAATGATCTTAGCGGAAGAGTACTTAAGCGAAAAACGAAAGCGGACATGTAAACTTTTGGCTAGAGACTGAAATATTGAATCTAAAAAGTGCTCAAAACATAGGAAAAGTTTGAAATCCAAAAACATATTAGTCAACGAACCATTTCACCCATTGTTTATGAAGCCTTCGTGAATATATGCTCAATAGCAAGTTTTCAGGCTATTAATGTCAGATTTACATAGGGTATTCGATAAATCCCATAACCTTTGTAAACCCAGCCTTTTGAACCAATCAAAAACACATTTGAGCCAATGTACTGCCTTTGTGCCCACTACATTTAATAAGTCTTTAAGGGAGTCTCTGTAATCCCTTAACTCTGGTGTAGACCAAAGGATGACCCAATACACAAAGGGTTTCAGTGCTGCCAAGCCATTCATTCCTTTTAAGTCTTAAGTTAAAGTATAGTGGGATAAGAGGGGTACTATTTGCAGCAGAAAATGACTTCCTTACACATTTATTTACAGCAATGGATATTAAATGGACGCCAGTGCAACCCAAAATCTCGGCACAACAGAGCGCAGCACCTTGTGCTTTAGCACATTATACCTCTAGGGCTGATGAGATAGAGCTTGAGCTTGTTTGCTTATAAAATCTGATAATGGCGTTCTATATGTGTTCAGTTACCATGGCACTCCTTGTAAGTTGCCCTGTCCATTTAAAACTCTCCATTAATTTGACCTCTAGATAGTCGAAGCTGTGAACTGTCTCTAAAGCTTCACCACCTACATGAATGACAGAGTTTTTTGACCATGCCCTTTCGGAAGACCATATATTTTGTCTTATTGACATTGAGTTTCAGACCTGTTTACGTACAAAACCCTTGGAATTTATCAATTAGGAGCTGTGTTTTGGAAATAAGGAGAGAGTCGTCGGCGAGTAAAAGAATGGGAACCTTTCTAATGCTCAGGAGAGTCGTTTCTGCAATTTAACAGTATATCCAGTACATCATTCATATATAGGGTGAATAACGTTGGTGCAGAGCACACCCTTGGCGCACCCCGCTCTCAATCGGGATACGTTCCTTTAATTCACCCTTGCTACCATATTTGATCAAAGTTCTTAGTGTGTAGTTTAATCATGAGCTGAATCAAATTTCCAGAGACCCCCATGTGAGTCAGAACTCACAACAAGTTGTAACATGGAATAAGATCAAATGTGGCTCTGAGGTCTACAAATGCTACATATAGCTTTTCTTTAAGTAATAAAACATATTTCCAGTATAACATGGCAAATCTAAAAATATGGCCATAAGTACTGTTCTTTTCAAGAAATCCAACTTGAAGAGAGGACATAATTCTATTAGAATCAAGCCAATCTAACAATCTATCCAAGACTTGCTGAAATCTTTTGTAGATTATTGATTAGGCTGATTGGCCTATAGTTTGAGGGGAGACATCACACCTCAAATTGCCCGATATCCCTTCTAAACACAGAGGTTAATCTACTGGCAAAAGTTCAGGGAAACAGATTAATGCCACATATGTCAGATATGGTCCACCCAGATCAGGCAGATTTTATGCCCTGCCAGGCAACCCGTCATAATATCAGGAGGGCCCAAAATGCCACTTCTGCAGTTAATTGCTTGGACTGGCCAGCTGCTCTATTGCTAACAGACGTGGACAAGGCATTCAACTCGGTTAGTTGGACATATCTTTTTGCACTCCTGAAACGGTTTAAATTCGGTCCGCGCCTCCTATCATATATTAGACTACTCTATATTAATCTGACTGCGTCCGTGCGGGTGGCTGGCCGTGCTTCTCCCCCTTCCCACTGTATTCAACAGGGATGTCCTCTATCTCCCCTGTTATTGTGTCTGGGTCCGTAGGGATGGCCTGGTCTGGGGCTTCGAATGAACAATGGAAATTTCTGATTGTTGTGATTTTTATGCAGATGACATCTTGTTCTTCCTCACAGATCCGCATAAATTGGACCCCAGAATCATGCAGATTATGCAAATCTTTTGAAAAACATCCAGCCGATCGGCGGCATCCTGTCGAATGCCACAGAGGGTCTGCAATATCTGCAGATCTTTCTGTCAGACAACCAAAAGATTTCCTGGGATCATAATCTAAGCATCGTGACTGAAACGACAAAGATAGAAATTAGATCCAGGACTGGATTGCCTCTGTCTCTCTATGAAGGTCCGCTATATCTAAGGTGGTCTCTTTCTATCACATTTACTCTATTAATTAAAGAACCACCCCTATTCGATCTCGCTGTCATGACTTCACCAGATTAATGCTATGCTGCGTCAGTTGCTGTGGGTGGGGGGGAGCGTCCCTAGTGGCACCGATATTCAATCCTATCACGCAGCCTTGCACCTCCAGGTGCCCCAACGTCTGGGGTACAGCTCTAGAAATGATCCAGCCTATGCCTCAGAGCACTGGTTATTGGAAGACCCCTACTCTATATTCATACTTACATAGTAGGATGGATGTTGAGGTCCTGCCCCCTGCCACAAGAGTTGTGATACTTACATGGCAACAATCTCTCTGCAGGATGGGGTGGTGGGGCCCTATTACACTTGAGGTGCATCTATCGTGAAATCGGCCGTTGCCCCACTTGGCAAACCTCAAGGGCTTTCGCGGTTGGGACCAGATAGGGATCTCCCTATGAGAGATTTCATGCATGGCTTTACTCTCAAATAATTTCAAGAACTCAGAGAAAAATACTCCATGCCCCATAAAGTGTTACTAATATCTTCAATTCCGCCACACACTAATGCCATACAGAACCAACATTAGGACCCTCCCTGATTTTAACCCATTAGAGGTCGGCATGGCAGGCGGATCTGGCTCCCATTGATAATAATGACTGGACGGAGGCTCTGGAGTTCCACCGGGGAGTGTCCATTTGATCACGCCTAAGATTGATCCAATTCAAATAGTTACATAGAGCCTGCTACACACAATACAAACTTTGGAGAGCTGGGCTGATAGAATCCCTGTGTGTCTGCGCTGCCCAAACAACGAGGACAATTTTCTACGTACGGTATGGGTCTGCAGAGTTTTACATTTTGGAAAAGAAATGAATGCGTGCCTTGCCTAGGTCCTGAGTTGGGAGCTCCCTAGATTTCCCAGAGTGACGCTGCTCCATATTACAGACGTGATAGGCAGTAATGGATAAAAGCATCAGCTTTTATTTTTGTGCCTCACACTTGCTAAATGAGATAATGCTAGATTATGGAAGTCTGATTTGCCAACCCTAGTGAAGGGGGATGGATTGTTGTATGGGGCTGGAGGTGTCTGTTTTTCAAGCATGGGGATGTCCCCAGAAACATATGAAGATTTGGCAGTGGTGGGCTGATTATAGAGGCATCACCCTAGACCCTCCAATGTCGATTGCCAACACCATAGATATAGAAGTACAGTCCTATGGTCGAGATATGTGATGTATTTTTTGGAACGTCTTTCGAGTTCACCAGGCGCTGGCTGCGACAGACTGGAAGTGACACAGACTAGCTTTATCCCAGCACGTTGTACTGTTTTGTTTTTAACACCAATATGCAATGTTATGCCGATGTATGCAACAATATGTGATCCTTTGGGCCGTAAGTTTGCAAGAAATTCAAAACACATTTTACCAACACCCAACCCAACACCTTATGTGACAACTTCTAAAACCTCTCCTAGGAAGGAAAAAAGGGATTCATACCTGGCTGTGGCAAGAGTGACTCAGAAACCAGGGTCACCTTGGAAATCCAGCCCACACTGAATAGATAATGGATAGGAATGAAAGACTAAACAAGAAAATCGTCTCGAGTCGTGAAAGAGAGAACTCGCAATACAGAAAAGTAGTAAACCCAAATGTTGACCCATTAATTAATTGGCATTAATGGCCAGGAGCCACAGTGACAAATAGCATGTATTCCTGCCCAGACCCGCAAAAGTTTTGCAGAACTAAAGACTATTTAATGGTTAGATAATAGTAAAGGGTGGCAGGAATAGACAGTTGCAGGTATTAGTAAATAAACGCCTTTGTGAAATTACGGACTTGAGGAAGGAACTTAACGATTTTAAGGAGTTAAGACTGATCAGATGAAGAAGAGTAAATGCTGTAGATGCATAAATAAAAGTTCATATGGGGCCTCAATACATTGTCCAATGGCAAATATTCGGAATACTAAATATACCACTCCACTCTCAGCCTAACCAGTCTGTTCCTCCTCAGGAGGTTGGCTAACTCAACATTAACAGATTTCCCTTACAGGATAATCCAGCAAAGAAGACAGAGGTTTTCCCTGTGATGCAATTGTTCCAGGTCTTCTAGAACAATCTGATGAATTAGGCTACCGTCTAAAGAACATAGTAGGGGAAACAGATTGGCCTGGAACCTCATCCCCAACTATCCCATCAGGTCTTTTTCTGTCTGATAATCCAAGGTTAATAAGCGCAGGCATCTGTAATTTACCTGAAGTGACAAAAAAAGAAAAAAGATATGCACTTAGAAACGACTTACAAATGGCTGTCTGAAAAGTTTGGGGACAATATGGTTAAAGTGAATGATTTTCAATTTGTAGAGAGTCACCAATCCAGCACTGCCAGTAATGTTAGATGCATCTTGATAGGGACCTGTTATACTAACTTAATTCCATATATGATCAAATGGGCACCACTTGCTAATCCATCCTCACGCATCAGAATAGTACTAAGATCACCTGCATTCCTGGGAAAATAAACACTTTAGCTAAATCAATTGCTTCCAACAAGGATACCTTCATTACTAACAGAAACACAATGAGGCGGCAACAACTGCACATTAAAGAAGTACACCCTCCCATGAATGAGGAGAGCCCCAATAGATCAAACCCTTCGTTAAACATGTATAATAACATGGTGACCGCGAAGGCATCACATTGCAGTGGCAAATCCTTGTACTTCACCTGCCCTGGAGATGGCCTACCCCAAAATGGTGATCTGGATTGACTTTCCCAGAGTCTCAGGATACAAATCGAAAAGTGCCACAACCAGCCCCCAAAAGTTCAATTATCTCCTGGAATATTGCATGAATCTCTCAGACATTGGGAGACTTCTAAACTATCTAATGCCTCATGATGTGATTATACTTCAAGAGACTTGGGCCTCCATTGAATAGGATATTCCTGGATATATCACCCACGCTAAGCAGGCAAAAGCGTTGGCGAAGACTAGAAATAGCGGTGGCCTGCAGATATCAGGTAGGATAAATATATGTCTTAACAAAAGCCTGGGAAGATTCCCATAAGGACTTACAAGTAGTCAATATTCAACTCCTAGACAATTTTATCTTGAAAATAATAAACATTTACGCCCAACAGAAGACAATAGAAGGCTTTAACAGCCTCCTGAGGGGCATCAAATAGGCATTTCTTTTAGTAGTAGTAATACTTTATTCGGTTTCCATGAACCATCAAAGTATACATACACAGTACAATACTATAAATCAAAATAAAAATATATAAAAAGCGGCACATGTCCATAGCAGTTTATATTTTTAAAATATTCTGTTCAGCCATAAAATCTAATTAAATACACATTTCCATTCGTATAAATAATCAGTGCGAGAACAGGCATGAGCTAAGTGCAAATAAGCAGGATAATCGGCAGGTTTAAAACCTCATAAAATCCCAAAACATTCCAAGATATTCAAAACAAAACATAGATCAAAAAGCTACTACTTTCACATTGCGCATTTTACTACGCCTACAACAAACATGCTGTAAAAAGTTGCTAACAGTGAAAACAGTAACAGAAGATGCATCACTTTTTAAAATTCTCTGTGCTACAAGGTATCTAGTCAAGTTCAAATTCCGACATATTGAATGAATCCATTTACAGTGAAACCCAAAGTACTCAGAACGTACAAAACATTATACATGTCTCAGTCTCGCAATCCAAACCACAGGCTGGGCAAAGGCTAGGAGTCAAATCCTCATTCCAATTATTGGTAAATGATCTTAGCGGAAGAGTACTTAAGCGAAAAACGAAAGCGGACATGTAAACTTTTGGCTAGAGACTGAAATATTGAATCTAAAAAGTGCTCAAAACATAGGAAAAGTTTGAAATCCAAAAACATATTAGTCAACGAACCATTTCACCCATTGTTTATGAAGCCTTCGTGAATATATGCTCAATAGCAAGTTTTCAGGCTATTAATGTCAGATTTACATAGGGTATTCGATAAATCCCATAACCTTTGTAAACCCAGCCTTTTGAACCAATCAAAAACACATTTGAGCCAATGTACTGCCTTTGTGCCCACTACATTTAATAAGTCTTTAAGGGAGTCTCTGTAATCCCTTAACTCTGGTGTAGACCAAAGGATGACCCAATACACAAAGGGTTTCAGTGCTGCCAAGCCATTCATTCCTTTTAAGTCTTAAGTTAAAGTATAGTGGGATAAGAGGGGTACTATTTGCAGCAGAAAATGACTTCCTTACACATTTATTTACAGCAATGGATATTAAATGGACGCCAGTGCAACCCAAAATCTCGGCACAACAGAGCGCAGCACCTTGTGCTTTAGCACATTATACCTCTAGGGCTGATGAGATAGAGCTTGAGCTTGTTTGCTTATAAAATCTGATAATGGCGTTCTATATGTGTTCAGTTACCATGGCACTCCTTGTAAGTTGCCCTGTCCATTTAAAACTCTCCATTAATTTGACCTCTAGATAGTCGAAGCTGTGAACTGTCTCTAAAGCTTCACCACCTACATGAATGACAGAGTTTTTTGACCATGCCCTTTTGGAAGACCATATATTTTGTCTTATTGACATTGAGTTTCAGACCTGTTTACGTACAAAACCCTTGGAATTTATCAATTAGGAGCTGTGTTTTGGAAATAAGGAGAGAGTCGTCGGCGAGTAAAAGAATGGGAACCTTTCTAATGCTCAGGAGAGTCGTTTCTGCAATTTAACAGTATATCCAGTACATCATTCATATATAGGGTGAATAACGTTGGTGCAGAGCACACCCTTGGCGCACCCCGCTCTCAATCGGGATACGTTCCTTTAATTCACCCTTGCTACCATATTTGATCAAAGTTCTTAGTGTGTAGTTTAATCATGAGCTGAATCAAATTTCTAGAGACCCCCATGTGAGTCAGAACTCACAACAAGTTGTAACATGGAATAAGATCAAATGTGGCTCTGAGGTCTACAAATGCTACATATAGCTTTTCTTTAAGTAATAAAACATATTTCCAGTATAACATGGCAAATCTAAAAATATGGCCATAAGTACTGTTCTTTTCAAGAAATCCAACTTGAAGAGAGGACATAATTCTATTAGAATCAAGCCAATCTAACAATCTATCCAAGACTTGCTGAAATCTTTTGTAGATTATTGATTAGGCTGATTGGCCTATAGTTTGAGGGGAGACATCCGTCACCCTATTTGTAAATCGAAATGATTTCAGCTCCTCTCCAGGATTCAGGTATCTCACCCCCTGCAGCTATTGCATTTGACAATACATTTATATAAATTTTCCAGACTAGTGGCTCTGCTTTATAAAAAATCCTCTGGAATTTTATCGGGTCCGGGTGCCTTGGCTGATTTTAGAAGATCATTTGCTCTAGCTGTATTTTCGTAACTAAAGATATTTAGGTCAGCCACTTCCATGCTAGCTATATAAATAACATTTCAATGGCAGTCGCTTGATCACCCCTTGATGATGGCCCATTAAGATCTTTTACAGCATATAATTTGGAAAAGTGAGACACCCATCTGTCAGGTTGAATGTGATAATGATAGGCTTTCGCTTTTTCTGATTTAGACTGGGCTACTGTGCGCCAGACGGACAGATTGCCAAATTTTGTCATCCCAAATCTTTTTGGCTATGCTCAATGAAACATTATAGTTATGCCTAGCTTTGGCAATTAAAATCCTGCTGCCACTCAGGACTTCTGATCTCAAGAATGACTTAGCATGCTTTCAGGCATGATCAAACTACTTGACTTCTTTGGCCAGGGACCATTTCGGATGGGCCTCCTCTTTGTAAAAAACACTTGTGCCATATTATAAAATAAATTATTTATACTTAATATAGGAATATCTACAACTCCTGTCCCTCTGTACTTGGATAAAAAAGCCACAAACAACCCACATATCTGTGAATACAGTTTTAGTTAGGACCTTTGGCCATGAGACATAGCAGCGATTATTAGCTGGGGTTGGTTCAGGAACAATTGTATAACACACTTTTTTTGTCTTTTTTATAGATGCCCCAGTTAGTGTTTAATTCAGTGGATTGTGGTTACTAACTGTACGAAAATCCACTTTCATGTCAGCCAAAAGTGACCATATCCTCACGTCTGAAAAAACTTAATCTATGACCTGGTATGTGACAACTCTCTTAAATGTAGGTGTTCTCTCTGGATCTGAAATAGTACACATATTGCAGGCCCTTAATCCTTGTCCAAACGTTATAGAGGCTAATTTAAAAGCGGTGACAGAGAGACTCTTCTTGGGCTTCCCTGTCAACAATGGGTTACCCCATATTTCATCCTCAACATTTGTTTTCTCCTTAATATATGGAGATGGTTCGAAAGAAATATAGAAATTTCCTGCTATCACTATTTTTGTATTCAAATCTAAGGAGCCTAGGACATCTTCCAGAAGGAGTAAAGTAGGGGATTTGTTGCTCACCGTTGTTGATCTTACATAGATATTTAATAGTGGCAAACAAAGACCAGTAGGGAGGGTAACACTAATCCCCATTAGGTCAGAGCAGTTTGTCTGCAATGAAATATGAGAGCCAAAAACATTGTTTCTTATTACATTTAAAAGGCTGCCAATTGCCCTTTCAAACTTCTCCAGGGGTTTGCTTCCACACTAAAAGTGGTAAACCCATTTATGAACACTTTCTCAGTGGCCTATGACTCTTGTAACATGCAAACGGCATAGCCCCCAATATATGACTTCCAATCAGGATCGGACAATTTGAACGTTATGCTATTCCAAGATAATAAGGTAATATTAGAATTCCAATCCCTACTATCTTTGTGATCAGAAAAACTTGACGAGCATGGAAGCTCCTCTAAATTAGTACCAATATTTCTAACAACCATGCTTTGCAAAAGTGTCCTATGGCTACAAGTAGTGGGAATTTTGTCTGCATTTTCCATAAACGAAGGAGTACGTACATTTTCTACTACTCTGCAATTTGTCCCACTGTTCCCACAATCACCTACATGCATATTAGAAGGGTCATCCTCTGGAAACACTACAGCGATACCATCGCTTGTACTCATCTCATTAAGATTTTGACCACCCTCCAAAGATCCATTAGTAACAACTCTATTATGTCTGGAGAATTCATAACCAACTGGAAAACACAAGCCCAATAGAACATGCACACTCAGCCAGTCTACTGCATTTAAATTAGTAGCGTGAATGGGCGTAACATTGGCCTGCTTGATCAAATTAGAGGGGTGCACAGTAAGTCTTTCTGATGTGCTATCAGTCGGAGGAGACGCTTTCAGCCTTATTTCAAGTGGGTTTTCCCCATGAAGATAACAAGTTCGCAATTCAGAATTTATAAGATTTTCAGCCATCAGATTTTAACATAACATGATCTGAATGTGGTCGTAAAGAGATGAATCAGATGAGTATCTTCTTATATACCTAATGTCAAATATAAATACAGAAAGACGGTTCCGCTTCATCCTGAGCCAGTAAATCACTTTGTTTGTTGAGGCCTCAGTGTCCTCGAAGGAGCCTGGCAGCTCTAGTCTAGGTACCTGGGTCATATAAATCATAGTTCTCAGAGTTTCCTTGCAACAAATGATATGGGGTATTCAAGACACAGCGGTTTGCCAGTTGATAAGTAGGTACTGTTGAGGTGACCAGCAGGCGTGGAACCCTCTTGCCTACTTGGACACTCTGTCCCACATTGCAGTCGGAGAGTAATGTAGACATTTTTGCAACGGCAAGTAAGGCTGTTCGTTAATTGATGATCTAATGTATTTGCTGCTTGATAAACTCTGATAATGAACCCTCTGGGGGGAGTTAAGTTGGAAACACTTTTAGGTTGACTTTTTACCACCTCTGATCTAACTTGGTGCATTTTAGCCACGGGCTCGACCTCAGATCCGTGCCTTCAATACTGATACTCAGTGTTTGGATTTAAGGCCTAGAAGGTCCTTCAGATGATTTCAGATGACCCATTCCTACACACATGTCCACAACAACAAGGTTTGTTTTGTAGACTAGTAACCTGGTCAGTTAAAGAAGTGGGTACTAAGGTAATCCAGCTTTCTATTGAGTGCCTGCAGAGAGTGTTCTCCCCCTATTTCTTGAAATGTGACTTCATTAGTATGAAGAAGCTTGTTTGCCTGGGATGGTTTCCTATAAGCAAGCTATTTACTGTTATCATCCGTCATTGTCATGGGGCAACACAATTACGGCACAATACATTAGGAATAATATACATTTTATCAGATATGGAGATGATTTAGTTGGTTCAATCAATTGTATTTCGCATGATTGAGTCAAAGCAGGCTCTGAAGTCTCAAGATGATCAGGGACTGGGATGCTTGGAATTTTTATACCAACACCAGCATCTGAGATACATGAGGATTTTATTTTCTTAAACATAACAGTGACTCGTGACAATTTATCCTTCCCTTAAGGGGCTTCAGTATTCAGAAGAGACTCCACCTCATTAATAAATGAGTCACCAACGGCAAGAGTGTTAGTACTAGTCAATAAAAGCTCAGGTTTGGTCTTTGTTGGCTTCCGGGGTTTCTCTACATTAGGCTCAATTTTCGCACGGTCCCAAGTTTTACGTTTGCCCATGGCCCAAAAAAGTGCTAGTCATCAAACACAAAAAACACAGGCACAAGAGAAGTAAAAAGACAATAATTAAAATGTACAATTTCCTGGTGAGGAAACAAAAGAGAGTTGGCCCAGCCCAGCCTCTTCTGGACGATGACAGTTGAAGGGGAGCCCAGTCTTGGCCCGGGTTCATCCAGCGCTGCAGGAGACTTGATCACCTTACAAGCGCCTCTTTGTGCAGATGCAATGCAACCATTAGAGCTGGGCTGCCTGGGGTGTGTAGTTCCTGCCCCTCTCCATGATTCAGTGTGTCCTGCGCTGTGGGAGCCCCGTCTTCCTAATAAGCACCTCTGGGCGCGTAAATAATGCGGCCGTTAGAGCTGGGCTCTGCACATATAGTAGTAGCAAACGCCATCGTTGATTGTTTATGTGCAGGAAGGAACAATGTCCTGCACAAAAGCAGTCATCCCTGCAATGCAGGCACTCTTGCAGTATGGCGCATGGTGTCTGTGTTGGTGCTAGGCAGCTATTTTTAGCACCAGTGCTAGGAAAATCACAGGGGCATGCCATATTCATGTAAATACGGTGCATCTCTGCATTTTTGGAACAACGCAGTGCTGCAAAATGTGCCGCAACGGTGTGCCATTTCCTCATAAATATACCCCAAAGTGTTGTCCGACCCAGTTAGGAAAAGATCTTTCCAAAGTGACAGGTTTTCCTGGTGTATGGAGCAGCTCGCCATTTCACAAGGTGTTATGATTTAATGCTCACCTCTGACTTCAGAGTATCATCTGCCGGTATCAAGTTCCAAACCTGGCAAAGTTAACTGAGCCTTCTTTCTATCTTTTTCAGGTCAGTATATTGATGTGCTTTATATCGGTTAACAACACTTCTGTATTTACTGTGCTAGAAATGCCGAAGTGTGGTACACAGTGCCATATAAAAAAATGTAAGATTATTATTACTGTAAAGCATTCCACAAAGTGACTGCACTCTCTGAAAACCTCAAAATGCTGATAAAACTGCATCAAAAAGAAAAGTCAGATGACTAGGCCCTTGTTGGGCAGTCGACAATGCACAAAAGGGTTTGTTGCAAATGCATTGGTTATGTTGTGATATTGGGTAGCTATATGGTACAGAGTTTGTAGTGTAGTTCCTATATTCCCAATAGGCTCTGCACATTGGAATAACATAAACGATAGTTTAGACGTAGGACTTAGGTCGACTCTATTGAATAAGTTAGACTTAATTGTGTGTGCCAGCTAGCTCAGAGGTCACTAGAAACTTTCTCGAATACACAAGAAGGGATTAGCTTCTGACAACCATATAACATGTCACCTTTGTTCCCCCTGAAATAAGGAATATATCTCCAGAGTCGCGGAAACAATAGATGGCTATTTCACTTAGTCAATCGTACATGCATCGTTTCACCAGAAGTGCAGAGAAATAGAGAGACTGCATTTTCAATAAAAAGGTTATTTATTGAGCTGTCTGCTTTCTCATGCAAGAAAAGTGAATAGCTACAATCGTAATACTTGCTATGAAGTAAAGTGCGTACAGTAAAAGGAGTATTATAAAATAATACTGTAAAAGTATTTATATGGTTTCTAAGCCATATGATACTTAAAATAGATAAAATACATACAATGATAAATAATGACTAAAAGTACTCAACTGGTGCATCTAAAATACGCCTACCCTGGTGTACCTAACCTAAGTCTAGTACAGGGGAAGAAGTAAGTGAGGTGTAGCTGGAGTTAAATAGTTTCTGACAAGAATCTATCCAACAATTCTCTAAGGGTCGTCTAATCAGCTCCGTACCTTGGTTATAGAATGAAGGAGGTCTTGTATATCTCTCTCAGGACTCAATCTCCCAGTAACCCGCAAGGGTAGCAGGGAAACACTGGAGCTGGATTTCTCGTCAGGAGAAAAGACAGCGTCTCTCTCAGTGCGTCAGCAGGGAGGGTCGGCTTCCTTCGGCACTCGCATACAGCAGGGCGTCGGGCAAGTAGTTAGTCGAACTGCTCCAAAACCACTGTGTGTTTTGCTAGGGCAGATGTGGGCATATTTATACCTGGAAGGTGCAGAGTTTGACGTAAGGGTGGACAGAATAACGTCACTAAGAACTCAAAGTTCTTTACACACTCCAGGAGTTCTGGGACAAATCAATACTGAAGCAGGGGGAATTTCGTACTGCTGAAGGCTGGTTGTCTTCAAGAACTTGTTGTACTCTGGGAGCTTAGTGGAAGTAGCCATGCCGTATTTGGACTGCATTGGCTGTGTCTAAATATGGTTATGATTCTTATGCCTATATAAGGATATGATAAGTTATATCTATATAAGGGCATGAATCGGGAACATTACACTAGAGCCCTAGATACGTTACAACACCCACTCCATGTAGAATGTCCATCTTGACTAAATACTAAGCAGTTATAACATTTCTAAGCATGTGTTTACAATCCCACCCCAAAAATACATAAAATGCATTTGAAATGGTTTGTACACGAAAAATGAGTATTGTACTGTACGTTTTCTAAGCAGTGGTATCATTCAAATAATGCATATAGTTTTTACATTTGAAATGTTGGCTGAATGATTCACAAAATTTACATTTATGAAATGGCTCTTAATACAGAAGAGAAGGTTGAGACCATTTCATCACAGATTTATATAATACTGTACATGTGCTAGAGGCTAAGTTTAGATATTGTCTTTAGGTATCAAAAAATAGAAATCTTGTTCTCTAAGAATAGTTCTACATTAAGCAGATTAGTCTGTGCCAAAAAAAGGGGAAATATTTTGGTATTTGAGAAAAAATAATTTCGTTGTAGTAAAAAATAGTTCCACATTTTAAGAAGTTCTGTTTATCAAAACTGAAGGCCGAAATCAAAGTTCAGGGAATGCTGTGTGCTTGTTTCTCAAGAGTTATTCTCGTTGGTAGGAGAAAACATTAACTCAGATAGGCTGGCAAAGAATTTGTCTACCACAGTAGGTGAAAGTTGGGCCATTTCCAAAAAAGTGGAAATAGTGCATATGTGAGATGCATTACTGTCAGCGTTATCTGGATCAGCAATGTTCACAGAAAGTTGTACCTGTGTGCCGCTTTCATCTCGTACCTCACCACCACCTAATCGTAATGGTGAGGTCTCAATGAATGCCGTCATCAGAATTGGTAGCCGCTGGGGACAACACGTTGCATGAGCCATTACCGAACCAAGCAAAGTATCGACATCCATAGGTACTGCTGATGGAAGTGAGAGACAGATGCCTAACACGCATTCTTCTCCGCAGAGCAGGCATCATAGAACAGGTAAGATGCAATCTTGCCAGATTGGTCTGAATGATAAAAACCATGTGGTATTCAGATCTCTTAGACAAGCCAAGCCGAGAACCTGTGTTATCCTATTTCGGTACCGCAGTGCCTGGATCGCTTCTTCCATGGTAACCTGGGTATCGCTGGTGACTGGACTTGCCATATCGGAGCAGAAGGAACAAAAATAGAATTCCTGCTACGAGTCCCAAAATGAGAGGCAGGCCGCCGAACACAGAGTGCACGAAATTCGGAAAAATGATCAGGACTGCTTCAAAGGGCGCTAATAGTCCTGAAAAAAGTGGCTTAAATACATGTGCCGTGCCACTGGTATCTGACATGTTTAAAATTTGACCTAACATTTCTACGAAATGTACGGGGCAATTTGTTGATAATAATGTATGTATCTCTGCCGAGGTCCTTGCAACTTGCAGATCATACGTTTTTTAGACGAGGTCAAAGGCAAAGTTTTTTGTGAAAGAATGGCTTTCATTCTGCTTAATGTATCAATTTGAATAGAAGAGATATTCAAAGAAGGCCAAATTGTTGCCTCCTTGTCTGGCTTGCTGTTTGGATACAATACTTGCATACAACAAGTGACCCTGGATATAACACTGACGAGATAGGGCGTTCCTGGCAACATGCCACAACAGCTGTGGTCACTTAATATAATGTGGCTATCGTTGGAAAGCTGCCTGAAAACAGGTTCTATTTGTGTTGCTGGAGTGCCGTACAAGTGGCAAGAAAGATCATTAGTTGAACCCTCACAGGCTCCATGTAAATTAATTTCTTGACACAGAAGTGTACCATTTAGTGATTTTTCATAATTTTTTCCACTAAGAAATACCTCTTTGTTACTCCCACTCCAACATCTATGTGTATAAGGTAAATTCCAGGTCGACTTGATGTATCCTTTACCCAACCTTTCATACAGGCCCGCTGGTATATGCTGTAGGCAGTATTGACACTGGAATCTCGTTATTGGTATTGTTATGGTACCATGTATTATCCATTCAATTACAGGTTTCTCAGAAACTGTTAATCGTAATCTTTCTAGTTTTTCAATGCTCAGCACCCTATAGTCTGCTCCTTTTTGTGCCAAAGAGATTTGTTTATCAGTAAGGTTAAAGATAGAAAATAATGATGTTGTGTTGATTAGACGCCAAGGCATGTAACCTGAACGCAGATTTTATAACGTCCAGCCTAACTGTACAATAGAACGTAATTGGGACTGGCCATGTTGTAATATTAGCATATCCTGTTCTATTAGATCAATAGCAGATGATACAATGCTGTCCAAAGAATAAATTTTGGAGGACAGAGTTGTTAACCCATTGTCCACTACAGACAGTGATTTTTCCAAATTAATACGATCAATTTCTCGTATTTTTCCAGCAGTTTCAATTTGCGTTACTTTCCAAGCTTCGTTGTAAGCAGCATATATACCGGCGTATATGAAACATTTTTGACGCTGTTTGCGAGGTCCCAATAAGAAATCTCGCAAGTCAGCACCTTCTTTAAGCAAAGTCAAGTGTTGCTTAATTTCAGGTAGTGTGGATTTCTATAGCCATTCGAGGCATAGTTTTCCTACACTGTATGTTGTTATTATCCCTGGATGTTGTCTCTGGGAATATCTTGGGTCTGGCCTGTTCTGTTTGAACCCCTGTGTTTTGTCCAGGAATCTATCTTGACAGTTATTAGTGTCTGTGGGCCAGATCAACCATTT
Organism: Lissotriton vulgaris; assembly: GCF_964263255.1. NCBI lineage: Eukaryota > Metazoa > Chordata > Amphibia > Caudata > Salamandridae > Lissotriton > Lissotriton vulgaris. The sequence goes on along the minus strand of NC_141699.1, from coordinate 585,751,907 downwards.
TTTCCAATCAGGATTAGTTCTGTTTGGTGTAAAATATGGGACACGTCTAACCCCTCATCTGTAGTGTTATTTCTATCAGGCATAGTATTTGGTATAGACGGGTGTTTAAATCTTTTATCTTAGCTAGGCCAAGACAGGTTGTTTGTTGAATGGTGTCATTCAGGAACATTATTTGTTCTGGGATCATGCAGGCTCTGAATAATGATTCTAATCTCTGTACTTGCCAATCTTTTGAACCCCAGATTGTTTTTGTTTCAATGTTGTCTTTCCAGAATTAAAAACCAAATGTAGACAATTTTTCATAAAATTTAACAGAATAAATCAGTTTTGTATTGGTTAACATATTTTTAATTTCTGTCTTATTCACATTTTTAAAATAAAACGTTTCTGGATCTGTGACATTAAACTCTGAGAAGTATGGAAATTTCTCATAAAATGTTTTCGAGCTGCCCTTTGGCGGTGTTGGACAATGTTCTCATTGATTATAAGTTAAAACATTTCTAGGTTTTGCAGATTTATGCAAATAGTGGCGCCCAAAATGATTAAAGCAATACATTTCTTCATAATCAGATGAACCTTCTAAATAATCATGATTTGTAAATTTTGCTGACATTTCTAAATCAGACATCATAATATTAATAGTCTCAAAGTCCCAATCATCAGAGAAACTGCTCGGTGAGACAAAGTCACTTAATGAAACCTTGAACTGATGTGGATACTTCAAGAGTTCAACCGGGCCATAGATGTCGTAATCAGTAGCGTCCCATGCTACACCACCAGGTATAGGAATGGCTGTGATGTTTACTGATGATAGGTCTCTTTTTTCAACATGTGATGACTTGTGTGGCTTTAGGACCAAGTTGATTTTCTGACTTGCTATGTCCATTGTACTATATTTTCCATCAATCATTCTTCCCAAGCCTAAAATTAAAATGAGCCAGAGCAGGAGGAAAAGTACACATAACACAATCCAAAATTCAACCCATGGTGAAATCAGATATATTTCTCCAAGCTGATGAAAGAGTTCTGTTATTTTTTTCTTTGAGTGTCTTGTTTGCTGGCTTTTCTTCATGTTCACTAGAATCTTCAGAAAAGTCATCGAAATCGATAAAATAGCCAGAGGCAGTTCTGTCAATTATTGGAATCGCATCAGGATTGGTATTAATCTTTATAGTTGCTTCTTCCTTTTTCATATCAGTATAGTCAGAGGCTACATCATTGTAGACAGGTGTTTCTTGACGAACTGTTGCAATTTGGGTTTCAAGAGGCACATGTTCCATGGCTTTGTTGCATAGTCCTTTTTTATTCACTGCAGGTTTATCAAATGTGATTAGTCTCTCAGTTTGAACCTCTTGAATTGTAGCAAGGTTTGGTCTTCTGCTACATCTTGGGAGTCCACTGGGCCTACTACTTATTATTGGCCACATGGTTGTGGTTTTACCAGGTCGATTGATACAACTCTGTTCTCCTTTTTACCAGCAAGGGTCGGTAGTACTACTGATCTTGTTCCGTTGATTGCCAAGACAGCTACTGCTTTTCTGTAAGAAGGCCCAAATTCCTTCTTCACCGCGATCTTCTCTCTGACTAGATCCCCAATCTTTGGAATCCAGACAGGTCTTGCTGGAACAGGTATTTTTTCTTCAGTGGCCGTTGGCTTTTGCTTTATGTTACTCAGACTTCTTATTGTTTCATTTAAGTCCTGTAAAACAGCCAAACGATCTTTGATATCAAAGGTTTTTTGTTCCACCACTGAAGTTTGACGATCGAGATCTTCGATTATCATTCTAGTACCAAACAAAAGTTCATACGGAGTGATTCCACCCAGAGAATTTCTTGGCAGATTATTTAGACTACGTTGGACACTTATACACTTATTAGATGTTTGACCCACCCATCACCCGAACCTAATACCCTCGCTGTTATAGATTGCTTTATGTCACGGTTTTTCTTTCCACTACCGCATTTCCCTCAGGATGGAAGGGACTAGAGTACCGCAATAAAACGCCCAAGCTGGCCATGGCCTCCTTGTAAGCCTGAGAGCTAAACGCAGGACCCTGGTCAGAATGTAGAGTGCCAATTGCGTATGTGCCGATAAAGACTCGCAAATCTTTTATAACAGTTCTGGCGTCAGCCGAGCGCTGGGGCCACATCCAAATGAATCTTGTCCTAGTAGTTGTGGGGCCGCATCCGTCCGTAGGGACGTCTACGTGTAGACAGTCTAATGCTATCTAACAGAGGTGTCTGGGCTGGACTGATTGTGCTATTGTCAGTCCCTTGGTCCGGTTCATGACTGCGATCTCTGTTGCAGTTTTCACAATCCATTGCAAATTTATAAATTTGCACGCTCATTCCCGGCCACCAGTACTTCAGTTGTAATTCTATTAGAGAAGTTAATATCCCTTGGTGCCTCAGACCCACTCCCATGTGTGCTTCTTGAATCAAGAAGACTCTCCGCTTCCTGTTTGGAATTACTCTGTCCCCCACTCCAGGGATTTGAGCAAAAGGAACAGAGTTTGCATAAATTATGTATGTATTTCCAAGTGGATAATTTAGAGGTAACGCCGCATAATTGCCTTCCATTGAGGCTTTTACTGCTAGTTGCGTTTCTCCGTCTATTCTGTTTTTAGAACGCTTAATTGTAGCTACGGAAGCCGTGTGGACGGCTGCCTTTTCGGCTTCATCAGCCAATGAATTCTCTGCAACGTGAACGCCATCACGTTGATGACTCAGTGTATGAATCGCGTGAGTCTTTTGTAGTTCTTTCTGTAAAAGAACTACTTCCTCCCAAAGCATTGTATGCTTTATTGTGCCACCTTTTGCATCTTTGAAACCATTTTGAACCCAGTTCTGCAAGTATTCATTGTAAGACTGGACGCTGTAATACGAATCGCATACTATTAGTGTGGGGAATTTGGTATTCTCAAGCGCCATCTTGAAAGCCTGTAGATCAGCTCGCTGAGCTGTACAGTCTCCAAGTGATTGAGTTTTTGTGACAATAGGTCGGAATTTACTTTCGCACCAGCGACCTTTTACAATCGTGCATGCAGCGCTATAGGCTTGTTTACCCCCAATTGCGGGCTGTGCTGATCCGTCTGTATATATTATACAGCCGTAATGTTCAAGAGGCAGAATTTCGGTCGGCAGAGGACATTCGTACTCGTATTGGAGAAATTCTTGAATTTTTAAGCTAGGGTCAGAAACGTATTCAAGGTCAGTTGCAGCAAGAGAATTAACCCATTGTATCCACCTTGGATGTAAAGCTCTAGCATTTGGAATGCTCGCTCTTGTCACTGCCTCTAAGGCAGTTACAGGTGTAACGACTGATATGCGTTTTCCCTGTGCCAGGGCTCTTTCTTTTGCTATAGCAGTTTGAACCGCTGTCAGAATTTTCTCAGTTGAAGTGAATTTTATTTCAGCTTGTGTGTACAAGTGTGATTTGTAAGCTATTGGTACCATTTCACCTTCGTTATAGGTCAGGTACGTGAATCTGCATCTTCCTGGGATGACTCGGATTACAAGGTTGCGTTCGTTTACGCATGTTTGCAGTTTTGTTTTAACTAACATGTCTGTTTGCATTGAACGTAAAATTTCGGTGTGTTTATGAGTCCAATTATTTTGTTTGAAATCAGGTTTTATTAATTCGTAGAGAGGTTTAACCCTTTCTGCGTAATTCAGAACGTACGTTCTTCCAAAATTCAGGAAACCTAGAATTGATTGTAAGTTTTTCAGCGTTTTTGGTGCTTGGAGCAGCGCACATTTCTCTAAGAAATTGGCTGCTAGGCTTTTCCCTTCACTTGATAACTCATATCCTAGAAATAGGACAGTGAGGTGGGCAATCCGTGATTTTTTAAAGTTGAATTTGTACCCTTCAGATGCGAACCCAAGTATGATGGTGTTCACTCTTTTCAAGTGCCTGTCCAAATCATCGTCTGTTAGATAGATATCATTGACATAAGACATGCCTCATCATCATACATTTGTTGTAACTCTGTTACCTTGGCTGAAAATAATCCTGGGCTATTCTTGAATCCCTGGGGGAGACGGCAAAATTGCCTTTGGGCCCCCATACTTGAGAAAGCGGTCAAATACCTGCTTTCAGGTGCAATGTTTTGACAGAAGAAACCATTTGAAATATCTAATGTTGTTTTATATTTTTTGCGCATGATGTTATTCATCAGTGCTGCATTGTTTTTCTCTGGGAGAGGTCTGTTTATTACCTTCCCACTTCTTTTTAGGAGTTATTAAATTGTTTTTAATAAAAGTTTTTTCAGGATTTTCTGTTAGTTGTGGTTTTAGTGGTTTCCCACCCAAACTATCTATACCTAATTCTTCATAGGATTTTTCAATTATTTTGGCAAGTTCAAAAGGATGGTCTGCTATTTCTGTTTCTTTTAATTTTTGGCAGATCGCCACAGATGCTGCTTCTCCTTTTTTGTTGGCTAGTAGTATAGCCAAGACTTGCTTAAAGTCTGTCAGTAATTTCATACCTAGATTTAAAGCAGGCTCTGGACCGTATTCATTTTGAATCTGTCTTAGTACGTCTGGTATAACCGCCATAGACATAACACCATGTGTTTTTGTGTAGATTGAAGCAAAAACTGTTCCCCAAGTGTCACAGTCCTCCACATGTGGTGCGATCCCCATTGGTAAGCAGATTGTCAGAATTCTGTGTTTTTCATGAGGTGTACTATCAGGGAATACTGCCTCTATTTGAGTAATCTTTTGAGCTAACCAGAACGGAATTTGTTCCCGTTTTGCGGATAATTTACCAATGAATGATTGATAATGTGGTGTAATTTTATTTGTGTTCCCCTGGTGAGGGGTGTGCTGTGTAATTTTTATAGCAGGTTGGACTGTCATATTGGACCAATTGTCTATGTATTTTAATTAATTGTTTTAGTTGAACTAAAAGTTCTCTGTCTGATATTTCTTCAATGTCAGGATGTGGTGTATAGCTGGCTAGAACCGGCCATGTGGCTCCTGGTCTACCTAGTGGACCGAGCCAGGTAATGTGATTTTGATGTTTTAGGGCGCCATTAAACCAGAGCTGATGCTCCTGGTAAGTTAGTGGAATTTCAACCTCCTCGAAAGGACCCTATTCGGCTGGAGGTTCCTCTGCTTTGTAGTAGTGGAACTCGCGTGTCACAGCATTTGCTGCTGGAAAATGTATCCATGAATAGAATACCTCTGTCTGCCGATATTCATGTGCCTCTACCACAAATATGACTGTACCACCTCTCGATGATACACCACTATTTATTAGTTTGTAAGTTACTCTCTTTCTTACATTTATCGGGATGATTATTGCATCCGGGTTGTTTTGCTGAAGACTTGTGTCTTCTTCTAATAGTTGAGTTGCTATTCTCGCTCTCTCCCTTTCATCGTCACTCTCCGTCATTTTGCTGACTGAGAGTTTTCAGAGCAAGTTTCAAGGAAACAAAGATTAGGTGCACAATATTTTGGAACACTGTATCTGTCAGGGCCCGCTCCGCAGGATACGATTGATGAACAAAGGGGTCCACCTCCCGATGTTACCAACACCCTGGATGTAAAACACAGGGGGTTCGAACCATCAGGCGAGGGATAAATAGTGAAAAGAGACTGGGGAAGGGAAAGGGTCAGCAGGGACAAGGGATCTGAAATGACAAAACATAGGAATTATAGCAAAAGTCTATGTTGAAGTCTACTCTCATAAATTCTCTCTAGAACCCGAATACCTTATGAGGCTGTACACTTTCCTCCAACTATCATAAGACCGATATAGTCCAACATCCTGATACAGAACACAGTAGTTATTACACCAATCTCTAATCTCTACACCTTCATACCAGCTCTTTACCATCAATACACATACACACCATATCATGAGGAATAGGACTGTTCATATGACCCCATAGACTTGTAGTCCTCTACTTATTCAATGCAGTAGAGATCTCTTCCCCCGTAGTTCATAAATCATAACGAGTTGAAGAGAGGAAGCTCTATAATCACTCAAAAATGTTATTGTTATATAACTGAGAAAAGGTCAAGGAAAGAATAATGAAACAACCCTTCCCACATCCACGTAGCTGAACGGTTACGTGTGGTTGCGACCACCACTGCGTTCCGCAGCAAGCAACTATCACCTATACTCCAAAGCACTGGCGGTAGGTAGTTGTGACCACCACACTACCCCAGCGAAAACGTGACCAAACACCCCCTCGGTGTTGATAAACGGAATAAACTCCAAGAACAAAACGAAGATCACGGCAACTGGCAGCGGCCGCCGCTCAGTTCCGCGGAAACCATAAAATCAGTTCCCCTTTTAGAACCAGCACGCGTCAGCCGACGCGTATCCTCCGGCACACAAACGGGGAGACTTGCAACAACAGGAAATACAGCGCGCGAGCAGAGCGGCTCCCAGCGGCTGTAATGCCCGCCCCAATACCTCACAAGAACGAGCGATGTCGAGTCCTTGGTTCCAGCCGGTTTCCACAGCTAACCGCCGCAGCATTCAGGCACCTCTCCAATCTCGATAGAGTCAAAGCAAAGACTCAGAATTACGTGCAACTTCCTTCCTGTCTCCATCGCCCATATACTTCCTGAAACTGATGCTCATGGGAAATGTAGTTCCTTAACAATTGGGCAGGCGCGGTGAGGCTTCATCCTGACAGTATCCTTCAACGTTGAATAAACCAAAAAACTAATACATAGGATTCTCGTCCTACTTAGGTCTGGCGGATACTAACCTTTTACCCACTCCAGACGTCTATTGGAGTTTTTATAGAAAAAAGGGGTCTGTGTAAAAAGCACGACTGAGTTACTCTAGTATCTAGCGTTAAATTATCGCCTTACCAAACATTGGGCGCCATGTAGTGTAGTTCCTATATTCCCAATAGGCTCTGCACATTGGAATAACATAAACGATAGTTTAGACGTAGAACTTAGGTCGACTGGGTCTCTATTGAATAAGTTAGACTTAATTGTGTGTGCCATCTAGCGCAGAGGTCCCTAGAAACTTTCTCAAATACACAAGAAGGGATTAGCTTCTGACAACCATATAACATGACAACTTTGTTCCCCCTGAAATAAGGAATATATCTCCAGAGTCGCGGAAACAATAGATGGCTATTTCACTCAGTCAATCGTGCATGCTTGGTTTCACCAGAAGTGCAGAGAAATAGAGAGACGGGCGTTTTCAATAAAAAAGTTATTTATTGAGCAGTCTGCTTTCTCATGCAAGAGAAGTGAATTGCTACAATTGTAATACTTGCTATGAAGTAAAGTGCGTACAATAAAAGGAGTATTATGAAATAATACTGTAATACTGTAAAAGCATTTATATGGTTTCTAAGCCATATGATACTCAAAATAGATAAAATACATACAATGATAAATAATGACTAAAAGTACTCAACTGGTGCATCTAAAATACGCCTACCCCGGTGTACCTAACCTAAGTCTAGTACAAGGGAAGAAGTAAGTGAGGTGTAGCTTGAGTTAAATAGTTTCTGCTAAGAATCTACCCAATAATTTGCTAAGGGTCTAATCCGCTCCGTACCTTGGTTATAGAAGGAAGGAGGTCTGGTATCTCTCTCTCAGGACTCGATCTCCTAGTAACCCGCAAGGGTATCAGGGAAACACTGGAGCTGGATTTTTTGGCAGGAGAAAAGACAGCGTCTCTCTCAGTGCATCAGCAGGGAGGGTCGGCTTCCTTCGGCACTCGCATACAGCAGGGCGTCGGGCAAGTAGTTAGTCAATCTGCTCCAAAACCACAGTGTGTTTTGCTAGGGCAGATGTGGGCATATTTATACCTGGAAGGTGCCGAGTTTGACGTAAGGGTCGAAGTTCTTTACACACTCCAGGAGTTCTGGGACACATCAATACTGAAGCGGGGGGAATTCCTGTACTGCTGAAGGCTGGTTGTCTTCAAGAACTCGTTGTACTCTGGGAGCTTAGTGGAAGTAGCCATGCCGTATTTGGACTGCATTTTTCTGTGTCTAAATATGGTTATGATTCTTATGCCTATATAAGGATATGATGTTATATCTATATAAGGGCATGAATCGGGAAAATTACCCGCGAGCCCTAGATTTGTTACAACAAGTTCACCTATTATTTAAGCTTTAGGTGTTTTTAATGCAGTACAGGTAAATGTGTGCCTTCTTGTGCATGATAAAAGTGGGGTTTTGATCATCAGGAAAAATGACTTTGCAAAGAGATGAAGACAGTGAAGTAGACTACCTAACTGCAAAGTGCTGACAAGTTAATCGGCGGTCTCTAGAAGGGGGTGAAGCTGCTAAAATCTTGATGCTGGGTGGGTCAGTGTCCAACTTTGGGGATGATTTACTCCTACTCACTTATATTTTTTTACCGAAAACTACAATCTCTTAGTGCCGTGTTTCCCATCCTTTTGACTCCTGAGGATGCCCACTGAGTCACTACTGGAAGCCGGGGACCCCAAGCAATTTGTACTATTTAAATTTCACCATTAAAACACTCATTTGCAAATAATACAGAAACAAGTGCACACCAAACAAATACTCGGAATACTGAAGATATTATTATGATATTGAAAAAGTATGCAAAGGTGGGCTTTGGGGGCTAACCCCCAAGAAAATTTGGGAATACACATTTCACAACACATTTCTCATTATATATTCAAGTGTATTAAATATTAAAGCATAGCAAATGATGACCTTACTGTGCACCACAATACAACAGTCTCCGTTGTGGCTCTTCAATGATTCCCTCACAATCACCCTCCAACAGTGCCTCTCATAGCTCCATAGCCCCTCTGTCACATGTATTTCATTTGATTTATGGCACCTCTTATACCTGTGTAGGGTGTTTAAGCACTTTACATTACACACTTACAGAGACAATGAATCACATGTGTAAATCAGTGTACAGAAAATGTTACAGAGGGTAAAGGGGACTACAAGATGTAGGATTCACATCATCCATAATGGTGTGCATTTCTCAAGTGTTCTTGATCTGCAGAATAACTAAAACAGAATTCAGAATAATACATAACAGTGGTTAGCATTGACTTTAACAAAAATAATGTATTTCTACCCAAACAAACCTTTTTTTAGCAGAATCAGGATATTAAAAGACAGGAAAAAAAACATAACTGAGTAACTTGTACCATGCAGCTTGAATGCAGCTCTTTGATGACAGTTCATAGCTCACTGTTCTAGAATACAATTGTAACTTATGAACTGCACAGTAACAAAAGAGTCTCTGTGCCAAAACCAGTAACCCAGTGAGCTATTCACATAAAATACTGTTCTTTAAAATGCATGGTACACAATCTTTGAAGCAGGCATATTAACCATCTGAGCTACCATAGACGAGTCAAAGCTCCCACTATACTAAACTCCCATCTCTCTCCAGCAGGTACATTAATTATTGGAGTTATCGTGACACTTTTAGTGCTGCCCGAAATGGCTGATTATACAAGGAACTTTGCAGTGGTTTAAAACTGCTGCCTATGGACCCCCTGGGAATGTGTCAAGGGCCCCTAGGTGATTCAGTTTGGGAACTACTGGCTTAGTGGATTAAGTATGTTCTAGAACTCCACACTCCGCTTTCTTTCCACTCTCCATGTTACACAGGCAACTAAAGATCTGTCCATTCAACAGAGCATTCACACAAACCCATTTACGTCTGTATCCCACAAACTGCAACAAAGCCTAAAAGCAAACATGCATTTTGCGTGGCAACAACAAATTTCATTATAGGGAAATGGTGGCAATTTAGAGGCAGGCAAATTGATGACAATCATGACTTTAAAATTAACAAACTAACTCTGTAATTGTACAGCAGTTTGGGGATGTCTTGTGATAAGCGTGTAAACAGCTTGGCAGGCTGGGTCCCGCTCGGTAGAAACAAAATGCCCTGGTTAAAACAGGATGGAGCGCAGTGTTTGCAACACAGACCAGGAAGCACAGGAGTGTTTGTGTGACTTGTGATAGCCATTGATTTTCCATGCAGTCCTTCTTTTCTGCAATCTCTGCCCACCACGCAAATCTTAACAGCCAATCATTGTCTACTGCTATTGAAGAAGGCAACAACTGGGGATAAGCTATAACATTTACAGCTAATCAAAAATTTGGCTTTTTTTCAAGCAAAAAACGGAGTAGTCTTCCACACCGCTGAGAAGGATGATGCGTCCTACGTGTTAGTTACGTAGAGCCTGTTGTAAGACTATACAGTGAACATACACATAATAATAAAAACATAATTACATATACACAGCAGAAAAGCGAATCAAAACACAATCAAAACAGTTAAAGTAAATATAAACATTTCTAAATCACAGCATAAACATATCAATAACAAATAGAATGATGGGTATGAGGTGATGGGGGATGGGGTATGTTGGAGCACAAAGGAATTAACTGAATTGCAAGCAGCGATGGGCGGGTTGTGGGACGTGTTGGCACCGTGAACCACAGGAAAAGAAAAAGTAGTATGCTGATACTTACTAAATGGCCAGAAGTGAAATGATCCATGTACAGAGTCAGTCTTCAGGGTGGAAACAAAACAGCCAAAAGGCGGGACAAATGTAAAGTATTTACGAAAGTAACCAACAAAATTTTGAATGGCAGACCAAGGAACGAACAAAAGGGATGGGTGTGTGATGAGTGTGGTGAAAGTCCACAGAAGTAGATACAGCATGTCGAGAGACAGTGTATGCTCGCTGCGTAGGCTCGACCTAAAAAGGGCATGACACATTACCTACATATACATTATGACATATTTACAACATATATGTGTATTAAGATAACAATGAGTCGTACTTACCTGTCTACATTCCACACCACCATGACCTCACTCTGTCAGGACTCAGCCGCCAGGACACCAGCAACATCTAAATCGGCTCTGCACATGCTCGCAGTGCTGATGCCGGTGGATACTGTTAGCCAGCAGAGAAGACCGCTTCCACAGCCCGAACCTGTCTACTGCTGCCACACATCTAAAGACGGCAGGAAGTCCACCGTCAGCCCAACAGAATACCTGGAACAGCCGCTGTCGCAGGACAATTGTAGTACCACCAAGATCTAAATTAAGCCCCTTATTCTCATTGATTAACTTCTAAAGCTCTGCAGGACCATCTGCTAACAATGGAAACTTATTGTAAGACAAATAATTTGGTACTTAACAACAGTAAATTCGCAATAATGATTTTCACAAACAAGCATGCAATGAAGTCGTCCTTTTTTTTATAAACCACGAGAAACTGGAGGAAGTGACAGCCTTCAAATAGGTAGGTGTGAAAATTAGTAATGCACTTCAATGGAAAACTCATATACAAACCACCATTGGTAATACAGAAGTCTCCAGAAATGCGATGTTGAGGATGGTGTATGAGCACAGTCACAGGTTCTCCAGCTACATTGACTGGATTTTTCTGGCAAAAATGGGAAGTCAAATTTCCTGTGGGGCAGAGCTGTGGGGGCTTGACAGGTCAAGAGAATGTGTAGACGCTGCAAGAGAAAGTTTTAGAAATCATTACTCAAACTACCAGCTAGCTTCCAGACAGCAGTATTGCAGGAGGATGTTGGCTACTCCTCAATTGAGTCCAAATGGCAGGCAGCCCCCAACAAAAACGAATTGAAAGGGTTGAGTTGAAGAACTACTCACCTGGTGGACAACGCCTAGAAGCAACACTTCTCTATGCAGATTAAATCTAGCTACATGATTCAATGGAATAGGAAGCAGAAAGGCCGCACTTAGCGCTAGCCATGAACCTAACTTGTTGTCATGCAAGTGGCAAAGAGTCATAATAAACAATATTTGACCTTAAAACAAGAAAAAATGCTTGCCCTTGGAAACCTAAAAATTAGCTCTTAAAATAAAATAAGCTTATTTAACCATCCCCGCAGGCTCAACAATACCTCGTTTTGCTAGCAAACCACAAAGAAAGAAGATTGTTCGCCCTAGCCCTGAAAGGGGTGCCTGCTTCGAAATACAGTCAAGAACAGATGAAACCTGGAGTTTACAGACAAAAGCCTTTGCGGTGAAAAGTAGAACTTGGAATGTTTTGTGTTGGCTTACGGCCTTATGGCAAAGATTAGTTCTAATACAATAGCTAAGATCCTGCGCAAAGAGCAACCTGGAAAGAAGGCGGACCGGCTTTTCTTTTGTTAAGTGATCTTGCAGGACATGTAACCAGGGCAACAGGCCTGTAGCTGAGGCTCAGCTGGGATATTTGAACGAAACTTCAGGCTGCTTAACCAGAGCGCTCTCAGTGTTAATGCCTGCTAGCGCGTTTTTACTTTGTGAGTCGCCCTAACTGTCTGCTAAAGCACCACTGTTTTATGTCCGTGGTCTTTTCAGGCCAGATATATTTGGTTTTTATTTTAGTGTATATAGTATTTGAGTTTGGATTTTAAACTCTTTTTTTTAAAGTTTTTAATTATATGTGTGGAAGGCAGCTATACTTTGTATTATGGGCCAAAAGCACTTTAATACATTCAAATTCACTGTTGCAGGTTCCTACTGGTGGAGGGCTTTCCATCTTTTTCTTCCTCCCTCTATTCCCTTTGTCTATTTTCCCTCCCCTTCACTTGGGAAAGGTTGCTGAGGACAAATACGTGCTGGTCCCCAAATATGATGCCGCTCCCCCCACCAGCAAACACCGGAGGAGGCACGTTTCTTTTTACTGTGTGTTGCAATGGCAGCATCTTGCCCTTTTATTTGCTTGCTATTTTAAAGACAATGCTTGGTGTTGATCTCACCCATCACTGCTATCAAACATGACAACTTCATCAGGTTGATGATTTGATCATTCTCGAGCAGTCCACAGCTCCACTGTCCACTAAACATGTTGTTGACAACCACTGAAAGGTCTACAATTAAAGGTTCTGATGAAGGGCTTCCAGGAGCTGCAACCGCTCTGTGCACATAATGAAAGTCATTATAGTTTCTGCATTCTTATGCAGAGGGCTAAGGGGTGAAACCAAGCAAAACCTGTGATCAAGTTAGACTGTAGGAAAACAATGTAACCAGTGAAGAAGCTGGCATATTGAATTCAATGTTTGCCCAAGATGGCTTACACATGCTAGCAATACAATATATTTGGTTAAGTGTCTCCTCAGAGACATACCTCCAAGGTTCAAATCCAGCAGAGCTGACCTACAGGGCGGACAGGCAAGACAAATAAAATAAAAAATAACGGCACATACCTGCATTGCGCCCCTTTCTTCTGCAGGCACAGGCTGCCAGAGTGATTGGTCTAAGCGTTGAGGATTTGTTCTAGCAGTTCTCTGCTCTCTACAATCCGGCAACGCAGCACGGTTTGGAAAGTGCTTCAGTGCACATGATGGTTTGGTCGGCCTGAGACGGATGGCCAGACTGTTATGCGCACTGAATAGCAGTGCAAGCACTCTCCACCAGCCTGTCATCACCATGGCCCCACCCTAAGCCTTGGCCCGAGAAAAAAATACAACAATAATAAACATGGGTTTATTATAAAAAAATATTTTTCATTTGTTTTGGCTGCTGGCAGGTGGGGCAACGCTCTTCCGTCATAGCAGTAGAATCGCGGCTGGGTTCTGCTGGTCCGTGTGACAGCCTGGGATTGGATGGGAGAAGCAGCAGATGAGCAGGGGATGGGAAGGGGAAGCTAAGGGCAATATAATGAGCTTGGGCAGGGATATGAACAGAGGAGCAAAAGATGCAATCTCTTGCTCCCATCGTGCCAGAATGTTTCTTATCTGCGGCAAAATAAACCCAAAATCGTACTTCCAGTGATCTCTACAAAGACAACTCTTCTCCATCCTGTTAGCGTTTGCTGTGCTGAACTTGGGAAATGTGCCCTAAGCCAATATAGGATGTTATTTTGCGAGCGAAGTCAATAATCTTACAGGCACATGCATCAACCTTTTTTGCAAGCGCAAATTGTGCGATTCGCAAAAATCAGCCGTTTGCGCCCGCAAAAAAGAGCCTCTGCGATGAATGAAACTGAAAGGCTCTTGCAATTTAAGAAATCGCAATTTATTGTGATTTCTTACATTGCGATTGCATTTAAGGAATCTCTAATTGCGATTCCTTAAATGCAATTCATGAAGAAAAGGCTAATAGTGATTTTACTAATAGGGGGTGCAAATTACCATCAATTTGAACTTGATGGTAATTTGGAAAAACTTTGAAAAATGCACTAAAGTGCATTTTTCAAAGTTGCAGGTTACAATCGCAAAAGCCTACACTGATGCATGTGCCCCTTAATTCCTGTGTCTTACGTGTATCCTGAAGGAAAGAATTGAGGCATAAGCTGGAGACTTTAAGATGGTACAGAACACAATTCAATACAATAAGATTGTGTATCTCTTGAGATAAGACAGTTGTCAGTGATGCCAATTTTGAAAGAACCTGGAGATGACTATAATGATTAATGTAATGCTTGGCCAAAATTATGTCTGCTTTTTTATAGAGTTTGTTCTGGTAGCCAAAGTGAGCATCCAGCTTCAACTACACTGTGAAGCAGATTTTTATTTTCGATCACTGTTAGTCTGAATAGCCATGTAGAAGTATAGAGCCCACCATGGCCATCATGAGCTGAGTCTAGCCCTTGTTGAACTAAGGTGGTCAGCGGCGTCAGTCATTTTAGATCATTTGCTTTTGAGACTGTAAATCATTCTGTCCTGTTTTCTCTTTTAATACAAAACAAAGACAGAGGGACTGGGGCTATTTAAGGTCCAGCACACGTGCCCCTAAATCAGCTATGAGAACAGAGTGTGCAGTTCCTGTAATCCCGATATAGTAAAAGCCCTACCCCCGGGCTTCCTAATTCAAAGATTGGACCGACCTCTTCAACGAGGAGGAGGACTGGCAATAATTCATCGAGACTCCCTTAAATGTTCCACCACGGAAATACCAGAAATAAAAGAAGCAGAATGCCTTAGTTTTAGTCTGCAAGCCCACGACTCTTTTACTTTTTCCGGTTTACTAGTATACCGACCCCCCGGACAAGCAACTCTCTTCTTGGAAAGCCTTGGGGAAGCACTTGCCAATCTAATCTTACGATTTGCTAATTTCACCCTACTAGGAGATATTAATATACACCTGGACAACTCCAATGACCCTAACACCGTATGCTTCAAAGATATCCTAAACATACTGGATTTGACAATTCTAACTGAGGAACCAACTCATAACGCTGGGCACATATTAGACTGCATTTGCTCTAATGTCAATACAATAACAGTACAACCTCCACTGACCCAAATTTGGTCAGACCATAAATTCATCAGTTTTAATATAAAAACAGACAACAATAAAGACACTAATTCAATCCCCTGCAATAAAAGCTCAACCCCCTGCTGGAAAAAAATCATCGAGCACCCGGATCTAATGAACTGGGTACAGACAGAAAAACTACCACCAGTGGGAAATGTGAGCACTGACTATGAACACTATAAGAGCTGGATGAAATCCATTGGAGATAGATTGACAACAGAAGGAATCAAATCTAATAAGACACAAAGGAAAAAATCCGCTCCTTGGTATACCAAATCCTTAAAAATCACTCTAAGAGAAGTTAAACTCCTAGAAAGAAAATGGCGACGCCATTACAGGAAGGTAGATAGGGAAAATTATAAGAACGCCAGGAGGAATTACCATACCTCTATCAAGCTAGCGAAAACCAAGTACTATACCAACCTGATAGAATCGTCCAACAACAACCAAAAAGAAATATTCCAAATAGTCAATAGCTTTAGAAAACCTAAAATATTATCACAGGAAATTCAACCATCTCAAGCTTTCTGCGATAAAATCGCGGAATATTTCGAACAGAAAATCACAAACTTTACCAAAGATTTTCCACAGATCAGCCAGCTAGCATTAAACACAATGGACCCTATCTTTCCAAAAGACACACCCGGTAACACAACATGGGACAGCTTTACCATGATTAACTTAACTGAGTCATCTCAAGCCATTTCCAAACAGAACTCAGGCTCCCGTCTTGATCCCTGTCCACCTCTACTACTCAAGACCATAAAAGATGAGGTCAACCCAATGATCAACTCTATCTTGAACTCTTCCCTGCGAACAGGAGACATCCCCACATGCTGGAAAGTCGCAGTAGTTAACCTCTCCAAAAAAAATCTATCCAAGACCCCACGACACTGTCAAACCTTCGACCCATATCACTTCTCCCAGCACTATGTAAACTTACAGAGACATGCGTAAACAAACAGCTCACCGCATACCTGGAAAACAATAACCTTCTTCACCCTAACCAAGCGGGTTTCCGTTCCCACCATTCCACTGAATCTGCCCTCATCTTCTCAACGGAAACAAGTAGGACCGCATTGGATCAGGGCAAAAGAGCTGTCCTGATCCTACTTGATTTATCCGCGGCGTTCGACACGGTGTCCCACGATATTCTACTTCATCGCCTGAGTAGCGCAGGCATAGGGGGCACCATGTTGAAATGGTTCACCAACTTTCTCAGACAAAGAAAACAAACCATCATCCTAGGGCCATATCACTCTGAGGCCAGGGAAGTTCAATCTGGGGTACCTCAGGGCTCTAGCTTAAGCCCTATATTGTTCAACCTGTATATGGTCCCATTAATGAAACTCATCTCCTCCTTTGCTATCAGCTCAATAGCATACGCCGATGACACTCAACTAGTTCTAATTCTAGATGAGGACGCAGCAATTGCCGAACGCTCCCTTAGGGACTGTCTGGAAGCCACATTTAAGTGGATGAACATAAACCACCTGAGATGTAACACCGCAAAGACCGAAATTCTACCCTTCGGGAAAAATAACTTGTTCTCCCCCCAAACCTGCTGGCCACCCAATGCCGAAGCCCCGCCAAGCACTATAAAGAGTGCCCGCAACCTAGGCATCAAATTTGATGAGGCATTATCATTCAAACAACAGACCATTGAAGTGGCTGGCTCATGTTTTAATGTCATCAAGAGCCTTCGGACATTTTTTGATTTCCTTCCCTTATCAGCCAAGAAAACAGTAGCGGTGGCCTTAATCACATCCAGGCTAGACTATTGTAATGGTCTATATGTAGGGGCCAACAAAGCCTTACTACATAAGCTGCAAATGGTACAAAACGCTGCAGCAAGATTAGTGCTAAAAACATCGAGAAAGTCCTCGGCATCGGCAGCACTAGATACTCTCCACTGGCTTCCCATTCAAAAGAGAATACTATTCAAACTACTGATAATTTCCTTCAGGGCATTCCACAAAACAGGTCCAACTTACCTGTACAACAAATTCAACCGCTACCACCCCGGACGTCACCTAAGATCTGCCACGGCCAACCTAATGATCATCCCAAAGTTCCGACTGTCCACAAGAGGGGGAAAGTCTCTGACGGTCAAAGGATCAAGAGCATGGAACAAACTCCCTCCTCAAATCCGGGAAATCTCATGCGAAAGTAGATTCAGGAAAGCCATCAAAACCTGGATCTACAATCAAACAGCCACTACCTGCAAAGCCCTGGTCTAACTCTGAATCGTCTCTAGGGGTTATTATATCTCTTTCCCCTTCTTTGATTCACACAAATCACATCTAGCGCCAAGATGCTCCTCGGAGCGATAGAGCGCTATATAAAACCCGAATCAAATCATATCAAAGGGGATTGTTAGACCCGGGATCCCTGGCTGGCTGAGGTAGTTACCTTAGGACAAGTAGGGACCCGCATTCCATCATCATGGAAAGGAAGGTCACCTTATTAGAGAGCCCTGCTCACCCCCTCTGTAGCTTGGCACGAGCAGCCAGGCTTATCTTCAAGGCAAATGTGTAAAGTATTTGCAACCACGCTCACAATAATCCAATGATGACACCACATATAGACTCCACACAAGTTTTATAAAACAAGTTTAAACTTTATGTAAATATTTTTACGATAAGACCACACAATATAAAACCAACATTTCAGGTTGTGTCATATTTCTTCTGGCTGGTTGTTAGGCCAGCCAGCCCTTGTAAGTTCTGTTGATGTCAATGAGCACTTCCAAACATTCTCCTGTATTCCTAATCACAGTGCAGAGTAGAAATATTGCCGCAAAAATATTGTGGGACAGAAATATCGCCGCAAAAATATTGTGGGGAAGAAATATAGACAACAAAAATATCGTTGACAAGAATATCAACTGATAGGTAAGTAATATCGATTATATCAATATCTTTGTAATAAATATTGTTTACAAATATATAGTTTACAAAAATATTGATTTATTAATCATTTAAAGAATTTTAGTGTTTTTAATGAGAATTGTTTGTTATTTTGCTGTATGTTTTAGAGTTTTACTAGTTATACATTTATTTTAAGTTTAATACTGCGTTTTTAGTTCCATAGTGGGTTGTGGGTTTATAGGGGAGTAAGGTGGGAAGTAATTTAATTTTATAAAATGGATTGAATAATTAATGTGTTAATTGATTAATTAATAATAGTTTAATAATTAGTTAATTCATTTCAATTAGTCAATTAATAAATATTTAGGTTAATTGTTCAATTAATTTTAAGTGTGTGTTGTGGTGTTTATATGTGTTAATTGTGTGAAGGGTGGTAAGTAATGATTTTTTATTGATTAATTACCAAATACTTTAAAAATAATTACCATTAATTATTTAGTAATTATTAATTGTAAGTGTGTAATTAATTTTAGGTGTGTGGTTTGGTGTTTATGTGTGTAAATGGTGTGAAAGGTGGTAAGTAGCTAATTTGTTATTGATTAATAAATAAATATACATTAATTTTCATTAATTAATTAGTAATTATTCAATTTAATTGTGTAATTAATTGTAGGTATGTGTTGTGGATTTCTTAGTGTTAAATAATGTGTAATCTTTTATTATCTTTGTTATTAATAATATATATACATTTATAAATTAATGATGTTAAGATTGGAAATTGAATTTAATAAAAATGTTGATGGTTTTATTTTTTATTGTTTTGGGATCCAGGGTTTTCCCTACTGTTGCACTCACTGGAGTGGGAATAGTAATGTTTACCCCTTTGTTATCTAACGCTTTCCCTACTATTGCACTCACTGGAGTGGGGATAGTAATTTTTACCCCTATGCTATCCAACGCTTTCCCTTCTGTTGCACTCATTGGAGTGAGAATAGTAATTTTTACCCCTCCGCTATCCAGCTCTTTCCCTACTGTTGCACTCACTGGAGTGGAAATAGTAATTTTTACCTCTACGCTATCCAGCACTGTCCCTACTGTTGCACTCATTGGAGTGGGAAAAGTAATTTTTACCCCTAGGCTATCCAGCGCTTTCCCTACTGTTGCACTGACTGGAGTGGGAATAGTAAATTTTACCCCTCTGCTATCCAGCGCTTTCACTACTGTTGTATTCATTGGAGTGGGAATAATCATTTTTACCCCTATACTATCCAGCGCTTTCCCTACTGTTGCACTCATTGGAGTGAGAATAGTAATTTTTACCCCTACGCTATCTAGCGCTTTACCTACTGTTGCACTCACTAGAGTGGGAATAGTAAGTTTTACCCCTTCGCTATCCAACGTTTTAACTACTAATGTTTTAATTTTGTTATTAAATGAATGTATTATTTTTTTAAATAGTTTAATGTGTTAATGAAATATATAGAATATTCTATTTAAAATGATTTATATATGTGTTTATTTTATTTTTATATAATTAAAAACGTTTATAAATTAAATAAAGATAATAGTTAATAAAATGTATTTAAGTAAATATATGTATATGTACTCTTTTTTGTGTTTATGTTTATTAAATTAGGTGTATTTGTTATAGTTAGTTAAAGTATATATTAAATAAAAACATGTTTGTTAATAATATTGATAATATTTAATTAATTTACTTTAGGTTGTTATTTTTTAAAGTCAATATTTTTTACATCTATATTTTTTTACATCAATATTTTTGAATCGATATTACTGTACTTACCTGTTTAAGTATAGGGATTCGATATTTTAATAATCAATATTTTTTTATCTATATTTTTGTAATCGATATTTAAACATGGAACCCCTAATCACATGTTGTACAATGCTAGAATCAGATACTTTTGCAATTTAAAAATACTGTAATGCATAACGTAGCAATCAGCCACTCTGCAATGGAAAGAATGCGATGCGAAACGCAACAAACAGGCACTTTGCAAGTTAAACAATGCAATGCATAATCCAACCACCAGATATGCCATCCTGCAATAATAAGGCAATGCGTATACACTAATCAGGTATTCGTTATGCAGGAATAATGTAATGCACAATACGCTAATCAGGTAGTTCATTCTTTAGAAACAAGGCAATGCTTCATGCAACAATCAAGTAGTTCGCTATACAGAAATTCTGCAATGTGTAATACGTCAGTCAGGTACTCCGCTCTCATGAATGCAATACTACGTAGTACACTCAGGCCCGATCACCAGGCCTTAAGCGGTCTCTACGCCTCCTCCTCTGACCTTCCGTCAGCCTCTCACAGTTGCCCCCAACATAGGGCCTGATTCTTATGTGGGTTGGAAAGCTTCCCGATCGAATCGGTTTGGAAATGGTTTCCAACCCACTTGGACGGGAGAGTCCGACTTACAGAGTACGATGCATCCGGATGTTTCCAGATACGATTTGGTTGGACTCCCATTGACTTCAATGGGAGCATATGCTCCTAACCACATCATAATTGGGCCTGGGTCGGGAAGACACGTTACCGATCCGATTTGGAAGGTTCCTAATTGCATCAGAATCAGGCCCTAGGTGGGAATGCTTTCCTAACCGCATCAGAATCAGGCCCATAGTATGATGTAATTCTAAAAGTGCAGCTTCGCACTCCAGCCCCTGTACCGCCACTCCTTTTGGCAATACGGGCCGCAACACAAGTCGAAGCAGAGGTTTGCGCTGCCAACATGAGAGAGAGGCCAAGAGCGTCTCCCTCCGAGCCTGCTCCCCACCCCCGGAGTCGACACGCGTAAAGCTGCACGAAGATCACACGTGTAGCGTCGCTGAGACTCCCTTTACTCCGGTGCACACAATAACACGGCGAATCTTCACTAAAGCCACCTTAATGCTGTTTGTTTGGCTGTTTTTTTCCCATTGGCGGGCAATAGTAAATGGACACGGCGGCAGCAGGGAGGACTGATTCGAGATAAAAGGCTCACAAATACGGAGAGGTCAGCCCTCCATGACTCCAAGGAAGCAAGAAGCAGCTTTTTTGAATTCATCAAAACTACTGCCAACCCGCAATTTGAAATTGAAGGGGCATTCATTTACTATTGCCCGCCAATAGGAAAAAAACAGCCAAACAAACAGCATTAAGGTGGCTCCCCGTGTCCATTGTGAATGACCCTGAGTCAAATTAAGAAACAACAGACCAATTTGTAAAGCAGCATTGAAACCTGCATGACATCTTGAGGATTGTTATTCAAGGTGCCTAAAGACTCCATCAAGATTTGAAACAATTGCACAAAGTCAATTTGTCCTGAAGAAGGTGACTCCATTTCAAATCACCGAAACGCCGCGTCAACTGTTTTTGACTTCTTTGTATTATCACTTGATTGATTTTTTTAATGTTTATATACATTAGAGTATTTTTAACATATTTTAGATTGTAACCATAAAGGGAGGTACCTAATAAATTTTGTTATATATATTTTTAACATACTTCTAATTTTTATTCATGAGTTTCCCTGTTCTGTATATTAATCGATGATCTTTTTCTGAGTTGATTCTGCACACACAAACCCATGTATTTATGTGGTCTATCCCTCTTGTATACCTTGTTTTATTAATCATCTTGGGATTTTTCCCACACAAAAGCACAGGGTTTAACTTTATGCACTGTCCACTGCCCTCCCTGTGAAAAATACCAGGGGAACCTTCCAAACACTTTTTGAGTCCTACTCCTGTAGACATTCCTTGTGTTTGACACAAGTCATTGGTTACTCTCTCTGCTTAGAAGTGGCTGTGTGATATTCAATAGCCGTCTTTACTTCTATTACTAATTCTTCAGCTTGGTGAATGTCATTTATTATTGACTATACAATCTAACTACAATTAGTCTCTCCAGCATTATGATCAAAGGGATCTGCCCAAACAGGCTCTTGTCATGTCAGGAGTTCAGACCTGTGTGATTGTGTATACCGGGCTCACAACAAAATTGACAGTGATGATTCAGAATATTCCAAATAAAACCATTCAAGTGATATCTAGCTAAAGTCTGATGTGATTTATGTGACAAGCAAAACAAAATGAGTACGTGTTGCTTGACTGCAACCCAGTTCAGTGTCCAGACACTTTATACTTGACAGCACTTACTATGCACCAATTAGACCATGGGCCTGATTATGAGTCTGGCGATCCACGGAACACCAGACTCATGGTGCTCCGACTACCCAATTACAAGTTAGGCGGTCGGCCCTCCTTTGCACTGCTGCAACCGTCAGGGATCATAGATCCCTGGCGATGGCGCAGTGGTCTTGAGGCCCCAACACGCTTGGCAGGACTGCCATGGTCCCGCCAAGCATATTATGAGTTTCTTCTCCAACACGGTTTTCATGATCGTTCCTCCTTTATGAAAACAGGGCCTCCTGTTGCCTCCGGGCCATTGGGTGCATGCAAGTTGTGCCCCACTGTGTGCAGGCACCCCAGTAACTGCACACATAGACTGCACCAGTCCATGCCGTGCAGGTACTGGCTTTGGCGTTTCCATTGTGGTGCCTATTTTATTACGAGTTTCTTCTCCAACACGGTTTTCATGGTGGTTCCTCCTTTATGAAAACTGGGCCCCCTATTGCCTCTGGAACTGGGGGGGATGCATGTTGTGCCCCCCTGAGTGCAGGCACCCCAGTAACTGCACGCATGGACTGCACAAGTCCATGCCGTGCAGGTACTGCCTTTGCCGTTTCCATTGTGGTGCCTATTTCATAGCCACCGCCGCGGAAATGCCAAAGAACTGCCCGCCAATGACTGAAAAAGTAATAATCTGGCGGGCAGTGTGCAGACAGATTTGGTGGTCCTGGTTCAGGACAGTGGCGTGGTGACCTGCTCCAGGAATGCCTTCCTTGTAATCAGGCCTTGTGAGTGTATCAGTCAATTATTCTAGAAGTTAATTAGACAATTTTGTTCTGCTTCTGGCTAAATATTGTTTTTGTAGTGAATGTGGAAGTAAACTTTTAAAGCCTTGCGATCCAACTGCTTGCTTGACCATGGCCAAACCAATTAAACACTCAATAAACGTTAGTACTTTTAAATGTGCTCTTTTTAAAAAAAATGGAATACATATTTTTCATGGCGTATTAATATTGGTTTTTATTCTGTGGATTTTAAATAGATTCTGAAGACTAACATTTGATTGTATTTGATTCTTTACTGTGCAATAAAAAAAAATGCAACACCATCTTCCCTCTCCTCTAGGGTTAAAGCAGACAAAGAGAATGCTTTGGGTTTATCTGACTGGAAATTCTCCAGGAAGATGCACTTTGGGGTGTAAATTCCTCTGCTCTCCTGAGGGAGGAGCTGAGCTTCTACAGATGAACATGCATAGGTTTTGAATAGTTAAAACATGTCCGCTTTTAAATCACTCTAGAAAGCAGAAGTTATAATAATTTCCAACACATTATAAAGCAGTATGTACACTGACAAATTGCATGCGTGGCATTTATTCAAATAAGCCTTTAAAAGTAATACCTTTCCGATACTGTCAAATAATATATCTGAATGTACCTTTCTGGGAGTGAAAGAGCAAAAGTGTCAGTGTCCGTGGTTAAACTTCACAATTTAAGTTTTATAAAACATCACATGCGGGATACATCATTTAACGCTACACTTGAAGAAGGTCCTTTAGAATTTACTTTCATTATGCAGTTAAGGAATGACCCAAAAACAGAGGCTGACCATGACACTGAAGAGGAATCAGGAGGTGGGAATGGATCCTACTAGTCTGCTGACAATAGTGCTCAGTTAACAGTGGAACCTATTATGTGGAGTGACTGGACCTTTCCCCATGTATGTTAATTTTCAAAAACTCTAAGGGCAGAGGAAGGGACATCCAACTCTCTAACCCCAGTAACATCAGAGAGTTGTCTACTTGTCACAAAAATCCAGAGGTAGCCACTGCTATCACTGACTAATCCATATTGAAGGTCCTGGGCCCGATTCACAAAAGTAATCTGAGCCAAAATCCTAACTTTACGACTTTCGGTGTTCACAAAGGGCATTTAGGAGTAGTACAGTTAGGATTTTGTCTCACTTTACGACTTTCGGTATTCACAAAGGGCATTTAGGAGTAGTATAGTTAGGATTTTGTCTCAGTTAAACTTACGTTTTGGTCTTAAGTTTAACTTAAGACCAACACTTAAACCGAAGACCAAAACTTTGGCTCAGTTAAATCTAAGATTTGGTCTTAAGATGAACTTAAGACCAAAACTTAAGTTTAACTGAGACAAAATTCTAACTTTAGTACTCCTAAATGCGCTTTGTGAATACAAAAAGTGGTAAAGTTAGGATTTTGTCTCATTACTTTTGTGAACCTGGCCCACTGTCTTTATCTCTTTGGGGAACGGATGCAGCGTCACATTCGTTTTCTAAGGAATGCATACTTAAATTAGTCATGTGAGTGTATGAGGTATCTTTTTACACAACTGGGCACCAAGTTTGTAAAATTGAGTTCTAAAAGAACATGGGCAATCTGTGACAGCATGATTCTAGGTAAAGATTCATGAAGGACATTTCTAAGTTTGGGGGCTTTATATCTAATTAATTAGGCAGAGACTTCTGTGAGTAAAGTCTTGAACTACAGAGGTTTTGGCAAGTGAGAGAGTAGGAGGTGTTGTACACACTATATGTAGGGATGCCACCTGGTCAGTTTTATACCGGCAATACCCCTATTTTTATGTTCCTGCCGTTACAAAAATTAAGAAATCAGCTAAATTCAGTGGGCCTCATTTATGAAAAGTGACGCATCGCTGCGTGAAAACAGCGATGCGTCACTTTTCACTGCGCACTCCTTGCGACACCAATGATGCGTCATATTTAATGCATGACGCATCATGTCGCAATGACTTACAGATACGTCAGTATTTCTGACGCATCTGTAAGCGCAAAAGTGACGCATTGCTGGAGTGTGTCACAAAAGTGACGCAACTCCAGCAATGCGTCCTTTCACATGGGGAAAGCCCCATGTGAAAGGGCTTGCGTCAGTCTTATGCCTGCTGTGAGGCAGGCGCAAGATTTTGACGCAACAGCATCCTAAAAGTGACGCAGTGAAATCTCATAGATTTCACTGCGTCACTATTACGAGGCTTTTTGTGGGGGAACGCCCCCTCTGCATACATTATACCTGACGCAGGTATAATGTGGCGCAGGGGTTTAAAAAGTGACGCATCTACCTAGATGCGTCACTTTTTAAATATGGTGCAACAAGGCGCATTTTGTACGCCGCTGGTGCGTCACAAAAAGTGACGCACCGGTGGCGCAAAACTGACGCAGGCCTCATAAATAAGGGCCAGTATTTTTTCCACTTATTAGATGTTGAAAGGACCACTAACGGCACTTCGGAGGCGTGAATCACTGTCCTGCAGAGGGCGCTGTTGAGACGCAGTCGAGACGATTCAGATTCGAAGCGAGGAGCGCGCTGAGAGGAGTGGAGAGAGCAGCGTACACCGCCACCGATACCGACACCAAGGCACACCGCAGCGCGGGGGTCCCGGCGGACACAGCCGGCAATTATTCCCCCCTCCTCCCTCCCTCGTGAGATACAGCCTGATAACGGTAACGAACAAGCCGCGACCAGTGACCAGCGAGGAGTCAGAGGTGTGAACAAGCTGCTACCTGCGAGGAGCCGCGAGGAGGGAGCAGCTATGCCGAGAGAGTGGAGAGAGGTGAGGCGGGGGTCACGAGGGGGCAGTCTGAACACCAGCACCCTGAACATTCATCTCTACCCCTACTGAATCAACCTCCAACGGCCCCTCCAACATACCTGAACGCCAGATGTTAGCGCCGCCGCAGCTGGCGGTGGAGCGCTCCCTGTGAACTCCGCCGTCTCCCGCGGCCGGGCCTTACAATCCTCTTAAAGGAGCCGCAAACTTCCTTCAACGTGCAAAACCCCCAGGCACGACTGAGTGTGGCGGAGAGCCGCAGAGAGCTACGAGTCACCTTACAGCGTGGTGGAGAGCTGCAACTTGTCCCATAGAGCGGCGGAGATCCGCCCCACAGCACATCTGACACGCCTGAGCACCCAGGTGCGGCAGGAGCCACGAGTTCGCCTCCAGCGCCGTGGGAGGAGTGAGCTGAGGAGCAACAGGAGCGCGAAATCAAGCAGCAACAGGAGCACTGGACACAACAAGCGAACCCGAACTGGACCCCTACTCCTTGTGAGCCCACGACTCAAGGCCACATAAAGCCTCCTCCACCATCGTAGGCTCAACCAACCACCAACCAAGCTGCATCTACAATAAGATGTCAACACGGATCCCAGTTACAAGATCAAAATCAGCCGCAGAGGCCCACAGCGGCGAAGCTCCAGTAGGACCTACAATGAACAGTCCAAGTACACATCGTACAAATACCCCAAATCCAGGCACCCTCCCCGGGTCCTCCAAGGTATCGAACAATCAAAAATCCACCAACTCAGGTCTCATAACCAACTACCTGCTTCCGAGGTCTCTAAACAACCTATCAGTAAACAACAGGACAGACCACTCAGGAAACAGCCCAAGTGTCTGGGACGATTCTTCTCCTTCTCCAACAATTACTCAGGGCCCCCGCCAAATGGAGACCAATAGCCAATCACTCTTTCATCACATTACCAACAGTCCCACTACACTACGGTCGGGCCCCGACTTGGTTTTTCACACCACCACAGGATCTGCCCCAGGAGTCCCGCATCAATTACTTGACACTGATAACTCCAAACCAGCTTCAAGTGGGGACACCAGAACTACAACAACTGAGGCATTAATACATCAACCCCATTCACCTATTAAGCAAGCCTCTTCACCGAATGTAGTTACATGTTCCCCGGCTGCTTCAAAAAAACAAGACCCGGGAGAACTTTCAGCCTCCTTTTTACAGCAACTCGAAATCAAAATCGAGCAAACCTTGGAGTCCACCCCACAGCTGCACAGACTATCTAGTGGGACAAATTACCAACACCACACCCCTGAAAACACAGAGAACTCCAGCTTCATGGGCGCCCTAGAATCACCAAAAATCACCAATCCACAATATCTGACGGCTAAAGCCTTACTCTTGCAATCCTCTAAGATGGAGCTACAAATGAACCTGCTACCGACAATAGCAACACGCCTATTTGAGCTGAAAGGAAAAATGGACTATATCGCAAATCAGATTTCCAACTCACAAACTACCTGCTCATGTCATGCACGGCTATTGTGGACCAATGGGTAAATCTACCTGCCGTTCTGACCACCTTAGCTGACTCAGTTCATTCTTCAAGATTCCCTACTGGACCTTCCTCGTCATCGGCTTCAAATAACTCATATAAGGAATCAACTAACAACTTAGTCAACCGATCCACAGATCTCACCGCCAGTCCAACAAAAAATCCGCAGCTGATCCAACTTGCCGTTCCTAGCCCAACACTCTCAACGCAGACTACACCTACTGCATCACATCCATCGAATAGCTGCCAAATAATAGAAGAACTTGAAGTAGCCTTAGCACTCAACCAAAAGGCAGCCCCACTTTCTAGGAAAGCAAAGAAAAAGCTAAAGAAAGCACAAAAGAGGGAAAAATATAAAAACAGAGTAGCATCTTTTACCACCCGCACGCATACAACTAACCCAGTCACCAGCTTAGCTAAACTGTACCCAATCTTCATGAAAAAAACATTAAGTAAGAAAGACGAAGAAGCGGCACCAATTAACTTACAACCAAAATCAATAAAGATCAAGAACCTTGCTGAAGATCCAACTAGAGAGGCGCCTCCTCTCACCGCCTCCCTGATTCGCTCCCACAACAAATCAAAAGGCGAGGTCTGCTCCACGCCTACTGGCCCTGAACCTGTAGTAGTCTTAGGGGCAGGGAAATGCCCTTCTCCCGGACCACCAACATCAACTACTCTCCTAAGGCCTCATCCGGAGGTCATTGAGCAACCACCCTCCACTATCACATATAATACAAATATGGAGAACCAACAGACGGCAACATCCCCTCTCGGACCCACGGCTATCAGTACTCTCTCAATACACAGACCAACACCTGTGCCTGACAGCCAAGCTACATCGGGCATCCTAAGGATCAGCAGACACCTAAAACCAGAAGAGGTGACTGCCGTACTCACTTCAAGATACCACGCTAAAGGCAACTACGACTTCTTGAACAGAGGAAACATTTTGCGTCTGTTTAACCACATCCCATCTCTGAACCATATACGATCTGCTGACATCGCCTGGGTGAAATTTTTAAGTCTGCCAGGCGATTCCCACGACGAGTCAACAGTGGTGGGGCTAAATTAACAGATACACCTGACAGCAATGCTACGCGAAGCAAATCACCTTGCAGACTGGGGCATAGACATCAGGCCCCAACCTCAAGATAGATACCCTCATGTCCTAGCTGAAAATTCCCAAAACACTTATTCCATTCTAAAGTGTGGAGAAGACCCGGGCCCCGGACACCATCTGGCCAATTTTCCTCATCAACAAGAACATTTGAGGATCATTTGCTCCAGTAACCAGAGAAGGGTCCTCTCTAGCTCTCAGGTCATCAACTACCAATTAGGACACCAGATCAAAAACGGTCGACAGTCAGCTTAACAACATCTTTGACTGCTTCAAAGACAAAACAGATTACACTTGGAACAATGAAACTAACGGCCTTACAATCATATCCTGGAACGTGGCCGGGCTCCAGAAAATGATTAAGAACACCCCGGCTGTAGAGTACCTTCAAAGTGGCGACCTAATCTGCCTTCATGAAACATGGGCAACCACCACCACTGCCTTTCCCGGATACTACGAATTCCATGTCCCAGCCACGAGACAGAACATCTTTGGGCGGCCAATGGGCGGACTCTCGGTTTACATCAAGCACTCTTGCAGACTAGAAGCAACTATGATAGGATCTGATTCATCTGGAACACAAGTAGTATGCATTAACGGACTAAAAAACTACAACAATCCGCTCCGTTTGCTTCTCTTCAACTGCTATGTCAATCCAGCACTGCACCCGAGAAACCAAGCTCTGAACGCCCTGGCCGCCACAATCTGAGATTTTCACATTAAATACCCCAACCACAACCCTCTCATCGCCGGGGACTTTAAAAACAGATTGCTTGATAAATCAGCAAATGAAAACAATCCCGCCAAAGAGGTTGCGCTCATACAAGCTAGTTTTAAAGTCAGCTCCATATCATCTGCTTTCAACCTAAGAAAAGCAAATGACTACACAAGGGCACCCCCTCCAACTTATAGAAACATCTCCACTATTGACTATCTGTTCATCGGAAACACGCTTGCCCACCACCTAACTGATTTTAACATCGATCATTGAATCGAGAGCGACCATAGGCCTTTAAGAGCTTCCTTTAGTCTTTCCCTCACTGCATCCTGCAGATTCACACCAATTGGTGCACCCACAGGCGAGGAAAACAAGCAATTTTCACGCAGGATTAAATGGTCCATCAACTTAGACTCAAAACTGTCTGATTGGGTAACGAAAAAGGCTCAACTAAAAAGCGTTATCGGCCCAGAAGACATTTTAAATCACTGGCCCACTCTTCTGAGCGACTTGCATCAGGCTCTGGGGGGCTCATCCGCCGTTCAAAAAAAATGGATGACAAAGGCTCTCAACCAACCCTCTAATGAGGAAACATCTGAAAACACACAAAAGAGGCAAACGGCCTAAATATTAGGATAAAAGCAGAGAGAGCTGCCCAGCAAACCACAAAAGGGCTATACAGAGCAGCTCGCAAGAAACGCGCATGGGCCCAACGGAACAAACGTATAGAGGACCCCTGGAAAAAAATGTTCTTCCTCTTAAAGGAAAGAAATCTGGCCCAATTCTGGAGGTATATCAACTAGCTCAGTAACAACGGCCACACTGGAGAAAACGGAGTTCCTGAAAATGTATGGGTGGAGCACATTAATCAACTTTATAATGGCGGGGTATGGGAGCGCTCATCCACCCCTACGCCTCTAGCCCCACTCAACGGAAATACCCCGGGTCTGGCCTTACCTGAAAATGCAGTAAGTAAGATCATCAGCCGCATGAAGAACGATGGAGCACCAGGGCCAAATGGAATGCCTACAGCAGTCTTCAAAAAATTGCGGAAGTTTTGGGTAGAACTCCTTTCACCCCTTTTTGCACATGCTTTTCTCACAGCCAAAATTCCACCTTCCTGGCAGGGCTCAATTCTACGCCCAATCCACAAAAAGGGCAACTTCTCAAATCCGTCCAATTATAGACTAATAGCCTTGCTGGACATTGAAGCCAAAGCATACGCCCGGGTTTTACTGGTGGAACTAGAAAGCTGGGCCAGCGAAAATAATATCCTGCTTCACTCCAAGTCAGGCTTTAGAGCAGGCTGCTCCACGATGGACAACATAATAGCACTGTCCTACTTGTCGCAGAAAGCTACCTTGGCTGATCAGCTACCTTTATTCTGCTGCTTCGTGGACTACAGCGCAGCCTTCGACAGAGTCAACCGAGGGACGCTGTGGAACAAACTAAATTCCTGGGGAATACCACCTCCTCTTCTCTCAGCCTTAATATCCTTGCACCACAAAACCTGGGTTAGGATTAAAACTAGCGCACAAACATTATCCCCAAAAATTGCAACTGAAAACGACCTAAAACAAGGCTGTGTACTTGCTCCGCTACTATTCAACCTCTACACCGCAGATCTACTAAAGGAACTGGCAGACGCAGCCCTGGCTGCCCCAAAACTGGGCGGGCTGCGCCTACAGACAATGCAATATGCCGACGACATCATCATCATGGACCACGCGAAAATCGGATTGCAAAGATCGCTCACTGCTCTCAATAAATATAATATAAAGAACCATCTTGTGATGAACGAATCCAAAATCAAAATTTTGATCTTTGGGAGCTACAAAAAGAAAAATCTTACTTGGAGAGCAGGGGGATCACAAATAGCGACCTGTACCAGCTACAACTACTTAGGAGTTTGGTTCAACGCTAGGGCAAACCAAGCAGCACACCTTAGACACTTAAGGCCTAAGGGTATGGGGATCATTCACAGCCTGAGGCGTTTGAATCGTTATTTACACAGCCCTTCAGCCGAACCAATCCTAAGGGTGCTACGGGCCAAACTACAACCTGCAGTGACCTACGGCCACTTGGCCTTTCCCGGGAAAATGGACGTATTTCTGGGAAACTTACAAATAAAAGCTTATAAGAAAATCTTCTCCGTCTTGCAGCACGCGAGAAGGTCGAGGATGAGACTCGAGCTGGGCCTGACACGTGCAAACCTCTACTGCCTGGGAGACCTAATCAAATTCTACATACACACCTTACGAGCACCAGGACAATCTCTGAAAGAGCAACTACAAGCTGCGTCTAAGGACAAACACTCCCTTTGGCATAAACAGTTGCACCTCGCCACCTCCACATTAAAGACTGAACGAACCTCTCTCACTAACCCAACTATCCCCCTGTCAATGTGGAAAAAAACAATAACAAAACAAATCATCTCAGTTTCATTTCAGACAGACGTTGCCGGGCTATCTAAAAACGAACATTTCATCGCTTTGAATGAATCATATATCAAGGGAAAACCTCAATTATACTTTAACTACTCCTTCAACCCCCAGACTCGCAACAAAATATTATACATGAGGCTGCTAGCCCTACCAATCTTTGACTTTAACCCACAGTGGGCTTGGTGGAATGAGCAGCCCATTTGCAGGTTTTACAATTACATGCATGAGTCCTGGCTCGGCTCCACCTGCTTTGCTGCTGCCCATTCTTTGCTACCGATCGCCGCCGCCTACTGATCCCTGTCTTTCGGGAACAATCACTGAGGCACTGTAGGGAAGCATCGACTTTGTGTTTTAGCAACAATTCAGCCCAGGCCCTAGTTTGTTAATATTATTTTAACCTCACTGGATAAACGCTTAGTATTAAGAATCTGATCATGATTTTATACATTTTAAAATGTTATTCTAACATGCATTGCTATGTCTGTACATTACGGTTTTTATTAACTGTATAATAAAGAAGAAGAAGAAGAAGTAGTTTATATTCTATACAGTAAATATAAGAAGAAAACACTTTAAAATGTGCTCTGCAGCTATCTTAGGTCTCCAAGACTGATAACTAGAGTAAACAAAAACAGAAAAGTCATGTTAAAAATGACTACAGATAATTTCATATAAAGTTCTATTTAATTATCGCGTGTGGGCCTTTGAAGAATGTTAAAACGTGAACAGATGGCTGGTATTTTTCTCTTGGAAATGTGGGAACCCTAATTGCAGACAAGATTATTCAGAGGGGGTGCACATTTCCCTCAAAGAATAAGATTCTATACAGGAAGTGCAAGAGAGCCTTCAACAGAAAGTGCAAGAGTGCCATCAGCAGAACCTTCTTTCATATAAATAAATGTTTATGTTATCTATTACTTATTCAAAGCTTGAGATGTAAATTCAGATCCACATGTCCGGTCACTTGCATAACTGTGGGCATTCTATTCATTTTTTTACTGGCTTGGAGCCCTGAACACAAACAGGGCTCAACCCATGAATTGACAGACCTGAGCTCATGATTTTGGTATATTTGTGGTCCTATTTTTACAGAGCTGTATGTGAGAATTTGATTTCAATTTAACTGGATTTTACACATTTGTGCTAGTTTCTGTTTATTGTTTGTTAATGAAGTGGCTGCAAAGTGGACACAATGAAAAAAAACCAGGAATGAATAAGCCAGCCATGTATGTGCGCCACTCTTAGCCAGTGCAGGTATTTTAGCAACATTATTTTGGATGAGGGCAATTTTAAAGACCACTCTTGTGATCTGATCAGCAAACACAGAAGTCCTCATACGTAAAGTTGTGTTGCTTAAAATGTGAGTAGTAGTTGAAGGTGTCACAGCTTAGATAAATGTGACTTTTATGCAGTCATTTAGCTGTGGCAAAACTTTTGTTGAATAACTTTCCTATCTAAAATGAGACTACAGTTTACCTTACTTGATTGAAAAAGGCCACAATCACCTTAGTTCAATTATGTATGTGAGGTTTCGTTTTTATTTGTTGTAATCTTTCACTCCAAGAATTCAGTGACTGCCAAAAGCCAAGTTATTTTGTAAATAAGATTTACTTGGGTGGTTTTCAAATGTGATTTCACAATAAAGTCAAACAGCAATGTGTTTCAAAATATTCAAGGGCTGCCATCCAAGAGCATGGGCCATATAGCATAATGATGAAGAAAGAAAGCAACAAAGAGGCCACCAAGACCAAATTTACCACTTTTTAAGGTGTATTGATTCAATCCTTGGTCCGCATCAGTTTGAATCATTAAAATAATGGTTTGAATAAATCAACCACATACGTGGGACTTCAGGACTTTACTTTATAAAGGAAGTATCTTTTACTCCAGTATTGGAACTTTCATAGATTCCCATTGCTTGTATCATTGCCCGTCGTCGGAAAGGGAGCCTCGGTAATTATATATATATATATATATATATATATATATATATATATATATATATATATATACCTAGGTAAATACACCCTAATAGGTGCAAAAAGTAAAAAATTAGGCCTAGGCCTCATTATATTTTGTAGCCTATAGGTGGCCTTATGTAAAAAGACCCAAACTTACATTAGTAACCAATCAGATCAGCCTCACCCTGTGAAACCTTCCTGAGAAAGCTCAGAGCCTCAGATTTTCTACCGCATCGTTGGTGACAGGGAGTCTCCTTAGAGCTCTGCTCTAACTTCTACTTGAGGTACTATTTCAGCAGTTTTTTGACAGGATTTCTTTCAGCTTTACTATGGCTGATAAGGAAAAGAAGAGCCTTTTCAGGCCTTGTGCCACTTGTGGCAAAAAACGACTTTATACTGAGGATAAACACAAGGACTGTATATACTGTTTATACCCCGACCACAAGGCAGAGGGTTGTAAGATATGCAGGATGATGTCTGTGAAGACCCTCCGTGATCGTGAAGGAAGGTTACTTATTTGGCTCAGGAAATTGGAAAGGAAGGAGGTAGTGGTATCTAGTGACGAGGAAGATGCCAGATCATCATCTTCTAAGACATCTTTGAAGAGGGGTGGATCATCTGTGGAGGTTTCATCTGAACCCCCCTCAAAGGCTATGCGTGGGACCTCTGATAAGTCTGGCAAGCCCGGGCCAAGCGAATCTCCTCACGAGAGTGTAAAGGAGAGGGAAAGGCAAGCACCTCAGGTGCAGAAGGCAAAACTGGATGAGAGCTCGGCTGGGCCTTCACATCAGGAGAAAGTTTCTAAGTCCTTCAAAAAACCAACTGTGGAGGCCTCAGTCGTCGACGAGCCATCCAGCGACGACGAGGACGACGACGACGAAAGCGTCGA
Organism: Lissotriton vulgaris; assembly: GCF_964263255.1. Classification (NCBI taxonomy): domain Eukaryota; kingdom Metazoa; phylum Chordata; class Amphibia; order Caudata; family Salamandridae; genus Lissotriton; species Lissotriton vulgaris. The sequence goes on along the minus strand of NC_141699.1, from coordinate 585,717,421 downwards.
CGAGGACTTCGACGACGATGCGGTCGACGAAGACTGGGTCGACGACAGCGTCGACGACGATGACTACGGTCGACGGTTACCACCTCATCGACGAAGACCATTCCGTCGACGACGACGAGCCCGTCGACGATGACAGTTCCGTCGACGATGATGAACCCGTCGACGATGACGAGCCCGTCGACGATGACGATCCCGTCGACGGTGAAGGTAATCTCGTCGACGGTCCCGTCGACGCCGGCTCAAAATATGGAGATGGTGGATTGGTTTATGACGCCGTCGACGGCAGGTGCTAGAGAAGGCACCAGGAAAAGGAGGATAACTCCGGATATGACATCACCTAGAAAGGTGCCATCATTACCCCCAGCCCTGTTGTTGGACGAAGAGGATTACTCGGAGGAGGAGAATGAGATGTATGGGGATGCATACAGTCCATCTCAGTTGAATCTAAAATACCATGATTCTGACCAAGATGAGGAGTATTATTATCGGCAGGAGCAGCGACCACAAAAACAGGTCGCATACCAGGAAACCCAGGCACAGCAGGGCACGGTGACAATGCCTATGAGTCTTTTGACAGACTTAAGAGCAATGCTGGAGGAGTATAGGAGCAGACAAGGGTCGCGACCAGTGGAAGGTCAAGCGCAGGTTCAGCCACAGGTGGTGGCAGCTCAGTCTGTACCTCCTTCACAGGGGGAAGAGGAGAGGGAATATCCTCGGCAGACACAAGTCCAAGTTGATACCTCGGATGAGGATGAAGCAGGTGACAACCAGGATCAGGATCCTGATAACGAATGGAACCAGTATATAGCTCCGGATCCGGCTTCTCCGGTGCCGGACCCGGTAGACTCACCTCTGGCTGATGTGGGAGGTCTCTTCAGTTTGATGGAAAGAGCCATGGCACGTTTTAAGTTAACCATGCCTGCAACCTCTACGGATTGTTTTTTGTATGATTTTAAAGAGGCATACGGTAAGACAGTGCGTTCGATTCCCATTGTAGAGCACATATGGAAGGAAGGAAAGAAAGTGATGCAGTCCCCAGCGACGGTCATTCCAACTCTTCCACGCTTGGAGAAAAAATATAAAGCTCCAGATGACAGTCCCGCCTGCTTGATTGGACAACCTAGAACAGACTCAGTCATATCGCAGGCGGCGCCGAAGAAATCACGGAATCCTTCGGCCACCCTCACAACTCCATCAGACAAGGAGGGTAGAAGGTTAGTCAACGCTGGGAAGCGGTTTTCGTCTATGGCTAGCTTGTTGGTCAGAGCGGCCAATGCCTTGGCGATTCTAGCAAGAAACGACCGCCAGATGTGGAGTGATGTGGCACACTATGTGGACCTTCTAGCGGATGACCCTAAAGCTGAAGCACAGAAACTTCTAGAAGAGGGACAACGTTCTTCTTCGGAAATGATTGACTGCGCGATGGACATCGCCACCATTTCTTTCCGTGCTCTGGGCAGCGCGGTGGTTCTTCGACGGCAGGGGTGGCTACGAGCGACTTACTTCCGACCAGAGGTCCAGAATAGGATTCTGGACTTGCCCTTTGATGGGGACATGTTATTTGGAAAACATGTCGATGAGACCCTACAGGGAATAAAGAAGGACACAGAGACAGCAAGGGCTCTTGGGAACCTACAATATAGAAAGACACCGTTCAGTGGAGCAAGAGGAAGAGGCTTCACGTCACCAAGAGGAGGCTATCAGCAGCAAGGGTACTCGCAGCAGTCGCAGTCATACAGACCTCAGTACGGCAATCAATATTATCAGCGACAGTCACAATCTCAATCGTTCTCTCGTCAGAACGCTCGTGGACGACAAGGGCGTCAGGGCAAAGACGCTGGCAAGCGTCAATAGCGGCCTCCTGACTCTGCCAACTGTTCCTCCGCTTCTGGGATCTCCAGTGGGCGGCAGGATATCACAACATCTGAGCAGCTGGGAAGAAATAACATCGGATCAGTGGGTATTGAACATCATCCGACGTGGGCATACGCTAGAATTCCAGGAATTTCCACCTACAAGAGCTCCCCACGCCACTACTTCAAAACATCTAAACTTTCTGCAATTGGAAGTTCAACAAATGCTTCAGAAGGGGGCGATCCAACGTGTTCCCCTATCACAAAGAGGAGAAGGTTTCTATTCAAGATTTTTTCTGATCCGCAAAACGAAACAAAAGTGGCGTCCGATCCTGGACTTAAGGGAGCTCAACACCTATCTCGTGAAGCTGTCGTTTCGGATGATTTAACTCCAGGACATATTGGGCCTCTTGAATCCAGGCGACTTCATGGCTACATTAGACCTGGAAGATGCCTATTTTCATATCCCGATCCATCCAGCTCACAGACGTTTCCTTCGCTTTACAGTTGGCAAGAGTCACTTCCAGTTCATGGTGCTCCCATTTGGATTAAAATCCGCTCCTCGGATATTCACAAAGGTGCTGGCCCCGGTAGCAGCGCTTCTGAGAAGACAGTCGCTGGAAGTATTCCCGTACTTAGACGACTGGCTGCTGAAGGCTCCAAGCTTCCAAGAGGCAACAGAAGCAGTGAACACATGCTTAAACCTCTTTATTCATCTGGGTTTGCAACTCAACAAAGAAAAATCGGTTCTTCAACCGGCAGGTACGGTGAAGTTCTTGGGAGCGATACTCGATACTCAGGTGTGCAAAGCCTTCCCATCGGAAGAGAGACAGATGAAACTCATGTCTTCAGCCGCTCGATTGCAGAAGAAAAGTTGGATGACAGTCAGGATGTACAAATCTCTTCTAGGGTCGATTTCATCCTGTATTCAATTGATTCCGCACTGCAGGCTGCGAATGCGCCCCTTGCAGGAGGAACTGGACCTTCAGTGGAGACAGGTGGAAGGGTCGTTCGACGACAGAGTAACGGTCACCCAGCAGATGAAACGGACGGTTTCATGGTGGATGAAAAGATCTCACCTCGCAGTGGGTCTCAGTTTCAGAGCGGCACCGGCTCCTCGCGTCATTACCACAGACGCTTCCCTTCAGGGTTGGGGAGCGGTCATGCAAGACCTCCAAGTCAGTGGTCACTGGACTCCAGGAGAACGTCGCTTACATATCAACGTTCTGGAGCTAAGGGCTATTCGGTTGGCAATGTTGGCTTTCCTTCCAAGGATTTCAAATTCGGCAATCCTAGTGCGAACGGACAACACCACCGCAATGCATTACGTCAACAAGCAGGGAGGCACAAGATCGCCACTGCTTTCTCGGGAAGCCCAGCTGCTGTGGGAATGGGCGATCTCACAGAACATCACGCTCGTGGCAGAACACCTTCCAGGAGTATGCAACACGAAGGCGGATACGCTAAGCCGCCTGAGGGCAGTCTCACAAGAGTGGGAATTGGACAACACAGTGGTCAAGAACATCTTCTCCCGTTGGGGGACCCCAGCGATCGACCTGTTTGCGACACCGAGGTACAAGAAATGCCGGTGTTATGCAAGCAGGGAACACCATCGAGGGTCACTGGGGAATGCTCTTTCGATGTCTTGGTCAGGCGCATTTGTTTCCGCCTTTCCGCCATTTCCCCTGATTCCTCGAGTCCTCAAGAAGCTCAAGATGGACAAGTGCAGGATGATACTGATAGCGCCCACCTGGGCTCGCCAGTTCTGGTACACGGAGTTGCTTCTTCTATCGGAGAAGCAGCCCATTCATCTGCACCCCAACCAGACTCTTCTATCAATGTACAACGGCCAGGTTCTCCACCGAACCCGAGCTCACTTCAATTGACGGCTTGGCTCCTGAATACAGAGAGTTTAAAGATTTAGACATTCCAGAGGAATGCAGGAACATCTTGGCACAGGCACGAGCTCCTAGCACTAATAGAACATATAGATCGAAATGGAAGAGGTTCTATTTATGGTGCCAGAGAGAAGGAGTGCATCCATTCTCATCAGCTCCGCATCAACTCTTGCCATACATTCTATCTTTGGCACAGGCAGGTCTGGCTCATGCTTCCATCAAGGTCCACTTGGCAGCTATTTCCAGGTATAGAAGAACAAGATCAGGCCCTTCTCTATTATCAGCAAGAGTAATAAAACAATTCCTGAAAGGACTGTTTAGAGTTTTTCCGCCAGTTCGGCCCCCACCTCCGGTGTGGCACTTGAATGTGGTCCTGGCTCAACTGATGAGATCGCCATTTGAGCCAATACATAGGGCGAACCTGAAGTTCCTATCATGGAAAGTGGCGCTTCTTCTGGCACTCATCTCTGCAAGGAGAGTAGGAGAACTTCAGGCTTTAACTATCAAAGAACCTTTCTTGCAGTTCAAGAATGATACATTGATCCTACGAATGAACCCCAAGTTCATTCCGAAGCTGCCGACAGACTTTCATCTTAATGAACCGGTGGTTCTGAATTCCTTTTTTCCTCGGCCTTCAACCCAGGCTGAGAGGACACTTCATTCTCTGGACGTTCAGAGATGTTTGAAATTCTATCTACAACGCACAGCTGGATTTCGGAAGACACCCCAGCTGTTTGTGGCTTTCGGAGCCCCAAGGAAAGGATTTCCATTGTCAAAGCAAGGGATTTCTAGATGGATATCAAGTGCGATCCGTTTCTGCCACCAGGCGGCAGGCAAGCCTTTGCAAGGACAGGTGAAGGCACATTCCACAAGATCAATCTCAGCGTCAACAGAGCTGTTTGCTGGAGTATCGATAAAGGATATTTGCAGAGTGGCCACCTGGAGCAGTACTCACTCATTCACGAGGCACTACTGCCTGGAGGCGGCTGCAAAGGAGGATTCGGCTGTTGGACAAGCAGTCCTGAGAAATCTCTTCCAATAAGAGGTGAGCTTTCTTCTCTTCCCTCCTACTGTTTTTTCAAACATTTCGTTTATTATGCTATGGTTACTGATTTATAGTTGTTATGATGTGTGATATCATTGGTTTATAATGGTTCTGTAACTATGCACGAAATGTTTGAGGTATGCTAACTGCTATCTACTCTGTAGTGTAGTTCCTAGCTTCCCACTAGGCCCTGCGCATTGGAATAACATAAACAGTAGTATCGACGTGGAACTGCGGATATTCCAGGCCTCCACTGACTATGCTAAACTTAATTGGGTGTGTTACCAACTAGCTCAGAGGTCACTGGAAACTTTCTTCTCTGCATGGGAAGTGATCAGCTTCCCTGGCACAGACAAGAAGGGATTCAGCTTTCCAACAACCGTGCAACATGACAACTTTGCTCCTCAGATCAAGAGTCAATCTCTAGGGTCGTGTGAAACAATAGACATGTATTTCACTCAGTCAGTTTAGTGCAGTTTACTTTCACGAGATGTAGAGAATAGAGAGACGGGCGTTTGTCAATAAAGGGTTAACATTTATTGAACAGTCTTTCTTCTCGTACAAGAGAAATGTATTGCCACAATTGCAAGACTTGTTATTATAAAAAGTACGTACAGTAAGATAAGAATTGCGAAATAGAACTGTAAAAGCATTGATATGGTTTCTTAGCCATACAATGGTTTAAAAGTAATAAAACATATATACAGTCATATATACATTAGGCTAACATACTCAACTGGTGCTTCTAACTAAGCCTACCCCAGTGTGCCTGACCTAAGCCTAACACGTGGAAGGGGAGTAAGTAAGTAGCTTTAAGTTAAGTTGGTTTTGCCAAGGTTTGCTTCAAGAATTCTCGTCTAAGGGTTTAGTCAACACCATACCTCTGAATAGAATGATGGAAGTCTGGTATTTCCTTCAGGGGGCACTCGGTATCCCAGTCACCCGCAAGGGTAGACCGGAAACGCTGGAGCTGGATTTCTCCGCACGAGAAAGGCAGCGGCTCTCTTCAGCGCGTCGAGGAAGGAGGGGGGACAGCGTCCGCGGGCAGCTGGAATCTGCTGGATGTCTTCGCAGAGGGACGGCTGTTCAGCTCCTAAGCGTACTGCACCATCGTTCGCGCTTTAGCAGCGATAATGGTATCAGTAGCTTCACCACCAAGGGGACAGCAGTCTGCAGCGACAGGGTGCTAGCTTCACCAACACGGGGTCTTGCAGACAGCTAACAACAGGCAACGAGCAACGAGCTATTGCTTAAGGCAACGTTGGTAATATTTATACCTGACAGGTGCCGGGTTTGACGCAAGTTTGCTGGACATAAGACGTCAATTAAAGATGTCACTAGGAAGTGATAGTTATCAGTTGCTCATTAGAGTTCCATTACTAATCAAAACACAGCAAGCGGGGATTTCCAGGTTTGCTGAGTTTTTATCTTGTTGAAGAACTCGGAGTGTTAATCTAGGAATATCAGATAGTGACTCCTGCCCTGTCATTGCACTAATTGGTCGCAAAGGAAGTGTCAGAGACCTATGCTGGAATGTGGCTCTGTTCGTGTGAGGCCAGAGATGACTTTTCTGAAAATCGCACTTGAACGGTTATGCCAATATAGGGAATAAATGGATTTATAGCCGAATAGGGGCATAAGGTCACAGTATCGATCAGGAACCTAGATAAACACATAACACCCACTCCACGTATTCATGTCCATCAAATTACTAAAACTAGAGCAATAGGATGCATGTGTAACATTGCCCACCCCAAAATACATAAATGCATTCGAAATAGGCGTATTTGTCATACGTGAAATTTAGGTACTGTACGTTTTTTGAAGCATAGAAATCATTCAAAAATTATTGCATATGAAATCAATGAACGATTATGCAAAAAGAATTACACATGAAGTATCTCTGACAGAAGAAGGGCGAGATAAATCATCACATATAAATGCATTGCAATAACATGTGCTAGAGGCTGATGTAATGTTGTTATGTCTCTAGATGTGTTTAAAAATAGAAGTTTTGAAGCTTCTGTTCTCTAAGAATAGTTTTTACGTTAATCAAAGAATTGTTCGTGCCAAAAAAAATCAATATTAAAAATATCCAATTAAAAAAGAATTAATGCTTGAACGGGGAAATAGAGTTCCAAAACTTTCTGCTGTTTTTGTTGATAAAAACTGAAGGCCGAATTCAGAGTTCATGAGAACGCTGTGAGTCGGAAAGCTTCTCAAAAGTTATTGTTTCTGTACCGGTGAGAACATTGTATCAGACAGGCTCTCAAAGAATTGGTCTACAAAATCAGGTGACAGTTCAACCAAATTAGATAGCGCTGTAACTTGGCAGGTGTGAGAATGATTGCTGTCATCGTAGTCAGGAGCAGCAATGCTCACAGAAGGCCGTACCTGGGTGATGTTGCTTTTGTCACTCGCTCCACTGTTACCACCTAGTCGTAGTACAGGAGTCTCAACGAATGCTGTCATCAGGATTGGTAGCCGCTAGGGACAACACAATGCGTGAGCCGTTATTGGACTGAGCAAAGTATCGACGTCCGTTGGTACTGCTGATGGAAGTGAAAGACAGATGTCCAACACGCATTCATCGCCGCATAGCATACATCTTAGTACCGGTAAGATACAGTTCTGCCATATAGGTCTGAATGAAAGGAACCAGGTCATGTTTAGATCTCTCAGCCTGGCCAATCCAAGGACGTTAGTTATCCTGTCCCGGTAGCGCATTGCTAGGATTGTCTCTTCCATTCCCATGGGAGCCATGTCTGAGTTTCGGCTTGCCATAACGAAGCAGGAGGCTTAAAAATAAAATCCCTGCGACGAGTCCCAAAAATAATGGTATGCCGCCAAAAACAGAGTGTACAAAATTAGGAACGATTCCCAAAATTGCCTGGAAGGGTGTTAGAAGTCCCGTAAAGACTGTCTTAAATATGCCTGGGATGCTTGTGGCACTAGACATGTTAAGGAGTTGGCTCAACATTTCTACGAAATGCACGGGGCAATTTGTTGATAAAAGGTCATGAACTTCAGTAGCTGTCCTTGCAACTAGAAGATCATACGTCTCTTTTGATGACGTTATAGGCACTGTTGTCTGTAAAAGTACAGATTTCATTTTGCTTAAAGTATCAATTCGTATAGAATAGAGATTCAGACGAGGCCAGATGGGAGTCACTGTGTCTGCAGGCCCACTCGGGAACAATGCTTGCATACAGCATTTGACCATGGATGTTACTCTTACTAGATAACTTTTCCCTGGCACAAGGCCACAACATCTGTGATCCGTTCTAAGAATGTAACTCCCGTTTGAAAGTTGCATAAAGAAGGGCTCTATCTGAGTTGCAGGTGTGACTAGCTGGTGGCATGAAAGGTTGTTAGAATTTCCATCACATGCTCCGTGTAAATTAATACCCTGACACAAAAGTATACCGCTTAGTGAATGTTTACAGTTCTCACCACTAAGAAATACATTTTTGTCGCTGTCACTATAGCAAGAATGAGTGTATGGTAATTTCCATTCTGATTTTACATATCCTTTACCCAATTGTTCATACTGGCCAGCAGGTATGTACTCAAGGCACTTTTTAAATCGGAAAGTTGTTATCGGAATTGTGATAATTCTGTGTATTATCCATTCAATGACAGGACTCTCTGACATTGTCAATGGTAATCTCTCGAGTTTTTCGATGCTCAGGATTGTATAGTCTGCTCCTTTCTGTGCCAAACTGATCTGTTTATCAGTAAGGTTAAAACGGGAAAATAATGACGTTGTGTTGATTAAACGCCAAGGCACATAGCCTGAACGAAGATTTTGCAGCGTCCAGCCTAATTCTATAATAGAACGTAATTGAGATTGGCCATGTTGTAACATTAGCAAGTCTCTGTCTATCACATCAAAGGCAGATGATACAATATTGTCCAACGAATATATTCTGGAAGACAGAGTCATTAACCCATTGTCTACCACAGAAAGTGATTTCTCCAAATTAATACAATCAATTTCTCGTATTTTTTCAGCAGTTTCAATTTGTTTGACTTTCCAAGCCTCGTTGTAAGCAGCATAGATACTGGTCGCTATAAAACGCTTCTGACGCTGTTTGCGTGGTCCAAGAATGAAATCGCGCAAATCAGCACCATCTTTTAGTAAAGACAAGTGTTGCTTAATTTCAGCCAGTGTGGATGATGTTAGCCATTCAAGGCAGAGTTTCCCTACACTGTATGTTGTTATTATCCCTGGATGTTGTCTCTGGGAGTATCTCGAGTCTAATCTGGTCAACTTTAACCCCTGTGTTTTATTCAGGAATCTATCTTGACAGCTGTTTGTGTCTGTAGGCCAGATTAACCACTTTTTCCAATCAGGATGTGTTCTGTTGAAATGTAAAATTTGTGACATGTCTAACTCAATATCTGCAGTTGCATTCTCAGGTATTGGCTTTGGTATAGACGGTGTTTTAAGGTCTTTGATCTTAGCTAGGCCAAGACAGGATGTTTGGTGTATTGTGTCATTTAAAAACAACATTTGTTCTGGTATCATGCAGGTTCTAAATAGTGCTTCAATGCCTTGCACCTGCCAATCTTTTGTACCCCAAATTGTTTTCGTTTCAATATTATTTTTCCAATAATCAAAACCAAATGTCATCATTTTGTCATAAAATGCTTCTGAATATATCAATTTAGAATTTGTCAGCATTGTTTTCATTCCTGTTTTATCTAACAGTTTGTAATAAAACGTTTCTGCATTACTGGTGTTAAACCCTGAGAAGTATTTGAATTTCTCAAAAAATGCTTTAGAACTGCTTTTAGGTGGTGTAGCACAATGTTCCCATTGATTATACATAAAAACATTTCTAGGCTGTGCAGATTTATGCAAGTAATGATCACCATAGTGTGTGTAACAGAATAACTGCTCATAACTAGATGAACCTTGTAAATAATCATGATCTGTGAATCTAGCTGACATTACTAAATCAGACATCATGTCATTAATACTGTTAAAGTCCCAATCATCAGAGAATGTGCTAGGTGTTACAAAGTCACTTAAGGAAACCTTTAGTTGATGAGGATACTTCAGGATTTCGACCGGACCATATATCTCATAGTCTGTTTCCTCCCATACTACCCCACCAGGTATTGGAATTGCTGTGACATTTACTGTTGACAGTTCTCTTTTCTTCACGTGGGATGATCTGTGTGGTTTCAGGACTAGGTTGATGTTCTGACTTGCTGTGTCCATTGTAATATATTTTCCTAAAATTAAAACTAAAATTAGGCATAGTAGGAGTATGAATACCCCTGAAATAATCCAATGCTCAATCAACGGTGAATCCAGATATAATTCTTTGATTTGTTGAAGGAGTCCTGTGGTATTTTCTTTAGAATACTTTTTTGTTTCTGGCATCACTTCGGGGTCGTATTGATCTTCAGAGAAGTTGTCGAAGTTGATGAAATAACCAGAGGCAGTTCTGTCAATTGATGGGATTGTTCTTTCAATCTGTCTTTCGGTAGCATTTTCTGACGCCACATCATTGTAGACTGGTGTTGTTTCTTGACGAACTGTTTCAATCTGTGTTTCAAGAGGCACGAGTTCCATGGCATTATTGCATAGTCCTTCATTGTGCACTGCAGGCTGATCGAATGTGATTAGTCTTTCAGTTTGAACCTCTTGGATTGTTGCAAGTTTGGGTATTCTGTTGTTTCTTGGGAGTCCACTGGGCCTACTGTTGATTATAGGCCACATGCTTGTGGTTTTACCAGATCGATAGACACGACTCTGTTCTCCTTTTTACCAGCAAGGGGCGGTGGCACAACTGATCTTGTTCCGGTGACTGCCAAGACAGGTACTGCTTTTCTGTAAGAAGGCCCAAATTCCTTCTTTACCGCGATCTTTTCTCTGACTAGATCCCCAATCTTTGGAATCCAGACAGGCCTTGCTGGGGCTGTTGCTGGTGGTGCCTCGTCAGTGGTACTTGGCTGTTGCTTTAACTTTATGTTGCTTAAGGATTTTCTTGTTTCGTTCAGTTCCTGTAAAACAGCCAAACGATCCTTTATATCAAAGTGCGTTGTTTCTTCTTGTACCACTGACATCTGACTATCGAGGTCCTGAATACGCATTCTAATTCCGAACAATAGTTCGTATGGGCTGAAACCTTTTAGAGAATTTCTTGGCATGTTATTAAGACTAGTTTGGACACTTATTAAATGTTTGACCCACCCAGCGCCTGAACCTAATACCTTCGCTGTTATAGATTGCTTTATGTCCCGGTTTTTTCTTTCTACCACACTATTCCCTTCGGGGTGCGACGGACAAGAATACCGCAACCCAATTCCCATGCTAGCCATGGCCTCCTTATAGGCTCGAGAGCTGAAAGCAGGACCCTGGTCAGAATGGAAGGTGGTAATTGCATATGTGCCGATAAAGACTCGCAAATCTTTTATAACCGTTCTAGCGTCAGCCGAGCGCTGGAAGCCTCATTTTTTAAGTGTGCTTAGCCTTAACTGTGTACAATGGGACGCGCTTCTCTTCTTTGATTGCGCAGATAGACCGCCTTATGCTGTCTAGAAGGGATCCTGAAACTACACTGGCCTGTTCATTACTGCGATCTCTGTTGCAGTCTTCACAATTTTGAGCAAAACATTGGATATCTATGCTCATTCCTGGCCACCAGTACTCTGATTGTAATTCTTTCAGAGAAACCTTAATTGTTTGGTGTCTCAGACCCAACCCCATGTGTGCTTCCAGTAAGAGGAAGCCCCTCCTGCTCCTGTTTGGAATTACTCTGTCCCCCACTAAGCATGGGCGGAAAATCCGTTACGCTCGCGGATTTTGCGGATTTTCGGGAAATCCGCAATCCGCGAGATTTGCGAATTTCCCGCAAAATCCGCAAATCCGCGAGCAGCGGATTTTGCTCGCGCTGCTCGCACTGTTCGCGTGAGTTCGCGCCCCGCGAATAAGTGCAAAATTGCAGAAATACGATCTTAGCAAAACTGAAAGTAACTACTTACCAGGTTCAAAAGTTCAGGCACATCATTAGTAGCCATTTCCTGTAGTGCTTCCTGAGGGGCCCCTCCAGAGTTCAGTTGCCAGTTGAAACTATTATGTGACCCTGCTCTGAACCTCAGAATAGTTACACATATGCCACAAAGGTCCTGAATTACAGCTAAGGGAGACAAGCAGGAGCCAGGCTGGAAGTTAAAATCCATTAATCAGCCCCTAATTCATTATTGTCAGTTGGGGCAGGGCAGGTGTTGTAACTAATTTTGCAACAATGAAAGCACTTAGCAAGTGCAAAAGATCACTAATCAGGGCGCACTAAGGAAGCAGGTGCCAGCTAAAAAAATATTCTGTGACACATTAATCAGCCCCAAATTAATTCAGGTCACTTGAGGCAGGGAAGGTGTGCTTTGCTTTGCCGAAAATAATGTACACTGGACAACCAGAGGGTGTGGTGATGAAACAGAGGGTGGCATGGGTGGGCCAGAGGGTGGCATGAGTAGTCAGAGAGTGGCAGTGGTGACAGAGAGTGGCAGTGATGAAGAAGAGTGTCCCAAACAGGCTGGACACGTAGAAACAACAAGTTCGCAAAACTTGCGACCCGACAGGTAAGTTCGCAAATTGCGAAATTGTAAAAACCCTCGCGAACTGGCAGAAACACGGGCGAACACAAAAAAAAAAAATCCGCAAATTCGCGGGAATTCGCGGATTTTGCGGATTGCGAATCCGCAAATCCGCAAAATTCGCGGATTGCCAATCCGCAAAATCCGCTCATGCTTATCCCCCACTCCAGGGATTCGAGCAAAAGGAACGGAGTTTGCATCGATTACGTATGCATAATTGAGTGGATAGTTTACGGGTAGTGCTGCACAGTCGCCTTTTACGGTCATTTTTACTGCCAGCATGGTTTCCCCGTCTATGTATTTTTCTGTACGCTTTTTTGTGGCTACGGAAGCCGGTTTAGTTGCTTCCGCTGTGGCTGTATTAGCCAATGAATTCTCTGCAACGTGAACGCCATCACGTTGAAGACTCTGTGCGTGAATCACGTGAGTCTTTTGTAGTTCTTTGTGTAAAAGAGCTACCTGTTTCCAGAGCAATTTATGCTTTATTGTGGCACCTGTGTCATCTTTGTAGTCATTTTCGATCCAACTCTGCAGCTTATTGTTGTAAGAGTTGACGCAAAAATGAGAATCGCACACTATAAGTGTCGGGAATTCACGTTCTGCATTTTCGAGCGCCATCTTTAAAGATCTAATTTCAGTTCTCTGAACCGAACAGTTTCTTACAGATTCAGTTTTTGTTACTTTCGGTCTGAATTTACCGCACAGCCAACGACCTTCAATGATCGCACATGCTGCATCGTAGGATTTTCTCTCTACGTTGAAATGCTGTACAAAGCTATCTGTATAGATTATACAGGCGTATTGTGGGAGAGGCAGAATTTCGATTGGCAGAGGATATTCTTCTTCATATTCCAAGTTATTTAGTTCTTCAAATTGCGGGGCGAAATAGTATTTCACGTCTTCCGCTCCTAGAGAATCTATGCACTGTATCCATTTCAGATCCAGTGACACTGTAGGCAGGTTTACTGGGCTGAATAGCGCTTCGAAGGCGGATTCTGCTGTAAGGATATTAATCCGTTTGCCGTGTGCTAGTTCTCGTTCATTTGCTAATGCGATTTGCACTGCTTTCACAGTTCTTTCTGTGTGACTGAATGTTTTTTCTACTTGTGTGTACAAGTGTGATTTAATTGAAATTGGTACCTTTTCTCCCTCATTAGAGGTTAGGTACGTGAATCCGCATCTTCCTGGGTTGACTCGGATTACAAGATCACGTGTGTTGTCACGTGTATCTAATTTTGTTTTTGCTAACATGTCTGTTTGCAGTGATCTCAAAATTTCTCTGTGTTTTTGAGTCCAATTGATTTGTTTAAAATCAGGTTTAATTAGTTCGTAGAGAGGTTTAACCCTCTCTGCGTAATTTAGAATGTAAGTTCTTCCGAAATTCAGAAAACCTAGAATGGATTGTAAATTCTTCAGCGTTTTTGGAGCTTGGAGTACAGCGCACTTCTCTAAGAAGTTGTCCGCTAGGCTTTTCCCTTCACTTGATAATGCGTACCCTAAAAATAGTACTGTCAGATGGGCAATTCGAGACTTTTTAAAGTTGAATTTGTAACCCTCTGCTGCGAACCCAAGTATAATGGTGTTCACTCTTTTCAAGTGAGTATCCAAGTCATCGTCTGTGAGATAGATATCATCTACGTAAGATAATGCCTCATCATCATAGATTTGTAGTAACTCTGTTACCCTAGCTGAGAATAGTCCTGGGGTGTTCTTGAACCCCTGTGGGAGTCGACAGAATTTTTTCTGCGACCCAAATGCAGAGAAAGCGGTCAAACATCTGCTTTCCGGTGCAATGTTTTGACAAAAGAAACCATTAGATATGTCTAATGTTGTTTTATATTTTTTCCTAACTATGTTATTCATTAGGGCTGCACTATGCGAGTTTTGTACTGCAAAAGTTTTACAACATGTATTAAGATGTCTGTAGTCCAAAACTAGACGATATGAATTGTCTGGCTTGGAGACAGGAAACAAAGGATTGTTCATTTGAGAGGTGCATGTTTCAATCACCCCCTGGTATTCAAGTTGATCTAAGATCTCCCTGACTTGTTTTTTAGCTTCTTGCTTTATGGGATACTGCCGTTGGGCAGTTGGTTCACTTTTTAATTGGATTTTGTGAGGAGGAGAGTCCTCATCCCATCCTACATGATTTTTATACAATGCAGGTGCCTGGGCTACTGCCCATTTCCTTGCATATGTATATTTTTTGTGAATCGGAATGTGATTCGAGAAGGCAGGCATAATCACTTCTTCGCCACGAGGGCACTCCCTGACAAACTCTGGGGGCCAATCTTTTTCAGCTAACAGAATATCATAGCGTTTTGAGAGCTTTTCCCATAATAGACCCTTTATTTTCCTAGTCTTATCACCCTCTATACGCAATGTTATTTCGTATATTTTATGGGGCTCGCTAAGTCTGGTGTCGGCAGTTTCAACCTGAATGTATTCATTCGTGTCCACTGTCTCAGATGACTCATCAAGATCTTGCGCGCTATACTGATTTCTGCTGCACTGTCCAACATTGTCAATGCCCACTCCCCGTTTTTCAACTGTGTCCTCAGTATTCTCGGCATGGTTGATTACTCTAATACTGGCTACCTTCTTTTTCTGAAATTGAGATTTTTTACTCTGAGCAGGTTCCTTGTCTTTGGACTTGGTGTGCTCTCCTGGGTCTGACCGTCCTCTTCTTTCCGAATTCTGTGGAAAAGATCGAGATGGACGTGTATCAATACTTTGATATCTATCAGGTTTTTTCAGATTATCCCTATTTCTAAGGTTATATCTTTTCTCAGAGGGCTCCCTCTGGGGAGACTGGCGTTCTCGAGTCGGAGTTCTTTCCTTCCGTCGAGGAGACCTTCCTCTGGACTGGAAAACTTTTTCCTTGGGAGTGGATTGTTTATTTCCATCCCAGCTCTTTTTAGGAGTGTTTAAATTATTTTTAATAAATAATTTTTCAGGATTTTCGAGCAGTTGGGGCTTTACCGGTTTCCCACCCAAGCTGTCTCTACCTAATTCTTCATAGCATTTTTCTATGATTTTTGCAAGCTCAACAGGATCTTTTATATCTGTTTCCCTCAACTTCTGGCGAATCGCCACAGATGCTGCTTCTCCTTTTATGTTGGCTAATAATATAGCCGAGACCTGCTTGAAGTCCTTCAGTAATTTCATACCTAGATTTAAAGCGGGCTCTGGACCGAATTCATTTTGAATCTGTTTTAGCACTTCTGGTATTACCGCCATAGACAGAACACCGTGTGTTTTTGTGTAAATGGAAGCAAAGACTGTACCCCAAGTGTCGCAGTCCTCCACGTGTGGTGCGATTCCCATAGGAAGGCAGATGGTCAAGATTCTGTGTTTCTCTATAGGGGTAGTATCAGGAAATACTGCCTCTATTTGAGTGATTTTCTGTGCTAACCAGAAAGGAATTTGTTCCCGTTTTACGGGTGTTTTACCAAGACATGACTGTATGTTCTGTGGTGTAATTTTATTAGTGTTCCCCTGATGAGGGGTCAGCTGTGGTACATTAACAGCTGGTTGGACTGTTGCAGTCCGCATTACATATTGGACTAATTGCCTATGTATTTTTATTAATGTGTTTAGCTGTACTAACAGCTCTTCTCTTGACATTTTTACAATGTCAGGATGTGGTGTGTAGCTGGCTAGAACCGGCCACGTTGCTCCTGGTCTACCTAGTGGACCGAGCCTAGTTATGTGATCAGTATGTTTTAGGGCGCCATTAAACCAGAGCAGGTGCTCTTGAAATTTAAGTGGAATTTCAATCTCCTCGAAAGGAGCGTACTCTTCCGGAGGTTTCTCTATTTTGTAATAGTGAAACTCTTTTGTTGTAGCGTTTACCGCTGGAAAGTTTATCCATGAATAGAATACCTCTGTCTGCCGATATTCGTGAGCCTCTATCACGAAAATTACTGTACCACCTTGAGGTGTCAGTCCGTTTTCTATAAGTTTTAAAGTTATAGATTTTCTTAAATGTGCCGGGATGATTATTGCATCCGGGTCTGTGTGTTCGGGACCTTGCTGAGTCGCATCTACTGCGGCCCCAGTGGTTCCGTTATTTTCTGGCATTTGTAAAAATGCAAGGTTTGCAGAGTAGGTCTCCAAGGAGACAAAGATTAGGTGCACAATATTTTGGAACACTGTATCCTTCAACGTTGAATAAACCAGAGCTTTACATAGGAATCTCTTCCTACTGAGTTCGGGCGGATTTTAACCTTTCACCCACTCCAGACGTCTATTGGAGTATTTACGGGAGAAAGGGGTCTGTGTGAAATATGCACGACTGAGTTACTCTAACGTCTTGCGTTAGTTTATCGCCTTACCAAACGTTGGGCGCCATGTAGTGTAGTTCCTAGTTTCCCACTAGGCCCTGCGCATTGGAATAACATAAACAGTAGTATCGACGTGGAACTGCGGATATTCCAGGCCTCCACTGACTATGCTAAACTTAATTGGGTGTGTTACCAACTAGCTCAGAGGTCACTGGAAACTTTCTTCTCTGCATGGGAAGTGATCAGCTTCCCTGGCACAGACAAGAAGGGATTCAGCTTTCCAACAACCGTGCAACATGACAACTTTGCTCTTCAGATCAAGAGTCAATCTCTAGGGTCGTGTGAAACAATAGACATGTATTTCACTCAGTCAGTTTAGTGCAGTTTACTTTCACGAGATGTAGAGAATAGAGAGACGGGCGTTTGTCAATAAAGGGTTAACATTTATTGAACAGTCTTTCTTCTCGTACAAGAGAAATGTATTGCCACAATTGCAAGACTTGTTATTATAAAAAGTACGTACAGTAAGATAAGAATTGCGAAATAGAACTGTAAAAGCATTGATATGGTTTCTTAGCCATACAATGGTTTAAAAGTAATAAAACATATATACAGTCATATATACATTAGGCTAACATACTCAACTGGTGCTTCTAACTAAGCCTACCCCAGTGTGCCTGACCTAAGCCTAACACGTGGAAGGGGAGTAAGTAAGTAGCTTTAAGTTAAGTTGGTTTTGCCAAGGTTTGCTTCAAGAATTCTCGTCTAAGGGTTTAGTCAACACCATACCTCTGAATAGAATGATGGAAGTCTGGTATTTCCTTCAGGGGGCACTCGGTATCCCAGTCACCCGCAAGGGTAGACCGGAAACGCTGGAGCTGGATTTCTCCGCACGAGAAAGGCAGCGGCTCTCTTCAGCGCGTCGAGGAAGGAGGGGGGACAGCGTCCGCGGGCAGCTGGAATCTGCTGGATGTCTTCGCAGAGGGACGGCTGTTCAGCTCCTAAGCGTACTGCACCATCGTTCGCGCTTTAGCAGCGATAATGGTATCAGTAGCTTCACCACCAAGGGGACAGCAGTCTGCAGCGACAGGGTGCTAGCTTCACCAACACGGGGTCTTGCAGACAGCTAACAACAGGCAACAAGCAACGAGCTATTGCTTAAGGCAACGTTGGTAATATTTATACCTGACAGGTGCCGGGTTTGACGCAAGTTTGCTGGACATAAGACGTCAATTAAAGATGTCACTAGGAAGTGATAGTTATCAGTTGCTCATTAGAGTTCCATTACTAATCAAAACACAGCAAGCGGGGATTTCCAGGTTTGCTGAGTTTTTATCTTGTTGAAGAACTCGGAGTGTTAATCTAGGAATATCAGATAGTGACTCCTGCCCTGTCATTGCACTAATTGGTCGCAAAGGAAGTGGCAGAGAGCTATGCTGGAATGTGGCTCTGTTCGTGTGAGGCCAGAGATGACTTTTCTGAAAATCGCACTTGAACGGTTATGCCAATATAGGGAATAAATGGATTTATAGCCGAATAGGGGCATAAGGTCACAGTATCGATCAGGAACCTAGATAAACACATAACAGGAATCTATGAAAGTTTCAATACTGGAGTAAGAAATAAGTTACTTACCTGTAACTTTAGTTCTCCAGTATTGGTAACTTTCATAGATTCCCATGCGCCCACCCGCCTCCCCTGGGAAAGCTCACTTTAGGGCTAGGTGATTATGTGGCAAAGCAACGGCTACGAAAATCAGAGGCTCTGAGCTTTCTCAGGAAGGTTCCACAGGGTGAGGCTGATCTGATTGGTTACTAATGTAAGTTTGGGTCTTTATACATAAGGACACCTATAGGCTACAAAATATAATGAGGCCTAGGCCTAATTTTTTACTTTTTGCACCTATTAGGGTGTATTTACCTAGGTATATATGTATATATATATAATTACCGAGGCTCCCATTCCGACGACGGGGAATGATACAAGCAATGGGAATCTATGAAAGTTACCAATACTGGAGAACTAAAGTTACAGGTAAGTAACTTTTTTCTTCTGGTCGACTACAGCTGAGATGCACATTTTCTCTAAGGTACAACAAAAAAAAACAGAAGTTTGTATAATTTACCTTTTTTTTGGATATGTCCCTGAAAAGATGTATCCACAAAATTAAATATCAGTGGAAGGTGTCTAGTTGTCTAGTGTATATTAGCTATGTTGTAGATTAAAATATATTTCTTTTACAAAGCAAAGGACTTTAACTCTTAAGTCAGGGATAGGTAATTTCTGTTTATGATCCACTACACAACATGTCACACAAAAACAAGAAATCTCTGCCACTATGGAATGGTCCCCAACATTTACATCCACAGTCTTCAGCTTTACTATGATTGTATTGAGGCTGTACTGCAAAAATAGCATACTGGCAGAGGCTTCTGTTTTTCCCCTGTGTGCCTTATTTTTATTTTATTGCGGTTTATTGAGTGGTGATATAATTATTTTCCCATTTCAAATTAAAAACCATTGACTGCTCATACAGATGTACCTAATTTGTAAATGTGTTGTCATTTTTTATCCGCCATACAAATGATGTACTTTAAAAAGAAGACACAATTTTCCTCAGTGAGAGTAGATTGAAAATGTGTGACAATACCACAAGATGGTAATTGCGTTGTTGCCCCCATTAACTGTGTTCCTATCACATATCTAACTTTCAATGTGGAATCACAGGCGGAAATAAACAGCATTTCAGTTCCTTTTCCTGTATTTAAATTTTCAGAGTAAGGGTTAACTTTCTGCTGTTTATAATTAACATGACTTTCACTTGCATCAGTGGTATTTTCTATTCGTAACACAGTAATTCCACATTATGTTCATTAGCAAAATTGAGCCAAAAGTGCAAATTCCACTGATTGCAGCATGTTCACACGAGTTTACCCCCACCTTATCTAAATAAAGGCCTTAGTAGAAAACTAGATGTCTTTATCTATAGCTATCTTTAGCTGTAGGAATACAGCTAAATAAATGCATTGTTCCTTTTTTCTTTTCAAGGAAAATATTTCTGTACAAAATGCCTTTAGTTTTCTTATCTCTCTTGTGGAAATGAGGAATATTGTACATTCCTTCTCCATACTTTATTTACACTCACATAATGAGGTTTGGAAATTGGTGGCAGTTTGAAACTATCTTTTTTGTGCTATTTGTATTTTATTGGTAAATATGTTCCTCTAAATAACACTAATTTCCCCATACCTTCTATGAAGTTGTGGTATTTTGATGCAGTTAATCTTCTTTGTCGCACTGAGACTTAGATGTATAGGGTATGAAAATACATTTTGTGAGCATTTTGACTAAAATATAGTGTAAATGGCTCTTAAATAGATGCCAATAAAATGTTGGTGTACGTTAAACATGTGGAGGCTCCACACTCAGGTCTATGATTTAGACACACAGTAGGATTCTACCATGAAATTTGTACATGTTCAATGTTCCTTTGTAGACCCAAGTTTTGAAGGAGAATGCGTGTAACACCAAGATACTTGCAAAACACAACAGGCATTATGTTTATAAATTTGACTTTGGAAACACTATTTTCATAGAAATATTGCGCAAGACACAGACAAAGTTGCTCTTAATGAATAATTGTTAGAACAAAGAACTCTGTATTGTTAAAATATATATATATATATATATATTTTATCAATATGGTCAATATCTTAGTGTGAAAGATGGCGGTGGGTGGGGAAAACATGGCGGCCGGCTAGTTGCGGGTCGCGAGTGCACGGAGGTGGTGGTGCGCTGATCTGTGTTTGGGAGAGTTGTCATCGGCCGGAGGACACCAACAGGAGTGCGGAGCTTGAAGCTTGTTAGCTGGGCTGCTGAAGAATCTCTGAGGATTGTGTTTCGGGTGTTTTGGGTGTCTTCCTGAGATTGCTTGAGTGCAGCGGTACAGCGGTACCGCATGGAGACAAACGCCACGGAGCCAGTGTGTGAGGACGGCAGCGAGCCTCTGGAGGCGGGGTTAGTCAATGGTGGAAGCGCGGCGGGGGAGGCGAGTCCCGCAGCAGTAGCAGCAGTTGGCTGGACAAGGGCTGCCCAGGAGGTAGGAAGGGGGAGACGGGCGGCGGCAAAAATAGCACTAAGAGCTGGTGGTGGCCGCGGTAGAGGACTGGAACCCATAAACGCCATAAACGCCAAAGCAGGGAGCAGCAAGCCAGCTCCTCTAGTTGATGCTACTGCCACAGGTACGGGGGCGGACTCTGGGAGGTCCGCATATGTATTAAGGAGCGCAGGTGTGGTAGCAGTAAGTAAGGCGGTGGTGGGGGGTTCACAGAAACAGCCGGAAATTTTCAAAGAAAGAAAAGGGCATACTCGAGGTAGGTCATTAAAGCAGCACAACGCAGTTTGGAGCAAAAAAACAAAACATAAAGCAGCTCCTTCTCCTTCTCTTAACACATACTTTAAAACAATCCCAAAAGCGCTAATTTTGAGACAAAACATCGACAGGGTGAGTTCTGAACAAGGGTGGCAAGGCCAGATCCTTCCATTGAGTCCTAATAGGTACCAGGTTCTGGGGGAGGATTCGAGAGGCTTGAGTCAGGGAGAAGGAGAGGAGAGTATGGCTGACGGAGGAGAGGTGGATAAGGCTGTAATAAGCATCTCGGGCAGTGAAGACATGGAGCCTTTGACGGTGGTTGAGAGCAAGGTAGAGGTCATAAGGGAGACGCAGGAACCCTCAACACAAGAGGACAATTTGCACTCTGGGGGGAACACAGGGTTGCCTGAGCAAGATGAGGCAAATCCAGATATACATATAGTTACCCTTCTGAGGAAATTAGATAGAGATATGAAGGAAGGATTCTACGTTGTGAAGGCTAATCAGTCAAGCCTTCCGGCTTCATGTAACAGTTTAGAGGCCAAGTTTAGCGAACTAAGTCAGCGTACAGAGGCTCTTGAGTTAGAGGCTAAGAAGCTCCGCGAAGAGGTTGTGACCAATCAAAAGGAAATTGATGAGATTAAATTTCGAGAGAGAGCACAGGATGAAAGGATGGATCGCTTAGAAAATATGCAGAGGCGTAATAATTTAAAAATCTTGAAGATGCCTGAAAACAGCGAGGGTACAGACATAAAAAGATATGTGGCGCATCTTTTGAGCACAGAGTTAGAGCTAGAGGTAGACGAAGAGACTATTTTTGCTGATATACAGAGGGTACATCGAGACCCTTTTAGGTTGAATTCTAATAGGACTAAACCGAGGAAAATTTTAATTAATTTTTTGACGTATAATCTAAAAGAGAGTATTTTGTCAGTCGTCTTGAAAAAGAAATCCTTAACAGTTGACGGAGCAAAAGTAGAAATTAGATCAGATCTGTCCCCAGTAACGGCGAACAGGCAATGGGAGATGGGAAAGCGAATGGAGCCTCTAAGGAACTTGGGTGCCACAGTTCAGCTTAAATTTCCGGCATTTCTTAAAGTTATGTGGCGAAATAAGATGCACTCTTTCCGTACAGTTGAGGATGTGGATGACTTTATTGAGAGATGTGCAGAGATGACACAAGATGCATCCACTCTAAATTAGGGATTGTAATTGGTCCTTTTGTTATAGGCTAAGACAACACATGTATAAGATTACTCTGAACTAGAGAAGCAGCACCACCACCATCGCACTCACAAGGCCTATGGCCATGGGCAGACAGGAAGGGTTTTCCAGAGCGAGGGGGGATGGGGGGAAGGGTAGGGGGTGGGAAGTGGGGGGGGGGGAATTAAAAAAAGAATCCTCAGAGGCCTAAGGGTCACCAGCGATGTAAAGATCAGCTGTTTTTTTTAGAGAGAATGACGGGGGCTAACAAGAAAGAATTAAGGATTTTGTCCTGGAATGTTAACGGGTTACGGGTGAAATCCAGGAGAATGATTATTTTCAAATATTTAGAAGACTCATTGGCTCATATAGTTATTTTGCAAGAGACTCATTTAAATGCAGTAGAAAGCAATGATATGTTTGGAACACAGAGGTGGATAGCTCATAAGTATTATACACCCCAGACTATGGTGACTAAAGGGGTTGCAATTTTAGTTAGGGTGCAGTTTTCTTTTGGTGCTATGGTGGCAGATCCTGGGGGGAGGTGGCTCATAGTACAGGCCACGGTGGCTGGGAAAGACCTTGTCTTGGTTGGATATTATGGGCCAAATATTGATGACCTGGGACCTTTGGATAAATTAGCGGCTGAATTATTAAGCTTTTCTGGCAATATTGTCATGGCAGGAGACTTTAATACGGTCATGGATAAAGACCTAGATCGTTCAGGAAAGAGAGCGCAGAGGAATGTTAAGATGTCTAACAGAGTAAAGGTGCTGTTAACACAGTTTGGAATGTGCGATATTTGGCGTATTAAATCAGGCCAGAAGGTGGGCTACACATACTATAATCAAAAGTATAGACATAAGTTAAGGATAGAATATCTACATCTATCAGATCATTCAGCTATCCTTTTACATCTGACCTTTGGCCAAAAAACGCAGAGCCCGGTTTGGAGATTAGATCGTACGATTCTGTTAGATCAAGAAGCCATGGAGACTGTAGAAGGCGAACTGGATGTTTTTCTGACTGCGAACATAGACTCTGCCAAGCTAGATGTGGTTTGGGACACTTGTAAGGCCTTTTTGAGGGGGAGGCTGGGGGCCTTAGGGGCAAAGAAGAGAAGGTTATATTATAGCCAAATTACTGATCTGGAAGAAAAAATCAGACAATATGAGGCAAGGATCATGGGAGAAAATGAGCAGCAGCTAAGGGACATGGCCATATTTTACATTTTAAAACTGAAGGCTGAATTAGTTACCGTTCTTGCAGCCAGAAACAAAGAGAGATGGGGTGCTAGCAGCCTGGAACATTTCAGTTATGGAGAGGGGTGTGGTAAGCTTTTGGCATGGAAAGCAAAGAAGGACCTGGTTCAAAACTTTGTTAAGGAAATTAGAGTGGATGGGTCTGAAGGAGACATAGCTATTACAGATAGTGGAGAGATTGCAGAAGCTTTTTTTGAGCATTCCTCCACGGTTTATAAGGAGGAGTTAGTACCAGACCTACAAAAGGTGATAGCATGGGCACAGTTAATAAAGCCACTTCCAATCCAATATAAACAGATTTTGAATTCAGAAATTTCACTGATGGAGGTGGAAAAAGCCATAAAGAATGGTAAGAGAGGTAAGGCCCCGGGGCCAGACGGTCTTCCTCTGGAGGTCTATAAGACCCTGATTGGCTCAATTGCTCCTCTA
This sequence comes from Lissotriton vulgaris, assembly GCF_964263255.1. Classification (NCBI taxonomy): domain Eukaryota; kingdom Metazoa; phylum Chordata; class Amphibia; order Caudata; family Salamandridae; genus Lissotriton; species Lissotriton vulgaris. The sequence continues at coordinate 585,693,462 of NC_141699.1, read as the reverse complement.
TTACAGTGAGTATTTAATAACATCTTTAGAGGAGACACAGCGATGCCGGAGTCTTGGAATGAGGCGGTAATAGTCTTGATCCCAAAACCTGGTAAATCACCCAAATATTTAGATACATACAGGCCAATATCATTATTAAATAATGATTATAAATTGTTCACTAAAATTATGGCCGATAGATTGAGTCTAGTTATCTCGCACTTAGTTCACGAGGACCAAAAGGGATTCATGAAGGGTAGATATCTAAAAGAACTCACCTTCTCAGTAGTTGGTGCAATAGATATGGCAACAGTTTTTAATCTCCCTCTTGCTCTTATTGCCCTTGATGCCGCCAAGGCGTTTGACCGTGTGAATTGGCTTTATCTGAAGAAATTCATTCAGCATCTAGGATTAGGTCCAAGCTATACTAACACCTTGCTATCACTGTATAGCTCCCATACCTCTAAGGTGCTTGTTAACGGCATTTTGACACCCTCTATTAGGGTAATGAGGGGTACGCGTCAGGGATGCCCTATTTCTCCATTATTATTTAATTTGTATATAGAGCCGCTTGCTTGTAGGATTAGAGCTATGGATACAATAGCCCCCTTTAGGGCAGGTGAGTGGAATAAGAAGATTGGTCTTTACGCGGATGATAATATTATTTTCACTTCAAACTTGAAAGAGTCAATGGGAAACATATTTAAGCTCACTAAAGAATTTGGCAAGGTTTCAGGGTATGAAATCAATGAGAGTAAAACAGAGCTAATGGCATGGAACTTGGTTACTGAAGACATTAAATGTAAGAAGGAGATGAGATACCTAGGCGTGAGAATAACGCAGAATATAGCGGACTTAACAAAAACTAATTTTTTTAGGGTGAAGAAAGAAATAGGGGCTATATTGCAAAGTTGGAGTCATCTACCTCTTACTCTGTTTGGTCGTACTAACCTGATTAAAATGGTGATTTTACCAAAACTTACTTTTCCGTTTGAAACAATTCCTTGGGACTTTGACAAGAATGGGTTTAAGAGATTACAAAGCGAGATTTGTTCTTTTATTTGGGCCTCTAAGGGATCTCGCCTATCTTGGAAGAAAATTAGAAGAAGATGGGACAAGGGCGGGCTGTCAGCCCCAGACTTTTTGTTATATGACTGGGCTTTTCGTTTAAAAAATTTGAGAGAGCTCATGGGAGTACCGAAATCTACAACCAACGGGCATATCTTTTTGGCTATGTTAAGCTTGAGCAACTATGATGAGGACGGATTCATGTATAAATTTTCAGACCCAAAATTTTTCAAAAAAGTGAAACTGAAAACTTTACGGGAAGCGGCAGAGCACTGGTATAAAATCAGGAAACTAGCAAGGTTGAGTTATTATGGGTATAGGTCGTCTATTTGGGATACACCAGGATCACCGTCTTGGGCAGAGGATGCATTGGCTATCCCGTTGAAAATAGCAGGATTAAAAACTTGGGGAGACCTATTTCCAGAGGGAAAGCTGATTGGCTGGATACAAGGGGCACAGGTGTGGGGAAAAGGGTTATCTAAATTTAAATACCTGCAGATGCAAAGTTGGGCAAACAAGTCGGACACTGTTATCGGCCTCCAGAATGACTTTCAAGACAAAATATTTTTACCACAATCATTTAAGAAGAAAGTTGCGATATGGTACTGGGCAGTGGTGGAGATGGAAGATGGCCCGTTCACACTGCCGGAACTGCTATGGGGAGATTGCTTGCCGGACATCGCTACAGAAAACCAATGGCAAGTTATGATGACTATACTTTATAAAACAGTAAAATCTGCAAATTTAAGGCAAATTTAGGCGAAATGTTCTGTTTACTATCCATAGAGCCTATTGAACTCCCCGTAGATTATCGAAGTTTAAAGCTGGTGGACGGGTTGAGTGCCCAAAATGCAGAAATATAAATGTGGACGACCTGCACATGTTCGTGGAGTGCTTGACGATCAGGGAATTTTGGGAGGCGGTAAGCAACTGTCTGTCACAATCAATTGGCTGCACAATAGAGGTAAGCCCTGAATTAAGCCCTGAATTAATTATTACTGGGAGACACGATTTACATGATAATAGAATAAATGATAAAGCAAAGTTAGTTTTCTATGGGGTTCTGCTAGCTTGCAGTTATATCTGTAAGGTATGGGTAGAAGCTATGACACCGACACTTATGGACTGGTCAAAGAGCATGAGATACTTTGCGACACTTGATTCCAAAGGTCGGATGAACAAGAAGCATAGATTTTGGCCACTTTTTTTGCAACATTTTGGGTAAGGAGTGGGCCTTCGCCTTGGTATATTGTAAGAGATTAGGACACAAAATGAAAAAATCCTATGATTAAGGCCTTGGCACTTATTGTTTTATGTTAGAAACGCAGTTGCAATTCCCCTTCTAGCCTGGTGGTCTTTAGGCCTATGACTAAAGAAGTATCATACAATGTTGCAATTAGCCCCCCGTGCAGAAATTCCCCAAGACTATCGACTGCAGTTTAGAAAATCTTGCGTTAACAAATATTGAAACCAAAATATTGAGGACTAAAATATTGAGAAGGTATAAATACATGGAGGTAAGTATTGATTTTTTATTCTTAACTCCGCCCGTAAGTCCCTTAAAGACATATGACCTGTCAAGGTAAGGAATGAAGTTAAGCATAGTAAACCTATACATACTGTCGATATTTTGGTCTCAAATCTTTGGCTGTCAAATTATGGTAACTTGAGATTTCACACTTGAGACTCCTTACCAACACCAAGGCTATCCAGTGGGAAAGAATTCTGTCTGTTGAATGTGTCTGATACAAATGTTGTGGGCTACCATAACTCACCATGTTCTATTTGATCATGGGATTACATGACTAGGCCTGCCTCTTAAAAATTTCTACAGTGGAACATGATTACCCTGTCTGTATCTCTCGCCAAACTGTGGGAAAGTGTGAAGAGGGGCAAGTGAGACTGTACTTCTAGCAGCAGTGCAGTGTTATAGTGCAAGGAGGAACTGTTAAACGAATATAATACATTTTCAGGAGAGGCAATCTCTGAATCCCAGTGTTTTATTCATGTGCTCTCAAAAACTGATGATGTGGGGGGTGTCTCACACTAGAAAGCATAAATTAGAATAATTTCCGACACAATATAATTCTGCATGTATGGCATCCATTCAAATCACTTTTTAAAAGTAATTCCGTTCAGATGCTGCCCCATAACAAATCTTTCTATAACTTTCTGGGATTAAAATAGTTTACCATATTTTTAGTTGGGATTTGGTAGATAAATGAAACTCAACAACAATCATCTCATAACAATGAACTTTTTGAATATAGATTCTTTCTTTGCATTCATTGTTACCAACAGCCAAGATGAAGTACTAGAGAGTAGTCTGATCCTCTTTTTCAACTGCTGAATCCAAGGAATAAGAGTCTCTATTCCAAGCATCTTTTGAGATGAGAGCCAAGTCCAGTACCTGTTTTATTTTGGACACAAAATGTATTCCTTGTAATGCACTTCTTTCTCTGCAGGAGTAGAACAGGTAAGATAGATACGTGTTTCTATATGAAAGGGTTATAATAATACTTTTTGATGAATGTTGATTTAATAAACCAGAAAGGTATGTTAAAACAAGAGATTAGAGATTAGGTTGATGTTAGTGTAGTTTAGTTGGAAAATTATATTTTATCACCGAAAAGTGCTGGTTTAGAACTGTGATCAGATAAGAGAAAGGCTTGTCTTTCTATGCATCCCAATGCTTCCAATGTATGAATGATCCAAGAATAAGGAATTCGCAGAAATATTCTGCATGACCTCCTGTGGTTTTGTATATGTGCAAATATATAGTGCTGTTAGCTTATTTTGTGACTGCTCCAAGCACTGATCAAAACTAAGTGGGGTTGGAACAGGTAAGGGGTTACGTAGACCAGGTCTGAGGTGTGCTGTCAGACCTCGTGGTGAATTTAGGCAGCAAAGGAGACAGGCGCAATCCTGGTAATTCTGCAAACACTACCAGTTTTTCCACTTATGGCTCAAAGAATTTTCAGCCAAACATTTTTTACTTAGACTATCATGCGTCTCATAAATAGTTTTTTGATCATCTTGCATTTATCAATTGAAGTTATTATGCTCTCAGGTTATATCATCATGTGAATTAATATGTGGTTCTAATCTGTATGATATTATCTGTTATGTGTATTTGGTCGTATATTGGAATTATTTACATGTGAATTGTATTTATGAATAGATATATATATATATTTTCTATCCCCAAAAAAACCAACTAATTGACTAATATAATATAATATTTTTGTATATATTTTTGTATACTAGTTTCTATGAGTTCTATTATAGTCTTATGAGTCTAGAGTTTATATGCTTGTCTATATAAAGAAATCAGTACAGTGCCCGGTTCAATACATTTTTCAAAATAAGCAATCCTGGTAATAAACACTAATATGATCAAACGGCATACAGACCAATAAATACTAAAGGGAACGCATTAGTTAGAAGAAGCAAACAAACTCACAAAGGGTAGAGATGAACCAGTCTATGTGAATCCAACAGTCTAGGTCTGATGGTCGGGAGATTATGTTCTAGGAGGCCGAACCGGCTTCAACACTTTGATGAGAAGTCAAAGGTACCTAGAATACTACTGTTTTTCAGCTAGTGCCATGTGAATTGACAGAACTGTGCCTTTCTCTTTTGTTGGCTCTGTCTTGCGGGCTCCATATTCCCACTGAATGCTCCACAGAGGAAGCCTCCAAGTGAATCACAGTTGCCTCCACACAACCGTCATTAGCATGGGAAACCCTTTAGAAACTCCCTTGGATGCGTGTATTCTCTGCAGTGTTCCTTCCTTTCCATATGCTAACATGGGTTTCTGGTCTTGTCACGCCCAGTAAAGCCAGACGAGCATGCACTGCTGTTACTCATAGTTTCTTAATGGGACAAAGCCTTGCTGCTATAGCTTCTGTGTTGTCTAATATTTCATTTATCTTGATAGCTACCAGTCTGTTATTTAAAATAAGTTATGTTTAGATGTCATCAGATTGCCATGCTTTCTTTGTGTTAAGTCGTGCCTTTTACACACAGAATTGGATGCAAGATGTGTTCCTGCAGGTTATGTGTCACTTGATTGTGTATTGATACTCATGATCAGCTTTAAAGTTACGTACTGCCCCAGCAGCATTTAGAAGTTGGTTTTGACGCCAGTGGGATGTGTTATACCCAACAATTCTAGGATAAGGTAAGGCTAGAAAGGAAGTTATGGAATTCTTTTGTGACAGTGGTAAGAATTAAATAGCAAGGGAACTACAGTGCATGCAAGGATACCTTGCCGAGCTTCTTTAGAGCTAGTTTTCAGTATCAACCTTTTGTGCACCATCTTTATAAAGCATGGCAAATGTCTATATGCATGCCGGAATTGTTTAAAATAAAATTGCAGTGATGAATTAAAGTCTATAAATTAATTAAAACAAATTATCCAAATGATATTCTCAATTATCGCAAGCCTTCGTGTTTTTGAGAAAGCAGTAGAGGTAAAGAGTGGTGAATAAGAAGGGGTGGTTTGCATATGTGGTGAGAAAACCATGGCTGTGTGAGGACATTGTTGGAAATAAGGGGTTCAAGCAGTTATGATGTCTTTCAAGGACTGTCATTTCTCAAACCTACTACCATAAAGATTGTTAACAGTGTTGTAACTAAATGGACCACATCAGTACATGTTCATTTGTATGTGTTTGCATTTTTGGAAATATGCACCATTTGTTGATTTACTCACAATCTATTTGTTTGATAGAGTGACCTGGTAAACGTCTACCTTCATTCCATCATTCAATCTAGAGTGTTATTGGGTGCCATTTGTGACAAGCCCAGCATCTTGCAAATGCTTTTTTCCTAGTAGGTGTATCTAGAAGTGATCTTCCTGTGGCTGCAATATTCACCAAATAGATCATCATATGCAACCATTTGTTCTCCAAAGCCTTTGACAAAATGATGTATCTCTAGGACTTACAGATCTTTCACATTGATAAAATAAAATAATTTAATGTACCCTAGATCAATCTATAGGGAACATTTGTCCCAATCTGAAGATAACTACCAAACTATACTTGATGCATATAAACGGTATTATGATTAAGAACATTTAGCAGTGAAGCTTTCTATGTTCTGATGAAGACCGTGAAAATATAATTTTGGGTTCAAATAACACTGCTGATGCTTTAATACATAATAAGAGTTATTGATATTGCAACATATACCCAAGGAGATTTAAATTGAATGATAATGTTCGTTTGAGTGAAAAGATCAGAGTCGGTGATATAATGATAAAATGTTGTGATTCCAGTTGCCGGCATCCCTTTAATACAGGCATTAAATAAAGAATGATGTGCAAATTTTTATTTATGCATTTTTAATACGTTTAGATGAGTTTTGGTGAAAGTATTTTCCATGTAAATTTGTTTAAACAAATGTCTGGCGATTTCTCTCTTAGTTACTGCCCGGTGACAACCCATTTCTTAAAAATTCAATTGAATGGGTGAGGGATTAACTAAGATTGGTTGTTAAACAGTCTACAACCCTTTGTATATGTTCACTGTTTCTTATATAATGATTGCTGTCGTTCTTGGGAGACAACTGTAAATTGACCTACCATGATCTCTGTTCCACTTTGGTAATTCTTGCTTTCAAACTATTTTTGATTGAATAGCTTCTAGGAAAACCTATCACAAGTAACGTCATTGGTTGATTTTGATAATTTACCCAGGACTACCATAGACAGTTGGACACGTTGCCCTATACCTATTATGGAGAAAGTAATGTTACACATCCCAAAAATGCTAATTAGTGTTGACCAAATTAGCAATACTTGCTGAATTTTCCACAGATAGCACATATATGTTTGACAATAGTACTTAGAGAATAGACAATGATTGTTCTTTATCTCTACAGTCTTCATTACCTAACAAACAGCTACCAATTATTAAAACCAGACCAGCAACGAAATAACTCCCCAGTGTTAGAAGTCAGCATTTAGCACACTATATAAATGAAATTGCTTTTAAACGGTTCAGTGTCTCTCTCTTTTGTAACCTAGAAAGTAAAAAAGAGAACTCAATGGTATGAAACTGGAAATATTTAACTTCCCCATTGAAATATATCAGTCTGAGTGCATTTTTAAAGCAAAAATACATATTTAGTGATCAATCCTAGGCTTACAAATATGTACTTTCCTTTAAGCTGATAGACATAATGATTAAGTGGGCATTATAAATGCAGCCATCTGTGTCAATGTAATTCCTCTACAGTAGTCACCACAGTATAAAAAGCATGTTGCATATTGTGGCTTCTCACAAATCGCTTTTAATTTGAAGTTCGGATTTTCCTAGTGAGGTGTAGAAAAAAATGGTAATTTTATTGAAGGCACTGCGACATGGATTTTCCTTCCGAAAAAAGCCCGTAAGAGTAATAAAGGAAACTCTTTTCAGAAACTGCATTGCCCATACATTCTATGTCTATTTGTTGGTCAGCTCCCAGCCATTTGGTGTAAAGTGTTGATAAGAAACTAAAACAAATCCCAAAAGACCTCTTATTTTTACAATTTTCCAAAAGTCAGTTTCTATTAACTAAAAACTTCAATAAGAAAAGTCTAAAGAAGATTTCCTTGATGAAGAATGGTAAAAGTGAACAAAAAGTCCTACTCTCTGAAGTGTCAGATTAGCCATCAGTCAACATAGTTTACCAACAATGAACAAAGTAGCACTGAAGACGTAGACATCTTGTGTTCATAGGACATAACACCAGACAGTGGATTAAAAAGTGCTGAAATAAATGCAATTCAGTTAGAAGGCATTGCACACCGGAGTGGAAAAACTACATCTGACTGCATTTAATATAATCTAGCCTTATAGTCAGCTGCTGGGTGCTATACTGGTTGTTAAAGGCCCTGAACCCAAGTTATAGGCCCAATTTAAAGCTGAGGGCCTTTACCCGTTTACCGCAGCAAACATTCCACTGCAGTGTGGGCGTTCTGAAGGGTAGGTGGGACTGCGTCGGCCAATGGTAGTTCGCAGCACCAGGGAGGGAGTGCTCCCATTGACCGACAGGAGCACGGAACAAGTTAACAAGGGAGAGGGACTTTAGCAACCAGTACAGCCCAAGGTAGAAGGAAATTATAAGGTTATTAGACAGGGGCGGCTCGTCCGTTATGGAGCATTGCCCCCCATGCTGAAAGCCAGCTAAGGACAAACATATATGAGCTGAATTTTACCTGCATGGATACCTCCTCCATGGACCCGACCGAGGACAGCGTCAGGAGCCCTGGTTCTCCGACCATCCAGCGCTTTGACTCAACGGCCCGCCTCCCACTGAACCCCAGAAGGAACTACCTCTGACAGCGGGCCATGCCGAACACAACCCGCGGCCAGTTTCTCATGCCACCACTCCCAACAGATCTTCACCACCGCCCCCGCCACAAACACCGCTGATGCCCAGAGGTGCATCCTCCTCTACGTGTGCTCCCTGCACAGACACGTCGTACTGATCTGGAACCTCCTAGACATCCTCTCACCAGACATTGCCTTCTTTACAGAAACCTGGACCAACGCCTCCTCCCCCCGACATTGCCATCGCCATCCCAGACGGTTACAAGTCCCAGAGGAAGGACCACCCCAACCACCCGGGAAGAGGACTCGCCATCACACAGAAAAACTCCCTCCGCATATAGATGAGGCTATGATGGCGGAAAGGGCAGTATACACACACTGTGGATGCCCCCCGCAAATGGGAGAGGGTGTCGGGAGCATGGAAGAAATTCAGGCGCTATCTCTGTGACTCGCCCATGAAGGACACAGAGATGCAGAGAGTCCAGAAAGTGTCTTTGAGAAATTCACTCTGAATTATAGAGTTGCTCTCAGTTTCCTTTAGACTACTTTCCTTAACTAATAAACAACAGATGCTTTCAGAGAGTGATTACATTACTTCAGAGGTAGTGGTTTGCTTACAAAGAGAACATTTAACACACATAGACTTCAAATGGCATGACCATCTTTTAAAGATCATGAGCCACATTTATAGAATCAAATTAGAGTCACCCCTGTTGTAAAGCCTTTGTAATGGGTTTGCCATGGAAATAGGGTGGTCTCCTTAGAGAAGGATCTTCACATTAACAAGCTGGGTTTGCTGATAGGTTCCTTTATCTTAACAGTTTAGCTAGGTGAATCATTGCATCATTCTCAAATGTTACTAAAAATGTGAATTGTTCAATATATCAACAAGGTGGAATGTCCCAAATCATAAATCAAAAAGAGATGGCAAACCAAAATATGGCTTTGATCACGTTGCAATATGGTTACACCTATAAATATGGTGTTTGTTTAAAGCAGAGTAAAACTTCACACCTTTTTCTTCAAAAGGAAAATATTCTAGGATGTTTAGTTGTAAATTAATATCTTTCGTGATGGTCTGCAAGATATTATGCTTAATTTAGTTTAAAAGAATATGTGATACCAGGGTTCTACATAAGGGAAAAAAATTATATATATATATGTAAATATATATATATATATATATATATATATATATATATATATATATATATATATATATACATATTACCTACTGGTAGTAGTAGTAGGTAGTTATAGTTAGGATTTTTTTCAATGCAAAATCTCAAAATTCTATTTGGAATAACTTTGGCGCCAGTTGACGAATCTGCCTGAAAACTTCCTCAAATGTGCCTCACGGAGCTCCAGTCCTTCCTTGAAAGGTTCGAGGGGATTCGTCAAGCGGGGGCCGAGATAAAAGGGGGGTCCCAAAACGTGTTTTCTCATGTTAATTTCCATAGGGCGGTCGAACTCACTTTTAGCCCGAACGGCTGAATGGATTACCACCAAACTTGGCAAAATTGTAGGGACTGGTAGCCCGATGTGCCTTTGCTATGTCTCAAGATATGTGCTCCAGTGGATTTTGAGAAATTAGGTTCAAAAAAATATATATATCTATGGCAGCGCCCCGGTACGCGCACCGGGGAGCGCTCCGGGCGCGCCACGCGAGGTGCGCACGGAAAGCTGATTGCTCTCGGGTGTCTGTAAACATTCGAAACAGTCCGGAGCGGCTGCCATCTTGTGTCTCGGTAGGATCGAGACATAAGAGGTGGCAAAAAAAAGGGGGAAATGACCATAAGGGGGCAGGGTAGACCCCCCTGACCCCTTAGGTTTGATGTGGGGGCTATAATAGGGGCCCGCGGGGCAAAAAAAAAAATTGGGGGTATTTGCGCGGGGGGAGCGCCCGGTACGCGCACCGGGGAGCGGACCGGGGAGCTGACCATGGGGAAAAAAGAATGACAGAGTTTTTAAAAAAGAAGCCTTTTTTTATAAATTGGAGGTAGTTCTAAAAAGAACTGTTTTTTTTTCTTCTTTTTGTTGTTTTATATTTTTTTATTGTTTTTTTGAACATTTTGTACTTTTTTGGGGTTTTCTGAACAGTTTTATTTTTTTTTGTATTTTTCATGGAGAGAAAAGAAAAAACAGAGAATTGAAAATGGCTCAACTGGAGCAAAAAAAAAAAGAAAAGAAATAATTAGGGATTATTGGGGCATTTGTGGTTGTCCCCAGCAAGGACGATGAGCTTTACGCTCTGTTCTCCGTAGGAGATGGTCTTCCCACAATATTTACAGATAATTTGGAAATCTGCAAATCGTGGCTGAATGCAAGGCATCGTCTCACTTTCCTCTGGTGCCGACGGAGTGGGTTGCTTCCTTTTTGAGGTGGTGCTTGTAGATTGGGGAGGGTTACCGGCCAGTTCCCTCATCTCTGCAGCAGAATAATTTATTGGATGCTTGCGCTGCATGTGGCGTATCATTGTGTTGTTTCCAAATGAATATTTCTTGTTCGGGTTTCCCCTGGAAAGTTCCACGCCACAGATTTTGCAAGTCACCTTGGCTGCATTTACTTTTTCCTTCCCCACTGGGATCGAAAAAAACTCCCATATAATGTGTAGTCTTGGCTGGTATGGGGTATTTTGTTCTTCAAGCCATGTTCTCCTCTCCTCTTCCTCCTTCTCCTCCTCTTCCTCCTCTTGTTGACCACCAATGATATCTTGAGGTGGTCCTCTTGGTGGTTGTGGTGGTGGTGCAGAGGCACCAGCTGCTGCTGCTACTGAAGCCATTATATAGATCAAAAAGGTACAGAGAGGTACAAACAGGTCTTCCTAAGTCAAAGGACAAAGTCAGAATAAGGAAAAAAGGTGGGGTCTTTCATCCTTTTGAAAAAAAAATTGTATTGAACCAATGAAAAGTGTTATTTTCAGGTCACATGACCCGACGCGCTTACGCTACGCGCCCCGGGGCGCGTCGCGTAAGCGCGTCGGAAGCCTACGTTGCGCGATCGTATTCGCTCGAGTGCTTCCGGGGACGCAGCTACGCGATACGTCACAATCATGTTTTCGTTCGCGATATTGGCGCTTACGGGACGCTCCCCGGTGCGCTTCATAAAACTACGGTTTCCGGGGCGCTCACCGGGGCGCGCACCGGGAGCGCTCCAAGGCAAAAAAAAATAAAAAAATATACAAAAAAAAAATTGGGCAAAATTGTAGAGACTGGTAGCCCGATGTGCCTTTGCTATGTCTCAAGATATATGCCCAAGTGGTTTTTACGAAAACTAACTTTAAAAAAAATATATATTGTGCTACATTGGGCTATATATATGTTAGAGCCCAAATGTAGCCCAAATGTAGCCCAATGTAGCTCAATATAGCCCAAAGATGGCCACCAGAGACAAGAAAAAACCAAATGTAGCCCAAATATCAACCAGATGTAGCCCAACTATAGCCCAATGACAGAATGTACCAGAGTATTCTAAAGAACAACTAGAGCGCTAACAGTCTTACTTATAAAGTGAGACTTATAGTTAGGAACTAGCATTAAAAAAACCTTTGAAATTCACTGAAAAAAACATAGGTTTCACACCAGTTATAGTTAGGAATTTGCATTAAAAAAACCTTTGAAATTCACTGAAAAAACCATAGGTTTCACACCAATTATAGTTAGGAATTTGCATTTAAAAAACCTAAGAAATTGACTGAAAAAACCATAGGTCTCACACCAGTTATAGTTAGGAATTAGCATTTAAAAAACCTTTGAAATTCACTGAAAGAACCATAGGTTTCACACCAGTTATAGTTAGCTGGAAATTTTACTGACATAAAACCAATGAAATTCCGCGTTATAGTTAGTTGGACTCACTATAACTTGCGCGCCTGCAATGCACTGCTGATGACGTCACATATTACATCACTCATGACATGGTCAGTGACATCACTGATGACATCACTGATGACTCCATCCTTGTGACAGAGTGACAGACCCCCTTTCACTGTAAAGTAACCCTTGAAACACATATTCAAAAATAGAAACGAAGATTTTCAAAAAAGTGGAGATACCTATACCAGTTACAACAACCAATTCAGTAATTCCACCATTTATATACACATCCACTCATTCACCAACAGTTCTATATAGTCATTCATATATATATTCACTCTTCATATGTAGTGATAGACCTATACATACTGTTACACACCAACAGTCACCCAAAAGTTACTCACACAGATATATTCACACATGCAAAAAAACTATTGAACATCCATTTATTTGCATATACAGCTATACATACACTACCACTTTACTTCTAAGGAAACTTACACATACTTACTCTCTTAAACAATCACTTATAGAAACACATACTTATTTAAACAGGAACTCTTACAATCTCTCACTCTCACATGTACTCACTTATATATATCAATACTCACATATACTAGATTAAAACATATGTCGTTACTGAAAAAGACAATTGTGAGACAGTCGTTTACTCACTAACACACACATATACACACTCATCCATCCATACAGTCCTGTACATGTGCTGTCTTCAAAACACATACAAGCAGTGAGTCAGTCACCAACCCATACAGCCACTTATACACAAAGTGAAACACTGATACATAGATTTCAATATTTAAAAGTTACTTGCTAATATATGTATTCACTAAGTTACACTTAATAAGGCAGTTAACCAATCAATTCTTTTAAAAACAAACATCCATTTACACACTTATTTAACCATTTATTCTTCCATCGTCCTTTACAAATACATATATAAAACATATGTTTTTCAGAAAAACACACATTCACTGGATGGTGTCATCAATGATGTCATGAGTGATGTCACTGACCATGTCATGAGTAATGTAATATGTGACATCATCAGCAGTGAATTGCAAGCGCGCAAGTTATAGTGAGTCTAACTAACTATAACGTGGAATTTCATTGGTTTTATGTCAGTAAAACTTCCAGCTAACTATAACTGGAACCATCCCAGTATATATATATATATATATATATATATATATATATATATATATATATATATATATATATATATATATATATATATATATTCGTTTGTGGGTTGCCCAATTTGTACAGAGGCCACAGCAAGACTGGTCGGTTTCGCTTCTATTTGTTTGGCAACAGGCATGCGTAGGACTTCACAGCTTTCTCCTTCCTTCTTAATCATTCACCTTTAGCCTGACGCGTTTCAGGAACACACTTCCTTTCTTCAGAGGCAAAGTTTTGGCTTTGATGACAGTTTCTTTCGCATGTGATTCATATAATCAAGCACCTGCCCAGTGGGCGTGGCCACTCGCGTGGCCTTCTGGGTGTTGAAGTTCACTTTGTGCGTTATTCCCTTGTGGGTCTGTTCATCAATGTCCCAATTATTAATTATTGTTAACCCCAGTGGGTGATAGGGAGGAAGCTGTAGTCGTCCGCTTCGCTTTGTGGCTGCCAAATTGCGAAGGCAAACATCCTCCCACGTGGGGCGCCTGCCGCTTGCTTCTCCAAGTCCAGACCCCTTTCGGTTTTCTGAGGAGATCCGCTCACCGCGATGGGCCCCCGTACTCGACCGAGGCCAGCCGATGAAATATAAATTCGTTTGTGGGTTGCCCAATTTGTACAGAGGCCACAGCAAGACTGGTCGGTTTCGCTTCTATTTATTTGGCAGCAGGCATGCGTAGGACTTCACAGCTTTCTCCTTCCTTCTTAATCATTCACCTTTAGCCTGACACGTTTCAGGAACACACTTCCTTTCTTCAGAGGCAAAGTTTTGGCTTTGATGACAGTTTCTTTTGCATGTGATTCATATAATCAAGCACCTGCCCAGTGGGCGTGGCCACTCGCGTGGCCTTCTGGGTGTTGAAGTTCACTTTGTGCATTATTCCCTTGTGGGTCTGTTCATCAATGTCCCAATTATTAATTATTGTTAACCCCAGTGGGTGGTAGGGAGGAAGCTGTAGTCGTCCGCTTCGCTTTGTGGCTGCCAAATTGCGAAGGCAAACATCCTCCCACGTGGGGCGCCTGCTGCTTGCTTCTCCAAGTCCAGACCCCTTTCGGTTTTCTGAGGAGATCCGCTCACCGCGATGGGCCCCCGTACTCGACCGAGGCCAGCCGATGAAATATAAATTTGTTTGTGGGTTGCCCAATTTGTACAGAGGCCACAGCAAGACTGGTCGGTTTCGCTTCTATTTATTTGGCAACAGGCATAATTGGGACATTGATGAACAGACCCACAAGGGAATAATGCACAAAGTGAACTTCAACACCCAGAAGGCCACGCGAGTGGCCACGCCCACTGGGCAGGTGCTTGATTATATGAATCACATGCGAAAGAAACTGTCATCAAAGCCAAAACTTTGCCTCTGAAGAAAGGAAGTGTGTTCCTGAAACGCGTCAGGCTAAAGGTGAATGATTAAGAAGGAAGGAGAAAGCTGTGAAGTCCTACGCATGCCTGTTGCCAAATAAATAGAAGCGAAACCGACCAGTCTTGCTGTGGCCTCTGTACAAATTGGGCAACCCACAAACGAATTTTTATATATATATATATATATCCAAACGGGTCCTCAGCAAGGCACTCGGAGCAACGTTCAGCCACGCTACCTTAAAGAAAACAGCAGGACCAGGTATTCCGTGAGTTGATATTTTATTTGGCAACAAACGGCAGCATAACGTTTCGGCCTCTCACAGGCCTTGATCACATGGTGTTACGCATTCGAATGGCAGAATTTAAAGTGCAAGTGCAAAAAACGGTAACCAACCAGAATAGAGTAAAGTGCATGGTGCCATAAACATAGTAAAAATACTACGTAATTTCATTGTTGACATAAATCACGCACTCAACAGTTTTATCAATGTTGAAAGTTGGAAGTTTGCCAGTGTTAGGATAAATCCCCCAAACAAATCACATAACAAGTGTATGTCTGCATACAATAAAATGTATATATACAAATGTTATTTACATAATAACCGGATAAATCCGTTGGTACGATCAAGCACATCCAGGTAAAAATAAACATAAACAAACCGATAATGTGTATAATTGTGCATAAAATGCACAATAGGCAGCATGAATATCAAAGCTGCTATCTATGTATGGATAAATCCATATACCATCTATTAAAGACAATGTCACTTAGTAGATACACATATTTGTCTGAGCCAATAGTGAAATTCATACACCATTAAACCAGGGGACCTGATCATGAGATACACTTGGATCTGATTAAAAACAATTGGCAAACTGTTAACCCACCATGGTTGGATAACCTAAATTATTAGACAAAAAGTGCAAGTGAATATGATTAAAATCAACGAACAGATTCAAAATCGATTATAAGCCTGATCATGATGTTGAATATATTATAATCTAATCTGCCGAGGAAAGCAATGGGATCACCGGGTAAGATAATCATGACATGTGGGCACATGTATCTCTAGACAAACCACTGGCCGAGCTGGAAGTACTGAACAAAAACCATTTTGTGGAATATCTAAAGGAGAAACATAATGTGGTGCCCCAAGGAACAAACATGTGGAGATGTACTGTACAGAAAGCAAAACTATAGACAGGTGTAAAAATCTTCTGATGCATTTAACCCGTTGGGGAATTTGCTATCTAGCAT
This sequence comes from Lissotriton vulgaris, assembly GCF_964263255.1. NCBI lineage: Eukaryota > Metazoa > Chordata > Amphibia > Caudata > Salamandridae > Lissotriton > Lissotriton vulgaris. The sequence continues at coordinate 585,677,460 of NC_141699.1, read as the reverse complement.
GAGAATATAGCGTGTTTCCAATCTTCTCAATGCTGCTTCCCTGTTTCCACCCCTTCTCATAGGTGCAATGGTGTCTATGGCATAATATTTCAAGAGAGAGCTGTTGCTGTTGTGCTTCTCTCTGAAATGCCTAGCGACCGGGTATGCTGGGTCGTTAGACTTTATGGCCCGTAGATGCTGAAGGACCCTTTTATGCACCTGTAATTTGGAACTGCCCACGTAACGGAGGCCACATGGGCATCCCAAAACATAAACACAGAATTCACTTTTGCACGTGATTTTTTTCTTGATTTTACATGGGGTGTCTGAAAATGGAATGCAATACTCGGTCTTATTCACCCCCTGAATGCAAGCTTTGCACGAAGAACATTTTCTGAAGCCTCTGCTCCCAGCCAACCAATCTTGTTTATTTACCAACTCAGGGCTTGATTTTACTAGTGCGTCCTGTAAGGAAAAGGCTTTTCTGTACGTAATTGCTGGTTTCGTGGGCATATCTTTGCCTATAATGGGATCGCATTTAACCAGACCCCAATGCCTATTTACAATTTTTCGTAACGCACCATGCTGGTTGTTAAAGGCCCAAATGAGTCTAGCAGGTTGTTGTGTTGGGGTTATGGTGGAATTGCGTGTCCCCCTATGAACCAGGGCTTCAGAACGGGGTATGGCATTGGCTTTCCTGATGGCAGCCAGGATCACCTTTTCGTCATATCCTCGAGCCAGAAATCGTTGTTTACACTCTTCCTGGGCTTTCTGATTCTGTGCTTCTGTGCTGCATGCTCTTCTGATCCGCAGCATTTCCCCGTAGGGGATGCTGCGGATCAGATGAGGAGGGTGGTGGCTCTGTGCATGAAGCACAGTGTTGCCAGCCGTGGGCTTTCTGAACAGAGATGTTTGAATTTCTCCATTGATGATTTCTATGGCAACATCCAAAAAGGTGGCATGTGTACTGCTGATATCGGAGGTAAATGACAAGTTGTAATTGTTCACGTTTAACCTGTCGATAAATTCTGTGGCCTGTTCGGTGGTTCCTTTCCAGATCATGCACACATCATCGATGTATCTGAACCACCGAACAATGTGATTCCTACAGATCTCAGAGTGTTCGCCACTGAGGACCTGCCTCTCCCAGTACCCCATATGGAGACAGGCGTAACTGGGAGAAAAACAGGCCCCCATGGCTACACCCCTGATCTGCTGGAAATACTGTTTATTAAACATAAAGTAATTGTTATTCAAACAGAATTTTATCATCGATAACAGCATTTTGTTATGTTCTGCCAGAACAATCGGACGGAACCCCAAGTAATGGGCCACTGCCCTGAGACCATCCACATGGATGATGCTGGTATATAGGGCAGAAACATCAAGTGTTACAAGCAGGTATGATGGATCCCAATCAACAGTGCTTAGCTTTCTTAAAAAGTCACTGGAGTCTTGGACATAAGAGGGTAATCCTAATACATGTTCCTGCAAGTATGAATCCACGTAGATTGTAGTATTCTCTAGCAAACCCCAACATGCAGAGATAATAGGTCTTCCGGGGGGTTTCTGCGAGTTCTTGTGGATCTTGGGGATCAGGTAGAGGACCGGCATAATGGGAAAATCATTTTTTAGATATTTAAGTTCATCCATGCTTATGAGACCTGATGACCGCCATCCCATGAGCAATGAATAGAATGTACTTTGGGCATCCTTAATGACCGCCAGATCACAATGTCTGTAGCAGGAGATATCATTCAACTGGGCAGTCGCCTCTTCTAAGTACAAGTCCCTTGCCCACAAAACAATGTTGCCCCCCTTGTCTGATTGACGGACAATCACATTGCCAGCCTTTTGGATCTTTGCCACTAAATCAGTGTATTTTTTGTTACAGTTATTTCTGTATTTATTGTTCCTCAATGTCTGTGAGTACAGTGTCTTGATATCTTTTACTATGGCCTCCTGGAAGATATCTAAATTATCGTGCAACATCTGTGGAGTATATGTAGATTTTGGCTTGAATTTGGTGACGTTACCCATTGTGTTGCCAGATTGGGAAGCACTATCAACATCCGTTTGTTGTGTCAGAAACTGTTCTTGTCTTAGGCTCTCCATATCTTGAACGAGTGGCAAATCATGAACAATTAATGTTGGGCTATTAGTGGTGTTATTGTCAGTTCTAACCTCCTGATTCCTGGGCTTATTATTCACAAAGTGTTTTTGCAATTTTAGTTTCCTTGTGAATTTAAACAAGTCAATTCTGGTGTCCGCATAATTAAAATTTCGAGGCGGACAAAAAGATAAGCCCATAGATAATGTTTTAAGTTCGGAATCTGAGAGTTGCAAGGAAGTTAGATTAATGATAGAAAAATTAGACACACCTGTTTGTTCTATGGTTGCTTCTTCTTTTTGCTCCACTGCTTTTTGTAAGGTTTGCGTTTTGGAGCATCGTCCTGCTCTGGCTTTTCGGCGCTGTCGTCGTTTGGCGCTGGGGTTTTTGCTGCCTTTTGGCGGTCGACTCTGGGGCGTAATATATCCCTGTTGTCCTGGTTCACCATTTTCATCTCCTGCGCCATCGTGAACCGGGTAAACCCCAACCCCGACCGGGTTCTACCTCCTTCGTATTCAGAGCCGCTGTCTATATTAGAACTTAGATCTGCATTTGATGAACTGGCCGATGATGTGGCCCGTTGAGCTCCTTGTTCTTTGGGAGGTGCTGTGCTTTTTGATGGCTGGGACGCTTTCCTGGCGTCATATTTCCGCGCAAACGTAAATATGCGACCTTCCAGATAGTCTGTTTTGTCCCGCTGAAACTTATATTGTTTCCGCTTTATAATGATGTCCTCCTCCTTCTGGACACGGACCATCATTTCTTCTCGGAGTTTGGTGCTTTCTGCCAATTTGTCGGTACTTAGCTCCTCAATCTCGAGCTTTAACGCATCAATTTGATTTTGAATTTTCATGCGGTCCGACTCAGCATAACGAACTAGTATTTGCACTAGTCTCCTCGAAAACTCCAAATTGCACTCCGCCCACTCTCTGAGCATCTCCGGGTCTGGTTGGTCGTAGCTAGGGGCCAGCAGTACTCGCAGCCCCCTCGGTATTCGATTCACTTCCAGATATCTACTCAAAGAGCGGTGCTCCCACCACTTGGCCTGCTCACGTTTAATTAATTTCTCCATATATATATATATATACACATACATACATGTATATATATACATATATATATATATATACATATATATATATATATATATATATATATATATATATATATATATATATATATATATATATATATATATATATATATATATACATATACATATATATACATATACATATATATACATATATATATATATACTGGGATGGTTCCAAGTTAGAATTGAACAAATTCCTTGCCTCCCTCAATAGGAATGAGGTCAATCTGAAATTTACCAGCAAGACAGACCAGACAGAAATGGACTTCCTAGATGTAACAGTCAAAATTGAGGAGGGAGCCATACAAACTAGCTTATACAGGAAACCCACCTCAGGCAACAGCATCCTACATGCTAGAAGTCACCATCCCAATAGTCTTAAGGATAGCATCCCCTATGGGGAATTCCTGAGGGCAAAGCGTAACTGCAGCTCAGAGACAGCATTTGAGAAGGAACAGGCCACCATGACCAGAAGATTCAAGGCTAGGGGCTATTCCGACCAGGTACTGCTGGCGGCAAAAGAAAAAGCTAAAGCCAGGAATAGAGAGGCACTCTTGATCAAGAGGATAGGGAGAACCACAGTGAACCTTAAATCCAACAATGTCAGGGTAATAACCACCTACAATGTAGAAGCAGGCAGAGTACGTGAGATACTAAAGAGACACTGGCACATTGTCAAGAGTGATCCTGTCATAGGTAAAACGATTAACAGACAACCCCAGATAATGTACAGGAAGGCACGATCTTTGAGAGACATGTTAGTGAGGAGCTATTTTGAGGCACCCAAGAAGAAAAAGACTTGGCTCAAGGAACAGAAAGGTTTTTACAAATGTGGCAAATGCAAAGCCTGTGTCACCAGCAAGAATGTCAAATTATATCCCCTTCCTACAGGCAGGAGTGAACAAATTGGGAAATGTATGAATTGCAACACAGATGTTTGTGTATATGTGATTGTATTTCCGTGTGTGTTTTATATTGGGAGCACCATCTTCCCAATAAAAAAAACGGATATTGAAACACATGAGGGCTATCAAGAATGCTGATATGAGCTATGCTACTGCACGCCGCTGGATGCGTTTTCATGATAGTGATATTAATCATTTCTCTTTCTTTGGTATTTACAGAATTCCTGCAAATCCGAGAGAGGGTAACAGACTAAAGCAGTTACGAGTCCTGGAATCCCAGTACGTCATCCGTCTGGATTCAAGAAACCCCTTTGGCATGAATGAGGATGAGGAATTACATGTGCATATTGGCTGAAGACCTTATGTTAGGCCATGAAACTATCTTACCTAACCTCTGCACCTAACCCTCTTCCTGCCTCCACCCCCAGCTGTTGTGTTTGCAACTTCCTATACCACACTATCTCATTGGAGAGGGCTCTCTCTGATGATAGCTGTGGAGTCAGGAGCTTCACAGTATAGCTTAGACAAGACGAACTCGGGACAACCGACCCGGTCCCTCACGTGGGGTAGTACGCAGTCTGCGAAGAACCCACCACCATCTCACTTTTTGGTTATATTCCCCCTTTCCTTTTTTGCACACAACCTGTACTCCCCTTTTTCACTGCACAATCACACCCACAACTATACTCTTTGATGTAGGTCTGAATAGGCTGTCTACAGATAGTATAGGGTTCACTTTTTGCACTAATCACAGTGCTAAAAGATTTATTTTAGCACTACTGGTTTTAATCAAGCTATATCTACGGATTCGCTTTATTCCCCCAGCAACCCCCTCTCTCCCCTTGACGTAGCACCACCAGCCATGACGTATGAAACTTAATAATATGTCTCTTGGTAAGATTGAGAAATTGTACACGATAATTGTTATAGCACTAGCGCCATTGAGACGAAAATCCCTATATTTAGGTCATATGGCCACCTGGTCAGGATACATACCTTATCTTTCTCTCTCTGAGAAACTGAATTTCTGAATGTAATCTGTAATAGGGCATTTCCTTCCGAGAGGTTGAACAAGGCAACTGGGCCTACATTTATGTTGATCTTTGACTATTTATTGTGCAATTGTATGGACTTGACACCTACTGCTTCCAACGTATTTAAATGAGGCCACTTGGCCAAATCGTAATTGAAATAATTTAATCAATTCTAATTTTATTTGTATTATGTGATATACTTTGAATTTGCTTTGTAAATATGAAATGTCCTTTAATTACCAAGCACAAGTTCGAAAGCAGTTGTACCACAGAGTCTTTTTTCTAACTCATTTGTAGTTTGTCTCAGGATGTGCTCCTATGTCGATTTCCACTACTTCCTTTGTGCACTTTAAAATGGTGATTGAGAGTTTATGTGACTGGCTAACGAAGAAGACCGTCTGGTCGAAACGCGTCGCCAATAAACGAATTTTCACACGGACCCTGGAGTGCGAGTCTTTTGTGTTTCCTCTGATTTATCGAGTGGGGAACACTTTCAGAAATATATACATATATATATATATACTTTTATTTCTGTATGCAATAATATATAGCACAGACATGGCCCACATGCATTAGAGTGTTTTTCAAAATCAATCAATCAATAAGGGTGGGTCTCAAGGTGCTGTGGTGTGTCAGCAGTTCCGTTCAGTCGAAGAGCCAGGTCCTAAGGGCCTTTCTGAAGGTGTTCTGCGAGGTGGCACGTCTTATGTTGATCGGGATCTCTTTCCAGGTCTTGGCCGCGATGTAGAAGAAGGCTCTTTCCCCTGTCCTGGTTCTGCGGTGCAAGGGGTTTTGGCGAAGGCGAGGTTGGTGGATTGGAGGTTTCTTTTGGGTACGATTCTCTGGTTGAGGTATTGAGGTCCGGTGTTGTGGAGGTATTTGAAGGCCTGGTTGAGTATCTTGCAAGTGACTCTCTTCTCGACCTGGAGCCAGTGGAGGTTCCATAGGTTTTGGCTGATGTGCTTGTGTCTAGGGATGCTGAGGACGAGTCTGGCTGCGGTGTTTTGTATCGTCTAAAGCTTGCGGAGTAGAGAGTTGTCGATGCGGGCGTAGAGGGCGTTTCTGTAGTCCAGTCTGCTGGTTATTAGTGCGTGTGTGACTGTCTTCCTTGACTCTGGGGGGATCCATTTGAAGGTCTTACGGAGAATGTGTAGGGTGTTGAAGCAGCTGGAGGCAACGGCGTTGATCTGTCCATTCATGGAGAGGGAGGAGTCGAGTGCAATGCTGAGGTTTTTGGAGTGGGCTGTGGGGTTTGGAGGGCTGCTGAGGGTGGTGATCCACCAGGTGTTGTTCCATGCTGATGGGGTGGTTCCGAGGACGAGGACTTCTGTTTTCTCCGAGTTGGGTGTCGGTGACGTAGGATACTATGCTGAGGCCTTGCTGTCTGACAATGGCGGTGAGGGGGGCCATGTAGATGTTGAAGAGGGTTGGGCTGAGTGATGATCCCTGGGGCACTCCGCAGTTGATTTTTGTGGGTTTGGAGAGGAGGGTGATAGCCCGATTCTTTGGTTTCTGCTGGTGAGGAACAAGTGGCTCCAGATGAGGGTGGTTCCTTATATGCCGGTGTCATGTAGTCTGGTGGCGGGTGTGCAGTGGGAGATGGCGTTAAATGCTGCTGACAGGTCGAGTAGGATCAGGGCTGCGGTGTGGCCTTGGTTGAGGAGGGGGCGGATGTCATCTGTGGCGACGAGTAGGGTGGTCCCGGTAATGGGGTTGCAGTGGAATCCGGATTTGGAGGGGTTGAGGATGGAGTTGTCTTCGATGAACCTTGTTAGCTGTGCGTTGACAGTCTTGTCAGCGACTTTCGCTGTGAAGGGGAGGAGAGAGATGCACCGGTAGTTCTTGAGGTCCGTGGGAACTGCTGAGGGCTTCTTAAGAAGGGGCCTGACTTTTGCGCATGTCCAATCGCCGGGGAAGGTGCCGGTCTTGAAGGTGGCGTTGAATGTGTGTTGTAGTTCTGGTGCAATGGTGGTGGTGGCCCTGTGGTAGATGTGGGTGGGACAGGGGTCTGTGGGGGCCCCTAAGTAGATGACTTTCATGGTTACTGTGGTCTCTTCGGTCATGACCAGTGCCCAGGAGGAGATGGTTGGCTGGCTGGTGTTGCCAGAGGGCGAGGTGATAGCAGAGTCAGTTGTTTGGTCGTTGAAGTTGTCCTAGAGGTTCTTTATTTTCATATGGAAGTAAGTTCCAAACTTGTCGCAGAGGTCCTGGGAGGGGGTGATGTCCTTGGTTTCGCTGGGGGGGCTTGGTGAATTCCTGGATGATGCTGAAGAGTTCCTTGGAGTAGCTAGAGTTGGTGAGGATTTTGTTGTGGATGAAGGTTCTTTTGGTGGATTTTATGCGTTGATTGTATTCCGTCATGGCGTTCTTGTGGGTGCTGTAGTTTTCAGGTGTCTTGCAATTTCTCCAATTGTTCTTCAGGTGTCTGCAGGTCTGTCTGGCTTCTTGGAGTTTGGCAGTAAACCAGGTGGCTTTCCTGGGGCGCTGTCTGTCGGAGTTACGTAGCAGGACGGGTTTGTCTGTGCAGTTGGAGATCCATATGTGAAGTTCCCTGGCTGCGAGGTTGGCATTTGTTGCGGCAGTGGGGGTGATGCCGTTAAGGATGGAGTTGAGCAGCTACTCAGTGACTCTGCTCCAGTTCCTTTGCGGAGGGCATGGAGCTGGTTTGGGCATGCTTGGGTTTGTCGACGAGGAAGTGTACTCAGTGGTCGTCAGTCAATGGGGGTTGCATGGTGTGGCTGAAGTGGGTGCTGTTTCCTCCTGCGAAAATGGGTTCGAGGGTGTGTCCTGCCTTCTGGGTGGGTGTGATGATGAGTTGTTTCAGTTTAAAGTTGGCGAGGTTGTCCAGAAGGGTTGTGGAGTTGGGGTCGCTGGGGTTGTTGAGGTGGAAGATCAGGTCTACGATGAGTATGTAGTCTATGGAGGCGATGGCGTGGGGTACTATGAGGTCAGTGATGATGTCGGCAAAAAGGGCCCTGGGACCGGAGGGTCTGTAGGCGAGGGTGCCGCGGACTGTGGAGTTGGTACTGGTCTGGACCAGGAAATGTAGGGGTTCAGTGGCGGAGCGGGCGTCGCTCGAGGTGGAGAGGCGGAGGGAGTTTAAAAAAAACAAAAAAAATTTGATTGATAAAAGAAAATTAGGGCATAATAAAATTACATGCATCTACATTTAACAATGTGTATCATAACAAATGTTGGCGACAGTACACACATTACTAAGACATGATACATTCTAGCATTCTAGTGGATACTGCTGACATATTGCGTAACTCCTTCACCCCGCCCTCCCCCTCACTCTGACACATCGTCCTTGTCCTTCATGGGCGGGTCATAGAGAAAACCCCTGAATTTTTTCCATGCTCCCGACACCCTCTCCCATTTGCGGAGGCATCCACGGTGTGTGTATACCGCCCTTCCCGCCATCATAGCCTCATCCATATGCGGAGGGAGTTTTTGTGTGTGATGGCGAGTCCTCCCGGGTGGTTGGGGTGGTCCTTCCTCTGGGTTTTGTAACCGTCTGGGATGGCGATGGCAATGTCGTGGGGAGGAGGCGTTGGTCCAGGTTTCTGTAAAGAAGGCGATGTCTGGTGAGAGGGTGTCTAGGAGGTTCCAGATCAGTGCGACGTGTCTGTGCAGGGAGCGCATGTTGAGGAGGATGCACCTCAGGGCATCAGCGGCGTTTGTGGCGGGGGCGGTGGTGAAGATCTGTTGGCAGTGGCGGCAGGAGAAAATGGCCGCAGGTTTTGTTCGGCATGGCCAGCTGACAGAGGTCGTTTCTTCCGGGGTTCAGTGCGAGAAGGGCCGTTGAGTCATAGCCCTGGATGGTCGGCGAACCAGGGCTCCTGACGCTGTCCTCAGTCGGGTCCATGGAGGAGGTATCCATGCAGATAAAATTCAGCTCATATATGTTTTTCCTTTGCTGGCTTTCAGCAGGGGGGGCAATGCTCCATAATGGAGGAGCCGCCCCTGTCTAATAACCATATAGTCTCCTTCTACCTTGGGCTGTACTGGTTGTTAAAGGCCATCTCCCTGGTTAGTTCGTTCCATGCTCCCGTCGGCCGACGGGAGCACTCCCTCCCTGGTGCTGCGAACGACCGTTGGCCGACGCAGCCTCACCCACCCTTCAGAACGCCCACACTGCAGAGGAATATTTGCTGCGGTAATCAAGTTAAAGGCCCTCGGCTTTAAATTGGGCCTATAACTTGGGTTAAGGGCCTTTAACAACCAGTATAGCACCCGGCAGCTAACTATAAGACTAGATTATATCAAATGCACTAAGATGTAGGTTTTCCACTCCATTGTGCAATGCTGTCTAACTGAATTGCATTTATTTCAGCACTTTTTAATCCACTGTCTGGTGTTATGTCCTATGAACACAAGATGTCTACGTCTTCAGTGCTACATTGTTCATTGTTGGTAAACTATGTTGACTGATGGCTAATCTGAGACTTCAGAGAGTAGGACGTTTTGTTCACTTTTACCATTCTTCATCAAGGAAATCTTCTTTAGACTTTTCTTATTGAAGTTTTTGGTTAATCGAAACTGACCATTGGAAAATTGTAAAAATAAGAGGTCTTTTGGGATTTTTTTTGTTTCTTATCAACACTTTACACCAAATGGCTGGGAGCTGACCCACACATAGACTTAGAATGTGTGGGCAATGCAGTTTCTGAAAAGTGTTTCCTTTATTACTCTTACAGGCTTTTTTCTGAAGGAAAATCCATGTTGCAGTGGCGTCAATAAAATTACCATTTTTTTCTACTTCTCACTAGGAAAATCCGAACTTCAAATTAAAAGCGATTTGTGAGAAGCCACAAACAATATGCAAGATGTTTTTTATACTGTGGTGACTATTGTAGATGAATTACATTGACACAGATGGCTGCATTTATAATGCCCACTTAATCATTATGTCTTTCAGCTTGAAGGAAAGTCCATATTTGTAAGCCTAGCATTGATCACTTAATATGTATTTCTGCTTTAAAATTGCACTCAGACTGATATATTTCAATGGGGAAGTTAAATATTTCCAGTTTCATACCATTGAGTTCTCTTTATTTAATTTCTCGGTTACAAAAGAGAGGTACACTGAACCGTTTAAAAGCAATTTCATTTATATAGTGTGCTAAATGCTGACTTCTAACACGGGGAGTTATTTCATCGCTGGTCTGGTTTTAATAATTGGTAGCTGTTTGTTAGGTAATGAAGACTGTAGCGATAAAGAACAGTCATTGTCTATTCTCTAAATACTATGGTCAAACATATATGTGGTATATGTGGAACATTCAGTAAGTATTGCTAATTTGGTCAACACTAATTAGAATTTTTGGGATGTATAACATTACTTTCACCATAATAGGTATAAGTCAACATGTCCTACTGTCTATGGTAGTGCCAGGTAAATTATCAAAATCAACCAATGGTGTTACTTGTGATAGGTTTTCCTAAAAGCCATTCAATCAAAAATAGTTTGAAAGCAAGAATAACCAAAGTAGAACAGAGATCATGGTAGGTCAATTTACAATTGTCTCCCAAGAACGACAACAATCATTATATAAGAAACAGTGAACATATGCAAAGGGTCGTAGACTGTTTAACAATCAATCTTAGTTAATCCCTCACCCATTCAATTGAATTTTTAAGAAATGGGTTGTCACCGGGCACTAAGAGAGAAATCGCCAGACATTTGTTTAAACAAATTTACATGGAAAATACTTTCACCAAAACTCATCTAAACGTATTAAAAATGCATACATTTAAATTTGCACATCATCCTTTATGTAATGCTTGCATTAAAGGGATGCCGGCAGCTGGAATCACAACATTTTATCATTATATCACCCATTCTGATCTGTTCACTCAAACGATTATTATCATTCAATTTAAATCTCCTTGGTTATGTGTTGCAATATCAATAACTCTTATTTATGTGATTACAGTACTGTAAAGCATCAGCAGTGTTATTTGAACCCAAAATTATATTTTCACGGTCTTCATCAGAACATAGAAAGCTTCACCGTCAAATGTTCTTAATCATAATAACGTTTATATGCATCCAGTATAGTTTGGTAGTTATCTTCAGATTGGGACAAATGTTCCCTATAGATTGATCTTGGGTACATTAAATTATTTTATTTTATCACTGTGAAAGATCTGTAAGGCCTAGAGGTACTTCATTTTGTCAAAGGCTTAGGAGAACAAATGGTTGCATAGGATGATCTAGTTGGCGAATATTGCAGCCACAGGAAGATCACTTCTAGATACACCTGCTAGGAAAAAAGCATTTGCAAGATGCTGGGCTTGTCACAAATGGCACCCAATCACACTCTAGTTTCAAGTTTATTTATTTATGTTTTGGAACTCATAACAGAGGTCCACATAAAATCACCAAACAATGAAATGTATACAATTTTCAGCAAATATGGCAAAAAGAAGAAGTAATACAGAAAAGGAAACTAATATATATCTAAAAAACTTTTTAAAAAGTTAAAAATTATACAACAAAACCTCTCATTTGGCGGATTACAAATAGCATCTAGGAAAGCAGGTGCAGACAAGATACTTAGTCTTAAACAAGTAGGTCTCAACCATTTAAGACGGTGCTGTTTTAAAGCCGGACATACAAATAATACATGTTTACCATCCTGTTTTGAGTTATTACAAAAATTACACATTACCGATGAGCCATAGCATCTTGACAATAAATTATTTAAAGGAAGTAGATCCTGCCTCAGAAGGAACAAAAAACGACGTACCCCATGGGGAAGATTCCAGGAAACATAAGGTTGAATAATCCTAATTTGATAGGAATTAATAACTGGTAGTGGACCTCTCTTTACAATGAGAGGCTCTCTATCCATTACAAAGCTTAGTTTCCATGAAGCCAGTTTTAACGTCGATTTTAACTGGTATGCAGATAGAGAAAAAAGAGTTGATTCATCTAATTTCAAGAGATCAACTGCTTTATAATTAAGCAGTACTCTTTTAGGGTTCCAAGAAGTTCTTTTTGGATCAAATATCTTAAGGTGCCTGGTTCACCCTTTGCCAAACTGAAAACCCACCGTACTTCCTCCACAAGGCCCTGGAACCAAGCACTTCGTATGCCAAATTCCAGCCTAAGAGCCGCTATATTACAAGCGGCATTAACCATGCACAAGTTCCGTAGAATCTTTCCTTCCGTGGTGTCCAGGAAACCCCATTTCCCCACTTCAAGTAATTCTATACCATATAGTAGGGAGGCGGGGACTTTAGCTCTAAAGACCTCCAACAAATAAGCAAAATGTCTCTGGCCAGTAGATCTATAAAGGGTGTTTAGCCCCTTCCCATGAGCCATTGCCTTCCGAATGTTATTAGCTATATGGGCCTTGTCACTTAACGTACTAGAAATTATTTTCCCCTGAAAAACATAGGATTGAACCACTTCTAATCCATGACCCCCTATATTCCAGGAGAAACTCCCATATTTTGGCTTTTTCCTTCCTACAATGTACATAACTTTACTCTTGGACACATTCATTCTTAGATGGTGTGTCTCTGCAAATCCGTGGAGTGCTTGCAAACGATTATTCAATCCACTAGGGGTCAAGTCCAAAATTAGTATATCATCTGCATATAACAGACATACTATTGGTTTGCCCCCCAGTACTGGGGCAATACCATCACTTGACGATAAAATCTGGGGAAGATCTGATAGGTATAAGGAAAACAGTAATGGGGACAACAGGCAGCTTTGTTTCAACCCATTGGCAGACGGGATAGCTTGAGAGAGGCCTCTTTCCCCTCCCAAAAGCACTCTACACCATGTATCGGAATAAAGCTCTCGGACCAAGTCCAAGAGCTCAGCTGGCATACCTAGGTCCGATAGTTTTCTCCACAGCAGGGGACGATCAACTTTGTCAAATGCTGTGGAGAAATCTATGAATGCTGTATAGATTCTCCCTCCCCGGATCTGGATGTATTTCTCTGATAAAACTTGCATGGCGGTCAAATTGTCCATGGTGCCATGCCTTTGCCGAAACCCCGTCTGCTCAAGGGGCAGTATATTATTCTCCACTACCCAATCATTAACTAAGTGCAAAAGGCATTTAGCAAAAACTTTGCCAATAGCATCCAAAAGGGCAATTTGACGGTAATTTTGGGGAGCATTTCTGTCTCCCTTCTTATGCAGGGGAACCAGTATGCTACCCTTCCAGGAGGGAAGAATCATGTTGTGCAAAAAACAAAACTTAAACACAGGGAAGAGAATCTTACTCCAGGTAACACTATTTTGTTTTAAAACAGAGATAGGTAACTCGTCCGGGCCCATAGCTCCCGACGAACGCATGCCCTTAATAGCCAGTTCAATAATCCTTTCGGAAGACGGGACAAAGCCGGGATTATTCTCTTTCGTTCTCTCGCGAACGACTACCGTTCCATTTCCGGCATACAAAGTCAAGATGTATTCTACCCATTTTTGTTCTTCAATCGGGACTGGTAAGGATCTAGATCTTACACCACAACCTTCCCCAATGAGCGACCAGAATAGTCTAGCTTGGCCGCTGAAGGCAGCCTCCCGTAGTTTAATCCATACTGAGTCCTCGCTTTCCTTTTTTAATTTGATTTTCAGCCTTTTCCTCCTCCTTTTTAATAAAGCCAATCTATGGTATCATAGAGGACAGTGACTCAGATATTGTTCTCTTACAAGTCTATTTATTTCTAAATTGAGTAACCGGAGGGAACTAGGAAGTTTTTTAGTTTGTTCTTTTTTTAACTGTTTTTTGCAACCAATAACACCTTGCTCAAGAAGGCAGCAAAGCATATTAACTCAGAACCCTTCCAATTGATCAGATCATTCACTGCGATATCTAGGAGGCTCTCAATACCCCTAATTGCCTTAAAATTCCAAAAACATCTTCCGGTTTGAACTCCAAAGCTGACCGGATTACTGTCCAAGGGCCAATGATTCGTGGGAGGAGGATTTACCTCTATAAAGAGTGTTATTATTTTATGGTCACTGTAAGTTGCATGAGTGACCATAAGGTCTTTAAGAAGAGAAAAAGTTGGAGTATCCACCACCACGTAATCTAAAATAGATTCACCATTATTACACTTATGCGTAGAATTTGCGGGAGTATCGGAGGGAAGCCTACCATTTACTATAATTCCATAAATTTCAGAAAGTTCTTCAAGAAGCATTTTCCCTCTCTTAGTTGTCTTAATGTTCCTGGGAAAATGGGTTTGGGGAATCTGTAAAGATTCCTCTTTATGTTTATTTCTAAAAATCTCCAAACTTAAGTTAGAGATTTTACAATTAAAATCCCCTAATAAAATTATGTGGGGAGGGGAATCACTTTCCAGAAATGTTTTAATGTATAAAAAAACCCTATTTAAAGTTTCATTGTAACAGACATCCGGTGGGATGTAAACATTTATCAAAACAATAGGTTTGCTTTCAGAGTTAGCAGAGTTAAATAACATAACTGCTTGAAAAAGGTTACTAGGATCTAAAAAATGGGTAAAATTCCATTTTATCTTAGTAGGCAAGAGGCATGCTATTCCCCCTTTCGCATGACTTCTCCTTGAGGGACTAGCTCTACCTTCCAAAACGAAATAATCTTTTCCCATAGGGAATTTCTCTATGCACCAAGTGTCTTGGAGACATATTACACTAAACTCTAATGAGAGTAGAAATAGTAGTTTTTCAGGGCTATTTCGTATTCTTGCAGCATTCCAGGATAAAATTCTGAGATCTTTGTTAAAGATAAGGTTGCGGATGGAAATTATAGGTAGATTTACTCGATAGGACGACAGGCAACCAATTCCATTGACGCCACTCCTCTGCTACAACACTTTGAGAGTAAGAGAGAGGGGGATTTAAATACACCACATGCCGCACGTTTTTTTGCAATACTGATTTTTAGGTCTTCAAATTCAGAGGGATAGACCTTATTTCCAACTAAAGCCTGAGAAGACAAATGCTTGCCCATTAATCTATTAAATTGAGGTCTTACCAAGAAAGGCATAACATCAATCCCTCTACACTGAAAACTTTCAGGTTTTTGAAGAATAAGATTAACAATAAGTTTTGAGTAAAATCTTACTCTGGTTAGGGTCCCAACGTCTGTTTTCAAAATTTTTACTAAGTCTATATCGTTTGATTGTAACAATTTCAAGCTTTCCGTCTCCTGAAAACATTTGAGAAGCATGGATCTATTTAAAATAAAATCAGAATCAAATAGCGGGAAGAAAGCTAAGATGAGAGTATCAATATTTTCCTCCTCAGTTATCTCAGTTGGCCTTATTGCGTCTATTTCCCCTCCCGCAAAGACAGGAAATGACTTCGCGAGAGGGTTAAGAACAGTCAACACTTGATCAACGGGTTTCATCAACTCCACAGGAGGGGCAATATTAGCAAACCCCCCAAGTGTCGGACAAGTAGAGCCTAATGTGGGCTGAATGGGGGTGGAGGGAGGGGCATTTTGGAGGGGTGGGGGTACATCTCCCTTATCTATTGAGACCTGCATCTCATGAGGCGTCTTATCCTCCCGAATTTCCTCAAGAGAATTATTAACTATAATAATGGAGTGGTCTTCAAAAATAATTTTCCTCTGCCTCTTTTTCGCAAATCTACGTAACTGTTTCCTCCTTTTCCCACCATTCTTTTTTGAGTTCATTATCTTTCCCTTATCGGATAACGCCGGCGCCTCCTCTTTTCCATCTTTTTCCAGAGGATTGAAAATAGGGAATAAATCTTGACCCATTCCTTTTCCCAGGACACCCATAGATTCAATTTCCAAATCACCCTCCACAGCACAATTATTTCTGGGCGCTTTCAAAAGCTTTATAGGGGAATTCTTCTGAGATGCTACTACCTTCTTTTTATCTATAGACAAAGAATTCTCCACTAGGTCGGTTTGGTCCGGGTCAATCATCACGTTCTCTTCCGACGTAGCCTTCAGTACGTCAGAGCCGGATTGGACAGTCGCTAAAAAAGAACTAGGATCCTTCCCCCACTTACTATTTAGAAGAACCTTTAATATTTGGGTCACGGTTTCCAAAACACAATCGGAACCGCCAACAAATTTTTCCAAAAGAGAAAGAATAGAAGAGAGCAGATGCTCAAGAGATAACAATGATTCGGAAACTGGATTATCATACCTAACAGACCTGTTAAGATCAGTATTAGTTATATTAAGCTGCGGACTCAAAGAAATATTTAACTGGGGCAAAGTGAGGTGGGAATTGTTAGAAGGCGTACTGCTGTATAATAAGAGCCCTGTTGGAGCAGGTACTACCGGGGTTTTAATTGGATCTAACGTCCCAACAATTTCATCCTCTAAATACCTTTTGCAGAGATCCATATCTATATCAGGAAAAAGGGAATCAATATTTTGCGCTACCCCTTGCAATGAGGTGCCAATCACACTCTAGATTGAATGATGGAATGAAGGTAGACATTTACCAGGTCACTCTATCAAACAAATAGATTGTGAGTAAATCAACAAATGGTGCATATTTCCAAAAATGCAAACACATACAAATGAACATGTACTGATGTGGTCCATTTAGTTACAACATTGTTACCATTCTTTATGGTAGTAGGTTTGGGAAATTGTTGTCCTTGAAAGACATCATAACAGCTTGAACCCCTTATTTCCAACAATTTCCTCACACAGCCATGATTTTCTCACCACATAAGCAAAACACCCCTTCCTATTCACCACTCTTTACCTCTACTGCTTTCTCAAAAACACGAAGACTTGCGATAATTGAGAATATCATTTGGATAATTTGTTTTCATTAATTTATAGACTTTAATTCATCATTGTTATTTTATTTTTAACAATTCTGGCATGCATATAGACATTTGCTATGCTTTATAAAGATGGTGCATAAAAAGAAGATACTGAAAACTAGCTCTAAAGAAGCTCGGCAAGGTATCCTTGCATGTACTGTAGTTCCCTTGCTATTTAATTCTTACCACCGTCACAAGGTCTGCCATAACTTCCTTTCTATCCTTGCCTTATCCCAGACTTGTTTGACATAGCACATCCCACTGGTGTCAAAACCAACTTTTAAATGCTGGTGGGGCAGTACGATACTTTAAAGCTGATCATGAGTATAAATACACATAACCTGCAGCAACAAATCTTGCATCTAGTTCTGTGTGTAAAAGGCACGACTTAACACAAAGAAAGCATGGCAATCTGATGACATCTAAACATAACTTACGTTAAATAACAGACTGATAGCTATCAAGATAAATGAAATATTAGACAACACAGAAGCTATTGCAGCAAGGCTTTGTCCCAGTAAGAAACTGTGAGTAACAGCAGTGCATGCTCGTCTGACTTTACTGAAAGGAAGGAACACTGCGGAGAATACATGCATCTAAGGGAGCTTCTAAAGGGTTTCCCATGCTAATGACGCATGTGTGGAGGCAACTGTGATTCACTTGGCGGATTCCTCTGTGGAGTAAACAGAGGGAATATGGAGCCCGCAAGACAGAGCCAACAAAAGAGAAAGGCACTGTTCTGGCAATACACATGTCCCTAGCTGAAAAACAGTAGTATTCTAGGTCCCTTTGACTTCTCATCAAAGTGTTCAAGCCTGTTCGGCCTCCTAGGACATCATCTCCCGACCATCAGACCTAGACTGTTGGATTCACATAGACTGGTTCATCTCTACTCTTTGTGAGTTTGTTTGCTTCTTTTAACTAATGCGTTCCCTTTAGTATTTATTGGTCTGTATGCTGTTTGATCATAATAGTGTTTATTACCAGAATTGCTTATTTAAAAAATATATTGTACCGGGCACAGTACTGATTTCTTTATATAGACAAGCATATAAACTCTAGACTCACAGGACTATAATACAACTCATAGAAACTAACATACAAAAATATGCAAAAATATTCTATTTTATAAGTCAAAAGTTTTTGGTTTTTTTTGGGATAGAAAATATATATATATATCTATTCATAAATACAATTCACATGTAAATAATTCCAATATACGACCAAATACACATAAAAGATAATATGATACAGATTAGAACCACATATTAATTCACATGATGATATAACCTGAGAGCATAATAACTTCAATTGATAAATGCAAGATGATCAAAAAACTATTTATGAGACTCATGATAGTCTACATAAAAAATGTTTGGCTGAAAATTCTTTGAGCCATAAGTGGAAACACTGGTAGTGTTTGTAGAAGTACCAGGATTGCGCCTGTCTCCTTTGCTGCGTAAATTCACCACGAGGTCTGACAGCACACCTCAGACCTGGTCTACGTAACCCTTTACCTGATCCAAACCCACTAAGCTCCGCTAATGCACTGCAGCCCTGCAATGGAGGTTGTCTCCTATAACCGCACCGATAAATGCAGACAGCTCTTCAAATTGACCCCAACCAGCAGCTTTTCCTACTCTTCTATTACCAGGAATAGCACACTGCTGTGGAATTACACCTCATGTATTATGTCTTCCATCCCACCATTCTGGCAACAAAACACACACGCAGCTATATCGACTCATCTCCTTCCTAAATGCTGCACTTTCTCCCATTAAGTCATGTTACCATAACAGAAAGCTCTGTCAGTGCACCATAATACTGGCCTGCAGGTACCTTCTTGAACACAAGGCAGAGTTGAGCCAATGCACCTGAATTCTGACCTTCAATATCTCCTGCCACTCCAGTTTTAGGGTTCACACAAGGATCTGCCTACATGCCTCATTCCTGTAGTCGCTATTACTCTACCAGGACTGCAGTTCCCATGCATCTCGGCTAATTAATCTTAATCCTGACCTGGAACACCTACCAGTACAGTGCACACTTTAGCCAAAGTACCTCTACTATGGTACTTGGACCCAAACAGAGTTGGTAGTGCACATTTTTAAGTCTTCAACAGCCTCTCGAAATTTAGGGTCATAATTGTGAATGAATTTACTATTCACAAACTCTGCAATTTGGTAAATCACAGGTTTTGTGACAAATAAATGTGTTTTTATTATATACTAAATAATAGATTACTATTTCGCAGAATAGGTTTAGGAAACTGTTTTGAATTGCTATTTGAAAGGAACGTGTTTAGGGGCATTTTTGTGGGGCGTACCTTCCAAACTGTGATTCTCAAAGGAATGTATTGATGCTTTCTGACTGAAATCTGGTTGCAAAACATTCATATTTTACCAACACCACAAGTATAATAATACCCTTGAATTTGTAAAGCGCACAGCTACCTCCGAAGTGGTTTCCTGGCATTGGGGGCCCTCGGGAAGATTAAGCAAGCTATTGCACAGAGTCACATGGTGCTGGGATGACCTGCCGCTGGGGATCGAACCGTGAACCCCATGGTCCGGAATCAGGCACCCTGGCCGCTGCGCCACACGGAGGTGGTAACCCATTCACAAATGGGAAGGAGTTCCCAAGGTAACCCATCACCTCCGTGTAAGTTGAAAAAAAATCTTTTTTACGAGTAGGCAGTGTCCCCAGAGACCACTGCATAGTCTTTGTTAGTAAAACTTTCCTTTTTGGAAAATGGGCTGTATTAAAAAAAAGTAGTTGCTTTCTTTAAAAGCAATATCAGACATGGTGGTCTTCTGACACCATCTCTGTGATGGCAGCAAATCGTAGTGGGTTGCAACTTGCAACACCTCCTTAATATTCATGAGGCAGGTCGAATTGCAACCCACTATGATTGGGAACTTTGCGAACCAACCTATTAGTACATAGGTAAATTCTCGAAATACCACTATATTGGTTAAAAGTCAGTGTGCAAATTGTGACCACGTTTAGACAATCCAGAGTGCGCACATTTGGCTCCTATTACTCAAACCACAAAAACATTTCTCAATCATGAGCAATGTAGTCGATGCTAATTCTTTATTGTGGTCCACTTACAGCTTTTTCACTGACTTCAGTCCTCTCCTGCAGCATTTCAGCAAGGGACCCCACATATTTCTGCTGTTTGATGTTACATGAGTCTTCTGAACTGTTTGTGTTTCCTATTACAGAGCCAGAAATCAAGCTCCCGCCCCGAAACCAGGTCAACAAGACTGGACAGGATGCCATCTTCTTGTGCGAAGTTGTGGCTTATCCTATGGCGCTAGTGGAATGGAGGAAGGATGGACTCAACATTAGCCTGCCTGGGGATGACCCACACATCTCAGTCCAGGTGAACGTCATCCACTTACTTTCCCAATACACAATGTAAAAGAATGGGATCCTTATTTCCCTCCAAAGAACCTTTTGAAACAGTAGACAATCATGCAGCCCTAGCCTCCATCATACAGAACAGTACACTGAATAAGTAGCATTGCTTTGAATTAGGAACCTTCCTAAACACAAGCTGCCTTCCCTCTAAAAAAAATCCTTGGAGCATTATTCACTACCTGCATCTTCTTTAAAGAAGTCACCTTCCCAATGTATGCATTTCTGGAATACTGGGTGCATTTCCACTAAAGAATTGAATCGTAGCAACCAGAGTGTACACTCTGCGGGACCTCCAAGATTTCATTGCTTTGCTAATTTATGTTATTGGCTTCATTGAGCTGGTAAGCCATTCCTGTGATCTCCTGCCTTCCCTTACACTTAACCTTGTGTTTTTTTCAGGAACAACTTTTTGTGTCAGATTGATTTATTATGTGGTATATTTATTTATTGAAAATGGTGGCTTAATTTAGCTCCTAAAAGAATTTCACGCTAAGGCCCACTTTATAGGTTCGTTGGAATAGGGTGGAACATTTACTACACTTGGTAAATACCCCAGGGTGAGGGTTTTACCATGTAGGGTATTAAAAGGAAAATTAGGTATAAGGATGAATCTGTTTTAACACCAAATTCCACGTTTTGCCTTTTCTCTAGGCCTTTCCTCCCAATAAATGTTGGCAGGTTTGACATGCCAGAATTTATCAAGGGAAAAATGTGAGGGTGTAATAATTATCACACAACTCCGACCTCTGAATCCTATGTAATAACGTTTGCACGGGTGTAGTGATGTTAAATGAAGGTCAGGTCACGTAGGTTCTTGTAGAAAGATGTATTTATTAATTAAGTTGGCATGAGGTGGTAGTTCAAGATAGTAAGAGTAATTACAAGGTAAATCCCCACCAGGAGCTGTAACCAGTCAGCTCAATCCTCAGCTCCCAACTGACTCTAGCATCAGAACATAACATTCCAATCAGACATCCTGTGTGGTAACATTCCATTTGATGACATAGGTAAACAACTAGAAAGCCAACACTACACATCTTCCCCTTTTATACATTTTGCAATTGCAACCAAAAGTTAAGATGTGAACAAAGCAACAACAAATAATAACCAGATAAAAGGAAGATAAACAGAAACAGACGTAGGAATGGGTTATGTAAAAAGTGAACGGAGGGTACGAAGAAACGGGAGTAGAAATGGATACATACACAGTGAAGAAGGCAAACACAATCATAAAAACAGTTGACAAAAGAAGAAATAAATAGAGGAAGTTTAAACAGATAAGAAACAAGAGAAGTTATGAATAGAAAAATTACAGTAACCTCTAAGAGGTGGAAAATCAAGCAAGATCAAAACCAAGAAGAATCAACAAAGAAAAATCAAGCAAGATAAGAAGCAAGAAGAATCAACAGAGAAAATCAAACAAGATTAGAACTAAGAAGAATGAACAGAAACCAAATGAAAATACAAAAGACAACACATCTTCTCCCTAAAGGAAAAGAAGAAAATGAAAATAAGAATATGGACACCGAACACAAAATTCACGGAATCAGCAAACACACCAATTGGACAGACTGGCGTAGTTGAGAAACAATGAACCAAGTAGTGAAAGGTAGAACCAAATGAAGCAAAAATATGAGAAAGTTAAAAGTGAAAAAAAAAATATATATAAACATTAACATCTAACAAGAGCCTGAACAGAAGAAATGTTGCCAGCAAGAATAATACATTCTGAATGAAACCTGTAAAAACGGTTAGAAACTGGCATAATAAACATAAAACAGAGTTACTCGCATATAACACTGAGGAAAAGTTGCCAGAAAAAAAAAAAATAATAGGTAGTGAAAAACTGGTATAATAATCTCTCAACAATATCACATGCATATAATCCTGAAGAAAAGTTGCCAGAAAGAATATTTAATTCTGAAAGAAACCTGTAAAAACAGGCGAAAAACTGGCATAGTAATCACATAACAGAATTATGTGCATGTGACACTAAAAACTTTTAAGTAATAAATGAATAATGACAATTCATGTAACGCACGTCTACGTACATAAAAAGTCCTGAAAACCTTTGCGCAAAGGAGAAAATCATCATAACAATCATAGAGCTCATATAAAATCATAATATAACGTATAGTGCACTGAACCTTTAAAACTGACGTCAGCAATCAATTAATAAACCGGTAAATGTAGACAATATGAGTCCACTAATAAGAAGAACAGAACAATTTCATTTAAATATACTGTATACCAGAAATGACATTAAAGAATAAGAATAGAATACACAGAATATTCACTAGTACTTTGCACAGCACTTAACATCAAGTGTACTAGAATATTAATTGGAGAACGAAATCTCAGAGCAAGTGGTAATGTCAAAAGAAACAATAAATTAAAATAAAGTTACTACTACTAGCTGCCACCTAAAATCTAATTGCAGTAAAATTGTAAAAGGCTTACGTACATCATCAACATTAGATCAAAAACAAGCGTATAATACTCAAATATACATGTTTAAGTAGTATCTGTAACCAATTTGTGAAAAGAAACAATAAACTAACATAAATAACGTAGTCACCGTTGTCAATGTGCAATAAGAATTAAAAAAAATGAACCAGACTGTGCGAATCAGCGTGAAATTCGCAGTTAAAAACTCAGCATGGAAGAAATGCACTAGAATAATTTAAATAAATAAGTGGTGTGCATGTCACCGATACCTTGGAGACATGCACGGCAATTACTGTGTGAAAATGTAGATCTTAAATTAAACATGAAAGTACCTGTGAGGAAATTCAAAGACAAATCTTGTAGTTGAAAAAAAACGTAAATGGCATTTTGAAGAACTAAAACATCCAAGAACGTCTTGAGGCACTGTGAAACAACGTTGAATTGGTGGCACGCACAGGTGACGCCGCACCGTGTGGTTGAAGGCACGAAATTGCAGCAAAAGCAACAACGCAGCATTTTCGACGTCATTATGAGTGAAGACTGGAAACGTTCGGCTATTCTGAGGCTGCACGCGCTTGCTGAACGCGCTGACTGCATGCTCGAGCCGTATTAACCTGAATGAATGACGGTTAAACTGCCGCTTTGGAGAGGCAAGTAGAAACTCAATATAATTTACGTAGAAATCGCCATAAGCCCCTAATAATTCCAAACCCATTTCCTCATTTAAAAATAACGTGGTTGATGCATAGTTAAAGCTGCATATAAGGGTTGGTATTAACAATTGTGGCGCTGCATGTATACAATTACGAACATAAAGTCTTGATTTATGGCAGGAAGGTCGAACACAACTTGAATGTAATTTAAAACACTGCATGCTCTTCATTAGTTAACCGGAATGTCAGAAATACGCACTGCCGGTTTAAAATAGCAGACCAATAATTGAAGTGCAGAATTCACTCGACACAGGAGTGTGGATTAACACTGCAGGCTTGAAATTCTAAAGGCAGCAGGCTTTCAAATCCGGTGCAGACTTCACTCGACAATCAGACCTTTGAATACACACTGCAGGCTTATCAATCAGGTGGGTGCAGTTTAAAATCAACGTCTTAGAAACAATGACTGGGCTTCCATGTAGGCTTAACAACCAGCAAGCTTTTAAATCCAGTGAAGTGAAAATTAAAATTTTAGAACAGGAACTGGCAATGTTGCGCAAGCTTATCAATCAGGAGGCTT
This sequence comes from Lissotriton vulgaris, assembly GCF_964263255.1. Lineage (NCBI taxonomy): Eukaryota > Metazoa > Chordata > Amphibia > Caudata > Salamandridae > Lissotriton > Lissotriton vulgaris. The sequence continues at coordinate 585,653,456 of NC_141699.1, read as the reverse complement.
ATAAATCAGGTGCCACGGGTATAAAATCAGGTACAGTCACTTTTCAATCAGGTGAAGTAGCTTTTAAATCAGGTGCAGCAGTAGATTAAAATCAAGGTTTTAGAAAGCAGGGACTGGCAGGTCAGTTTGAGGACGACCATAAGAGTGGAATGGTCACTGGTGGGGATTTATAACGTGCCAGTATGCTTGAAAGCCCCTTGAAGAAAGTTAAACTTAAATGGTTACCTTGTTTTCAGAAAGTTCATGCTTCAGTTGCTTGTAAATAAGAAGGAAAAGTCCAAAACGTCGCCAATTGTAGTGATGTTAAATGAAGGTCAGGTCACGTAGGTTCTTGTAGAAAGATGTATTTATTAATTAAGTTGGCATGAGGTGGTAGTTCAAGATAGTAAGAGTAATTACAAGGTAAATCCCCACCAGGAGCTGTAACCAGTCAGCTCAATCCTCAGCTCCCAACTGACTCTAGCATCAGAACATAACATTCCAATCAGACATCCTGTGTGGTAACATTCCATTTGATGACATAGGTAAACAACTAGAAAGCCAACACTACAACGGGGTCGGAATTTAGTCATTAACTCCTGAGGAGGGCCAAAAGCATTGTCTTTTGGTGGGAGAGATATAACGAAATATCCATCCAGGATCTCAATTACACAATGTGTAATTAGTAATTAAGGGTTCAAATGCAGGCTTTTCCACTTGACCAAATTGTGTGTTCCAGCACAATTGTTTTTCTTCAGTATGCATGTCCTTTGTTGCCATATTTGTGAGCACCTTGAAATAATGAAGCTCAAGATGTTTTCTGTATAAGAACATCTGTAAGATGGTTTATCAGACTGTAGTGTGGCCTAATAACTAATACAATAGTGATCATTTTTGATTTCTAAAGTATCTTCATCATATGTTTGCATTAAATTTGTTGCGCAATGTACATGCTAAATATTTCAATTGCTGAATTTGTGTTTAGGTTCTTGTGGGTAAGCCAGACTCCTAGCTTAGCTCCAACTATGAATTTGTTGACTCGCATACATCATACATAAGGTGGAGCACTCTTAGGAACTTTGGTGGCAGCTGTGGTATGCAAAAATAGTTTTATATGTATGTTGTGTGAGTGCATGCATGAGTGTTTCAGTGAGAAGGAGTATGTGTTTGTGTGACCAACAGTGTCTGTATGTGTAAGCGTGTGTTATGAGTTAAAATGAATGAGAGTCAGTGGCAGGTAGTGAGTGAGATTGTATGAGATTGAGGCCCAGATTTACTATTCTTTGACTCAAGGCAACCCTGCACAAAGTTGCTGCGCTGCCTTGCATCAAAGAAAGAGAAAAAATGGACAATATCTCCTAAGATATGATGTCTTTTTTTCTCCACCCATGTGCTATTGCACTTTTGGCTGCCACATGCTAACTTGCACACCCTTGTGCTATAATGCAAGGGTGTGTACGTTCTATCAAGCATAGGTTTTGTACTGAAGGAATCCATTCCAGAACAAAAGCTATACTTTAAGGCTTTGCCTACCTTGTATGTATGCAGCACATATGCAACGTTGGAAAAATAAAGAGAAATTAAAACATAATCTCCTCGTTATGCTTGCCTTTCAGGAGGCATAAGAATGTGGTGCAGATTCAATGTGTAGCGTCTTCCCCAACCCAGGAGCATGTAACAGACCACGCCACACACAGAGCTCTGATTTGCACGTCCCTTATTTTTCAGCATGCAACTGTTAACTGAATTCATTGCATCATAAATTTTATTAACCTAACCCAGTCACACCCAACAGTTTATGTAATACTTGTAAGGAGTCCGAAGAGGACCGCTAGAGGCCTCTTACGCACAAAAACAGAATATGACACAATGTTTGCAGATAGGAATTTGCATTGATTCAAAACCAATGGATGGTTGTAGGGGAATGCCCAAACACTACTCATGGATCGCTTCTTTATGCAAAATAACACAAAGCATCGCATAGCACAAACCTCACGTTTAGTAGGGGTAGCCCCATAGTCACACTGCCTCCAAGGGTCCTGCACAGAGCCGGCGGGACCCACACCAAACAGGTTGACTACGTGACAGGACCCTTGGAGGCAGTGTGACTATAGGGCTACCCCTACTAAACGTGTGGTTCCACGTGGAGCATAACCTCTCCCACATTGGGATGGAGTGAGCGAAAATATTAAAAAACAGCGACAATAGAAAAAGGAGCAGCTATCTGCCCTTATTATAAATAGTGTTGGGAAATTCCTTTATCATGATTTATTCCAGGGGGGTCCTTGCATTATCGGCCTGAATATAGTCCAGTACCCATGAGGGACTCTAGCAGACGGAAACATGTTGGCACTATGGTCCTAGGACCATAATATCCCAAACGACCCTATACATTTTTTCAAATTTTAATATCCCAGGCAGATCCAAAAATAAAGGGATACTGGGGTCTGTCTGTGATTTTTAATTTTTATTCCCCCTGGCCAAAACACTTCTCTAAGAGCTCCCTGAAATATTGGTCGAGCCCACCCTGACTTTTAGGTGTCAGGGTGACCCGATAATGAAGCATGACACCACTAGGGTGTCTGAAGATATATAAAACAAATAGGAATTGCTTCCTTTCCCACTTCCCAGTGGTGTACTACTTATAGCTTCATTTAGGGACTTCCCATTTCTGTTTTGATCAGAATCCATCTAGTGGAATACAAATTAGGTATCAGGGGAGTACTTAGTGTGATTACAAAGAATTTTTGGCAAAGCCATTAGGCTGCTTTATATAGGTTGAGGTGGAGACTTCTTGCTAAAGCTAATAGGCCAGCTTTTTATATTGTGGTGTTCTGACTCTTTGACAAAGTCAGTAGGTCTTCCTTACTAAAATGACATCCCTTTATATTGTTTCTTTACATTTACAACATTCAGAAATTCACTGGAATAAACAAAGGTTAAAGTGATATTATAGTTAGGTCTGGTAATAATATTTTACTTTACATTTTTTTTAAACCTCAGGAATTCCCTGAAAAAACAAAGGTTACAGAGAGGTGAAAGGTGAAAATGTCAGTTAAAATGCAACATTTTAAACTCTAAAAACCACTGAAATGTACCTGTTATAGGTAACTGAAGTAACTATAACTATTACACTTGCCACACACTAAACCTAGTACATCAGGGATGACATGTTCTAAGACATCATTGATAACATCACTGATGACATTGGAAATGGAATAATTGATGATAACAGTATGGATTGCGGAGGCTCATGTTATAGTTACTTCAGTTAACTATAACTGGTGAATTTCAGTGCTTTTAGAGTAAAGTGTCATGTTTTTCAAAAACAAACTCCCAGACCTGTAGTTTGTTTTTGAAAGTCCAAAAACAAATTGCACTGACATCCTTGGACTTTTCTCCTAGGTTAGTGATATCATCTTTACTTTTTTCTGAATTTTCCTGGCAGCACCCAACAAAAAAAATAAGTACATAAGAACATCTCAGGAACTTAGCAGGACTGACCGATGCCTTTGGGCTGTCAGTTTAAGGATTCCACTAGTGGAGCCAGTGTGGGCTCCACTGGCAGAAACAGTACCCTCTCTTCCAAACTCTAAGAGCCTGATTATGAGTATATCAGTGTATTTTGACCCCATGTTTGCCAACTGGTCGGAATTATGAGTTGGGAGTTATTTAACGTAGCTAATAATTACCTGATGCATTACATACCTCAACCTTTGTTAAATTTCGTCAGGTAAAGCCTCCTGAAATTTAGCAGGGGGATGGTGTAAGGCATTAACTGTATCATGTGGATTTTAGTAAATTAACATCAAAATCTGCATGTTATTCCCCTAAATCTCTTAATAGTTGCTATCTATCGCACCCATTAAGTAACTTACCTGGAGTATTTAGTTTTATGAGGTGCTATAATTAGCGCCTTCAATTGTATTCAGGCCCTAAATAGGACCGTAAGAACCAAAAGTGGACTTGGTGAAATTGAATTATATTCAATTGTGGTTGGCCTGAAATCCCATTCAGACCGGGTCAATTGCAGACTGACACTTTACATCAGCACATACATTTTTCGTGGCGCTTTTTTCCTCTGAAGTTTACAAATGGATATTTCTGGGTCACCTGAGGTGATTTTGTTTTTTGTGTGCATATTTATGCTAGTTAGACTTTTCTCTGTTTTGTAATTGGTTTGGGCATTTTATTTTGTTGTTTTCAAAATTGTTACTGCTTGAAATTAACCTACATCTGGTAATTGTCTGCTGCTTGCGCCATAGCTACCCTGGGATCAGTGGCGTAGCAAGGGGGCTAGGGGGTGGTCCACCCCGGGCAGCAAGAGTTTGGGGCGGCTTCCCCCCTTACATCAGTGTGCCACAGGGGCAGCAAACACAGCAAACATCTCCAGCACCACCCCTCCTTCATCAGCGCGGCCGCAGGCAACAAAGGCAGGGACCGCCACGGACAGCAAAGTGCCTAGCTGCGCCACTGCCTGGGATGACCAAAGTTTCACTAAGAATTGTGTTTTCTTATCCAGACCAAATATTGACAGGACACTAAACTCTCCTGCTAATAAATATGTATTATAATGATCGAACCTGAAGATCTACATTTTAACACCTCGGACTTTCAACAATCAGAACAACCAACAACACAACGATTATATAGTTAATACATTTTAGTCTTCCCTCTTGCATCATAATTCCACGAAATTTAATAGAAAAATAAAAAAGTCACTATCAAAACCCACAAATCTATCATATGCTACCATTATGTTTCAAAATGTATTCTCTGTCTTCACAAAAGAAACAAGACTAAGGGGAGTTTGGTGCACAAAGATGATTCATAGACAGTGGCCCACCATGATGGTTCTTTCTGTTAACACTTACAGTGTCTTGTTGATGATCACTTGGATAAAGTAATCAGTTAATCATGGACTTTCTCATACTCTGCTCTAAAGTGTCCAATCCGCAGCACTCTCCCAGATTCAGTGTATTGTAATGGTAACGCCGAGTTATAGCTTTGTTCCATCCGGTTCATAGCACCTAGGATCCTGCGCTGTATTCGCTGAAATCCAGAGAAACACAGTGGGAACACTGCACTGCAGTCTGTTAAATTCAGAGCATTGTAACAGGAATGCAGCACTATAGTATGTTCAATCTGGAGCCTTGTGATAAGAGTGCTGCAGTATAAAACATTAAATAAACATGTCCTACTTTTTAAATATCATGCATCCTGCCCTGTGGGCATTTAGGGCCTACCTTAGTGGTGACTTCAAAGTGTTAAAAAGGAAAGTTTGGCCTGGACAATACTTGCATTTTTCCAGTTCGAAATGGCAGTATAAACCTGCACACCCAGGTTGGCGAGGCAGGCCTGGGGACATACTTTTTATGGGGGGACTCCACAATAGTGTGAAAAATCCAGAGTATTTTCCGTAGGAATCATGCACTATACTATGCTACATCCTTAGCATTATCTGTGAAATATTGCAGTGCATACTCTTTGTTACCCACTGATACCCAATACTGGTGAATCACCTTTACCCTCTTCCGCCCTGCCAGTCTAGGGGAGGACCCCTGAAGTACGAGCTGTCCAGCTGGCTGCAGATCGAAGGGGTGACCCTGGAAGACATGGGAACGTACCGCTGTATTGCACGCAACAAACTTGGCCTTGCCTCAGCGCATGCCCAGCTTCACGTGACTGCAACAGGTAATTGTTTCCGTTTGTCAGCCTGTGGCAAGGAAGAAGTCTGTACTAATGCCATGGGACGCACCATTGGCTTAAGCGTTTGCACGCGAGGGTGTGTTAGCCCCTCTCAACAATTTAGGTCCGCGTGAGAGCACAAGATCAGGTTGGCGTATTAAGAACATTGGGGGGGGGGGGGGGGGTAAGCGGGCGTGTGTGTATGCACACCATCCACAGCGTGAGAGGTTACTAACGTGACAATACTGTGATTGTTGGCGTTTGTGACTTATGACACCTGAAATTGAAAATGTATTTTGTTTACACAGGGAGTTGTGTTGCGTGGTAGTGCAGCATCCAATATGCTTTCTAGTGCTACAAGAGCGTGTTGTATGGGTTCCAAGTCTACCACCATTGTGTAACTTTGGATGAACATTTTAGTGCATTTTTAACCAATAAGTCAAAAGAGTGGTTACAATTCCATTAGATATTCTTACCAGGGCTTTAAGTGGGATGAAAAAACTGGGGGTCTTTCAAAGGGGCATGGCCAATTTAATTAAGGGCGTGGCTTAAATACACGCACGCTAAAAATCTGTGCTTGGCATAGTGTGCTGCCCGACTTGTATTTTGCTGTTTCTGTCATTGCATCCAGATATATGATACAACAAGTAATGTCATACCGTTTTAGGACTATTGGCTTTGTCAATGATTGTTAGTTGCTTAATATAAATAAGCAGAAACTATGGCTTGTATATAATATTGAAAAAGCTTCCACTTAAAGCCCTGTGACACCACGTTGCTTTTCCTGAGTTTCAAAAAGAGAAGGGAAATCCAGAGGGAAAATGACTCTTTAAAGAATTTCCTTTCTCTAGAACGCTCACCTGGCATGACGTCATGCCGTCACTTCTCCACTGTGTGAGCAGCGCACATCCTGCTGTCACTGCAGTCCGGGAAAAAAACGGACTGTCTGTGCCAGGGCACAAAACAGAGCCCGATAGAGACCAGTTTCCAAGCCCTCTTTAAAAAACTGCCAGTGCTCAGACCCCTTGAGACCCAGCCCACTTAAAGCCTTGATTCTTACTAAAGTTTGGGGACGCAGCATTACAAACAAATACGGCTACATCATGGGAAATAAAAGTAAGCATCTAGGGGTACATTCATCAAAGTAGGCTTTTGCGATTCCTTAATTGTGATTATTAAGGAATCGCAATTAAAGAATCCCAAAAGCCTATGCATGTAGAAAACGCTAGAAAAATACAAAACATTCCTTAATTGCGAGTCGCAAATTGCGAGTCGCAATTAGGGAATGGCGTCCCATTCATTCCTATGGGCCTACAGGCCCATAGGAATGAATGTGAAATTGCATGCACAATTTGCGAGTACGCAAGGGTAGCCAAAAGGACACCCTATTGCACCCCTGAAATTGATATGTGCACCCATGTTGCGTACACACATGCCCCAAGGGCATGTGTGTGTGTAACCTGGAACTTTGAAAAAAAGCACTTTAGTGCATTTTTAAAATTATCGGTATTTAGCTGACCCTAATAGCGAAATCGCTATTTTTAAATGCAATCTTGCATTGCATGCAATCGCAATTTGCGATTTTTGCATTTGGGATGATGCATCCCAAATGCAAAAATACTGGTCGCAAACGGGCAGATTCTGAGAATCTACCCGTTTGTGACCAGTTTTTGCCTTGGTGCATGTGCCCCCTAGTGCTTAATTTTTTCAAGTGCTGGCGACCCCTATTTTATTAGGAGACTGGTGCTGCCGAGTGCTGGGGCTGCCGAATCCCGGGCTGACTCTTTCTTCCACAGCCCTACGATTCCTGTCTCTCTCATTCTCGCATATTCTTTTCAACCCCACTTTCCTCGTTTTCATCGTTTTCCTCACTTTCTCTGCCCCCCTTTATCCCTGTTCTGCCTTTTTTTCTCTCTTGCTTTGAGTCATAGTCCGATGATGAAAAATAAGCCCCTCGAACTTTAAAACAATAAGTTAGTGGCTAACGAATGATACTCTTAAGCAAATATTTCGGTGTGGGCCTTTGTGCATGCAAGCAGGTTTAATAGATATCTGTGGTGCAGCAGGTGCTGTGGCCCCAGGCCCAAGCACGCGAAGGTTCCACTGCCACCTTTAGGGCATTTTAAAAATAATTACATTAGAACAGGGCCATTGCAAGGTAGAGCGGCCGGGACTACTCGCCCCAGTCACCACTCTTTTCAGAACCTCGTACTGCCGCAGCAAAATGTATTGTGTCGCAAAAGCAGGCTTTTCATGCCTTTTTATTTTCAGATTTGCAGTTAGTGGTAGGGACCACTAGATAGCGCCAGCATAAAGGAACAGGCTCCAGATAATTTAACGGCTGTTATGTTTTGAAGAGAGCTTTAGTGGACTGAAGGTCTGTGATGGAGTCCCACAAAGGTTGATGACAAATCTGCTGAGGAGGCCATTTTCCTACCTTACATTAGGGCCCACGGCAAATTTGCTACATAACTGTCTGTTTGTGTAAAATCTAATGTCCTTTAAAGTGTGACCATAATATTGATACAGAGGGCAAAAATTGATGCATAACTTTGATCATGTGTGAATCGAATGTGTATGCACTAAGCGTTCAGGGGCATTTTTCAGGACCAGTTATTTAGTCCACTTAGCTACAAGGTTGTAACTAGCCACAATTTTGGATACTGCCTCTGTCTCTCACCCATACCTGGCTGTCAGCCAGTAAAAAAACAACACTGCTTCTCTCCTTTGGAGAGTTGTAGTCCACACCAGGTACCTTTGGTCCTGGTTTGAGGAGGGGACCCAATGATGAAGAATGCCACCTTTGGGTGGGTGAGAGTTCTGTCCTAAAAAAGACATTTCTTCACAGACACACTCTTTGTGACTAGGCATACTTTTTTGGGATTTATAATTTTAAAAAATTGGCATTGTCCTTCCTAAAACCAAAAGGTTTTCCTGCCAGTGTGCAGCTGTCACCTGACCCCTGATGGCTTCCTAGTCATATGATGTATATTGCTCTGGGTGTGGGTAGGGAGACTCCTCTCTTGACGCAATGGCCTGGGGGCTGTGTCCAGCCCCTTCCTGAGCTTCATATGATCCCTACCTTGTCACTGGCAGAGGAAGTTTAAACCTAGGCCTGCCTCCCTTTTTGTTGCTTTAATCAGGCTGGCTCCAAACCCAAAGGAAGGGGAGGAACTGATCAGAACTGATTAAGGGGGTGGACAAACGCTTACCCTCCCCCTACAGGCTGGGACTGGGCATAAAATTGGACCCAACAAATCTCTCCTCAGAACACTCCTGGACCTGTGAAAAATCAGAAATAGGACTGGCCCTTCTCTCTGGGGAACCTTAAGGAACACTAGACCTGCTTTCCTTGCATCCACAGTGACTCTAAGGGTCAGTTGGCTGACCTTCTGTGTGTGGTACTGGGACACACAAAGCTTCCAGAAGCCTCTTTCTGTAGTGTAGTTCCTATATTCCCAATAGGCTCTGCGCATTGGAATAACATAAACAATAGTTTAGACGTAGGACTGAAGTCGACTAGGTCTCTATTGAGTATGTTAGACTTAATTGTGAATGCCAGCTAGCCCAGAGGTCACTAGAAACTTTCTTGAATAAACAAGAAGGGATTAGTTTCTGACAACCATCTAACATGATAACTTTGTTCCCCAAGAATAAGAAATATATCTTCAGAGTCGCGGAAACAATAGATGGCTATTTCACTCAGTCAATCGTGCATGCTTCGTTTCACCAGGGTTTTTGCAGAGAAATAGAGAGACTGGCGTTTTCAAAAAAAGGTTATTTATTGAGCAGTCTTCTTTCTCATGCAAGAGAAGTTAATTGCTACAATCATAATACTTGCTATGAAGTAAAGTGCGTACAGTAAAAGGAGTATTATGAAATAATACTGTAAAAAGCATTTATATGGTTTTTAAGCCATAAGATACTTAAAATGGATAAAATACATACAATGATAAATAATGACTAAAAGTACTCAACTGGTGCATCTAAAATACGCCTACCCCGGTGTACCTAACCTAAGTCTAGTACAAGGGAAGAAGTAAGTGAGGTGTAGCTTGAGTTAAATAGTTTCTGCCAATAATCTATCCAAGAATTCTCTAAGGGTCTAATCAGCTCCGTACCTTGGTTATAGAATGAAGGAGGTCATGTATCTCTCTCTCAGGACTCGATCTCCCAGTAACCCGCAAGGGTAGCAGGGAAACACTGGAGTTGAATTTCTCAGCAGGAGAAAAGACAGCGTCTCTCTCAGTGCGTCAGCTGGAGAGTCGCCTTCCTCCGGCACTCGCTACAGCAGGGCGTCGGGCAAGTAGTTAGTTGATCTGCTCCAAACCACTGTGTGTTTGCTAGGGCAGATGTCGGTATATTTATACCTGGAAGGTGCAGAGTTTGACGTAAGGTGGACATAATAATGTCACTAAGAACTCGAAGTTCTTTACACGCTCCAGGAGTTCTGGGACAAATCAATACTGAAGCAGGGGGAAGTCCCGTACTGCTGAAGGCTGATTGTCTTCAAGAACTCGTTGTACTCTAGGAGCTTAGTGGAAGTAGCTATGCCGTATTTGGACTGCATTGGCTGTGCCTAAATATGGTTATGATTCTTATGGCTATATAAAGATATGATAAGCCCTAGATACGTTTACAACGCCCACTCCACGTAGAATGTCCATCTTTACTAAATACTAAGCACTTATAACATTTCTAAGCATGTGTTTACAATCCCACCCCAAAAATACATAAAAATGCATTTGAAATAGTTTGTACACGAAAAATTAGTATTGTACTGTACGTTTTCTAAGCAGTGGTATCATTCAAATAACGCATATAGTTTTACATTTGAAATGCTGGCTGAATGATTCACGAAATTACATTTATGAAATGGCTCTTAATACAGAAGAGAAGGTCGAGACCATTTCATCACAGATCTATATAATACTGTACATGTGCTAGAGGCTAAGTTTAAATATTGTCTCTAGGTTTCAAAAATAGAAATCTTGTTCTCTAAGAATAGTTTTACATTAAGCAGAATACTCTGTGCCAAAAAAAGGTAAATATTTTGGTATTGAGAAAAAATAATTTTGTTGTAGTAAAAAATAGTTTCAAATTTAAGAAGTTCTGTTTATCAAAACTGAAGGCCGAAATCAAAGTTCAGGGAATGCTGTGTGCTTGATTCTCAAGAGTTATTCTCGTTGTTAGGAGAAAACATTAACTCAGATAGGCTGGCAAAGAATTCGTCTACCACAGTAAGTGAAAGTTGGGACATTTCCGAAAAAGTAGAAATAGTGCATATGTGAGATGCATTACCGTCAGCGTGATCTGGATCAGTAATGTTCACAGAAAGTTGTACCTGTTGTGCCGCTTTCATCTCGTACCTCACCGCCACCTAGTCGTAATGGTGAGGTCTCAACGAATGCCGTCATCAGAATTGGTAGCCGCTGGGGACAACAAGTTGCATGAGCCATTACCGAACCAAGCAAAGTATCGACATCCATAGGTACTGCTGATGGGAGTGAGAGACAGATGTCTAACACGCATTCTTCTCCGCAGAGCAGGCATCGTAGAACAGGTAAGATGCAATCTTGCCGAATTGGTCTGAATGATAGAAACCATGTGGTATTCAGATCTCTTAGACGAGCCAAGCAGAGGACCTGTGTTATCTTATTTCGGTACTGCATTGCCTGGATCGTTTGTTCCATGGTAATCTGGGTATCGCTGGTGACTGGACTTGCCATATCGTAGCAGATGGAACAAAAATAGAGTTCCTGCTACGAGTCCCAAAATGAGAGGCAGACCGCCGAACACAGAGTGCACGAAATTCGGGAAAATGCTCAGGACTGCTTCAAAGGGTGCTAACAGTCCCGTAAAAAGTGTCTTAACTACATGTGCGATGCCACTGGTATCTGACATGTTTAAAATTTGACCTAACATTTCTACGAAATGTACGGGGCAGTTTGTTGATAATAATGTATGTATCTCTGCTGAGGTCCTTGCAACTTGTAGATCATACGTTTCTCTAGACGAGGTCAAAGACACAGTTTTTTGTAAAAGAATGGCTTTCATTCTGCTTAATGTATCAATTCGAATAGAAGAGATGTTCAATGAAGGCCAAATTGTTGCCTCCTTGTCTGGCTTGCTGTTTGGATACAATACTTGCATACAACAAGAGACCCTGGATGTAACACTGACGAGATAGGCCGTTCCTGGCAACATGCCACAACAGCTGTGGTCACTTAACATAACGTAGCTGCCGTTGGAAAGCTGCCTGAAAGCAGGTTATATTTGTGTGGCTGGGGTGCCGTGCAAGTGGCAAGAAAGGTCATTAGATGAACCCTCACAGGCTCCATGTAAATTAATTTCTTGACACAGAAGTGTACCACTTAGCGAGTTTTCAACATTTTTCCCACTAAGAAATACTTCTTTGTTACCCCCACTCCAACATCTATGTGTGTAAGGTAAATTCCAGGTCGACTTAATGTATCCTTTACCCAACCTTTCATACAGGCCCACTGGTAAATGCCGTAGGCAGTATTGAAACTGGAATGTCGTTATTGGTATTGTTATGGTACCATGTATTATCCATACAATGACAGGCCTCTCGGAAACTGTTAATGGTAATCTTTCTAGTTTTTCAATGCTCAGCACCATATAGTCTGCTCCTTTTTGTGCCAGAGAGAATTGTTTATCTGTAAGGTTAAAGATAGAAAATAATGACGCTGTGTTGATTAGACGCCAAGGCACGAAGCCTGAACGCAGATTTTGTAACGTCCAGTCTAACTGTACAATAGAACGTAATTGGGACTGGCCATGTTTTAACATTAGCATATCCTGTTCTATTATATCAATATCAGATGATACAATGCTGTTCAAAGAATAAATTCTGGAGGACAGAGTCGTTAACCCATTGTCCACTACAGACAGTGATTTTTCCAAATTAATACAATCAATTTCTCGTATTTTTTCAGCAGTTTCAATTTGCGTTACTTTCCAAGCTTCGTTGTAAGCAACATATATACCGGCGTATATGAAAGTTTTTTTTTTTTTTTAATTCTTTTTATTAGTAGTTTCAAGTACAACATAGTCAAGTAAAAGAACATACAGATCATCATGTTACCGCATCCCACATCCTGGCGTAATACTCATTGTCTTACGTAGTATAGATAATATACCATTACAAATTCAAATATACAACATAGTCGTGTACAGAGAGTGTTATCGCCTGTATTTATACATTGGTATTATTATGTCTGTATGCAACCAAATATGACCAATAAGCTCTTGGACGTGATCCTGATGGCAGTTCCTCTTCATATGTAAGTAGTGCTTCATGACAATATGCCATGTCCCGTAACCATTGGCTTGTTTGCGGCACAGTTTTACTATCCCAAGACAGTGATATTCGCCTTTTGGCCAGTAATAGTGCAATTAAACAAAATTTGCGTTTTGTAGCCCGGACATTACATAAGAGGCCTAGTAGACACGTACAAACTGTACAATCAATGGATATCCCAACCATATCACTAAACATTTTTATAACCTTCCCCCAGTATTTTAGCACAAGTGGACAGTTCCATGCCAGATGTATAAAATCTGCAGATTTGCACCACATCTTTTGCACCGTGCATCTGGCCTTAAATCATATTTAGGAAGTCGAGCTGGTGTGTGGTAGGTTTGATGCATATATTTATAATGTAAGATCCGTAGATTACCGTTAGGTGTTAACATTTCAGTTATCGAACAGGCTGTCTGCCATTCCTCCTCTGAAAGTGGGGTATCTAAAACCTCATTCCATCTCGCGCATGCTCTATGGGTCGTGTCTGCTATCTCATCCTGAACCGTTGTATAGAGACGGGATATGAGTTTTTTATCATTCGGTGATGTGATGATTAGTTGCAGTGCATTCAATTGTGGACGTTCCGCAGGATAGGTAGGGTAATGCTGTTTGATCGCTCTTTGGAGTCTATAAAAGGTGAATTGAAATCAAAGTGTTTGATGTTTTACATAGTCATAATCATGCAGTTGTTTTAACATCCCCTCATGATATAGATCACCTAGTGTGTCAATTCCCACCTGTCTTAGTAGACACATACCCACCTCTTCTTGAGTAACAGATAAGTTAGGATGATATTGTAATGGAAATGCAGGTGCGAATATAGGGGTTTTATTTACCATTTTTCCTATTTGAAACCACGCAGCATTTGTGGTGTCCACTGTATTGATATCCTTACTGTGTAGTGGGGGTCTCTTATGTGTTATTACCGCTTGTAGTGGGAACGGGTGTGTATCACTCTCTTCAATTGCAGTGTGCGTTAGGTAGGGGGTCCGATGGTACCAATGGTAGGCGTGTTGGGCCTGTGCGCATAGATAGTATAGGCGAAGATCTGGTACTTTAAAGCCTCCTCTTGAGTATGGTAGTGTCAAAGCCCATATCTCAATCCTCGCTTGTTTACCCGCCCATATTAATTTGATGAGTAACAATTGTATCTGTCGGAATACTTCAGCAGGTGGGGTGATAGGGATATTATTAAACAGGTAGAGGAATTTTGGTAGCACTACCATTTTGATATTCGCTAGTCTGTCGGCTAACGATAGAGGCAGTTGGACCCAACGTTCAATTTTGGTGGTTATATTGCTGACCGCTTTACCATAGTTTTCACGGATAACTAGTTCTGGGTCTCTATTAAACCATACACCCAAATATCGTACTGGGTCTTGCTGCCATTCTAGAGGGAAGTCCGTGGTGTGTGGTGTTGTGCTATCTGTGAGGGGCATTATAATCGATTTGTCCCAATTTGGAGCCCAGAATGCCGTCCAAACGTAATGTATTCTGTCAGCAATGGGGCTAAATTGCACTCAGGATCTCGTACGTAGAGTAGCATGTCGTCCGCGTACATAGATTTGTGGAGCGGTCGTCTAGAAATTGCAGAGCCGAATAGTGGTACCCTTGTCTAATTTTACAAGCCAGGGGTTCCAGTGCCAACGCAAATAATAGCGGTGACAGTGGGCATCCCTGTCTCGTTCCACGTTCAATTGGAACAATGTTAGAGACATAGTTATTAATGCGAACTCGGGCTATGGGTTTGGTGTAAAGTATCTGGACCCATTTCTGGAAGATTGGAGGGAACCCCATTCTCTTAAGGACTGTCAGGAGGTACGGCCATTCTATGGAGCTGAACGCTTTGGCCACATCCAACATCACCGCCGCTGCTTTAGTGGATGGCGTTAGGTAGTGTGCCAATGCAAAAAGCGTTCTAGTATTATGAGTCGTGGACCTGGTCGGTATGAATCCAGATTGGTCCGGCAATACCAGTTCTGTCATGAGAGGTTGTAAGCGTGCTGCCAGTAATTTGGCTAATATTTTGGAGTCTACATTTATTAGTGACAGCGGCCGATATGACTCACAGTGTATAGGGCTTTTCGCCGGTTTTAATAGTGCTATCAGTACTGCTTCACGGAGGGTAGGTAGGAGAATTGCCTTGTCAAATGCGTCCCCATACATAGCCACTAAATGTGGTGCTAGTAAGTCCTCAAATGTTTTATAAAATTCACATGTAAACCCGTCAGGGCCTGGTGCTTTCCCATTGGGTAACGCTTTAATAACCTCCGTGACTTCCTCTTCTGTTATCGGAAGAGATAGGCACTGCCTCTGGGTATCTGAAAGCCACGCAATGGCTACATCTTCCATATATGTCATTATCTCTTCTGGGCTTGCAATGTGTCGCGATTTATAAAGTGTACTGTACGTTGTAACAAATTCTCGCAGTATACCCTTAGTAGTGGTGTTCATCTCCCCATTCTGACTCTCCACCTGCAGCACCGTCTGCGCAGCATGGCCCTCGCATATTTTTGATGCTAACACCCTCCCAGGTCTCCCCCTCACCAAATATTCTAGCTTTAGCACGTTTCGAGCTATACCGTAGTTCATCCTCAGCTAGTGATTGATGTTCGGTCATCGCCACTTTTATATCTCCCAGGAGATGCAGGTTTTGGGATCGCTCATATGCACGCTCAAAATCTCTTAATTTGTTCTCACTTAAAGTTAATTGTCGGCGGATATCTTTTAAGATCCCTGCAGTGGTGCTCAAGCATACTCCCCGTAAAGTTGCCTTAAAGGCCTCCCATAGAAGTCCCGGGTCGTCCGTGGTGGGCTCATTGAGGAGGAAAAATTCAGTTATTGCATTTGTGAGTGTATCCATATATACCGTGTCAGTTAGTGCCTTCGCATTAAAGCGCCAGCTATACGGTGAGGGTAAATAGTGGGGTAGTGTGATCGATAGAAATACAGGATTATGGTCCGATAATGTCTTTGGAAAGTGTTTTATATCGGTAGTCCACTGTGTACCACATTTTTGGAGCCTACCCAGTAATCTAGGCAGGACCAACTGTTGTGCACGGCAGAGACATGCGTTGCTTCTGCACCCATCGGATTTTTCGTACGCCATATGCCATGCAACGCAAGTTCTGTCATTATGTCATTCATTTTACGCATAGCTTTCTTGTGTGGTTCCACAGCCGTACCCGATCTATCTAGTTGCTCATGCAACACCAAATTGAAATCCCCTCCCCATATGATCGCCCTATCTGCTACATCATGCAATTGCTGCCAAATTTCATGAAAGAACTCAGGTGCATCTGTATTCGGACCATATACATTAATAAGAAACACCCTCTGCCCTCGTAACACCCCGATAAGATTGACATATCGTCCCATCGAATCCTCCACAGCTGTTTCAACTGAGAAATTTGTGCCTTTTCTTATCAGTATGGTCACCCCCCTGGGATAGGAGGAATACCTAGAATGATAGCAGGATTCCGCCCACCTATGTCCCAGCTTACAGGGAGAACCCGGAGCTAGATGAGTTTCCTGAAGCATGACAATGTCAATATGCATCCTATCCAGATATGCAAACATGCGTCTTATCTTCTTTGGATTATTAAGGCCACGGACATTCCACGTTAAGAGATTCAAGGCTATCGACCTTAATCTATCCTCAACCATTTCTGCAAGTTAAACTTTGGTCCCCATGCGATAATATAGTCAGAGACGACTTTCCTCTCAGTACACAAGTTATTAGCAATGGCATCCTTCCAACAGTTAGTTTCAAAGCAGCCTAGGAATGTGGTGTTGCATCTTAAACACTCTGATCTGGATAACCTGCCCACTCCCCCCCCCACCCTCCTCCCACTTTAGCATGCCAAAGACAAACCCCTGCATTTCCCACAACACAAACAGAACCAAGTGGGGGGGATTCCCATTGGAGGGTCCGCTAGTGGCTCACAACTCCATCCACCGTGGTGGATGTGGTCAAGTCAACAAAATCAATGTAGCGCAAAAATTAGTAGATGGTAATATTAAAACAAATCTTTCCTGGCATTTATGAATCAGTAGATGAATCCCATCAGAATCGGCCATGCGCCCCTGCTAATTCCTTTGTCGTCAGCAAAAGACAGCAACAATAAGCATACATGCCACACTATTACTGCAGGGTATTACCTATCAAATGTCCACAACATGGCGCTAGTAGTTCACAAAACCTGTCCGTGAAGTCATGAGTGATACCTTTATCCCTGTTCTTATGTTCCATGGCAATAGTCAGCATCGTACTGTTTTTCTCAACTGCTGTCACAGGCTAGCAGTAGTATGCCGTATCTCGATAGTGGGTAGAAACCTCTCACCTCAATGCTCATAGTAAAAGATACCCTCTTCTGATTACAAGTTCAGGTCCCAATACTCAGTCTGCCATAGGCAAAGAGGGCGTCCTAATCTGAATCCTGATTATGTTCTTCTCGTCGACGGTCCCTGCGCTTAGAGGTGATTTTCTTGATGAATTCCTGCGCTGCCTTCGGAGTATGTAGCAACATCGCCTTCCCTTCCCATGTTACCTTCAGCCGGGCAGGATAAAGCATGGCATATTCCACCTTAAGCTCACGCAGCTTGGCCTTGGCTTGTGCAAATTCCTTCTGAGCTTGCTGCACTGCCATGGTGAAATCCGGATAAAATTCCAGGTTATTCCCTTGATACGAGATTTGCTTCTTTTCTCTTGCCAACCGCAGTGCTGTGCCCCTATCTCTGTAGTTTAAGATTCTCGCAACAATTGGGCGCGGGGTCGCACCGGGGGTTGGACGTGGCGCTAAGGACCTGTGTGCTCGCTCCACAATTAGAATGTTTGAGAAGCTATCTTCCCCAAACACTGACCGTAGCATGTCCTCCACATATTTCTCTAGCCGACCAGTGTCTGTAGATTCTGGCACTAATATGTAGCAAACAAGGACCCCCTGATAAAGGTAAATTTCCTGGGTCAGGGCAAACAATTTATGAAAAAATAACACACCCAGGCAAAACACATGTACTGGCGAAGTTCAAGTAAGGAAAAATGAATAAAGAATAATCAGGCACAAAGTTAGCATTTGAGAATTTAATTTAGTAAAATTGATAAAAGGTGTCATGAGGATAATCAATGACATAAGGACAACTAAAAAACAACAATAAAAATTCTTTCATTAAAGATTCGATATATGCAAATTATTATGTATGCAAATATTCCCAATGATATGGAGGGAAGATGGTTTTCGTCTACGCGTTTCAAAACATGGAGAGTGTCTTGCTCAGGACGCTACCATCATGTAGCTAAAAATAGATAAAACATATTTGAGAGAACTGTTTATGTTAAAATGTGCACATGATCAATACATCAGCTTAAACATATAACTTGAACATTCAAGCCAGAGAAATGATAACATAACATGATATACCGCTTTATGGCAATTCATTGTTCTAAACAGATTGTAAGATATAGTACAGTGGCACACATCAGTATCATTTGATTTATACAAAAAATAAGCATTATACCTAAGAGACAAAAAGGATTTACAGGAATCAAAAGGAAAATAGAATAGAATTTGAAAATTAGTTATGCAGCAAAGATGACTGGTTGAGCTCAAACCGACAAAGAATATATTTTTATTTTATTTTATTAAGTGAAGATTTCCCTTTTTCCCTGTCTATTTAAAGGTGTGCCCATTATTAAGGGACTACGAAGGTATCTATGCTTCGTTCTAAATAGATCTGATAGAGATTAACTATATTTATGCCATAAGAGTGACTGGTTAGACTCAGACTGACAGATAGTGGCATGTTTATTTTGTTGAGTTGGAAATTATTTTTCCTGCCTATTTTGAAGTGTTCTAACTATTAAACAATAACAGGAAAAGACTCCTCTTTCTAAATGAATGCGATGGGGGTTGGCTGTGTTATCCGTAGAGCAGAAGAAAAAATTGTGAATACTTACCATATATAGATGCTTTAGGATGTTGAAAGAAGAAACAATGTAGAGACAGGTCCAAACGAAGTCTCTGCACCAGGTCTTTTTGTCTATATTTGCCCGAAATAAAAAGTCAAAAGCCAACAGATTAGCTGTTATGTTGGTATTGAGATGAAAAGTCCGGCCTATCCAAGTGAATCTGAATGATTCACTAAGAGGACATGTGATTATGGAGTCGTAAACTGAAAGATGACTAAAGGGATACTTGGTCTCTTGCAGACGGTTGTGGTTAAATACATGCCTACCTTAGGGAATAATTACCAACCTGAAAGCATAAATTTTTAAAAGAGATATACCTGTGAGGTAGCCATTGAGCTGCAATATCACTTCGTAGGTCAAAAAATCATGACAGCATAAGTCGCGGCAAATCAGGTTAAAATTGGGGAGAAACTCGATGTCGAAGATTATACAATTTGTAATGTGTTCAATTCTAAATGCATTCACTTTTTAGTAATGCGGGGCTAGAGTACAGGACAATTTCCATTAAGGTTGTTATAAATATACCTCTGTTCGAGTAATTTTTCGTTCCCGATCAGCAGGTACTGCACTGTGCGGGTGAGTAAAGCCGGCGAATAAATGTTAATTAGCCAAGCGAGGGCTTCAAATATCTTCAGTTGCTAAAAATAAATGTATACAGGATGTTGGTATTTCTATATTTATTAGAACAGGGATATGTATACAACAGTCGCACCACAAATAAGAAGGGGAGAAAAATATATTTCTCATTTACCTGATATAGCGAATAGAGGGGCTCATATATTAATGGCATGTCGAGCTGATAAAAACGTAAAAACGTAGGTCGGATACCTAAAAGATGCAAAAAAGGAAAAGAAAAAGGCGAAAGGATATTTTTTAAATGAAGCTCAGAATAATATGCCAGGAATCTTGATATTAGGTGCCCAGTCAGAGAGCTGTTTGCTTGGTACCTGTAAAGAGCTCAGCGTAGTGATAACCGCAACGGCGTGGAGTCTACTGCCTCGTGGGATAAATCGAATCTGAAATGGTGAAGGTGATACGCTTATATATCTTGTTATCTGATAGGTCGGGGGTGCGGTCAAATACATTCCTTAAAGAGATATACCGTGATGATTCACAACTAACTTTGATATTGTTAGGGTATATCTAAAAAATACAGACGACGGAAAGAGGCACATAGTATGTCAAATTTGTCTATATAGGGGCCGTTGATGTAAAAACCATACTTGTAAACGGTTTTCTGAGGAAAAATACGGATGCATAGTAATATGGAAAATGATCAAATTCCCACGTGCTGTATAAAATAAGGCTACTTAAAATAATGTTGAGTTAGTATTTTCAGCTTACATTCAAGAAGGGAGGTAGATTTTTTGAAAAAAGATAAGGATTTCAAATGATGGCATTTTCCCAGGGCAATTCATTATTTAACCCATTGGTGAAAGTGCCGAGGGAAAAAATCCAGAAAACTTTTTTCTTCCTGATTTTATCTCCACTGTTGTTATTGGGGATGTGAATTTTTTCCAGAATACGCCATCTGATGTCTGACGGTGTATGTTTGAATTCAGAGAAATGACTAACTAGGGGGCTGTATGTCTCAGTGTTTTTATCGCGGACCTATGTTCTGTCACTCGCGGTTTCATTGCTCGCAACGTCTCCCCTACGTAGCCCAGGTTACATGGGCATATGATTAGATACACTATGTTGCGTGTATTGCAAGTCCATAATTCTTTGGCCTGAATATTGAAATGATTGAAAACAAAAGATTCTCCTGTGAGAATGCCATCACATGATTGGCAAGAGCCACATCGGGAAGTACCTCTTACATGATTTGTTCCATCTATTGATTTTTGTATGAAGGGAGGGTTATTGATTGATGTGGTGTATCGTGATCGAACTATTAAGTCTTTTAAGTTTTTATTACAGCGATGTGCAAACATAAGTTTTTCTAGTTTTTTCTGGGTGTCATCCACATTCAGAAGGTGCCAGTTGGCACTAATCACTTGTCTGACAGTTGCGTCCAGAGTAGAATGTTTTGTTATGCACACCAGCTTAGGTTCCTCTTTTTGTTTCTGTGATTTGAGTAAGGCATCACGGTCATAGAACAGTGCTCTTTTATACGCTACCCTGACGAGGCGATGAGGATAGCCTCGTTCTAGAAATTTCTCCTTCATGGTGACTGACTGAATATCATAGTCTTACAAGGTGGTGCAATTCCGTCTTATTCTGAGGAATTGAGAGAAAGGAATACTATCCTTCTGGCTCCTTGGATGGTAACTTGTGAAATGAAGGAGAGTATTCTTTGCCGTCGGCTTGGTATATAGATCTACCTCAAGTTTGTTGGAGTTGTGTCTGATATAAATATCCAAAAATTCTACTCGTGATGGATCAATATGGGCAGTGAACCGGAGGTTAGTGTCGGCAAGATTGAGCCAAGTTAAAAATTCCTGCAGGGTCTGTTCCCCATTGGTCCAGATAAAAAAGATGTCATCAATATATCGGTACCAATGGGAAACAGACGCAGAAAAAGGTGCCATTTTGTTGTAGATATTTTTAGATTCAAATAGCGCCATGTATATGTTCGCTATTGACGGAGCCATGGCTGCCCCCATGCTCACGCCCTTAGTTTGGAGATACATATGGTCGCCAAACTGGAAGACATTCTCCTTGAGTACTATTGATAGACATTCATTGATGAATTGTTTGGAACATGGTATGCAATATTCATCAATGAACCACATGGTCGCATTTATGGCTTATAATTGAGGAATATTACTATATAATGCTTCAATGTCTAAAGTGACTAGAAGGTCACTATATTGGTTGAAGGGGAGATGTTCCACCTTCGATATTATATCCCCTGTGTCTTTGATATAGGACGGTGTCAGGGGTATATAGGGCCTTAATACATTGTCAAGGTATTTAGAAACTGCTTCAGTGGGAGTACCTATTGTAGAAACAATAGGGCGATAGGGGGGTCCTGTTGGTTTTTATGTATCTTCAGCACGCCGTAAATGCATGACACTTTTTTCTCTGATTTGTTCAAAAATTCATACTCTTTTTTATTGATAATTCCTGCATTAAAAGCTTTAGTCGTTACCTTATGAATTGTCTTAATTACTCTCTCTGTGGGGTTGATTTTGATCTTTTTATAAAAGGTGGGATCATTCAGCATTTTAAGCATTTTTGTTTCATATTTCATAGAATCTATGAGAACTATGCCTCCTCCTTTGTCACTACACTTAATAACAATGGATTTGTTATTTTTCAATTCATTGAGAGAGGTATGTTCTTCTTTCGAGATGTTATATCTAGGCTTGGGAATACAGCAAAGGGCTTGTTCTAGTCTATTCAGGACCACTTTTTCAAATATAGCCATTTCAGGGCCAACCTGGTCCAACGTGGGTGTAAATGTAG
Organism: Lissotriton vulgaris; assembly: GCF_964263255.1. Taxonomy (NCBI): domain Eukaryota; kingdom Metazoa; phylum Chordata; class Amphibia; order Caudata; family Salamandridae; genus Lissotriton; species Lissotriton vulgaris. The sequence continues at coordinate 585,631,083 of NC_141699.1, read as the reverse complement.
ATGGCAGAGACACTATGTTCTCTATTCTGTCATCTTGATTTAAATATTCTCTATTTAGGAAGAATTTTTTTAGTCTTATCTTTCTGAAGAAAGAATGGATATCCTGGTGTAATTCAAGCAGATCAGCATTAGAATGAGGGACAAATGTCAGACCTTTTGTTAGAAGGGACATATCCGCAGCGCATAGATTGTGTGTTGATAAGTTAAAAATGGTTATTACATCCATTGTCTTTGGTATTGTTTGCTGCGGGTCTCCAAGTAGTGATGAGGTTCCTGGGGATACTGATGATTGTGATAGTGGCCTCTGGATTGAGACTGGAACCTGACTCTTTGGCGTCCGCGTCTGGCACCGCGATGCCCCAAAAAAGACTGGTGCATGTTTCTACGTCCACTTTGGGGGTTATATGGACCTTCCTCATGGTAATTAAGGTTCCCTTCTCCATCGGAGTCCGGGTCTGAAGAATCTGAAAATGTATTGACTTTTTGGTAATTATAGTTTGGTTCTACTTGGTGCTGGTCTGTTTTATAGAAAGTTTCTCCTAAGTAGGTATACGTGCGTTCAAGAGTATAAAATCTCTTGTCTTTCGTGAATTTATCATTTTTCCTTTTGGTTAGGTATTCCTTAAAGGACAAAATATCCTTTTTAACTGTCTCTAGATGTTTGTCTGCTTCTTCAATTGTGGCTGATCTTTTTATTTTCTCTTCTAATTCCTTTATTTCTTTTGATAGAGCTGAAGCTAGTTGTTTTGATGTGGCTATGATCAGGATCATGAGATCGCAGGAGCACCTACTGGCTATCATGCTCCATTTTTGTAAAAAGGATTTAACATCTACAAAAAGGCCGGGGATGTTCCTAACTCTTAATCCCATGGGGATGATGCCGGCTTTTAAGTAATTGAGCATGAACTCACCATGAGCCTCGATCCTGATTAATTTTTTCCTTAGGTTGGAGAGTTTATCTATTTCACTATTGTTTTGGGGATTCAATGGTAGACTATTGCTAAAAGATACACTGGTACCCACTAATGTAGCAAAGTCTTCATCAGAAAACCCAAAAGTCTGCATTTGGCCATGCCATCTTGTATAGAAGTCGATAGAGTACCAGTATCTAGGAAAAAATGATTCTGGCACACCTGTTATGCGAATATTGTTTCGGTGCGAGCGAGCTTCCAAATCCTCCGCCTTATTCTTTATTACATCTAGCACCTTTTCCATTCCTGTGCATTTGCTTGCATGTGCACGTGCTTCATCTTCCACTGCCGCAATGCGGACCTCTGCATTGTCTAATCGCTCCCCTTGTTTGTCTAACTTTGCAGCCATACAGTCTACTCGCTGAGTTAGGTGGTCGAGTTTCCCATTAATATCTTGTAGGCTCGATTGAATCGCTTTTAGAACAGCTTCCATGGTACCATTTGATGTAGGGCCCTGTTCCAATTCTGTGTCTGATAGCGACGCCGCGCCTTTTGGTGGTTTCCTCGATTCAAAATTGAGTTTTGGTTGTTGCTTATCTGGCTTACCCATATTTGCCAGCGCCCTTGTTTGTTACTAGTAGCAAATGTTCACTGTTGCATTGCGTCGGCAACCCCAAAAATTAGCTGGCCTACCCCTTTACTGCAGCTTGACATGCATCTCAGAGCAAGTATGGAAGGCCCAGCTTATGTAAAGTTATCCAGTGGTCGCATTAAGCCAGTAGATGTAGTGAGTACTTGTCTTCCACCATCTCATGTTCTGATGCATTTCGTGACCAGGTCCGATATTAATTCTATTCCCTTCATTTCGCGCCATGTTCGATGCTCACTGTGGCAGCCTCCGCCCTTTTATGACTGGTGTCAGTGAGCCCGGATGCTGTGTAATAACGCTGCTTTCTTCCCTGTGGGTTCAGGCTCAATTTTCAGGGTCCTGTGCTCCAATAGGATCAGTCTGCACCCCTCAGAGTCATCAGCGGGGAAATATGTTACTGAGTGCTATTTTCGCGTTATTTTGCTTTGGCCGCCATTTTGTGCCTTAGAGCTTTCATCTAAAAGTTTTAGCGGAGCGGCCACATTATGGACTCTTGCTGTCCCATCAGATGCAGTTCGCGGACATCAGTACAGTGGAACCAGTGGAAGCATTACATTTTTGCGATACTCCCGCCCGCCTCCGCTCACCGTTTTCTTACTTGCCAACGTGTCCCGGTCACTGGGTAGTCCGTACACTTTTTCCCGATCTCCCTTGATGTTTGCCGACAAGTCGTCCCGTTATTATACTGCGAACGCCGGTTCTCTGGGGTTATTCAGCTCGTTTCCGATACCTCTGAGGGGACAGCACTAGCGTCCCTTATTTAGCTGGTCTCCACTCTGCCGTTTCTGGTCCCGCATCAGACGGCCGCCATGTGGCCTGGGTCTCTCGCAGCCAGTTCTCGCCACTCCGAGGTTAATTTTCTCCTTATGGGCATGTCGTAACAGAGAATTGCAACTACTCCTTTGATCTCCTCACTTTCTGATGCACATTTCTGCCAGCTGATAGGTGAAATTGCGCTTCTATCCGCTAATCAAGGCATTATGCGGACTTGAACGGCGGAGCTGTCTCAGCAGGCAGCCATTCCGCAGTGCGCCACCTAGCGCCCCCTCGTATATGAAACGTTTTTGATGCTGTTTGCGAGGTCCCAATAAGAAATCCCGCAAGTCAGCACCTTCTTTAAGTAAGGTCAAGTGTTGCTTAATTTCAGGTAGTGTGGATTTCTGTAGCCATTCGAGGCATAGTTTTCCTACACTGTATGTTGTTATTATCCCTGGATGTTGTCTCTGGGAATATCTTGGGTCTGGCCTGTTCTGTTTGAACCCCTGTGTTTTGTCCAGGAATCTATCTTGGCAGTTATTAGTGTCTGTGGGCCAGATCAACCATTTTTTCCAATCAGGATTAGTTCTGTTTTGGTGTAAAATATGGGACACGTCTAACCCCTCATCTGTAGTGCTATTTCTATCAGGCATAGGCTTTGGTATAGACGGGTTGTTTAAATCTTTTATCTTGGCTAGGCCAAGACAGGTTGTTTGTTGAATGGTGTCATTCAGGAACATTATTTGTTCTGGGGTCATGCAGGGTCTGAATATTGATTCTAATCCCTGTACTTGCCAATCTTGTGAACCCCAGATTGTTTTTGTTTCAATGTTATCTTTCCAGAATTCAAAACCAAATGTAGACAATTGTTCATAAAATTTTGCAGAATATATCTGTTTTGTATTGGTCAACATATTTTTCATTCCTGTCTTATTCACATTTTTTAAATAAACCGTTTCTGGATCTGTGATATTAAACCCTGAGAAGTATGGAAATTTCTCATAAAATGTTTTCGAGCTGCCTTTTGGTGGTGTTGGACAATGTTCCCATTGATTATAATTTAAAACATTTCTAGGTTTTGCAGATTTATGCAAATAGTGGTGCCCATAATGATTAAAGCAATACATTTCTTCATAATCAGATAAACCTTCTAAATAATCATGGTCTGTAAATTGTGCTGACATTTCTAAATCAGACATCATATTATTAATAGTCTCAAAGTCCCAATCATCAGAGAAAGTGCTTGGTGAGACGGTATACACCCGTTACAACGCATCTTTTACTCCGCACTACCATTACAACGCGACTTTTACTCCGCATACCATTACAACGCATTGCGCTGGGGGGCGCTCTAGGATAGGGGATAAGTATAATTTACTATCCAACACCTTCCCTAGGGTCCACGGGGACTGGAGTTAGAATAGTAAATTATACTTACCACCATCCAGCACCTCAAAGCGCTATGCGTTGTAATGGTATGCGTTGTAAAAGTCGCGTTGTAACGGTATGCGGAGTAAAAGTATGCGGAGTAACGTCATACATCCGGTGAGACAAAGTCACTTAAAAAAAACCTTGAACTGGTGTGGATACTTCAAGAGTTCAACCGGGCCATCGATGTCGTAATCAGTAGCGCATCATGCTACACCACCAGGTATAGGAATGGCTGTGATGTTTACTGATGACAGGTCTCTTTTTTCAACATGAGATGACTTGTGAGGTTTTAGGACCAAGTTGATTTTCTGACTTGCTGTGTCCATTGGACTGTATTTTCCATCAATCATTCTTCCCAAGCTTAAAACCAAAATGAGCCAGAGCAGGAGGAAAAGAACACCTAACACAATCCACTATTCAATCCATGGTGAAATCAGATATATTTCTCCAAGTTGAGGAAAGAGTTCTGTTATTTTTTCTTTGAATGTCTTGTTTGCTGGCTTTTCTTCATGCTCACTGGGATCTTCAGAAAAGTCATTGAAATTGATGAAATAGCCAGAGGCAGTTCTGTCAATTGTTGGAATCGCCTATTAATCTTTGGAGTTGCTTCTTCCTTTGTCATTTCAGTATAGTCAGAGGCTACATCATTGTAGACAGGTGTTTCTTGACGAACTGTTATTTGGGTTTCAAGAGGCACAAGTTCCATGGCTTTGTTGCATAGTCCTTTTTTATTCACTGCAGGTTTATCAAATATGATTAGTTTTTCAGTTTGAACCTCTTGAATTGTAGCAAGGTTTGGTCTTCTGCTACATCTTGGGAGTCCACTGGGCCTACTACTTATTATTGGCCGCATGATTGTGGTTTTACCAGGTCGATTGATACAACTCTGTTCTCCTTTTTACCAGCAAGGGGCGGTAGTACTACTGATCTTGATCCGTTGATTGCTAAGACAGGTACTGCTTTTTTGTAAGAAGGCCCAAATTCCTTCTTCACCGCAATCTTTTCTCTGACCAGATCCCCAATCTTTGGAATCCAGACAGGTCTTGCTGGGACAGGTGGTTTTTCTTCAGTGGCCATTGGCTTTAGCTTTGTGTTACTCAGACTTCTTCTTGTTTCATTTAAGTCCTGTAAAACAGCCAAACGATCTTTGATATCAAAGGTTTTTTGTTCCACCACTGAAATCTGACTATCGAGGACTTCGATTATCATTCTAGTACCAAACAAAAGTTCATACGGAGTGATTCCACCCAGAGAATTTCTTGGCAGATTATTAAGACTACGTTGGACACTCATTAGATGTTTGACCCACCCATCACCCAAACCTAATACCATCGCTGTTATAGATTGCTTTATGTCACGGTTTTTTCTTCCCACTACCGCATTACCCTCAGGATGGAAAGGACTAGAGTACCGCAATGCAACGCCCAAGCTGGCCATGGCCTCCTTGTAAGCTCGAGAGCTAAACGCAGGACCCTGGTCAGAATGTAGAGTGCCGATTGCGTATGTGCCGATAAAGACTCGCAAATCTTTTATAACAGTTCTGGCATAAGCCGAGCGCTGGGGCCACATCCAAATGAATTTTGTCTTAGTAGTTGTGGGACCGCATTTGTCTGTAGGGACTGCGGGTAGATAGCCTAATGCTGTCTAACAGAGGTGTCTGTATCTGGCTGGCTACTCTGTAGCCAGGTGTCTGGGGCGGTTCATTACTGCGATCTCTGTTGCAGTCTGGGCAGTTACTTGCAAATTCGTAGCTGTCCAAGCTCATTCCTGGCCACCAGTACACTTTGTCTAATTCCCGTATGGAGTCTAGGATCTTTTGATGTCTTAGACCCTCTCCCATGTGTGCTTCTTGAATCAAGAAAACTCTCTGCTTCCTGTTTGGGATTACTCTGTCCCCCACTCCAGGGATATGAGCAAAAGAAACGGACTTTGCATCATTTATGTATGTATTTCCGAGTGGATAGTTTAGAGGTAACGCCACATAATTGCCTTCCATTGAAGCTTTTACTGCTAGTAGCGTTTCACCGTCTATTCTTTTTTTTAGAACGCTTAATTGTAGCTACAGAAGCCGTGTGGACTCCTGCCTTTGCGGTTTCATCAGCCAATGAATTCCCTGCAACGTGAACGCCATCACGTTGATGACTCAGTGTATGGATCACGTGAGTCTTTTGTAGTTCTTTCTGTAAAAGAACTACTTGTTCCCAAAGTATTTTATGCTTTATTGTGCCACTTTTCGCATCTTTGAAACCGTTTTGAACCCAGTTCTACAAGTATTCATTGTGAGACTGGACGCAGTAATACGAATCGCACACTATTATTGTGGGGAATTCGCGATCGGTATTCTCAAGCGCCATCTTGAAAGCCTGTAATTCAGCTCGCTGAGCTGTACAGTCTCCGAGTGATTGTGTTTTTGTGACCATAGGTCTGAATTTACCTTCACGCTAGCGACCTTTTACAATCGCGCACGCAGTACTATAGGCTTTTTTACCCCCAATTGCGGGGTGTGGTGATCCGTCTGTATATATTATACAGCCGTAATGTTCAAGAGGCAGAATTTCGGTCGGCAGAGGACATTCGTACTCGTATTGGAGAAATTCTTGTGTTTTCAAGCTAGGGTAAAACACGTATTCCATGTCTGTTGCAGCAAGAGAATTAACCCATTGTATCCATCGTGGATGTAAAGCTTTAGCATTTGGAATGCTCGCTCTGGTTACTGCCTCCAGGGCAGGTACAGGTGTAACGACCGATATGCGTTTTCCCTGTGCGAGGGCTCTTTCTTTAGCTATAGCAGTTTGAACCGCTGTCAGAATGTTCTCAGTTGAAGTGAATTTTATTTCAGCTTGTGTTTACAAGTGTGATTTGTAAGCTATTGGTACGTTTCACCTTCATTATAGGTCAGGTACGTGAATCCGCATCTTCCTGGGATGACTCGGATTACAAGGTTGCGTACTTTTACGCGTGTTTGCAGCTTTGTTTTAGCTAACATGTCTGTTTGTATTGAACGTAAAATTTCTGTGTGTTTCTGAGTCCAATTAGTTGGTTTGAAATCAGGTTTTATTAATTCGTAGAGAGGTTTAACCCTCTCTGCGTAATTCAGAACGTAAGTTCTTCCAAAATTCAGGAAACCTAGAATTGATTGTAAGTTTTTCAGCGTTTTTGGTGCTTGGAGCAGCGCACATTTCTCTAAGAAATTGGCTGCCAGGCTTTTCCCTTCACTTGATAACTCATATACTAGAAATAGGACAGTGAGGTGGGCAATCCGTGATTTTTTAAAGTTGAATTTGTACCCTTCAGATGTGAACCCAAGTATAATGGTGTTCACTCTTTTCAAGTGCCTGTCCAAATCATCGTCTGTTAGATAGATGTCATCGACATAAGATAATGCCTCATCATCATACATTTGTAGTAACTCTATTACTCTGGCTGAAAATAATCCTGGGCTATTCTTGAATCCCTGGGGAAGACGGCAAAATTGCCTCTAGGCACCCATACTTGAGAAAGCGGTCAAATACCTGCTTTCTGGTGCTATGTTTTGACAGAAGAATCCATTTGAAATATCTAATGTTGTTTTATATTTTTTGCGCACAATGTTATTCATCAGTGCTGCACTGTGTGAATTTTGTACTGCAAATGTTTTGCAACAAGAGTTTAAGTGTCTGTTGTCCAATACTAGACGATATGAATTGTCTGGTTTGGAGACAGAAATAAAGGATTGTTCATTTGTGAGGTGCATGTTTCAATCACCCCCTGGTACTCAAGTTGATCTAAGATCTCCCTGACTTGTTTTTTAGTTTCTTGCTTAACAGGTTACTGCCTTTGTAAAGTAGGTTGATTTTTTAATTGTATTTTATGGTGAGGGGATTCCTCATACCATCCTACATGATTTTTATATAATGCAGTGGCTAAGGCCACTGCCCATTTTCTTGCATATGTGTATTTTTTATGAATTGGAATATGATTTGAGAAGGCAGGCATAATTATTTCTTCGCCATGTGGGCACTCCCTAACAAATTCTGGTGGCCAGTCTTTCTCAGCTAGAAGAATATCATAGCCTTTAGATAGCTTCTCCCAAAAGAGAGTTCTTATTTTCCTCGTTATGTCCCCTTCTATACGCAATGTTATTTCATATAATTTATGGGGTACACTAACTCTGGTGTCTGCAGTCTCCACCTGAATGTACTCATTCGTGTCCACTGTCTCCAGAAGATTCATCAGGATCTTGCGAGCTGTGGTCACTTCTGCTGCGCTGTCTAGCATTGTTTGGGCCCACTCTCCGTTCTTGAGTTGTGTCCTCAGGATCCTCGGTATGTTTTATCTTTATGCTTGCTACCTTCTTTTTGGAAAATTGAGAATTTTTACTTTGGTCAGCGGGTTCCTTGTCTTATGACTTGACGCGCTCTTCTTTATGTTCTGACCGTCCTCTTCTTTCCGATTTCTGTGAGGAAGTCTGAAAAGATCGAGAGGGACGTGTATCATTATCTTGATATCTGTCAGGTTTTTTCAAATTATCCCTATTTCTGAGGTCATATCTTTTCTCAGAGGGCTCCCATTGTGGAGACCTACCCCCCGTTCTGGAGATCTATCTCTCCGTTGGGGAGACCTTCCTCTGGACTGAAACTGTTTCTCTTTAGGAAGAGTCTGTCTGATGGTTTCCCATTTCTTTTTAGGAGTAATTAAACTATTTTTAATGAAAGTTTTTTTCAGGATTTTCTATTAGTTGTGGTTTTAGTAGTTTCCCACCCAAACTATCTCTACCTAATTCTTCATAGGATTTTTCAATTATTCTGGCAAGTTCAAAAGGTTGTTCTGCTATATCTGTTTCTTTTAATTTTTGCCAGATCACCACTGATTCTGCTTCTCCTTTTATGTTGGCTAGTAGTATAGCCGAGACTTCTTTAAAATCTTTCAGTAATTTCATACCTAGATTTAAAGCAGGCTCTGGAACGTATTCATTTTGAATCTGTCTTAGTACGTCTGGTATAACCGCCATAGACGGAACACCATGTGTTTTTGTGTAGATTGAAGCAAAGACTGTTCCCCAAGTGTCACAGTCTTCCACGTGTGGTGCAATCCCCATTGGTAAACAGATTGTCAGAATTCTGTGTTTTTCATGAGGTGTACTATCAGGGAATACTGCCTCTATTTGAGTAATCTTTTGAGCCAACCAGAACGGAATTTGTTCCCGTTTTTTGTGGGTAATTTACCAATGACTGATTGTATAGTCTGTGGTATAATTTTGTTTGTATTCCCCTGGTGAGGGGTTTGCTGTGGAATTGTTATTGCTGGTTGGAGTTGTTAAAGTCTGCATGACATATTGGACTAACTGTCTTTGTATTTTAATTAATTGTTTTAGTTGAACTAACAGTTCTCAGTCCGACATTTCTTCAATGTCAGGATGTGGTGTATAGCTGGCTAGAACCGGCCATATGGCTCCTTTTCTACCTGGTGGACCGAGCCTGGTAATGTGATTTTGATGTTTTAGGGCGCCCTTAAACCAGAGCTGATGCTCCTGGTAAGTTAGTGGAATTTCGACGTCCTTGAAAGGAACGTATTCCGCTGGAGGTTCCTCTGCTTTGTAGTAGTGAAACTCGCGTGTCACAGCATTTGCTGCTTGAAAAGTTATCCATGAATAGAATACCTCTGTCTGCCGATACTCATGTGCCTCTACCACAAATATGACTATACCACCTCTCGATGATACTCCATTATTTACCATTGTTTATTAGTTTGTAATTTACACTCTTTCTTACATTTACCGGGATGATTACTGCATCCGGGTTGTTTTGCTGAAGACTTGTGTCTTCTGCTAATAGTTGAGTTGCTATTCTAGCTCTCTCCCTTTCGTCGTCACTCTCCGCCATTTCGCTGACAGAAAGTTTGCAGAGTATGTTTTCAAGGAAACAAAGATTAGGTGCACAATATTTTGGAACACTGTATCCTTCAACGCTGAATAAACCAAAAACTATTACATAGGATTCTCGTTCGATTTAGTTCTGGCGGATACTAACCTTTTACCCACTCCAGACGTCTATTGGAGTTTTTACGGAAAAGGGGTCTGTTGAAAAGCACGACTGAGTTACTCTAGTATCTAGTGTTAAATTATCGCCTTACCAAACGTTGGACGCCATGTAGTGTAGATCCTATATTCCCAATAGGCTCTGCGCATTGGAATAACATAAACGATAGTTTAGACGTAGGACCGAAGTCGACTAGGTCTCTATTGAGTATGTTAGACTTAATTGTGAATGCCAGCTAGCTCAGAGGTCACTAGAAACTTTCTCGAATAAACAAGAGGGATTCGTTTCTGACAACCATATAACATGACAACTTTGTTCCCCAAGAATAAGAAATATATCTTCAGAGCCGCAGTCAATCGTGCATGCTTCGTTTCACCAGGGTTTCTGCGGAGAAATAGAGAGACGGGCGTTTTCAATAAAAAGGTTATTTATTGAGCAGTCTTCTTTCTCATGCAAGAGAAGTTAATTGCTACAATCGTATGCTTGCTATGAAGTAAAGTGCGTACAGTAAAAGGAGTATTATGAAATAATACTGTAAAAGCATTTATATGGTTTCTAAGCCATAAGATACTTAAAATGGATAAAATACATACAATGATAAATAATGACTAAAGGTAATCAACTGGTGCATCTAAAATACGCCTACCCCGGTGTACCTAACCTAAGTCTAGTACAAGGGAAGAACTTAGTGAGGTGTAGCTTGAGTTTAATAGTTTCTGCCAAGAATCTATCCAAGAATTCTCTAAGGGTCTAATCAGCTCCGTACCTTGGTTATAGAATGAAGGAGGTCTTGTATCTCTCTCTCAGGACTCGATCTCCCAGTAACCCGCAAGGGTAGCAGGGAAACACTGGAGCTGGATTTCTCGGCAGGAGAAAAGACAGCGTCTCTCTCAGTGCGTCAGCTGGAGGGTCGGCTTCCTTCGGCACTCGCTACAGCAGGGTGTCGGGCAAGTAGTTAGTCGATCTGCTCCAAACCACCGTGTGTTTGCTAGGGCAGATGTGGGTATATTTATACCTGGAAGGTGCCGAGTTTGACGTAAGGGTGGACATAATAACGTCACTAAGAACTCGGAAGTTCTTTACACGCTCCAGGAGTTCTGGGACAAATCAATACTGAAGCAGGGGGAAGTCCCGTACTGCTGAAGGCTGGTTGTCTTCAAGAACTCGTTGTACTTTAGGAGCTTAGTGGAAGTAGCCGTGCCATATTTGGACTGCATTGGCTGTGCCTAAATATGGTTATGATTCTTATGCCTATATAAGGATATGATAAGTTATACCTATATAAGGGCATGAATCGGGAAAATTACACTAGAGCCCTAGATACGTTTACAACAATTCCCCGCAACTGACCAGTTGACCAGTTCCAGCCGAGCCTTCCCTGGACCCTCTGCTGGGGTGAGTCCTAACCCTCAAGTGGTGTACCCACCTTCCAGGTCCTGGACACTTGACTGGTGCTAGAGTGTACTTCTCCTGTCCCTAACCTGCAAGAAGTGGGACTTAAAAACTTTTTGCCAACTTTCTGCCGGGAAAACTGATGGAGACCGGGATCGCAGTTGAAGCCGAAGCCATCGACTTCGAATTGCTGGTTGGCTTCAACTTTCCAGTTTGCTCAGCTGAACAAAATATGACTTTCAGAAAATTTTCTAAGTTTGAATATAGAGGGCTTCATTGGGACCAATGCAGAGCAGCATCTAATGGACTTTGAGGCCTTTCCAGGAACATACTATGGACTTCGCCCACTGAGGACTTTGTCCACTTTGCAACGACTACACCAGGACCCTGCAACCCACTGTTACTAAACCCCGCTCTATATCCAGCCTGCCCCACTGACAACTTGTTGACCACTACTTTTTATTCATAAACGTTTCTGAGTCAGAAGGTAAACTTTTCACCAGGATGAACCTGATCCCTGTGTCCGACCCATATTTCATTATGGTTGGCAGTAACGTTTGACTTTGACCCTGTCTAGCACGACTGATGACCAAGGTTGATGCTGTTTGCTTTTTGTCCCTATTTTTAATTCAACCTTTAAAAATTCATATCTCCAGTTCTGCTTTTTGGATTATTGTTAATTTAGTGTCTATTTATTAATTAAAATATTCTTTGTTTTTCTAAACTGGTTTGGGATTTTTCTTTTGTAGTGTTTTCACGTTATTAATGTTAGAGTGCTGCCTAAATACACATTGGCTCTAACTTAAGCCTGATTATTATGTGCCAAGCTACTAGATGGTTAAGTACTTTAGTGGTTCAGGTTGACAAAGAGTGTGATCAGTATTTGAGGTGGGTTATCCCACCCTCAACTAATACTTCAATTTCTTACAATAATTGTACTCTACTATTGAGATGCTGTGTTTAGTTTAAAAATAGGCCTGGGTGTAATTTGTGTAATTTCCTTTTGAGGAAATTACCCAAAGTTACCCAAAATTTCACACAATTATACATCACTATGCAAATTGCCAGCTTTGACATTTTTTATTTTTCTTTAGCGTGAAATGCACCAGTGCATTCATTGTTGCCACAAGATTGCATTCGCTGTAAAATATAGCACAAAATTGCACATGACGTGAACAACAGCCTCTTGCTTTTGGGTCAGCATGTTCTTCCTGTACTGCCACAATAGGATTTATAAAGTATCAATTATGCAACGTGGCATAATGCCATGATCTCAGGGATTTTGTGCAACAATCATAATGGAATATGTTTAATAAAAAAGAAGAAAGAAATCCAAACAAAAGAAAGCTCTGGGTGCAGATTGTTAACATCAAGTTTACGGCAAAATCCTCACTAATGTTCCTGTGAACAAAGCAACCCCAGTTGCTGTAATGTAATTTGGTTAGTGTCATTTGTTAGTTCATCTGTGCCTTTGCATTTGCACTCCTAGGGCCTGATTCACAAAGGTAAACTTTCACTTTTGTGTAAGATTACGACTGTTTGCTATTCACACAGGTATTTTACGAGTAGTATCTTTTTGACTGGTTAGTCTCCGCACTTAAAAAGATAGGACCAGTGGCTGGTGACATTTGGAAAGTGGTGGGGCATAAAAGTTGGACATAACTTTTATGTAACAAGCGAAGTAAGCAAGTTTAATAGACAAATATGGGGTCTAAGGGAGAAGGGGGATCAGGGGGGGGCTCCTCCTGAGAAAAAATTGAAAAGAGATTAGCAAATGCTGAATTTTAAAGCAAATTAAATTAGTGAGAAAGCCTGGTTTATAAAGCAGTGGAAACGTATAGTCTTGAAATATTCAAGACATGTTAAAAACTGTCACATAGCTTACTGAATTAATCTGTTTAACAAGTATTGTGATGTGCAAATTTTACAGCCCAACAATTTCAAGCTCTTTAAAGTGTGTGCTTGCCCAGTGTCTTGCAATGAATGCGGCAATTACTTTGGAAATAAATACCCTAACCAGACTTCAGGTTGCACCCACAGCTGCTGGCTGCAAGCAGTCATATAGAAATATATGCAGACAGGTTTTTAAGTGGGATGTAAAAAGTGGGGGCTCTCTAAAAGGGAACATGTAAAATAAATTTGTGTGATTCCCATAGTGTGCCAACCAACAGGTATTTCCGTTACTCTCAGATGTTGTTGCATCCAGAAATATAGCACAACAACAGATATACACCTAAAACCTTTCCAGTACTATTGGCTTGGTCAATAGTCGTCAGCTGTTTAAGATAAATGAGTAATAATACAAATTTCCCCTTCGAAAAATCAATCAGACATACATAATTCTTTAATTCTTTCAACCAGACAGCAACACTCTCTTCACATTCCTCAATTTTTTTTATTTAAAACTGTACCACACAGATATTATATTTGCACAAAATTCAAAGATAACTTACACCATGATATAGAATACCCAGTTTTAATGTTATAAGGTGCGTCTTCTACACATTACAGATATACAGCATAGAGGCATCCCAATTCAAATGTACATCCAATGATTTCCATCCCTCAATACGGCGCAAATAAAAAAAGATTATGAAAAGCCTTAGTAATAAAACAATCATTCTGCAATCATATAAAAAAGGTACACTTTAAAAACAGGGGGCTAATATGCAAGACAGATTTATATCTGATTGATTTTCCCACGGGGAGAATTATTTTATTACAGAAACAGTGCTCTTTCACCTTGGTTGCAGAGCTCCACTCTTTTGTCTGGTAAGATAAGTGAGTGAAAACAATATTTTGTTATAAATAACTAACATTGCAAATGTTTCAATTCTGAAACTGTGAGACTGTGAATTAAATATTATTGAGGCCTGTGGAAGGATAATTAGCCTTCAGTTATGTTAGCTGTATTTTAGATATGTATGCGCGTTTTCTCTGCACATCTCGTCCATCTGCTCATTTTCAACCTCATCTCTTTCTTCTTCAGCACCCTCTTTCTCCTCTTCCCCAAATGCACTTCCTCACATGATGTCACTTCACCACCGCCAAACATACACTGCACTGACTCACATTTAAGCACTCTATTTTCTTTTACTTTTTCCTTGTAAATATTTTGACATCTGTGTACCCCTTTCACACACATTTCAATTGCAGCTGGTATACATAACCATTGTTCTGTGTGCTCTGCAGAGAGGCCAACCCCCTGACATGCACTTTGCTTTGCATTTAGCCTCAATGCCAGAGTTCTCAATCAAAGCCCCTCATAAGCACCTGACACAACTCAAAGTATGCACTATACAAGCGTAAGAAGATTTGTGAAAAAAATACAGAAACGCAGCATGATGAAATAGCTAACACTCTTGAGGAATTTAACATTAAGTAAAACGTGAAATAAAAGAGGAACTAAATCTCTGACACACATTTGTACATACACACACACAGTAACACAATCAAAACACTAAAAAAGAAGTCTACACCATTTTAGAAAAATATCCAATATTTATCTGAGTGAAACAAGACCAAAACTGCAAAATCCAACATACACAAGTAAAGAGATCTCTAATAAAAAGATTAAGCAAAATTAGTCCATACAAATGAATAGATGCGTTCGTTTTTAGCACAAAGTCCCTTAGCTGCGTAAAAAATAAAAGAAAGTGCCTGGCGCAGGGGTGGTGAGGCGCCGTAAAAGTTAATCATTGCGTCAGTTCCTTACTACACAGGGAAGGTATGCGTTGGTTCTTTACTAGCAGGGCAGGGGATATGTTGGTTCCTTATGGAAAGGGGAGATGATGCGTTGGTTTCTGGACACGCCCCCTCGGTTCCTTACTGCAGTACAGTGTCGATGAAGAATTGGCGCCCAGGGACGATGCGTTGAAAATCCAGATGTGCTGCTTTGATGTGACAGTGGGGAAGCAGGTGCTGCACCGATCTTTTGCAGCGATGCATCAATAAAACAGGTGCTGGGAGTTGATGAGTGGATTTTCTCCTTAAGATCACCAGGTTACACTTCCAAGGGCCCAGGAACTGGATTTGGCACCACTTGGCAAGTCAGGACTCTCAGCAGAAGAGCCCAGGCACTGGCAGATGAAGTCTTTGATGGCCCTGAGCCTTCTTGACAGGAGGCAAGCACGCAAAAGTCCTTGGAGAACCTTGGAAGCAGGGTGTAGAAAGCCACTCCCAGGACAGAAGCAGCAAGCAAACAGGCCAGCACAATAAAGCAACAGGCAGTGTCAGGTCACCCTACAGCATCCAGCTCTTCTTCCTGGCAGAATGTCCTCAGTCCAGAAGGGTTCCAATACTTGTACCCCTTTCTGTCTTTGAAGTAGGCAAACTTCAAAGGAAAGTATTTGTAGTGCACTAGACCCTGCCTCTCCCTGACGGGCTCCAGATACACTACTGGGGGGTGGAGACAGCTGTGTGTGAGGATAGGCACAGGCATATCAATGTGTCAGTGAAAACTACTCCCACCACTGTAGCTCAGGAAGGCCCATCAGCCTAGTGATGGCCCATTAGGACAGGGCCGGACTGAGAACACAAAGCAGCCCTGGCAATTCTATTGGATCGGAACCTGGTGGGGGAGGGAGGGGTGGATGCACAACCGGCCTCCCCTGTAACAAAAGTGGACCCCACTGCTCCATAACCGGTCCACACCTTTCCAACCTACCGTAAAATCACCTGATGCCTGCTACGCAGGAGGGGTGCAGGGGGTGCTAGTTTGAAGCACTGCTGCTACTTTTGTTACAGGGGGCCTATATTGCAGTGCTGCTACAAAATGGGCCCCCGCCGCTACAAAACCAGCCCCACCCTTCCAGGCCACTGGGAAAACACCAGATGCCTGCTACGACCAGTCCAGCCCTGCATCAGGATATGCAAGGCACACCTCATCTCCCTTTGTGTGACTGTCTAGAGTGAATGCATAAGAGCCCAAATGCCATCTAACCAAGGCGTGTATTCTACAGACAGGCAGAGGCACAGCATGGTTAAGCAAGAAAATGCCCACTTTCTAAAAGTGGCATTTTGAAACACGCTATTTAAAAAACAACTTTACCAAAAGATGTATTTTTAAATTGCGAATTCAGAGACTCCAAACTCCAAATCTCTATCTGCTTCCAATGGGAAATTACACTTAAAAGATATTGCAAGGCAATCTCTTTGTTACCCTATGGGAGAAATAGTCCTTGCAATATTGAAAAATGAAATAAGTAGTGTTTCACTATTAGGACATGTAAAAGACGCCAGTGCTTGCCAGGTCAAAATGCCAGTGTATAACTGCACGCACAGACACTGCAGTGGCAGATCTTAGACATGTATGCAGAGCTACTCAAGTGGGTGGCACAATCAGTGCAGTAGGCCCACTGGTAGTATTTGATTTACACACCCTGGACACACCTGGTGCACTTTACTAGGGACTTCTTATTAAATCTAATATGCCAGTCATGGCTAAACCAGTCACCAATACATTGTACACAGGGAGCACTTGCACTTTAGAACTGGTCAGCAGTGGTAAAGTGCCCAGAGTCCTAAAACCAGCAAAAAAGACAGAAAATACAGGAGGAAGGCAAAAGGTTTGAGTATAGCCCTGCAAAAAGGGCCAGGTCCAACAGTGTTTCATACACTGGCCCCATATTTTATGGAACTTCCTTGGGCAACCTCTGACCTGTTTATGTGACCTTTGTCACCACCAAGTAGAAAACCAACCCTGCTTTCTATTCTCTGAGGGTCGTCTGCTCTAGTGCCCCCCAGTGTTTAGCCACATCACTTCTGGCCACTATCAGACCCAGATTAATGAAAAGTAGCTTGGCTTGGGGAACATCGACCTCTGTCGGAATTCCTAATAGTATATATTTGGGGTCTACAAGGATAGTTTCACCCAGTATCTTATTCAACTCCCATAATATGTCAGTCCAATACCCTTGTATCTTGATACATTCCCATAATGGGTGTAGGAAAGATACCTGCACTTTGCCACATCAGAGACAATTGGGTGACTCAACCCTGGACATTCTATGTAAGCAGGCCCTATCGTAGTACACCAGATAAAGGATCTTAAATTGAATCAATCTTAACCTGGATTTGATTGCTGTTTCTCTTGGTTGCATAAGGGCCGCACCCCAGTCTGTGTCATATAGCTCCCCTACATCATTCTCCCACCTGTTTCTCAATCTCAGTAGTTTGTTGGGCACATCATTATTAATTGTTTTGTAAGTCCAAGAAACTCATTTGGCCTCTATTTCACCCTGGGGCTGTCTCCCCTCTAGTGGGGCGTATTCAGGCATGTCTGTAGTGTTTCATTTTTCTGCTCTCCATGCATGTTTGAGTTGTAGGTATTTAAAGTATTGTGTTCCACTCAGTTGGTATTCTTTTTGTAATAAGTTAAACGAGATCAGGGTCTCTTCTTCCAGGAGGTCACCCAATTTGGATGTCCTATTAGTGTCCAAGGCAGTGTATCCCTTTAGTTTCCCTATTTCATTCAGCAGTGTCCCTACCCATAGGGGTGCTCCCTGGGTGACCCTTCCTTCTGTCCCATCCTATATACTTCCCTGCTTTTGTCCAGGCTTCTATTGTTGTCTGTGTCGTGGGTTATAATTTACGTGCTGCGACCTCCCCATGCAAGTTTTGTAGATAGGAGTTGGATTGGAATTGGAATATCTCCAGCCAGTAAGTAGGTCATCTGCGGGTGCGTGGCACCAATCACTGATCACTACTAAGTGTGCTGCCCAGTAGTATGCTTGTATGTCTTGAAGGGCTATCCCCCCATTGTACTGGTTCCTCTGTAATGTTTTCAGAGCCACTCTTGCTGGTTCTCAGTTCCATAGCAGTATTCAAACTTCCTCGTCTATTTTAATTAAGATCTCTACTGACACTTTGTGGTAGGTGTTTTCGAATATGTAAAGGAGTTTGGACAGAGTTATCATTTTGTACATGGCAGCCTTTCCCAGTAGCATGAGGGGCAGAACTCTCCATCTTTCCATGTCCTTGTGGAACTCTGCAAGACTGCTCTCCCTGTCCGACATCATGTATATTTGCCCAAGTATTGAAATCCTCTCCTGTCTATATGTAGGTTTTGTGGGAGGACGAGTTTGTCTAGATGTATCCCCATCGGATATAGACACTATTTGTACCAGTTTATCGTGTACTCTGTGAGCGCCCCATATTGTTTGAAGACCCTGAACACTTCCGGTAGTGTTTCAGTTGGGCATGTGACATACAAAAGGGTATCATTTGCGTAGAGTAAAATCTGCTCATCTTCCGTCTCTTCCACCCCACCTTGGAAGCCTGCTATACCTGGATGTGCCCGTATTATGCAAGCCGGTGGCGCCAGCACTAGGACAAACAGTAGGGGGTACAGGGGGCAGCCATGTCTTGTTCCCCTCCCTATGGGAAAGTCCGTTGAAATCTCACTGTTAACTCTAATGTTTGCCACTGGATTCCGGTATAGAGGCTTTACCCAAGCAAAGAATTTGGGTCTAAACCCAAACCTCTTTGGGTCCAGCATCATAAAAGGCCAGTGAACAGCATCAAATTCCCTCTCAGCATCTAATGACAGGAATATGTGTGGGTCTTCCCTCTTTCTGACTGTGTCTATCCATTTGTAGAGTCTTTCTGAGGTTGAATCTTGTCAGCCTTTTGGGCATAAAGCCTGATTAGTCTTTATGGATCAGAAGGGCGATAACTGCTAACAAGCGTTTGCTAATATTGTTGCCAACTTGTTTGTTTCAATGCTCAAGAGCGAGATTGGATTATAGGAACTACATTTGGTTGCAGGTTTCCCTGTTTTATGGATCAACACTATTGTGGCAGGGTTAAGGTCTGGCAGGAGGGTTCCTTCTTTCTTTGCTGTTGTATACATTTTACACAAGTGTGGACCTAAGAGCCCAACATGTTTCTTGAAGAATTCACCCAGCATCCCATTTGGGCCTATGGTTTTTCCTGTCTTGAGTCTATCAATGGTGGCCAGAACCTCCGGAAGTGTTGTCTTCCTGCAATGTTGCCCTGTCTTTTAGTGTTAAGGTTGGGATGGGCACCTCATGTAGAAAGTCCCGTATTTGGGTTGAAACGGCTGGAGGTTGGGCCTTATAGAAGACTCTGTAGTATCTTGTAAATTCTTGGGCTATCTCTTGAGCCATGTCATGTTTCTCCCTGGTCCCCTGTTACTGTGTGGACTCATCATGATTCTGCCTGTTTTCAACCCAGCCATGCCAGTAATCGTCCTGCTTTGGTGCCCTCATCATATATACCGTGTTGTATGGCAAGAATCTGTACATTTGCTTCATTATGAGCAAGTGCTTGGTACTCCTTGTGGAGTACCGCTGTCTTGCATAGGGTAGCTGGATCAGGTTGACTTTCTAACTCTAAGAGGAGTCTTCCTAGTGATACCAAATCTCGTACTTCTCTCTTCCTTTCATGAGCTATGATGCTTTGCACCCTGTCCCTTAGTACTGTTTTGTAAGCCTCCCATAGGGGTTTTTTTTTGTTTAAATTTGTTTATTGGGTTTTTGTTTGCATTTGATAATCATCATGACAGTAATTATGAAATAAAGACAATGCATGACCATAGATACATAGTTTCAGATATTATCGCTTAGCGGTCTCCCTACTCCAGGGAACCCATGCCTCCCGACCCCATCCAACCGTGTGTTCCAGTAGCGTCCACCTCCAAACCCTCATGGGGCCCCCAGTATGCCCCCTAGGGGGGGCCAGTACCGTCTGTGGTGTGCGGCCTACTGTCGTCAGCGAGGTGTTGGACTCGTGATGTGGCAGTTGTTGCGTGGGTGTCCCACAGAGCAGTGGCTATGTCGGCGTGATCCGCCGGTGCATATGCTGCCGTGTCGTTGTTATCTGTAGGTCTTCCCAATTAACCATAGGTGGGGGGATGGTCCCCCTGATCTAAACTTACTAACTTTTCCAAGATCTTCGGGATGAACTGGGCAACGAGGGGGGGAGAGTCTAGGGAGTGAGCAGAGGGGAGAGGGTCGCTGCCTCGGGGTACCGTGGCGGCACCCCTGGATCTCAGAGATTGGCTGTGTGTGGGGAGTTATTGACATGCGTTAGATCACAAGTGTTACGGGGGCACTGCTACAGGCGGTGATCTGGTAGGGTTTGTAACTGTGTCATGGGGGTGCGGGGGTCGGTGTGGCTAGGCGTGTCTGAGACTGCGAGGCCATGGGTGATGCATCGGGGTGTGTCGACTGTGCAAATTTGTACATTAATTGAGCCCACTCTAAGGATATGGGGTGTTTGCGGTGTCCCCGTACCTCCTCCTCCCGGAGCTCTGCCTTGCCCCATTTATGCACCGCACCTATCCACGCTGCTTCCGGCGGTCCCGTGGGGGACCTCCAGTGCATGGCTATTCCCCGTTTCACCAGAAGGATGGCCAGTGAGAGGAATCGATTCTGTACCTTCCCGGTTTTCCGTCTACGGAAGATCCCGAGCGCGCATGCCTCCCATGTGGTCATAGTCGTTATGGCCGTAACCTCTGCAAGGGTTCGATGGACTGTGTCCCAGAATCCCTGGAGTGTGGGACAATCCCAGAACATGTGTCTGAAATCCGCTCCTGGGGCATGACAGCGGGGGCACTCGAAGTGAGTGTTGGGGAAGAAGCGCTGCAGGCGGTTCGGTGTGAGGTTTGCCCTGTGGAGGACGTGGAATTGTATGTTACGGAATTTGGCGTTCCGGGACACCTTTTTGGGGTATTCCAGGGCCGTGCTCCATTCTTTATCGTGGACCACTCTGCCGATGTCCGTCTCCCACTTCTGGCGCAGGGGTTGGAGGGATGGGAGGAGTAGTGACCGTACCGCCTTATAGAGCCAGGATACTAGGTGTCGCCCTACCCCCATGTGTAGAAGCGTGTGGATCACTGGATGTGGTGTGGGGTCCCCTTCATCCGGATTCCAAAACCTACGACTGCTGTCTATAAGTTGCCTATGGAGTACAAATTGTCCGGGGGGGAGATCGTACTGCTCCATCATTTGTGCAAATGTTTTTAGCTGTCCGTCCTCAAATAAAGATTCTACCTCCGTGACTGACAATTCTGTCCAGACTCGGAGCATTCCTTGAGTGTAATATATGTCTCCATGTGGAAAGCCCACCAATGGCAGCAGGGGTGAATATGGCGGTTGTGTTTTGGACATGCGATGGATACGCATCAGGCAGGTGCGGGCTGTAGATAGGTGTAGTGGCCGAGGTCGTATAGGCTTAGTGCCCTGCACCAGCATTCGATGGATTGCTGGTTGAGGCAGTGGGCCATTGGTTATGATAGTCTCTCCTATGTGGCGCCCTGCTGTCCAGTAGGACAGCCATTGAAGCTGGGCCACCAGAAAGTACGCCTCGAAGGCCGGCGCTCCCAGTCCTCCCTCCGTGGTGGGCAGGTAAAGTGTGGACAGCGCCACACATCGCCGACCTCCGCCCCACACCAGCTCCGTCAGGAGGCTGTTCAGTTCTGTAAAGAACGATCGTGGCGGGATCACCGGGAGGTTCACGAAATGATATAGGAGCCTGGGGACCATGACCATTTTCGCCAGGGCCACGCAGCCGATAGGTGCCAGCGGAGCGTTTTCGAGAAGCTCACCGCCAACCGTAGTCCGGCCAAGGCCTTACAATGGTTTCCCTCATATATGTCTTCTGGGGTGTGGTACAACCGCACTCCTAAGTAACGGGGGGCTTCCGCATTCCATGCTAGCGCCCGAGTGCCTATTTGGGCTTCGAAGGGGGCCATGTGGGGGCTCAGCGGGTACAGAGAGGATTTCCCCCAGTTAACCTTAAGGCTCGAGACGACCGCAAACTCCTCCAATGTCCTCCAGATGCAGGACAGGTCGCCCGTAGCGTCCCTGACATAGATTAAAAGGTCGTCTGCGTACAGGGACACACAGTGCAAGTGTGTGCCAGGGGAATTCCCCAGTTCTCACCCTCCTGACGGACGCCGGCGTATCGCTAAGGGTTCAACCGCCAGGGCGAACAAGAGGGGTGACAGCGGGCACCCTTGCCTGGTCCCTCTCTCCACCCCGAACTCCTGTGATATGTAGCTGCCCATCCGGAATGTGGACGTGAGCTGTGTGTAGAGGAGCCTAGTGTATGCGGTCAGGCGAGGGCCAAAGTTGTTTTTCCTGAGGACCTCGAACAGGTATGGCCATAGGAGAGTGTCAAATGCCTTTTCGAGATCTAATATGAGGCAGGCTGCGTTGGGGAACCGTTCACTCGTCATGTCTTGAACATGGAACAGTCTGCGGAGGTTGTTGGATGTGTTGCGGTTTGGCACAAACCCATTCTGGTCGGGGTGGACCAGCTGGGGTATGACCGGGGCGTATATATCCGCCAGCATTTTACCCATGATTTTGCAGTCCGAGTTAAGCAGCGTAATTGGTCTATAAGATGATGGAGCTGGGGGTCTCTGTGTGGTTTCAGGAATGAGACTATTACCCCTTCCCTGAGGGATCGTGGCAAGGCCCCCGCCACGAGCGCGTCATTTAATACAGTAGTCAATCGTGGGGCCAGGAAGGCCGAGAACGTACTGTAGTATTCAATGGGGAAGCCATCCAGACCTGGGACCTTATTCCTGGCTAGTGCTCCTATCGCTACTTTGATCTCGGTAGGTGTTATTTTTTGGTCGAGGTCCTTCTGCATTTCCGGCGAGATTTGGGGGATTGGGAGCGTGAGGAAGAAACCGTCTGTCGCGTGGGTGTCTTGCTGGCTCAGGGCTTGGTATATGTGTGAATAATATGTGTAGAAGACTTGCATGATTGCTAGTTGGGAGGTTCAGAGCCGACCGAACTGGTCTATAAGTTCCGTGATGGGTTGCAAGTCGGGCTCTTGTCTAGCTAACCAGGCCAGCAGGGTCCCCCACCTATTGCCCTCCCGGTGTACCCTGGCTGCATAGTTCCGGAAGTTGTATTTACACAAATCCCTCAGTGTTTCAGCGTATTTTGTTTTGGCCTCAGCTACGCGCTCCTGGGTCGCGGCGCCGCGATCAACCGCCTTTAGCAGGGTAGCCAACTCGCATTCTGCATCCTGTAGTGTGCGTTCTAGGACCTTGCGCACCCCCACCACCTGTTGTATGCAGTGGCCCCTCGCTGTCACTTTGTGTGCGTCCCACTCTATGAGGCTAGAGGATGCGGACCTTGCGTTTAAATTGAAGTGTTCCTGCAGATGTTCCCCGTGATCGTGTGTGAACACCTGATCTGTGAGACACTCCCAAGGGAGTTTCCACGTCGGTACTGGGGGGTGGGGTGGTTTCCATCTAAGGGTCAGCACATGAGCGTCATGATCTGAAAGTACTCTTCCGAGATAGTCTGCGGGTTGTACTTTAGTATGCAGAACTGCCGAGCAGAGGAATCTATCGAGACACACTCGGAGGTCGTGTGGTGTGGGATGGAATGGAATGAATAAAGTTTTGTAGTAGGGTGTAATGCCCTGCATGTGTCAGTCAATACTCAGTGTTGCACCCATGTATTGAAGAGTTCCGTTTGTTTGTGAAGCGGTGAGCGCTGTGGCGGGGGTCGGGAATGGTCAAGGATCGTATCTAAGACACAATTATAATCTCCTCCCAGTATCCAGGGGGCATGAGTGTGGTGTGCCAGCGTTTTCGTGAGGTGATTCCAAAATACGTGTTGCTCTACATTAGGGGCGTATATGCTGCCTACTAGGATTGGCTGCCAATCTAATTGTCCCTCTAGCAGTACATAACGTCCCTCCTTATCTACCACCCTGTTCTGCTCTTTAAAAGGTACGCCCCGTCTGACCCAAATCAATGCCCCCCTGGCGAATGCAGAGTACCCTGTGGCGCATACTATGCCCCTCCATTTTTTCTGAAGCCTTCCAACTTCCGTCGGCGTCAAGTGGGTCTCTTGCAAGAGGGCTATGTGGGCCTGCTATCTTTTCAGATATGCGTATACCGCGTAGCGCTTACTCGCCGTGTGTAGACCTTTAACATTTAAGGTGATGAATGTGATGTCTGTATTAGGGATTTTTCGTCATGTGTTATGGTTAGTTGTGAGGTCGGTCGTCCCATCTCCCACTGCCCAGAACCAGATCCATTCCCGATTTCATATTTTCCCCATACATGTGTAGTCAGAGACCATCTGTCCGCTCTCGCTAGGGTATCGGGGATAAATGGGGGGGGGGGGGGGGGGGTGGAACAAGAACAATGCCTGGGAAACAGTCCCAACAAAAGGGGCCTAATGCTTGGCGCAATAAGTCCAATCCGTACATCTCGTACTGTCTCTAGTTCGTTTGATGGGGGGGGGGACTTCTGCGCTGTCATGCAGGGTCTGGCCGCCTGTGACATCGTGTCTCTGTGGGTGTAGTCGCTGCTGCTTTTACCTTAGTCGGCGAGTCACGATGTCCCCCGTTGGTTAACCCGTATGGGTTTCCTGGTCTTACCACAGTCTGGGCTCGCCGCTTTCAGATGAGCGTGTCCGCCGTCTGCGGAGTTACCAATAGCGGAGAGGCTGAGCCGTCCCTGGATGTGCGGGTGTCACTCTGATCACCTTCGTCAGATGTAAAGATGTGGGGGCCCCGATCTTCCTCCGGGTCGACTTCTGTCCGCAGGACCTCCGTCGCCGCCTGTAGGGCCCTCCGTCGATCCGCTATGATCTGCTCCAGGTCTGGGCCCCTCTGGAGTTGGGAGTCGAAGGGCGGTTAATTTGTTTGAGGGTGACTTTCTTAGAGCGCAGCCTGCGCCTGCTGGATGAGGAGCTCGACGGCGTAGACCCTCGCTCTGACTGAGCTTGGTTGTGATGGTCTAACCAGCGCCTCGCCTCCGCTGGGTCGGTGAAGAAGTGTATCGAGCCTTCATATATGATTTTGAGGCAGGCCAGAAAGAGGAGGGCATATTGTATCTTGCGTTGGCGCAGGGTTTGCTTCACCGCCTGGAATGTGCCACGTTGGCGTTCTACCGCTTGGGAGTAGTCAGGGAACACCATCACGTTCTTATCCTCTACCCTGAGTACTTTCGCTTGTCTGGCCGCCCGCAGGATCGTGTCCCTGTCTTGGTAGTGTAACAGTTTTAGCATAAAAGGTCTGGGCGGGAGGCCAGCTGATGGTCGTCGGGCCGGAACCCTATGTGCTCGTTCCACGGAGAAGAATGGTGTGAGATCTTGGGTCTGGGTGAACGTCTTTATCCATGTTTCAATGTACTGAATGGGGTCCGTCCCCCTCCACTCCTTCCGGCAGGTTGAGCAGGCGTATGTTACTCCGACGGGAGCGCCCCTCCAAATCGTCCGCTTTGCGTTCCAGAAAGTTAACTTTATCCTGCAAATCTTTGATAGCTTTTTGGTTAAGCTGGACTTGTGGTTGCAGGTCGTGCAGCGTTTGTTCCTCCTGGTTCACCCTATCCGCCAATTTTCTGTGGTCATCCCTTAGGAGGGAGATGTCTGAGGCTAGTTCTCCAAATTTGGTCTCTATGGACATCCGGGAGTATTCAATAGCCGCCAACACTCTGTCAAGCTTTGTGGACATATCTATCTCCTGCGGTGGCCCTCCGGTCCTTAGCTTGTGCGAGGGGCCCGGGGAGGGGGAGTGCCTCTGGGCTTGCGCTGGCGTCATATTCAGTATTCTCTGAGGTCTCCCCATTGATGACGCGGGTGGTCCGCCAGCCCAGAATGGCCCACCGTAGACGTTGCAAACCGCGTACCCCCGTGAGTCACGTCCCTTATGGCAGCGTCGTCAGGGGAATCACTCGACCCCGGTCACACAGTTCCCCACAGTGATGATTTCCACGGCCACTCACCCCGCCTGGCGATCCGATACCGGCGTGCCGGAGCTCCCCCCGCCGCACTCCCACGTGGGCCTGTTCCAGCGTTGCGCTCGTGCTGCAGGTCGACACCGAGTCCCCACTCGCCCCGCGTGTGTCGCCTGACGTGCTCTGGGTTGGCCAGGCGGGTCGGGCCGGGAGTGCCCGCTGCCGATGTGTTCCCGCTCGACTCAGCTCTGCCGCCCGGTGGGGGGGGCGATACCGGAAGTTCTCAGGCGCTCACTGACTGCTGCTTGGGCCGCCGGGGGCCTTGGTGCTAATGGTTACACTCGGGGGCTTCCCAGGCTGGTCCCAGGTACTTCAGGACCGTCGGTATCGGGGGTGTGTATGCCCTCCCGGCTGCTTGTCTGGTGTGTCCGAGGTGTTCAAAGGTGGTCCAACAACCGGGGAGCTCCGGTATCGTCGCCCCCGATCCGCGGGTTCACAGGGCCTCACCGTCTGGCTCCTCCTTGATGCAAATTGTGTGGCGCCGTTTTCGGGCTGACCTGTGTGGCCGCTACCGTGTCACCGCACCGGCACCCCACCGGGTCCCCGCGGTCTCGGGGCTGCAGGAGCGCATTGAAGGGCGCTCACAGGGGTGTCCGCAAGTGTCTCTCCCTTGGGGGCCAGCTCGCCCTTCTCTGCTGGTTCCACGAGCACTTCAGGTTCAACGGCTCACCCGGGCGGGTCCGGGATCGGGATGTCTCGCCACCGTCCAGAATTGGGGCGACAGCGTCTGCAGGGCGCCCGGGGTGTCAGCTGTTGCTCGACTGGGGGAAGCGGATCCTGCTCCCCGGAGGCTGGCTCCCGTGTCCAGGAGTCTCCGGCGTTGTTAGCTGGGCGCCGCTATTTTGAGTGGGTCTCGGCGGCGGCCGCCTCGGGTCACTCTGGGCTCACCGTGGCTGAATGGTCCCCTGCATCAGCGCTGGAGGCGTCTACCGGCTATCCTCACTGGGACGAGGGGTATTTTGCGGGCATTCTGGCAGTATATACCCTTGGTGTCACGGGCAGCCGTCCAGAGCACTAGAAGAGTGCGTCCGCCATCTTGGCTGGCTCGGCCACGCCCCATAAGCCTCCCATAGGGTGATGGCTGACTCTACTGTGTCTTTGTTTTCTTTAAAGTACACATCTGTGAGTACTCTGAGTTCACTAGAGACTGTCTAATCTCTCAGTTTGCATGCATTCAATCTCTAACTCATACCCTGTCTACGATGACAGTGGGCCCAGTGTAATACAGAGGAGAGAGTGGTCAGATAGGCCTCTTGCTAGGCATTCTGTTTTTTCTACCCTCCCGACCTCCTCCGCCAGGGTGAAAATGTGTGCTCCCGAGAAGCAGGGGAATTTTCTTTCCTCAGGATGAGTGCGGCGCCAGGGCTCAGAGAGTCCCATGGATATCACAAACCTAGCTGGTCGTGTCTCTCTTGTGTTTGCTGAGGCTGGGCTTTAGTGATCTAGTTCTATGCTGAGTACGTCATTAAATTCACCCCCTATTATGTGCATAGTGGAACCATCTCCTAGTAATTTCCCTGCTACTTTGTCCATAGTGAGTTTTTGTAGTCTTATAGAGGCATACACGCTAATGAGGGTTACACTTCTTCGTCCCCACATCCCTTAGACTACTGCGTATGTCTCATTCGGGTCTAGCCAGAATTATTCTGTTTGGAAAGAGAATGTCCTCCTAATCAGGAAGGCAACCCCCCACACACCTGTAGTGAATCCTGCATCTTCTGGTGTTACATAAGCCCCTCTACCCAGAAATTTACAGTGGGTGCCCCATAAGTGGGTTACCTGTAGTAATACTACGTCTGGTTTCATTCTCCTAATGTAAGCATCCGTTAGCCCATGTTTTATTCTATTACCTAGCCTGTTTACGTTCCAGATCAATATAGAATATGTTTTAACTTCTTGCACTTCTGCCACACCAATCTTCTAATGTTATCGCTGTCTGATCGCCGTTCCTACCATCACCATCTCTGTGTCTCTGTGCATGTCCAACCCAGCTCAAAAACCCCTTTAATTTATATCCCCTTCCCCTCCCCACCCCTTTCCGCTGCCTCACTAGGCTCCCTGTGTGTCAACGTAACAACTATGTCGTGAGTCAGGCCTGAGACGCCTGTGGCACACCCATGCATGTCTTAAACACCCACCACACTGATCCGTAACATAAAAATGTCAATAAAACCTATACCTAAAACAACAGAAGGGAATAAGAGTCATGAAAAACAAAATGAAAAAGGATAGGTGAGAACACACTTCCAACGGTTGTTGAAAGTCTCTTGGGAGGGCCGTGTTGTGTGAAGGCCACTCGGCTTCTGTAGCTTTCCATGGCCCATCTTAAAGGTCAGCTATGACGTCCATCGTGTGCTGTGTCTTTTTTCCTGAGTTGGGGAATTCCGGGCCAATGAGTCTCTCTCTCTCTATGTCTTTAATTGCAGCCATCAGAGGATGATTGTCCTCAAAATCCAATAAGGTCCCTCGGTCCGATAAGTCTGGCATAGTCATTCACTAGGTTTGCCCTTGTTTGGTCTATTTTCTAGTTGCCATGTGGGACAGTTCTACTTTTATGACCGTAAAGCGACCGGAGTGTAGGTCTCATCCCCTAGCAGGAAGGGATGTCCTCGGAAATTTCCTTTTTGCAGTAGCAGTTCTGGGTTTCTTTCCCTGTCTTGGAGTCATGGGGCCTGGCCTTCCTGTTCAAGCAATGTGGCCGATTCCCCCTTCTCCTCTCAGCGCCCTGGGGGGGAGGTCTTTCTTCTAGCGACGTCCATGTCTCCTCCAGGGATTGGAAGAAGAGCGCTTTGTCTTCATAGAGGACTTTATGTTTTTCTGGGAAAAGTAACATGTATTGCAGATGCACGGCCCTTATTGTTTTTTTTACCCAGTTGAAGGTCTGTTCCCACTTCTGTATCTCCCTAGAATAGTCAGGTAATAGCATGATTTTGCGGTTGTTGTATTGAATATCTTCCTGTTTCCGTGCCTCTTGCAGTATCATGTGTCTAGCTTGATAATTCAAGTAGTGATTGATTACCATCCATGGTGATGCGCCTGCCGCAGGTTTAGCTGTTAGGGCTAACCCTGGGCTTAGTTCGCGTAGTAGTGCCACACGTAGCTATGCGAAGTGCACTTCGCACTACACAATTACGCGAACTGCATAGTGCACTATGCAAAATGCTGTTCGCACTGATTGCGCAGTGCCTGATGCTTGTCCGCACTGCGAAATCATTGCAAACCACATCTTGCACAGTGCAAGCGGTTGTTTTCTGCTGCTCGAGTAGATTTGTACTCAAGCGGCAGCTTTCTCAACGCGGACTGATCGAGCATACGCGACCACTCGCAAAGAGAAACTGTTGAGAATCTCGCCGGGAGGTTTATTTTCCACGATCGCGATTGGCAACTTGATGTTGCTGATCGCGAACGAGGAAAAAGTCTTGCCGTGATGTTATTTTGCTCGCGGCCGCCAACTTGACGTTGAGGTCCGCGAGCAAGCAAAAAATGCCCGCTATGCTACGTGTTTTTGCACTGTGCTACGCGCAATTCTTGTAGCGAGCAGTTACACAAACTACGCAAAATACGCGAGCGTAGTGTAGTCCTACGCCCAGGGTTAGTTAGAGCCCAATGGGCAATTTCCATGACAAAGCATGAGGAGAAATGCGCCTCAGGAGGGAGTCCTTCAGCTACTTTTCAAGGACGGGAACAATATATGCTCCGTCGGCTCCCTCTGGGAAGCCAATGAGGCATGGAATGTTTCTCCTTGCCCAGTTTTTGGTGTCATCTACTCTCCAGGCCACGTCTTTCACAGTCTCTTGTAGTTCTGTAACTTCCTTACGAAGGTTGTGTGGCACGTCTTCTACTTCTGATATTCATGTTTCTGCGTTAGTGACCCTCCTGAAATATTACGTAAGTCTTGACAAAGCAGAATGACTTCTGAACACACCTTTCCCTATTCATCCTTCAAGGGGTTCTCTTGAGGCACAAAGGACTTGAAGTAGTTCTGCATTGTCAGGCATATTGGATGCCCCTTCTCTTGGCTCTGTTTGAGGAGCTGCAACTTTGGCATATGTGATAGTTCTCCCTTGTTTGGGAAGCCTGGAGTCCTTGTTCTTAGCCATGATGGTTTAGCGAGGTCCCTCATGGCAGTGGACAACAGTATGAAAGAGGCAGCTCTGAAGACACCCAGGTGAGGGTTGGTGTCCGTGCTTTCTCTCCTTGGGATCTGTGTCAAGCAAATTCCTTCTCTTCTCTACACTAGGGCATGTGGCACAGTGCATTTTCAATGTTTTTTCCCCCCTGCGAGGGGTGCCCAGAGGTTCAGAGGTTGTGACTCAGTACAGGTGTTGCAGTGAGGAGTCTTCCATATCCTATCTCTTGCTCGTCCTGCCTCAATTACAGCTGCTCTCTCCACTCCTCCGAATTGTGTATATAGTATCTCCCCTCTGTGCAGGCCTCTCAAGCAGGTCACTTTTTGGGGTCTCTTTTCATTTTGTGGGTATCGTCTTAGCCATGATGGTTTAACAAGGTCCCTCATGGCAGTGGACAACAGTATGAAAGAGGCAGCGCTGAAGACACCCAGGTGAGGGTTGGTGTCCGTGCTTTCTCTCCTTGGGATCTGTGTCAAGCGAATTCCTTCTCTTCTCTACATTGGGGAATGTGGCACAGTGCATTTTCAATGTTGGTGCAATCTGGGATTCATGCCGTTTTCCTCACTTGTCTCTAGGCAGGGTATTCTACAGTTGGGCCCAGTCCAAGTATTTCCCCCCTGCGAGGGGTGCCCAGAGGTTCAGAGGTTGTGACTCAGTACAGGAGTTGCAGTGAGGAGTCTTCCATATCCTATCTCTTGCTCGCCCTGCCTCAATTACAGCTGCTCTCTCCACTCCTCAGTCGTGTGTATATAGTATCTCCCCTCTGTGCCGGCCTCTCAAGCAGGTCACTTGTTGGGGTCTCTTTTCATATTGTGGGTATCGCCAGGTGAGGCAGGGAGGACAACCAATCACCTGGGTCGGTAATAGCTTTGGGGTTAAGATTATCCCTTTGTATCCACCTACCATTACTCCCCACTCCATGTTCATCAGTTTTGATGCATACGTACCAGGACCTGGCCCGCCCAAGGAATTCTTGGTGGTTTTCTGCTGGGCCACTATGCCTATTTTTCCCAGTTTGTTGCCAATGATACTCCCATTATCTCCTTTTTGTGTAGAACTGTCGTAGTTCCCTCCCCTTGGAGCTAACCTGCCTAGTATGGCAGGCAGAACAGTCTGCGAGAGACCTGTATAGCTATTTTGCCGTTTAATGATTTGTGTAGTACTCTGTCATTTCTGGCTCAGGGGTGACTGCTTGGGACTCTGTTTCTAGGAGAATGTTTTGTGTTTTGCTCCACTGTATGCCCCCCAACATCCCCAGCCAGCCTCTTCTTGCACTCATATGGTTTTCTAGGATTGCCACCTCTTCGTATTGACGCCTCTGTGTGGGGAAGGCAGGCTCCCTTGTTATGGCTCTGTGACCATTAGGTATAGCCTCACGAGCCGTCAGTACTTCTGGGGTATGTTGGGCACACTGCCCTGAGGCAGCCAAGGCACTCACCATCGTCTGCCCAACCTGTCGTTCTTCACCTGTGTCTCGGCTACATGCACTCTCTGTCACAGCCCAGCCTCAGCCACGCCTCGCCATTGTGGCCTGAGGTACTCTCGAGTCGTGGCTCCCCATTCTTTATGTCCCTGGAGCAGGGGCTTCTGGCACAGACTCTGGGTGTAAAGTCTCTCTGGAGCCCCCTGCGTATCTGGGTATGGGTCCCTCACCTGAGAGTTGCTGGAGCGGCGAGTTTCCCTCGCTCACCCTCTCTCTCTAGGCGGTCTCAGCCGCACCTGCTTGAGTTAATGCGGTGGGTGCCGACCCCTGTGCCGGATGGATCTTCATGTTCTTCTTCCACTCAGCCTCTGCCCCAGGGTCGATCAGCAGTATTACTTGGCCCATGCAGGGGGTCCCTGATTCTCATTGTCACCAGCGTCTTCCACCTCGCATGGTTCAGTTGCAGCTTGGGGTTTCTGTTACTCTGCCCACCACTGCCATTTTGAGAGTGGCCCCTCCATGTGAGACTGGTGGGATGTTATAATGATTGTGGCGTCTCTGGTGTTTTCAGTTCACCTGGTCGCCAGCTCTCTCTGTTTCCCCACTATACAACTACTTTTATGGGGTCAGATGGCAGGCTTGCTGATATCAGGATTAATGGAGGATTATTTTTGGGCCAGTGGAACCAACAAAGAACGCTGATAGTCTGCCATCTTGCTGACCACTCCCCCAAATAATCGTAAATTTACACGAAATTGTGAATCAGGCTCCCAGTTTCCTTTTAGCAACAGCATCCATTAACAAGTAATTCCATGCTCTGCAACAATCGTAAATAAATATGAAAAAAGCAAAACCATAAACTGTGTTTCTTGAGAGGGTTACAAATGTTAGCAGGATATTAGTTGATGTTTTCTACAAGCCTGGATTGACCGATGTTAGTGACTAATTTAAAAAAAGATAAGCAAAGAATGGCGTATCCACTTTATTTGGTGCTTGGTCACTCACAAAGTTATGGATGACGATAGTCATACTTGCTACTGATTCCCTGAGAGTAGTGATGACTTTCTCCTCCACAAACCGGTACTAGTGGGTTTTCGACAGAACCTTAGAAGGAATTCCATTGTTTGATTTCCGTATATGTATTGATAACATGTCACTTCTGCTGGTGCGCTGCTCCACCACACGAAAGAAGAGGTTGGTGACCTGGGAAATTAAAGTTGAGTGCTGAACATTGTCAGGCCAGTCCCTCTTGATCTGGCCCTCTTGACACACTTAGAGAATCTACTGTCCCTAGCAGGGAAGTTAGTATTATTACAGCCACTCCTCTTGTTGACCTTGTGGCAGGACATGTGGACTAGCAGTCAGAGCGGCTGACTTTGAAACTAAGGAGCCAGATTCGAGCCCCAGCCTCAGCTCAACAGCTTGTGATTCTGGGCAAATCTTCCTGTGCCTAAAAATGTGTAATAAATTTGGTTGTCACGTGCAACACTCTAATGCACTTAGCTGGGCTGCGATCTTTGTGAGAATTGGAAACCACCATAGAACTGGTTTTGAAGTTGTTGTCCCCATCTGGATTTTTCGACTTCTAACCTTGCCCCTGCTTACTCTGTTTTAGATCACTCAACTGTCTATAAGCAAAATGCTACCTCAGTTCCATTGAATCCCCTTCCATCGTTTGCTGGATTAACAAGTTTGTACAAGGAACTAGAGCCTGTTGATTTGCTCCCTATCAACCAGCCATCTATGTTATGTTTCACACCGTGGATCCAGGTCTCAAAAGAGAACATTTCCTTCGTGCTGAAGTTTTCAAAGTGTTTTGTGGTATGCAGATTGAGTTAACCCACACTGCCTGACTAGTGCATCCATCATGTACTCATACTTCCTCCTCTTAGTACTTGTCTGATGCAAGGATAGACTAGTTCCCATTGTGGTCAAGGCAGCTCAGTAGAGCAGCTGCCGCCCCCTCAGTATTCAGATTTTGCTTTGAATAAACATACTCAAAGGTTGGCACCAAGCTATCACTGGTGCACAAGTGCTGTAATTGGTAGTCCATTCTCTTTGGGAACATTGAGACATTAGTGGATGGTTAAAGATACCTGCAAGCGGATCTGAGGGGATGCTAAGGGCCTGATTACGAGTTTGACGAGGGGCCCGCCATTAATCAAGGCGGCAGAGTTGATTACCTACGCCACCTTGGCGGTATTACCATCTGCCATCTTTAGACATGTCCACTGACCTTGTGGAGATTTCTATGCCTTAGAAAAGCAATGGCAGCTCCTCTGAAGGCCCTGAAAGTTTCGTTGAGCAACCACCATGTTTGAAAAACAAAATAATAATGACAATGAAACCCTGGGAGTCTTCCCCAGGGATGCTGGGAAGTACTGAATGAAGCACCTGAGGGTAGCACTGGATGGTGTGCCTCATGTATCACTGGATGCTGCTCTTTGAAGAAGCATGGGTGATGTGCTTCATGAGAGTGCTGGTTGGTGTGCCTATTGTGAGTATTAGATGCTTTGCATCTGTGAGCCCTGGGTATTGTGCATTAGTTGAGCATTGGGTAATTAGAGAAGCACAGGATGATGTAAATTTCACAGACATGGCTGTGTACAATATGGGGGCAGAGAGTGATGCACAATTGTGTCACATGGTGATGTATAATATGAAGCAATCTTACTGTGTACTCGATCGGTATGATGTCAACGTAATCTCAAGTTATTCCATGTTAGGCGTGGGATAAATGGCACATTTCCTATTATTAATGTACCACTAAAAGTCCCAGTATGCAACAAAAAAAATTATAATAGGGATAAAAACTGTGCATTCCCATCTTTTTGGAAGAAGAAGGTGATCCTCATATCAGTAGTTACCATGTTTAAAACCACTGCTTCTCTGTAGGTACACAGGGACCTGTGTACCTACCTACAGGGTTTTTTGTAGGTACACAGGTGCACAAATAACACAAAGGAGCACATGCACATATGTGTACAGCTCAATAACAGATGATTATGTGCACCTGCACACCATCAGGAGACTCTATATCATGTCTGATACTTCAGACACTCGTTTTTTTGGGCCTGTAGCATGTGGCATGTAGGGGTTTCTACAGCTAAGCACATAATGTTAGAAGCAGAACAAGAAGTTTCAGAATGCAATATTCGATGGGTAAAAGATCAGACCTGGCTGACGGTGTCACATGTGAGATTTGTTTCTTAACAGCTAGGCAGATAGATGGGTGGATGGAAATAAAAAAATTAAAAAGAAGAAATAAACATTTAGTCTTTATTAAAGTGACTATTTTTTATATTTGTAACTATTTTAAATAATTTATTTTAATGTAATATAGGTATTTTATTTTAAGTCCCTACCTACATTCTTTTTTATAGGGGGTTGTTGCAATTCACTTGTTGGTCATATGTGGCTGGACTTACTCCAGCTCTGAGCTGAAGTACTTTACAACTGTTTTGGGTCATTTAGTAACTTTAGATGTACAGCTTGTGAATAGCAAAGGGCTTACTGTTTTTTGGGCAGGTACATGTCCCTCCCCAAACCCTTTCCTAATCTTTCACCAAAACCCCTCCTTACATGTTCCTAAACCTCTCCCATTTAGTAGTAAGTATGATGCTTTTTCTAACAATTCACCCTGGTCCCTCCCTCATTTCCTTCTAAGTAGTAAACGTATATGCATGAGGATCTCTCCATAGAAAGATAAGAGAGGTGGAGGTGGAGATTTACGCTTGTATCTTTATAAATAGTGTTTTATAGTACTACTGCTACTAACTACACACAGCTGATATGATAGCTCCTGTTAAAACAGCAGTAATAAAAAGACACTCATTCATGGCCCCTTGGTTTTCGGATACACTCAGAGCCAAGAAATAGTGTAGGCATCAGGAAAGACGCTGGTGAAGCAAGTATAATGTTCACGAACTCGCCATTTATAAGCTCCTATTGACGGATTATAAAAACATGATAATGACAGAGAAGCGCTCTTAATTCTCTAAACAAATTGAGGAGGCAAAAAATTCCAACAGGGAACTCTTTCAAGTGGTCTCTAAATAATCTGGACCATTGGTAACAGGTATTATAGAGTCATTGCAAGAGTTTTGTAACTCTTTAGCTCAGCACTTTCTGAAGAAAGTGGAGCAAATATATACTATATTTGATACCAATACTCACACAGATGAAGACATTAAAGCCAAGGAAGGCTCTTCTGCTTATATATCTTTCTCTGAATTTAAACCTATAACCAATGAGAAGATTACCATTCTTATTCAGTAGGCTAAATCAGGCTCTCCCCATGATCCTTTTCCCCACACTGGGTTTAAGCTAGCCCCTGAGACGCTGAGTCCTTGTCTCACTACTATTTTTAATGCCATGTTAGATCAGGGTTTATTTACCACTATCTGGAAAAGGGCTTCTATTTTTCCGCTACTAAAAAAACGAATCTTGATCCAATGGAACCTAATAACTACAGACCAATTTCATGTCTCCCTTTCCCTGCAAAGTTGGTAGTAAAAATCATAAATGAATAGCTAACTCAATATCTGCATTCTAACAACTTTTTGAATGAAACACAGTTTGGCTCCAGGGCAGAACATAGTACAGAATCAGCCCTGGTTAAAGCCACAAATGAAACCAGAACAATCCTAGAAGCAGGATGAGCAACCGCTCTGATTTTTCTCGACCTGTCGGCAGCTTTCGACACGATTGATCATAATCTCTAACTAATGCGTCTGGATTCCATTGGTATCTCTGATAAACCATTTACACTGGTTTCTTTCTTTCTGTCCAGCAGAATACAGCCAGTAGCCCTGGGCAGTTACGAGTCCCCCCCTTTGTTCTCCCATGTGCAGTCCCGCAGGGCTCATCCTTGAGCCCTACTTTTTAAAATATTTATGTTTCTGAGTTGGCAACTCCAATAAGATCCTTAAGATTGTCTTTGACGTCTTATGCAGACAATGCACAAATTGTCTTGTCTGTTCAAAAAACTCTTTACCACCGATGCAAAACTTTAAGGACTGCATGTGAGCTGTCAGCTCTTGGATGAGCGCTCACTGCCTTAGATTGAACTCAGATAAAATTGAAGTAGTCATCTTTGGCAATTTGTTGCCAAATTGGTAACAGAGCTGGTGGCCCGCTGAATTAGGGACGGTACCAGTTCCAGCTGCCAAAGCAAAGAACCTTGGCATGATCATTGATAATAAATTGAACTTTGAGGCACAAGTTAATGCCATGTCCTCTTCGAGTTTCTTCTTGCTTAAAATAGTCAAGAAAATACAACTTTTTATTCCCATAGACAGCAAGAAAACGGTGATCACCCTATAGATTCTTGCTAAATTAGACTATTGAAATGGTCTCTATCTTGGAGTGACCGAGAAACAACTCAATAAGTTGCAAATGATCCAGAATGCGGCTGCCAGACTTCTGCTAGGAATTCCTAAGCATCATTCAGTTCGGAAACACTTGCAAAAGCTGCACCGGCTTTCTGTTAAGAGCCCCATTATCTTTAAGGTCATGTGCACTACCTACAATCACTGCACAACTCTGGTCCTAAGTCTCTGAGATGCCTATTATCTTGGTATGTCCCTAAAATGCACCTGGGCTCAGAAGGAGCTAGATTGCTAGCAACTCCGAGATTTTCTAAAGCTAGTTGGGGTGTCAGAAGTTTTAGGGTGGCGGCCCCTAAACTTTGGAATGAACTTCCTTTTTCCATTAGAACACTTCCAACTCTGTTTGCTTTCAGGAAGGCCTTGAATACTTGGTTGTTCAGTAAATAGTGACCTGTGTCTCTTATGAACTTGCTACTTCAGTCCTCAGCGCCAAGACACCTTTGGAAATTCGTGCGCTTAATAAATATATTAACATAACTGTACAAAATGCCGTTTACGAATAGGTCCCCTTAAGTACAGGTGCTCTGTTTAATTCAGTAGGCCCCTCAGTCCTGGTGCAAATGCATCTGCTGCTCCACTGATAGCTACGTCCTTGACCTACTCCCACTCCCTCTGAAAATCTCCCCTCTCTCAGTTCTAACTCACTCACACTCCTTTACTCACTCCTTCACACGCACTTTCATTATTTATAATCACACTCTGTCTCACCGATTGTCATTGACACTCTCAAACGCAATAACACACACTCACTCAATCTTGTTTGCTCTCAATCACTCACACACTCACAAACACACACTTGCACATGCACAGAGAAACTGCACTGTGTTTTTTTTAACTCAACTTAGTTTCTTTGCTGGCAACTCAGAGGCTCCATGACAGCAGCAGAGCAAGAATTGGACATCAGACCCACCAAGCCATGATGTCCAACGAGGATGTACTGAGAGCTGCAGGGTTAAAAAGGGGAAGAACCTCCTCAACCCCTCTCCAGCTCCTTGATGGGACTGGAAGCACAGCCCTTACAGAAGCTGGGACAGTACTTGGGATGCTGCCCCTTCTGCTCTGTGTGACTGCTTATTGGCTTCAAGAGTGCACTTTTCTCCAGTATTAAGGTGTCTTTCATAGATTCACATGCTTGAATATTTCCCGTCGTCAAAGTGGGAGTCCCACGGTAAAGGGGAACAGCGTTTACAACGCAACTTTTACAACGAAGTACCTTTACGACGCAACCATTACAACACAAGTCATTACAACGACTTGCACTGGGGGGCGCTCTAGGATAGGGAATAGTTATAATTTACCATCTAACATCTTCCCTACTATCCACGGGGACTGGAGTTGGAATAGTAAATTCAACTATTCACTATCCAGCGCCCCCCAACGCAAGTCGTTGTAAAGACTTGCGTTGTAAAAGTTGCGTCGTAAAGGCATGCGTTGTAAAAGCATGCGTTGTAACGACGTACATCCCACGGTAAATATCATAGCCATAAAATACTAATAACATAAGTATGTAAAAACATAATACATAAAATACACAGTAGAAATGCATAGAAATACCAAGACATAATTCCTACATAGGAATACATGGTAGAGAGAAAAAACACTTGCATCATATCGATGTCATTATGTTAGTCCAAACTGCAGCCAATCAGGCGCAAGCACCCCTCCAGAACCTTCTACTCAGAGCTCAGTCCATCAGATTTTCCACTGCACGTCGTGTGGATGGAGTCTCCTTGAGGTCTGCTCAGTTTTCTCTACTTTCTTCTGGATTTCCTGTGTTCTAAAATGGCTTCAAGTACGAAGTCTTTATTTAGACCTTGTTCGTCTTGTGGGAAACTGCGGCTGTACTCTGAAGAACAAAAATACCGCACTTTCCGATGCAGAGAGCCTGTTGTCTGGAACTTCAAAAGCAGCCTCTAAGCGTAGCAGTGTGCAGGAATTGCCTTCTCCATTTTTAAAGAAGAGGAAACTCTCTGTTTCTATGGCTTCTGCGGTGTCTTCACCTCCGCCTGCTTTGCTCACGCCCACGAGATATGACTCTCAGGCGTCTACTGCTTCTTCCAGTCATGTTTCCACCATAAAGCATGCAAAATCGTCGACGATCGTCCTGACGACGAGATCTGCCATCTCCGGCTCGTCGACGGCGACTGTGACGACGACATCTGCTGCTGGCTTGTCGACGACGGTTCCGTCGACGTCATCTATGTCGACGACAGTATCACTCAGCTCTAGACCAGTGTCATCGACGATACCTATCTCCTCGTCATCCAAGAAGAAGGCTCTCTCGTCGTCGATGAAATCTTCATCGCCGAAAGTTGTTAAATCTTCGTCGCCGCACCCGTCGACGAGTGCTTCGTCGACAGCAGCTTCTTCATTATCAACGATGACTTCGTCAATGGCAGCTTCGTCGTCGACGACGATGGCCCGTCGACGACGACACCATCGACGGCAGGACCTTCGACTACGGCTTTGTCGACGCCTATGCCGTCTTCATCATCTATGTCAATGACGATCTTGTCGACTGCGAATACCTCTTCTTTTGCGTCATTGCCATTGGTGCCACTTCCAACGTCTGGGTCTGGCATTTCCAATGTCGACCCGTTGCACCAACGACGCCAGGTACCTGTAGAACAGTTGTCTATTCCAGATGACACGCAGCCGCCTTCGCCATTGTTTGCCACTGGCTCTGAGGAGGACTCTAGTTCTGAAGAGGATGACGGTGACCCTTTTGGGCGGCACGCAGTCCCTCGGAATTGGTGATTAAGTGGCAAGACTATGGCGAGGAACCTGCAGGTCATTATTTTCATGATGAGGAACAGTCTGTGCAGGTTCCAACAGCAACGCTGCCTCTGTCTCTCCTCTCCAACCTACAACACATGTTGGAGGATTATAACAGGCGATTTCCACCATCACATCAGGGTTCGCCAGTACCGGCAGCACCAGTGCCTGCAGCGCCTCCACCTGCTGTTCAGCTGCCACAACCACCGACGCCTTCTCCATAAATTAAGACGTCAGTCCAGATACACACTACTGTGTATGCCGATGACGATGATGATGTCCGCCCGGAGCGTGAAGATGGCGAGGTGCAAGATGATGACAATGACAATGCCACCATGGCTGAGTGGGACAACTACCAAATTCAAACGCCGTCCCCGCCTCCAGTGACACCAGGGGATTCCCCGCCAGTGGACATTGCTAGCTTCCAACAGCTTATGGACAGGGCGGCTCAATGCTTTAAACTACCAAGAGTCCAAAGAGAGGAGGACTGTTTTCTCTATGATTTTAAAAATCAACCATTTAAACAAGTCCGTACAGTCCCCATAATCGATTTCATCTGGAGTGAAGGGGTGAATCTTATGCAAACGCCAAATACCATCCCGGCTCAAATGCCTCGCCTAGAAAAGAAATACAAGGCATCCATTGGTTCCCCCGCGTGCCTGATATCGCAGCCCAAGCCGGATTCGGTAGTCACACAGGCTGCTCAGCGTCGCTCAAGGAACCCAGCATCACCTGTTACAGCTCCTCCGGATTGAGAGGGTCGTCGCATGGACGCCATTGGGCACAAATTTTCATCAATGGCCTCTACCATGGTGAGAGCTGCAAATGCCTTGGCTATTTTAGGACGCTACGACCGTCAGATGTGGTCTGACATGGCTGCCCTTGTAGCCCTCATCCCAGAGCCCTCCAGGGCTGAAGCCTTGAAAATTCTGCAAGATGGAGAGAGAGCATCTGAGGAGATCATAGACTGCTCAGTAGACATCGCATGTACTGGCTTCCGTCAGCTTGCAGGGGCGGCTGTGTTGCGGTGGCAGGGATGGCTCCGCTCCACCTCTTTTCATCCGGAAGTACAGGCAAAGATCCTTGATATGCCATATGATGGCGAGTCGCTCTTTGGAGCACATGTCGATCAGGCTCTGCAGGCCATCAAAAAAGACACCAACACTGCTCGTTCCTTAGGGACTTTACAGTTCTGGAAACAACCTTTTCGTGGCGCGCGTGGACGCGGCACCAACTCCAATTTTCGTGGAGGATCCAATCAATCATACCGCTCCTACACCCAGGGTAATCACCGCTACTCTTCCCAGCAGCAGCAGTCCTCCCGTCAGCAGTCTTCCAAATCCTATCGAGGAAAGTCTACCTATAGAGGATCTACCTCCAAACGACAATGACTTGCTTTTCCCCCCAAAGTTGGAGGTCGAATCTCCCTGTTCTTTTCTCAATGGTCCTCCATCACCTCAGACCGTTGGGTTCTGGACATTGTAGCGAAGGGCCATGCTCTGGAGTTCGTCAAGATTTCTCTTCCCACTCCTCCATCCGGCCCGCCTCCTCCCCACCTCAAGGAGCTGTTCAAACAGATTCGCATTATGATCACAAAGGGCGCCATTGAAGTGGTTCCACAGTCTCAAAAAGGAAGAGGGTTTTATTCCTGGTTTTTCCTTATCCTCAAGAAGACAGGAGACTGGCGTCCGATCCTGTATTTGCGAGCGCTGAACAAGTATCTCAAATCCCAATCCTTTCGCATGCTCACGCTTGTGGAGATTTTGCGTCTTCTCACGAAAGACGACTTCATGACCACCATCGAACTCCAGGACGCTTACTTTCATGTGCCAATTCTTCCAAGTCATCGGAAGTACTTGCGCTTCCGTGTGTTATGAAGAGACTTCCAGTTCCGAGTGCTGCCTTTCGGGCTACGCTCCGACCCTCATGTCTTCACGAAAGTGTTGGCTCCTGTGATAGCCTACCTGCATCTCCAGAGCGTCCAAATATTTCCATACCTGGACGATTGTCTTCTCAAATTACAATCTCACAACCAGTTGGCTCGGGACACTCAACTCTGTCAGGATGTCTTCCGCTCCCTCGTCCACTCCATCAATGCAGAGAAGTCTCAGGTTGTCCCAGCTCCCTGCAGGAACTTTCTAGGCACTACTCTGGACACGTCAATAGCCAAAGCGTTCGTTTCTCACGAGCGACAACTGAAGATCCTCTGCCTTGTGGCTCGTATTTGCGCAAAACAGTCCATTTCAGTCCGGATCTTGAAGTCCTTTCTGGGGATGGCATCATCATGGATTTCTCTGATCCAGAATTGCAGATTAAAGACTCACCCCATTCAGGAAGAAGTGGACGGACAGTTGCGTCAGATCACTGGATCCTTCAACGACTGGATCAGTGTCACCGCTCGCATGAAGGCGGCTCTCCAGTGGTGGACGCAACGGTCCAACATTGCAGCAGGGGTTTCTTTCCTCACCACAACTCCAGAACTCGTTCTGACGACGGACGCATCCTTGGAAGGGTGGGGTGCACACCTTCAAGGGCTGTCAATCAACGGCAAGTGGACTCTGCCTCAGCGCTCTTGGCACATCAACCGGCTGGAATTGATGGCCATCTTTCTAGCACTCAAGTCGTTCCATCCTCTGATCAAAGGAGAGTCGGTTCTTATCCAAATGGACAACACTACCAGTATGCTCTACGTCAACAAGCAGGGCGGAACTAAATCTCCTCTCTTGTCTCGACTGGCGCAGTCGATCTGGGATTGGGCAATCAGTCACCAAATCACCCTGGCTGCAGTTAATCTACCAGGCGTCTCCAACATCCTAGCGGATTCCCTCAGCACATCCACATCTTCGACCCACGAGCGGCTGTTACATCTACCAACACTCGACCTAGTCTTTCGACGGTGGGGTCATCCGCCCTTGGATCTCTTTGCAACGCCGGAGAACCGGAAATGCCCATCTTCCGCAAGTTGGCATCCCCACCACGGATCGTGCGGGAATGCCCTTTGATGAACTGGTGCGATCTATTCGCCTACGCTTTTCCTCCGATTCCGCTGGTGCCTCACGTGTTGTGGAAGATGCGGAGACAGCCTTGCCACATTCTCCTGATCGCTCCCAGATGGCCTCGACAAGCGTGGTTCTCCTCTCACAGTGCGAGCCCATCCTCCTGCATCCTCAAGCGGATCTCCTCACGATGGACGGGGGGTCAGATATGTCATCCGAACCCCTCCTCTCTGAAATTATCGGCCTGGAACCTGAGCACCTTGAATTTGCCCATTTGAATATTTCACCAGAATGCAGGGATATTCTCGCTCAGGCAAGATCTCCGTCTACAGTTAAGACCTACAGGTTCAAGTGGAAGAGGTTCTGTCACTGGTGCGCAGCTGCCAATATTCATCCTATTCATTCCACTCCGGCGCAGCTGCTGCCGTTCTTTCTGCAACTGGCTCAATCAGGACTTTCACATTCCACTTTGAGAGTCTTCTTGGCGGCGATTTCTCGTTACCGTCAAGATGGTTCCACCTCGCTTTGCTCCTCCAGAGTCATTCGCCAGTTTTTCAAAGGATTATTCCGGAAGTTCCTGCCCATTCAGCGTCCTCCTCCCACTTGGCATCTTAATGTCGTATTGGCTCAACTAATGAAGGCACCATTCGAGCCGATTCACAAAGCGGACTTGAAGTTTCTCACCTGGTAGCTCTTCTCCTTGCTCTGACATCCTCACGAAGAGTAAGAGATATTTTCGCATTCACCATTAAACCTCCATTCCTCCAATTCAAATCGGACTGTGTAGTGCTTCGCTCCAACCCAACATTCCTTCCTAAAGTACCCACTGACTTTCACATTAACGAGCCTGTTTTCTTAAAAAATTGATTTGCCAATCCTCAATCTCTGGCAGAGCAACGCTTACATTCCCTGGACATTAAGAGATGTCTTAAACTTTACATCAACAGGACTGCACCCTTTCGCAGGTCCGATCAACTGTTCATTGCCTATGGACGCATGCGCAAAGGACGTCCTGTTACCAAGCCAACTATTGCACGTTGGATTTCTTCAGCAATTGCCTTCTGCCATCAGAAAGCCGGAAAGCCTCTTCAGTCTTCAGTGAGGGCTCATTCCATCAGGGCGATGTCATCCTCTACTGCCCTGTTTGCCGGTGTGCCGCTTCATCAAATCTGCAGAGCAGCCACG
This sequence comes from Lissotriton vulgaris, assembly GCF_964263255.1. Lineage (NCBI taxonomy): Eukaryota > Metazoa > Chordata > Amphibia > Caudata > Salamandridae > Lissotriton > Lissotriton vulgaris. The sequence goes on along the minus strand of NC_141699.1, from coordinate 585,587,291 downwards.
TGGTCCAGCAGGCACACTTTCACGAGACACTATTGCCTGGATGCCATCAACGAAGCAGATATGGCAGGGGGACAGGCAGTGTTTCACAATCTTTTTAACTAAGGTGAGCCCCTGTGTTCCCTCCACCTTTATAGTTGGTATATGATTGTTATGGTTATTGGCATGACGATCTGATATCCCTTCGAGTTTTTACTCCATGCTTCTGCATGCCTGGTTTGAGCCTCAGATCGGTTTCTACTGTTCACTATTCTATTCGAGCATGTGAATCTATGAAAGACACCCTAATACTGGAGAAGAGCAATTGTTACTTACCTGTAAACAGGTGGTTCTCCAGTATTGGTGTCTTTCATAGATTCACATGCAACCCACCCACCTCCCCTCAGAGGCTCGCTTCTCCTCCTAGACTCTTTTGTCACTCCTGTGCTACGAAAATCTGAGGGACTGAGCTCTGAGGAGAAGGGTCCGGAGGGGTGCTTGCACCTGATTGGCTGCAGTTTGGACTAACATAATGACATGGATATGTTGCAAGTGTTTTTTCTCTCTACCATGTATTCCTATGTAGGAATTATGTCTTGGTATTTCCATGCATTTCTACTGTGTATTTTATGTATTATGTTTTTACATACTTATGTTATTAGTATTGTATTGCTATGATAGTTACAGTGGGACTCCCACTTCGACGACGGGGAATATTCAAGCATGTGAATCTATGAAAGACACCAATACTGGAGACCACCTGTTTACAGGTAAGTAACAATTGTTCATATGCGCGTAAATGACAACCCTATTTTAACAGCTATATTGTGTTGCCTGCGGCATGTGCAATATGTCTGCTAAATAAAACAGATGGTGCCCGTTTGAGTGGATTGTAGTTGAATTACTGATCTCAGACAAGCTCAATCCAGACAACCAGCCCCAGTGAACCCTGTTTTTAAGCAGCACTTTATAGATGACTCATTCCTCAACCCTGTTCCTCCTGTTATCAATAGCCAGGGGAGGCTGAGAGGGCTGATCTGCACACTGGCAGTGTAAAAACCATAAAGTCCTGTTTTCATGACACTGCTAAGTCAAAGTTGCAAAAAGAACAATTGATGGATGGAATGCTGAACCAATGTCAAACATTCACCCCAGTACAGAGATCTGGACCTAAATCCATTGTTTTTTTTGCACACCACGCCATTCCAGTTTAGACCGAGCCACATGCAAATCAGTCTTGACCCTGCTCCTCAACGGGAACAGTCCAGCCCGAACTGCCAGGCCAGATCCTCCCTGGACAGGAAACAAGCATCCTGGGACCAGTTTCAGGGTATCATCCCTCATCAGCCAGGCTAGCTTGACTCGAGGGGAATGGTGAGCACGGGATACACGTCTGGGCATACCCTTCCCACGTAGGGCGACACATGCAAAAAGAACAATTGATGGACGGAATGCTAAAACAATGTCCAACATTCTCCCCCAGTACAGAGATCTGGGCTTACATTCATCGTATTTTTGCACACCATGTCATTCCAGTTTAGTTTTGGGCATAGGCATGTGGCAGTAAGCGGTGGCTACTTGGACATAGGGCTGTTCCCTGAAGCTCCTATTAAGAAGCTGCCACTACTGAAACCCATGATCAGATTAGCAGATGAGTTATGTTTATTTCCCCTACCCAGTTTACCTCATGCAATTTATTATTCCACAGGTATGTTAATGACATTTGTGCAATGAATTGCTCAACTTAATATTTTAATTCGCAGAACTGGATTATGACTTAAGGAGAGGCGTTTCTCTCATGTCACATAGTTTATTCATGACATTTAGACCATCTTTATAAGCACCCAAAAAAATTTAAATTAATCCTTTTGGAGTTTAAGCAGGGCAGGCATTCAGCAGCAAATTTGCTCATTATTGTGCACAAAAAGATACCAAACACATACACGTAGTGTTTAATTTGAGTCGGTGGTGCACACTGACACTGTTTTAGGGGACTGGCTCTGATTTTATCTCTTTGAGCTTTTCTCAAGAGCAAGATTGGGAAAAACAAACAAAGGGTAAAGACAGATAAACAGAATGACTGAAAATCGTCTCAAAGAGAGAAAGCAGGAACCTGTAAGAGTGAGATAAATGTGTAGGGGGTGTCGCCTACTCGATTAAAGAGGCATAAGGTGGATTCCAGTCAAGGTAGGCTTGGTATTTAGCACGTCACCATTCAATAGCGCTGGCTACAAGCATCTAAGCAGAGCTTCGGGCATGGGCACTGCATTATGCACTGCATACACGTGGTCAAGCCTGCTAACTATTGGGTAATAGTCCCTGGGACCACTGCCTGCCCTTAAAGAATATTTTTAGAGCCAGTCACAGAGGGGAAGGGGTCCCCTGGGGACCCATTTCGATTTGCGATTCCATTACCACCCTCTTGAAGAGAGCGGTAAATTGAGACCCCCAATTGCGGTCGCAAAATATTTAGACATGGCTAGAGAGTAGCTATTAGGAAGGGAACGCCCCTTCCTAATAGCGAATAGCAAAACACTATTTTGCAAGTCACAATTTTTTGCGAGTCGCAAAATAGTGTTTGTACATGGCCATGTAGGTTTTTGCGTGCACAAACGGGTCCCAAACCCGTTTACGCACGCATAAACTGGTTGTACATCTGGCCTATTGTCTTTAAAAACTATGGAAATCTGACCTTTAAGTTCAACTAAACTGATCCGAGGTCATATGTGCTAGAAAGCATTATGTTGGTAAATATCGGTCCACAACTGAAAACGTGCTGTAGCAAGTGACAGAGCATCTGGTGATCGTTATAAGCAGTCTCAGGCACACACAACCGGGCATCCAGTGAGAGACAGAAGCTGGGAGAACGGTGGAGCGATTGCCTTCTTTTTGCCTATTAACAAGCCTTTTGAGAATATTTCTACTACCGGGGCCCTGTCGGCATGACAGAGGCCAGCACCTGGACAGCTGTGCATCACTGACCAGACATCAACGGGGTCAGTACTGCGACAGTGGTATCACTGACACTATACCCTAGAACATTCCTTTAGAATGAACACATTCTCACAGCATTCATTCGATAGATTCCAGCGCAAATATGAGCACACTTATGAATAACAGTCAGCAGATGTGCCCCGAAAGCATACTTAGACTCATAACGAAACCAAGGCACAGACCCATGTGTTTGTGGTTTACTTATGCCAGGCTGCTCCGGGTCACACGCTCCCTGACTATTCTTCTTTGATGTGTGGATTTACTAAAAATGAAAAGCTCGCTTTGAAGGACAAAATACTCTCTTTTTATGAAGAACATTAACTTTAGGGAATTTCTTTTTTCCAAAATTAAAATGTAAAAAATGATATTGCTCCGAACTCCAAAGCAAATCACAGACGCAGTATGACTCCACAGATAATATGAATCAATTGTCCATACTTCAATGAAACAGCAGAAGAGTCATATATGTAGTTATTATTGAGTTCTTTATTTCTCATCTTCTCATGAAATCACTTTGATTGTAGCCATACGCAATGCATTTCTCCACCCACGGGACTTTTTCAGAGCTCCTTTCAATTACATTTGGCAATGTCAAAACAATGTGTTTGGTCCGCCAATGAGGTAAGTTAATAATAGGATATGGTTCCCGATGTAAACTATCTCCAAATGGCACCTTGTGCAGCATTCTAATATGAAAATAATGAATGATAGCAAAATGTGTGTTTTTTCGTAAACTGAGATATTGATGTATGTGGACAAAATAATTGACTTTCCACATATATATTTAAGTAGCTCAGTGAGAGACACTACTGCGATCAGAGACACTAGTCTGTATGTTGGCTGTAAACAGTTTGCTGTCTTAACCCTGTAAGACTCTTTAACCTGAAGAATGTCTCTGATATATGAATATGTAAAAACTGTAGCTCAATGGACAAGGATCTGTGATTGCAAGGTTTGTGTTATTTTATGGTTTGGCTTGATAGCGCAGATATTGCCAGACAATTATGTGAGCATCACTAGAGAGGGACTTTGGTTCTGCTCACATGTTGGGAGCCAGGAGTAGATCTTTTGATTGCGCAGAAATTGGGTTCTTCCACAAAAAGTGCTTGCTCTCACCGCCACCATGATCATTGTGCTTATTTATCCAGCTCCCTGAGTTTGAACGTCCATAGGCACAAACATGACGCTGCAAAACTATTAAACATGGGGTCTCCAGCCTTTTCTGTAATAAGAGTTACTTAAGTTCCATGAAAATTATCATGAGCTACTATTATTACTGATGAGCCATGAGCGGTTTTTATTCATCAGGTTCCGATTGGACTATTTTCATTTGTTACTTGCTGTCCAAAAGGGTGCTGTAGAGGCCAGGTGTTAGCATCCTGTGGCTGCGACGTAGTGTCTCCTCAGGATTTGCTACACTTTATGTTTTTCTGTAAATTTTATGAAATACCTCGCAGACATTTTTTAACACCTCTTTTAAAGAAGTTGATTTTCATCCAGGTCCGCCCAGATCTTTTCTATTTAAAATGGCTGAAACCAGAATGTTTAACTCTTATAGTAGGTTTTCTGAAATCCTCACTGAGATCTTGGATTTGTATGGAGAGCTAGTAAACCCTTAACACTGGTAGGCACCCCTGGCCAGTGGTTGTGTATTTTTCCCTCCCTAATATTCCTTGTATTAGATGTACATATATATATATATATATATTTTTTTTTAAGGGGCTATCTCCCTCTATTTTACTGTTATAAATTGTATGTTTTAATTGCTACATGGAGTTGTGTAATTTTTATGGTTTTATTTTTAAGCCCAATAAAGTATTTTGATTGATTGATACTATTATTATTAGTGTTGTGTAATGACAAGATTACATTAGTGGCTGCCATGTACAAGAAAACTAGTGGTGACCACATCAGTTCATCAGGCATAATTGCCAGTGGTAATATAAACAAGCACTGGCATAGCCAATAGGTCCCGCCTCTTGGACTTTATAAGTGTTAGCTATGTAGCATATTATCCTGGGTGCTGTGCCACCAGGTATTAAAGAGCTATACAATTACTACACACTGGATGTGAAAGAATGAGTGAATAGTTTTTGTGCATGAAAATAGTGCGGGGTGAGTGTGTGTAACAAATAGCAAAAGGGGTGCACCTTAAATAATTCGTCCATCTTTTGTGCAGCATGCTGGTACCAGTATGTTTTGCACCACTAAAGGTAGGAATGTGAAAAGAATAGTGTTAAAAAGACAACTCACAGCCAAGCATCCGTACATTCTTTATGCAGTGCCATAACACTGATTAACAAACGTTATAATGTAATATGAGAAGATTAATAGAAATAAAAGTGCGCAAGAAGCTAATCATAAGGCATAGGTTTAAAGAATGTGAATATTTTGGCATAATATCTCCTAACTTACACTAGTACGTGCCAGCTGTATACGATACCTGCTGAAACATGCCCCAATACATCTGACTGCACTGAAGCACGCTGTTTGTTAAAAACAAAATCTTTGCACTAATATTACAATTATTAAAAAGCATGAACCAACTAGGGGGCCGATTAGAATGGCTGACGGAAAGCGCCCGGACCGCCAGGCTCACGGGAAATGACCGTCCGACTGCAGCGTGGGGAAACCGGCGGTGCTATTAGGATTCCCCTCCAGCAAAACCCGACCGCGGCAGACGGATGTCTTCAAAGATTGCCGACCGCGGACGGAACCATAGAAAAACCGACCGCCGCTGACGGATTGGCCTCGGTAACAGACAGTGCAACGGAGTGACCGGCCGCACGATTAGGATAACACCGCCAGGGCAACGTAAAGAATCACCCTCACGACCGTAGCGGGAAATAACATCGGCAAATGTAAGTATCAGCGGAAGGGCCAAAGCTAATCCACAGCGGCGGTCAGACCTAAAAAAAACGGCAGCCACAAGGTACCATGCAATCCAGCCAATCAGGACCCAAACCTACCATGAATACACCCCTCCCCCAATAACCCACATCAAAAACACACCCCCATGGTGGAAAACCTGACAGGCAAGGGTCCACACCCACTAGGGCTGGGTCCATGGCGGTCGGGTCTGTGCGGTGGGTCTCGTGGCAATGCTTTCCCTCTCCGTTGTGGTGCTTCCGCCGTCTATGAGATGGAGGTGTTTCAGCTGCGGTGTTCTGGTTTGTTTGGGACATCGTAATATTGCGGATGGTCGGGACGTCATTCCGCACGTCGGTGAGCCTGGATTGGCTCCGTCCGCCGTGGTGTCTGGTGTGTTCCCGCGGCGGTTCACGTTTTTACGCGGCGGACGGTAAATGTGCCCAGTTCCCCTTCCTAATATGGCGAACGGAAGGCCCGCTGCTGGCGAACGATGAGGTGCATTTTCCGCCGCCTCCAGCCCAGCGGTCATGCATCCGTCCGCCATCCTAATCGGCCCCTAGGTCATTAGTGCAGAAACGCAGAAACCAGAAACTGCCAAAAGAATAGGCACTAGTTGCTAAAATCTGAAAACTTCAAAGGCAGCCCTAAAGTTAACAGCACATAAGAAAAATGTGTTAAGTCTTTTATTATGCCAGCGTGGCACCGGGAAGAAAAACTAAACAAGATTAACAGTGTTAAGGAAATGCATTCCCCAATATTTAGCAGTTAACAAACATTGTTAAAACCTGTTAACAAAATTCTCAGCATGACAATCCATGAATGGTCACCAATAAAATCTTAGTGTGAGAAAACATTTAGGAAATACAATTACTGAGTGGACCTATGGATATACAGAAACAATATGTGAACAACCAGATGTAATAAAGTATCAAAAATATATTTATCTACATGGATATGATTTTAAAAAAATATTATATTCTTTTCTCTTTTTCTGTTAGAGCAAAAATAAAAACATTAAATCATAAAAAACTGTTACTTAATGTGTGCAGTATAATCATACAATGTTTAGCACACTGTTGGACCCTGGTCACTACTTTAGGTATGCAGGCATGCTAACACACTCATATTCTACCTATTTCTGCAAGGATATTTTATTTAAAAAAAAAATGTGTACAATTGATGTACAAGTGGTGACACAGCATAAAAAAACCCGCCTCCTGACATGGAATGGGATGCATACACAGAGGCTGTTAATAGACTTAAAAATCTTTTTAAGGATGACACCAGCATCATAGTGGAAAGGCATAATTTTTTTTACCAGGACACAAACACAAGTTTCAAACTGTTGATAGTTTTTTGCCTGAATTTAGGGTGTTAGCCTCAACATGCAAGTTTGATGATAACCTGGATAATTATTTCAGGGACCAAATTGTGGTTAATTATTTTGACAAGCGTATCCAGCAGAAATTGTGATGCTGCCATAATCCCAATCTTCAGGATACACTAGAGATTTCCAGAGGAATTGAAAGATCGACTCACGTTTCGAAAGGAGTTGAACAAAGGCAAGGAACAAGTAACTACGAAACAGGTGCATGCAATCACACTCAAACCCATACCCCATAATTCGCTTGATAAAGATTCAAGGAAGGGGGAGATCTGCTGTTAATTCCAACACCTGTTTCAGGTGAGGATCTAGCAACCACTTAGCCAATGCTCAAAAAGTGTCCTGCGGGCAATAAAAGGTGTTTGAAATGTAAAAAATTGGGGCATTTTGCAAAAGTGTGCAACGGTGCGCAAAAGGTGGGCTTTGTGAAAGGAAGAAGAATCCCATTCTAAACATGTCTTGGCAGAAGAATTAGGTACTAGGGTAGTGTTATTCATTAGGATGGTGGAGACCAGTCAAGGTAATGTTAAAAGTGGAGATCCCATTTGTGATGTCTGTATTAGTAAAACCAAGTTAAAAGTCACAGTGAATTCTGGTTCACCTATCACTATCCGTACTGACAAAATATACCATTCAGAATGGTTTTCAATCCAGTTGGCGCCTACTGACATATGCACTATTGTATTCACTGTCATAGTATTGACACGTATGTGGGGACTGGCACTCCCAAAGGCCAGCTCCAAAACTGCCTCCCAACACTTCCTGCTGCTTTGCCCGCTTCCAGCAGTGTATGTGCAATAGTACACACACCGTCTACCAATCTCCTTCGACCAATACCAGCCCTAATAGTCACACTTGCAGAGTGCCAGTAGCTTGCCTGTCTGCCGTCAGTTTGATGTGAACAAAATAATACCAGGCAGATGTGAGGCACAGGTAGGTGCAGATGAGCCAGCACCAAAATTCATTTCCCGGTAAGGTACGGGCAGCCCACATCCCTAGCATTTGGAGTACTTCTCCCTCTCTTTCTAGGCCATCAATCAGGAAGCAGTTTCAACTATTGAGTTGTAGCCCACCGGTAGTAGTCAGAGGTTTGGGCCTGCCCTGATTAATTTAGAGGGCGAGCTAGGCGCTGGTGGTGATAGGCTTTTTAGCAGGCTAAAGAAGGGTTGAGTCAAGAACAGCTGTCTTTTAAAATACCTGTGACATATTTTTTAAACATTTGAATTGTGTGTGAATATTGGCTGAACTTTGTACATCCCCCTGCACTGACCCTGATCTTTGTCGGTCCCCGGTCCGTCACAACTGTTGGTGCCGCTTGAATGGAGGGACGCGACTCCTCCCCCTCATTGCTAGTAAAAGCGCCAGTGAGATCGGCCGCGCTGGTGTGAGCAGCGCGAGCTAGGCGCTGGTGGTGAGAGGCTTTTTAGCAGGCTAAAGACGGGTTGAGTCAAGAACCGCTGTCTTTTAAAATACCTGTGACATATTTTTTAAACATTTGAATTGTGTGTGAATATTGGCTGAGCTTTGTACATCCCCTGCACTGACCCTGATCTTTGTCGGTCCCCGAGCCGTCACGGCTGTTGGTGCCGCTTGAACGGAGGGACGCGACTCCTCCCCCTCATTGCCAGTAAAAGCGCCAGTGAGATCGGCCGCGCTGGTGTGAGCAGCGCAAGCTAGGCGCTGGTGGTGAGAGGCTTTGTAGCAGGCTAAAGACGGGTTGAGTCAAGAACCGCTGTCTTGTAAAATACCTGTGACATATTTTTTAAACATTTGAATTGTGTGTGAATATTGGCTTAACTTTGTACATCCCCCTGCACTGACCCTTATTTTTCTCGGTCCCCGGTCCGTCACGGCTGTTGGTGCCGCTTGAACGGAGGGACGCGACTCCTCCCCCTCATTGCCAGTAAAAGTGCCAGTGAGATCAGCCGCGCTGGTGTGAGCAGCACGAGCTAGGCGCTGGTGGTGAGAGGCTTTTTAGCAGGCTAAAGACGGGTTGAGTCAAGAACCGCTGTCTTTTAAAATACCTGTGACATATTTTTTAAAGATTTGAATTGTGTGTGAATATTGGCTGAACTTTGTGCATCCCCCTGCACTAACCCTGATCTTTGTCGGTCCCCGGTCCGTCACAGCTGTTGGTGCCGCTTGAACGGAGGGAACCGACTCCTCCCCCTCTTTCACCTCCCTTCCGGTTTCTCCTCCCCTAAAGGGAGATGGATACGCGGCCAAGCAGCGGACGCGCCAAACGCAAGCTTGTCTGCGCTCGTCCGCGACCGGATCGCCGCCAGCGCCAGAAACGCTGTCAGTGGGGGGAGGGACAGCAAGCGGATCCCCTGGTCCAGGGAGGATCTATTCGCATTGAATACAGAACAGCTTTGTAAGTAAAAAAGGGTCGACTTAGCTAACACCGAACTACCGCAGGTATGTTTGCACTGTGGCAAGGTTTTTTGCGAGGATTACTCATCACGTAGCTTGATTGGTAAGCAAAAGTCTAATTCTGCAGTGGGTCCCCCTATACTTGATTTTAGATCGAACCTACTGAATTGCAGATCCCTTGCTAGGCACGCAGAGGATATCTGGCTACTGTTGGTGGACTCGGATTACTTGTTCCTGGCTGAAACTTGGCTGAATGATAACACCATGACCGCTATCGCCTTAGCTGTTCCTCTGGGCTTTAAAATGTGCTTTTCGAACCAGGAAGGTGACAGAAGGGGTGGGGGGGTGGCTCTTATCTTTAAGGAGAAATACATGCTTACATCATCTCTGCCGACTATTATCTCCGGGATGGAAGGGTTACATTTCTGCCTACAAGTTACTCCCCAACATTCATTGGCCGGTATAGTCATCTATCAACCCCCTGACTGCAATGAGGCTAGCTCAGGTGAACTTGTGGACACTATTGTCCAAAGCTCCCTCCTTCATCCCCATTTTATAGTAGTGGGGGATTTTAATATTCATGTTGATAGGTCCAGCTGTCCCATGGCGTCTTAGTTAATCTCTACTCTGATTGCTGCCAATCTAACTCAAATCATTACTGGCCCCACGCACAGAGCAGGTCATACGCTTGATCTGATCTTTTCCAACATCCGGGACACGACAGAAGAGGCGCCGCAGCTGCTGCTATGGTCGGATCATTTCTTGATCTCCTTTGCTATCGCATTACCCTGGGGGGGCCGCCGGTAGACGCTCCTTTCTGCAGAGGCAATGGAAAAACCTTCGACCTGACACCATCAGCCCGGCACTGGCACTGAACCCTCTTGCATTGACCTCAGACTCAAACATTGATGCGATGGCTATGAATCGATGGATAGGCAATATGGCGGAGATCATCGTTCTAGCAAAACGTGCTGTGTCACATAGGGAATCCCCCTCTGCCCCTTGGTTTTCAACGGAGTTGAGGGCAGAAAAATCAGCCTGTAAGAGGCTGGAGCATGCATGGAGGGTGAATTACTGCGAATCAGCTAAGGTTTGCTATAAAACAGCAATCCGTAACCTGCAAAAGTCAATAAAAAAAGCAAAAAAACTCTTCATGGCTACCTCCATCCAACAAGCGGAACATTCCAGCAAAGAAGTTTTTAAAATAGTACAGTCCTTTTTTAAGCCTAGAATTATCGAAACAGAGGTCATTCCATCTGAGACTCTCTGTGAAAATATTTCGAATTTTTTTGATGATAAAATTAAGAAAGTGTATGGCACTTTCTCCTGCCCTAGTCCCACTGTAATGGTAGATACTGCTGATACTAGCGCGCCCACTGCGTACCTAAGCCAATTCCACCCGATTTCGTTCTCGGAGGCTTTGCAGGAAATAAAGAGATGTATATCGGGGTCGCCAGATGACCCTTGCCCTGCGAAGCTTTGGAACATGATGGCGGAATCTATTGTGTCCACTCTCTGGCATATATGGAACAGGTCCATTACAACGGGGGTGTTTCCGGATTGCTGGAAACACGCTACACTCCTCCCGCTGAAAAAGAAATCAAATGGGGATCCGGAGGATCTCAGTAATCTCCGACCAATTTCCCTTCTGGCTGCTCCAGGTAAAATGATGGAAAAACGGATTCAGCGCCAATTGAACAGTATCACGGAGGAGAATAAGATCTTGCATGAAACACAATCGGGTTTTAGGGCCGGCTTCAGTACCGAGACCGCCCTGATTGAGGTGGCGGAGTCAGTTAGGTGGGCGTTAGATTCAGGAGCATCAGCTATGCTGGTGCTCCTGGATCTATCTGCCGCTTTCGATACTGTTGATCACGGCAGACTCCTACAGCGGTTGGAGGATATTGGCCTTCAGGATAAAGCACTTGGGTGGCTTCATTCTTATCTGACTAATAGATCACAGAAAGTGGCATTGGGCTCTTTCTCCTCTAAACCGAAGCGGCTGGGGTGTGGGGTTCCGCAGGGATCGGCACTCAGCCTGCTGCTTTTTAATATCTATTTAGCCCCACTTTTCACCCTGATCGCTAAATGGGGGGTTACATCAATTTCATATGCTGATGACACCCAGCTTGTCTTCCCGTACTTAGAAGTGTCGGAGGCAGCTTTTGCTAAATTTAAGGGGTGTCTCCGTGATGTAGCCTGCTGGATGAATACGAACAAATTAAAATTGAACGTGGGCAAGACGGAGGTGATCTTTTTCGGGAAAGGTGCTCATCCCTCCCCGGATCTATGGTGGCCTTCTGAGATGGGCCCCGCGCCTCTGCCCAGCACAAAGGCAAAAAATTTGGGGGTGAGGTGGGACGACAGCCTGTCCTTCTCCTCCCACATCCAGCAGGTTGTAGCTGGGTGTTTAAGCAAATTGAGGAATCTGCGTAAGTTCCTGCTGCTTCTACCGAAAGACGGTCGAAAAATGGTAATCCATGCAACCGTTACCTCTAGTCTGGATTACGCAAACGGCCTCTACTTGGGCCTACCAAAATATTTGATTCAACGTTTGCAGACCGTGCAAAACGTGGCTGCAAGGCTGATAAAACATATCCCGTTTAAACAGCATGTCTCTCCGCATTCGCACGATCTGCACTGGCTCCCAGTGGCAAGCAGAATCAAATTCAAGGCTCTAACTTTGTCCTACAGAGCCTTTCATGGGACCTGCCCCAACTACCTTAAAGCCCGACTCCCTAGGTATGGACAGGTGAGACTCCTACGTTCCAACTCCTTGCTTCAATTACTCGCTCCGTGAGTTAGAAGGGTGCGTCTCGGAGGCAGGACTTTCTCTGCCAATACGGCGAAGTTGTGGAATGCTCTCCCGCCTGCTATACAGTCGGCAACATCAGAAACTGGGTTTAGGAAGCTACTAAAAACCTGGCTCTTTATTCAATAGGTATGAACCATAGGTGCTACTTACCTTCTCACGCCACTGCTCACATAGCGCCGGGACACCTCCGGTTGAGGTAACTGTACGCGCTTTATAAAACTCTGTATTATTATTATTATTATTATTACCCTCTGTGTACATATACATAATTTTCTGCTTTGTGCATCACTTTTTTATCACATGCATGACACAACACTTAACGCACACCTGGTCCTGAAGAAGCGCCACGGATCCTACGGGACCCCAGAGGCGTGAAACATGTTGACCTTTTGAGTTACCCAGGCACATTACGCTTTGGAGGTAACACCTGGCCTATGGGTCTTTTATTTTGAGACCGGTACCGTCATATTAAAACATATTCTTTTGGTAACCCTTAGTCAATTTTAACCTCTGCACGCACTCTGCACAATCCTCACTTAGCACTCCCCACTCACACCCGCATGCACCAAACGGCAGTTCGCAGAAGAACTCCGACAAAGTGACCCTTCGGGGGACCCGTAGGGCATTGCAGCGCTGACCCTACGAGGAGCAACTGCCCGATGATGAAGCATGACATCCTTCGGGGCTTGTGAGGGCAACAAGGGACAAGACTTGTTCTTCCCCTTTCACTATTGAGTCCAAGGCCTAGCAGACCTAGTACCCACCTTCCTCCTCCCCCTTTTAGTCTCTCTTTCCCTTTAGGAGTGAGCAATATTTTGCACACCTCCCTAGGAACAGTGTCCTCACCCTTGTGCATTAACAAAATAATACGCTCACACTGGTGCCGTCCAGAAACCCGGGGTTCTAGACGCTCATCACCAAAACGTTTTGCGACGAACAATACCAGACGAGTGTCTTTCAGGAATTAAAATGCTGTTTATTACAAAGGACAGCGTACGCCCATTCCAGCAGCTTATCCAGTGAAGACTTAGGGCCCTATTAGGATGGCGGGCAGATTGCCCCCACCGGGCTGGCGGTAGCCACCGCCGGCCCAGCGGGGGCAATTTGCATGCCATCCTCACTGAAATAACCCCCGCCACATTAGGATTGCTGGGGAGTCCGCGGCGGATGGAAAGACCGTCCGCCGCTTTACCGCCGGTCGCCTTTGCGACCGGCGGAAAAAGTGCGTACATATGGTGGCGGTGTCTGCGAGACGCCGCCAACCATATTACAATGCTTGCGGTCCTATGCCTTTCCACGGAGGCATGCAGGGGGGTACCCTATGGTACCCCCCTGCATTTGCATGCACAATGCGGCAGGCACCGCGTGGTGCCTGCCGCTTTGTGAATGCAAATGCAAAATATGCATTTTTAACATTGCTGAGGTGCTGCTTAACCCCTTCGACGCTGATGACGAGCTGGGCTCGTCATGGCGTAGCCTCCTCGCACGCTGATGACGAGCCCAGCTCGTCACGTAAAGTGCGTTTCCGCAAAACCCAGCGTGCGAGCGGAATTCCGCTAGCGCGCATGGTGTTAAAGTACCGCCCGCCGCAAGGTTAAAAATGCATGATGCGCCCGCCAGTGTGGCAGGCGTATCATAATGTGCACGGCGAGACCCCCGCACATATCGAGGGCAGTCCCATTTCTCGCAAGGATGCCATCCTAATGGAGCATTAACTGTCTTCCCCAGAACTCTCTGCCCGAATGTCTATGGCAAAATTCTAACACACGTTCCAGGTTCCATTTACAAATGGAACTTGCATTAGGAACAAACCACAACAAGCAGCTTACAAAACAAGGAATTGGAAAAGCCTGAATTAAAACACAAAGTGATTGACCGATATACAAAATCAACTATGTCTTAATAGTATGAACATTATTGGCCAATGAGCTCGACACCAGATTAGCTAAAGAAATGATATCCGAAGCAAACACAGTGCTTGGAAGATGACGCAAACAGAGAGTCGAAGGATGACCCCCCTTCCTGCCACTCTGTTGTAATGCTTTCCCTTTTCACCCTTTGCCCCTTGTGGCCTCTGGGCACCCGTACCCCAGCGCGTGAAAACACTGATGCGTCACAACCAGTGAAAAGGGTGAAAAGGGAAAACATTACAGCACACTCCCATGCAGACATAGCGCGTGAAGAAAAATGCTGAAACGGCGCGCGATCAAGAACAGCCACATTTGAAAGATGCGGTGAGCTTGCACTGGCGATTATAAAAGTGCTTGCGCGGGTGGTTGCAATTGTAGGCTATTGTCTCTATCCAGGAGAGAAAATAATAGTAGACACCTCTGAAATTGTTCTAGTGAAATTAAGTAGATCCTTCATACAACGCTGTAATGCTCAAATAGCAGTCAAGTAATGCGCACCTTGGTAGGCCTAAAAGAGTAATAGTTGTCATCACCTATCTGTTGTGTAGTCCTTTCCAATAACCACAGGAAACCAATATAGAAGAAGAAATGCTGTGAGTTATTCAAGTATAGCAACAGGTCTACAAGGGGAATAAACAAACAGATAGCCTGGCCCACAAGCTGCCAGGAGCAAGAATAGTTGCCTCAGACAACCTATAGAACACATTGGCATTCCAGGTTTTATAATAAGAACAATATGAAAGTAAAACAAACATTGGTAATAACAACTATCAAAAACAAATACAACATGCGGCTCATAGATTACAATCCCAGTGAGAGTCCTCTGATAAAATAAAAACAGTTTTGAACATTTGCCCTCTGAAATGCACCTATCTCGCACACAAGACCATTCAAACTCGGACCACTCAAAGCTCCGCCTTTCTACGAACCACATCCAGGGCCCTTGGCCTTAAAATCCAACAAGTTACCTGAGTAATTGTGAAAACTAATCATGTTTTACCAAAGACAGTGTTGAAGAATGCATTCAGTGTCATAACTAATAAGCATTGGCAGGGCTGCCAAGTCTTTGTGTGACATTTCCATGTTTGCATTGCACATTTATGTGACATGTTCAAGTCCTACATTTGACATCTTGAGTGATGCTTCATAGCAATTCTAATTATTAATCCAAAATAAGGGATCAGTCAGTAGTACAAAGTATAGCCCGCAGTGCTATATCCTAGTACATCCAAGAATTGAAAGTGCTCCAAGCAGTACCAGCAATACAGCTTGCGGCAGCAAAACAATCATCTGTGAGGTTGACACACAGCTAGTTGTTTGCGCCAAAGAACTCAGGTTTACCAATCCCATATGTAAGGATGCCATCCATTCCAGGATTTATCTTTGCAATTGTGTACCTGGGCTCGTATTGTATAACACGTGCACTATTCCTGTTTGCGCCATGGCACACCTTTAAACATGTGCACCGGGCACAAACAGCGAAAATGCACTCTGTTACAATTAATGTGCTTCCCCCTGGGGGCAGCACTTAGGGACCATTGGAGCAGCTGCTTAAACAGAGATCCCCCTGCAGGTAGGTGCAGTGAGTGACTGCAGCCACCTCCAGGGGTGAATCTGGGGGTTTATGGGATCCCCTTTCGGTCCTCCAAGGGGCAGCCTTCAGGGGGTGCATTGACTGGCATCTTTTTTGGCGCAGAGTCAGTGTGCCTCCTGATGACCTATTTGCATGGGGCCACACCCCCATGCAAATGAGGGAACACCCACTTAAGATAGAGTTGTTGCTATATATGAGCTGTTGCTCTATGTATAACATAAAGGGGTGCACATGTGTCTGCGGTCCCTTCTGTAACACTACATTGCCCAAGGGGCGGGGTGCACGCAGAAAATGGACACACAAACCTGTTGCACCCAAGGCCACTGTAAGTAATAGGGCCCCTGGAGTACTAAATTTATAATTGAATACAAATCGGTACAAGTGCAGAATTCAAATTAAGAACTTGCACTTGATCTGCTATTCACACAAGGAGCTGGGCAACTTGTGGGCTCCTTTTCATAGAAGTGTCCAAGCAGTAACTGACAATAGTGGAGCATTTGGCAGCATCAGGACATCTATGCCAGCATGCGAGACCAGCGGTAATCACTGTCTTTCATTAAGATGATTCAACAACCTCTCCTAAAGGATGCTTAAAAATAGCACTCCTTCCTTTCATTTCAGCTGTATATAGCGGCAGCCGGTACAGGTAATTGACATGGGGCCGGGCAGGGCGTGGCAGGGTGGGAAACCGACAGACGATGGAATAGGTGTTAATTATTTATTTAATTATACCTGTTCCGTTCTCTGACCATTTCCCCTCGCTCACGCCTCACCACCCACCGGGTTTACCTGTGCGGGCCGCCGCTGGCTGTATACTCAATCAATCAATCAAAGACATTTATAGAGCGCACTACTTACCCGTAGGGTCTCAAGGCGCTTGGGGGGGGTGCCGTTACTGCTCGAACAGCCAGGTCTTGAGCTTCTTCCTGAAGGAGAGGTGGTCTTGGGTCAAGCGCAGGTCGGTCGGGAGGGAGTTCCAGGTCTTGGCGGCCAGGTAGGAGAAGGACCTTCCTCCTGTTGTCGCTCTTCGGATGCGGGGGACGGCGGCGAGGGCGTGGCTGGCTGATCGGAGGTGGCGTTTGGGAGCGTAGAAGTTGATTCGGTTGTTGAGGTAGCTCGGGCCTTGATCGTGTAGGGCTTTGTGTGCGTGGGTGAGGAGACGGAAGGTGATTCTTTTGTTGACGGGGAGCCAATGCAGGTCTCTCAGATGTCCGGAGATGTGGCTGTTTCGTGGGATGTCGAGGATGAGTCTGGCTGAGGCGTTCTGGATCCGCTGGAGTCTCTTCTGGAGCTTGGCGGTGGTTCCGGCGTAGAGGGCGTTGCCGTAGTCCAGTCGGCTGGTGACGAGGGCCTGGGTGACAGTCTTCCTGGTCTCCGTGGGGATCCACCAGAAGATCTTCCGTAGCATGCGCAGGATGTTGAAGCACGACGAGGAGACGGCGTTGACTTGTCTGGTCATGGAGAGGGAGGAGTCCAGGATGAAGCCCAGGTTGCGTGCGTGATCCGTCGGTTTGGGTGGGGTGCCCAGGGCGGGGGGCCACCAGGAGTCGTCCCAGGCGGAGGGCGAGGAGCCCAGGATGAGGACCTCCGTCTTGTCTGAGTTCAGTTTCAGGCGGCTGGTCGTCATCCACTCGGCTACATCTTTCATCCCTTCGTGCAGGTTGGCTCTGGCGGCGGCGGGGTCGTTGGTCAGGGAGAGGATCAGCTGGGTGTCGTCGGCGTAGGAGATTATGTTGAGGTTGTGTTGGCGTGCGATGGCCGCGAGGGGGCTCATGTAGACGTTGAAGAGGGTGGGGCTCAGCGAGGATCCTTGAGGGACGCCGCAGATGACTTTGGTGGCCTCTGACTTGTACGGTGGTAGGCGGACTCTCTGTGTTCTTCCGTCGAGGAAGGAGACGATCCATTCCAGTGCCTTCTCCTGGATTCCGACGTTGCTGAGGCGCTGCACTAGGGTGCAGTGGCAGACAGTGACACTGACCCAGTGTTATGAGGATGGGCTTCAGCCAGTACTATTATTACGTATCACTAAGCATACTGAGAGTTATAAAGTGGAACTACAAGTCACAGGAGGCTTAATGATGTTGGCTAAAATGGCACTTGCTGAAAGTGACCCTTATGAATTTCTCGGCACCTAAGGAGCAGGTGTTGGAGCACACCCACCTTTGTGTCTCCTGAATCCTGCCTAAGTACACTTCCTCCCTTCAGGCTGTAGCAGAATTTTGGTGCTATGTACATGCAACCCAAAACCCAGATTACCCTCGATACATGGGTGTGCTGCACTATGAAACAAATAGTGGACACTTTGCTTCCCCACTGCAGCTAAGCGTCATGATAGGAGGAATATAAATGAACTCATTTGCGCCTTGATGCCCCTTGGGGCTAAGTTTTGCGCGGTATAAAAATGTCATTCATTCATTCATTCATTCATTCATTTGATGCTCTTTATTTTCCATGGTTCTTTAATACTCTCAGATGCCCACCTTACCCACGCAGACACCCATCATTTGCACATGAAAGGGTTTTGGCTGACCTATGATGCAGCTAAGTGCCCAGTTCTTCCGTGTCCTCCTTGGCAGGTAATCTACCTGAAATCTGTTTACTTCCATTTCGTGGAGAGTGTCTTGTGGCTAAAGTTGCCCCACCCCATCTGTAGAATGAGTAATAGCCACAAGAACATCCCGGAGGACTGCACAGTACCCAAAGCATCTTGAGCATCCTCCAACTTCTTGTATTCTCAGCATTAGGACCACTCGATTGAAGTCTATGCCAGTTGGGCACTTTGGTGGGCAGGTAACTCTCCAAATACTCATTAGTACCACCCCCACCCTCCTGATTTTCTCCCTGCCAGATTTGGTCAGCTCATTCAAGCCAGAGTAGTCGAACACAAATCTTTCAAACTTCAAAAGTTTACAACCTTTACGGTTGTTAATGCTTGTTTGTGGTTGAAATGAGATTCATGTTTTCTTTAAAAATCTCTATCTCCAGAACCCTCTGGTGTATTTTGCTTAATTTGGTCTCTAAAATTTCATAAAAGTATAATCTATTTTTATAAATTGGTGCCGGATTTCTTTTATGTTGTGTGACTTTCCTATCTCGTTGTTGTGTGCTTATAAATGCTTTACATTAGTTCCTTTGTTTGAGCCTAGCAGCTTGAAACCAAAGGTACCCAGGGTTGAGCTAATGGTTTTACATATGAGCCAGACTGGAGCCAAGACAGCTTCTGCTAGTGTATTACATAGTAAGGCCGCACGACCATACCATACAATACACCCAAATACTCAGAATGTATGATGATTTGGTGTACTGTTAAGATGTAAAATATTTCCTCATGCACTGCAATGCAGGCAGTCGGGCCGGCATCACTTGTGGGTGGAGGGGGCGGGGGTAATTTTAAATTAAAAAAGATTTTAAAAACCTTACCTTCTGTGATCGGGGGCCAAGTCGCGTCATCCTGGTAGGAAGTAGCCGCAGGCAGCCTTCCTCCCCTCCCCTAAGCCAATCATAATGCTGCAATGGCAGCGTTGTGATTGGCTGAGACGCGGACCCCACAGGCGTCTATGGGGTGGCTGTTTTCTCCATGCAGGCTCCATGTAGACTATATGGAGAAAACGGGAGAGTGTGCATGACAGGTTTGGTCAGCCCTGGGGCCGACCAGTCAGTGCCCACAACATTGGGTTAGCCACTCCTTGATTTTATGTTTCTGCTTCTCGCACTGCGAGAAAGCAGTGGGGCAATGCTCCTCCGTCCACACGGAGGAGCAACCCCTGAATGCAGGCACTCTTTAGGAGGTGGAATGATACACCAAACAGCCAGTAGTTTAGGGTGAAGAGTATTTTCCTCTGGGTGGATGCAAAACCCACAAAGTCCACTCCAAAATATTTTAAGCTTTGGTAATAAGAGGTGTTGAAGACAGCTGCACTAAAAAGTCCTACTTAGAAATGGCTGGGTCTAATGGCAAAAAGTAGTAAAGTGTCTTCAGTTAACTTTTTAGAGAGAGTCATAACATTTTGTCGCTAATTCTTTTCAACGTATTCTACAATTTCTGAAGTGTAAACATCCATACCATGACTTTCATGATGAAAAAATTATATTGAATAAATGACATACCAGACAGAATCTTCCAGATATTTTTCATCTACTCTGAGAGCAAAGTGGAAGGCTGGGCAGCCAATACAATTTGATCTGGGTGCTCAGAGAGGAAGAAGGTTCTCAGGGAGACAATGAAAGGAAAACCCCTGGACATTTAGTTGTTTAGGAACACTTTCCTTGCTGTAAATGTGAATGCAATAATTTATACAATGGAATATACGAAAGTCTTAGACTTCCTAGTCATTTACTGTGGGAGGGGGTTCTCGATTTTAGTTTTTTACAAATTTCTGAAAGCATGTAACTGAAGTGCTGGATTGAAAGGCCTTGGGCTGAAAAGAGACCTTGTGCAATGGCAGTCTCTCTTTTATGTCTTTCAGTGTCTCTTTGTCACTGTGTCTCACCTGTTCTTTTATTCAGTCCCTATCTCTATGTCTTTGTGGTCAACTGTGTCTTTCTCATTTTTTGCTCACTTCTCATCTGCAGATGCAGACAATCTTTCTGCTCACACCAATGAGGATCTCTCGTCAGAGACAGAGGAGTACGAGGATTACTACTGATGATGGATATTTGGGGACTCAGCGATCTCTACTCACCAGGGCAAATCTATCTTCCCATCCCATAATGATCCAGAAAGTTCCAGAGCCATCTGTGGCTCCCTGATGCCTGGTCTATTGCGTTCAACTTAAAAGTGAATTAAAATACATGATATTCTAAAAATTACATTCGGAGTACTTTCATAACAATGAGAGCTACATTAATGTAAGGTATATTGATGTTCACAATGCAACCTAATAATAAAAATGTTTATAACATCTATGACTAGTGAAATGCTGTTTCTAAATTCTTCAGGTTTTTGGCTGTTTCGGAAATTGTGGCACAAGGGTAAAATAGGGACTTTACTCACTCCAAGAAGTCCAAGAAAAAGGTCTGAGGCAACAGGACTCCATCTACGCACTAGGATCTGAAATGACATCTGCAAATCGATCCGGATCACCCCATCTCTTCTTCAATTGAGGAAAGAGATGAAGACTCATCTCTTAAAATAACACTAAATCTAACCTACCACTGCTTAAAACCACTCCCTGAATGCACCTTTGCCCTTGATCCTTTACATCACTCCACTGCCTTTTGGCTCTGTTCACTGTGTACCAACACCACATACATATTCCCATACTTTTACCAGGATTATACAGTTGTGTCAATAGGGGGCGCCTGGTGAGGAACTCAGGTATTCTGGTTTTATTGCTCACACTCTGACACATCTCATTTATCAATGCAAATAATTAAACTAATGTGCCCTAGTTGGAATCTGTACAGTTGAAGGTTGGAAATATTGTGAAAAATATTCAGAATATGTTCACTATATGTCCCCATGATACGAAAGAGAGCTACCAAGGTTCAAATTTGAGAATTATGATCGCCCTCTTGATAGAAGGTTGGTTACTCTAATATATTCATGCTAGTTTATGGCTCATACCTGTTTTACGTCTGATTGGACACTGGACAGTAGTCAATAGTGCATAATGATCTTCACAGCTCAGCCCTAACTTGTCTAAGAGGGGAAATCGCCTCTGGTGATAGTTACTCTGCTGCCTGAACAGTATCTTAAACAAGACTTTGTCAATGTACAGGCCCAAAAAAGATCATCTTGCCCATTATGTTTGCCACCAAGTGCTTAATTTGATTCACTGGTTGCCAGTGAGGCCACTGGTGCTCATTTTTAGGGCCCGCCACTATTTCTCCTCATCAGACACTTCCCTAGAGCAAAAGAGGGAAAAACATACGAAGGGGAAAGAAGGAGAAACAGAAAGAGGGAAAACCCTTCACAAAAGGAGAAAGCGGGAACCTGCAAGAGTGAGATAAAGGGGAAGGGAGTGTCTGGTAGTGGATCAGAGAAGCATTAGGTGGACTCAGAACTACGCAAACTTGCTATTCAGACCTCTAATAGCGCTGGCCGAGGTCACCAGCACTTTTTTATTTTATAAATCAAGCACTGTTGCCACCTACATTCTAACTCCTTGATAGACCCCTAAATATGTTTATCATGAGAATGTACCTATTCTATTATTTCACTTTAACCACAATTTGAATCTTGCCTCTGAGTTTTTTTTAAATTAACAGTTAAGTCATCCGTCGCTTGCCAAGTCAGGCATCTGGGAAGAGATGGATTTGTGTGAGATTCTTGCACCTAAGATAATGACTCAGAGGTGCTGTACAAATGTTTAATTTTTCTGGAGATTGATCCAGAGAGGTAGGACCCATGGACTGAAGGTGTATAGCAAGAATATCGATGGGGAAATATTGAGAAGCAGAAATATCGAGGTAAGAATGTCATATGTGTTAAATATCGATGTCTTAAATATCGATGTAGGAAATATCGTTTTTTTAGTAGTGCAGACATGTCGACATTGTGAAATATCGATGTAGTAAATATAGTTGAAATAAATATTCATGTAATTTATATCGATATTATGTTTATAATGGATTAAGTTTTTTAGTTTAATAGTTGTGCTATCTTTTTCATATTTTTAATGTTTTGATGTAAATAATAAATGTTATTTTCTAATTATGTTTTTTTATTTTTAGTGTAATTTTTAGGAGCGGGATGTTTATTTTATAGGGGATAAGGGTGGGTAGTAATTTAAAAATATAAATTTAAATAATGTATTAAATTTGAATATTAGAAAATATTTTAGGAGCAGGTTGTTGAGTTTATAGGGGATAAGGGTGGGTAGTAATTTAAAAAGGTTGTGTGTACATTTATAGAAAATTATAAAATTAGAAGGAAATCATTTTTAAATTTCGAAATTTTAAATTTTAAATTAGAAATTTCTTATTTAATGAAATCATGTTATATATTATTAAGTGTGTACATTTTTTAGGAGAGGGTTGTTGGGCTTATAGGGGATAAGGGTGGGTAGTAATTTAGAAATGTTGTGTTAAAATTTATAGAAATTTTGAAAATTTGAAGTAAAAAATGTTTACTTTTCGAAATTTTTAATTTGAATTTAGAAATTTAGTATTTAATGAAATTATGTTAGATATTATTAAAATGTGTCTATAGTTTAGCGTTGGGATGTTGTATTTATAGGTGATAAGGCTGGGTAGTACTTTAAAAATGTTGTGCAACAATTTATTGAAATTAAAATAATTAGAATTAAAAAAATATTAAGGGGCCGATTCTTATTCGGGAAAAACCACTCCGAATAGCCGTATGGAGCGTTTTTCCCGTATGAATCGTACCCTACAACGTCGCCGTCCGTACGATGAAGTACGATTCGTACCAGGAGCAGGACTCCGTCCGAATCGTACAAAGACCGTACAACTCTAATCTCCGCACGATTCTCCCTCAGAGCCCGCTGTATGCGACATCCGTATGGTTGGAAGCAGGTTTTCCCGACCCAGCAAGTACGATTCATGTCGGGTACGCACCGTATGATGCTTTTTTATGGGAGCCCAAAACATCCGGAGAAGCAGAGTACGCCTCGAAACAGGTACGGAACGGCCCCCCGGGTACGATGTGTACACCCCATGTCTGCAGGGGTACGATCTGTACCCCTGCGATCATGGGGTGTACGCACCGTCCTCATGATTGCAGGGTGTATGCACCAGACCCCATGATCTCAGGGTGTACGGTGTGTACACCCTGCGATCATGGGGTACCGTGCGTACACTCCATGATCGCAGGGGTACGCACCGTACCCCTGTGATCATGGGGTGTATGCACCGTACGGTGTGTATGTGATTGTGTGGTTGTCTATACGAATTGCCCTTACCTGACGTGGACCGCACGAATCGCGTCCTCATACCCCAGTCCGGATCATACTCGCCGGGTGGTACAGCATGTTTACGAATCATACGGTTCACTGTGAGGGTCCGTGTCTTACGGTTTTACCCTTGCAATTTGTACGGTTCGCGTCGATTTGGACGGTTTGACGAGATACGGATCGTGCTACGCGATTCGGACAGACGTGTACGATTCGTACGGAGAGGGCTCCGGATACGATTCGGACGGACACTTTTTTTTCGGAATCGGCCCCTGAATGTTGAAATTTTAATTGTGAATTTTGAAAATTAAAATGTATTATGGTTTGATGTCCAGCACTTTCCCTGAGTTATGTTGCATTTGGAGTTAGAATAGGAAGTTATTATGGTTTACTGTCAGCACTTTCCCTGAGTTAAATTGGACTTGGATTTAGAATAGTAAATTATTATGGTTTACTGTCCAGCACTTTCCCTGAGTTATATTGGACTTGGAGTTAGAATAGTAAATTATTATGGTTTACTGTCCAGCACTTTCCCTGAGTTATATTGGGCTTGGAGTTAGAATAGTAATTTATTATGGTTTACTGTCCAGCACTTTCCCTGAGTTATATTGGTTTTGGAGTTAGAATAGTAAATTATTATGGTTTACTGTCCAGCACTTTCCCTGAGTTATATTGGGCTTGGAGTTAGAATAGTAAATTATTATGGTTTACTGTCCAGCACTTTCCCTGAGTTATGTTAGATTTGGAGTTAGACTAGTACATGATTATGGTTTACTGTCCAGCCCTTTACCTGAGTTATATTGGACTTGGAGTTAGAATAGTATATAAATATGGTTTACTGTTCAGCACTTTTCCTGAGTTATGTTGCGTTTGGAGTTAGAATAGTAAATGCTTATGGTTTACTGTCCAGCACTTTTCCTGAGTTATATTGGACTTTGTGTTAGAATAGTAAACTATTATGCTTTACTGTCCAGCACTTTCCCTGAGTTATATTGAACTTGGAGTTAGAATAGTAAATTATTATAGTTTACTGTCCAGCACTTTCCCTGAGTTATATTGGGCTTGGAGCTAGAATAGTAAATTATTATGGTTTACTGTCCAGCACTTTCCCTGACTTATATTGGTTTTGGAGTTAGAATAGTATTTTATTATGGGTTAATGTCCAGCACTTTCCCTGAGTTATGTTGTATTTGGAGGTTGAATAGTAAATTATTATGGTTTACTGTCCAGCACTTCCCCTGAGTTGTGTTGCATCTGGAGTTAGAATAGTAAATTATTATGGTTTACTGTCCAGCATTTTCCCTGAGTTATATTGGTTTTGGAGTTAGAATAGTAAATTATTATGGTTTACTGTCCAGCCCCTTCCCTGAGTTATATTGGACTTGGAGTTAGAATAGTACATTATTATGGTTTACTGTGTAGCACTTTCCCTGAGTTATATTTGACTTGGAGTTAGAATAGTAAATTATTATGGTTTACTGTCCAGCACTTTCCCTGAGTTATATTTGGAATTTGTGTTAGAATAGTAAACTATCATGCTTTACTTTCCAGCACTTTCCCTGAGTTATATTGGACTTGGAGTTAGAATAGTAAATAATTATGGTTTACTGTCCAGCACTTTCCCTGAGTTATATTGGACTTGGTGTTAGAATAGTAAATTATTATGGTTTACTGCCCAGCACTTTCCCTTAGTTATATTGGGCTGGAGTTGGAAAAGTAAATTATTATGGTTTACTGTCCAGCACTTTCCCTGACTTATATTGGTTTTGGAGTTAGAATAGTAAAATATATTATGGTTTATTGCCCAGCACTTTCCCTGAGTTATGTTGGATTTGGAGTTCGAATAGTAAATTATTATGGTTTACTGTCCAGCACTTTCCCTGAGTTATATTGGACTTGGAGTTAGAATAGTAAATTATTATGGTTTACTGTTCAGCACCTTCCCTGAGTTATGTTGCGTTTGGAGTTAGAATAGTAAATTATTATGGTTTATTGTCCATCACTTTCCCTGAGTTATATTGGACTTGGTGTTAGAATAGTAAATTATTATGACTTACTGTCCAGCACTTTCCCTTAGTTATATTGGGCTTGGAGTTGGAAAAGTAAATTATTATGGTTTACTGTCCAGCACTTTCCCTGACTTATATTGGTTTTGGAGTTAGAATAGTATTTTATTATGGTTTAATGTTCAGCACTTTTCCTGAGTTATGTTGTATTTGGAGGTAGAATAGTAAATTATTATGGTTTACTGTCCAGCACTTTCCTGAGTTGTGTTGCATCTGGAGTTAGAATAGTAAAATATTATGGTTTATTGTCCAGCACTTTCCCTGAGTTATGTTGGATTTGGAGTTCGAATAGTAAATTATTATGGTTTACTGTCCAGCACTTTCCCTGAGTTATATTGGACTTGGAGTTAGAATGGTAAATTATTATGGTTTACTGTCCAGCACTTTCCCTGAGCTATATTGGGCTTGGAGTTAGAATAGTAAATTATTATGGTTTACTGTCCAGCACTTTCCCTGAGCTATATTGGTTTTGGAGTTAGAATAGTAAATTAATATTGTTTACTGTCCAGCACTTTCCCTGAGTTATGTTGGATTTGGAGTTAGAATAGTAAAATATTATGGTTTACTGTTCAGCACTTTCTCTGAGTTATGTTGTGTTTTGAGTTAGAATAGTAAATTATTATGGTTTATTGTCCATCACTTTCCCTGAGTTATATTGGACTTTGTGTTAGAATAGTAAACTATTATGGTTTATTGTCCCGCACTTTCCCTGAGTTATATTGGACTTGGAGTTAGAATAGTACATTATTATGGTTTACTATCCAGCACTTTCCCTGAGTTATATTGGACTTGGAGTTAGAATAGTAAATTATTATGGTTTACTTTCCAGCACTTTCCTTGAGTTATATTGGTTTTGGAGTTAGAATAGTATTTTATTATGGTTTAATGTCCAGCACTTTCCCTGAGGCTTTTTCTTTTCAGCTACCATGGCCTTTATTACGAGTTGCTAGGATAATTCCAGTACACAAATTATCAGTTTGGCAGCTAACACCACTGCCCCTGTATACTGGTCCCTGGATACATTTCAGTATGTCAAACCTGCAGATATTTATTGAGGGGAAAAGGCCCAGTAATTATTGGGGCACGTTTATTTTGCAGTAAGCACCAGAAATTTGCATGCTGTTCCCCACTATTGGGGACACGCTCATTAGTGGGGGCTAATCATCCTACAAAATGAAATCAGACCCAGGCAGAGTCGGGTTTCATATGGAACAATAAATATCAGCTCAAACACTGGACCACTCCTAATGAAAGCTTGTATCTTCCAGGTGTCTGGGCGGGAATGGTTTTCCTGACTTTTTTAGAATTTTTCTGGGTAGACTGTTGCCTGTATGCCTGTTATTCCCTATTGTTGGGAATAAACTCATAATTGGTTGCTATTTATCGCACACAATATATTCTGACCCCTGCAGATTTGGATTTCATTGGGTGAACTCATATCAAGGGCCTATGTCTGCCGGGTGCCTTGGGGGATGGTTTCCTGGTTGACATGTTCCCTCCTGTAGACTATTTTTTAGACAGATTAATGGTCATACATGTCAATGAGCTTGTCCCAAAGGTACCCACCTCTTCTGGCAGAGTTTGCTTTTCCTTCTTTTTTTCTGTGACATTGCCACCGTATTCATTGTTATTGTGTTGTGCCAGTCTAGGATGTTGGGGGAGCCAGTTTGTTCATTCTGACTGACACTGGACGAGATTAAAATATTTAGCTTCAACTCTTGGTAAGTAGGTGTTAACTAGAATTTCTCAGGCTCGTAGCTTAACTTTGGTGGATTGGCGAAGACGATTTCAAGAATGCTCTACCAGGGGCATTGCTACATCAATAGCATCTGATAGCATAGATTTTGAATAGGCACCTAAAATGTAGATTACCATACTCGTTGCATGGGCCATGCATACTTTTGTGTTGCACTACATGCTAGATATGCTATGACAAAGAGCTGACATTAGGTTTCTAGGAGTCTTGTGCCGTTATTAGTGCCTGAGATTAATTGCAACCCAATGAGCGAAGTGGAATTTTGCCAACATGCAAAGTTTAAACAGAAACGCTTTTGTTTTTCCTCATGAAATGGTAGGAACTTTTGGGGATGTATATGTCCCCTGGTGATGTTGCAATTTTGCACCCCTGTCCTGGGCTACCCAAATGCAAGTCTCTGCAGTGTTTCTGACTTTTTGGGCTGAGCACACTAGACTCTCATAGGTGTATGCTGAGGACCACTTTAGCTAACTGGAACATGGGCTTCAGAGCAGCGTCCTGTTGATGAGTGCAATTCAGGGCTGGTTGTATGGGAAAATCTAACATGATCACTGTTTATGCATTTTAAACACTACTGTGTGAGGTGCAAGTGTAGGGCATAGAAGGCAGACTAATTTGTTTGAACGGTGCAGCTAATAAATGTGTGTTTGATTACCATGGTTTTGCAACGCACACTAACAAACTAGAGAAGGAAAATGTCCATTGTCTGGTATATGCACTGTCCATGAACATTACAGCTGATATCTGGCTGCAAGGAGAAATGACTTCTAACTTGTAGGAAGAAGGGAGAGAGGTAATGCTAGCCTTCAGTGTACATGTTGAGCAAGCAGCATTATTTAATATTGTGTGTAATGATATAAGAGCCACACATGAGCCAACCCCTCCTCACTCCATAGAACACCTTTCTTAAGAGAGGTATATAAGGTATCGGTTGGAAGCAGGGTTAGACGCATGGAATAGTTGCTGGAGGTGATGCTAAAATAATAATTTCCGACTTCAGGCATGATGGCATAGTAAGGCATGACGAGAGGCAGTACTTGGGCTTGGCCTATTGAGAAAAACGTATACATTCATGCCATTAGACTTCTGGGTATATCTTAGGTAGTTTCTAAATCGATTGGCTATGGATCTGTCTTTAAATATGGTCGAGGCTTATTTAACCTTCGCTCTAAGTATTATAACTATTTCTGAGCTGTTAACAATACTTACACTTGTTCAAAGTCACATGATTTGTAGATCAGTAGTGAATACAAAATAACCACATAGTGTGAAATACCAGCTAGTATGTATGTCTACTAATGTTGGTGTACATAGCATGGCGTTGGAGAGAGAATCTCTGATGGGTTCATCTGACTCATGAGTCATGACACTCTCAACCTATCACATAACAAGTAATGGGCAGATTCACAATAACTGGCGCATCCCTGCATATTAGCAGGGATGCAGCAGTTATTTTGTGTGACGTAAAAAGACCCTTACGGCACCATGGATGCGCCGCATTTACAATGCGTCGCACCGGGGCGCAAGTATAGACAGATGTTTGACTCATCTGTCGATGTAAAGATGACGCAGTGCTGGAGTTGTGTGGTGATTGCGACACTCTCAACCTATCACCTAACAAGTAATGGGCAGATTCACAATAACTGGCGCATCCCTGCATATTAGCAGGGATGCAGCAGTTATTTTGTGTGACGTAAAAAGACCCTTGCGGCACCATGGATGCGCCGCATTTACAATGCGTCGCACCGGGGCGCAAGTATAGACAGATGCTTGACTCATCTGTCGGTGTAAAGGTGACGCAGTGCTGGAGTCATGTCGCAAGCGCGACACAACTACAGCACTGCTCAGGGGCGGCCTATACTTGCTCTGCTACATCACTCCAAACGCCTGCTCCAAGCAGGTGTAAGGTTTTGATTCAGCCATTGGCAATTCATTTTACAGAAACAAATCCATGATTTATAAAAACGAAATGACATGAAGCCCCGGGGCAGTGGCGTAGTTGGGGGAGAGGTGCAGTGGGTGGGCGGTGGTCCACCCTGGGCAGCACTCTTTTTTAGGGCTGCAGAGGTGAGCAAGCCTTCTGTCGACTACCACCCCACCTCCAGAGAACAATTTGTCCGCAGACACCCCCCCCCCCCCCCCCCCCCAAGAACAAGTTGTTTGCCGATCGGCGCTCACGCTCTTACCGGCATCCGGGCGGCAAAGTCAGTGACTACCCCGGGTGGCAATATGTCTAGCTACGCCACTGCCTAGGGGGCAGGACATTTTTGGTAAAATGTCTCCCACTGTGTTGTTGTGAGACTTTTGGTACACAAAATTTCTGTCAACCTGGTAGAGATCTTTATAAATGGTGAGCAGGGTGATGCCGACCCAGTAGAGACTTAGCCCACCCTTTGAACTTGAAATGACCCTTTATAACTGTTGTTCCCATAAAGACTGCCAGCTTGTGCAGTTTAGCCTCGGTGACAGCAGTCTGTAGTATTATTTGTTTTGTAGTTTTATATTGCACAAACTTGACCCGAGGGTATCCGAGCTCTTTTACATGAGCACCAGTTGCATTACAGATGGACACATTCATTTTTAGGCACTGGGAGATTACATGATTTACCCAGAATCACACGATGTTTGATCCTCCCACCAGACTTGAACCTGGTTCCTCAGCTTCAAAGTGGGCCACCCTAGCCGTTCAGCCACACAGCCCCCAGAAGTTAGTGCAGTG
This sequence comes from Lissotriton vulgaris, assembly GCF_964263255.1. Classification (NCBI taxonomy): domain Eukaryota; kingdom Metazoa; phylum Chordata; class Amphibia; order Caudata; family Salamandridae; genus Lissotriton; species Lissotriton vulgaris. The sequence continues at coordinate 585,556,977 of NC_141699.1, read as the reverse complement.
GTCTTCAATCTTTTGATGCAGAGACCCCATCAACATTTTTGAGGTGTAAGGACCCAACGAAAATTTCTAGAACCTGGTACTCCGTATCATTGACAACCATACATGTTCACCAGAGAAACGGTCAATCTGTGGTTGCACCTCATTAGTACCAGTTTAACACCAAATATAGCAATAAGCAACACAAAGGTGACCAGCACAACTTTACAAATGGCCTTAACTAAGTGGCAACACCTGTTGCTGCTTTTTAGTAACTTTTGAACCTTTTGAATAAATACATTTTTGTTTGTTAAAATCAGCAGGTTATGTGGCAGATGATGGATTATGTGGTAAATGCGACAAATCTATAATCATGCTAAGATCGCTGCAGCCTCACAATCACATAATTCCAGTGGCCCTTGGTATATTAGCTGTAATGCATGGGCTGCAAATTTATTTCACGGCATTAGAGGAAAACCATATTATATTTCATGGGATGCTGTCAGCTGGGCATTTACAGCTGCATATAACTGAAGGTAGCTGAACATCATTCATCATATCTAAAACATGCATGCATTTTTTAGGTCTTTCACCGTCCGGTAGCTACATATAAAATAACAGGCAGCTTCAATGAATAATAAATACATTTTAAAAAGTTGTTACTCAGTGGGAAATGCACTATAATACATTATGAAAAGTCTATTAGTTAATGCACTGCATGAGTGAAACTAGAGAGCCACAGAATTAAATTGTGGTTGGTGCAGTGAAAAATAGTGACTTGTGTATTTTTAGTGCTATGAGTTCCCAGCCTGAGACAGAAAGCGCTGTGAATATGTAAGTCTTTATTTGATACTTGCATTACACACAGTATAAGATAGACTGCTATAAAATGCGCAAAATGTTTTACGATAAAATGGTGCTTCCAAAATATATGGGCTGCTTTCAAAATATAGGGGCTTATTTATAAGCCCCTTGCGCTGCATCATTTTTTATGATGCTCTGGTTGCGCAGACCCATATTTACGAGGCCATGCGAAGTCACTTTGCGTGGCATTTCATGGCCTTCTAGATATGGTGTAAGGCAACATTGCGCAAGTTGATGTGTTGCCTTACACTGCGTCGGAGGGTGGTCCTTAGGTGTTGCAATGGTTTTTCCCATAGTTTTTGACACATTCCCAGATTTACAAGCATCTGTAAACCTGAGGATGCATCAACACTGTTCGCTGCCCCAGGGGATGAGCAACGAGAAGAAATATCTTTATTTCTCATCAATTGTTTCCTCTTTCTATGTGTGGCACACATAGATAGAGGAAAACGCATCCATCGGTTGTTTTTGTGCAGAAAAAGCGTGCCTTCTTGCACAAAAACAATCCTGCAAAGAATGTAGACACCCTTGCATCATGGTGCAAGGGTGCCCGTGTTGATGCTAGGCACCAAATTGTGTGCTTCCAGAGAGGACAGGAATGCACTGTATTTTATAAATACAGTCCAATCCTGCCCTTTTGAATTGGCATAGGGCAGCACAGCAAAAATACTTGCGGAGCTGCTTACACCATTTTGTTGTAAATGAGGCCCATAGATTTTAGTAATATCTAGACCCTATGTAATGCATTTTTTTAAAACATAACTGTCCCTTCAACACATTTTCAGGGATAGTAAAAGCTATGTAAATACAATGATAATTAAACGCAAGCACTTCACAGTTCATTTAACTCTGTGCACTACCACTGAAAAAGTTTCAAGTGATTTATTGAATGAACTTCAACAGCACTCTCCATTCCTGACAAATCAAAGCCAGGCAGACAGTTAAACACACCTTTCTGCCAGTGTACTGCTGGCCTGAAAGAAATGCAAATGTGCACAATGAGTTAATCTGCAAATCCTTTACATTTGCAGATTAACTTGTTCTGCACATTTGCATTTCTTTCAGGCCAGCAGTACACTGGCAGAAAGGTGTGTTTAACTGTCTGCCTGGCTTCTGTTTCCCAACACAGGAGAGTCCCTGAATAACGCTCCAGGGAAGGCATTTTGGCTACCCTGTCTGGAACGTTTTCTTTTAGCAAAGGAAGAGCGCAACCATCTTTTCATGCCTCCACGGCCCCCCTTTTGGTCGCACTCCAAAGATTGAAGACCTCTGAGTTAGTAGGATGATGAGCAGGAAAGCAAGTTAGTCTAAGGATCTAGACTTGGTATTGTTAGGGGAGTGGATCCAACCAACGCCTGGCCAGGGGGGACACACAAGCAAGGAACCACCACAGTAACAAGCGTTGCTCTATTGAAAGGCATATGTGATTGACATGCATTCTGTACCATCTTAAGATGGGAGCTCTTCAAAGGGCTTTATGAGCATTGCCCAGTCCAGTTGGGGTGACCAGAATGCTTCAATTATAAAGGATTGTCCAGAAATTATGTCAATCCTTGTGCGTTACAAAGGGTGAAAGCAGCAAGGGACTCATCTTTGCAACTTCTTTAATGGGCCTAGCATTAATGCTGTGTCTTGCCTTGCTTTTCAAGTTATGCAGCAGTTCTATTGATATATTGTCTTTTTTCAAATGTGGGATCCAAGTTCAAGCACTTCCTGGTCAACCTCATGATCAGCCAATTTGGATTGTCTTGAATATTTCATTAGGAAGTAGGGGAGTGTTAGTTATGAGTTTACTACCAACATTTCACAAAGGTCACTGCATTTCCCTTTCTGGGTCCTGTAACAATCAATGGTTACTGTGCAATATAATCAGTAGGTGCCATAGCCTTTTTACATTTTTTTATTTTAGGTAAAGCTTTTGATTGAGCCAACAGCGTGATGCATAAAAGAACATTGCAAATATAGAGTGTGAAGTTTAGACTTAACAATCTATTAATATAATATATATATAAATCATAGTGGGAGAGTACAACAATTCTAACAATATTAGCAATGTAAGATCATCTAATAACATTTTAAATAAAAAAAAGAAAGAATGAAAAAGGGAGAGAAAGGAGATTAAGAGAGAGAACAGGTAAATAAATGAGAATATAAATAAAGTTTTAATCGTACAAGTATGCAAATTACAAAGCAGAATGAAAGTATATATAGAACATTGTGCAATGCTAAGCATATACAAATTTATATAGATAGACATTCAAGTATAATGTGTATAGTTAGGTTGAAGAGGGGGAACCGTCCCATTAGCAATAAGTGACAAATAATTAGTGAGTGGTGACTAAAGCTGAAGATGTTTAACAGATAGATGTACTGAATCAAGTTTGTAGCTATCTCATCCATGGTGATAACATTCTAGGTTCCAACAACCTTGAAGAGTAATATTATCTGTGGATTTCCAGTTGAAAGCTATAACAAATATAACTATGGAGATCAAGAGATCATCATCCACTTAGCAAACTCAATTATGAATACTTGGAAACACAACTAACTTCCAACACTGATCTAGACGCAATACATTCTGTTCAAATGCTTTGACTGGCTCCAGAAAGCATTTGATAGCCTACTGCCACTAAAAACAAAAGATAACAAGCACCTTGAAGGAATGCAGACAAGAAAAAGATAAAACAATACATTTCAATGCTGTAACGCACCAGGCTCAAAACAAATAGTAATTAAGACGGACTTCACCTACACAAACGTAACAGAATATACAAGTCAACAATCAACAAAGTTTTAAAAAAATGTACCATTGAGACAATTCAAAATGCAAAATATACAAATAAAGAATTTTATAAAATTCTCACAGGATTTCATAACCTTAAATGCACAGAAGGAACTCATCCCATGACTCAAAACAAACTATAAACTGGCTAACCATTACACAACCAAAGCAGACATTTTGGACTCCTATTTGAAACAAAGGAAAACCACAGGCACCAGACGCCCTTGATCACGAACCAAGCATAGATGGCCACTGGATAGGAGCTCCTCTAGTGAGCTCCGGGTTGGGGATCACCTATCCTGTTGATATCCCCGTATAACCCCATCGCTCATCGCCCTGCTGTCCATCCCCACTCCACATCTACTTACCCGCTGTTCTTTTTGCTTGGACACCACTTACCTCCATCGGCCCATCTGTCACGGGACAGTCGCCTCGCCATGTCCGGCTGATGACAGGGAGCCTGCGTTGTCCGGTGATCTTCGGGATGAGATTCATGCATGATCCATCATTGTCGCGGAATCTAGGAGTCTGGGTCACTGTTGCTGGTTCGTCCGCTTGTGGGCCCGCGCTAGGACTGACTGCGGGAGGTGACCATAGGAGACCTGACGCATTCCCTGTTAGCGGGAACTGGATCCGGGAGCTCTTCGCCGGGTCCCCCCCGACTGCTGTCCTCAGGGGGCTGATCAACGGAACAGCGAGGCCGGGATTTAACCTTCACGGCACGGGTGACTACCCAGATAGCTGCCCACGTGGCTTGGCGCCTGCCACCTGCGGGGGGATGGGCAATTCATAGGATTCGACTTTTGGGCTGGGCGCTTGTTCCCGAGAACGACCTCCTAGATGCCGAGGATTTCTGCACATTATCTGCCGATCGAGGGTGCGAATTGTTGTCCCTGTTGAAGCGGAGAACTGACCGCTCAGTGATTCTGTGAGCCTCTGCAGCGGGTATGCTCCAACGCTCGCCTAGTGGAGTCACGTACCGCAACTGACTTAGAGGCTGACCAATATCGTCTTAAATGGACCGCGCACGACTAAACAGTCCCAGCTGTATTTATTTTCCTCTCGGCCGTGTTCTTTACTTATGAGGGCACAGATACTGTTAACTGTGTGGTTCTGCCGTTTCTGAGCTCTTTCTGAAGCCCTGACACCAGCGGAGAATTGCCTCAGTGGATTCTCGCAGCCCTTATTTACCAATCTGGTTAATTACAGGGAACGCTTACGACTAATCAGTTGATACAATAACCTTCCTCTCGGCTGTGTTCTTTTGCTTGAGGACACAGGTAATTTAATTTGTCTTTGTTGCTCGGATATCTCTGGGCTCTTTCCGAAGCCCTTACGCCACGGGAGAATTTCTCCATTTTGCTTCTCTTAGCCCACAATTATCTAAAAGTGATCTTCAAAATGGTGGCTATCCTGTAGCCCTGAGGGGAAGACCAACCTGGCAGCATCACCTGTATACCAAAACTCCGACCTGATCCTCGACATGTAGATGGGTCTCGGTCTATGGATTGTGCATTAAAACTAAAAAAGGAATACTATGAATAGAGGAGCAAGCCTCGACATACGCGGTGGCCATCTTGAAAAGGCTTTTTCCATTCATTCTGCCCACTTAAAGACAAGACATGGAGATGTTTACTGGGAACTATTAATTAATCATTCACCCTTGACAAAGCTGTAGTGACTAGATTCATCATTTACCATCACTGTTCTCCTCAGTTTATGCTCATCATGATTGCCAACACCAGTAGCCCGACTGAAGGATCACTCTCCAAAGTGGGCCTTAGTGCCTTTAAGATCACTTATTCACCTAACCTCACAAAGGACGCATCAAAAAACTCAAACACAGCTTAATAAAAAAAAACAGAAACACTTATATCAGATAAATATTTCAGTATGTACAATGGCAACAGCATGTCTGACCTAATCTTCTTCACGAATAAGAGAGCACAATGGAGGAAAACTCTCATATCATTTTTCCAGTGCAAACAGAGAAGGAAAAAAACCCCATGGATTTAGTCTTTCTATTACTTCTTCTCCTATCCACAAAATAGATCTCACCATTACTATCTATAACAATGGGAAACAAGGAGGGAGCACACTCCTGACCTCTCAACCGGGTCGCCCCTTCGCATTCTGGTACATGCAGTTCATACGATTCAGGACAAAGTTCGTAAGTATTACACCAAGGTTGGTGCAAGCAGGGGCTTGGTACAAGGTATCTCTAGACACAAGACATGGCTCGTGTTTCAGGATAGTATCCTTCATCAGTAGAGATCAGCGTAGGGTGGCTAAGAAGCTGCCAAACAATCCAGGCTTCGTTGCCTCTTGGGCGCGGAGGTGCTTCGCCTATAGCTCGTCAGCTACGGAGGCTCATGGGAGCCCTAAGCAGGAAACAGCGAGGGAGCACACTCCTGACCTCTCAGCCGGGTCGCCCCTTCGCATTCTGGGACATGCAGTTCAAACGAATCAGGACAAAGTTTGTAAGTATTACACCAAGGTTGGTGCAAGCAGGTGCTTGGTACAAGGTATCTCTAGACACGAGACATGGCTCGTGTTTCTGGATAGTATCCTTCATCAGTAGAGATCAGTTTGGGGTGGCTAAGAGGCTGCCAAACAATCCAGGCTTCGTTGCCTCTCGGGCTGGAGGTGCTTCATCTATAGCTCGTCAGCTACGGAGGCTCACGGGAGCCCTAAACAGGAAACAGGGAGGGAGCACACTCCTGACCTCTCAGCCGGGTCGCCCCTTCGCATTCTGGTACATGCAGTTCATACAATTCAGGACAAAGTTTGTAAGTATTACACCAAGGTTGGTGCAAGCAGGTGCTTGGTACAAGGTATCTCCAGACACGAGACATGGCTCGTGTTTCAGGATAGTATCCTTCATCAGTAGAGATCAGTTTGGGGTGGCTAATAGGCTGTCAAACAATCCAGGCTTCGTTGCCTCTCGGGCGCGGAGGTGCTTCGCCCATAGCTCATCAACTACGGAGGCTCACGGGAGCCCTAAACAGGAAACAGTGAGGGAGCACACTCCTGACCTCTCAACGGGGTCGCCCCTTCACATTCTGGTACATGCAGTTCATACGATTCAGGACAAAGTTTGTAAGTATTACACCAAGGTTTGTGCAAGCAGGTGCTTGGTACAAGGTATCTCTAGACACGAGACATGGACTCGTGTTTCTGGATAGTATCCTTCATCAGTAGAGATCAGTTTGGGGTGGCTAAGAGGCTGCCAAACAATCCAGGCTTCGTTGCCTCTTGGGCGCGGAGGTGCTTCGCCTATAGCTTATCAGCGACGGAGGCTCACGGGAGCCCTAAACAGGAAACAAGGAGGGAGCACACTCCTGACCTCTCAGCCGGGTTGCCCTTTTGCATTCTGGAACATGCAGTTCATACGATTCAGGACAAAGTTCGTAAGTATTACACTAAGGTTGGCCCAAGCAGGTGCTTGGTACACGGTATCTCTAGACACGAGACGTGGCTCGTGTTTCAGGATAGTATCCTTCATCAGTAGAGATCAGTTTGGGGTGGCTAAGAGGCTGCCAAACAATCCAGGCTTCGTTGCCTCTCGGGCGCGGAGGTGCTTCGCCTATAGCTCGTCAGCTACGGAGGCTCAGGGGAGCCCTAAACGGGAAACAGGGAGGGAGCACACTCCTGACCTCTCAGCCGGGTCGCCCCTTCGCATTCTGGTACATGCAGTTCATACGATTCAGGACAAGTACACACACTTGGCGAACTGCATTTACCATGATGCCTAGGGGCAAACCTGCTGGGATGTGAAGCAGTGTGATCCCACATTTGTTTCCTGTTTAAAAGGCTCCCTCGAACCATTTGAGCTGACGAGCTCGTGGAGAGGCACCTGCGCGCCTGGAGAGGTACTGTGACCCGAGAATACTTTTGCAGCCTGCTCAGCAACCCCATACATTCTATTTGCCTAATCTCAACTGATGACGAATAACAATCCAGAAACACGTGTCTAGAGATGGCCAGCACTAATCTGCACCTACCTGGTGAAACACTCAAGAGACTTTGCAAGTACACACACTTGGCGAACTGCATTTACCATGAGGCCTAGGGGCGAACCTGCTGGGAGGTGAAGCAGTGTGATCCCACATTTGTTTCCTATCTATAACAATGGGATTGTTCTCATTCAAGCTTCTAATCGAAACCTAGAGCAGTTCGACAATCTCTTTCTGAAGATCAAAAGCTTTGTAGCCAACAATTCAACCCCAGGGCAACAAGATACAACACTAACCACCTCAAGTTCCTTCCAAATCGATGCTCCCATTCCCTCCTCAGATTAACATATATCCTCACCCACCACCCTTCCCTTGCCCATGCCGGTTTCAGAACTGTTTGAATTGCATATATCGTGGCCATTAACCTTATCACCACTTCCAACCTCCTTATCAATGCTTCCTGGAACATCTCTAACACTCAGTGACCAACCCCCTCCTCTGGAATCTCCCATTACCGCCTCTGACCCCTCTAATACACATCGACACCCTGCCCCCTCTGCAGTTCTCCACACACAATCAACCTCCTGGTATATGCATCCTGGAACACCACTCATATTCAGGGACCTACCCTGTTCCAAAGTATCACCATTACCACCTCAGACCCCCCTAACATACTTAGACACCCTCCCCCCTCTCCAGATCTCCACACTCAATTTCCTCCCCTTTCCCAACACCCAGACTTGTTGACAAGCTTGGACAAAATCTCCCTCCAGCTGCACCTTCTCTCCTTCAAACTCCATGGTTTGAAAGCCCTCTCACTTGAATATCTACCCAGAGTCCCCGCCAGAGCCATTGACACAGCTCCCCGTGACCATCCCTCTTCACCTATCATCTCCAAATCTGTTCCCCTACCTAACGCAGCCTCTCGTCCAAGAAGCACGTCATGTCTCACGCCCAATGAAATTGACAGCCTTCTCAATTCCTATTCGTCCAACACGAATATCAACATGAGTCCAAAGGGAATAATTCAAACCATTCATTCTAACCCTAACAGAGAACCCTACAACAACCTCAGAGTCATAAACAACGATAACCCCAAGAGAGTGAACATCATTCAGACTCCCCCCCTCCCCATTCTCTGGCACTACTCAAAAGCTTACTACTGAACTGTAGGTCTGCCAGCAAACACGCCTCCGAGATCTTCAATCTCATACAACAGAATGAGATAGATATCATTATCCTCACAGAAACTTGGCTCAACCCTTATCCACTCCAATTCTTGACCTCTTGGTGCCCACCACCTACGACATAATTAGTCTTGACAGAGTTAAGAAGCTGGGAGGTGGCCTAGCTTGTATATATCGGAGCACGCTTGCGGTCTCCATTTCAGAGTCCTCTTCGCCAGTAAGCTGCGAATACCTTTGTCTCAACATCTCTAGTAACAATCATCTGATTTGCAAACTACACACATTCTATCACCCCCCAGGCGACAATCTCCCCTTCATTGAACAATTAATGGAAATCATCTCTGGCAATGTGGATTCAGTCCAGTCCCACATCTACCTCTGGACTCTAACCTTCACTGGTCAGTTTCTTGCCTCAATTCCTTCTTGAATGATCACAAATTGATTCAACATTGTGACCAGCCTACTCACATTAAAGGGGAAACTCTAGACCTCATCATCTCCAAAGGTCATACCATCTCATTGGATTCCATCAATTCATGTGATTGGTCGGACCATCACATCATTTCCTTTCATATCAACTCAGAGGTTTATCAGAGTAAGGCACAAAAAACCAAACCAAAGATTTGGAAAAGGGACCTCAGAGTTATCAATACAGCTGACCTAGCAACCCGCTGTAATCGGGCCCTCTCTCCCCAATTGGAAATACTTGAAGTCCATGCTCTCACAGACTTCTACAACTCTTCTATTTCCAGCATCATGCAGTCTATGGCCCCACTCCAACAAAAAAATGCACCTGCAAACATATCTAAACCTTGGTTCAATGGCAACCTAAACTCGGACCGTCGCAATCTAAGGGCCATAGAACGTTCCTGGAGAACCACTCCATCTGCGGACTATTTAAAAAACCTTAGAGCAGCAAGAAGTTTGTATAACAAACAAATCAAGGCAGCTAAGGCGGAATATTTCAGATCCCTTGACCAAGCGGCTAATCGACCCAAGAAACAGTTTGAACTGGTTTTTATTTTATGTGTTTTTATATAGCGCAGACTTTACCCGAAGGTATCAAAGCGCTTCACAATAGGTTAAACAACAATCAGTGGTAGCCCCTAACCGATCAGCCTCGGAAGTCAGACCTACCTCATGTGTGATCTGGCTGCCTTTTTTACTGTGAAAACTAGACTTATTATCATTGATCTGGAAACCAGGAGGGCTCTATTGCTACCCAATGAACCTGCACCCCCCTGGCCTTACTAGACAACGCAGCACCATGTAGCTGGGGTATCAAGAACAACGCTTCCTGGGACACCATTACCCCCTCAATAAAAATGATATCAACAATGTTCTTCAGAGTATCAACCCATCTAATCACTTCAGTGACCTGTTACCACATACCATCTTCAAAGTAATTAAGGATAAAATCTCTCCCTTCTGGACAAAGTTCATCAATGCATCTCTGTCACAAGGCACGATCCCAGAATGCTTACAAGAGGCTCACGTAGCACCTATATTAAATAAAGACACAGCTGACAGTACAGATCTTAACAACTTACGACCTATCTCCAGCATCCCCACCCTAGGAAAACTCCTTGAAAAATGCGTTCAGTCACAACTATGTGCGCACATCGAAAATTTCCATCTCCTGGACCAACACCAATCTGGCTTTCGTAGTGGGCACAGCACTGAATCGGCTCTCACTCATGTGCTGGATGACATCTTAATAATGCTTGATCAAAATTATTCCTACCTCCTTATCCTACCTGACCTTTTCTCCGCATTTGACACTGTCAATCATGACAACCTCCTATTCATTCTGAAGCATAGTATGGGCCTTTCTGGTCAGGTGCTGCATTGGTTCTCATCCTTTCTGCAGCACAGGACCCAAAGAGTTAAACCGAACCACTCACTCTCCCAGCCATCCCCAGTCAGCATGAGTGTTCTCCAAGGGTCCTCCTTATTTCCCATTCTCTTCAATTTATTCCTGGAACCATTAGCTAATGTTCTAAAATCCTTGGACATTCGCTTCCATATGTATGCAGACAACACCCAACTCTATCTGAAAATCTCCTCCCCGGATGACATCACTTCACTCAACTACACCCTACTGACTACCCAAAACTGGTTAACTGAGAACCACCTCCTGCTAAACACCTCCAAAACAGAATTCCTCCTCATTTCTCCTACAAAAGATACTCCTAAAATCGACCTCTGGATGACCCAACTCGCCGCCTTCAACTGCTCCCCCTGCGTTATCATCTCAGCTAAATCTCTAGGAATCACCCTGGACAAGCATCTGAATATGAAGACTCGCATTAGCAATGTGTGCAAGGGAGCTAGCCTACTTCTGAGAACACTCAGGAATCTCAAACCTTTATTACCTCAAGCAGATTTCAAGCAAGTGGTCCAAGCGCTTGTTTTGCCGAGGCTTGACTATGGCAGTGCTACGCTATGTGGCCTCCCCAAATACACGTTGGCCCCCCTAAAGGCTTCACTGAACGCGGAGGCCAGATTGATGACGGGCTCCAAGCAAAATGCACACATCTCCCCAGTTTTAAAATCTCTAAACTGGTTGCCCTATGAAGCTAGAATTCAACTGAAGATTGCCTGCCTATCGCACAAAGCCCTCTACTTCAAAACCCCCATCTACCTTGCACAGAAGCTAGAACTATCCGGAGGGGGTAGACTGTCAAGGAGTGCTCATTCCCTCCTCTTGAAACCATAGATCTTCCGCAAAAAGAGAACATGCCAACACGCCTTCTCTGGCTCTGCTCCAAAAATTTGGAACTCTCTTCCACCGGAAATTCGGAGGATCTCTTCCAAGGCTGCTTTCAAACTGGAAGCAAAAAGATTCCTCATGAATAAGTTCTTACCTTAACATGAGGAGGACTTGTTAGATCTAATCGTATCGGACATACTATAGTATTGGTTATTATTCCTGTATATGATTATTGTTTTCATTTTGGTTATTATTCCTGTACATGATTATTGTATTTACTCCCCTTATGTCGTTATGCTCCATCGTCTAGCCGATCCTTCGTTCACCCAGGTGAATAAATGATTTGTTAGGTGTGCTCTATTTGATTCAATGCCTATTAGATTCCCCATTTGACTCATGTTTTGATTATTGTTTTGGTATTGGGTATTGGTTATGTATATGATTTTTGTATTTACTCCCCTTATGTCATTATTCTCCATTGTCTAGCCCATTCCTCGTTCTCCCAGGTTTATAAATGACCTGTTATGTGTCCACTATTTGATTCAATGCCTATTAGATTCCCAATTTGACTCATGTTTTAATCTGTTACCTTCCTTTCCCTCAAATTGTGAAGCGCTCTGTCCTTCGGGATCAAGTTCGCGCTATATAAAACTTTATAAATAAATTAACATGTTTCCTAAAGCATTCTATGAGACATCCACACATTGTGTGCAATGCCCATAAAAAAGTGAATCATGTGAGAGAGGTATGTGAATATGAATAATGGCTGTGATGAGATGTTAAAACCCATAAAGTGGACAGAGCTGGACAGGAGAAAAACATGTGAAAATCCTTACTCGAGTGGGGGTGGCACTGCCAGCAAATTACTTGCTGTGCAAATTTAAGCTTGAAATAGCAAGCAGGAGTGTAAAAAGTGTGTTGCCCAAAAAAACATAAGGGCTGATTCACAAAAGTAATCTGAGTCAAAAGTGTAACTTTGCGACTGTCAGTATTCACAAAGTTCATTTACGAGTTGAACCTTTATGTCTGTATTCAGGCCAGAATCTCCAAACCGCTTGGCCGTTCTCTTCGCACCTGGGCCGTACTCTCCGGCACGGACCGGATGTAGTGTAATCAATGGGCCAGAATACAATGTTTACAAAAGGGAACATTAGGAATGGATGTTAAATGGTAGAGGAGGTCATGAAAAACAGTTTGGGCAGGGAAAAGAATGTGTCAAGAGACTACAATATATCCCAGAAAAGTGTGCTCCTTTGCATCATAGTACACACAGTGCACAATTTGCATTCCCCTCAGTGTTGACTGTAGTGTCAACACTACAGTCAACACTACGAGGAGCGCAAATTGTACCATTATGCAAAGGAGCAAACATTTCTGGGATATGATGTAGTTTCTGGCCACATCCTTTTTCCTGCCCAAACTGTTTTTCATGGATGTATGATGTTACAACGCATACTTTTACAACGCATACCTTTACAACGCATTTGTTACAACGCAACATTCATTACAACACATTCGATTACAACGCATGCCATTACAACAAATTTTTAAAAACTACCTTTACAACGCATTCTATTACATCGCATACTACCTTTACAACGCATACCATTACAACGCATAACATTACATTGCATGTAAGGAAAGTATTGGATATTGTAGGGGTAAAAATTACTATTCATACTCAGCGGGGTGCAACAGTAGGGTAAGTGTTGGATAGTGTAGGGGTAAAAATTACTATTCTAACTCCAGGGGGTGCAACAGTAGGGTAAGTGTTGGCTAGTGTAAGGGTATTATGTGTTGTAATGCTATGTGTTGTAATGGTGTGCGTTGTAATGACTGCGTTGTAATGACATGCGTTGTAGTGGTATGCTTTGAAGTGTCATGCGTTGTAATGGTTGCGTTGTAATGGCATGCGTTGTAATGGATGTTGCATTGTAAAAGTTTCGTTGTAATGGTAGTGCGTTGTAAAAGTTGCATTGTAAAGGTTGTTTCACGTTTTTCATGATCTCCTCTACCATTCATCACATGTTCCCAATGTTCCCTTTTGTAAAAATTGCGTTGTGGCCCATTGATTACATTTCATCCAGCCCGGGCCGGAGAGTACTAAAAGTCATATAGTTAGACTTTGTTTCAGATTACCTTTGTGAATCATGAGTTAGACTGCGGAGCGAGCATTGAAGTGTATTTTGTTCCAAATGACATCCAAAGACAGAGATTGGCCAAATGAAACCAATATCGTATTCCCATAGTGTTTCTACAGATGTTTTGGCCCTATCTGGAGCTGGTGCTCTCAAAAGTTTCTAAATACAGGCCGCTTAGGGGTGAAAGGATGTAGGGATCTAATGAGAAGATGAACTGGAAGGGATGTATCAGGAGGAAAGTTGTGTGTGAGAGTATTTTTAACTAGGATACAGAGTTTGTTATACTGGGAATGCATGTGAGGTGGGAGATTGTAAGTGAATGATATCTTGGAAAATGGAAGAAGGGATCCTGATTTATATAGTTGTGAAATAAGGAGGGTACCTTTTTTTATCCATGACTTCCAATACAGAGTCCTACCCAGTCTCTTAGGTAAATTATTGTGTCAAATAGGGCTGCTGAGGAATTGATGAACAGGATAGAGGGTAGAAATAAAGTAAGGTTTCAATAATATGCAGGTGTGAGAAACATTGCTGGGTAGCCAAAAGTTCGGAGGCTTAGACATAAAAATAATGTATTTGTGAGAGAAGGGTGATAAGATACCATGTTTCAGAGAAAGGCATAACTTTTGAGGAGCGTTAGGCTATGTAGATAAGTAAATATGCCGTTGCTTGATGCCAAAAGCCTTGTGATAGTTAAGAAAATTCAGACAATGAACTCTTCCAGAGGACTTGGGAAGTTTTACTTTTGATAAAGAAGTTCAAGGGGGTTTGCCATGGCAAAGAAATATGGAGAGTATTTTATCAAGTAAGCAGTAAAAAAATCTTTGGTATTTTAATAGGAAGCATCATAAGAAAGAAGTTGATAATAGGGAAGAGCATCCTTTTAATAGTGTCCAGTTAACCCCGCTAGGAAAGATACAGCGGAGACCATATTTGAGAGAAAGAGAGGAGCTTTCCTGACAAGATGTCTGAGTTAATTTTGTTTGTCCTTGGGAGTATTTTCATACCCTATACCTACACATTTGGTTTTGGAAGAGTTCCAGTAAAGGCCTGCACCGACAAAGATATTTTTGGAACACTTGAGCATATTAGCAAGCGGCAGCGTTAATTATCGCTGACCGCTGCTAGCGTGAGGAAATCTATCGCCCGCTATCGCTGGTGATAATCTCCATGGTAGATTTGTATTAACAATTCTTAATACCATGGAGATAAAAATCCCAGCGATAGCGGGGATTATCGCTGTTTTCAATGGAATATCGCTTGTTTTCCAGCGATATTCCATTGAAAATGGCGATAACCTTGCTGATAGGGCAGGACAGTCTTAGCCATGTAATCCACCTCCCATTGGATTACATGGCTAAGTACAGGTCACAAGCAGGCGTTAGGAAAGTAGCGTTAACTGTGGTTAGCGCTACTTTTCCTAACGCTCTGCTTATTAGCGAGCAGCTCTATAATAGGAGAAATGTCACTTAGCGACATGTTTCCTATTATTTTGCCCGGGAACGCCCACTTTGCATCTCATTAGAGATGCAGAGCTGGGCGTTATTGACAAGGGCGCAAAATCAGCAAAACACGCAATAGCGTGTCTTTGCTGATAGGGCGAAGAAATTATCACCACTTTTCGGCCGAAATCGGCCACAAAAACGGCGATAGTTTCAAATCGCCTGCCTTGTTAATATGCCCCACTATTCTTTTCTCTGGCAATACCTCTGTTTTGCCTACATTAAGTCTGTATTCCTATATGGCAGAGTATATATTTAATTCATGAAAGGAAGCAGGAAGGGAGAGAATCGGATGTGACATAAATAAGAGAACAACATCTGAATATACTGTAATCCTAATGTGAGTTTTTTTTAATTTTGAAACCTGTAAAATCACCAGAAATCCTTAGGTGGTGAAGAACAGTTCCAAGGTCACAGGGCTAATACACATATTAAGGGAGACAAGGTGAATCCCTGACTAGTTCCTCTATTAAGAAGAAAGTAAGAAGAACGAATAACATTTTTGGTAACTGAGGAATGTGGTGAGGAGTATAACAAGGATAAGAGTTGGAGAAAATTAGGAGCAAGGCCGTGCCATTGTAAAGCCATCATTAGAAAATTCCAATTAATCCTATCATCAGCCTTCTCTGCTTCTAAAGATAGGGCTGGTAAGCGATCGTTTATCTTGTGGGCTTTATTGATGATATTTAGGAAGGTGCGAGAATTATATGAAACGGTTCTGTAAGTTACAAAGCCAGATTGATGAACATCAATGATGACAGGCACTATAGGGAGTAAGAAAAGGGTCAATGCTTTGTCAAATATTTTATAATCTGTTTTTGTTAATGAGATGGGTCTATCGTTTTTTCATTGGGTCAGGTAACAATATTTCTTGGGAATTAAGCAGATAATGGTTTCTGCAAAGCATCCAAATGCGGAATATGAATCAGTGAAGAGAGTGCTTAATTAAAAAAGCTTAGGAAAGAGGAGTTTGGCAAAATGGAGATACAATTCATCTGTAAAACCAATTATTTAATAAAAGTGGCTTAGGAAGCACGAAAAGAGGCATCTGGTAGTAGTGAGTTGTGGAACCTCCAAGAGCATTTGTTAGACCTACTGGTGAGGATGTCTAAATCCGTTAGTACAGGAGTGTGGCCCGATATAAGTAAAAAACTAATCTCTGAATTAACCATGTGTTGCAATAAACGTTTACTAAAACACATATAGTTTAATCTAGATTGAGAGTGGTGAGAGGGGGGGGTGAAAAGAGTATTCTAACAGGTCGGGATTGTATAATCTCCAAGAATTAGAAAGTGAGTGTTGAGAAATTAGGTTTTTAAGGGCTGCATGGCAGGCATGTGCAACAAAACGTGAGGTGGAGCATCTATCCAAGAAGGGAAGAAACACTTGATTAATTTCCCCTCCTACTATTAAATTATCAGCTATGTATTCAGAAATAGTGTGAAAGCAACTGCTAGCAAATTAGGGTCTGGATTAGTTGGGTCATAAAGGTTTAAGATAGTGAAAGTGATTTCATCAATTGTAAGAGTGAGTAGTAACCAACTACCTTCTGTATCATGAAGTTGAGGGTACATATAGATGCGTAAAGACTTGTGACACAGGGTGATGGCACCATTTTTGTTGGTTGTGGTGGAAGAGTAAAAATGTTCACCAACCCATTGTTTCTTAAGTTTGGTACTCTCCAGTTTGCTGAGATGCATCTCTTGTAACAAAGCTATGTGACATTTTAAGCTAGCTAAATTAGATAAGACACACAGGTATTTAATGGGTTTTTAAGCCCCTTGATATTCCATGTAACTGTTCCAAGTTGCATTATATTGATAATAAATAGTCAACTGCTGATACTTGTAAAAACAAGGCATATTAAAGAAAGTGGAAGCAAAGGAAACAAGGATAAAAAAGTAGAAGGGAAAACGGAGGTGGGAAAAAAGTGGAGATGTACAGCCTCCAAATTTTGGATACATACATACATGGCATCACTAGGACAAGGGCCTTCGGATGCTAAAATGAAGAGAAGGGTAAAGGAAAAACCCAGTGGGGTCTAAGGACAGCGAAGCAACTGAGAGCGACAGGCAAAGCGCTATCGGTGTACAGGCATGAGAACAGGATAATGAGCTAGGCAGGAGTAAGACCAGAAGAGAGATATGTAAATAGAAACTAAATATAATAATACATATGATGGTCCTTATAAAACAAGGAGGTGCCATAGTTAGCTACTAATATCAGAAGTCCACTGATGCTGTTGCATTGTTATTAGATAACTCAGTTACCCCTTTTGTACACTTGACTTTCCATTAAGTATTGAGGACTAGGAGTCAAAGCTTACTCTAGGTGGGAGTATTGGGTATGGTAACACACATTGACTCATTATGTTCTACTGGAGCACCTTTAAATACTATCAGTATTGTCTCAGCTCATGATTTGGATTATTTTTGTAAAAACAAATCTTGATAAAACTGTAGTTATAAATAATTCAATCAGCTCTAGTTGGTCCCCTGGTCATGAGGGTCTGCCAAATACAGCCATTCTGATTCATAAACATGGGTCCAACTCATGTTACTGTTATTTAGGTACACAGTGCAAACTGGGATATTAGTTCCGAATGCAAGAGGTGGTGAATAAACTGATGTTTAAGACGGGGACAGATCCCATCTCTGCTAGTTCCAACTTGTAACTTTACAAGACTCATTGTAGGAAAGTAGGATCTGCTTCTATGGTTACCCCCACTTTTTGCTGATGTAAAGCAGTTTTCTGACTAGTCTGACTGTGATCCTGCTAATCAGAAACCCAGTCGCTCTGCTTTCTCCACTAAATTGTAATCATAAGTGCTTAGGTACATCCCAGATTGGATTCTGGGGTACCTTTATAAGTCCCTGGTATATGGTGCTAAGGTACCCAGGACATGGGTACGCCAGAGGTCCCCCATAGGCTGAAGCATGTATTATGCCACCTATGGGAGACCATTCAAACTTTCATTACAGGCCTGCCATTGCAGCCTGTGTAAGCCGGTGCTAAAACCACTTACAACAGATATAGGTACCCTATATCTAGGGTCACTGCACTTAAAATCTATGTCACCCCTATAGCAACCCTTTTCAATGCTGACGGCAAGGTGCTTGGTTCTAAGTGTGAGGGTGCCCCTGCATGAGCAGGACACCCCTACAGCCTATGGATTCCATTCTCCCGGGTTGTAAGTGAGACAGCCATATAACATATCGAGGGGCACGGCGTCATTACGAGATGACCATCTTGAAACTGGCTGCAATTAACCCTATTGTGTTTGGTATCAAACATCTTGGAATCATATACCCACACTGTAAACGGTGTGGGGCGTATGATTCCAAGCACTGTAAAGGCCCTCTGTTAGGTCCTCAGTGCTCCTGGTACCAGTCTTCTAGACCCGGACAGCACAACATGGCTGCTGCCGACCAGAAATATAATCCTGCCCTCCTGCTTCTGAGCCAAGCTAGAGAAGGGGAAGGCAGAACAATAGGCATCCTGTCACAGGGAGGTGTGATCACTTCCCAGCCAGGGTTTAGTGTATTGGGGCTGGGTGGGAGCACCCGCCAGCGCCAAATAGGCTGCGTGCAGGGCACATTTGGTGTCCTCCATGCATAGTCCAGTTCAAACCAGTTCAGAGAGCCGTTAGGTCCGCTCTGGTGCGAAACTGGATAAAGGACAAAGGAGTATCCTTCCTGTTGTCCTGCCGCTCCTTAGAGAGGGACCCCCTGAATCGTCCCAACCCTTTCCTTAGGGTATTTAAGGGCTTACCTGAGGGTGGGTCCCTAGATACGTCGTGGGACACGGTTCACTTCAGACACCACTTCAACTTCGACCATCTGGTGTTGGAAATGGCCCTTTTTACAGGGTTATCCACAAACTTGTTGCTTCTTCCTCCTATTTTTCCCTGACCTATTTTTGTTGGTTTTAGGACTCTGCGAACTTTACCACTGCTAATCAGTGCTAAAGTGCATATGCTCTCTGTGTAAATTGTGTTATGGATTGGTGTTTCCATGATTGGATATTTGATTTACTTGTTAGTCCCTAGTAAAGTGCACTGAGTGTGCCATGGCCTGTAAATCAAATGCTACTAGTGGGCCTGCAGCACTGATTGTGCCACCCACGTGAGTAGCCTTCAAAAGGTAACTCAGACCTGCCATTGCCGAGTCTGCGTGCAGTTGGTAACTGCCATGTCATCAGGTAATGCTAACAGGAGTGAGTGAAGGTATTCATCCTGCTCAGGCTTGCTATCCATTTAGGTATCTTATATTTATGGCTGCTGCAGTTGCTTGATTGTGCGTTGCCTCTGTGTGGCTTCATCCTGAAGCATCATCGTTTGAAATGTGGCGTGCAAAGTTTTACAACGTATTTAATTTGGAATATAGTTTGTACAGTATCATAAGTTGAAGAAAAAAAAACGTGGGGCTCAAATTTGGGGACCTATTTTACAAAATATGGAAATATTGTGGGAATAGTAGTAACAACGGCCTATATATCTTATGTTTTTTTATCTTCAATGTGTAAATTATGCCTGCATCCATGATTTAAACTATTGATTTGTAAGTATCACATGCAATGAACTGAACAATAAAGATTTTTTTTTTTTAAAAGAGAGCGTTGAGTCGAGGATGATTCCCAGGTTGCGTGCGCGGTAGGTGGGTGTCAGGGCTGCCCCCAGAGCTGTGGCCACCAGGAGTCGTCCCAGGCTGAAGGGTTGGAGCCGAGGATGAGGACCTCTGTCTTGTCCGAGTTCAGCTTCAGCCGGCTGATCTTCCTCCAGTCAGCGACGGCCTTCATACCTTTGTGGAGGTTGGCTTTGGTGGTGATTTCAGTGGAGTGTCGTCGGCGTAGGAGATTATTTTAAGGTTGTGCTGTTGGGCGATGTGTGCGAGCAGGGTCATGTAAATGTTGAACAGTGTTGGGCTGAGGGAGGATCCCTGGGGTACACCGCAGATGATCTTGGAGATTTCGGATCGGAATGGGGGAGGCGAACAGTCTGGGTTCTACCGGAGAGGAAGGAGGTGGTCCATTCCAGAGCCTTGTCTCGGATCCCTGCCGCATGGAGGTGTGCGCGTAGTGTGCGGTGGCAGACAGTGTTGAAGGCGGCGGAGAGATCCAGGAGGATGAGGGCTGCGGTCTCACCGTTTTCCAGCAGGGTCCTGATGGCATCGGTGGAGGCAATGAGGGCGGTCTCGGTGCTGTGGTTGCTGCTGAACCCTGACTGGGAAGGGTCCAAGATTCTGTTTTCTTCAAGGTATCGGGTTAGCTGTCTGTTGATGATCTTCTCTATGACCTTGGCCGGGAACGGGAGCAGAGAGATGGGCGGGAAGTTCTTGAGGTCTCTTGTGTCTGCCTTGGGTTGTTTGAGTAGGGCGTTGATCTCGGCGTGTTTCCAGCTCTCTGGGAAGTTTGCGGTCTCGAGGGATAGATTGATACATTGCGCAGGTGGGATGTGATGGAGCTGCTAGCTTTGTTGAAGATGTGGTGCGGGAATGGGTCTGACGGGGATTGTGCTCATGGTCTTGATGGTGTCATCGGTGCTCACGCTGGCCCAGGCTAGCAGGGGCTTGTGGTCGATGGTGTGCGGAGGGTCTGTTGTGTTGCTGTCTGTTGGGGCTGTCTGGGTGTTGAAGCTGTCGTGGATGTCTGCTATCTTGCGGTGGAAGAAAGTGGCGAGGGAGTCTCAGAGGGCTTGCGACGGGGGATGTCGTTGGTGTTGGAGCTGGGGTTGGAGAGTTCCTTCACGATGTTGAGGAACTCCTTGCTATTGCATGCTTTGTTGTCGAGGCGGTCTTTGAAGGAGGTCTTCTTGGCAGTCCTGATAAGGTGATGGTGGTTGCGGATGGCGTCCTTGTGGACTGCGTGGCTGTCCGGAGTCTGTTCACTGTGCCATATTTCTCTAGTTTCCGGCAGGCTTGCTTGGAGGCTAGGAGTTCTGGGGTGAACCAGCAGGCCCTCTTGCTGGTGTCTCTGTGGGGGGGTTTCTTCAGTGGGGTGAGGGTGTTGGCACAGTCGTTGATCCAGTGTCTGAGGCTGTGGGCAGCGTCGTCGGTGTTGGTGGGTTCAGTGGGAGGGCAGAGAGCGAGGTTTGCATGTAGTTGGTCTTCGGTGATTTTACTCCAGCAGCAGCGGGGAATCTGTTGGGTGTGTGGTGGGTTTCTGAAAGGTGAAGTGGATGCAACGGTGGTCGGTCCAGGGGAGTTCGTGGTGTGGTTGTAGGAGACATATGGGCTTGAGGAGAAGACGGGATCGAGCGTGTGGCCGGTGGAGTGGGTAGGCATTGTAAGGAGTTGTCTCAGTCCGAGGTTGGCGAGGTTATTGATCAGAGTTGTCTAGTTGCTGTTGTTGTTGTTCTCAAGGAGAAAGTTCAGGTCTTCGAGGAGGATGTAGTTGGTGGATGTCAGGGCATACGAGCTGATGAAGTTGGCGATGGAGTCGCTGAACTGGGGGCGGGGTCTGGGAGGTCTGTAGACGAGGGTGCCACTGAGGGTGGAGTTGGGGTCTGTGTGGATGTGGAAATGCATGTGTTTGGCGGTGATGAGAATGTGTCAGTGCTGTTCGAGACCCTGATGATGTTCTTGTGGACGATGGCGATTCCCGCTCCGACTCCGTTGGTGCAGTCTCTGCGGGTGATCATGTAGCCGTCTGGGATGGCTATGGCGATGCTGGGTGCGGCGGAGTCGTTCATCCAGGTCTCTGTCAGGAAGGCGACATCCGGGGATGATGTGTTGAGCAGGTCCCAGAGCTCAAAGGCGTGTTTGCGTGAGGATCGGGTGTTCAGTGGGATGCATCGGAGTCGGTTGAGGTATTTCTTGGCGGGTGGTTCTTCGGCTCTGAGGCTGGTGTAGCTGCATTTCCGGCAGGTGAAGGGGCCGTGAGTGCGTTTCGGGGCTGCCTTGAAGCAGGTGTGGGTCCGTCCAGAGTTGAGAGCGTGCAGTATGCTGGCATCGTAGCGGCTGCGGTCGTCGTAGTGGGTGCGAGGACCAGGGTTTCTGGTCCTGGGTGTTGTCCAGGCACGTACGGGCTTGCCTTAGGCGCGTCTTCGGCGCGACATCGACGCGGCCGCTCAGCGGCCGGCATATATGGGGAGGAGGGAGGGAGGAGCAGCTGGGAGGCGAGAGGCGGAGGGCAGGTACAGCGAATGGGCAGTCAGGGGGGCGGGGACTCAGGGGACACAGCGGCAGGATCGGTGAGGGACGACAAAGGGAACAGAAGGCAAGAGGGAACAGAATTAGAAGGGCAACGAAGGAACAGAAGGCAAAATGGGCAGCTGGGGCAGGGGCACACAGGCGGAGCTGTGCGGAGGGGGAGCGGCCTACCTAGAAGGGTCAAGGGTTGCTCCCTTGATCCTTCTAGGTAGGACCTGCCCTGGTGTGTGTGGCATGCCCTGGTGTGTGTAGCATGTCCTAATATTAAATTACAGCCCATTTCCTTTTTCACTATTGTAAGGCTATAACATCTTATAAACATAACTGGCCCCGGGACCTAGGTCGAAAAGTAAAGTTAAGTATGCCTGAACTCAGAATCTAAAGATGCATCTTTTAGTGAAGGTGATTTTTACATTCTGTGTTTGAAAATACCACTTTCTAGAAAGTAGGTATTTTCTTGCTCAGTCGTCCTGTGTGTCTCTGCTGGAATGTGGATTGCCTGTCTGGGTTTTGGATGACAGAAGGCTGGGGAGCAGGAGGGCTCCAGATAGTCTAGGTAAGGTCAGGAAAGAGCTGAATAGACCTAGGATGCAATTGGAGGAGGGGGCTTGGTCTGCCTCTGACAATGCTGTCTCCACCTCCTGCCAGGAATTCACACCAGAGAATGCAGAACTGGTTCTGGCTGGGCACAGACACTCTCTGCCTAGGGAATCAAAGGATTGTGGGATATAAATATGGGGTTCCAGACCCCTGAACTTTAGAACTCATCTGGATCAAGAAAACTGCCAAGAAGAAGAAGAAGCTGCAAAAAGGAACAACTGCTTTTCTGGGTGCTTTGCTGGGCTGACCTACAGTGGCTGCTTCTGTCTTGGGCAGTGAAAAGCCTGGAATGGACTTTCTGCGACCTAAATTGTGAGTCTCTCCAAGGGCTTGAGGTAGAGCTTGCCCCCTGTTCACGAAGTTTCAGGAAAAACAAAGACTTGAAGCTCTTATGCCTGCAGCACTCCTGAACCGGTCCTCCTGAACCGACGCCTGCGGACACTGTGCTTTTGGAATCTCAACAAGAGGTCGCCGACGCCCTACATTTCTAAAAGGTACTGTTGGCCGGTCTTACCGACACTGTAGCTGGCCAGTGACGCCGTGGTCAGCCAGAACTGTTTGGGTTTGTTTGCTCACAACGCTGTGATAGCCCCGGACGGAGCTATCGACATCAAGGAACTATTTTTAAAGCATATTTTGATAAATGAAGATTTTGAAGTACTGTATTGTGGATTTTTATTGTTTTCGGTGTTGTCTTAAGTGTATAAAAATTTTATATTTTTCTAAACTTGTTTGGTGTCCTTTTGTAGTGCTTACACTGTATTAATGTTGGTTATGTGCAAATGCTTTACACACTGCCTCTAAGATAAGCCTGACTGCTTGTGCGAAGCTACAAAGGGGGTGAGCAGGGGTTATTTTAGGAGTTTAACTCTCTTATCCTGACTAGAGTGGTGGTTTCTGCCTGGCTTTGGCGCAAGCCTCAGCTAGCCAGAAATCCTATTTCTAACATCTGGGCACTCTGTACTTCGCTGGACTTTGCTCTGGGCATCAAGGCTGCAACCGGGAAGCCTTCTGCTGCTCCTGATCTCTTCTCCCTGCTCGTCTGCTGCAATGTCTGAGCCTGTGCTCCATACAGGAAACCTTCCAAGGCCTGTGGGCATCCAGGACACCAGAAGAAATCTCCCTTGAAGGTAAGGAGTCACTTCCCTTCCTCTGCAGGCACTGCAACTAAGCTGACTGGTCTGCAGATCCTGGGCTCCCACGGACTCCAAAAGGCTCAGAAACACAGGTGGTGGTTCTTCACATCTCTCGAGGCCTGCACTGTCCTCTCACCAGTATGCTTCATCAGAGCCGCAGGAACCGAACCCCTGTGCATTGCGTTGACTTGTCGTTGCAAAGGCTTGTTCCATCAAGATCTTTATGCTCCAAGTAGCTCCAATCTCAAGCATAAATCTCCAGTGACCAAGATCTTTGTCCTCACTGCATCACTTGCGGGCCTGCATCTTTGGTCGGCTGATCGAGGTCCTCTGTGACTCCAGTGCCTCCGGCCTGTGGGTCCTGTTGAGGGTCAATTTTTCATTCTTTTGGGTTCCCAGGATTGCTTGGAGCATTCCCTGATTCCACTGCTTGTGGTGAGTCTCCTGAACCTTGCTGGTCCCGGCACTGCACTTTCTTCTATTCATTTATTGGTTGCAGTTGCCAAGGCATGTTGGTGCTCCCGCCAGACACCGACCCCTCAACTCTTGATATCCAATGTTTGAAAGCTTGTGTATGGCTCCTAGTCTTCCACAGCATTGCCCTGGCCACCCAGCTGCAGTTTCAAACTTGCCGTCAGCTCTCCAGCAACATCGGTGGGCATTCGTCTTCCATGCCTCCTGATCACACCTGACTGGCAAAGACTCTGTCCTCTCTGCTTGCAGGTTCTCCACATCTTGAATCCACCAGACACTTTCACCTTCCCCAGCAGCAGCCTTTTCCTGAAGTCCTCCATTGGGTTCGACGGCGGTTTACAACACTACTTCACACCTATGCACCCGGCTTCCCTGGTGCAGGTATCCTGGTTCCTAAGGTATCCACAAGTGGGGTGGCTCTCCAACCTTCTGTCTTCCAAGGGATTTCTGGGAAGGTTCCTTCGCCATTAAAATTGCAACCACAACTTTCCCATTGACTTGCATTAATGTGGAAAAAGGTAGGGCTAGGACCTTTCTCAAGATTTGCCGGCGCTAACCGCCCTTGTACCATTCAAATTTACCAAGCAATGAGGCAGGCGCCGGAGACCAGAAGGCAGGAAACAGAAGTTTTATTCCGACGGAGCAGAACACATCAGATCAGACAACAAGGTATCATCTCGAGGTGCTCTAACAGCCTCTCGGAGGCCTGGCCTCTTATACACTGGTTTATGGCATGTGACCTTTCTTTATTATAATCAGAACATTGTGAAGCCCGGAAAAAAGACATCCCCGCAATCCTCGTGTCAATCCCACCCCCATATACCTTTACAATAGAGGTCCTCAACCTGCTGATAAGAGGAGGGGGGTCATCACGCAGCTGAGTGTTCTGCCGAGTCTTAGGATGTATGCGCCTGATCATATCACAGGGGCTGGGGAGGCCTGGATCAATAGAGGGTCCTTTGAAGGAGAGCGACCTCATACAATAAGGGGCAGTAAATGATATCTCCCGGCTTAGGCGATGGCCTCGGACCTGTGTGGACAGCTGGACACGGGGTGAGGGGTCATCAAAGGAGTGGTATTCATGCCTCGTGGACAATCCAGTGCGGAGGGAAGGTTGATCAACAGAGGGGCATTCATCGGAGGAGAGGAGGTGTTGGTCAGGCGCTGGCGTGACTCCCAAGGACAGGGTCATGCAGAAGGGTTATGTTCATGAGGGGAGGGAGGGGGAGCCAGGGTGCGCGGAGGATGCTTGCTGGGTCAGAGGGGCGCGCTGGCGATCGATCGTGGACAGGGAGACCATGATGCCTAAAAATGGTGATCGTGCACGTTGTACGTGGGTGACAAGCTGGCGTAGATAATGTTTAGCTCACAAACTAGAATTCCACAGTCCTCCATTTTAACATATCTCGCCAACTTGTCAGTTTGGATTTATCCCCATAAGGCCACGTATTTCTACTTCATAGAGGGGACTCATGTGCTCATTCCGGAAGTCCAAAGTCTTTGGGCACATACAGTTGGAAACAAGGCCGCACAAAGATGGTAGACATTGGATACCTAAGCAACACCCACATAAGATCACAACAGGTATCAGCACGAAGGAAAACAACCTCCAACCCCAGTTCCTCAAAGTGTCCCATAACCAGCTCCCAAGCGACCATCCTTCCTGCTCCTGGTGAACCTCCGAGGAGAGTCTGTGGAGGTGTTCAATGGCTTTGTAGACTGAAGGCGAGTTGTCTGGCACGTAGGTGCAGCAGCTAGATCCGATGATGCGGCATGCTCCTCCTCGGTCGGCTAGGACCACATCCAGGACAAGGCGATTTTGAAGGGTCACAAGGCGGACCGCCTGAAGCTCCGCAGTGTTGTTGGCGAGGATGCCAGCCGTGATGTTGATCGTTGTTTCTACTGCCTGGGTCAGGTGTCGGATAGCGCGGCTGTTTGCCATTGGGCCCCACAGAGGAACAAGTCCCTTTGCTGCATCTAGGAACTGTGCTCCAGTGGAGTCGGCTTGTCCAATGTCATCTGCACGCCTCTGTCGGTGATGGTTGGCAGGGGCTACATATGTGGGTGGAAGAACGAAGGCAATGTAACATGCGCCCTTCCAACCTCTCGGGAGCCAGGTGTAAGCTTTGGTGCCACACACAAAGTACATATTCGGAGAAGCAACAAAGGAAGGGGGGTCAACTGAGTCCAATGTTCTGGTGATTCGGCAGGCACTGTGACCCACCAGCTGCGTTCCATGGCCTTCGAGACACACAAGACCTGTGACATTGATAACAGACAGGGCCACAGTCAGAGTAGCGGTATTTTCTTTTTGCAGATGAGAGAAGGTGGTCCTGGCTGGATTGTGGAGCACCTGTACTTCGACTCGTTCTTTGGCAGGAATGTCTTTAAGGAAGGTGGCGCCCGTAAGCGCAGGACACAGAGCAACAGAGGTCTTTTCGGTTTTGTTCAGCCAGAACCCAGAGTAGAAGTGCGACACTGTCCGGCTGGAGGTGGCGTTGTCCTTGTGGCTCTCTTGCATGAGGATCAGCCAGGCGAGGCAGGAGCCGTGAACTGAGAAAGGAGAAGGGATGAAGGGGATGGAGTGTCCTGTAGCATGCGGGAGCAACCCGCAGATCCAGCAGTTCGTAGCATTTGCAGCAAGGTTGTGTTGGTGCAACAATTGCACGAAGGAATTGTTCCAAAATTCCCTGCGCCTTTCTCGGAGCTGAGGCGACAGAGAGATTAGGTGATGCTCTTTCAGGGGTGTCGGTGGTGCAGTAGGTAGCAATGCCTCATGAGCCGGTGTGCTTTCCTCCAGAATCCAGAAGGAGGTCATGAGGAGGAGGCAGAAGAGGAAGACAATGAAGAGTGCGATTGTCTTTGATTTGTGCAAGTTGTCAGTCTTTGGATTTCTATACTGGGTATTTCCTGTTGCTTCCATCATCTTCTTATCTGGCGCTTCCATCACCTTCAAGGGGCTCGGTAGTGGGCAGAACCACAGACTTCGTTTAGCTTCTCTCCCGGTAACCCTTGATTGTGTTTAGGTTACCGTTCTGAGATTTTAACTTAGTCCGTGGCCTACTTATCCGGAACTCCCTCCTTTCGACGCAGGAAATACCCTTCTCTGGATGGCACAGTGGGATCAGAGAATTTTGCAAGTTCGAGTGCCTCAGTATCGGGATAACAGTCCAATATCGGTCGGTCTTTGCTCAGAAGCTCTTCTTGGGCGCTGACGTTTTCTGTCGTGGTTAGGTTTGCAGAGACCTTCCGGCAATGATGCGCGTGCAGCCAGTGCTTCTTCGCCTCCACTCGGAGCGCCGTTCGGGTGGTGATCAGCACTTGCCAGGGGCCCGTCCACCGAGGTTCCAGACTCTTGGTTCGCTGGAAATTTCGTATCAACACGAAATCTCCTGGTTGGATGTCATGGCCGGGGCCCCTGGAAGCATCGGGGATGGCTTGCTGCACCTGTTGATGAATGACAGACAACGTTTTGGTTAACTTGCACAAATAATCAGTTAGTAGGACGTCTGGGACGTCATGAATGGAGGTCGGTTTGGGAGCAGTCCAGAGATTCATCGGTCGCCCAAACACGACCTCGTAGGGGGTCAAATGGTGCTTGGTGGGAGTGGAGCGCATCGATAACAAAGCCAGTGGGAGGGCATCCGGCCAGTTAAGTCCAGTGGTGGCCACTATTTTTGCCAGTTTCAGCTTCAGTGTGGCATTATGGCGTTCCACTAGACCGGCGGATTGGGGGTGGAAGACCGCATGAAACCGTTGCTTCACCCCCAACCCCTTTAGGATTAGTTGGATAACCTCAGCTATGAAGTGGGGGCCATTGTCGCTCCATAAAATTTGACAAAGGCCATAGCGAGGGAAGAATTCCTTCAGTAGTACTTTGGCAGTAGTCATGGCAGTGTTGTCACGGGTTGGATAGGCCTCCACCCATTTGCTGAAGGCACATACGATGACTAGTACATACTTCAGGTTTTGGCATCTCTCTAGTTGGATGTAGTCCATCTGAAGGACCTCAAAGGGGTGATTGGGGGTCCCAAACCCTCCCCGGGGCACTACAGTTCCTTTCCCGGGGTTGTGTTGCAGACAGATAAGGCACTGCTGAACTAGGCGTCTGGCTGAGTCGGGGATTTTGTCATTGTGCCAGACTTTGGAAATGAGTTCGATCATGGGTGCAGATCCTATGTGTGCGGGGGAATGTGCCATTGTCAGTATGGGGATCAGATATGAGTCGGGCAGCAACCACTTGTTTGCATCCTTCGTTCGCCAGCAACCCTCTTCGTCCTTCAAACCCACCCTTGCCCACTTAGTCAGTTCGTGAGGGGTGCTGGCCGACTGTATGTCTCTGATCATTTCCCTTGTGTCACTCCATTTTTCTGCTTGTGACCTGGTCACATATATGCGTGTCACCGTCCTATTCTCAGCTGTGGTTCGTGCAGTGATGTCGGCTAATGCATTCCCTTGTCCGACTAAGTCTGTCACCCTTTTGTGTGCCTGACATTTGATCACGCTAATCGTTTGGGGAGGAGAACTGCCTCAATCAGAGCGGACACTAAATCTCCGTGGAGGATTGGGGTGCCGTGGGACGTCAGGAATCCCCTCTCCCTCCACAGGAGCCCAAAATGGTGGACCACTCCGAAGGCATACTGGCTGTCCGTATATACGTTCGTGGTGGTCCCTGCGGCTATGATGCATGCTCGGGTGAGGGCTATCAGCTCTGCTGCCTGGGCAGATCGTTGTGTGATGCAGGCTGTCTCAACTACTGTTCGGGCTGTCGTTACTGCATAGGCAGCTGAAGTGGTGCCATCTGGGAGTTTGATGCATGAGCCGTCTACCCATAGCTCTCCATCGGGGTCAGGAAAAGCAGTGTCTCGGAGGTCAACCCTACTCTTAGTCTGTTCGTCTGTGAGGGTCACACAGTCGTGTATGGGAGGAACGTCGGGGTCGTTTTCAGGCAGGGGTAACAATGTGGCAGGATTCAAAGTCGTGCATCTCTTTAGTGTGATGTGGGGTGCAAGCAGAGTCAACTCGTACCCTGTCAGTCGTGCGCTAGTCAGGTGTTGGGTCTTTGTCTGGTTCAAAAGGGTGTCAACTGCATGGGGCACTAATACAGTGAGGGAGTTGGAAAGTACGATTCCCTCGCTCTGACGGATAGAGACAGCAGCGGCAGCTACTGCTCGAAGGCAGGCAGGTAAAGCTCTGGCTACAGGATCAAGAGTGGCGGAGAAGTAGGCACAAGGGCGCTGCTTAGGACCAATCGATTGAGTCAGGACAGACAATGCGCATCCCTCCCTTTCGTGGGTGAAGAGGGAGAAGGGTTTGGAGTAATCCGGCGTTCCGAGGACGGGTGCTGAGCAGAGTGCATCCCGTAATTCCTTAAAGGAGGC
This sequence comes from Lissotriton vulgaris, assembly GCF_964263255.1. Classification (NCBI taxonomy): domain Eukaryota; kingdom Metazoa; phylum Chordata; class Amphibia; order Caudata; family Salamandridae; genus Lissotriton; species Lissotriton vulgaris. The sequence goes on along the minus strand of NC_141699.1, from coordinate 585,527,117 downwards.
TTGACACTCAGTGGTCCAAGGAAGCGGGGAGGGGACATCTTTGGTCAGCAGGGCAAGTAATGGTTTCACAATGAGGCTGTAATTAGGCAACCACTGTCTGCAAAAAGAGGTTAGGCCAACCAAAGAGCGGACCTGTTTTTGTGTTTTTGGGATGGGGGTGTCTAGGATGGTTTGGATTCGGTCAGGGGTAAGTTTCCTCCCTTCTTTGGACAGAAGATGGCCTAGGTAAGTCACTTGTGGCTGGCAGAACTGTAACTTCTTTTTGGAGACTTTATGGCCATTTTCTGCAAGAAAGTGTAGGAGTTGGACGGTGGCTGTCGTTGCAAGCGGGGTGGTGTCGGCCGCCAAAAGGATATCATCGACATATTGGATCAACACCACTCCCTCTGGTAGCTGGAAGGCATCCAGCTGTCTTTTGAGGGCCTGGCTGTAAATGCTGGGACTTTCAGTGTACCCCTGGGGAGCTCTACAAAATCGGTACGAGCGGAATTGTAAAGTGAAGCCGAAGAGATAACGGCTGTCTGGATGGATGGGGATAGAGAAAAACGCGTTCTTAAGGTCGATAACAGTGAAGGTGATGGCGGTGGACGGGATGAGGGTCAAAATGGTGGTGATATCAGAGACTACGGGATATTGGGGTATAACCACTTTGTTAATCTCTCGTAAGTCGATGATGAAGCGGTACGCTTTCTCATCTCCTTCACCTTGCTTCTTAACAATAGGTAGGATTGGGCTGTTGCAGACGTTGCTAACCACCTCTTCAACCACTCCTGCATCTACCAGAGACTGAATGATCGCTACCAGTGCCTTCTCACCCTCTGGGGATATCCGATATTGCGGGAGTTTCGGGAGCATAGCGTCCTGTCGTACAGTTATGTGGATAGGATCAATCATCATTCGCCCCACATCAGAGTCGTTTTTGGCCCACAGGTACGGGGGCAGGGTGTCAAGCAAGGACATGTCAGCGTCAGTTATGGGGCACATGTGTCATGGGGGACGGGATCTGGGCATGTCTGGGTTGTCGTATAGGATGACTCGTATTCCATCTGGGGAACACCTAATGGTAGCTCGAAAATGTTTCAGTAAGTCAATGCCCATAATGGCGTCAGGGGAGTTGGAGGAAAGCAGGAACGTCGCGTCAGTGGTGTTGTTTTCTAGATCAAAGGAAATAGGTACGGACAGGGGGTTAGTGGAGGGCGTTCCATCGAAACCTATCGACGTTATGTGTGAGCCAGACAAGGGTGCCCTTGGAATCAGTCGTTTTGATAACACACTACGTGTCGCCCCAGTGTCTACCAAGAATGGAGACTCTGTACCCAGGACCTTAGCGGTGACATAAGGACCTTGCTGGTCAACACAGAGCTCGACTGGATCCCTCCCTTGCCCCTGGCAGTCCTATGCAAAGTCGGGGGCATGTTCACCTTCGGACAGCTGATATTGGTTCTGCCGGGGACGGTCAAATGTGTTCAGTCTCCCTGATCTGTCATTGTTGGTGCCGTTGGCGTGCCCTCGTCCTTGTACCCCACTTCTTGGACCACTTGCTACATCCCTGGAGTCCCTATTTCTATTCATCTCTAGCATAACCGGACACTGGTATTTCCAATGGCCGAACCCTTTGCAGAAGGCGCATTGGTCGTTGCCAATGTCTCTACGTCCAGTGTGGGGTGTGGGAGTGTGATCTTTAGGAGGTAGATCTCTGGGGGCGGCTGGTTGGTAGTTCCCCCTTTGATGTTCCCGTCCTACCGTTATACCTTGTATCTGGGCTATCATTACCCTTTCTTTTAAATCTTTCTTCTTTTTCTCGGACGCCCTATCATTCTCATTCTTTTGGTGCTCGTAATACTGAGCCATCTGAAGGATAGCTGCAGGTTTGGAGGCCCCCCAACTACTCTCACTCGTCTGCAGTTTTTGGGAGACCTCTTGCGTTAGACCCTTTACGTAATTTTGTACAAACAGGTGCTGTCCGGTTGCGGTGGTCATGTCTTGGCCACTGTAGTCGGAGAACACTGTCTCGAATCGGGAGAAGTATTCTGACACATCTTCCTGCGGTTTCTGTCGACAGGCCGTGACTATCGACCAGTCTACCTTTCTTTCTGGGATCAGTGTCTTTAATTTCTGAACTATTTTGTCTGGGAGTTCCAGTATGTCTTTTACTGGCTTCCTTCCAGGTTCTCGTTGTCTATCTAATTTACCGAGTTGGTCCCAGGTATGTCCAAACAGATCCGTGTGGTCAGCCTTCCGGATTTGCTTCCACACATCAGCTGGCAGACATAACCCAAAGAACAAGTCAATGTCTGCTAAAGTCATTATCGTCGAACCCAAGGCTGTGCCTAATTCGGTATAAAATGCTGTCGGGTTCTTTCTTAAATCGGGCAGGGTTTGCTTAAAGGTTAGGATATCTTGTCGGTCCCATGGTTGGTAAACCCAATTGTACACAACCCTTCCCTTTGCATTTTCATTATTAATATCATCGCTCGTTCCCTGGCCCCGTGGCGGGATCCAGTAAGGGGCCGCTTCTCTGATAGGCATCATAGTATTGGCTACTTCTACCGAGGTCGTTTCAGGGACTGTAGCCTTGGCTTCTGGTTTCTGTTCCGTGAGGTGGCGGAAGACCTCAAGCATCTGCATGAAGAGCTCCGTCGCCTCACGTTCAGTCCCATCTCCAACATCAATTTTCCTATACAGTGTTGTTAGTTTAGCGGGACCCTTACTTTGATACCTATCTTCATACGCGTTCAGGGTGTAGTAACTGAATCGCAAGATGAAATGCCGTCTGTGGCTGTCGGCATGTGAATTATATACGCTCATTGTATAATCTTCGCTCTCCCTTCGTTCTACTAATGTCTTTGCTATTTTGTCAATCCCATCCCGCTCATCTTTGCTTAACCTATTTAGTCTGGCCGGTGATTGTTTGCTAGACTCGGGGTCGTCTGATGAGGTTGTTAATGTGGCTGGTGCAAAGGCCGTGAGGGCTGGTGCACTAGCACTGAGATCGCTTTCGCTCACACTCGGAGCGTGAAAGCTTTGTCGGCAGGGGGCATATGGAGGGGGCATGTAGATGATTGGGGGACCTAGCAGTAACTCATCGTTCGCCAGTTGTTTGGAGGGCAATTCAGGGTAGAGCGCAGAGGGGGTCCTAACAGGACATTGGCCTGTCGACCCTGATTCTTGGTTTTGTGTAGCTTCCTTTCTTTCTTTTATTTCCTCTTCTAGTTGCTTTGCGGCTAGGTGGGCTGCCTTTCGTAATTCTTTCCCTATTTTTGCTTCTTCTCTTTTCTTTCGTTGTTCCGTTTCTTTGCGCCACATGCCGATACTGTCGAGCATAGTGGGCGTGGTCTTATTCTTCTGGAGCGCTATTTCTAATGTTTTTATTTTATTTTCGTCGAAGGAACCTATCAGTGGCCACTGACTTTCAGGGTTCTTTTTCGTATATTTATGCCATAGTTTAGTGTAAGCTATAGCGACTAGTCCATACTTAGTGAACATGTCCTTATTAGGGGTGCCCTCCAGTGGAGCTGGATGGTTCATCTCTAATAAGCGGTCCGGGCTAAACAGGCTACCAACCAGTGGGGAGAAGACAGGCATGACGGATTACAACGGGGACAAAAGTCTGCACTACCTATCTTATCACGGCGGACAAAGACTAGACAGAATATTTCTATTCTACGTTGTTTGGAGGCCGTGAATACCTCAAAAGAACCAATACCGAATAATCGGTCAATCAAACAATCCAGTGGGGAGAATAAGTGGGCACGAAAAGTTATCGTTACCCACTCTTTCTCTACCTGCAAAGAGAGACCTTGTTCTTCCCTGTTTGCAGACAAAGAATCTCCAGACAATAATCCACGAACGATAGTTCGGGAAACAGTGGGGGAGGAAGATAGGCACGACGGATTACAACGGGGACAAAAGTCTGCGTTACCTATCCTTCACTGCTTGCAAAGAGAGAGCCTGTTTGTTTTTCCCCGTTTGCAGACAGTGAATCTCCAGAGGGTTTCAACAAAGCGTAATACTAGTATTATCCAAACAAAACAATATTTTTCCCAATTTGTCGTGTTTACACGACCTTACCCGGACCGCATGGACGGTTTCCTGTCCTCTGGATCCAGCGCCCGATCGTCCTCTCTTCTTCGTGATGCCCGTGGCACTCCTGATGGTTCCCAGTCAGGACCGTAGATCACTCGAGAGAGGTCTGTTCAGAACTAGTGAAGGTCGGATGATCGGCTGTCAGACGAGGGTCTATCGGACACGAGCTCTTCCCGATCGTTGCAGTCGTTCACTCTGTCATCGGGACCTCTCCCACTGGATCCACGTGTCGCTGATGGCCCCATGTTGGGCGCCAATTGTGGAAAAAGGTAGGGCTAGGACCTTTCTCAAGATTTGCCCGGCGCTAACCGCCCTTGTACCATTCAAATTTACCAAGCAATGAGGCAGGCGCCGGAGACCAGAAGGCAGGAAACAGAAGTTTTATTCCGACGGAGCAGAACACATCAGATCAGACAACAAGGTATCATCTCGAGGTGCTCTAACAGCCTCTCGGAGGCCTGGCCTCTTATACACTGGTTTATGGCATGTGACCTTTCTTTATTATAATCAGAACATTGTGAAGCCCGGAAAAAAGACATCCCCGCAATCCTCGTGTCAATCCCACCCCCATATACCTTTACAATAGAGGTCCTCAACCTGCTGATAAGAGGAGGGGGGTCATCACGCAGCTGAGTGTTCTGCCGAGTCTTAGGATGTATGCGCCTGATCATATCACAGGGGGTGGGGAGGCCTGGATCAATAGAGGGTCCTTTGAAGGAGAGCGACCTCATACAATAAGGGGCAGTAAATGATATCTCCTGGCTTAGGCGATGGCCTCGGACCTGTGTGGACAGCTGGACACGGGGTGAGGGGTCATCAAAGGAGTGGTATTCATGCCTCGTGGACAATCCAGTGCGGAGGGAAGGTTGATCAACAGAGGGGCATTCATCGGAGGAGAGGAGGTGTTGGTCAGGCGCTGGTGTGACTCCCAAGGACAGGGTCATGCAGAAGGGTTATGTTCATGAGGGGAGGGAGGGGGAGCCAGGGTGCGCGGAGGATGCTTGCTGGGTCAGAGGGGCGCGCTGGCGATCGATCGTGGACAGGGAGACCATGATGCCTAAAAATGGTGATCGTGCACGTTGTACGTGGGTGACAAGCTGGCGTAGATAATGTTTAGCTCACAAACTAGAATTCCACATTAATCCTGCGGTTGTGTTCCCACTCTGTACACGGCCTCCGTGGGGCTCCTGGTTACTTACCTTGGGTGGTTCCTTGGGTCCCCAGCACTTCTATGTCTTCTGGGTATAGTCTTGACTCGATTCATGGTTCACATGAATGGTACATGGTTTGGTCTCCCCCGGGTGACCACTGTGTATTCTGTACTACTTACCTGTTTATATCGTAAAGTATTGTGTGCACTGTGTATATCTCCATCCAGGAGATATCTATATGTGTTTGTGAGTGTCTTATAATAAATACAATTTTTTAGAAATACAATGTGTGGTTCTTTTTCACTTATTCAACACCTATAAGATTATGTTCTGGAGAAACAAGCTTCTTTACACTCCTTCTGGACTATGCTTGAAAGCTGCTCTCCACAGCTAACACTTAGAGAGCTCCGAAGGTTGTCTACGACCACTAAATTCACCACAAGGGTTGTCTGGACTGGTGCAGGGTGCCCACTTGCCAAAGTTTGCATCATATACCAGGCCAGCTTCTCACACTCATCAACCAAATATTTGTATGAGTAATTCTACAGAATTAAAAGAACAATGGGGTTTAGGCTGGAACGCAATGAACCTAGCACCACAAACTTTTCTTTGAGCTGTAGAGCAGGGATATACACAAAAGATGGGAATTTATATGTGTATTTTGTAGGCGTTCAGCCTACACTTGCCACAGTAGATTTCCCCTGTTTATGGAGAAAATTAAGAGGATTGCATATTTACGAAGTACTGATCAAAGTACTGCATATAGAAACCTGGACCAGGATGCAAGTAGGAGGAAGAGGACAGCATTTCAATATGGCCACTACCTCTATCGGGCTGAAGCAAGACTGTGTCCCCCCTCCGCATTTTCTTTTCCCTATATTTGTCTATTTTTTGCATTTGAGGGCCTGGTCACTTATATTTCACTTTTATTAATTGTAAGTTTATATATCTCTTTTGTGTATTTAAACAAGTCGCACAATAAAATTTAGATTACGATTTGAAATAAATAAAGAGGCACACAAAAGAAGAAGGTCCTAGCAACTTCTGTGGGTGGAATATAAACCTAACAAGAGGTTTCTTTACACCTATACTATTGTTTTTCCAAGTGCTTTTTCATGTGTTATTTGCTCTTAGATTGAATTCATCAGTAACTGTTCCTTCATCCCTTCTCTTTCTAGTATAGACTCCCTCTGTTAATATCACTGTACGTTTGTAAATAAAAAACAGTAGAAAGAATTAAATAAGTAAATTATACAATGTATGTAGTAAGACACATTATTTCAAATCACATGGAGCTCAATGACCAATGGGATCCTATAGCAAAAGGTTCAAGTGTCCCAACTCTTTAGACTCAAGTCTCTTACACAATATTCAGTCAATGGGCCAAAGATTCGATACAGAATAGTGTAAGTTGGACAAGATGTGTGTGCCCTTAACTCCTGGTACTCAGTGGCCCTGGGGGCAAGTAGAGACTTCACATGATATTTGACCCAAGTTGGTAGAGAATCCCCCAAAAGAGTCCCAAAAAGAACTTCAACCTAAATGTACAAGGTTCGATCACAAGTCCAAGAGGACTGTTTTAGGGTGCCACATAGGAATGGAAATTTTTTCTCCATTCTGTGATCAATCAAAGTGATCACAGGGCAAATCAGAGGAATGTTGCGTTTCACTTCTGCATGCGACTGAAGGCAGAAAGTTATCATGTGAGATGTCTCAGGCAATTTGTGTGACTTGGTTGATTCTCTGCGGACCACATTTTGCATAAGAGAAACCCACAAAATGACTGAACTGCACAAAATACTCAAAATCCTGCCTGTGCCAGTGGTTCGCCTGAGGACCGGGCCCATGTGGAATTTAGAGCCCAATTTCACTGCATAAATAGCCCAGATATTGCCTTTTTTTTGCAATTTGCTGATTGTTTTCCCTTAGACTGATTTCTTATAGTATATTATCCTATAGCTGACATCCATTCAATCTATAAGTTAAGGTCAGGCAGGTGATTTGCGGGTTAACCTGATATAGTGAATCCTACTGACAGTGTTAAAGAAAAGTGTTGCCCACAGTGATGTGGGAGCTCTTAGGGGTCGATTCCGATCCGGTAAAAAGCGCTCCGAATCGTCGTACCGAGCGTTTTCCCCCGTACGAATCGTACCCGTAAACGTCCCATACGTACGACGAAGTACGATTCGTACCAGGAGCCGTACTCCGTACGAGTCGTACAAGACACCGTACGACTCGTATCCCCGTACGAATCGTCCTCGGAACCCGCTGTACGCCACTTCTGTACGGTTTGCGGCTGCTCTTTCCGACCCGGCAAGTACGATTCGTGTTGGGTACGCTCCGTACAACCCTTTTTCTACGGGAGCTGAAAACTGCCGTAAAAGCAGAGTTTGCCCCGAAACAGGTACAGAACGCCCCCCCCCCCGGGTATGGCGCGTTCCCCCCATGATCGCAGGGGTACGGCGCGTACCCCTGCGATCATGGGGGGTACATGCCGTACGGTGTGTATGTGATTATGCGCTTTTCCGTACGAATCGCCCTTACCTGACGTGGACCGTACGACTCGCGTCCTGATACCCTGGTCCGGATCGTACTCGTCGGGTCGTACGGTGTGTGTACGAGTCGTACGGAGACGGCTACGGATGCGAATCGCACGGACAGAAATTTTACCGGATCGGAATCGGCCCCATGTGTTTTTAAAAATACCCCTCACACACCAAAAGGCCCCTTGGTGTTATGCTTCATCATAGGGGTCTTCGCACCCCTCTAGCGGGATGCGGCGTGCTACAATCTACGAGTAGCGGGAGCACTTATGGTAATGACTATGTGTAGTGCGTGTAGTGCAAGTGATAGGGATACTTATGTGAGTGGTGGGATTTAGTGAAGAGTTAAAAGGATACCTGGCTCGTGGGTATATTGGAAAACATTTTTTATTCACAACCCCGGGCTGGTACTACTAAAAGAAGTGAAGTGCGAGGTTTGATCTGTCGTGTTAATGGACAGTACCTCATGTGTGCTTGGAGTAAGAATCCTACATCATTACTCTACCTCCCTCTTTTGTTAAATAACCTGATATAGTGCCAACATTTTGTATAAGCACATGTTGTGTCATCCAAAGGAAACTATTGATCTTGCACATGATCTGCAAGTCACACAACACACATATAGCACAATACACTCATAGGAAACAGTAGACATATACTATTAAGGCAGAGTAAGGACCCCATTTATGGAATTTACTTAGGTTTTATGCAGGATGACTGTTAGGCTATCTCACCACCAGATGGGCAGGTAAAATGTCTCTGTCAAGGAAACTCGCAATGTGTTGTGTTAAATTAAAACAAAATGACAAACCAGAATAGGTGATACATTTATAGGCTTGGATACTTTTACATTCCCTGCCAAGACATATCCCAACAGCCTTACGAGATGCTGGTACCTTTCATTATAGGCATGTTCTTCTTGGGTGTGGGTGAATAGAATTCAAACAACAAACCCATTGAAGGAAATCTATTCTGAGGGATCTAAGTCCTGGGTCCTCATCTTCAGCCATGCATTGTTCTGCCCATCGAAGACAATGTAGATTTTGGACAGAGGCCAACTTAATCACTCACAACATAACTTTCTTCAAGAGTTTGGGGAGGGGGGGGGGGGGCGATGCCTCAATCTCGGGTCTTGCTCCTCAGTCTGATTTTGGGAACCTTGTCTACCATCTTCTCCCACTGAATGTCTGTCCTGAGCATGAGTTTGATTCTGTGAATCAGTGGCAGTAGTCACCACTTCTTCACCCGCTTGATCAACTCTCTTGGTATGGAGGCATATACCCACTGTGGTAATCCGCCACACTTAACAGCAGCGTTCATCGCAATTTTCACTTGAAACGGTCCATTCCAGCACAGCTCAGGACAGGTTTTCCTGATGTTTTTCTTCACCAAGACCCAATTGCCTGGACTGAGGTCATGGCACAGCTCTTGGCTTGCAGCTGGGGTTGCCATGTCAACCTGATGATGAACAGAACACACCTCATGAGCCAGTAGTCCAGAACCATATGATTTATAATATCCACAAGTGCAGCTGCAGGTACAAATGGGATTCTCATAGCTCTCCCCATTAGCACTTTATAAGGGGAAAGCACAGTCTTTTGATTTGGAGTGCTTTGATGTCTCATCAGTACAAGGGGGAGAGCATTAGGTCATTTCAGAGAGGTAGAGACACATACCTTCGTCATTTGAATTTAAAAGTGCCATTAATCTTCCCCATTGTGCCTGAAGCCTCTGGTCTGTAACTGCAATGGAACCTCTTATCAAATATTAAAGCTACACACAACAGTTTCATAATTGTGTATACCTTTTTCCTTTTGGATTTCAAAGTGCCCTTAATTTGTCCCACTGTGCCTGAAGCCTCTGGCCCGTAACTGCAGTGGAACCTCTAGGGTCAATTGTTAAAGATACACACAACAACTTCTGGAAAGGGGCGACCATTCGGTCCCCCCGAACGTATGGCCGAGTACCACGAGCCCCCCGGGAAGCCATTTTTGGGCGGGAGGCGAGCCTCGGCTGGTATGCCCGAAGCGGCGTAGCCGGGGCGCGCTGTTTCCCGCCCTCGAGTGGGCTGGCCTAGACACTGACGCGGCTGGCCACGCCCTAAGGGCAGGCAGGGGCGGGTTTACGCCCGCCCTGAAGACGGATAAAAGGAGCAACAAGCCAAGAACGCATCCTCTTGTTCCTGTGCTCTGAAGCTGCACCCCCTCGCTGCACGTGAGCTCGAGACGGAACGAAGAGCCAATTTTGAACGTTTTAATCTTTCTTGTTTGTTTTACAGATATTCTGTTCGAGAATGCCTAAGAAAGTTGGAAAGCGAATGACTACCGACCAGATGCTGCGTGTTCTTATGAAAGAGGTGACCGACTTAAAGAAGAGAATGGCGGAGAAAGACGGGGAAGAGGGACCGAAACGTCCGTTGGCTGGAGCAGCTCCGGGAGGAAAAGGCAAGAGGCCCAGAAGGGGGGCAGCTGGAGGGGACATCCCGGTTCCCTCTGCCCCACTCGAAGAGCCAACTCCGGTGCCGACGGAGGGGAATCCAATTTCCGTGGTGGTCACCCCCGTGTCCGGGGAGGATATGCCGCCCGAGCTGGCAGCACAATTAGCAACGTGGTTGGGTAAAACTAATGAGGGCGCCACGGCTGACGACGCACGGGTCTTGCTGAGGCAGCTGCGCGAAACAAGGGAGGCGGCCAAGGCAGCATCGCCAGTCATCACGCCGGCCGCGGCAGGAGGAAAGCCACCTGGGATAGGCTCAGCCGCAGATACAGCTTCCGGTTCAGGTAAGCGGCCATTGCCGATTGCGAGGGATGAGTCTGCCCCGTCAAGAAGGGAAAAGTTGGGTCAACATGTCCCTCTAGCTATTAAGGAGAAGATATGGGCAGATGAGTATGTAAACATCTTCTCGTTACTTACCGATCATTATGAGATGGAATATGTTAAGAGCCAAAAGGAGCTCATGCATCCGAGTGTTTGGCGCGCAAAGATGGCCGCCTTCAAGGTAAATGAGAACATTGGCAATTGGGGCAAGGCGTGGGGGATTTTTACATCCATCCTGGGTGAACGTAGGCCCGAGTTACTGTCTGAATTGTCGATTTATCAGTCACGTATCATGGGGTATTCCGTGTCACATGGGGGCAATCAATGGTTCTGTTACGATAATATTTTCAGGAAAGCGAAAGAACATGATAAAAACTTAACTTGGGATTGTTACGACTCTGTGTCATGGTCAAAAATGGCGGATACTGGTATGTTGAATTTGCCATTAGTAGGGAGTAGTGTGGGGGAGTCCTCCCGCCAATATTCTGGGACCTCCTTTCGATCAGGCGCGAGTAACGAATACCAGTCCAGGCCGAACGGCACCACAGGTAAAAAAGGGAGTTGTTGGAACTTTAACAGGGGTAAATGTACGAGGCCCCAGGGGTCATGCAAATTCAGGCACGAATGTAGCGGGTGTGGGCAAGCGTCCCATCCTGAGTCCATGTGCAGAGCCAAAACAGGTGATAACCGGGGTAGAGGAGGCGCCAAACAGGTCTGAAATAGTCCGAGGGGCGCCTTTACCTACTCCGATTGATACCATGGCAATGATTCCTTGGCTCAGCGAATACCCGGACCACGCTTCCGCTGGGGTGTTGCGGAACGGGTTTTCATATGGTTTCCGCATCCCAGTGGGGGAGTTTCAGGGTTTAGCGAAATGTAAAAACCAAATTTCAGTCTTGCAGCACACGACCGTGGTACAGGAGAAGATTGGGAAAGAGGTGGCTCGAGGTCGAGTCGCCGGTCCGTTTAGTGTGCCACCGGTTGCTAACTTTGTTTGTTCCCCCTTAGGGGTGGTCCCCAAGAAGGACCCGGGTGAGTTTCGGCTGATACATAATTTATCAGCCCCACGTGGTCTTTCCGTAAACGATGCGATAGACCCGGCAGTGTGTTCAGTACGGTATGCATCTTTCGATGAGGCCGTAGCCATTTTGAATCGCCTAGGGCCCGGTGCGCTGATGGCGAAATCTGATATCGAGTCAGCGTTCCGGTTGCTCCCGGTACATCCAGACGATCAGCGTCTTCTTGGTTTCATGTTTCAGGGACACTATTACATGGATAGATGTATGCCAATGGGTTGCTCTATATCTTGTTCCTATTTCGAGCAGTTCAGTTGTTTCCTGCAATGGGTCTTCACAAGGAAGACGGGGTTTCATCAGGTTATGCATTATCTCGATGACTTTTTGTTTCTAGGGGCAGCCGGGGATCCGGAATGTGGTCAGGCTTTGAATGAATTTTGTGTCTTAATGAACCATTTTGGTGTGCCATTGGCACCCGGTAAGACGGTGGGTCCTTCGACTTGCCTCGAGTTTCTGGGGATCGAGCTCGACTCGGAGGAGGGTTGTTTTCGTTTACCAAGAGAAAAAGTGCTTAGGTTCAGGGCATCCCTGGAGACGTGTATTAGTCAGTCCAAGGTTAAGTTGCAGCAATTACAACAATTGGTGGGACAGCTGAATTTTGCCCTGAGAGTAATACCGATGGCCCGCCCCTTTTCCCGCTCGATCGCTCAGGCCATGGTCGGCCTGAAGGAGGGTCACCATCGCACGAGGCTCTCGGCCGAGGTTCGCCAGGACATGCACATTTGGTTGGCATTTCTGGCGGATTTCAATGGTCGAGTTGTCTGGAACAAACCGGCAGTGTCCTCCGAGGAGCTGGGACTGTGGACAGATTCGGCAGGGAGCATTGGTTTTGGTGCCATCTTTGGCACACAATGGTCGGCTCAAAAATGGCCGTCATGGTGGCATGAGGATGGGTTGACGAGTAACATTGCTTTTCTTGAACTGTTCCCCATTCTGGTGGCCCTGAAAACTTGGCCTGAGGGGTTTAGAGATCACTCTGTGGTATTCTGGTCTGATAACATGACCGTGGTTGAGTGTATCAATAGCCAGGCGGCACGATGCAAATGGATCCTGAGGCTGCTGAAAGAAATTGTCTTGTTGTGCATGCAATTGAATGTCCTATTTAAGGCAAGACATGTGCCGGGGGTGATGAACCAAGCGGCTGATGCGCTTTCTCGTTTCCGTATGCAGGCCTTCTGGGGTTTTCTGCCCACAGCGGACCCGATGGCGGCACCCTTTCCCGAAGCTCTCTGGTCTCTCGGTGCCCCGAACTACGAAACCTCGTGGGAGAGAGTTTAGCACCCAGGACAAGGAAGGCATATGAAGGGGCGTTCCGTTCCTATTTGGCCTTTTTGGGGACTGCTGGAGGGGAGCTTTGGGGCCAGGAGGAGTGGGTAGTAAATTTCCTGCTGTCTTTACATCAGGCAGGCAAATCTGTGGCTACTGCCCAGAGGCATCGGGCAGCCATATCCTTCGTGGCTAGGGCTTATGGGATCCAGGACCCGACAGCGTCTTTCGTGGTACAAAAAGCGCTACGTGGGTGGCAACGCCTTGAGGGTCGCAGAATAGATGTAAGGCGCCCGATAGGTCTGGATAGGCTGGCCCTGTTATTATCTGTACTCCCTTCAACGTGTTCATCCCAGTATGAAACAGTGTTATTCCGAGCCGCTTTTGCGCTGGCATTCCATGGGGCTATGCGGGTAAGCGAACTAGTGGCGAGGAACAAGCGGGATGTGACCGGGGGACTGTGCCAAGAGCACGTTCAGGTCAGAGGGGAGACAATGTCCATCTCGTTTGTCAGGTCCAAGACCGACCAGGGTGCGATGGGGGACTGCATAATCATACAAAGGATTCCCGGGTCCTCCATGTGCCCGGTAAGTTGCGTAGAAGAATATTTAGCGCAAAGGGTGGCATCATGGGGGGGGACATTGTTGCGACACGCTGACACCACCCCACTGACGAGGTTTCAGTTTCAGCGGGTGCTTGCGATGTCAATCTCCGCTGCGGGCTTGAACCCCGGCGAGTTTGGGACCCATTCCTTTCGGATAGGGGCTGCTACAGAGGCTACAGCCAGGGGTCTGAATGTCGAAGAAGTTAAACGTGTGGGGCGTTGGTCCTCGAACTGTTATAAAAGGTATGTGCGGTTGCACATGTTGTGAAGCTGTAATGATGTACTCACGCTTCTTGTTTTTCTTTGGTTTTTCAGTTGCGCAAGCCTACGAGGCGGGGCGGACTGGGCAGTCGACCCAACACCGGGTCAGCGGTCAGACATCACCGGCTGTGAAAAAGGAGGTGTGGGTCGTGGGCCACTCATACGTGAGGCGGGCCGCGGACGTATTCAAAGCAGGTGACATGATTCACGTGGCTGGGGAATACGGGTACAGTGTGTCCTTCTACGGAAAGGGCGGGCTCTGTATTGACCAGTTTCAATCATTTTTTGAGGGTTTGTTAGGGCGGACGAGGTCACCGCCGTCTGTAGTCATAGTACATCTTGGGGGCAACGATTTGGTGTCCACTGGTAGACGAATACTTCTTGAGGCAATGCTCTCCACTGTAAGTTGGTTAGCGAGAAGAGTTCCAGGGTGCACAATCGCATGGTCCCATATGATACCGCGAAAAGTGTGGCGGGGGGCTCTTTCAGTTTCTGCTCTGAATCATTCAGTAAGGAAGGTTAATAATAAAGTGAGTCGATTGTTCCGTTCAAGTACACTGCATTCTATTTCGCATGGTTGTATTAAAGGGGACAGTATGTATTTGGGTGATGGTATTCATTTGTCCCGGGTGGGGAACGAGTTACTCATAGGAGACCTGATAGCTTGGCTGGGGACTTTAAGACATGACCTTTAGGTAGGAGTGTGTGGGGGGTCCGGATAGCCGGTCAACTATCCGGCCTGTGGCGGTAAGGTCATGATCGGTGAGCACTAATTAGTAGATCCCTATGAGTGGGCGTCACCCATTACGGATGGGAGCGCTCGAGGGAGGTGGCCATTGGCCCCTCAACGGGTAGGCGGTCCCTTCTAAGGATGGGACGCCGAAAGGAAAGGAAAGGCGGTCAAGGCCCCTTCCTGGGTAGGAGGGGCTACAGCCCCCTCCTGGGGAATTTCCCGGGGCCAGGATATCTGCGACGGCAGATGTGGTAAGTTGTGTGGGGTTTGGGAGGGGGTCTACGCTACCTTCTAGATACCTCACACGAGTCCTCGAACGACCTTTAAGTGGCGTCGAGTTTATTGGGGCCCCCGTCAAGTCAAGGGAAATTGGTAGTTGCACTTGAGGTACACCTCTGTGCGGTCGCCCCTCACAAGTGAGGGGGATTTTCGGGTTTAGGGATCTTGACACCGGTTACGACCTTGCCGTTGGCCCTTAAACGTTAGGATGTACAATTTCAAAATTTCAAGTTAATGTTTTGTAGGATGTTAGTTCGGCTAGGAGAACCTTTGTATTAGAGAATATGTTAAGGTTAGCCAAACATCGCAATGTGGTAATGAAATTGTACATAATATGAAACTGTTATTTTAATGTTTTAATTTTGTTTCATATTTTAATAAATACGGCCGGGAAGGGTAACTCCCTTCCTGCCTTCCAAAAGTTCAAGAACTGTTTCCGGTTTCCCATCCATGGGGAGTGTGTTGAGAGGGGGTGGCGGGTATCGCGGCCATAATGATTTCATTCTTAAAATGAATATCTTGATCTGACTCCAGAGAAACCTGTAGACAGAATCGAGGGATAAAATTCCTCAATAATAATTTGGTGGCTGTGAGGCTGTGACACCTCTTGTTCTGGTATTGGGATTGTATCAATAATTTCAAAAGGTGCAGACAATGGTGTCACTTCCTGCGTGTATGTGACAATGGAAGTATCGGACCTTTGGGGAATGCACAGCATCAGGTAAATAGAGTCTCCAAATCTCTTGGAACCCAAAGGTCTGATTCCTTAAGTATCCAGACTTACCCGTTTTCCCTTCCCTGCTTCAGATATACCATTCTGCAGTTCTTTCAATACTTCATCAGTATTTACAGTACTCATCAGCATGTTTTAAATGTGGCCATTGGCAAGGTCACATTGTTCAAATTGATTTAATGCTCAGGACCTAAGAGCCCAATACCATGTCATTTTATCAACATAATGGTTTCCACATCAGTTTTTATGTGCTGCACTTTTCACAATTGATATCTCTCCAGGCAACTGCATTGCTTCCAACACTTCTGTGAAATATTGCCCATTCCTGAATGGAGAACCAGAGGAGGTTGGGAAACCAGGCTGTGACCACAGCTGTCCAAAGTCATAGAGCATGCTAAAACCATATTGACTTGGTGTAAACGGTGACCGTCAATTTATTGGAAACACAGTATGCTCTGGTAATAACAATCTGTACAGTCACATGTGCAGAAGTTACATTGCACAAATAGGAGGCTTCACAACACCATCTATGGTACAAACATCATACTCTGCTCTCAAGATTCTTCATCTATATCTTAAAAAAGAATTGTCCACAAACAAGGTAAGATCGGGCTCTTCCAATGAAACATCCTGAATGTCAGGTCTTGCTTTGTTTAGAGAGGCCTACCTTTTTGTGTGTGGAGTTCTCCGCCCGACTGTGGGTTTCTGCCGTCGTAAACGTACTATTAACTCATAGTTTGTGAATGCCAAATAAACGTAAACTTACACAAAAGTGTAATTTTACTGTTGTGAAACAGCCCCTCAGTTTGTAAAATCCCAATAAAATAACCAACTGTTCCAGGTAAATCACAATGCAGCACTTAGCATCAAAAACATCAACCTGGTGGGGAACATGCAAAGTGCGCATGACAGTTTGGCCAGCCCAAGAGGACCAATCAAGCAGTGTTGTGCACTTAAGGAGTGCAAACCACTTCTCCCCTTGCTCTGGCAAGCCCCGCCCTGCCCTGCCTCAAGAGCCACTGACTTCAATAGTAAAAATGATAATAATGATACATTATTATCATTTTCTTTTTAGTAGTGGGTCAACGCTCCTCTGCCTTAGCGGAGGGGCCACCACTGAAAAATACCCAACTCTAGTGAGACTCCACAAAGCCAGTCAAATGCAGTGCAATAACAAATGATATAAAAACAATCTCAGCATGGCACACAAATCTGAACATCCAATCACATCTAATGCCGAAGCTCACAGCACACAGGGGTTGTCACTTCACTAAAATGTACAATGCTTAAATAAAATAACAAAAAATACAACAATCCTTATGTGCTTTGCTTAAAGAAAAATTAAATCAGCAAGCACTTTAATGGAAATAGGGAATAGTATCCTCCTGCTGTTTTCAAATACACAAAGTGAGTTCTTAGCCAGCAGGAACCCACCCAGACTACTATGGGCTACCTCTGTGCAAAAGGAACAACTAAACAACAGTTAAAACAATCTTGTATCAGGAGTTAATAAGTGCCTACCTTTGGTGGGACTGTGACACCTTACAGTCCAAACCCTCAATATTAACAGACTAGTCTAATGTCAGTTAAATGGTAAGTAGACATAATATCGAAAATTTAATATCGATGTGACATAATATCGATGTTTAAATATCGATGTTAAAAAATATCAAAAGAATAATTATCGACAGCAAAAGTATCGAAATTAGTATGTGTGTTTAAATATCGGAAGTAAAAATATCGTAGTCAAAATATCGTTGTGTTTAAATATCCATAATGTGTTAAAATATCTATACATTTTTATTTTTAATGTGTTGTTTTTGTTTTATTGTTTTTATTTTTTTTCTAATTTTGCAATAGTAATGTGTATCTATAATAAATTATGTTTATATATTTTTTTAAATTCATATATAATTTTAGGAGCGGGTTGTTGGGTATATAGGGGATAAGGGTGGGGAGTGTTTTAAAAATGTATATATTATAATTTTAAAAATTTGGAAAAATAAAAACATAAAATATTTTTCGAAAAATGTAATTTATATTACTACATTTTTAAATATTATTTAAAAAAATCATATATAATTTTAGGAGCGGGATGTTGGGTTTATAGGGGATAAGGGTAGGGAGTGTTTTAAAAATGTATATATTATAATTTTCAAATTTTGGAAAAATTAAAAAATAAAATATTTTTCAAAACATGTAATTTATATTAATACATGTTTAAATATTATTTCAAAAATTCATATATTATTTTAGGAACGGGATGTTGGGTTTATAGGTGATAAGGGTGGGGAGTGTTTTAAAAATGTATATATTATAAATTTAAAATTTTGGAAATATAAAAAAATAAAAATAATTTTCTAAAAATTTAATTTTTATTATTACATTTTAAAATATTATTATAAAAAGAATTATATAATTTTAGGAGTGGGATGTTGGTTTTATAGAGGATAGGGGGGGTAGTGTTAAAAAAATTATATTTAATTGAAATTAAATTTAAAAATTCAAAATTTTGAATTTCTTTTCTAAATTAAATTTTAAAATTAGTTCACATGTTTTTATTATATTTTAAATTTCAAATTTTTGTAAATAATTTTAAAAAATAAATTTGAAAATAATTTAAAATAATTTAAATAAATTATTCAAAATAATGTAATTTTTTTAAATTTGATGAAAACATTTTAACATTGTAAAAGATTTAAAATATTATTTCTAAAATGTATTTGATATTTAAAATAAATTATGATTAAGTTGAATTGTTTATAGAGTGTAAGGAGTGAGTTAGTTTGTAAACAATCTATAATGAAATAAATTTTACATATTTTATATAATTTAAAATGTAAATTTGAAATTTAATAATAAAAAAAATATTAGGATACAGTAGTATTGTATATAGTGTTTAAGGGTTGTTTTTGTTTTAATAAAAAACATATATTATAGGCACATACACCAAATTAATGTACATTGGAGTGGGAATAAAAAAATATATCTAATTAATGTCCAGTACCTACCTTAAATTAATGTAGACTGGAATGGGAATTGTAAATTGGATTTAATTAGTGTCCATCACCTACCCCAAAATTAATGTAGAGTGGAGTGGGAATAGTAAATTATATGTAATTAGTTTCCAGCACCTACATCAAAATAATGTAGACTGGAGTGGGAATAGTAAATTATATGTAATTAGTGTCCAGCACCTACCCATAATTAATGTAGACTGGAGTGGGAATATTAAATTATATTTACTTAGTGTCCATTACCTACCCCAAATTCATATAGACTGGAGTGGGAATAGTAAATTATATGTAATTAGTGTCCAGCACCTACCTCACATTAATGTAGACTGGAGTGGAAATAGTAATTTATATGTAATTAGTGTCCAGCACCTACCCCAAATTGATGTAGACTGGAGTGGGAATAGTAAATTATATGTAATTAGTGTCCAGCACCTACCCCAAATTAATGTAGAGTGGAGTGGGAATAGTAAATGATATGTAACTAGTGCCCAGAACCTACCCCAAAATAATGTAGACTGGAGTGGGAATAGTAATTCATATGTAATTAGTGTCCCGCACCTACCCATAATTAATGTAGACTGGAGTGGGAATATTAAATTATATGTAATTAGTGTCCAGCACCTACCTCAAATTAATGTAGACTGGAGTGGGAATAGTAATTTATATGTAATTAGTTGCCAGCACCTACCCCAAATTGATGTAGACTGGAGTGGGAATAGAAAATTATATGTAATTAGTGCCCAGCACCTACCTCAAATTGATGTAGACTGGAGTGGGAATAGTAAATTATATCTAATTAGTGTCCAGCACCTACCCCAAATTAATGTAAAGTGGAGTGGGAATAGTAAATTATATGTAATTAGTGTCCAGCACCTACCCGAAAATAATGTAGACTGGAGTGGGAATAGTAAAGTATATGTAATTAGTGTCCAGCACCTACCCATAATTAATGTAGATTGGAGTGGGAATAGTAATTTATATGTAATTAGTGTCCAGCACCTACCCTAAATTGATGTAGACTGGAGTGGGAATAGTAAATTATATGTAATTAGTGTCCAGCACCTACCTAAATTAATGTAGACTGGAGTGGGAATAGTAAATTAGATTTAATTAGTGTCCAGCACCTACCCCAAATTATTTTTTTTTGTGCCATTTCCGTCTGTATTTATCCATATTTATTTTTTGTGCATTTGTTCTGTATCCACATTTATTTTTGTCACAAGCAAAAGACGATGCTACATCTAGTATTTTTCCACATTTATTTAAATTGTGAATGCACACATGCAGTCGGTTGTTATAGTTCAACACTATACATTCATCTGAAAACGTTGCCATTTGCAGAATGTCCCAAATATGCTTAAAAGTGCTATCACAAGCAATTTGTCTCAGAGCCTTGCAGTTTCTGCCATCAACCGAGTGCCACATCTTCTCCCCCACTGAACACCTTACTACTCCACTGAGAAACTCACACTGCCTTCAGCTGCAACCCAATTGGAAGCAATTCAATTCAAATTATGCACTCCTCCATTCCTGTGCGCAGGAATCTGTTAATGTGGTGGTAAATTCGAGATCCTACCTCCCTTTCTTTTTTTATGCCTTGAAGCTCATCTCATGAAACTCATGAGGAAAATGGTCAACAAGTCTGTCAATGTGCACATAGTCATTTGGTTTCCGAGAGTAACTCTCTACGCCATAACCCTTCCAGTATATAAAATAATAACATCATCCTCTTTATCTTGAGTCTGAAATTGATGACAGTCCTTTAGGCGAGGTACCAATACTATTGACAAGGCATGATGCATTTTTTTCCCATTAACTAGGGTGTCCTACAGCAGATTATCTTGTCAAGGTTCAGATTTCTTATGAGACTTCAAACCAGGTCAGTTTTGTGGACTGTGCATTCCCCATCCGCTGCTTTGTAATCTGGACCTGGTTAATGAGGCACTTAAATAAGTTATCGATGTTCTAATCTAGACAGATTACTATAAATACGTCAGAGAAATGTCTAAAGCAGTAATTAATGAAATGACGAAGAAAGCATTAACCAAATGTGTATATATGTATTTACTTGTTTAACAGCATCAATTGCATTTGAAGCAGGATGTGAACGATAGTAAATAACGCAGTCCACAGTGGCGGTGTGAGTGTTGGACGCTGTTTTACTATTTTTACCTCTGCTGATGTGAGAGCATGTATGACGATATTTTAAAAGTTGCTTCTTAATTTGCCTACTTGCACAATCGGTCCGCGGCTGATTTCAAAAGCGCGCCGGACAGATCATTTTTAATTGCCCATTCTTACCTGTCCTTGTGACCGACGCATTGCCTGCACTTCATTGCCCTCGTGGTCCCGTTCCGCCCCGGCTTGTGCCGTTTGTTGCGGAGGACCAGTCCGAGGTGCGCACTTCCTGGAGGCTGACACCACTTCCGCCCTGCGCTAGTCCTGGCAGGTGAGCGGTCTAGTGGTGCTGAGCCCGCCTCATTATTTAGATCGGCGCTAACGCCCCCGGCTCCAGTAACTAACGCAGTCCACAGTGGCGGTGTGAGTGTTGGACGCTGTTTTACTATTTTTACCTCTGCTGATGTGAGAGCATGTATGACGATATTTTAAAAGTTGCTTCTTAATTTGCCTACTTGCACAATCGGTCCGCGGCTGATTTCAAAAGCGCGCCGGACAGATCATTTTTAATTGCCCATTCTTACCTGTCCTTGTGACCGACGCATTGCCTGCACTTCATTGCCCTCGTGGTCCCGTTCCGCCCCGGCTTGTGCCGTTTGTTGCGGAGGACCAGTCCGAGGTGCGCACTTCCTGGAGGCTGACACCACTTCCGCCCTGCGCTAGTCCTGGCAGGTGAGCGGTCTAGTGGTGCTGAGCCCGCCTCATTATTTAGATCCGCGCTAACGCCCCCGGCTCCAGTAACTAACGCAGTCCACAGTGGCGGTGTGAGTGTTGGACGCTGTTTTACTATTTTTACCTCTGCTGATGTGAGAGCATGTATGACGATATTTTAAAAGTTGCTTCTTAATTTGCCTACTTGCACAATCGGTCCGCGGCTGATTTCAAAAGCGCGCCGGACAGATCATTTTTAATTGCCCATTCTTACCTGTCCTTGTGACCGACGCATTGCCTGCACTTCATTGCCCTCGTGGTCCCGTTCCGCCCCGGCTTGTGCCGTTTGTTGCGGAGGACCAGTCCGAGGTGCGCACTTCCTGGAGGCTGACACCACTTCCGCCCTGCGCTAGTCCTGGCAGGTGAGCGGTCTAGTGGTCCCTCACCCTTAGTACTTAATGGGGACATGGAGGAAGCGCAGCGGACGAGCGCAGCGGGAGCGCCGACTTCGCGCCGAAGTCGCGCACAAGTCAAGCCCGTCTGCGCCCGTCCGCGCCAGTACGTGCCCTGGGCCCTGTCCCGCTGCCCCAACCATAATCACTTATACCCGTACTGCTCTACTGCGGCTGCGTGGCCCCCCCTGTTCTTCGAACTCTGCTTTTAACTGCCACAATGCTCCAACCTCCTGTCCTTCCTGCAATCTCTCATTGGATTCTGTTACATCTCGGATAGACCTCAAATCTTCTTCCTTTTGGAACACTCCCTCCCGGCGAAGCTCCCTTCCCTCCAAACTACCCAACCTTAGTCCCCCGCTGAAATTTATTAGTATTAATTGCCGTTCTCTCGCCAAACACAAGAGAGACATTTTTGACCTCTTACAGGCAGTCAGCCCAGCTGCCATGTTTTTAACAGAAACATGGTTAAATGAGAGCTCCGGCCCTGACATCGCCATGGCTCTCCCCACAGACTACACCTATGTTGGGCGAAACCGCCCTCTTAAAGATGGCGGGGGAATCGCTATCATTTTCAGGAGAGAATTCTCCTGTAAATGGGAAGACCTTGAGTTCCCTAACTGCGAAGCTGGTCTGTTTAAGCTACTACTCACCCCTCATTTCTCTCTTACCGGCACGCTGATCTATCGTCCGCCTGGATCAGCGAGTAGCTGGGCCGCCTCCCTCCCTGACCTCATTGCCCCACTCCTCTCACAATCAAATAACTTTATGGTCGTTGGCGATCTAAATATCCATTTTAACGCTGCTTCATGTGTCACTGCCACCCGTCTTTTACAGGATCTTGGAGCTTTAGATCTCCACCTTCACAACTCTGATCCCACTCATAAGGCTGGCAACCTTTTGGACCCTATTATTTCTAACTTACCTACCATTTCGTACCAATCTTCATTGCAGGTCCCTTGGTCGGACCACTTTCTCGTAAATTTCTCTATTGAAGTGGCTTCTTCCAGCCCACCTGCTCCTACCCTCCCCCATAAAGCCAGCAGAAATTGGAAACGTCTGGATATCGCCAAATTAAACTTGTGTCTCATTAATTCAATGCCTCCTTTGCCTGGTAGTTTGTCTACCAGGGAACTACCCTCGGTTAAACGGTGGTTGACTAGTGCCTTAGATGTTTGTCTTCCACTGCAAAAAAACAAATCTCATATCCACCATCCACCAGCTCCCTGGTTTACGGATGCCCTCCGATTGGAAAAATCCAAATGTAAAAAATTGGAACGCTTATGGCGCTCACACTACGATGCGGGCCACAAAGCAGAGTATAAGGCCGCTCTCAAAACTTACCACACTTCGTGTGATTGTGCCAGAGCCTCCTTTGCGAATACCACACTCCTCACGGCACAGAACAGACCTAAGGCCCTGTTCAAAATGGTGAAAGAGTTGTCAGGTGCATCTTCCGTCCCTAAAGCCCCCTGTCTTGACACCCCCCAGTGTGAAGCTCTGGCCAAATTCTTTGTTGAAAAGATTGAGAAAATCTATGATACTTTCAACTCTCCTCCGGTATCCCCTCACCCCGTTCCTACCTTAGGTACTCCATCAGCTGATACCCCCCCTTGCTCCACTTCCGTGCCTCCGCAACTCCTCGCTTGGGAGCCCATTTCTCCTCTGCTTTTAAAAAAGTATCTACAGGACATACAATCTGGGTCCCCCCTTGATCCTTTGCCTCCCCAAATCCTGAGCTCTCTGGATCCAGCCATACTTCTGATTATTCTCAAGGTTTTGAATGCCTCCCTCATTGAAGCTAGCATTCCCAATGATTGGAAACACGCTATGGTGGTCCCGTTATTAAAAAAGGCCAACTTAGATCCTAATAATCCATCCAATTTTCGACCTATTTCTTTACTTTCATGTTTTTCTAAAATCTTGGAGAAACACGTTAACTCGTTGCTTAGTTCTTATGTGGAAACTTCTAACCTTCTTCATGGCTCTCAATCCGGGTTCAGGGCTGGTTTCTCGACCGAAACCACTCTCCTTGGCGTGTCAGAATCCATCAGGCAAAGGGTGGACAACGGGGAGACCGTGGCACTCATTTTATTGGATCTGAGTGCCGCATTTGACACCGTCTCCCATTCCATCTTATTGTCCACCCTGAGAGAGGTGGGTATCGATGGCACCGCCCTGGCCTGGATCTCCGACTTTCTGTCTAATCGCACGTTTCAAGTTTTTTCCTCTACTTCTGTCTCCTCTACTTTTCCTTCCAATCACGGTGTTCCCCAAGGTTCTATTCTTAGCCCCCTGTTTTTTAATTTATATGTGAGACCTCTTGCTTTTTTGGCGGAACAGGCAGGTCTCTCTATTTACTCCTACGCTGATGACACTCAGGTCATCTACTCCCTTTCTACTAATAAGCATTTCCCCTCCTCCTCCCTTCAAGCTGGTCTTACACAGATCTCGGCATGGATGTTGGAGCACAAATTAAAATTAAACGGGGAAAAAACTGAACTTCTCCTGTTTGGCCATGACACTCCACTCTGGGGCCCACAACATTGGCCACCGGAGATGGGCCCTCTCCCTACCCCAACCTCTTCTGCTCGCAATCTTGGCATCCTCCTGGACAACCAATTGTCCTTCAGGCAGCACGTCGTGAAAGTTTCCGCCACCTGTACCACCATCATCAGTTGGCTTAGGAAAATCTCGTGGATGCTGCCTGCCGACACCCTGAGAACTGTAGTCCAGGCTCTTGTCATCTCTCGCCTGGACTATGGCAACATCTTACTTTTGGGTGCCTGTAAGGAGGTAACGAAGAAGTACCAGGTAGTACAAAACATGGCTGTTCGCCTTATTTGTAATCTACCCGCCAGATCCTCAGCCTCGTCCCATATGCGTAAACTACATTGGCTGAAGATCGAGAGCAGGGTCAAATTTAAGGCACTATGCTTCATGCATAAAATAATGTCCGGAAAAGCTCCTCGCTACTTATCTGCCCTGGTTCAGCACTATCTCCCACCACGTACGCTTAGGTCCTCTACCCAGAACAAGTTCCGGATTCCGCGCATCAAGAGAGCAAAAATGGGAGGGCGCTCCTTTTCCTTCCTGGCTCCCTCTCTTTGGAACTCTCTACCCCCCCCTCTGCGCTCTGAAAAGTGCTTCCTTACCTTCCGCAAGGGAATTAAGACCTGGCTTTTCGATCTGTAAAACTGCTGACTGGACTCTCCCACATTTTGCATACTGCGATTACTCCCAGCGCCGGGAAACCTACGGGTAGCTGTGCGCTTAAGAAATGTAATAATAAATAAATAAATAAATAAAATATGCAGATAGGATTACAGAAGGTTTCAGTGTCTTCATAAAATAGAAATGTGAGCTTGGTGTGAATGTTGAGCGCAATTAAGTAGAAGAAAGGACACCAACATAGATGAATATTATACGCAAGTCTTACAATTAAATGGCATGAACACATCTCCTGAGTAAACCTAATGTTATTTGTAACCCAGCGGTCTGTACAGTGGCTGCTCATTCTGCAGGGCACCGCTGAGAAACTCTCAGTAACATTGTCTGCACTTCACAAATGCTTTTAAAACATTCAATATTCATTTGGGCCACATTATTAATCCCCAAGATTCGTCATCAACCTTTACCATTTTGTGTTTTTGTGAGTAGGAAGGATCACAATCGCAGACTGCTTCTCAGATCCGCACTCCTCTCTGGGAACAGACAGTGCACCATTCTTGATTCCAGAGAGACTGAAAGCATAAAATACAGACAGGTGCTGGAGCAATCGGCAGAGTCAAGAGGCAGGGGCCGAGGGGTGAACAACAAAGCCTCATTAAGATGTAAATGGTCCTTCAAAGACCTGTGAAGTACTCGAGTGCGCGTCGGGAAGCTGTCTCAGCTGGGCTGACACCTCTGAACCCTCTAAGGAGGGGGAGACACCAGATGGCCGGGGGTGTGATTTATTGAAGTCATGACAAAATATATTAGTATTTTCCCGTTTTTATATATAAATACAGATAAAGGAAAACTTGTTTTCCGTCTGTATTTATATGTAAAAATCTGTTTAAACAGAAAACCGGGAGCCCCAATTATATTTAATTAGTGTCCAGCACCTACCACAAATTAATGTAGATTGGAGTGGGAATAGTAAATTAGTGTAGATTGAAATGTCATTAGAAAATTATTTATGTCAATTAAAACATTCCATACAGTTTGTATGTTGTTGAAAATTTTTATTTTTGCATTAACATCACAAAATATAACATTAACCATTAGTATGACATTTTTATTTTTTACAAATATATTTATTTATATATTTGTACAATTATGTTATTTTTCATTTTATATTTCAAATTAGTTTTGAAATATTGTTTTTTCAAAGAAAACATTTAATAGACATAAGTATTGTTAGAAGTAAATAAAAAATACTGTTTGAAAAAAATATACAATGTATATATTGAAATACAGGTTGTTTGTACACAATAGTTTTCTATTAATATTAATATAAAAATATTAATATACATTTTTTAAACAAACATTTTAAATGAAGAAAATATTGTATTACAGCTTTATTTATATACATTTTCTAAAACATTTTTTTAACATTTTAAACAGCATTTCAAGATTAATACAATTATAATAATAAATATTATGTGTTTTACAATATTTATTTTTATAATTTTACAAAATGCGTACATTTTGGTAAGTATTTTAATACGAATAAAAAAAAACAATTTTTTTTAATAGTATTCCTTTGTTTATTCACTTAACTAATAATTTGTTTACATTAAATAATAAGGGGGTCATTAGGATCGCGGACGGACTTGAGTCCGACCGCGACCCCAGAGTAGGAGGGAACGTCTGCATGGGCTGTGGCGTTCCCTCTGTGCAGATTAGGATGTGACCACCAGGGTGGCGGTCACATCCTCTATCTTTAACATTGTGGCGGGTGCAGCTTCAAGCTTTACTCTTTTAGTTGTGGTCTGTATTTTCTGATTTTTCTTTATCTGGAAAAAAAAACATTTATTTGTGTTAATTGTTCAGCTATATTTTTTTGGGTTGCTTTTACAGGTTTAGCTATAGCTTTTAGCTTATACTTATTTTAGCTTTTTGAAAAGTCTTTGGATATACTTACTTTGTTGGTTGTATCTTTCTTGAATTCAGTTCTTTGATGATTGTTGGTAGAGTATGTTGTAGTGGTGCTACAAAATAAAAAGTATATATGCATTAGTCATTAAATAATGTTTGTAATTTTTATGTTTGTAGCAGTTAGTTTTAGTCACATTATTTTATTGACTTACTTTTTATTAATTGCTTTTTATGTTGAGTTTTTATGTTCTTGTAGGTGTAGTCGAATCTATCCAATTTTCAGTTGAGGCCTGTATTTTCTTTGGTTTCTTTCTCTGTAAAAAAAAAGATTTATTTATGTTCAATGTTTAGAGAAATCTTTTAGGTTGCAGTCATGTTTTATGCTTTAGGTTTTATGCTTAACTTATTTAATGTAGTTAGAGAAATATATGAACATGCTTACTTTGTTAGTTGTTTCTTAGTTTTCTTATTGTTTTTTTCTGTTCTTTAGAAGTGAAGTTTTCTGTAGTGGTAGGAGATAATATATAATACATATGTATGAGTTATTTTTCATTTGTAGTTCTTTATTTATTTTAGCAGTTACTTTACTAAAGTTAATTTTAGTTATTTACTTTTAATCCTCTGATTTGTAGGTTGAATCTTGATTTTCTTGTAGGTGTTGTCGAATGTATCCATAGCATTCTCTTCTGTCTTTTATTTTTGTCAGGTAGTTCGTTTGTCGCACTTAATTGTTTATATAGGGCCCCATTAGGATGGCGGGCGGGCTTTGCCCGGCCGCCATCCTATCGGAAATCGGGACCGCCCGCCCTAAGGGCGGGGGTCCCGCACGCACCATTAGGATGTGCCCGCCACTGTGGCGGGCACATCCTGTATTTTTAGTATTTTGGCGGGCGGAGCTCTGTGCTCCGCCCGCCACAATACTAAAAATGCTTTGCAGCATTTACATGATCAAAGCGGCAGGCACCGCGCGGTGCCTACCGCTTTGATTATGTAAATGCAGGGGGGTACCAGAGGTACCCCCCGTGTGCCACCCCCCTTTGGCCTTCACTCTGGGGGCCCACAGGGGGCCCCCAGAGTGAACACCGCATGCCTTTCCGTGGCGGCATTGCCGCCACGGAAAGGCATTGAAAAATGCCCATTGTAATATTGCGGGCGGTGTCTGACAGACACCGCCTGCATGTTACTCGTTTTCCGCCCCGGCCGCAAGGCGACCGGGGCGGAAAAGTGGCGGGCGGTGTTTTGCTCCGCCGTGGTCCCCCCCGCCATTCTAATATGGCGGGGGGAATACAGGGAAGGATGGCGGGCGGATTTCCCCCGCCAGGCTGGCGGTGGCTACCGCCAGCCTGGCGGGGGCAATCCGCCCGCCATCCTAATGGAGCCCATAGTGTTTTGGAGTTAGTAATTAGATTGCTATTGGTTAATTTATGTTAGT
This sequence comes from Lissotriton vulgaris, assembly GCF_964263255.1. Taxonomy (NCBI): domain Eukaryota; kingdom Metazoa; phylum Chordata; class Amphibia; order Caudata; family Salamandridae; genus Lissotriton; species Lissotriton vulgaris. The sequence goes on along the minus strand of NC_141699.1, from coordinate 585,498,756 downwards.
AGTGTTTTTATTGGTTCGTTTGTATTTTTGAAAAACAGTTTTGTAATTATTTACCATATAAGGTTAACGCTAATTAATGTTTTGCATACATAATTTTATATAATATGTTTAATAATTATTTCTTAAATTTCTAAATCATTTTATTTTAATTGTGAAATTAATTATATTTATAGTGTGTTGTGAAATGTTTATTCTAGTGTTTATAGTATTTTTTTAATGTTAAAAAGTGTTATAGAATATTAATAAATATATTCGATATTTCTAAAAATACGATAATATTGTTGGCGATAATTTTACTCTCGATATTTTTAACTTAGGGGTCCATTAGGATAGCGGGCGGTGGCACTACCGAAACGATGGCGGGGCGGAAAAACAGCTTTTTCCGCCCGCTAGCAGTGGAAATCACGTCCGCCACATTAGGATATGTAAACACAGGTCATTTCCCGTCCGCCGCGGAGCGCCTCGCTCCGCCATCAAGGTGCGCCCGCCACCGCGGCGGCTGCAGCCAATCGAGACCCTCCGCCGCGGTCGATGACGTCCGCCCCGCTCGACATATTAGGATGGGCCAAACAAGCTGACGCACCGCACCGGAGACACCGCACAGCTCTAGCAGGCGGAAAGTCTACAGCGGAGCACGCACGCCGAGATCCGACATGAACCCAGCCCTCCACATGCATCCGGTCATGTACCTGCTGCAACACTATCGCCAGATGGGCCGCCGCGGACGCCGCCGCAGGTACGTCACTACACATATACACCACACAACACACATGCCGCCACAGGTCCCAAGCACAACACTGGCATCCTGCTGGGGGGCACAACACATCCACATGGGCACACACACATCACCCACCTCAGAACAAGGCACCCCACGGCATCCGGAACACACAACGTCGGCCAACCAGCAGCAACGTCACGGTCACGTCACCGCCGCGGTCAACACATGCGCACAATGCAGAAGGCAGGTCAACAGCAAGGCATGGACACATTCCAAACATCACAGCGACACACCACCCCGACCAACACTGCACACCACCCGAAGTAGTCACAGGCCAGGTGCCAATCCCGTGCACCCCCTTGCACATCAACAAGCACTGTAACAACAAGCACAATACACACACACTGCGACACACAACCAGGGACAAAGGCACAGCAGGATTGCCTGACAACGGACACACAACACCAGTGCACTCCCCACAGCCCACACAATTGAATACAAACATCCACACAGGGCAAGACAAAACATACAACAGGCATAATACTCCTGCCTGACACATGTGTGTCTCACACCATACAGGGGCACACATACATACACTACAAACTAACACCCTTCACACTGCACACCTCTGCCACACACATGCCATGTAAGCCATGCCACCAGGACCAAGGGCCAACACAAGACGACCATACACATACACGCCAGGGCACACAGAATGGGAAACACACACCTCATCACATCATAAACATCTACTACACCACAGCACAGCTGCACACCCTGTGCTGCCAGTGTCCCCCAAGGTGACCTGTGAACAGTGTATGCAGCAATAGCAATTCACCCACACGAAAACTGCATGGCCTGCCAAATAACCATCACAGAGTACAACATCAGCAGGGCCACAATGGACTGAAGAACCTGTCCCCCTGTCTAAAAATCATATGGCCACATACAACCTTGCAATGGTGATGTACAAAATAGACCATGGAACTCAGTCAAACAAGAAAATGACTTTAATCAGTAAGGAGACAGAGAAAACACACCATAATGTACTGTATTTATTCACATATTGCACAGATGTAGCTACACAACATAAGTAGACAACAGCAACTCTCAAAATCATGTGCAAATGCCATAGACTATGCACTGGTGAATCACAATCGGGAAGTGCAAAGTCCTTGGCAGGGCAGGGTACAGCACATCAGAGCAACAGGCCCAGTGTCCTTGGCAGGGCAGGGTACAGCACATCAGAGCAACAGGCCCAGAGTCCTTGGCAGGGGAGAGCACATCAGAGCAACAGGCCCAGAGTCCTTGGCAGGGGAGAGCACATCAGAGCAACAGGCCCAGTGTCCTTGGCAGGGCAGGGTACAGCACATCAGAGCAACAGGCCCAGAGTCCTTGGCAGGGGAGAGCACATCAGAGCAACAGGCCCAGAGTCCTTGGCAGGGGAGAGCACATCAGAGCAACAGGCCCAGTGTCCTTGGCAGGGCAGGGTACAGCACATCAGAGCAACAGGCCCAGTGTCCTTGGCAGGGCAGGGTACAGCACATCAGAGCAACAGGCCCAGTGTCCTTGGCAGGGCAGGGTACAGCACATCAGAGCAACAGGCCCAGTGTCCTTGGCAGGGCAGGGTACAGCACATCAGAGCAACAGGCCCAGAGTCCTTGGCAGGGGAGAGCACATCAGAGCAACAGGCCCAGAGTCCTTGGCAGGGGAGAGCACATCAGAGCAACAGGCCCAGTGTCCTTGGCAGGGCAGGGTACAGCACATCAGAGCAACAGGCCCAGAGTCCTTGGCAGGGGAGAGCACATCAGAGCAACAGGCCCAGAGTCCTTGGCAGGGGAGAGCACATCAGAGCAACAGGCCCAGAGTCCTTGGCAGGGGAGAGCACATCAGAGCAACAGGCCCAGTGTCCTTGGCAGGGCAGGGTACAGCACATCAGAGCAACAGGCCCAGTGTCCTTGGCAGGGCAGGGTACAGCACATCAGAGCAACAGGCCCTGGAACACACCCACATCGCTAACAATGGTGTACTGTAGCACACCTATGTGTGGCACAGGCGTCTGAGGGTGTTGACAACTCACTCCTGGCTGTCATGTGGAGTGGAACCTGGCTGTGTGTCAGGGACTGCAGGTCGACTTGACTGGTGTGACAGAGGGACATGTGGTGTGGCTATAACAGAGGGCCTGCAAGGTGGAGGGCTGTGCGGACCAGGTGGCACCGTGGCACGTGGAGGTGGAGTCATGCACGCCCTTGACACAGTGTGGGTGGGAGAGGTTGGAGGGGTGCCCTTCCACTTCTTAGGAATATGAATTTGCTTCCCTGTCATGGGGTTGATGGGAAGTGGCGTTGACACCACCTGCACACCCCCCAACTGTTCCACTTCAGGGGCAGACACTGCCACTCCCTCTGGAGAAGTGCTTGATCCTGCAGTACGCTTGTGCTGGCTACGCCTCCGGGCCACTTTAGCCTCTCTGGAAGGTGTACCCCCCACAGTGACCACCTTCCCACTTACCCCAGGGATGGCCACTACACTGCCCTCCTGTCCCTTCTTGCCAGGGATGGCCACTACACTGCCCTCCTGTCCCTTCTTGCCAGGGATGGCCACTACACTGCCCTCCTGTCCCTTCTTGCCAGGGATGGCCACTACACTGCCCTCCTGTCCCTTCTTGCCAGGGATGGCCACTACACTGCCCTCCTGTCCCTTCTTGCCAGGGATGGCCACTACACTGCCCTTCTTTGCCACAATGACTGGGCTGGTCACAGCAGGGCTTCCCTCCACCTGCCTCGATGTACTTTGTTCTGGGGTTGATGTGGTAGGTGGGTGTGTCCCTGTGTTCACCCCAGGTGTAGTAATGACATCCCACACATCCTCTGTGGGCATAGCAGAGTCAACATCTGGTGATGGCTCAGCAGCATGTGAGCCTGAAGTCTGACACAATGTTGTTCTGGCCTTGCTCTTCTGTGACTCCACCTGGTCTGTGCATATTGGGGGGTCCCTGCCCTTCTTTGGGGATGGAGTCTGTGGACGGGATTGTTTGCTTTGGGTCTGAGCTGTGCTCCTAGTGTTGTAACGTTTACTTGATGTATGTCCCAAGTGCTCACTGTCATCTGATGTGGCCACTGACTGGGTGGACGTCACAGGCACCTGAGTTGCAAAGGGGGCATGTTGGAGGGCTGACGTCACTGTACCTGACAATGACAGGAGTGTACGATGTAGGCCACCCACGTCAGAGTGTATGCCCTCCATGAATGCCAGAACCTGCCCTATTTTGTAATCGTGGGCACTGAAGGCATTCAGCAGGGCGGTCTGGCCCACGCAAAGTTGGCGCAGGAGCTCTACGCACTCTGCACTGAGGGCAGCAGGGGGGACAGGTGCAGGTGCTGCGGTGCCATGTGTGAATGTCACACGTCCCCTCTTAGTGACACGGATACGGCCAGCCCCAGAGGAAGTGGATGGGAGGGTGGGCAGTGGCCGTTGGTAGTCAGATGCAGCAGCAGAGTCCCCATCCCCTGTGGCTGCTAACAGGGACTCATCCCCCCTGCCATCAGATGAAGTGGTACTCTGTGTCTCAGCCACAGATTCCTCATGCATACTCCTGTCACCCTCAGTAGCGCTGGTGTGGTCAGTGTCACTTTGCTCCGTCTCACCCTGCTCTGCTGCCGCTGTCGTGCTGGTCTCCCCACCACTTTCAGGATCATGTTCCGCCGTGGTGTCTTCCAAATCTGCATTAGTGACAGAAACATGGTTGTATAAGTGTCATAGTCTGGTCACACGATATCAGAGCAATGCAGCACATGAGAGGCCTAGAGCTACATGGTAACCATCACACCCTCAAATCATTGTGCTGCTACACACCAGTTACACCACAACTGAGCCTGTCATGCGGACAAACAGGCAGGAGTGGACCAATGTCGATGACACACAGCACTACACCCTGCCCATGGATGGTGTTCCCCTAGCCCACATGGACCTGCCCCACGGACATGATGTAGCCACAACTAACATCACCACTTCCAGAGCCTAAAGGGATCCAGAGGGGAATACACACACCTGTTTTGTCTACACATGCCACATTGTCAAATAGGCCATTACAATCACCATGTGCCAATGTGGGTTCACATTGTTGTCAGATGTGTGGGCCACTACCATGCAGGTGCATGCAAAGTACACTGACATGGTGTAACACTCATTAAGTGGACACAGCTGTACAGCATAATAGGGACTACACCCACCATCACAAAGAAGAGTGACCATGTGGACAACAAAATATATGTCAAGGACTGAAAACTGCAGCCAGGAGATGCAGAGTAAGGCCATGGTGGGCCAATGCCTCATACAGACACACATCACAGTTGCCACTCACATCACATATCACAGCATGGCAGCACACGCACATCACATGTGTCACCGCAGACACAGGCACTCTACACATGCATCCACTCCCAGACAAACTCTCCCTCCCCGGATACTCACCATCGCTGTCTTGCTGCTGAAGCCCCTTCAGACGTGCATCCAGGTCTGGATAGGTCACTGCCAGTATGCGTGCCATCAGCGGAGTCATGGTGCGGCGTGCCACACGCCCTGTGCGTGGTACCATCCCCAACTTCATCTCTGCCACTTGCTTAGCCAGCCGGCTGATGTCGTCCCACCTCTTGTGACAGTGTGTGTGTCGTCTGTTTGATACCCCCAGGGCTCGCACCTTTGCTGCTATGGCCCTCCAGACAGCCTTACGTTGGTGTACTTTGAGCTGCAGGTATGAGAGTAAAGAAGGACTAATGAACATTTACACATTGTCATATGTCAGCATCTATCAGTACAGCAGCCAGACACTGAATCAGGACGCACAGTGACCCCCCTCCCTCCAGAACTGGGGGTACCCTCACAAGGCCACTCTGCATGGCATAAACATTAGTGAATGCATGCACACATTGAGCTTCGTAGTCTCCATGATTATCACACTGAAGAATGATGATTCAACACAAATGCATCGACAGCACTGTATAAATCATAAATTGTACAGGGCATTGATGTGGCATATCCACTAATCAGTGTGCAGCAACTGTAGCATGTAAGTTGGCTGATGGACAAACTTTGGAAGGGCAGCCACTGAACCTACTCTGTGGGGCACACTGACTATGACTACAGGGGCACCCTGAAAGTACATCACAAGCGGACACTGTCCAACCAGCTACAAGGCAAACAACCGTTGGTCATGTCTGCCCCAAAAAGTAGCACATCCCACTCACACATACAAGTATTGGCCTAGGACAGAGTCATAATGCAAAACACACACTCCCACCACCTGCAAACATCTTGTCTGTCAGTGTTTGTCAGCACCACACATCCAAAATAACATACAGCTGCATCATGAATACACGTCTGACACCACCTTGCCCTACAGCTCCCTACATGGTGACTTACCACGACATTGGGGCCACCAAACAGCCGTGGGTACTGTGCCAGCACCTCGTTCACAAGGACATCCAGCTCCTCACTCGTGAATGGACTGGCACGGATCTTATCTGTTCTTGACATCCCTGTGGATATGGCAGACCTGTGGCGGAAGTGAGTTGTGAGGTGTCCCAGGCAGCAGGCTCTGTGAGCAGCAGGAGAGGGTCCCAGGCAGCAGCAGGAGAGGGTCTCAGGCAGCAGCAGGAGAGGGTCTCAGGCAGCAGCAGGAGAGGGTCCCAGGCAGCAGCAGGAGAGGGTCTCAGGCAGCAGCAGGAGAGTGTCCCAGGCAGCAGCAGGAGAGGGTCCCAGGCAGCAGCAGGAGAGGGTCTCAGGCAGCAGCAGGAGAGTGTCCCAGGCAGCAGCAGGAGAGGGTCCCAGGCAGCAGCAGGAGAGGGTCTCAGGCAGCAGCAGGAGAGGGTCCCAGGCAGCAGCAGGAGAGGGTCCCAGGCAGCAGCAGGAGAGGGTCTCAGGCAGCAGCAGGAGAGGGTCCCAGGCAGCAGCAGGAGAGGGTCTCAGGCAGCAGCAGGAGAGTGTCCCAGGCAGCAGCAGGAGAGGGTCCCAGGCAGCAGCAGGAGAGGGTCTCAGGCAGCAGCAGGAGAGGGTCCCAGGCAGCAGCAGGAGAGGGTCTCAGGCAGCAGCAGGAGAGTGTCCCAGGCAGCAGCAGGAGAGGGTCCCAGGCAGCAGGCTCTGTGAGCAGTGGGAATGTGTGGCTCACTCCCACAGATTTATAGGCCCATGGGGTCGTTAGGAAGCTGATAAGGTGCTACAATTGGTTGTCTGGGTCAGCCTTATTCATAAGCATCCAATGACCGGCTCCGCGGCGGTGGCGCGCCGCTTCCGCATTATTCAAATCTGCATCATGCCACATTGAACACCCATGCCATTGGCTGTATGCAATGCACCATGGCGGTGACGCACCGCGGGTGTCCGGGGTGCGCTACCGCGATGGTGCATCATTCAAAAGCATCCAATGACCGGCTCCGCGGCGGCGGCGCGCCGCTTCCGCATTATTCAAATCTGCATCATGCCACATTGAACACCCATGCCATTGGCTGTATGCAATGCACCATGGCGGTGACGCACCGCGGGTGTCCGGGGTGCGCTACCGCGATGGTGCATCATTCAAAAGCATCCAATGACCGGCTCCGCGGCGGCGGCGCGCCGCTTCCGCATTATTCAAATCTGCATCATGCCACATTGAACACCCATGCCATTGGCTGTATGCAATGCACCATGGCGGTGACGCACCGCCGGGGACCGGCGGTAGGTACCGCGATGGTGCATCATTCAAAAGCATCCAATGACCGGCTCCGCGGCGGCGGCGCGCCGCTTCCGCATTATTCAAATCTGCATCATGCCACATTGAACACCCATGCCATTGGCTGTATGCAATGCACCATGGCGGTGACGCACCGCGGGTGTCCGGGGTGCGCTACCGCGATGGTGCATCATTCAAAAGCATCCAATGACCGGCTCCGCGGCGGCGGTGCGCCGCTTCCGCATTATTCAAATCTGCATCATGCCACATTGAACACCCATGCCATTGGCTGTATGCAATGCACCATGGCGGTGACGCTCCGCCGGGGACCGGCGGTAGGTACCGCGACTGATGCGGCGGAGCCTAGCCAGCGGCATGGACACCAGTCCATGTGCCAATGGCTACCTTGGCTGGGTAGATGGTGGTGCTGGGGTCACACCGCCAGGGACTGGCGCTAGGTTCTGGCATTTTCGTACACATTGCTGTGTATGTCAATCATGGACAATGTATAAGTGCCATGCAGCTACATGGTGTAGGGCACATCATTGTACACACGATGCCACAGAGCCATTGCATCCACAGGAGGACGCACGTTCAGTCTGAGCCACTTTAGCATGTGTTTGTGCCATTTTAGTAAGGCTTTTGATGGGTGCTGATAATTGACAGACGTCAGGTGCTCTACATAGATGTAGTGAGGTTTAATGTGTTGTTGGTCAGTGCAGACCTTGACCAGGCTGGTGGCACTGCATTGTATCGTACCTGACTTGTGCATAGGGTGACCAACCGTCCGTAAATTTCACGGACAGTCCGTAATTTTGGCTGTCTGTCCGTTGTCCGTGAAGGATTCTTTAACGGACGCCATTTGTCCGTAATTTTAACCGGGCACAGCTTTCCCCCACCTCCCTTCTTGACTCCGATGCTGCATGACAGCTCAGACCCCCAGCAGCACTGTAGAGGCACAGCGGGATGGCAACCCTCACACCTCCAGCCCTTGATGAGCTGTTAAGAGGTGCTTGAAGGTGACAGAGGGAGGGGCGCAGGTTCAGGAGCAGGGGGCATCCGTTCACATGCAAACAGCCCTGAATGCGTCTTGTATCTGCTATTTAGAGGGGGGCTCGCACATTCCATTTCTACCCAGGGCCCCAAACATCCGAGACTCGGCCAGATTACACCCCTGATTACACCGAGGCAGCACCTGCTTCTCTTCACCGAGCTTACTTACTGGCACTAATTTGTAAGCAAACCTCGGTTCTTCAAACATGCATAACGTAATACAATGAAGAAATGGCACAATCGCACCCACACTGATTAACAAAGTATGGAGGACAATCAGTTCTCTTAGAGTATCTCCTGTGAGTACTGTATATCCCAGTGGGGGATGGCATTTTGGAGCTTGTGCAGGAGGGGGCAAGGAGCCCAAGATGATACTAGAATACTGCATGCCCACCCCTGTGCCCACCCTGGTGGATCACGTTCCCTCTCCTGTGATGACTCCTGCTCCTGTCCCCCATGTTGTGGCTCCAGTCCACCCCCTCCTGTGATGGCTCTTGTCCCCCCCTGTGGTGGATCCTGTCTCTGCCCTGGGTGGCTTCTGTACCAGTCCTGGAACGGCCCCTGCAGCGAGGGTGAAGTTCTTGATGGGCCTCTTCTCAAAAGGGCTCAGCTCAAAATTAATATTGAAAGGTGGGCGAGTAAGTAAGTGAAGGGATGTGTGAATGGCTGGATGAATTAGTGAAAGGGTGAATGGATGAATGAAAGATTGACTAAATGGATAATGAGAGTGGATAGATGGATGGATGATGAGGGGAAGGATGGATGGATGGATGATGAGGGGGTGGGTGAAAGGATGTATGGATGGATGATGAGAGAATGGATGGATGATGAGTGGGTGGGTGAAAGGATGGATGAGTGGGTGGGTGGATGATGGGGGGTAGGTGGATGAGTGAAATGATGGATGTATTGATGTATTGATAAGTGCAAGGGTGAATGAATGGACATATGAGTGAAAGGGTGGGTGTAAGGATGGATGAGTGAGTGAAAGGGAAGGTAGATGGACAAAAGGATGAATAGATGTGTGAAGGAGTGAAATGATAGATGGATGAGTGATAGGGGCAATGGATGGATTCATGAGTGGATGAGTAGATGGATGGATGGATGGGTAGTTGGATGGATGGATGGAAGGCTAAGTGAAACGGTCGATGGAGAGAGAAAGGGAGGATGGATGGATGACTAAAAGAGTGGATGGGTGGAAGGATTAGTAAGTGAAAGGATGGCTGGATTGGTGAAAGGGTAAATGGCTGAATAGGTGAGTGAATGGATGGATGGGATGAAGAGTGGATGGATAAGTGTACAGATGGATAGGGTGAAAGGGTGGATGGATGATGGAGGATGAGTGCAAGGATGGATGAGGGGATGGATGAGTGAAATGATAGATGGAAGGATACATGATGGGTAGGTTTGCAAATGGTTGAATATGTTTGGAAATGGCTGGGCTTACTTATATACTATTGCGCGACCTCTGATGTGTCTGTAAAACGTACCTATTGTCCTGAAGTTTAGTCCTGAATTTTGACCTCCTATCCTGAATTTGTGTCCTGAATTTTGACCCTTTGTCCTGAATTTTTACACTCACCGTCCTGAATTTGGACCAATGCCAGTTGGTCACCCTACTTGTGCATTCAGAACTGATCATGCACACAACCAGAAGTGTCCCTGCTATTGTGATCATTGTGTTGATGAATGCCTTCACAATGTACATGATGCATTGAGGTCTGGCAGGTACGGCAGATGGGTATGACAGACATGTTAAGTCACATTAGATTTGTGGCTCTTGTAGCTCCATGTCTGCGCATGTCACTCGTTTAATCATTGTATCCACATTGTCACTTGGGTATTGTCACTGGAGAGGCCTGCCCTCTGTGTGTAGCTATTGGGCAGCCATGTAACCAGATGTGCCATGCAGCTTTCTGGCCATTGTTTTTTACCCATTACATCAATGATGTTTTGTGCTATGGCCATCTCATGATGCTTGTCATTGACCTATTGTTTTTAATCCTGAACTAGGAGGAGGCCAGATCTCCTACGTCAGGTGATTGTGCTTGAGGACATGGAGAATGAGGCAATCATCAGGAAATTCCGGTTGGACAGACCGACATTGAAGATCTTGTGTGATCTATTGGAGCCCCACCTGCAGCCTCGCCGTCACTATCCTACGGCATTCACACCCGCCCACAAGGTAATGGCAGCACTACACTTCTTTGCAACTGGTTCCTTCCAGGAGACCGTGGCTAACGCTGGGGGAATGTCGCAGCCCATGTTCAGCATGGTGCTGAGGGATGTACTCGAGGCCATGATGATCTATCGGAATCGCTACATCCATTTCCCCCGGGGACGTGAATTGGCTGCCGTTAAGGGGGACTTCTATCCACTTGGGCACATCCCACATGTAGTCGGTGCGATAGATTGCACCCATGTGGCTCTGGTGGCACCGCAGGCGACGGAGCACATTTTTCGAAACCGGAAACACTACCACTCCATGAATGTGCAGGTGGTGTGCCTTGCAGACATGACAATTTCACATGTGTGTGCTAAGTATCCCGGTTCCGCACATGACTCTTTCATCATGAGGAACAGCATGGTGCCACGGATGATGGAGAATCTGCATCCCGAACGTGCCTGGATTGTGGGTGAGTTACACAACTGCTATCGCGTGCTGTGTGTCACTGCCTTTACTGTGGCCATACAACATTGCAATGTGTATTTTTTCTCCACAGGGGACTCAGCTTATCCCAGTAGGCCATGGCTGTTGAGCCCACTCCGTAATCCCCAGACACCTGCAGAGATCCGCTACAATGAGGCCCATGGCAGGACACGACGGGTAATTGAACGTACTTTTGGGCTGCTGAAGGCAAGGTTCCGGTGCCTTGACAGGACTGGAGGCGCACTTGCATACTCGCCTGGGAAGGTGTGCAAGATCGTTGTGGCATGCTGTATGCTACACAACCTGGCCATCCACAAGGGGGTCCCCCTGCTCCTGGATGACGGTGAGGAACCAAGGCCACAACCTGCTCAGGGACCTGAATCCAGTGATGAGGAGAGTGGAGAGGAGGAAGGAGTTGACCAACGGCAGCAGCTAATCCAACGCTACTTCACTTGAAGGTGTGTGACGAGTTACAACGTCTACATAGTGTAGTGTCTTAGCTTATCTTATGAATGGTTATGCGCAGATGTTCCCAATAGCCACATGTTCTGTCACCTATGTATGGGATTGTTGGAATGGACGTTACGTCCGGAGATGTATTATGGACGGCATTACAGCATTTCAGATAGACACTGTGTAGGGTACCTGTGATAATTAGGATATTTGTGGATCAGTGATCTGTGTGTGTTGCCACGATGAGGCCAGTGACTGTAGTTCTGTTGTGTCTCCCTAGGTTCTCCAGCGTGTTCCTGCCCTGCATACTGTACATCATGTTTACATATCATGGACATAATCATCATTGTAAATTATGCACTAAAGAATTCACTACACAAAATCTGGATTGTAAGGTATTTTATTTACGGGGTGGACATGTGAATTGTGCGTGAATATTTACAGGAAGGTGGGGAATGAGCAGTGAGTTGACAGTCATGGTCGCTGAGATGCAAGAGTAGACACCACATGAATGTGGTGACCCAGTCCAACAGACAGGTGCCATTGCCAAGGCAATGTGGGGAAAGATAGTCCAAAAGAGTCAATGCAGTTGGGGAGAGGGTTGTCTTCAAGGCTGGCTCCGTGACTGGCGTGTGGCAGGTGCTTGGCTTCCAGAGACTCCCAGGCTCTTCTTTGGACGCCCCCTAGATCTTTTTGGCGGTGGGGGGCCTGCTGAATGGCCAGCGGCGTCAGAGGACTCGCCCCTCTCTGTTGGCGCAGGGGAGGTTGGTGGACTGGCATCCTGCTGCACAACAGGAGGGGATGTCGGTGATGGTTGGGACACAGGCCTGTCCCTCTGCAACGCCACTTGCTGGGCCATGAGGTCCACCATCTGTCCCATGTGGTTATTGATGGACCTCATCAGCAGGATGAGCTCCCTGAAAAATTCCTCCGACCGGCCACTTTGTCCCTGGACCTCTTGATAGGCATCCACAACTCTGGTGAAGTGGTCCAGGGATGGTGTCCACTCCGCCTGAGGTCTGGTGTTGGCCCTGGCCCTCCCACCTGCTCTGCTGCCACGAACCTCTTCCCTCGCCACTGGTGCGCCACGCACTGGCTCCCTGCCCTCCACAGTTGTTTGTGTGGGCTGGTCATCCCTAGGGACAGGGAGGGTGCGGGAGGTGGTACTGGTGGTCGTGGTGGTGTTGGTGGCAGTGGCTGGGGTGGTGGTTGCGGTGGAGGCAGAGGCTGTGACAGCAGGGGTCTGCTGCGTTGTCGTTGCAGCAGAGGTGGTGGTGGGGAGGATGGGGGCCTGGGACCTCTGGGTGTGTGGAACACCGGATGTGCCGGGCTGGAGCTCATCGTCCATACTGTCCTGGGAGTCAGCATCTGTGAGTCCATGTGCCGGAAGTGGAGACTGGCTCTGCGGGTCGTTGGTGTTGTCCCCAGCAGCGAGTTCTTCATCACCTGTGGAGTAGATGGGGAGTGGTCAGTGTTTGTGTCATCTGTGTATCATCAGCTGTCTGTACACTAGTGCATTGTGCTGTCATCCGTTGTACAAATCATGGCAACATCGTGTTACATTACATAGTGGATAGATAGATCATGGTGTCCTAAAGGTTGATTGTCTATGCATTATGTACAATAGTAAATCGATTAATACACACACACTTCATGAAGATAAACGGTAGTTACATACCTGTAAGGTGAGCGTGCAGGGTATAATGGCTGACACTTTCTCCTGGGTGGGGCAGGGCCTCCATGCTGCTGGGCTGTGGGACAAGGGGCATGCTGGGAGTAGTGAGACAGGCCTCCCTCCCTCCCTCCCTCCCTCGCACCCACAAACACCCTCCAAGTGCAGATGGCTACCAACCTGTAAGTTTGTTTGTTACACAGTGCAATGGCTGACACTTTCTCCTGGGTGGGGCAGTCCTCCATGCTGCTGGGCTGTGGGACAAGGGGCATGCTGGGAGTAGTGAGACAGGCCTCCCTCCCTCCCTCCCTCCCTCGCACCCACAAACACCCTCCAAGTGCAGATGGCTACCTACCTGTAAGTTTGTTTGTTACACAGTGCAATGGCTGACACTTTCTCCTGGGTGGGGCAGGGCCTCCATGCTGCTGGGCTGTGGGACAAGGGGCATGCTGGGAGTAGTGAGACAGGCCTCCCTCCCTCCCTCCCTCCCTCGCACCCACAAACACCCTCCAAGTGCAGATGGCTATCAACCTGTAAGTTTGTTTGTTACACAGTGCAATGGCTGACACTTTCTCCTGGGTGGGGCAGGGCCTCCATGCTGCTGGGCTGTGGGACAAGGGGCATGCTGGGAGTAGTGAGACAGGCCTCCCTCCCTCCCTCCCTCCCTCGCACCCACAAACACCCTCCAAGTGCAGATGGCTACCAACCTGTAAGTTTGTTTGTTACACAGTGCAATGGCTGACACTTTCTCCTGGGTGGGGCAGTCCTCCATGCTGCTGGGCTGTGGGACAAGGGGCATGCTGGGAGTAGTGAGACAGGCCTCCCTCCCTCCCTCCCTCCCTCGCACCCACAAACACCCTCCAAGTGCAGATGGCTACCAACCTGTAAGTTTGTTTGTTACACAGTGCAATGGCTGACACTTTCTCCTGGGTGGGGCAGGCCTCCATGCTGCTGGGCTGTGGGACAAGGGGCATGCTGGGAGTAGTGGTACAGGCCTCCCTCCCTCCCTCGCACCCACAAACACCCTCCAAGTGCAGATGGCTACCAACCTGTAAGTTTGTTTGTTACACAGTGCAATGGCTGACACTTTCTCCTGGGTGGGGCAGGGCCTCCATGCTGCTGGGCTGTGGGACAAGGGGCATGCTGGGAGTAGTGAGACAGGCCTCCCTCCCTCCCTCCCTCCCTCGCACCCACAAACACCCTCCAAGTGCAGATGGCTACCTACCTGTAAGTTTGTTTGTTACACAGTGCAATGGCTGACACTTTCTCCTGGGTGGGGCAGGGCCTCCATGCTGCTGGGCTGTGGGACAAGGGGCATGCTGGGAGTAGTGAGACAGGCCTCCCTCCCTCCCTCCCTCCCTCGCACCCACAAACACCCTCCAAGTGCAGATGGCTACCAACCTGTAAGTTTGTTTGTTACACAGTGCAATGGCTGACACTTTCTCCTGGGTGGGGCAGGCCTCCATGCTGCTGGGCTGTGGGACAAGGGGCATGCTGGGAGTAGTGGTACAGGCCTCCCTCCCTCCCTCGCACCCACAAACACCCTCCAAGTGCAGATGGCTACCAACCTGTAAGTTTGTTTGTTACACAGTGCAATGGCTGACACTTTCTCCTGGGTGGGGCAGGGCCTCCATGCTGCTGGGCTGTGGGACAAGGGGCATGCTGGGAGTAGTGAGACAGGCCTCCCTCCCTCCCTCCCTCCCTCGCACCCACAAACACCCTCCAAGTGCAGATGGCTACCAACCTGTAAGTTTGTTTGTTACACAGTGCAATGGCTGACACTTTCTCCTGGGTGGGGCAGGGCCTCCATGCTGCTGGGCTGTGGGACAAGGGGCATGCTGGGAGTAGTGAGACAGGCCTCCCTCCCTCCCTCCCTCCCTCGCACCCACAAACACCCTCCAAGTGCAGATGGCTACCAACCTGTAAGTTTGTTTGTTACACAGTGCAATGGCTGACACTTTCTCCTGGGTGGGGCAGTCCTCCATGCTGCTGGGCTGTGGGACAAGGGGCATGCTGGGAGTAGTGAGACAGGCCTCCCTCCCTCCCTCCCTCCCTCGCACCCACAAACACCCTCCAAGTGCAGATGGCTACCAACCTGTAAGTTTGTTTGTTACACAGTGCAATGGCTGACACTTTCTCCTGGGTGGGGCAGGGCCTCCATGCTGCTGGGCTGTGGGACAAGGGGCATGCTGGGAGTAGTGAGACAGGCCTCCCTCCCTCCCTCCCTCCCTCGCACCCACAAACACCCTCCAAGTGCAGATGGCTACCAACCTGTAAGTTTGTTTGTTACACAGTGCAATGGCTGACACTTTCTCCTGGGTGGGGCAGTCCTCCATGCTGCTGGGCTGTGGGACAAGGGGCATGCTGGGAGTAGTGAGACAGGCCTCCCTCCCTCCCTCCCTCCCTCGCACCCACAAACACCCTCCAAGTGCAGATGGCTACCAACCTGTAAGTTTGTTTGTTACACAGTGCAATGGCTGACACTTTCTCCTGGGTGGGGCAGTCCTCCATGCTGCTGGGCTGTGGGACAAGGGGCATGCTGGGAGTAGTGGTACAGGCCTCCCTCCCTCCCTCGCACCCACAAACACCCTCCAAGTGCAGATGGCTACCTACCTGTAAGTTTGTTTGTTACACAGTGCAATGGCTGACACTTTCTCCTGGGTGGGGCAGTCCTCCATGCTGCTGGGCTGTGGGACAAGGGGCATGCTGGGAGTAGTGAGACAGGCCTCCCTCCCTCCCTCCCTCCCTCGCACCCACAAACACCCTCCAAGTGCAGATGGCTACCAACCTGTAAGTTTGTTTGTTACACAGTGCAATGGCTGACACTTTCTCCTGGGTGGGGCAGGCCTCCATGCTGCTGGGCTGTGGGACAAGGGGCATGCTGGGAGTAGTGGTACAGGCCTCCCTCCCTCCCTCGCACCCACAAACACCCTCCAAGTGCAGATGGCTACCTACCTGTAAGTTTGTTTGTTACACAGTGCAATGGCTGACACTTTCTCCTGGGTGGGGCAGGCCTCCATGATGCTGGGCTGTGGGACAGGGGCTATGGTGGGAGTTGTTGTACTGACATTCCGGCCCCATACAGGCCTCCTCAGCAGTATGGCTGGCTACATCTTGTTTAGGGATGGACAGTGTATTGGTGGTTGGGTATTGCAAGGAGGTAAAAGTCAATGTGGTTGTCTGTACTTACCAGCCTCCACTCCCCCGGCTACTCCTGTGTAACTCTCAGGTAGCAGGATACCAAGCACCTTCTCCTCCCATGGTGTGAATGTCTTCATTGGGAGGGGAGGGCCACTGCCAGTCAAGTTTGCCACAGTCCAGTTCTTACTCCTCTTCTCCTTGACAACCCTCTTGAGATCATGCCACCGCTTCATGATCTCCTTCTTGGATCTTGGGGTGTCCCCAACTGCATTAACCCTTTGGACAATCCTTTGCCACATTTGTGCCCTGGTGGCTAATGGTGTCTGTTGGACTAGGTTCCCAAATAGTTGTGGTTCTACTCTCACAATCTCGTTGACCATGACTGTCAACTCACTCTCTGTGAATTTGGGCATTTTTTGTGAGGTCATGGTGTGGGGGTGTTTGTGGGTGCAGGGGTGTGTGGGTGCAAGGGTGTGGTGATGAGGTGTGTTCTGTGCTGGGGGTTTGATTGTGATGGTGTGATGGTGGTGTCGATGGTGGTGGTGGGTGTTGTGTGCGATTTTGCCTCTCTCAGATGTGGTGTGTGGCCTTCTGTTCTGGGAAGATGCAAAGGATTGTGGTGAGTGGAGGGTGTGGATTTGTACTCAGCTGTGTGGGTGTGTCCAATTGGATAGTGGTTGTCAGGTGTGTAGTGGGTGTGGTTATGTAGTATTGTGTATTTCTTTGCCATTTCTGTATCTGTGTGTGTGTGTTGTATGTATTTGTTGCTGGGCTACTTTGTTTATGCAGTATTTTGCATCGCTGCGGTGCTTTGACATCGACCGCGATGGATTTCGTGTTCGTCCGCTGCGGTGACTTTGCTGGTGCTTGTCCGTCATTTCTCCCATGCAATCCTGCCTTCGACCGCGGCGGTCGGTGCCTGCCGGTCCGCCCGCGCCACCCTCGGGGATATCGTAATTTCCTGTGCGGTGTCTCCGCTTTCCCTGTGGGCGGTGTTGTATTTCCAGCTGCTTTTCCGACCGCCGCGGTCGGAGTTTTGTCATCACCGCACACGTCGGGCGGTTTCATTTTCACCGCTACCGCCGCGGTCGGTCTCTAGTGGCGGTCGATCCTAATTTGTCTGCCGGTTGCACCGCCTCCATGGCGGGCGGTTGTTTCCCGCATCCATGGCGGGCGGGGTGGTTTTCCGCCCGCTATCCTAATGGGGCCCCTAGTGTTTATATTTTTTAGTATTGGATAATTAAATATTGCGATATATATGTTGTCGATATTAGTGATATTGATGTTTATGTAGTGCGATATTTATTTTCCGATATTTGTGTATGTTTTTAATTATGTATAAGTTGTCGATAATTTTGATGTCGATATATTTGTGTCGATATTTTTGTACTACGATATTGTGTCTTTCGATATTATGTCATAAATTCCAGTTAAATATATCTATTCTGGGATCTCGGAATTTGAAGTTTGAAATGTATTAATTTATTTACACAGTTACTTAAAACCATTGAAATAATAGCACCATCGATACAACCTTAAGAACTGTAGTCATACTAAGCATCGCAATTAAGGTATAATCATAACTCATAAAAAGGCATCTTGGAACAATATCTCTATTGAGAATAAAACCATTAAATCACGATTAAAACGTATAAAGGGATTTAGTGTGTCAATAAAACTCTAGGGTGCACCATAAAATATTCAGTTATCAGTTTTTGAGGAACGATAAATGATTTGGAAAGTGCTGGGCAAGGGAATAGTAGATCTTCCAGGATTCTGACATATTTTCCAAACCTTGCAAGTGTTTGAGAGAAACAAATTGCTGATACCTCCAGGCATGTATGGATGCCCTTTTTTAGTTAGAGTGGCTTCAGAAGAGATCTCCTGGGTGCGTCAAGAGAAGGACATCACAAAAGGTGAGGCCATGATTTGATCTCGGAATTTGACAAATCTGATAACATAAACCTCAACAATAAGCGGATTAATCACAATAAGCACAAATGATAGACATGAAAGACCATAAAAATCTTTAAATTCAACACAAAATCCTCTTGGACACACCTGGACATCACAGTTAAATATTTAAAAAGACATCAGCAAAATTGCAAACATCTCATTTGTCAACAACTCACAATGAAAACTGCATAACCAAAATCCCATTTCCCTAATTATACTCATACTCCTATGATACTGTGACTGCTTTCAGAAATGTGAGAACACTGTCAATAATCCTAATACTACTATGGAGAATCAAAAAATAGGTTGAACCGGGGAAAACTTTTAAGTCCGAGAGCTAATTTTAAATCATCCAAGCCAGTTGGGAGCCATCCTATGCTACTAGAATTATTAGCACTTTACTGCATGCAAATTTTGGAGACCTTAAAGAGCTATTGGATGGCCCACAAGCAATGTTAATATTCTAATCCCCTAAGGATTTTGGTGCTATCCTCTCCTCCTCCCCAAGCCTGGTCAAAATACATAAATACCTTTAAAATTAAGTAAAGCACATTAGGCTCCACAAAAAAGATAGAGAATATTGAAGTATCAAACCATGAAGGTTTATTGAAATTAATGGTTTGTGGAAGGCAAAAATCGGATAAATTGCAATTAATAAGCAGAATGCATAAACTTCAATAATTATTCAATTCAACTAAAATCAAAGTTTTATAGATTATGGGCCGACTCAGTGTGGGGTCTCCTAAATGGAAAGACAAAGAAACCCAGTCCTTTCTCTGAAAGAGCACTCTGAAAGTATTGTATTCTGCTCAGCTTTATTCTCCTATGACCTAAACTGGTCTGTTCTGAACTAAAGACTCAAACATTTTGCACACCTACAAGCAGCTCACAAAAAACTGTCTAGCTTGGTAAAAGCAAAATGATACAATTACATGCTCGTTAGAATCTCTAGGTTTCTCACAATATAAGTTTCTCTCTGCATCCTTTAAACTTACTCCATCTGAAAATAGAAAAGCTATATGGATTTGTCAGCACACTGAGGTGTCTCTTGAAAGGGCTATTCATTCAAACATTCAACAATGATTACAAACAAAACACATTTCTCCACACGGGAAAGAATGAAAAATAGCATTGTGTTTGACAATTAGAATTCCAGCTTGCCTAGAAATCAAATGATCTCGTATCATTTTTTCCCCCCACAAATCTTTATTAGAGCATTTTCCCTGTTTACAGACAAACCCCACCAAATGCCCCCCACCCTCTTTACCCCCCGCCCTCCTCCCCAGGCATGATGTTACTTACAGTTTATACATAGTCAGGCATATCAATAACGTCATACAAGTTACATTGCAGTTTGGACATACTGCTCATACATTTCCAAATTACAATTAGGGCGCGAGGCCTTGCATCCATTGTAACAGGGGATCCCAAATTTCCAGCCCCTTCTTCTTCTTTTTCTGTCCCTTCCTACTATAGATAGCTATCTCTAGGTTGTATGTGGCCAGGAATCGCGCCCGCCATTGTTGGAAAGCCGTCGGGTTAGGGTCCAGCCAAGCCGAGGCCAGACATATTCTAAAGACGGCCATAGAGATGAATATGAGCCCTTGCATCCCCCTTGATCGAATGCCTCCATCCACTCCTAACATTATTTCTCCCGTTGAGATTTAAATTCTTGTATTAAAAATTTCAGATAGAAAGGTGGAAATTTGCCTGTGGATAGGGCCAAGTGTGTCACATGTAGTGAATATGTGTATGATGTCGGCTTCATACAGCGTGCATTACGGGAATTCCGTGTCTTTGCCAGTGCCCCATTTAGCAATCTTGGTTGGTGTGCAATACAGCTGGAAGAATGTTTTATACAATTGGGCTTGTAAACTAGCGATGATTAGTATAATTCGTAAGATCACTAGCTTGACCCCTCCATTATCTCTAGTTTGTCCTGCCATTTTGAAATAAATGTATCCATGTCATCTGGAAGTGCGGAGTGTAGGTTATCGTAAATTTCCCAATCTTAACTGTTGTGTTTTTGTTAATTAGTTCGATTGTCTGAATTCTCTGAAATTTGGATCGACTGCCCCCTTTTTTATTAAGAAATCTCTGATTTGTAAATACTTGAAAAAATCTCTATGGTCTAACACAAATTCGGTTTTTTGCTCTTCGAATGATTTAAACCCTGATGAGGAATAGAAATAGCCACAACGGGTGATCCCTGCTCTCAGCCATTTTTTCATACATGTATCATTGAAAATCTCTGGGAGATTATTGTTTCTGGATAAAGCAGTATAATAGGAGAACCTCCCGATACCCAATAGCTTACGCACATGATTTCATGCAGAGTAAATAACCTTTAGTGTTTTAAATCGTACCTTTTTAAAGTAGCAGTTGTATTTTAGTCGCCAGAGATGTTCACTAGCTTTATTACCCAGGATGAGTTCTTGCTGGGTTGGAACTACCCCCTCTTGTTGGTTATTCCCATTTGGGCACACTAATACATTGCTATACTTCAATATCATAGCACACCAATAAACCCTAAGATTGGGCAAGGCGAGGCCGCCTCTTTCTTTTGGGAGAGAGATGTATCTAAGAGCTCTCCGTGGTCGTCTGTATCCCTAGATGAATCGAGAAAATATGTTGTCAATATCTTTGAATATTTGTGAGGCAAAATCTAAACAAATGGTCCTAAAAAAAATAACAATTTTGGAAAAAATAAGTTTTTTATAGCATTACATCCATCCACTATGGTTAAATGTAGATTGTGTAGTCTGTGGAGACTCTTTTCCGTTTGTTTCATGAGTGGTTCCAAATTAATCTTAACAAGTTTGTCTAGAGTGGAGGTCATGTTAATTCCCAGATGCATGGCGCTTTCCACTATCCGATCGTCCCTATAGATAATTCTATTGTGGATGACTGTCTGGGTCTTATCCTGATTTAGCTTTTACCCGGAGATCTCCCCAAACTGTTTTGCCTCTTTTTCCATTGCTTTTACTGCTTCCCCAGGATCATTAGTGACTAGTGAGATGGCACCATTTGGAGTTTTGATTGGTGGAATGGCCAGATTAGCTTCTAGCCTACGTATAAAAAAATCAATGAAGATTGCAAATAGCAGGAGAGAATAGGGGCACCCCTGTCTTGTCCCTCTAGATATGTTGATTTTCCCTGATATTTCCCCGTTTATCATGACAACAGCTTCGTGATTTATATATAGCATACGGGTGGCGTTTATAAACCGCTCCCCGATTCCACTCTGTGACATTGCAGTCCACAGGTACTACCAGGAGACCCTATCAAAGGCCTTCTCTGTGTCTAATAACATAATAACATAAGTGCCATAGGGTCTCCTGCTACCTCCCCTATGTCAAAGAGTGTAATCACCCGCTGAACATGATCAGTAGTGGATCTTCCAGGGATGAATCCATGTTGTTGAATTGATACAATTTTATGTGTGATTGGTGCAAGTCGGCTAGCTAATAATTTTGAGTAAATCTTAGAGTCGCAATTTATTAACGTTATCGGGCGGTAGGATCCTAACTGTTGGGTCCTTGTTTTTCTTTGGAAATACTACGATTTTAGCACAAGCCCACAATCCCGGTGGATGCCCTCCTTGAAGATATGAATTATTAAAGCTGTTAAAATTCCTTTCAATGGTTGTGGAATTTGG
This sequence comes from Lissotriton vulgaris, assembly GCF_964263255.1. Classification (NCBI taxonomy): domain Eukaryota; kingdom Metazoa; phylum Chordata; class Amphibia; order Caudata; family Salamandridae; genus Lissotriton; species Lissotriton vulgaris. The sequence continues at coordinate 585,476,749 of NC_141699.1, read as the reverse complement.
CATAGAATTCTACAGGTATTCCGTCCAGCCTTTCAGGAGGCTAAGCTGTTTATTGATAATAATATTTCTGCCCATTGAGGTATTTCTACTAAACTATCTTGATCTTCCTGTGGAAGTTGAGGTGCTATATTCTGATCTAGATATTCCTCAATCTCATCTTGGTTCTTATTAGTTTCTTTGTTTAATTCTTGGTAGTAATTTTTAAATGCTGCTCTTATCTCTTCGGGATTTTGTTTAAGGCCATTTTTCGGATCTTTGATCTCTTTGATCATGTTTGCCATGTTTTGTTGTCTCGTGCGGACTGCAAGATGATGCCCCACTTGCTCACTTAGTTCATATATTTTCTCCCTATTCGCTGTGGCCTTACATATTGCTTTTTCTGTGAAGATGTCCGGCACTCTGTTTCTTGCGGCAGCCACTACTCCTAGCGCCCTTTCAACGTTTTGTCCACCCTGAACTGCCCTTATAAGTCCTTCCTCTGCTTCCGCCAGTTTATCCTGTAATATTTTCAGTTTTAATTTTGTCTCTCGATTAGATTTGAGTGAAAATCTGAGGGTTTCTCCCCTTATCCCTGCCTTAAGAGGGTCCCACACTGTTTCTATTGGTGCGCTGCCTAGGTTATCTTCTAGGAACTCGGGCATCCATTTGTTTATGAGTTTATTTGGCAGTATTCTTCATTTAGGAGCAAGGCCCTCTGGAATGTCCAACTGTCATGATTATGTTGTAACCCTTCACTATCGATACTTAAAATTAGGGGATTATGGTCTGATAAGACCCGAGGTAATCTATCTATAAGGCACTTCGAAATCAAAGTATAAGAAACAAACATATAATCTAGCCTAGAAAATTTGGTGTGGGTTGGAAAAAAACATAAATCCTGGTTTGTTAGGGTGTTTTGACTGCCAGCAGTCCCAAAGTCTGTGTATGGTGCATAATTCTTGGAGTGCTCTGAATACTCTCGGTTTTCTTTCTTTATTTAGAAAATCGGGCCCCAATGACCAATCAGACGGCAGGTTCAGGTTAAAAACACCACATACAATCAAAGGGAGTGACCAGTGTGCTAATTCATTTACAATAAATCCCAGTAAGTCTGGATCGTTGATGTTACACCCATATACGTAGCAGATAGTTAGCTTCTTCCCATTACCTTACTGGCCATACTGGCATTCCGTGATTGCCCACCGCCCCAACTTGTCAGCTGCTGATCTAGTAAATTGAAGCCCACCTCCTGTTGCCAAAATGGTCACCCCGCGTCTTGGTTGCCTGCGTTGTGGCAACAATCAATCTGTATCCAAGGGTTTTCAAAAGCTGCCGTTGGGGCCCCTCTACGGGCGTCTCTTGGAGACATATAATATTAGCAGCTGTTGATCTGAGGTCTACTGCCACTCTCTGTCTTTTTTTTAGGTCATTGAGGCCACAAATATTCATCGTTAAAACTCATTTTAGCCATTCAGAGTTTTGGTTTTGTGAACCATCCTTAATCTTACTACTTTCTCCTTTCCCATACCGTTTGTCCTCTCCTAAATACTTGAGCCACTTGTGCCAACTTTGTCTTAGCCTGACTATGGACTCTATCCCAATCATGTGCCTGTGTGCCCCTCCCCCCACCATCTCCCCTCTCTTGTGGCAGCCTGGTTCAATCCTGAACCTGTGTGATGGCGTCTGTGTTGTACACCCTCCCTCCACATCCCCCCTCCGCAACCCATCCTCCCATCCTGTGATCGCCTCTTAAATTGTGGGGCTCAAAAGAGAAGTTGTGGTAAAGAAAATGCAGGGCTAGAATCCTTAGACCCAAACAATATTTACATCCTTTAGTTGCTGTTCGGCACTTTAGCTTTAATCATTGGCCATTAGTCATTATTCTAGTCACTTCAGTCGTCCAAGTTACTCCTATTTCCCCACCATGCTTCCCGGCCCCATATTTCTACTCTCTGGGTTGCTTAATTTATCTAGCCTAGACAGGTCTCTTCCCTCCAGCCATAATCTCATCGAGTAGTTTCTGGGCTTGTATTTCTGAGGTAAAATAAGAGTTCTGCCCTTGGTGGATGATTTTAAATTGTGCTGGATTTTGTAGGAAAACCGAGGCCCTGGCTTTTTGGAAGGGGGTTATAAGCTGTCTGAGTCTCCATCTTCTTTCTACTGTAGGATGTGCAAAGTCTGGTCTGGCAAAGTACATAAAGTTTTTCCCTTTCCTTTTCATATTCGGTCTGGCCAAATCGTAGACTGCCTGTCGGAGTAAAAAGTTCCCGAAATATATTAGGATCACCTGTGGGTACCCTTGTGTGTTTGTTTGTCGTTTGGGCATTGAGAGGGGAAATCTATGTACCCGCTGAACTTCTTTGCCCCAATCCCAATGTGCCATCTCCGGTAGTGAATTTTTCAAGAGATTTATGGTGAACTTCCTTACATCGCTTCCTTCGACATTTTCGGGGATTCCCAGCAGTCTTAAGTTATTCCTGCGTTGCCGATTCTCGGCCTCTTCAAGCCTCCATATGACATCCTTTAGTGTGCAGTCTTGCGAGGATGCCTGCTCTTTTAAAGTATCCACTGTGTTTTCTAAGTCCTCCGTATGTTTTTCCACCATGCCCAATCTGTCTGCGATTTCTGTACATGTTTTTCCTATTTTGCGCATGGTGCCTTGAAGTTTTTTTGAGGCAAGTTGCGCCTGGCGGTTCTCGCTTTTAATTTCATCGTGGAAGGATCTTAGGAATTGAAAAATCATTGACAGAGATGGCTCTGGGGTATCGTCATAAGGCTTTTTTTGCTCTCCCTTGGCAGGTTGATAAGCTTTAGGCGTTTTTCTTTCGGCTTCTGAGCTAACGGGACCTATTAACTGTATAGCCGAGTAATCCCATCCCAGCTCATCCTACTCGTCTATATTTATCTTAGATTTGTTTTTCATCACTTCTGACCCCCGCTTCGTTCTTTTCTGTGCTTTCTTTTCCTACTGTTGGCTACCGTTACTTGTGAATTTGTCTCTACCCTCCATCTCTTCGCTGCTGCTAGAAAGCCCGGACACTGACTCGGCTGATTCCTCATTCAAAGAATAGAAATTTTCCATGGAGTTGGGGTAAAGGTACCCAGTTTTGTGAGTCTTTTTTTGGGGGATTGCACCTTCTCCTCCTCTGCCTGCCTCTCTTTATCACCTGTTTCGGAGGTAGCAGGGTTACTTTCTTCTCCCTTATTATCCGGGTTGGCAGACACCTCGTTTTGAGGGTCGATGGGAGGTATCTCTGGGCTCCCGATCATGGTTTTCTCGCACATGAACCCCAGGAGGTCCTCCCTTCCGTCATATGTTCTAGAGAGTGATCTAGGGGGGAACTTTGGGGGCTCTCTGTTGAAGCGATCTCATGATTGGCCCCAGGCTCTTCAATTCGTGAGCCCCTCGGGGCTCTGAGTTCCTTGTTACCCTCCATGGGGGAAAACATACTTGTGATTGCCATCTGTTTTTTTTCTCACCCTGCCCCCCAATCCGCCTTGCAACATACCTTTTTGTTCGTTTTTCTTTTTGCATTGGGGCAGGTCCAATTTTTCTCTCCCCTTCTCCACTTTGGCCCCTTTGCCAGCGCGACTGTCATTTCTCCTGGTTTCCGCCTTGGCCTCCTGCTCTATTTTCGGGTGACTCTCCTTCCGAGACCCACTGAGTGTGTTTGGGCACGTTCTGCCACGACCTCCTCGTGCAGCCATTGTCTCCGTTTGTCTGCCTCTGAGATTTCCTTCTCTCTCCGCGTTGCTAGGCAACCCCAGCCAGCAGCCCGAGCCGATCCTTCGACAGGCGGCTGCTAGGAGACGACGAGTGATGGATTCCCAGCGCATGAGGCTGGCTGTTCTGTGTCGATCTCCGCTCAACCTGTAGATCCGCCAGATCCAGGAGGGGATTGCTGAGTCTCGCATATCTCTTGGGTTTCAGCTGCTCTTTCCCGATTTTGCCTCATAGTAGATGGGCTTTTTAGGATCTTGCCTCTGGGCCTGCCGCCTGAGTCTTCCTGATTCTGCCAGCCATTTCCTCGGTCCTCCGAGGATTCTCAGCAGAGGTTCTTGCAGGATGGGTGTAGTGAGACGTGAAGCAGTGTTGAGGTGAGTGAATGTGGCTCTGACTCAGCCTCCATCTTGCCCTACTGAGAGCGAGGAGCTATCAAATGATCATGTATCATAATGCAAGATAGCAACCAGTGTTAGCCATTTTAAAAATATGGCCTATATTAGCTGTACTAAATATTAATGTGAATAAACATAATTTCTCTCCACAAATAACATTAATATATCTACACTTTATTCCCATATCAATGGAAAACTATTTAACATAAAAACGCTATCAAGAACATGACAGGGAGACTTTTGCTGATGTGAGCTACATGAACTAATGTTTGTGACTCTATACATACCTGTTGCACCTGTCTTAACTGGCATATTGTCTGTTTTTTGAGCATGTGCAGTGCACTGGATACAAAACTGTTTTTGCATAAAACCAATTCCTATTATCACACCCCACCACCCTGCCAAACGTGAAAGTATTCAGAGGTCCTGGCCTTGAAATATAGATACATATTGTCAATGTATACAGACAATAGCTGCTAAGTTGCTCCTATCTCTGCAGTGCTGCTGGAGTTTGCTATTGCAGTTCTTGCATGGAAAGTTTCATGACAAAATTAAGCAATATATGCTGGAAATTGCTAGCAAAGTTGGCACCAGCTCAAGGGTTTTATATGGTGCAAGACATAATGTGTAATCATTTTGTTACAATAAAAGATTACTTTCCTGGATGGCAAAATGCTATTTTCTATACTTCCAAGACGGCCGCCCTATTGCAAAATTAACAGTTATTGTATCTAGTTATTTTTTTACTTATTTAGGATTGTTATATAGCACCCAAATCACCTTCTGGTCAATACTGAATGCTAATATGGAGCTCTGTTTAGTGTATTATTGGACACAGTGCTAAGTAAGAAAGTGATAGAGCTAAGATGTCTCGTGGAATGAAAACCAGAGAAGTGATACCTGCTGCAAAGATCACATGGTGTAATTGTTGAGAAGCAAAAAGTGGTAGGTGAAGGGCAGACTTGTAAGCATGAGCGGATTTTGCGGATTGGCAATCCGCGAATTTGCGGATTTGCGAATTTGCGGATTGCCAAAATCCGCAAAATCCGCGAATCCGCTTGCTGGCGCCATTGTAAAATAGTTAAATGAGTGTGGGTTCAACTTTTGCACCCGTTACGTTCGCGGATTTTTTTTGCGGATTTTGCGGGAAATCCGCAAAATTCGCGGATTGCGGATTTCCCGAAAATCCGCAAAATCCGCGAGCGTAACGGATTTCACGCTCATGCTTACAGACTTGTAGACCAAGGTGAGGAAGCGGTAGATAGAGGAATCTTTGGTGCTTGAGGTATTGCAGTATAAGGCAGTGGTAGGAGTGGGTTATGAACAATGATAAGTGGAGAGGGAGTGTAGCAGTAGTGTAAGGTAGAAAATACTAGGGACTGAGAAGTAAATCGTAGTGCATGGAGAGTGGTCAAAAATAAAGTGGAGGGTCATGGACTGTTTGGGTTACATGTAGGTGGAGTGTGTGCAATGCTAGAGAAGGTGCAGAATAGGGCAGTTGTATGGGTGAAGCAGAGGCTGTGGTACATAGTTTGGGTTTAGTATTCAGACTAGTGCACAGTGGGAAGTAGTAGGACCTGATTAAAAAAGAAGCAGTAGGTCAGAGGGGTGCAGTACTACAATTAGGGCTTGGTGTAATAAACACGGTATTGAGACAGATGTTGAGGAAAGAGTCTTATGAAATTTTAAAACCTTGGTAAATTACTTGCATTTTTTCATAAAAATAATTCATTGAGTTTTTTAGTTTTCTAAAGCACAACAAACCCAAAATCTTTTCCATGACCATCCTCCTGTCCCACGTACAATGACAGAGTTTAGCCGAGTGTTTACATTGCTAATCAATAAGTGCTGTGCATCATACATTCGCCAACACATGTCTCTGATATTGACTCTTTGTGGGTAGAGGCGGGGGGATAAGATGTATTTTAATTTCCCAAAAATTGTGAGTGAAATGTATTGTTTTATACGTAAGAGAATGGGAGGGCAGAAAGAATGTGAATAACTGTGCAAATGTGGCTAGACTAGGAAATAGCGGATCAAGGGCTTAGCTACCTGTATTGCAGCAGGTGCGGATAAACTGGGGCGCTGCATTTGGAATTCTTTTGCCATCTATCAGGCATAGAGGGGACAGTTTTCCATAACTGCATTATGTACTTTGCCATCTTTCCTTTGCAGTCTCGGTTCACATCGTGAATGGAAGAAAAAGGTCACCTGAAGCAGGATACACAAGTACATGAGGGCTTGTTTATGTGTGAGAATCATGATGTTTATTGCTGCGGGTGATTTTAGTACTAAGTGCCTGATTTCAATGTCAGTCGAAAAGCCTCTGACTGACAATAGGATTTCCCTAAACCGACCGAATCGGAAAAGTTTCTGACCAACCGATTATGATGCAGGGAAACCGTTTGGGCAGTCTGACTTCGTTTCGATCAGCACTCAGAGTCCCAGAGTCGTTCTGAGCCGAATCGTACAGCTCTATGGACACCGTTTCCGACTGAGCAATTATGATGTCAGATTCAGACAGCCATTCTGAAACAGCCTGCCCGACACGAAATGGCTGTCGGAATCTGAATTTGGGGGCCCGTAGATAGCCCCCCCTTCTCCCGGAGGCCTCTGTTTGGGGCTTTTGGGCAGGCCCGGACTGGCCGTTGCAGGCATCGGGCAATCCCCCTGTGCCCCGCAAGGGTGGGGGCCGGTTTTGGGCCCCTGGGGGCCGTTTTTGTTGCTGGGCCAAAACGGCCCTGTAACAAAATCGGCCGAAAACCGTCCCTGGCAAAGAGCGCGGTCGCACCCCCAACCCCCCCCCGGGGGTGAGGGGGCCAGCCGAGCACTTTGCCAGGGCCAGATTTGGTTCCCAGTCCGGCCCTGCTTTTGGGTGTACCCATGGGACCCCCCTGGAAAACCATGCACAGTGTGGCAGGCACCAGGTGGTGCCTGAGACAGGGTGCAAGGATTTCTGCAACAACCCCTTTTTTCAATGGGAGCCCGTGTTGTCGGTTGGAACACAGACTCCCATTGAAGTCAATGCGAGTCTGACCGAACGATGTTTGGAAGCATCGTAATCGGTCTCACCGAACCTGATTCGGTCGGACCCGATTCCGAAACCGAGTCGGTCGGAAGAGTTTCCGACTGACATTATAATTGGGCCCTAAGCGGCCACAGTGAGAGCACCTGAAACACTCAGTAAAAAGCAGCTCCTTTGCCTGGCGCAGAGCTAGCAGATGAAAAATAAAACAATACTCTAGCATTGTTTTATTTTTCATTTGCCGGCTCTGAGCCAGATTGTGCATGGAGGGACCGGGCATACAGGGGGGAGGAGGAGTGCTTATGCACTCCCTAAGTACTCATATGTGTTTGGTGGGCTGTCTCAGGCTCACCAAAACACACATCTGCACTTAGGTTTCTCCAGCTCAGCTGCATACAGCAGCCGGGCTGGAGAAAGCCCACAGACTCCATGACCTGAACGGGGCATCTTTCCTGCTCATTCAGGCCAATCCCTGTGCTGCTCTGCTGCATGGGGTTAGTACGGGAGTCTGTCCCAGGGGCTGCTGGGACCAGGAAGAGGTCCGCATGAGCGACACAACGCGGGAGGCGGCCAGCAACGTTAGGTACGTTTTTTAATTATTATTATTATTCACCCATCACCCCTGTGCGCTTTACCCCCACACACTCCCCCCACCTGCCTCACCACCCTTTGTCAGTGGCGGCCACCACTGGTAACCCTTACAAAAAAACAGATGCAGAGGAAGTGACAACTTAGAAGCCAGATGATAATTTTTTAAGGTTACACATTTCAGCATTTTTTAGTTGGGTTTGTTGGCATCAGTGCTGCAGCATGCCAATTAGGAATTGCTCTGGCACATGGGGAAAGGGCAGAGACCTGTGACACAGGTGTAAAGGATCGCTGTGAATTACAGATCGAGCTCTGTGCTGAATATAGTAGATTTCATGAGCATGGATAGAGGACTGGGCTTTCAGAACATCTGGCATGTTCAAATTCAAGGCCACCCATATAAAGAAAAAAGGCCACTTTATTAGGACTGGTCTGAGGCTCGTTTATCTGGACTACAAAACATTGCAATACATTTTAAACCCTGCCCCCCCCTCACCAACCAAAACTCACATCACAATCATCCCTTCCGCCCAGTCATATGTTTGCATCAGTCCCGAGCGTGACTCCAGGCCACATGACAACTCTTGACTTCCATCTCCATTTCTCCTTGCGGACCTCTTGTGCGCTCCCAGTTTTGATGTCTCCACCTATCCCTTTTTCCTCTTTAGCTGCAGGCATCCGTCCTGCGTTGTCCCAGCCCTTGCCCACCAGTGACATTTGCTTATGCCTCTGCCACAGCCTTTGCTACTGCAGCATGTCAAGAAAACTAGCCTAAAACCTATTACTAAGCAGTCCACCAATCAGAAAATGTATAACTACCACCAAGAAAAAGTTTCACTACAACATCGCGTGGATGGGAGGGACATGTGACTGGGCCCTGGGGGGTGGGATCCCTGTGGCCAAAATCGGTCCGGGGAGGGGATCTTCGTGGTCTGGGGAGAGGACCCTCTAGACCCCCCTCCCCATTAAGCTTTGGCAGGGTCGTTCTGATCCTCATGCTCATTTCACAGAAATTAAACCTCAACAGGAAGCACTTATATAAACACAGCAGGTGCCCCAATTGAAGCTCCACTTCTGTAAAGGACAAATTATCCTGACCTCCTGGGCTTGACTAAGGCAAAGCAAGTGTGTTTTCTTGGCAATTCCATATTGAAAGATGATTTTGAATGTTTTGTGGAGGTGAACGCATCGTTGACCTATTGGAGAGCAATATGTAATAAGTGTGACAAGTGGGCTCTTTCCTTTCCTTACCTGGTGAGAGTAGAGTCCATGGTCCCGCCTTTAAATGACTATGAGTATATAAATGTACAAAATCACATGACGTTCCGCTCTTTTGGCCCCTTCCCATTTACCTTAGCAGTATGCAATGGTCTTCACGCCTTTTGCCAGAATGATGGGCAGCTTACCAAAAGGCCTGAGCGCATTGCTCGCTAATTTTGATGAAACTGCTTCATGCCGAAGAATATGAGTACATCTCCACCAAACAAAGAAGCACTTACTTCATATAGTTAAGAGGAAGGACCCTTGTTTGGTGAAGGTTTTCCTCTTTGTAGTCTCACTGTCATCTCTATAGAAGGATTCATGTTGTCACAGATTTCTGGATGAAGACGCATGAGAAACAATCACATTGCCAAAACGCACACAATGTCACTGGAGACATTACTTTGTGGCCCTTACAAAGCTGTAGTGTAGAATTTGCAGTAGATATTTACTCAACGAAGTAGCACTTACAAATTAACCAGTAGAAAGTACTCCAGTTGGGTAGACATTTTGTGCAAAATGATGGGCTCTTGTTGGATAAAAGAGATGGTGAGGTTCCCTTCACACAGCTAATGATACACCCATACAGACACTTAGGGGCCCATTAGGATAGTGGGCGGAAAACCACCCCGACCGCCATGGAGGCAGAAATCAACCGCCCGCAAAACCGGCATGCGAATTAGGATCACCCGCCACGAAAACCGACCGCGGCGGTCGCTGCCTATATAAAACCGCCCGACGCGTGCGTGATGGCAAAACTCCGACCGCAGCGGACGGGAAAGCAGCGGACAACACAAAACCGTACACAGGTCCATCGGAGACACCGCACGGGAAATTAGTATACCTCCGAGGGTGTTGCGGGCGGAACCGCCCACACCGACCGCAGCGGACGCACCCAGGAGTGAATCGGAGAAATGGCAGACAAGCAGCAGCAAAGTCACCGCTACGGACGAACATGATAAACATGGCGGACGATGTGAAAAGACCGCAGTCATGCCTAACACTGCACAAACAAAATAGCCCTGCACCCAAAACATACAACACACATACACAGAAACATAAACAACAACAATGATACACAGAACCACCCCCACAACACACCTGACCACCTACATCCCATTGGACACACCCACACAGCTGAGTATAAAGCCACCCCCTGCACTGACCACAATCCTTTGCATCACTCCAGAAGACAAGGCCATACACCATATCTGACAGGAGAGGCAAAAGACCACAGCACACCCATCCACCAACAACCACCACCACCACCATCACACCATCACAAACAAACCCCCACCACACAACACCCCACACACATCATCACCACACCCCTGCACCCACACACCCTTGCACCCACAAACACCTCAACCCCCACACACCATGACAGCACAAAAAATGCCAAAATTCACCGACACTGAGTTGACAGTCATGGTCAACGAGATTGTAAGAGTAGAGCCACAACTATTTGGTAGCCTGGTCCAACAGACACCATTAGCCACCAGGACAAAAATGTGGGAAAGGATAGTCCAAAGGGTGAATGCAGTAGGGGCTGCCCCAAGATCCAAGAAGGAGATCCAGAAGCGGTGGCATGATCTCCAGAGGGTTGTCAAGGAGAAGAGGAGCAAGAACTGGATGCTGGCAAACGTGACTGGCAGTGGCCCTCCCGTCCCACTAAAGACATTCACACCATGGGAGGAGAAGGTGCTTGCCATCCTTCTACCTGAGAGTCTCACAGGAGTAGCCGGGGGAGCGGAGGCTGGTAAGTACACACAAATGTCCCACACCACAATGACAATTAGCTCCTTGCAATACCCAAACACCATTTGATTGTCCATCCCCACCCAACATGTAGCCAGCCACCCTGCTTAGGAGGCCTGTATGGGCGAGGGAGGTCTGTACAACAACTCACACCATCCCCCCTGTATCAAAGCTGAGTATCATGGAGGCCTCCCCCACCCAGCAGCATGTGTCAGCCATTGCACTGTTTGACAAACAGACTTACAGGTTGGTAGCCATCTTCACTGGGAGTGTGTGGAAGGGAGGGAGGGAGGGAGGGAGGTCTGTACAACAACTCACACCATCCCCCCTGTATCAAAGCTGAGCATCATGGAGGGCCCCCCCACCCAGCAGCATGTGTCAGCCATTGCACTGATGACAAACAGACTCACAGGTTGGTAGCCATCTTGTATTGGAGCACTGTTTTCGGGTGGGAGGGTTGTATCACAACTCCCACCATCCCCCCTGTGCCACACCCCAGCATCATGGAGGCCTCCCCCACCCAGCAGCATGTGGCAGCCATTGCACTGTTTGACAAACAGACTTACAGGTTGGTAGCCATCTTCACTGGGAGTGTGTGGAAGGGAGGGAGGGAGGTCTGTACAACAACTCACACCATCCCCCCTGTATCAAAGCTGAGCATCATGGAGGGCCCCCCCACCCAGCAGCATGTGTCAGCCATTGCACTGTTTGACAAACAAACTTACAGGTTGGTAGTCATCTTGTATTTGAGCACTGTTTTCGGCGGGGAGGGTTGTATCACAACTCCCACCACCCCCCCTGTGCCACACCCCAGCATCATGGAGGCCTCCCCCACCCAGCAGCATGTGTCAGCCATTGCACTGTTTGACAAACAGACTTACAGGTTGGTAGCCATCTTCACTGGGAGTGTGTGGAAGGGAGGGAGGGAGGGAGGTCTGTACAACAACTCACACCATCCCCCCTGTATCAAAGCTGAGCATCTTGGAGGGCCCCCCCACCCAGCAGCATGTGTCAGCCATTGCACTGTTTGACAAACAGACTCACAGGTTGGTAGCCATCTTCACTGGGGGTGTGTGGAAGGGAGGGAGGGAGGGAGGTCTGTACAACAACTCACACCATCCCCCCTGTATCAAAGCTGAGCATCATGGAGGGCCCCCCCACCCAGCAGCGTGTGTCAGCCATTGCACTGTTTGACAAACAGACTCACAGGTTGGTAGCCATCTTCACTGGGAGTGTGTGGAAGGGAGGGAAGGAGGGAGGTCTGTACAACAACTCACACCATTTCCCCTGTATCAAAGCTGAGCATCATGGAGGCCCCCCCACCCAGCAGCATGTGTCAGCCATTGCACTGTTTGACAAACAGACTCACAGGTTGGTAGCCATCTTCACTGGGAGTGTGTAGAAGGGAGGGAGGGAGGGAGGTCTGTACAACAACTCACACCATCCCCCCTGTATCAAAGCTGAGCATCATGGAGGCCCCCCCCACCCAGCAGCATGTGTCAGCCATTGCACTGTTTGACAAACAGACTCACAGGTTGGTAGCCATCTTGTATTGGAGCACTGTTTTCGGGTGGGAGGGTTGTATCACAACTCCCACCATCCCCCCTGTGCCACACCCCAGCATCATGGAGGCCTCCCCCACCCAGCAGCATGTGGCAGCCATTGCACTGTTTGACAAACAGACTTACAGGTTGGTAGCCATCTTCACTGGGAGTGTGTGGAAGGGAGGGAGGAAGGGAAGTCTGTACAACAACTCACACCATCCCCCCTGTATCAAAGGTGAGCATCATGGAGGGCCCCCCCCCCACCCAGCAGCATGTGTCAGCCATTGCACTGTTTGACAAACAGACTCACAGGTTGGTAACCATCTTCACTGGGAGTGTGTAGAAGGGAGGGAGGGAGGGAGGTCTGTACAACAACTCACACCACCCCCCCTGTATCAAAGCTGAGCATCATGGAGGGCCCCCCCCACCCAGCAGCATGTGTCAGCCATTGCACTGTTTGACAAACAGACTCACAGGTTGGTAGCCATCTTGTATTGGAGCACTGTTTTTGGGTGGGAGGGTTGTATCACAACTCCCACCATCCCCCCTGTGCCACACCCCAGCATCATGGAGGCCTCCCCCACCCAGCAGCATGTGGCAGCCATTGCACTGTTTGACAAACAGACTTACAGGTTGGTAGTCATCTTGTATTTGAGCACTGTTTTCGGCGGAGAGGGTTGTTTTACAACTCCCACCATCCCCCCTGTGCCACACCCCAGCATCATGGAGGCCTCCCCCACCCTGCAGCATGTGTCAGCCATTGCCTCCTGCACAGTTACTTAACAGGTACGTATCTACAGTAAATCCACATGAAGTGTGTGTGTGACCTGCATCCAGAAAACCAACAACAATCAAATCCAAAGCATTGAGAATCAATATGTTTGACTCCATGATGTCCACCAACACTATTAAATGTCAGACGGTGTAGCCATTATTACTACAACTGATGAATGCACATGTAAGTAGTGTAGAGACAGATGATGATACTCAGATTACACTAACACTGACCACTCCCCATCTACTCCACAGGTGACGAAGAACTCACTGCTGAGGACAACACCAATGACCAGCAGAGCCAGTCTCCACCCCCGGCCCATGGAATCTCAGGAGAGGATTCCCAGGACAGCTTGGACGATGAGCTCCTGGCCGGCCCATCAGGTGTGCCACAGACCCAGAGGTCCCATGACCCCATCCTCCCCACCACCACCTCTGCTGCCACTACAACGCAGCAGACGCCTGCAGCCACGGCCTCTACCACCGCAACCACCACAGCCACCACCGCCACTGCCACCAACACCACCAGGACCACCAGTACCACCTGCAGCAACGTCCCTGTCCCCAGGGACAAAGAACCCACACCAACAGCTGTGGAGGGCAGGGAGAGAGTGCGTGGTCCCCCAGTGGCGTGGGAAGAGGTCTGTGGCGGCAGAACAAGTGGGAGGGCCAGGGTCACCACCACACCTCGGGAGGAGTGGACACCATCCCTGGACCACTTCACAAGAGTTGTGGAGGCCTACCAAGAGGTCCAGGGACAAAGTGGCCGGTCAGATGAATTCATGAGGGAGCTCATCCAGCTGATGAGGTCCATCGATCACCGTCTGGTACAGATGGTGGACCTCATGGGCCAGCAAGTGGCGTTGCAGAGGGACAGGCCTGTGTCCAAACCACCACCTCCGTCCCCTCCTGTTGGGCCGCAGGATGACAGTGCTCCATCCTCCCCTGCCCCAACAGAGAGGGACGAGTCCCCTGACGTCGCTGCCCAATCAGCTGCCCCCCCCCCCAAAGAACCAGGGGGCGTCCTAAGAAGAGCCTGGGAGTCTCTGGAAGCAATGCACCTACCACACTCCAGTCACGGAGCCAGCCATGAAGACAACCCTCTTCCCAACTGCATTCACAGTTTGGACTATCCTTCCCACATTGCCCTGGCAATGGCAACTCACCGTTGGACTGGTTGACCACATCCATGTGGTCTCTACTCGTACAACTCATTGAACTGGACTGTCAACTCAGTGCACATTCCACACCTTCCTGTAAATATCACCGCACCAATCACATATACACTCCAAAAATAAAATACCTGATGCACAAGTTTTTGTGTTGTGATTTTTATAGTGCAGTATTTACATAGTTCCAGATGTCCATGATGTGTACCAATGATGTACAGTATGCAGGCCAGGAACCCTCTGTAGCACCTAGGGAGACACAACAGAACAACAGTCACTGGTGTCATTGTGGCAACACACAGATCACAGCACACAAAATGACCTAAACTTCACAGACAAATTACACAATGTCTACCAGATGTGCACAAATAAAGTCCTATACACATCTCGGCACTGAAATTCCATTTCACAAGCTACACACATGGGTAACAGTACATGTGGCCATTGGTCATTGCCACGCATAGCCATTCATAACAAGAACAACAACATCAGACAATGTTCACATTGTACCTAGTCACCCACCTTCAAGTAAAGTAGCGTTCGATGCGGTGCTGGCGCTGGTCAACTCCTTCCTCCTCTCCACTGTCCTCATCACTGGATTCTGGTCCCTGAGCAGGTTGTGGCCTTGGGTCATCACCATCATCCAGGAGCAGGGGGACCCTCCTGTGGATGGCCAGGTTGTGCAGCATACAGCATGCCACGTAGATCTGGCACACCTTCCCAGGTGAATATGCCAGTGCGCCACCGGTCCTGTCAAGGCACCGGAACCTTGACTTAAGCAGTCCGAAAGTCCGCTCGATCACCCGTCGGGTCCTGCCATGGGCATCATTGTAGCGGATGTCTGCTGGTGTCGGGGATTCCGTAGTGGGCTCAACAGCCATGGGCGACTGGGATATGCTGAGTCACCTGTGAACGGAAAGCACACATTGCAATGTTGTACAGCCAGAGTGCAGCAAGTGACACACAGCATGCCATTTCAGTAGTGAAACTCACCCACAATCCAGGCACGTTCAGGATGCATATTCTCCATCATCCGTGGCACCATGCTGTTCCTCATGATTAAGCATGGGCGAATTTTGCGAATCTGGCGTTCACGAATTTTGCGAATTTGCGAACTCGCAATCCGCAAAATCCGCGAATTCTCGCGAATTTGCGGACTTTTTTTTTGTGTTCGCAAAGATTTCTACCAGTTCGCAAAGATTTCTGACAGTTCGCAAGGGTTTTGTAACAGTTCGCAATCGCGAACTTACATGTAGGCTCGCAACGGTCACGATTATGTTGTTTCTACGTCTGGTTCATCATCATAGGTTCCCAGCACCCTCTGTTTCACCCCTGCCACCCTCTGTTTTACCCATGCCACCCTCTGGTACATCAATGCCTTATGCCACCCTCTGGTTCATCATCACTGTAGATTATGGGGGGAAAAGCAAGCACACCTGCCTGCTTCAACTGACATGAATTAATTTGGGGTTGATTTATTAATATGTCACTGTTTTAAAATTCCAGTCTGGCACCTGCATCCTTATCTGTAATTTGCTTTCTGTTGCAGTGCAATTTTTTTTCCAGGACCTTTGTGGCCTACTTGTAGCTATTCTATGAGCCTGCTGTGAGGGTCAGAGCAGGGTCATACAATTGTTGCAACTAGCAACTGAACAATTGTTGCAACTAGCAACTGAACTTTGGAGGGGCCCTTGTCAGGAAGCACTACAGGGAATGGTTACTAATGATGAGTTTGAACTTTTGAACCTGCTTTCACTTTTGCAAAACTCGTTTTTCTGCAGAGCAGCATTACAGCAACTTTAATGCCCCACCAAGCTTATATGAGAAAGTTGATTTCTAATCCAAAAGTTATCCAAAGAAAATCAAAAGGCCTCAAATCTAAAAAAGTGCAGGCAAATGTCAACCTGAGGAGTTATTCTGATAAAAATAATAATTTTCAGAAGGTCTATGCTGCTTGCTAGTAGATTTCTTGTGCGGAATTGCATTTTTGTAATTTCGCGAGTGCGAGATTGTTGCTGCCCGCCGCACCTACATGTTCGCAATTGCGGACTTACACCGCAAAGAAAAAAAATCCGCTGCGTGCGAATTTGCGGATTTTGCGGGAAATTCGCGAATCTCGCGGATTGCGAATTTACCGAAAATCCGCAAAATCCGCGAGCGTAACGGATTTTCCGCCCATACTTACTCATGATGTAAGAATCATGGGCCGAACCGGGAAACTTAGCACACACATGTGAAATTGTCATGTCTGCAAGGCACACCACCTGCACATTCATGGAGTGGTAGTGTTTGCGATTACGATAAATGTGCTCCGTCGCCTGCGGTGGCAACAGAGCGACATGTGTGCAATCAATGGCACCGACTACATGTGGGATGGCCCCAAGGGCATAGAAGCCCGCCTTCACAGCAGCCAATTCACGTCCACTGGGGAATTGTATGTACCGATTGCGATAGATCATCATGGCCGCCAGCACATCCCGCAGCACCATGCTGAACATGGGCTGCGACATCCCCCCAGCGTTGGCCACAGTCTCCTGGAAGGAACCAGTCGCAAAAAAGTGGAGTGCCGCCATCACCTTGTAGGTGGGTGTGAATGCCGTAGGATAGTGACGGCGAGGCTGCAGGTGGGGCTCCAATAGATCACACAGGATCTTCAGTGTTGCTCTTTCCAGCCTGAATTTTCGGACGATTGCCTCATCCTCCATGTCCTGCAGCACTGTCAGGTGACGGAATAGATTTGGCCTCCTCCTAGTCAAGGAGTTAAATGCAAATGTCAGTGACAAGCAACATGTGATGAGCATGGCACAGAGCATAAATGATGTAATGTGAAACAAAGGAGTACCAGAGAGATGCATGGCACTTCAGGTGACTTGGCTGGCCAATAGCTACACACAGAGGCCACGCCTCTCAAGTGACAATACACAAGTGCCACAAACACATCTGGGACAGTGGAAGTGGAAATTATGGAAGAACAATTCACATGTGCATACAAGGTGCAGCTAGACCCGCAAAATTATTGTGATTCGCCATGTCTATCATACCCATCTGGTGTACCAGCCACACCTCAAAGCATCATGTGAGGTCGGAACAGATTCATCAACACAATGATCACAGTAGCAGGGACACATCTGGTTGTGTGCATGAGCAGTTGTGAAAGCAGAAGTCTTGTCCGATACAATGCAGGGACAACTTCCAGGTGAAGGTCTGAAATGAGCCACAACACAGTACACGTCACTACAACATTTACAGCACCTGGAGTCTGTCAATGATCATCAGCCATAAAATTCCACACTAATATGGATGAACAACAGGCCAAAGTGTATCACACTGAACGTGCCTCCACCTGTGGATGACATGGCTTTGTGGCATCGTGTGTACAATGATGTGCCCTTCACCACGTTGCTGCAGGGTGCTGATACAGTGGCCCTGATTGTAATACACAGCAATGTGTATGAACATGGCAGTGACTACCGCCGGTCCCCGGCGGTTTGACCCCAGCACCACCCACTTCAGGAGTGTGTCAGCCATTGGCATATGGACATGTGAACATGGCGCTGGCACGCTCCACAGCATGACTCGCGGTAACTACCGCCGGTCCCCGGCGGTGTGACCCCAGCACCACCCCCTTCAGGAGTGTGTCAGCCATTGGCATATGGACATGTGAACATGGCGCTGGCACGCTCCGCAGCATGACTCGTGGTAACTACCGCCGGTCCCCGGCGGTGTGACCCCAGCACCACCCCCTTCAGGAGTGTGTCAGCCATTGGCATATGGACATGTGAACATGGCGCTGGGACGCTCCGCAGCATGACTCGTGGTAACTACCGCCGGTCCCCGGCGGTGTGACCCCAGCACCACCCCCTTCAGGAGTGTGTCAGCCATTGGCATATGGACATGTGAACATTGCGCTGGCATGCTCCGCAGCATGACTCGCGGTAACTACCGCCGGTCCCCGGCGGTGTGACCCCAGCACCACCCCCTTCAGGAGTGTGTCAGCCATTGGCATATGGACATGTGAACATGGCGCTGGCATGCTCCGCAGCATGACTCGCGGTAACTACCGCCGGTCCACGGCGGTGTGACCCCAGCACCACCCCCTTAAGGAGTGTGTCAGCCATTGGCATATGGACATGTGAACATGGCGCTGGCACGCTCCGCAGCATGACTCGCGGTAACTACCGCCGGTCCCCGGTGGTGTGACCCCAGCACCACCCCCTTCAGGAGTATGTCAGCCATTGGCATATGGACATGTGAGCATGGCGCTGGCATGCTCCGCAGCATGACTCGTGGTAACTACCGCCGGTCCCCGGCAGTGTGACCCCAGCACCACCCCCTTCAGGAGTGTGTCAGCCATTGGCATATGGACATGTGAACATGTCGCTGGCATGCTCCGCAGCATGACTCGCGGTAACTACCGCCGGTCCCCCGCGGTGTGACCCCAGCAGCACCCCCTTCAGGAGTGTGTCAGCCATTGGCATATGGACATGTGAACATGGCGCTGGCACGCTCCGCAGCATGACTCGCGGAACGTACCGCCGGGTCCCGGCGGTGCATCACCGCCGTGGAGCTTTGCATCCAGCCAATGGCATCGATGATGGCGTTGGCATGATGCACATTTGAAAGTC